>NC_091790.1:194880000-196130000 GCF_041296235.1 Equus asinus | reverse complement strand
TCCAAGCATGGTTGCTGGTAGGATTAAATTCCTTGTGAGTTATTGGACTGAAGGCCTTATTCCTTGTAGGCTGTTGACAGAGGCCATTCTCAGTTCATTGCCATGTGGGCCTCTCCAGAATAGTAGCTTCCTTCATCAAAGCCAGAAAGAGAGAGAATCTGCTAGCAAGGTTGAGATTACTATCTTATGTAATCTAAGTAGCTAAGCAATGTCTCATCACTTTTGCTATGTTCTACTGGTTAGAAGCAAGCCATAGTTCCTGCTTGCTCTCAAGGAAAAGGAATTACACAAAGGTATGAATAACAAGAGGCAAGGATCATTGGGGATCTTGGAAGCTGCGCAGAGGCACTCTCCCATGACCCAGGATTTAAGTTCCTGGCAAAGGATACCTGGAACCAGTTTGATATTCTACTGGGATGGCTCCTTGAAGTTTATAAATGTGATGACCTAAAGAAAATTATGTGGATATGCTCAAACTGGTTAGAGTATTTGGGAAGGATTCAAAAGACTCAGGGAGGTGAGCATGATAGAATGGATATATTATATAAGGCCAGAGAATCAATGAGGTGACTTTACTACTTGAGAAAGCATAGAACACATACACTTCAGTAAAACAGTAAAGAATGTGTTAGTGAGGGCGAGCACAGGAATTGTTGAGTTCAGTGGTGACTGTCCTTTCTAGGTCGGAGTTGAGTAAAAAATGCTGCTGTGGACCTAGTTTCCCTTGTATCAGTCGGATTTATAGGATTCTGGACTGGCAGGGGCCTGGCATTGGCACTTCACTGTTGGAGGCAAGGAAGTCATAGTTAAAGTAAGTGGCAGCAAGACCAAAATTATAACCTGGGGACTTTGGCCCACAGGCATATTTGGTGATAGCTAATAGACTGTGGTGTTCTTAGGAGAAAGACAGATGGAAAGGCAATGTGGGATTATTTAACTTATATATACAAAAAGTTTAAGATTGAATAAGCAGAAGGCTGATGTTGGCAAGTGTAATGGAAAATCACAATCCTTCACCTAGGGTCCAGATCAGATGTAGTTCTCAGAAGCAAAGGCTGCTGATTGAAAGACAGACAGGGTCCCCTTAAAGAAGTATCCTGCAACACTACAGCATGTGTTTATAGTATATATTCCTTTAGTCTTTCTCCAAAGGGACTTATGTCCCTTATGTATCTGGAGTGTGAGGAACTACCAATCTTTTGGGAATGTTGGATACTAGTTCTGAGCTGAGACTGACACCAAAATGCCATCATGGCCTCCATGGGGTTTATGGAAACCAGATGATAAATGAGGTACTGGTCCAAGTCCATTTCAGTGAATATATTTTTTATTATCCTGTGGTCATTTCTCTGACCCCTAAATGCGTAATTAGATGAGTAGAATAAGCAGATGCAGAACCTTTACATTGTTTCCTTGAGCTGAGGAGTAAGCACTATTATGATTGGAAAGCCCAAGTAAGATCTGGTGAAATTGCATCCCCCAGCTAAGACAGTAAGTCACAAGTCATTCTAGTGGAATGGTAAAGGATGCTGGGTAGTGGTCTGAATTATATCTCCATTACTTCAGCAGTCTGGCTCACGCAAAATCAAATGGATGAAAATGGATCATGGTGGGCTACTGTAAACTTAAAAAAAAAAAACCTTCACTGACAGCTGCATGTCAGTTGTGGTATCATTGTAAGAACAGATAAACACACAGTCTCTGCCATTTGGTATGCGGCTATTGATATGATTAATATATATATTTTTTCCCATCAGCAAAAAGATCAAGAGCAGTTTATATTTACCAGGATGCATAGCCACACACTTTCACAATTTTACCCTGGGACTATATTAACTTTCCAATTCTTAGGAAAGCTAATTAGATTATAATTGGATACCTTAATCATCCTGACATTCCATACAAGAAAATACTGGTCCATATATTGATAAGATTGTATTATTTGTATCTGGTGACCAGGAAGTGGCAAGCACTCTAGATATCTTAGTAAAACACATGCGTAATGCAAATATTTAGGGGACTAATACATCAGTGAAATGTTTAGGGGTTTGGTGTTCTGGGACATGCTGGACTATCTCTTCCAAGGTAAAGATAAAGAAATTGCACCTTGAACAACTTACCACTAAAAAAGAGACATAAACTTGCACAAACCCAGATGACATAGCCTACTACACACCTATGCTATATGGCACTAGTCTTATGGGACCACCATCATACATGAAGTCTGTCGTTGACCAAAGTATCGTTATGCGGAGCATGACAGTAGATCAACTCTTGAGTAGTGGCAAATCTCTTGGCTGGTTGGTCAGGGGCCATTAGGAACAAAATTAGAATATTCGACGGAAGGAGGTCTGGAAAAGAGCCATTTGGATGAACCAATGGATGTGAACTCAAATTGTTTGGTTCTTTGTGTCTCATGTTAGCGCTCGTTAGAAAGTATCTGGTACATAAGAAACGTTGAACAGTTAGGAGGACAGGATGACGGGTTCAATGGATGTAAGGCAGCTTCCATCCTTAGCTGCCCCAGTGCTTACGTGATGGCTAATGAGGTAGTGATTGATACTATGCATATGCCTCTTACCATAAGTGAGTTAGATGTTGCAGCTGCCAACCTTTCAGCAACAGAGACTAATGCTGAGGGCTTGGTAGAGTACCATCTCTCAAGGAGACCATTTGGTAGAGTAATGATTACACTGGACCCTTTTGACTCTTGAGGGAGCAGTAGTTATCTTTACCGAGATTGATACCTATTCCAGGTATGGATGTATCTCTCCTGCCTGCAGTGTCTTTGCAAGCACCACTATCTGAGGGCTCAGAGAGCATCTGATTTCTAGACATGGGATCCCATCTAATATCTCCTTAGATCAAGGGAATCATTTTTTTTTTAATGAAAGAGTTGCCACAATGAGCACATGATCAAGGAGTTGACTGGTTTTCCATTAACTGCACCATCAGGAAACTAGTGGTCATATAGCATGCTGGGAAAACCTTATAAATGAGCAGCTAAGGAGATAGCTTGGGGATCATACTGTTTAGGGTGATGATGCTGTCCCTCAAGATGTGGCATATATTTCAAAACAATGGCTATTCATTGGTGCTTTGTCTTTGATGGCTAGAATATATTGGCCTAAGAACTCAGGGATCAAAATGGTCTCTCTTACTATCATTTCTAGTTGTGGAAGTGCTGCGTCATAAGGTATGTGCATAATTAATTTGATTAAGTAATTTCACATGGTTCTCCAAAAGGCTGCACCTATTTATACTCTCTCACTAGCAGTGCTTAGTGGCCCCATAGCCCCTCATTCCCCACTAACACTTGGCATTACTGAGGTTTCTGAGTTTTGCATTACTATGAGGGACACAAGGGCATGGGCACAGGGAAGGCACATCGTGGTTGGGGGCCCAGTGAACCTGAGATTCTGTGAGTTTTTTCCTTGCCATCAGTTGAAGAGGAGCAAGATATAATCATTTTAGGACTTCAGATTAGTTGGCCTTTCAGATAGCTGGAAGGGGCAGCTCGATGTAGTGGGACTGAAATAGAAGGGGAACTTGGAATCTTTGCTAAGTTCTACCCTTAGTTTTAGCCATGGGGACAATTACTTATCCTCTTTCTGGGCATTTCCCCTTCTATGTTACATAGTGAGAATAATTCCTGTCTTCTCTCTCTCCTCATTTGCCAGGAAGTGAATGCTTATTATATCATATCTGAGAAAGTTTCTTGAAAGGCTAGTGCTTTAGAGCCCTTGGGTGTCTGGGCAGATAGAGTACTAAGTTTTAAGGAAAGGAAACAGATAGGACACTGAGAAATTAGTAGGAAATTTATTTTATAGTCCACACAGATGTCCACAAACTCAGGGATAGCCGACTTTCCAGATCAGGGTATTACGGTGACATTATCTACAACAGAGACTTTGTAACCAGTTGTGGAGTACAGTGCCACATTGAGAGGGCATATATTCTCATCTGACACAACTTCAGCTGGCCCTGTTATGGTCACATCTTCTGGAGAGAGGAAGCAAAACTGTGTCAGGCAGGTGGACTCCACACCACTTCACTTCTGCTCTTCTCACTCAGGCTCCACTTACAAAGCATCTTATTTTCACTTTTCCTGTCTCTGGTGCTCAGCTCCCATTTCTTAATCTCACATATAAGGCAAAGCATTACTAGCCAATCTCCCTGCCCACACTTCCTGTGTCTTGTGTTTCATTCTTATTCCAATACCTTATTCCTTGTGCTTTCTGTCACACTTTGGTCTCCCCTTTTTGCTTTGACCTCTCCTAACATTCCCACTTATCTGATATTAATGCTCAGGCAGGAAATGTCTTCACTTACCAAATGTTGCTATTCCCTAGTAGAAGTTTCTTGTATCACACACACAGCCAGTGTAAACAAAATCACCATAAGGAAAAACAACTCTTAGGCTTGTCTGGATTAGGGCTTTAATGTGAGGAGAAGAAGGTAGGGAAAGGTTAAAGAGAGTATAGATCTGGCTGAGGCAGCCCTGGATTGACCATGAAGAAATAAGCAAGTTTATATAGGGCCCCCGCAGGAAGCAGGCCCCAGGGGCTTCCCCCCAGCAATCATCCTTTAACACTCAGTGCCATACTCCACTTTAGTCTACTTTTTTGTAATTCTCTTTATCTGCCATATTCAACTTTAATGTACATTGTTAAAAAGATGTTTTCTTTGGCAGAGTGAATGAATAAAGTTTAAAAGTTTTGTTTGAAGGTATCTGTCTCTTGAAGTGGAAGTAAACACACTTGTCTGGGTAGCATTTAACTCACCAAATGATTTATGAAGTGAATCTTTAAGTTCTTTATTTTAAGTGATGAAAGGACCAAGGGGGCACCATTTTTGGACTGCATTTAGCCCTGAACTGAGGTTTCCCAAATCAGAGCCTATAAAAAATGATTTCAGTTAACTTTTCTGTGAATCAAGAGGACTATTGAGGTTGGAAACATCAGTTTGTCCACTCTGGTTGGTGGAAAAAAATACCCCACCAAACAAACAAAAACAGATTTATTGTTTCAACTCTCCTGCTTTCCAGCTTTGTGACATGGCATTTAACCCTTTGAGCTTCTCTTTCTACCTCTGTGAGATGGATGTATTGATACCTACCTGTGTAGTTTGCATGAGTTAATGAGTTTTTGTGATTTGTGAATGATAAAGAGCTTTATGAGTGTAAAGTGCCATGTTTATTGTGCATATAAACACACTTGGAGTCTGAAAGCACTTGGCCAACTAGTACTTAGAGCCTGTTTTCCTCAGCCATCAGAATTATAAAACTTTTATAAAAAGACGTAATTAGGGGGCTGGCCCCGTGGCCGAGTGGTTAAGTTCGCGCGCTCCGCTGCAGGCGGCCCAGTGTTTCGTTGGTTCGAATCCTGGGCGCGGACAGGGCACTGCTCATCAGACCACGCTGAGACAGCGTCCCACATGCCACAACTAGAAGAACCCACAACGAAGAATACACAACTATGTACTGGGGGGCTTTGGAGAGAAAAAGGAAAAAATAAAATCTTTAAAAAAAAAAAAATGATGTAATTAGTGGGGCCCGGCCTTGTGGCTGAGGAGTTGAAGCTCCCCATGCTCCTCTTTGGCAGCCCTGGGTTTGTGGGTTTGGATCTCAGGTGCGGACCTACTCCACTCATCAGCCATGCTGTGGAGGCATACCACATACAAAGTAGAGGAAGATTGGCACAGATGTTAGCCCAGGGCTAATCTTCCTCAAGCAAAAAAAGAGGAGAATTAGCAATGGATGTTAGCTCAGGAAGAATATTTCTCACACACACACACACACACACAAAAGATGTAAGTAGTGACTGTGAGGTCCTCAAATGGGAGAAGAAATGTGCTGAGACCAGACCTGAGAAGAGAAAGTATCACGATCTTGCTGAAACAGCATCAAAGAAGAGCTCTGGAAAGGGGACTTCTCAAAAACATTTCTAGCATCATTTATATTTGCAGAAATATCAGATACTATTCATATTTCTCTGAGGATTTTTAGTAACTCTGCCACTTTCCCTTCTGTTTGCACCTGTTTTCTAAAAACCTTAAGGGGACCTTGAAGGAATAGGGGTTGGTATCAAAGATAGTGAAGCAGGAGGGTATAGGGGTTCTGAAGGCTCAGTGAAGACAGCAGGGAAAGGTAAGTAGTGCTTGGGAAAGCCAATTCTTGTCTGATGGCGAGTCTCCCCTCTGGCAGGAAGATCATAATTACCACATTCTTACAGCTTCTCCTACATCTGCCACACTCTGTTGAGTGGTCTCTCCCTGGTTCAGCCTCATCACTGCATGGGCTAGTGGTGGGCGGTAGATGGTATAATTCCAGCAGAGCTCCTTGATCGTTGTCACTCAGTCTTATCCATCTTTGTTTTTATCCTCACTTTCATTGTTTTTCTCTCTTTTCCCCTCCCCTCTCTTAGTGAAGAGTCCCAACCTTATAGTTGAAAGCCTCCACTCATTTATCCTTTCCATACCACTGCTTCTTCATCTTTAAAACAGAAATGACAATACACGCATCCCTAACAGGGTTGCTCTGAGGTTCAAAGCTAATGTATGCAAAAGCATTTGTAGACATAGATGTAAGATGTTGTTTCACATAAAATCAGAATGCTTCACATTCTTGAGTACATTTCTCTTCTCTTTCCCCACTGACCCTAATTCCCAATTCTTCTCTTATCCCCATGCATTGATTCACATTGGATGTAACCTTGAGTGCTACTCGATAGTTAGCTAGGGTTTCAGATTGAAGAACTGTCACTTCGCTGAAATTATGTTCTGTCTAGATATGGCAGAAGAGGCAGAAATCCAAAGTCCGATAAAAATCCAGGATTGAGGTGGCCTTGGAGGGAAGATGGAAGTAGAAGAGGCAGACAAAGCAGGGGGAGGCTAGGAGTCAGAGAGACACAAAAGTGTCAATGCCATCACTTGGAAGAATTCCCTGTGTGTGATTCATACCTGTGAGGTTTGTGTGGCCAGCCAATACATCTCTATCTCGATGGGACGAGGTAAATAGAGGCCAGAGTGAAAGAGATCATATCTCGGTCAACTAGTGAGGGCAGGGAACTGGGCTGGGAGCGCTGCTTCCCCTTCATCACAGACTCCCTGCTGAGTCTCCATGGTGCTATTAGGGGCAGAAAGTGATTTGGTTGCACAGTCTGCTTTAGCCCAGGATGCTCTCTCTTTTATCCCTTTTTTGTTTTTTTTTTGGAGTCATCTCAGAATCTGTGGAAGTTCTTTTTTCCTGCACTAGTAAATCTAGTAGAAGGATATGAAGCTCTGAGACTGAGAAATTTATTGCATCAATGAATTAAGGTTTAATATGATGATCAACTTAGCCCCACTTTGTTCATCAACTCACTGTTCCTCAGGCCTAAATAGAGGGGAACCAAAAAGTACTACTTAGTCAGCCTAAAAGGGTTGATTTCCAACTCATCCCATACATAGCCCTTGTCCTCTTTGCCTCTCTTCTCATTAGAGAAATCCTCAGACTTGGCAGGTATCTCTTCTTCACCAAAACCTCCATGGCTCCATTCCCATCTGCTAGATATTCCTTTCTCCACATTCTGTCTGCTCCATGTCCGTGTCTTTCAGGGAACTCCTGACTTCTTTCTAGAACTCAGTGCATTTCTCTTGTCAAAGACATAGTCCCCTTTCAATGCCTCTCCCTCCACAAGGAACTGGAATCTGAAATTCCCTTTTCCCTTTTTTGGCAGATTATTATAGAACTGGAGACCAACTTTATCACATCATGGATCTTGCATACAGGAACAGGTCAAGGAAAAGCCAGGGTTCAGAGGCTTTTCTTGCTTAGAGAAACATGCTCAGGTCTTGTAGACTCTGAACTCCAGTGTATGAGACAGATCCTAAAGAGGAGAGCACTGTTGCCAATGAAGCCACAGGGAGCATCTGAGTTGGTGAATCAGCACAACCCTGTATAGTGGATATTGACCAGTGTCGTGGCCCCTCCTGTGCAGCTCAGGTATCTTATCCAAAGCTTATCCCACAGCTATGGACCAAGCTCACATCCTGGCCCATACTTCTCTTTTAGAAGAAAAGGATAAGAATGATAAACTCAGTGTAGAAAACTGAGTTAAAAGTACAAAGTAGCAGTAGATCATGGATTCTGTAACCTCCACAACAGGTTCTGAATAGAGAAAGAGTGAGACCAAGAGATACGAATAGTGAGGACTCCCAGGATGGATCCTTTCGGGGCAGGAAAATAGTCTCTAGGAGCAGAATGTGGGTTTCTGGGTTGGAAGCAGTGTCTTCCCTGGAAGATTTTCTGTAGGGAGGACAAAGACATGACTTACGTTGGTTCTTGAGCTATGCTGGTCCTGAGTCTCAGGCAGAGAACCAGGAGCAGGGTGGCAAGGCCCATCTTGAACAGAAGCTGAAGAGTGCGCATGCTGGGAATTTGATGCCCAGGAGGATTTGTGTACTCAGGGACAAGGATCACTCTTTATAACTGCGGCAAGAGGACACTGGAGCAGTTGGGCAGGTCCCCTCAGCCCAAATCATCATACTTTGGGTTTCCCTCATTGCCATCTTGTTTGTTTTTCTGTGAGAAAGGTCAATACTCAGCTGGGATTTTAAATTGGGATAAAGTGAGGGAGGAATGAGTTGGGATATTTTCTCTTGTTTCTCAATATTAGGTTAGAAGGTTTCTGGATCATTAGGATAGATCTTAACTTTTGTAAGCAGAATGCTTTCTTCTTCTAAGTCCTACTTACTAAGTCTGCTCTGCGTCTGCAAGATTCATGAAGTGTCCTCTCTCTTTGTCCTCTGAATGACATATGTCTTGCCTTCCTCTCAATGCCTCAACTCTAAAATTTACAATAGTTGAATGGATGTTTGACACTAAGGTGCCTACTCATAGCTCCCCTGATTCTTAATCTTAGGCACAATGAGTAATTCATAAGAAGTTGTGGCCCCATAGGGTACAGAGTGTGTTTAACATGAATTCCAGTCACAGAAATAGGAAGAAATCAGATGAGTCAGGGGAGGCTAGAAATATGTTGTACCTATTTATTATGATATTGCCAGTAAGCAAGAAGCTGGATTAAATGACTTTCTATGAATTGGTCCCTTTAGGAGCCTTGGATTCATGCTGCAATAATATGTCACTTAATGATGGGATTATGTTCTGAGAAATGCATTGTTAGGTGATTTCATCATTGTGCAAACATCATAGAGTAAACTTACACAAACCTGGATGGGATAGCCTTCTACACACCTAGGCTATGTGGTACTAATCTTATGGGACCACTGTCACACATGTGGTCCGACATTGACTGAAACATTGTTACACAGCACATGACTGTATATGTGTGGGAGCTACTATCCTGAAGCTTCTCAGGAGTAGTCTTACCTTCCCAGCTCTCTGTCTCTCTAGCTTCAGTTACTGCTCAGCCTGCTTCCACTTGTGGAAAATTCAGTTGTGATATCACATGTCAGATTCCATCTTTGAAGGACCTTTGTGATCATCTCCAATATTCTGTAGGAGAAGACATGGTCTGAAGAACTATGTAGAGAGTTAGGGTGACTAGAGGACCCGTGGAATTGCCTACCTACCGTCCAAGTGGGAGAAGCAGGGAAGAATGAAAGGTTCTTGTGTCAGATGGAGAGGTGAAGTTAAAGAGTGAATGAGTTAGTACAGCTGAGAATGCTGCACTCTTACCCTTCTAGCATTCTCCTGAAGAACTAGGGTGCTGGAGTTAAACAGGACCTTGAGATGCCCTAAGGTGAGAGCAAGACCATGGAAGCTTCCTTTGATCTATTCATTTTGTATTTTATGCAATATTGTCTGTGGATGGGGAGGGGCTGCTTTCAAACCCCAGGTGCTGTGGAGCAGGTCTTCTCTTACTTCTCTGCCTTTTACTTCTATTTTCTCTAAACTCATTAAATTTCCTCCTTCCCGCCCTCCCTCCCTCCCTCCTTCTCACCTTTTCTTTCTTCCTTCAATTCATTTATTATTTATTCAAAAAATGTTATTTTTCAACTAAGTAATATATTCTCATGATTCAAAAATCAAAATCATATAAAGGATAGACATTGAAGCTTAAAGCTTCGTTTCTGTCCTAGTTCACTCCATGCTATCTATGGGGAACCACTTTTATTAAATTAGACTGCCTTCAGTCTTTTTAAAGCTGTGTATTTATTTAGTTGTGTATGTGAACCATAATTTATTTAAGCAGGTTTTTACAGGTAGGCACTATGGTTCTTTCCAAAATTTTCCTGTTACAAATAATTCTGTAATTAATAAGCTTTTCATAATCATTTTGCATGCTTGTAGGTTTACCTGTAGGATAAATTCTCAGAAGTAGAATTGCTAGATCAAAGAGAAATACATTTGTAAATTTGATGGGTATTGCCAAATTGGTCTCCATAGTATTATACATTTTTGCACACCAATCAGAAATGTTTGAGAGGGGCTTTTCTCCCACAGCCTTACTAAGAGAGAGTTATTCATCTTTTGATTTTTTCAATTAGATAGGTGAAAATATTTTCTCAGTGTAGTTTAAATTTTCATTGTTCTTATTAAGAGTGAGCTCATTATCTCTTGATATGCTTAGGTAATATTTTTTTTCTTTTTCCTTCAGCTAGATTTTTGGCTGTGCCTTCTTAAGTGTTTTATCAACCTGATCCAAAACAGAAATATCTGATTCAGAGCAATATTTTAATGTTCTTTTAAAAAGTCTACTATTTTTGAAGTTATGCATATCATTCGTTCAAGTAAGGTTGTCACTTTTTCTCTACTATATACCTTAAGAACATTTGTAATATTTAAGAGTTTTAAGTACTTATAGATCAGTTTTTGGTAAATTATGTAGGGAATGAAAAACAGGAAAACATGAAAACCAATGAGTTAAAATATTGTGTCAGTTTAAGTAAATAATGTAAATACAAGTTTTTCTTAAAAGTTCCTTTTATTTAAATACATTTTTGACTATATTTTTACTGATATAAAACTCTGGATTGGAAATTAACCTGTTAGAATTTTGAAGGTATCATACCATTTTCTTCTGGCTCCATTGTTTCTGTTTTCAAGTCAGTTATAGTCTTACTGTTGGTCATTTGAAGGTAAAATGGCCTTTTTCCTCTAGTTGCACTTAGAATATTCTCTTTATCTCTGGTTTTCAGTAGGCACACACTATGATGTGCTAAATGTGATTTTTTTTTTGCATTTATACTGGCTCAGTTCTAGTTCTTATTGTTTTTATGATTTGATGTTTTTTTGTCAGTTTTTGAAAATTCGAAGCCATTGTATTTTCAAATATTCCTTCTTTCCATTCATCATCACTTTTCCTTCTGAGACACTTATTACAAATATTCTGTCCCTCGTCAATCTTGTATGTCTCTTACTTTCTTTTTTGTGTGTTATCTATCTTTCTTTTCTCTGTAATTCACTGTGATTTTTTTGCTAATCTATTTTCAGATTCACTAATTCTCTCCTTAGCTGTGCCTAAGTTGCTATTAAATTTGTTCATTGGGGTCTTAATTTCAGTTATTGTAATTTTCATTTCTAGAATTTCTACTTAATTCTTTAATGGGATAACTTTATTTTGACATAAATTCAAAGAACAGAAGAATGTAACTTGAAAAATGAAGTCATTTATGCCTTAATTCCTTCATATCATAACCAACAAATAGTCACAGTAATTATTTCTTCATAGATCCCTCCAGAAGTTTCTCATGTGTCTATTTATCTAGTCCTTGACCATTTACCCTGTAATGAAAGTCGTCAATAATCATCTCTTCTTGTGAACCTATTCTTATTCTATCAATTGTCATTGATTAATTCAATATTCTTTGCTTCATCCCTACCAGTTTTGTCTCTTGGGTGAATAAAAATTTCCTCTCTAATAGTAAACCTCAAGGAGTTTGGAAGATGATGGTGAGGAGGATCCTGAATTTGATTCCTCCCATGGACACAACAAACCTACAACTACCTGTGGAACAATTTCCCCTGAGAGAGATCTGAAAACTGGATGAAAAGAACCTCCACAAGTGACAACACAGAGAGGGGTGGAAGAGGCAGCGATACAGTCCTGCTGAAGAAAAAACTACCCCCTAGCACTGGTGCTTGACAGTTGGGAGTGATCTCAAAGGTACAGAGATTTTCCCAGAGGAGGAGTAGGGGATTCGGACTCCATCTTAGGTACCCTAGCCCTTAGATCCAGCACAAGAGAGGTAAGATCCCAAAATTCTTGGCTTTGAAACCAATGAAACAGTGATAAACAATCTGCCAGGTAAAGAGTCCAAACTCATGGTCTTAAGGATGTTCACTGATCTTGGGAAAAGAGTATACAAACTTCAACAAAGAATTAGAAAATATAAAAAGGAATGAATCAAAGCTGAAGAATACAATATGGAAATGAAAAATTCACCAGAGGGAATCAATAGCAGAGCAGATGACCCAGAAGAACAGATCAGTGATCTGGACAAAAGAGTAGAGGAAATCACAAAGCTGAACAGAAAAAGGAAAAAAGAATTAAAAAGAATGAAGACAGTCTAAGGGACCTATGGGATAGCATCAAGCGCACTAACTAATATAACACGGATAATGTCTGCATTATAGGTTCTCAGAAGGAGAAGAGAGAGACAAAGGGACAGAGAACCTATTTGAAGAAACAGCAGCTGAAACTTTCCCAACTTAAGGAAGGAAATAGACATCCAGGTCCAGGAAGCACAGAGAGCACCAAACAAGATGAACCCAAAGAGACCCACACCAAGACATATTATAATTAAAATGTCAAGAATTAAAGGTATAGAGAGAACCCTAAAAGCTGCAGGAGAAAAGCAACAAGTTACAAACAAGGGAAACCCCATAAGGCTATCAGCTGACTTCTCAGCAGAAACCTTACAGGCTAGAAGGGAGTGGCATAATATACCTGAAGTGCTGAAAGCAAAAAGCTCACAACCAAGAATACAGTACCTGGCAAGGTTATCATTCAGAAAGGAAGGAGAGATAAAGGAGTTCATCACCAATAAACTGAACTTACAAGGCATGTTAAAGAGACTTATTTAAGTGGAAAAGAAAAGGCCACAAACAGGAATAAGAAAATTATCCAAGAAAAAATATCACTGGTAAAGGAAAATATACAGGAAAGGTAGTGAGTGGATCAACTACCTATAAAGCCGGTAGGAAGGCCAAAAGAAAAAATACTAAGATCATCTATATCTCTGATAAGAGGTTAAGGGATACACAATATTAAAAGAGGTAAAATATGATGTCAAAAAGATAAAATGTGGAGGGGAGAGTAAAAGTGTATGGTTTTTAGTAAGAGGTACAACTTAAGAGACCATCAACTTAATATGGATTGTTATTTACAAAACTTATTACACATGAACCTCAAGGTAACCACAAACCAATAACCTATAATAAATACTCAGAAGGTAAAGAGAAAGGAATCCAAACATAACACTAAAGAAAGTCATCAAGTCACCAAGGAAGAGAACAAGAGAAGAAGAAAGAAACTGAGAAGGACTGCAAAAACAACAGAAAAAAATAACAAAATGGCAATAAGTACATACTTATCAATAGTTACTTTAAACATAAATGAACTAATTTTCCAAGTAGAAGACATAGTGTGGTTGAATGGGAAAAAAAAGGTTCATATATAAGCTGCATACAAGAGACACACTTCAGATCTAAAGACACTCATAGTAAAGCTCATATTTTAGTTTTTATTTGCTTTCTTTTTTTGTGTATTCTGACATTGGCCTCTGTTTATCCTAAACCAGTCAGTTGACTTTTTCTTTCTGGCCTCCCCATGTCCAAATACCATTTCATGTTGTTCCCAAGAAATATAAACGCATTTTATTATAGGTGTGACCTTCAAAACCTGATTTCTCTCACAGACTTTTCCTATTGCCTCCACTCAATAAACTTTCCCCTGAAGTGGAAAATGTCTGGCTGAGAGGTATAGAAAGCAAATGCTAACACAGGTTGGAAGCAGCTGTTATCAATTCTGTAGCACAACTATTGTCTTTACAATACTCAACCACCCGCCCATTGTTATCCATCTGTACATCTTAACTAATTCACAGAATTAAACGAAAACATTTATTGGGCACCTATTATGTTCCAAGAACATTTTAAGGCCTTAAATTTTATTCTAAAAGGATGAAAACCTATTGACCTGGCAGTCACGACTAGTAAAGTAAACCACATTGTTTATTTTGGTCAACTGGAAAAAAAATTCAATTTCCTCCTTTGACTTTGTTTTAGGAGACAGACATAGTCTCTAAAAGTCAAAGTGCCAAAGCTTTTGAGATTGTTTACATGCTAAGGAAATACTAGATGTAAGGCAAGTTATGCAAAGCAATTTGAGGGGGTCTCAAGTAAATCAGATCTACGATGCCAGGAAATCTCGTTCTGAGGGAAAAATTAGGGTCATGGATTTTCTCAATCTAGATATCTAAAACAAAGGCAACGTTTCTAATAATTTGAGCAAAAATAGAGTTATCGGTACAATGGCAAAGACCTAGGTCTATGAGAGCTCATGTACATGTGCTAAAAGTTCTGTCACAGATGAGGAAACAGTTACTTCCAGGGTCATTTGCTCTGCATGGAAACGGAAGCTATAGAGAGCGATAAACAGTACAGCTCTCCCTTGACTTCCCGGGTGACATCCTGATAAACCTATTGTAAGTTGAAAATGCATTTAATACATCTAACATATCAACCATCCTAGCTTAGCCTAGCCTACCTTAAACAGAACACTACCTAGCCTACAGTTGGGCAAAATCATCTAACACAAAGCCTATTTTATAATAAAGTGTTGAATATCTTCTGTAGTTTATTGCATACTGAAAGTGAAAAACACAACGGTTGTGTGGGTCCGTTATAATTGTACATGTACTGGTTGTTTACCTTTGTGATTGTGTGGCTGCCTAGGAGCTTCAGCTTGCTACCACTGCTCAGCATCATGAGAGAGTATGATATGCTAGCTCAGGAAAAGATCAAAGTTCAAAATTTCAAGTATGGTTTCTGCTGAATGCATATCATTTTTGCACCATTGTAAAGCTGAAATATTGTCAGTCGAGCCACCATAAATCGAGGACCATCTGTATAGGGAATTTTTTGGATCAAGTCATATGGTCTGAGTTCCTCCTCCTCACTTCTGTGACACTCTTCACTACTCATATATGGCAGGCAAAATAATGGTCCCCAAGATATCTAGGCCCTCATCCCAGGAAGCTGTGAATATGTTACCTTACATGGAAAAAGAGACTTTGCAGATGTCATTAAGATTATGGAACTGAGAGGGGGAGATTATTCTGGATTATCTGAGTGAGTCCAATTTAATCACATGAGTCCTTAAAAGTGGAGAACTTTTCGTGGCTGTGGTGAGAGAGATAGAGAGACAGAGGCCGAGAAGGATTCAATGCCCTGGTTCAAGTTTTAGTTCTTGTATGTGTGGTTTGATGTAGTTCTGAGATGTAGGGGACTCTGTGAATTCTGCCAATAACCCAAATGAATGAGGAAATGGATCCTCCATAAAGGAACACAATCCTACTGATGTCTTGATTTTAGTCCAATGAGATGCTTATTCAATTTCTGACCCACAGAACTATAAGATAATAAATTCGTGTTGTTTTAAGCCACTGTGTT
Source organism: Equus asinus (assembly GCF_041296235.1). Classification (NCBI taxonomy): domain Eukaryota; kingdom Metazoa; phylum Chordata; class Mammalia; order Perissodactyla; family Equidae; genus Equus; species Equus asinus. The sequence goes on along the minus strand of NC_091790.1, from coordinate 196,114,378 downwards.
TGTGAGAACTTGTTATGGCAGCAATAGAAATAAGTTCCTAAGAAACCTGATATCTGTGCTGACGGAATCCAAATAGGTAGAAGAAAGTGGGCTTGAAAACTCTATCTGGTGGTAGATAGTATTGACTCACCGATCCATCTCCTTTCAGAACTCTGTCCAACCATTCATTCATTAATATATTGACTCATTTATTCATTCATCCATACTGACATTCATTGAAAACCAGATGTGCTTTATATGTGGGGCAGTTACCTAAGCCATGTCTGTTCTCTCAAGGGCACACACTCTTTAGCCTTACCTAGTGAGGATCCTGAGTCTGGAATTAATTTAGTCCAACCAATTAATGATATATAGCCATAATTGCTTATAGTGTGGGCAGTATGACTAAACAGATGGCTCCATCTCCAAGATTATATATAATTAAATAAAATTAAATCACAACTGAGACAGAGACTTGTCACGGTTTTGACAGATGATTGATACAAATGATGGGAACATAAAGAATTAGCTAAAGAGGCCAACCACCAAATAATTTTTGAAATGACTGGTATTATAGTTTACCTGTCTTTTCTTTAAATTAATAAACTTGGACTATTGAAATTGTTGTGAAAAAACTGACTGAGTTAATATATTTTGAACCACCTGCATAGTAACATGGCTATCCTTGGTCAGGAAATAGATAAAGTTCTAATATCTTAGGAACGTAGATTTCAAGATCTGCTCTGGAAACAATAACTCCCAATGAGAGTCACCTGAGGATAACCATTTAGGGCACAGATTGATAACATATATTGACTTTTCTCACCTAGAACATTGCTTGGAATACGTTTGGCACTCAGAACATATTTGCTGACTAAAAGCTTGACTTAGGGAGGAGGTAAATTTGTGTTTTTCAAGTCAAGGAGGAAGATTTTAAAATTGACCCAGATATGTGAAAAATTAAATATCATTTGCATCTTCCTAGTGTTAGTCCTGAGCTGGTGTCTCACTCGTATACCACAGCAAGAATCTTAGAATGGCTCTTCTAAGGAAAACCCTGTTAGCATCATCTGGGCCCCAAAATTCCAGGAGGACTTCAGTGAATAGTCACCACAGCCTTTCTCCTTGAGCTTCTTAGCCTTTTGGCCGCTGACAACCTCTGGATTTCCCGGGGACCTGTGACCAAGGCCTTTCACTGTCATCCCCACACATTTGCTAAGCTGACTCCACAGATCCTTTAGGGAAAGGAGTCTCCAAGTCATTTCAGTGAAAAAACACTTGTTAAGCACCAAGGTAGTCGGTGTTCTAGCAGCGTTAGCAGATATAAATGCAGCAAATACAACTTTCATAGTTCACAAAGCAGATTTTCTTTCTTTTTATTTACATTTTATTAACTAAATTTGGTTTTTGTCTCCAACCCCTTATTCTGTCTAATGTAAAAACCAAAAGAAGACATCTTCTAATAAATCCAATTCAATACAAGAATTTCTCATTAGGTTTAAAATTCAGTCACTTCTGAGTTGCACCTCTTTCTTTCCTTTTTTCTATTTTATAGAGACTCTAGTAGTGGGCAGGGCAAGAATGGTACCTAGCTCATGATTTTTTTCTGCTGTCATCTGCTGCTAATTTACTCAGGTCATTTCTTCTTTGTTGGTAAATGGGTCAGTTCTCATGTCCCACTTTGATTCTGCTTGTCCTCACACATTGTAACAGCCACTAAAATGGGGACCAGTGGCTTTGGACAATTTCATGCAGGTGTAACTTGACAATGCTATGCTCTAGACTATACCAGGTGTCACTTGCTTCTTGCCTTTGTGATGCTGAGCATGCATGTCTATAGAAATGCACTCAGCATTCATACAGTGTAATTCAGAAGGGCATAGGAGTTAATACTCAGTAGGATCTCTCTTGACCATTCCTTGAGTAATAAGAGCTAATGGGTAAATGGTTTCCTCATTCATCCTGTGGGCAAATACTTTTGAGACATATTTCATAAGGTACCTCAGAAAATCCTTTCCGATTGATCTACCAGTCTCCTAGAATAGTAGCCAACTTGGTAACGCTGACTATTTTTTCATCCTTCCCTTCTCACCCCCTCAGCTCTTCATTCCTACTTCCCCGTTATCACATTGCCGCATAAATTTCCTGTTCACTTGCCTTTGTCTTAGCTCCTGTTTTCATGGAACAGAGGCTGAGATGGCTTCTATCCCATGACATTTAGTTGGAGGACATGACCCTACCTTCTTTTCCAACTATGAGGGACTCAGCCTTTCTGATCTCCTGATCAGAGATCTTGGAGGAGCATAGGAATTCTTGGCCTGCTTTGCCTTATCATACTGGATTTACTCATTCATTCCTTTTATCCATTTAGATATCCACCTTGGCCGCTAGAGCTCTGACCATGTGCACGATTTTCTGCAAGCTTTCTTTCCAGAGTATAGCCCTGATAAAGGATGCACAGTTCCCTTCTGATCATTCTGGTGTCTTGTGATGGTTAATTTTATGTGTCAATTTGACTGGGCTAAGGGATGCCCAGATAGCTGGGAAAACAGTATTTCTGCATGTGTCTGTAATGGTATCTGCAGAAGAGATTAACATTTGCATCAGTAAACTGAATAAAGAAGATAACCATCCTATCATCAAAAAGACAAGAAATAACAAGTGATGGAGAGGATGTAGAGTAAAGGGAACCCTTGCACACTGTTGGTGGGAATGTAAATTGGTGCAGCTACTATGGAAAATAATATGGAGATTCCCCCCAAAATTAAGAGCAGAACTACTATTTGATCAAGCTATTCTACTTCTAGATATTTATCCAAAGAATACAAAACACTAACTTGAAAAGATGCACCCCTATGTTCACTGAAGCATTATTTACAATAGCCAAGATAGGGAACATGCAATGGAATACTACTCAGCCATAAAAAAGAATGAAATCTTGTCACTTGCAATAACATGGATGGATCTTGAGGGTGTTATGCTAAGTGAAATAAGTCACCTGGAAAAATATAAATAGCATATGTTTTCACTCCTATGTGGAATCCGAAAAAACAAAACAAGTGAACAAACAAAACAGAAACAAAAACAAACTCATAGATACAGAGAACAGATTGGTGGTTACCAGAGGGGAAGGAGGTTGGGGGGTGGGCAAAATGGGTGAAGGGAGTCAATTGTATGTGATGGATGGTAACGAGACTTTTGGTGGTGATCACTTTGCAGTGTACACAGATGTCAAATTATAATGTTGTATACTTGAAAATTATATAACATTATATATGAATTTTACGTCCAAAAAACAAAGATAGCCCTCACTAATGCAGGTGGGCATGATCTAATCAGTTGAAGGCCTGAATAGAACAAAAAAGTCAAAGGAAGAGTGAATTACCTCTCTCTCTTCTTGAGCTGAGACATTCATCTTCTCTCGCCCTTAGACATCGGTGCTCTTGATTCAGGGGCATTTAGACTCAGTCTGGAACTTACATCATTGGCTTCCAGATCCTTAGGCCTCAGAACTCAGACTGAATTACACCAGTGGCATTTCTGGCTCTCTAGATTGTAGATGGCAGATTGTAGGACTTTTCAAGCTCCATAACCATGTAAGCCAATAATAAATCTCCTCATATATATTTAAATGTATATCCTTTTGGTTTTGTTTCTCTGGAAAACCCTGACTAATATAGGTCTTTTCCCGGCAGCACATACCAATACCAACTCAATTGTTTTACTACTTATTTCTATTATCTTCCCTCAGTCTCCCTCCCTCAATAGCCAGTAGAATTTATTTCCTCTGGATGGGCAAATTGGTTCTTAGGTTATCATGTGTTCTTCTTGGGCTCTATTGTTTATAGTGTCAACTTTATGCTCTGAGTCCTTTGGGCTCAGTTTTTTGAGACTTGAAAAATAACTTCTTTTGTCCTCAAAAAGATTTCATTCTCTTATTGGCTTTTTGAAACTTTGCCTTTTTAAAATTGGATTCAAGGTTATATCTTGGAAGTCAAGTGCTAGGTATTTGTGTTTTTATGTTTTCTGTGTTTGGCTGTCTCATGAAGCTATCAATTTCAACCTGTCTAGTGTTAATAGTAAAAGGGCTACAGGATAAAAGATTAATTGCTAAGAATTAAAAGTGTTTCTATTTCAAAATATAATCCAACACAGGACCGTCAACAGTGTTCATCCCAATGGAGGAGATAAGAAAGGTAACGAAGAGTCATACTGAAAAGAATAGGATGAGACCCCAGGCTCTATGTGACTGGCCTTGCTTAGCAAAATAAAATGGAGACTCTAGAAAGAAGATTTGATTAGGAAAAATGAAATGGCAAGTTAAGTTTTATACGTGTCATATTTAGGCCTCCAAACAATATCCAGCCAACGAGGAAAGGGCCATGTCTGTCAGAGAAAGAGATGGATAGATATAGGGGTTAGAAAGCGTGGCTAATCCTGAGTTTGTCTTTTGTTTGTTTGTTTGTTTGTTTATTTATTTATTTATTCCTTGGTTCATGCTGAAGATATTCCATTTAGAGAGGGAGGAACCTGGTCCCATTCATCATGAGAGAACCTCTCAAGGCTTCACTTGCACTGAGTACAGAGCAGCCACTTGCTCCATTCCCATATTTGTACAGGAAGGGAAAGTGGACTGTGTGTTTGTGACATTATGGTGGACATAATGTCCCCAGTGTGTCTAGGGTGGCCTCAGATCTCTTTTAGAAGGGGTTACCCAACTGTAACAGAAAGCCTTTGTTTGTTCTGCCAGGTATAAGAGAAGGAGAAAGCCTGCCTGTTTGACTCCTCAACAACTGTGTTTTTTGACTGTGCACGCACGTACATTTGCAGTTATGTGAGAAAGTCGGAATGTTTTCTAGTTTCTAGGTTCTTTTCTGACTTCTGACTCCTGAGGAACGGATTGGGATTAGGCTGGGCAGGGCCATGATGCTGCCCATACTTCTGCCTGGTGGGCCAAGATTAGCTGCCTCTCATTATGACACCACTTTTATTCCTTTAACACTTAATTCTCTTGGTTCAAGAAGTGGGTCATGGAAACCCCAGATATCATGGCTTCAGTGCAAAATATTGTGCTTCTTTCTTTGGGGGTCGAGGGCTGGGCTTGTCTGAAGGCTGACATTCTTTAGGGCTAGAGCTAAATTAGGGGGTCCTCAGGAATTGAACACCCTCTTCTCTTCACCACATACATCTGGGACCATATGTAACGTGTCCAGTTGTTCTTGATGATTTCGTGGACGCCTCCTGGATTGATGTTTGGGTCTGCTGGACATTTGCCATCACCCAGGCTATTCTCCTCAGCTAGTCTCTCTGACTTGACACTTCTGGTTACTTCCTCTGACAGACTTCCACAAATACTCATCAGGCTGCAAATTGCCTTTTTGGAGTAAAACAATGTTTCAGCTAAGTATTAAGAAATATCTAGCCACAAAGACCTCCAATAAAATCAAGAGGTAGTTTGCTAAAGGAATGAAGCTGTTCATAGCAAATTTCAGCAGAAAAGCTATTCTCAGAGAACGATCTATCATTTTTTCAGTAGAATGAAGATAGTGGTAATGTGGTGGTAGTTGTAGGAGCTGGTGCTCTCCTTTACCAGGAGGGCTGGCAGCAAGCCTTGCTCTGTTAGGACTCTAGGCCTGCTCTGTCCAATAGCACTTTCTGAGATAGTGGAAATGTTTAATATCTTCACAGTCTGATGTGATAGCCACTGACCACAAGTGGCCATTGAGACCTGGCAATGAGGCTAGTCCAACTTAGGTGTATTTTAAGTATAAACTACCAGGTGGATTTCAAAGACTTAGTGTGAATGAAAGAGTGTGAAACACCTCAGCAATGACTTTTTTATATTAATTGCGTCTTGAAATAATATTTAGGATATGTTAGGCTAAATAAAATATATTATCAAATTAAATTCAACTGTTTCATTTTGCTTCTGAAAAAATGTGGCTATCAGAAAATTCAAAATTACACATGTAGCTTAAAATATATTTCTTTACTTTTCCTGGATAGCACTACTCTAGGCAATCAAGAATTCTAGCTGCAAATGGAGGACGGAGGAACCCGCAGGAGGTAAAGGTGTGCACAGAACGAGTGCAGGAGTTAAAATTTGTGATTTATAAATGCTATTTGTTGGAAGTTTTGAGGGGCCCACATAAGTCAGAAAGGGAGTATGCATGTGCCTTGTAGAAGTTAGGACCACAGGCTCTTGTCAGGTGGCCTGCATGGTTCAAATTCTAGCTCTATCACTTTCTGGCTATTTACAATATCTGACAAATTACTTACCTTCACTCATCTCAGTTTTCCCATAAACGAAGATAAATGTAGTATTTGCTTGTTTATTGTCTGTCTCCCATGAAGAGTATAAGCTTCATAAGATCAAGATGAAAAATTCCTGATTCACTTCTGTAAAACAAATTACCTAAAGCAGGTAACAGCACATGTAGGCCCTCAGTTGATATTTGTTGAATGAATAAAGAGTTAACATGTGTGGTTTTGAAAATTGTACTTGTTTTTAAATATTTTCCAGCGTTATTGAGATATAATTGACAAATGGCATTTGTAAGTTTAAGGTGTACACGTGTTGATTTGATACACTTATGTGCTGCAAAATGATTATCACCGTAGCATTAGTTACCACCTCCATCACATCACATAATTGCCATTTCTTTTTTGTGATGAGAACATTTAAGATCTACTCTCTTACCTACTTTTAAGTATATAATACAGTGTTATTAACTATAATCACCATGCTTTACCTTAGATCCCCAAGCTTATGCATCTTGTAACTGGACGTTTGTACCCTTTGACAAGCATCTCCCCAGTTCTCCTACTGCCCAGCCCCTGGTAACCACCACCTTACTCTCTGTTTCTATGAGTTCAGCTTTTTTAGATTCCACAAATAAGCGAAATCATACAGTATTTATCTTCCTCTGTCTAATTTATTTCACTCAGCATAATGCCGTCAAGTATCATCTACGTTGTTGCAAATGGCGGGATTTCCTTCTTTGTCATGACTGAATAATACTCTATTGTATATCTATAGTTTGTGGTTGTCTTTAATAGGACATATGATAAAGCATGTGAGTGAAAATATTCAGCACATTTTTGGCACATGTTAAGTGTACGATCAATGCTACTATTCTAATTAATACGTCAAGTGATCTTTTCCAATGATCATGTTTCCCTGATGCTGTGGGCTCTTGGTGCCTGCTGTTCTATCTGCCAGAATGCCCTCTGCCCACTTCATGCCTGTGACCTTGACTCATATTCCCTGTCCCTCAAGAAGTCCCTCTGGCACTCTCTGGTGGAGTCCTTCAGGGCCCCCTCTCTTCTTCAGCCTCTTATGCCTCCTGTGCAGCCCAGTGTCCACTGGCATCACTTAGTCCATCGTTTTTCACTGGTTGAAAAGAAGCAACAGAATAGAATAGAATGCCACCATTTATTCTGGGGACCACAGACTCTGTGGTCCCTGACCCTGCTGTAGGCAGGGTCATTCCCATCTCCTGGGATCTGAAGTGGTTCCTGCAGGAGCAATGGGATTTAGGAGGGCCAAGGAGTAGGGGGCCTTGAGTGCCTGTCCAGGTTCAGCCCCTATTTGCTATGAATTTTAGGTCCACCACTTTTCTTCCCTGTGAGAATGATTTCCCTCTCCTCTGTTTCTTCTTCTCTCCCTCTTCATACCAGTGGGCAGTGAGAATCCATAAACTCACTTAAGTAAATCTTCATTGAAAGACCGTTCTAGACATTCTAGGTACCCCAAGGCTCCTCTGGGATAGATTTTGGAGGGAAAACACAACAGAACACAGAGAAGCATGTGAGAAGTTTATTTTACGGATCACAACAGGTACCCCAGTTAAGTTTCCTTAAAGGAAACCTGGGAAACCTGTGACCTGGGGTTGGGGAACAGAGAGAGAAAGGCTTCCATTAAGATCAGACTTTATTTAGGGTCCTCAAGATGTGAAAACGGTTTGCAGTCATGGGTATCACTGCTAGATCTTCAGGGCAGATATTTTGTTCACGAATAACGTCAACCACTGCTGCTATTCTTACAGTGCCTGAAAGAGACAAGGACAAAGATAATTTCTGGTTAACACTCTAACCCCAGGGTCCTATCTTTTCCACTAGTATCGCGCACCTCCCCATTGGAGTTCAGTTTCCCCGGATTATTTGCAAATGTATCTCTGTTAGTAGCGTTCTCACACCAGCTCTCACCTTTCAAACCTGGGCGTGGTCCCCATCTACCTTTCCCCTCTTCTTCCCTCCCTTTCCTTCACCCTTCTGCCCTGGGGTTCTGCTTCAAATCCAGAGCCATGCTTCTGTTCATGCTTTTCCCTCCCTGGTGGATGGTTCTTCCCCTGGACAACTCCTATACTTACTGTTGGTCTGAAAGTCCCAGAAGAAGGTTCTTGGGTAATTTTCACAGAGGCAGCTGGTGAATTTATACTTAAAAGCACCATCGATTGGAACGTCGCTTAGGAGATAGGATTTAATCTGGGGAGGAGGAGGTGAGAAGAGAGTACCCAGTGTTAGTCTGGGGATAGGAAAGGGAGAAAAGACAGGAGAGGTCAAAGGAGGAGGAGGACGTCCTTAGGGGGCAAAGAGCAGGGACAGAGGTGGGCCAGAGGCATGGGGGAGTCCACTTTTGGAGTATTGTTTCAGGAGCTAAAGTCTAGGTCAGAATGTTGTCTGTGCTCATGCCCTCAAGTTCCTGCTTTAGCAGGGTGGGTCTAGGGCTGGGGAGGGAAGGGGAAGTGAACCCACAGGGCCAGGAGGTCTCATCCTGGGGCAGCCGTTCATCCCGGGAGCAGGCTTGCTTTAGTTGCCCGGCCAGGGCTTTCAGCCTGGCTGTCTGGGTGTAGAAGGCAAAGCCAGGCCTTGTTGCCAGATTTGTTTCTGTACTCCTCTAGAACTCTGTGACCTTTGATAATTAAAGTGACATCTCTCACTCTCCCTTTCCTCAATTGTGAGAGGAAAACAATTACCTACCAAACCTGGCTGTTCGATAAGCAAAGGCAATCTTGAAGGTAAATTTCCTCTTTTAATTGGAGATCGCTTTACAACTGAAAGCCCCAGAGTATTGCATATGTGCATTTCAGCGAAGTCAGAAGGCTTTTGTCTAGTTAGTGTTCAGCCCAGGGCTTTAATTCCAGATCATAGACCCAGAGATGTCTGTGAACAGAGTTCAGCAAGTCTGAACCTAGATGGACAGAAATTGTATCTTTATTTTATTAAGCTCTCATTGAAATCGAGTATTCCTTCTGTTATGAGGGTCATCAGTGAACCACAGTGGCATTAGCAGTGTGCCTGATTTTATCACAAGGAGAAAGAGATGTGTTCATACCACATTACAGATTTAGATATTTCAGAATATTGTCTGTACTCATTGCTACCTTGAACACACAGGAGTCATCCGAGTTGCTGCCTGGTCATGGCTGGGGCCGCTGCCCGACTCCTGAAGCTTGCCCAGGTAGCTGCACTGAATAGCCCATCAGCCCCAAACAGTGGAAGTGAGCATTCTCATTGTTAGAAGTTTACTCCAAATACTTTGGAGACCCTGGCCTTTCTTTAGAGAAGCCTACACTTGCCTCATTTACCTTTTTATTACATTTTCAAGAATATATCTTCATGAATTATAACTTTTAAAACTTATATGATCAAAACAAACCTCAGAACCCATTGGATGTCCAGCACGACACCTGTGATTTGTTGTCAAAGACTAGTGCACAGTTGAAGGTACTTATGAAAGCTAAGCAACAACAGCTATCACATAGATAATCTTTATAAAATAAAATTTAACTTGTCTATATTCTAAATGTATTGCCTTTTCAACTAATGTGTCGCAAATGTGTCTATTACTGTATCATAAGTTTATTTTTAGTAATTTTATTACTCTTCTTCAATATGGTAGTTTTTCTTTGTAATCCAATGCATTTTGTTTACACATTTAAATGCAATTTTCTTATAAGGTTCCATAAGCTTCGTAAGACCAGCAAAATGGTCCATATCACAAACGTTTGAGCACTGTGGTTTACCACAAGTTTTCTTCAATTAAAGGATTATATGATCTTTATATTCAAATACATGATTGAGAGTATATCTATTCTATTTTAGCTTTATATTTGTGATCCTAATACCTCACTTGATCACAAATTTAGTTGCAAAAACATTATAATTGATAGAAAGTGAGGATTAGGTCCTAGAAACTTTATACACATAAAAAATTATATTTTCCTAAAATTTAAAAATATGAAGATTTTTTCATAGCTAGACATTTATTTTTATCGGAAGCCACAAATAAAAATTGATTGACCAGAACTAACAGGATTTCCTTTCCCATAAACTCTTTCTAATTTGCAATATCATTTATTCTGTGGAACTCTTTGCCCTTCACTTGCACTTGGGTAGGTTTTAAAAAGATCACTTTATTTTGTTATACTAGCATTGTTCCTAAAACACAGTCATCTTAATCACAGTAACACAAAATTATATCACATATCACTTTGTTGATTAAACACATTTTTTTGATGAAGTAAAATGAACTTTCGTTATCTATCACCACCAAAAACTGCCATTATCACAAAACTTTTATGCACATGTTCTCATTCCTTTTATCGTCTCTGGTTATGATAAACAAAATAGAAAATTAAAAAATTATGATTCAGCCTCCCTCTCACCCCAAACTAACATACATGGTTCATATTCTTGGACTGTGAACAGAAAAATTTGACAAAGCAGCTGTGTTATTCTTTGCTCAATGATCAGAAATTTTTCTCTTACAAGTGTGGGGCCATTTCTAGAATATATTTTAATGAATAGCAATCCTCAAGCTCCCAATTTTGTTTTCTATTTAACAATTGTCCTTAAATCTAATTTGAATTAGGAAACTCATGCCGTAGGGAAATATTTGTGCTACTCGAGAGGGTGTCTTTCTGGAAGGAGGTGGGGGAGATGCATGGGTCTTGGCCTTAGAACAGAGATAGTTAACAAGGAACAGATTGTGTGTCTGTAACAACACCTGAGAAGACTGCCAATGGGGTGAAGAAGGACACCCTCTTCCTTGGGGGAAGAGTCTCTGTGGGTGAAACCTGCACAGGTCCATTTCCCTCATGGCCCAGAGCAGCCAGACAGGAGGGATGATGCCCAGGTGAGTCTTATGCACATTACCATTTGAGAACCTCTGATCTAGGGCAGGGATTGGACCTCCCTCCTACAACTACTGAGCTGGGAGAAGGGAGGAGGAGAGTGTGGGCTCCTCGTCAGGGAGCGGAGGCTAGAACAAGAGTCAACTTCTGATGACAGAGCAGGAGAACAGAGGAAGGGAGAGATGAAAGCAGACTCGGTTCAGGGCTTACTGAAGAGGAGGAGTCGTATCCCACATGTTCTCTGCACCATCTCTCTTCTCCCCAACTGCCTCCACCTACCAAATGGGGTTGCAGTTTTTCCTGTAAGAACCCCCTTCCCACCCCTTATCTCAAGCAGTTGTGCCCAGGACCTTGGAGGAACTCTGACCAATTCTCCCCAGCTCTTCGACGTTTTTCTCTTCTCCCTCTTAGCTGTGCTTTTCTCACTACCCATTCCTGCTTTCTCTTTCTCTTCCTTCCTACACCTCTCTGGATCAAGTTTCCTTCATCTGTTAAGTGAGAACCATAATTGGCCATGAGCTCCCATGATTGTTCTGAGGCTCAACTGGCACAATATACAGGGGAATTGGAAGCATGGATTGCTGTTCATTATATTATTATTATAATGTGTGATATTAAACTGAGAGCTTAATCTAATTGTATTCATAATTAAGGAGTAGGGTTTTTGAGTTCACTCTCCCAGGCCTCTACTTACCACCATACATTCTCTCAACTCTGTCTCAACTCTAAGCTTCACAGTGACCTCTTCATCTGCTGTTGTAGTTTGAGGTGTCTGCAAGTCCATTATTATCGCCCTTCGACTGGTTTTGGGAAGAGAGAAGCAGGGCAGAGATCAGAGATCAATCCATGAGAGAGGGGGTACATTGAGCAGGGCAGGGGGAACAGGGAAGGTGCAGGGAAAGGAGCGAGGGATAGTTGGATCAATTGCTGAGCATCAGAATCTCCTGGGAACTTTTGATTTTTGGTTGATTTGGTTGTTTTGTACAGTTTTAGTTTTGCTTAGTAAAGCAACTTGGATACTTTAAAACTGAGCATCTTCTTTTCTTGCATTGACAAAAAATAAATTTAAAAAGGGAATGAAAGTGCAATATCACTGCCTAATAAAATTCTATGGGTTCTGCTGATTGTCCACTGAATGGGAGGGCTCAAGTCATCACTAGGAGAAAATTTCATATCAACAGAGTCATGTTAAACCATAAACATCTCAATCACTGGAGGAGTTTGTAGGACCATCCTTGAAGATCTTCCTTCTTTGGTTCCCCATGGGGCCTAGGAATTTGTATTTATTTAGCTCTGTAGGGGGTTTGGATAATTGGCCATGTTTGGGAACTTTAGATACTATCCTACATTCAGGCCACACACCACAACCTGATAGGAGAAAGGAAATGGGGGCAAGGAGAATGGTCAAGTATTCTTCTTCAGTCAATGAGGACTGGGTTCAAGACCAGGAGAATTACTTTCTCCTTTCCAGAAAACGGGACAGGAGAGAATTCAGTTTCTTGGCCTACAATGCTTCACAGCCCCATTTTCCTAGGGTAAAACATCCCAGATTTTGGAGAGATTCCATTTCTTGTATCAGATGCTCTAGTGCTCAGTGCACAGGAAAGGGGTATGAAGACTTAAGTGTCTTCAAACTTCCTCCCATTTGTGAATAAATTTAGGATCGAAGGATGACCAGCTTAGCTAGAATGAGCAATTATCTGAGTTTGCCCAAGAGTGAGGAGCTTCCTTGGATGAGGGACTTGCAGTGCTAAAGCCAAGAAATTCCCAGGCAAACTGGGATAGTTGGCCACCCTAATCAGCATAGCTTATTTCAACAACTTGCTACCCCTCGGGGATAAGTGGAGTGACATCTGTATCTGAACCTGTCCCCACTCAGGTTTCTTGGGACGCCTGCCTCCATTATACCAGCTTGTCAAAACCCTAAGGGGTTACCTCCAGAACAGGACATCTGGTCATGCCACAGAGGGTACCGCCAAAATCACAATCTGCAAACCCAACATTCCACACCCTGTTCCTGTATAGAAAACTTTCTAGATTTGCTGAGTGTCCTTGCATTTCCCCGGACTCTGGCTCCATTTCTTGTTTCATTTTGTTTGCCCCCTTTTTCCTGTTTCCTTCAAACAGGTACTCTTAATAAGTTGGCTTCTGAACTTGCTCTCCCAGGTCCATGGTGGTAAAGGGTGAGTGGTCCTTACATTCATATTTGGGCTTCAGAGTAGGAAGAATGTCTAAGCTACTGGCCTAGCTCAACCTCAGACCTTGAAGTCAAGGGTCAGTGACCAGGACCTCTGATTCTTCAGTGAGTCCTGCCAAAGCTGCCCAAAGCTATTGTTAGAACTCACAGACCTGTTAAACTTGCTGTTCTGGGAGGCAAGGTGTGAGAAGGTGAAGTTTACTGAGCAGAAATCTAATGAAGGTGTAGTGTAGGAACAGGATGTGGATTAGAGCCTTAAAGTAAGACTAATTGTTAATTACAATCTATACTGGCAGCCTTATTTCCATGGGAAACCTATGGTAGAAATGTGAGGGGTATTGATGGGGCTTCCTAAGAGGAGAAAAGACGAACTTGGCGTGGAGTTCGTGAGAGCTCCTGGGACTGAAGTTCTGGGAAGTTGAAAAAGTTTTCAGGAAGGGATATGTACATTTCCAGGCTAAGAGAGGAGCCCTCCCCTAGGTTTCTTTTGTGTGTGTGAGGAGGAGAAGGGTTTGGCTCACGTGTATTCTTGAGCTTTGTTGATCCCCAGCTGCAGACAGAGAACCAGGATCAGGGCGGCAGGGCTGGCCCGGAACAGGAGCTGGAAAGAGCGCATGCTGGAAGCAACAGATGTGACGTCCTCGAGAAGTAGGGTCCTGGGTGCCCAGCACACTCTTTATATGCAGATCAAGGAAGTAGGAGAGCTGCCAGGCAGATCCATGTGGTCAATTACCCAACTGCCCTTCCCACTCATGATCTTTCCTTGTTGAACTAAAGTTTGTTTTTCTATGGAAAAAGTCAACACTCAGCTAGAGTGCTGGAGTCTGGGAGAGGAGTTAGATTATCCCTCCTCATTTCCTCAGTGTCAAAGTTTTTCAGACTGGGCAGGCCCTCAAAAGATACAACAGCTCTTTCTTGGCTTACAGAAATGGTTTCTTTCCCCTCATCATCATTATATGCCTGACAGTCCTGCTGTATGTAGCCTTAGCTTCTCTCACTGCTCCCCTAGTCTCTGGAGGCAGAGACCCCAGTTGTGGTATCAGATTTCAGATCACAGCTCTAGGACACATTTGTGTGATCCAATTATAGTAAATTCAAGAGAAGATATGGGGGGCCCGGACCCATGCCAAGTGGTTAAGTTCACGTGCTCCGCTTCGGCCGTCTGGGGTTTCGCCGGTTAGGATCCTGGGCGTGAACATGGCACCGCTCATCAGACACTGCTGAGGAGGTGTCCCACATGCCACAACTAGAAGGACCTACAAACTAGAATATGCAACTATATACTGGGGGGCTTTGGGGAGAAGAATAAGAGAAAAAAAAGAAGAAGATTGGCAACAGATGTTAGCTCAGGTGCCAATCTCTAGGAAAAAAACAAAAAAGAGGAGATGTTGTTCAAAAAATTTCTTAGGGAGCTAGGGTGATCAGGGCTTCCCCTAGGGGCCACCACCAATCATGCGAGGGGGCAACTAGAGATGGGCTGTTCTGGATGATGGAGAAGTGAGGCCATAGTACTAGATGACATGAAAATGTTTGTGATTGTTGAGTCCTCCTTAACTTCAGTGGCAAGGGTAATGTCCTACAGGTGTCAAAGATCCCCAGCTACTCCACAGTTCCCAGTGTGGGGCAATATTTTAACTCTAGACAATTTCTGTAAATAGCTGGCACTCTCAAATCAGACTTCTTGGCACCAAAGAGTCTGCTTATTTCACTATTGACATGGCCACTTTCTTACACTTGTCTTACAGCACAAGGCACATAGGGAGACCCACAATGGGAAGGATTACCCCCATTAGAACAGAACCCAAACCATGTCTAGGAGATTACTCTGGTTCTGCAATTCTCTCCTTGGGATGAAAGGGAGACTCACTCTTGCAGACATTGTGATATTTCTCTTTACTCAACTAAATGTATTCCTTAACCTATGATGTATGACATTGTGGAATTTGTTCCTATCCTTCGCATGACAGATGGCAGCCCAGGAAGATCTCATCTGGCATGAAAGTGAAAATCCGGGTTTTGGGAGTTACCTATGTATGTTGCTATAGGCAGGATTCAGAATTAAAGTCTAAATATGTGCTTCTGATTTCTGAATGTATTTTTCTAAATTGCTTTGCTGCTTATTGTACTCCTGTACTTACCTCCTCGTTCCTTTGAACTTGACATTCATATCACTCCTCACTTATAACTTCAGCTGTTATTGTGATCACATGTTTTCTTCTCTGTTTCCATTCTGTATACTTAAGAACAATGCTTTCATTCCGCCTCACCCTGGTCACAGTAGCCCTCCTTCATAAACATTCTCCCATGTTGTAATTTTGTTTATACCTGCTCTTTCTCTTACTTATTTGCATAATTTTCATTAGAGGGACATGCTACCTGAGATTAATGAAGAAGTAAGGCAAAAGAATCTAGGACGTGTCCACGTGGGAAAAATCCAGGAAGAGCTCTTAGCTGGGGTTTAACTCCCTTTGAAGGCATAGCCCCATCCTTGAGGAGTACCTCCCGCATACTGCCCAAAAGGCAGTGCTCCAAAAGGGCCAGAAGACAATAGGTTGAGAAAATCTATTGAAGGTAAAGACACTGTTCTCTCATAGGTCTTCAGGGAACTGCAGTACTCAGAACCTTCAGTGTACGTGACACATTTTAAGTACTATGCTGGTCACGGCTAGTGCAGTGGTTGATTTTATGTGTCAGCTTCGCTAGGCCATGGTACCTGGTTTTTGGTTAAACACTGGTCTAGATGTCACTATGAAGGTATTTTCAAAAATGAGCTTAACATTTAAACCAATAGATGTTGAGTAAAGATTACTCTACATAATGTAGGTGGGCCTCATCCAAAGCCTTAGAGGAAAGAACTGAGGATCCCCAGGAAGAGAAAATTGACTTGAGACCGCCTTCACACTCAAGCTGCAACATCAACTCTCCCCTGGGTCTTCAGATTTTGAACTTGCCAGCCTCCACAATTATGTTAGTGAATTCCTTAAAATAAATCTCTCCCTTTATATATATGTATGTATGTAGATCCTATTGCTTCTGTTTCTCTTTTGAGAACCCTAATACAGCTGGTGTTTAGGAAGGGACAATAAATGTTGAAAGGGTTGGAATTCATATTGGTTGAAAGCACATTTGAAACCTTGGGGTAAACCAGATTCTAAACCCCTAAAATAGCATGAATTTCAGTTGGGAAGGGCAGATGGGGAGTGAAGAAGATATACTTCCTAGGTATGTTGTGATGAGTTCTGAATGACATTTTTGTTGGACTTCAGGATGTTTCTGTGTGACTTCAATAGGCAGTGAAATTCTGGGATACAAGACAGATTATTGCCTATTGAGCATAATTTTGAGAGGCACTACATGATGATATTTACCTATATATTAGTTTAAAAATCATTATTTTTAAAATGATTATCATATATTCTCAAGAATATAAGGAAAACTCATGGCCATGGAATAATAGAATATGGTGAGGATGCCTTAAGGGCCAGTAGGAATGACCATAATTTATCTTTTACTCTATCATATATGTTGGATTATAGGAATCCTGGGTTTTTTAGCCTGATTTCAATGTTTGTAGATGTTGGTTAAATAATTCTGACTTAAATAGCAATGATTCTAGAAAGTGATGTAGTTTTAGGGCCAATAATCTAGTAAATCACTGCAACATAGTTTCTTCAAGTGCTCCCCAAACTGCATAGAAGAGCTGGAGGGAGATCAACAATGTCAAGCAAACCTTGCAGCAGTGTGTTTTCTTGCATATTTTCACTGAATTTAGCTTAAAATCAGGAACTAGGCAAATCCACCAGGGACAAATCCACGTGTTCCAAATCTGTTCCATAGTTGGCACAGAGACTCAGTCTTCATGGAGCTGACTATATCTGAAAAGATTAATATTTAAGAGGTAAGATAGAATCTAAGTAGCTGCCACACTTTCGTAGATACTACGTAGGAACGTTATCAGTATGTCATTTATGACAAAAGTGAGGATAATGCCACCTTCTTCGCAGTGTTATTGTTCAGAAAACCAATCTAGCAGTTGGCTGATAGGGGGAAAAGTGAAACCCAAATGTCACATCTTTTAAGTTATGAACAAATCTAGTAGGTTTAAGAAACCAAATAGAGGTTAATAAAATCAGATTGTAAACAACTCAGGAGACTCATAGATGAGAATGTGCACAGGTGCGGGGGAAGGGATTAAGGATAAAATAGGAGCTTGCCACAGGCTATATTTGCAAAGAGCAAGGTGATCTTGGCCTGGCAGGGTTCATGAAAGAGGAATATAAAGAATGACCAGAAAGGGGCTTTATAGAAGCTAACACAAATTGAGCACATGTACGTGCATGACACTGTACTAAAGATTTTACATCTGATAACTCAATCTTCAAAACAACCCTATGAAGTAGGTTGCCCAACTTTCTCTCATTTTACAATTGGGGAAATGGGGGCACATAGCACATAAACATATTGAGCCCAGGTCACATAGCCAGTAACTGGTGGAGACAACTTTGGATCCAGGTTTTGTGGAATCTGAAAGTTTTGTTTTACAATTTTGGGAACAGCTTTCAGAAGTAGAATACAAACACTTTCAAATTTGGAATACAGCTACAGGACCTTGGAAGAGGCTGTAAATGAGCAGCCCTGAGGCTTCATGTCAACTTTATGGTGAATACATATTTAGGTGAGCCAGAATTTGAACCAGACATTCTGGTTCTAGAACCTGAGCTTTTAACTCCTCCAGTGCCTACTGGTGAGGACAAGGCTCCAGTGAGGCATGCCCAAACACTGACGGAGAGTCCTAAAGTGGGTAAATACAAGGCCCACTATAAGCATACATTTTATCTTCTATGATTGACCCTTCTAGAGTGTTTTCTCATAAAGTTGATGTGAACAATCTCAGCATTCATCCTTTCTTCTATATATTCATTTCTCCACCCTTCATCCACCCAATCCCTTCGGATAATCCATTCTACAAATATTGATTGAGTGTCTACCATGACAGAGAGGTGATGGGTATACAGAGATGAATAAGACAGAGTATAGGGGGGAGGCAGTCAAAGTAAGAAATTTAATAGGCCATGATAAGCCCTGTAATCAGAGTTTCTATTTACTGAGGACTACTTAGTACTTTGCAGGTTAAGCTAAATGGAGCTGGCAGCCTTTGGACCTGTTTCTGTTCATCCATACATTCTAAAAAACATCCAAATAAACATACCTAAAAATGATAAAATACAAATTTGATTCAAAAGTTTTGAATGGTGTCATAGATCTTTAGTTATTCTTTTAGGGGAGAGGGAGAAGTTTTACACATTGTATTCCACAGACACCTTTCTTAGTGTCTTCCTTGATCCAAATGTTCGTCTCTTAGTGGTAACTGCTGGAGATGCCCCCTTTTCTGTCTCATCAATGTAGTATGCCCACCACCACAGTGTTTCCCCCAGTCTTATCACTTTTTATACACTGAGTCCTTTTGACATATGACCCACTCTCCCACTGTGAAACATCTCAGAAGTAGAGCTCAGCTCTTTTTGCCTGATTTTCTCATGAGAATCACATACCCCAGAATTATTGTGTGGAGCTTCTTCAAATACCAAAAACAACAATAAAGAAGAAATGCTTATAGAGTGCTTACAATGTCAGACTGTATTCTAAGTGCTTAACATATTATTCACTTATTCCTTAAAATGATCCTATAACTTAAGTATTGTCCCCATTTTACAGATGGAGAATTTGAGGCCTAGAGAGAGAAAGTACTTGCTTAAGATTGCAAAGTTAGTAAATGGCAGAGTTGGGGTTCAAAACCAAATAGTCTGATACCAGAGTCTAAGCCTTTAAGCACATTTACTATCTCTTCACGTAACTTTTTACATTTGAGGAAAGGAAGCTCACAGACTTTTAATAACTTGTTCAAATCATACAGCCAACAAATAGCAAAAGTGATATTCAAATCCAGATAGAAGTGAACCTCAGGTTGGCACTCATAATGACTACTTTATATTGCCTCCTAATTAATAAAATGGTGGTCTAGTGGTTAAGATTTGGTGCTCTCACCGCCGTGAGAGCACAGGTTCGTTGCCTGGTCAGGGAATCACACCACCCGTCTGTCTGTTTGTTGTCATACTGTGGCAGCTGCACTTTGCTCTGATGCTGAAAGCCATGCCACCAGTATTTCAAATACCAGCAGAGTCACGCATGGTGGACAGTTTTCAGCAGAGCTTCCAGACTAAGACAGACTGGGAAGAAGGACCTGGCCACCTACTTCCAAAAAATTGGCCATGAAAACCCTAGGAATACCAACAGAGCATTGTCCGATACAGCGCTGGAGGGTGAGAAGATGGCACAAAAAGATCCAGCCAGGGTTCTGCTCTGCTGTACACAGGGTCACTAGGAGTCAGAATTGACTTCACAGCACTAACAACAACAATTAATAAAAGCATGAGTGCTTCAGGATTTGCACAAAAGGCATTTAACTCATAGTGAGTATGTTATCAATTACGAAGAGGAAGTTGCCTCCAAGTTGAGTTCAGAAGTATTTCATTATGAATCAAACCCAGCCTGAGATAAGCATGAGTGTGTGTGTGTGTGTGTGTATGTGCGTGTGTGCATTAGCAACAAGAATGCTAGCTGCCTTAATAGCTTCATCCTAAAATCTTAGTGGCTTAACACAATAGAAGTTTATTTGTAGCTCACATAAAATCTATTGGAGATGACAGAGGGCAGGAGTACGACCCTGCTATTAGAAGCTCTGTCATCTTTAGTGTCATTTCTAAGGTCATCCTGGCTTTTTTTTTAAATGTTCTTTTTTTTTGAGGAAGACTAGCCCTGAGCAAACATCCATGCCCATCTTCCTCTACTTTATATGTGGGACACCTGCTGCAGCATGGCTTGACAAGCAGTGCATAGGTCCACACCTGGGATGTGAACTGGCAAACCCCGGACCACTGAAGTGGAACATGGAAACTTACCCGCTTCATCACCAGGCCAGCCCCGCATCCTGGATTTAATATCCAGCTGGTAAAAGGTGACAGAGAGAATGGAGGGTTATGGAGAGTCTTTTAATGGGCCAGATTTGGAAGTGGCTTATATCATTCATCCTGCATTCCCATGGTGACAGCTTAGTCATATGGTCATGTCAAACTGCAAAGGAGACTGGGAAATGTAGACTAGCTGTGTGCCTAGGAGGGAAAAAAAATGGTTTTGGTGAAATTGCTTTGTGTATTGTATGTGTATCTTCTTTATTAGTAGATAATACCAAAATGTTTTCCAAAGATGATGTACCAATTTGCACACCAGCAAGGTGTAAGAATTCCCATTTCACTACAACCTCAACAATGTTTGGGATTGTCAGTCCTTTTAATCTTGGCTATCCTGATGGATGTGTAGGGGAGCTCATTGTGGTTTTACTTTGAATTTTGGTGATTATCATATGTTTTCTGGATATCTTATATTCCCTTTTGTGAAGCGGCAGTTCGAGGCTCTTGCCCATTTTTCAATTGGGTTACTTGTCTTTTTTTTATTGAATGTAGGATTTCTGTATATATTGCCTTTCACTCTTTTAATCATATCTTTTTATGAACACAAGTTCTTAATTTTAATATTTACCTGTCTCAATATTTTCCTTTATGGTTAATGTTTTGTCTACTCCAAGTTCATGAAAATACTCATTTTTATTATCTTCTAGAAGGTTATTTTTGTTTCTTTAGACATTTAGATCTACTATCCATGTGTATATGACTTTCATATTTGATGTGAGAAGGGATCAAGATTAATTTTTTCCCATATGGATATTCAGGTATATGTTCCATAATGTATTTGTCAGAATTTGTCATAGGGTTAGGTTGGCCTCATAAATTGAGTTGGAAAGTGTTCTTCTAGTTTCTGGAATAATTGTATATAATTGGTATTTCTTCCTGAAATATTTTGTAGAAGTGGTTGGTGAAGCTAATGGGGCTTGGTGTTCTTTTAGCGGGAGGATTTTCAAATATGGTTTCAATATCTTTAATAATTAATTATTGGATTATCCAGCCTATGTCTTTTTCACTTTTTAAAGCTGTATGTTCTTAAGCTGTACCAACAAAAAGAAATTCGTCTATGTGATCTAATTTTTCATATTTTTTGGCATAAAGTTGTACATGATATTCTGATTATATCGTTAATGTCAGTACGATCTGTAATTATATCTCCCACTTGTGCATTTTTTTGTCCTTTTTTATTAGTCTCACCCAGTATTAATCCATTTTATCAGTCTTAAGAAAATACTCCTGACACTGTATATTCTTTTTTTTTTTAGTTTGTGCTTTTATCTTTCTCATTTATTTCTTACTACTTTATATTTAATTTGCTATTATTTTCTAACTTCTTGGGATGGATGCTTAATTGATTTTTGTCTTTTTCTTTTGTAATATATTTATATTTAAAGCTATCAATTTATTTCGAAGCATAGCTTTAGCTGCATCCTATAAGTTGATATGTTGAATTTTAATCATCATTTAGTTTAAAATATTTCCTAATTTCCATTGTGATTTTTTTAGATCTATGTCTTATTTAGAAGTATGCCTTGTTTTCCAAACATAGGATTTTCCTAACAGCTTTATTGAAGTCTAGTTGATATACAGAAAACTACACATACTTAATGTATGCAATTTGATGAGCTTGGATATTTGCATATGCCTGTGAAACCATCACCACAATCAAGGTACTAAGTATAGGATTTTATTATTGATTTTAGCTTATTTATATTGAGCTTGGAGGATATAGTATGTGTGGTAGACAGAATAATGGCACTGTCAATTGTCCATGTCCTAATACTTGGAACCTGTATGTTACCTTATATAGCAAAAAAGACTCTCTAGATACCATTAAGGGTCTTGAGAGGAGAAAATTATCATGGGTGACCTGAGTGGGCCTATCATAATCACAAAAGTTCTTATAAAGGAAAGTGGGAGGCAGGAGAATTAGCGTAAAAGCAGGAGCTATGATGACAGAAGTAGAGGTCAGAGTGATACAAGGAAGGGACCACAAGCCAAGTGATGCAGGTGACTTCTAGAATCTGGAAAAGGAAATAGGCTCTCCCTTAGAACCTCCAGAAGGAACACAGCCCTTCTGGCTCCTTGATTTAGGACTTATGAGCTCTAAAACTATAAGAAAATAAATTTGTGTTGCTTTAATCCACTAAATTTATGGTAATTTGTTACAGCACCAATGGAAACTAATATATGCTGCATAATTTCCATCATTTTATCCATATTGAAATGTAGTTTTTTTTCAGTTTCTATGAAGTTATGTGTGTGCTTGAAAAGAATGTGTATTTTTGACTATCATGTTTTAGATATTATCTAAACTGCATCTATAAATATCTAATAGATCAAGTTTTAAAAAATTGTCATCAAATAGTCTATATTTTACTAAATTTATATTAATTTTTTTCTGTAAATTATTGAGTGTGGTGTGTTGAAATCTGTTTATGATCAAAGCTTTGTAATTTCTCTTATTCTGTAAAAGTTTGCTTTATGTTTTTTGAGCCTGTATTATTAGGTGCAAATAAATTTAAGATTGTTTTATTTTCTATTGAACTGAACTTTTCAATAAAAACTTTGTCTCTTTACTCTAGTATTTCTTTTGGCCATAAAGTCTATTCCGTCTAATAATAGTATAGTGACATTAGCTATATTTTGTTACTTATTATCTGGCAAATCCTCTTGCATGTTTTTGTTTGCAGTATTTTCATACTCTTAAGTTTGAAATGTGCTTTTAATAAACAGCATATAATTGAGTTTTGGAATTTTTATACAGTCTGAAAATACTAACCTTTTAATCTAGGCATTTACTCCATTTATACTTGGCTTAATAATCAATATATTTGGGGTTTAATTACTATAAAACTGTATAATTTATATTTTTCTTGTCTCCTCTATGTTCCTTTTTCTATTCTTTTTGCCTTCTTTAGAATCAATACACTTTTTATTATTAAATTTCTCTTCTATATTAGCTTTTATGTTATATGGTCTATTACTTTTTCTTGGGGTTATGCTAGAAATTTTAATATGTGTATGTCACATGACAGTTAATATTAATTACATCAACTCTCTGAATAATACAAAGTCTTAGGTCATTTTGAGTCCTTTATCCTTACTTCCAACTTTGTATTCCATTATTGCTGTGTATTTCAATTCTCTCTCTATATTTTTAAATGAAATTTTTCTGTATATATTTTTATTGAGTTATAACATACATAAAATGCCAAGATTTTAAGTAGAGCTCAGCAAATTTTTACAAAGAAATATCCCTCTGAAACCACCACTAAAATTAAGATATAGATTATTTCTCTTATACCAGAAACCTCCTTTGTGCCCACTTCACGTCAATATACCCAATGTTAAACTAAAA
Source organism: Equus asinus (assembly GCF_041296235.1). Taxonomy (NCBI): domain Eukaryota; kingdom Metazoa; phylum Chordata; class Mammalia; order Perissodactyla; family Equidae; genus Equus; species Equus asinus. Next base: position 196,090,684 of record NC_091790.1, on the reverse strand, counting down.
CTCCTTATTTTTATCATCAAAGGTTGTTTTTTTTCATTTTCCTGAGATTCACGTAAGTAGAATCATTACATACACACACACACACACACACACACACACACACACACACTTTTTGGCTTTGGCTTATTTCTGTCAAAACAATTTATGCAGGATTTATGTAGATTGTTGCACTGAGTAGTAATTAAATCATTTCCATTGTTGTTTAATATTATATTATCTAAATGTACCATTATTTATTTTTCCATTCTACTGTTGATGAACATTTGGAATTTTTTTTTCCATTTGTGCTATTTTGAAGAAAACTGTTATTTTCTTTCCATCCAGGCTTTTAGTACAAATATCCACTCATTGATTTTGGATATATAGTCATGAGCCACATAACGACATTTTGGTCAACAACGGACTGCACATACAACAGTGGCCCCGTGAGATTAATACCATACAGCCTAGGTGTGTAGTAGGCTATACTGTCTAGGTTTGTGTAAGTATTCTGTGATGTCTGCACAATGTCAAAATTGCCTAACAACATTTCTCAGGAGGTATCCCTGTCATTAAGTGATGCATGCCTGTATACATGTCTGCTATAATGTGACATATGTGTTCCTAAAAATCACTGTCCTGTGCACAATGTCACAACAAAAACCACAAGCCTTATGAGAAAAATGGGAGTAAGGGCACAACACTTAACAACATTCTCAGTGATACGTAAAATAAAGAGAGGAATCAATTAAAAAATATAGTATAATATCACACATGTCAGATGGTTAAGAAATACATAAACCTTGCAATAAATATGACACTTTACCTTGAAAAAGACATGATGTTAGCTTGTGGAAGTGGGTATGAGAAGGATGGCAGCCTGTGAGTTATTCTGAAATAGTGGGAGAAGCGTTATCTGAAATCAGACAGAAAGTTGTGACACCATGGGTAGGTGTGACTCATTCTTTGCTTTTGTTTTGGCTCCTGATCTTTCACAACCCTTAAATCCTTAGGCATGCTTCTTTTTCCCTTAGATTGAAGGTCCTTCAAGGCTTATGACGGATGCCTGTTTCATCAAAACTGCAATTTTTGATCCGATGTGTAGCCTTCTTCGATTAACTTTAGTATCACTGCTGAAAATTCTTTTGTGGCTTTCTCATCCGCAGTTGTGCTTCCATCTGAGAGCTGAAGGCTTTGGAAATTGTAGTGATGTTTGAAATCACTAAAGTAGCCACTAAAAGCACTAAAAGGAGCCACTTCTGCAGGATTTGGTGATTTCTGTTTAAAGTCTTCACACATAATAGTACTGTCTTTTTTGTTTGGGTTGCTTGGCATTTTGAACCAGGTCACTTGGATGTGTTTGGGATGTTGAGTGTGTGTTTATTTACACAGAAACATTTTAAAATACAAAAGGATAATAAAATACAACTTTGTAGGATAACACACTCAGTGAATTAAGGTTGCTGGCGGATGTTTAAGGCATGTGAGTGTGTCTTGTGTATTCCTACATGAACTGGTTCAGCTTGGTACAGTTTCTATTTTTATCTTGTGTTTCTTGCTGGTGAAACTGTCCACAAGGAAACATGAAATTCTCATGATGCTCAAATTGTTCCCCAATAAATCAATCAAACTGAAACAAATTCAAGTTTTCAAAACAAGTGTTAAAGCCGAATTGACTGCATCTGGGAATGGAATTGCCTGGCCATGAAATATCCAGTATTCATTGGTATCTAGTTGTTCAGCTTTAACTATTTCCAAAAATATTTTCCAGTATTGATCCCGCCAACAATGTGTATGAAGTCCAGTTCCTCCACATACTCACCAGCACTCTGTTTGGTCAGTTTTTTTTTCTTAGCTATTCTGGAATATGTGCAGTTCAATTTCATTGTATTTTTTATTTGTATATACCCAGGGACTAATGATAATGAGGGCATTATCATAAGCTTATTATCCATTTGTATACATCCAATTGTGAAATGCCTATATAAGTCTATTCCACGTTGTTTCATATCCTTATTCATTTGGGAGTAGGCAAAGTAGCAAAGTAGTCAAGAACACAAGTATAAAATCAGTTTAAAGCCTAGCTCTGCCTCTAACTGGTAGTGTGATTCTGTACTAATTTCTTTGCCTGTCATATTAAAGTACTCAAAAATGGTACTTATTACTATTTTTAGTGGAAGCACATGGTTTCATCATATAGCTTTACCATAATTTTCACAAAGAAAGTATATTGGGGGAATTTATCTCAAGTTTGAAACCAGAATAGTTATAATGGCAAGAAGTCTTTTGGAGTCTGTCTCAGATCTGAGTGTTTGGTCAAATATTTAACAGTGTTTGGTGTTACAGGAGCCCAACTGGGGAGGAGTCTGTAGGCCTGAATAGTGCAGAGATGTCTCTAGGTAACAAATTGGAAGTATTTACTTATTTGTCAGTAGAAATTTGTGCTTCGGTGAATATTTTACTAGAATTTCCAAGATTTTTTCTTGTAGGTTTCCTAGAAGACAATAGGCCATCATTCTCAATGCAACCTGACCCACATGGAATGATACATTCCACACAGCTGTCAACTAAGTCCAGGCACTGTTTTGCTTCAAGGATGTATATTTTCCTGAGTGTGACATTGATATTTCAGGACACTCCATGTCTGGCACTGTGGGAGAAAAGGGTACTGTCCTATTCCACAGATTAAGGATGTCTCCTGTGCCTTCTTCAATTGTTAGGAAGCAATTTAAACTGCCAAATGTTGCATTTCAGTTTGGTGTGATTTTAAGTCCTCCTGAACTGTTCTTGGACTAATGACCCATTCAGATGATGTTCCTATTGGGTTAGTGATGCAAGAGTCAGAAGGATTTAACATAAGCCCAGATGCTACTACTTGCCAGAGATGCCATATTCTTTGGCTGGCTAACATTTTCCTCCCTTTGGGCCATTATGCTCACATATATCATTTTGCAATCTTCAAATTCCTCTTGAATTATTATTTTTTTATCATCACCAAGAGATATGGTACTTCAAAGTTGATGTTATTATAGATGTTCTTATATAGCCATGTATTTAATCAACCAGTCAGCAGAGATTTTAGTGCTTGAGGTTGAGAAGATTGCATTCCTTCCTCACATTGAGTTATACAAATGTACCTAGTTCATGGAAGAATGAAAGCTTCAGAGCTACATTCTTGATGTGTCTGGGAACCTGGAGAGTACCCGAGTGAGTGAGACTGGAGCAGAAGGTTGAAGTATAAATAGGACATGAAGGTGGGTGGAGGTCAAATTAGAAGGACTCAGGGTTCAGGGAGCAAGAAGTCTGAATGGCTCAGGTCCAAAAGAACCCAAGTTTGGCAGACTATATTTGTAGCTCAAAGTAGAAGCTGAATACTATGGCCCGTAGGCCAGTGTTGGGCAGGCTGTATCCAAACCTCTAGTATACCTTTAAAAATAAAACAGATTACTGGACTCCAAGCCCATAGGTTTTGATCAAATAATGTCAGGTTTAGTATTTTTGTAAAGCCTTCTAGGAGATTCTGATGTGCCATCAATGATATAGAGAACCTAATATACATAGATTAGGGTCTAGGGCTATATTCTTAGGGAGTTTGAGTGAAACCTGAAAGCTAAAAAGATAGCCAGGAAGATGGACATTTCACAACATGGTCTAAAATAAGCCTAAAGATATTATGACCCTGAACTGAGATTTAATCCATTCTCCCCTGATGATGGTTTTTAAAGAGTTTTTAGTTGTGAATTTGAGCTAAAGCTCTAATAAGTGTGGAGCTTAGGAATTTAGTAGAGCTTGGGTTCTAAAATCCCCATGTAAACAAGAACTGTTTGAGCAGTTAAAAAACAAAAAGCCAATGGAGTGCATCTTAGAAATTGTTGCTAGTGCCGTTGAATTGAATCCCACTTTGAATCAAAATCTCTGGGTATGCAGGACTTTTGCATTCCAAAATTTAGATGATTTTACTTATATTTAAGATAAGTATGTTGCTTGTTAAGGAAGTAGTTTGACATGATTCTTGCACGATTTGGATGACGTTGGAGGAAGCCATGTGGAAGCAAGACTCTGAGCGATGTAGAATTTTTACGTGCTTTTCCCACTATCGCACGTATAGACCCCACCCTCAGGCAACTAGCTTGGATGTTAGAAACAGGTTGTGGATGTGCCATATATTGAATCTATGTTCCAAACAAAAAGAACTTCTGTAATGTCCCGAACATTCCCTGGGACTTACTACATCTGAGATGTGTTGCCTACCCTTGGATTATTTACCCCATGCCCATTTCCACCTATGGGACTCCGATGCTCAAATTCCATCTTCTCCAAAGGGTCTTCTCTGCTTATCTTAGCCAGAGTGACCCCTTTTTCTTCTGGGGTCTCATTGTACTTGAAATTCATTGCAAAATTATAAATGCTCACTGTAGAAAAAATGTAAACAAACAGAAGAAAATAAAAATTAATCATAATTTTACCACTCTATATTAATTGTTGTTGTTATTCCAGTACAGGTGCTTTCAACTGTTTCTGTTTCTCTCCCTCATTCTTCATTGACCAAAATATAAATATAAATTTATAATTCTAAGATATATATATGTATATATAAATACAAATGAGAGAGAATTATATTTTTCTGTGAGAAACACCATTTTTTAATTTCTCTAAATCAGATACATCAGGAACAGCCATATCTACTAGATTTGGAAATTCTCCATTTCAGCCATAAACTTAGATTCCTATTATGTAGGTCCCACCCTTACACTAGGCTCCTTCTTTGGGCTTGCATACCCACCCTATGCACTGATCTTCCACATCTCTGAAAGATAAATTAAGGAACTCAGACTCAGAACACAAAGGCATGTCAGGATGGAAAAGAAATGATATCTCTCACTTATTCCTACAGCAGCAACAGTAACAACAACAATAAAAACCCACAAACCAATATCTCAGTGAGTTGTCCTGGCGTGTGTGTGCTCATGCACACACATACACACATGATTTAATAAGCGCATCCATACTACGTATCTTGTTTTTAATATCATTATTTACTGCATGATAGCTTATAAATATTTGCTCCTACAATTAAATTTCTTCTACATATTTTAAAGCCTACATGACATTACATTGTATAAAAACACAAATGATTTATTTAACCAATTCCTTATTTAAACAGTTAGTTGTTTTCAACTCTAACTCTTTCAACAAATACTGCAATAAGATCCTCACTCGAACATGAGTACCAAAAGGGTGGATTTATATATATACAGTTTTTTTTCTGCTACTATATTCTCAGTGTCTAGAACAGTGCTTGGGATGAAGTCTCGATAAATAGAAGGTGGAGGAAAGAATAAGTAAATTCCTGGAATTGGAATTGCTAGGTAAAAAGTTCCAGTTCCAAACTGTTTGTTCCAAAATGACACCTCCTCTAGCATTGTGTTGCATTGTCAGTTTTCCCACGTTCCTACCAACATCAAGAGTTTTAACTCAAACAACAAATGACATCTTTCTTCCCCTTACCTTATATGATGTTGCTCTTATGCCATGAATTGTGTTCTGACTTTTAGTATTTGCATGATTGTAGTAACTATGTCTCCCTTGCAGATTTTCCCCGCTGTCTCCTTAACCTCTAAATGTTGGATGACCCTCACGCACTAAGATCTTCTATCATAATGGCTTCTAGATGGTAATGATTTCCAAATTTTATCCTCAGCCCTGACCTTCCCTCTGAATTCCAGACTTGTTCATTTTAATAGCCTATATAACAGCTTCGCTGGATGTCATAAGGCATCACAGATTTAACACATTCAAAACTCTTGATTCAAGAATCAAAACTCTTCTTTCCCCACATTCCCAAACAGCTCCTCTCACAGTATTCCACAATTTTAGTAAATGGCATCTCCAAGAACCTAGGTGCTCAGGTCAAAACTTTGGAGTCATCGTTGATGACACTCTCTCTTGCAACTCACATGCAACCTGCCAGCAAATCATGTAGTCTCTACTTTATAAGTATCTAGAATGCTATCGTGTTTGCCATCTCCAATGCCTCCCCCATAGTCAAACCCAAAGTACCTGTCACCTGTACTACCACAACATTTCCTAACTGCTCCCTTTGCCTCCAATTTTGCTCTAATATATTCTACTCTATGGAGAGGAGCCAGAGTGTCATACTTTTAAAAAATAAATCATATTTTGTACTCCCCTCTCCAAGAACATAACAAAACAACACCCTTCCTGATGGCTCTCCATTATACATAGGATAAATTTCAATGCCCCTCCCCTCTCATGGCCTAGGAAGTCCTAGGAGGTCTGGCCACTACAAAATTTTCTCATTTCAGCTCTTATCATTGTTCCTCTTCTTCATTCGACTTCATTTGCCTTGGCTTTCTTGCTCCTCTTTAAACACACCAAATTCCTGCCTCAGGGCCTTTGCACTTGCAGTTTCCTCTGCTTGCCAGCCTCTACCTTAGGTATATGAATAGCTGGCTCACTCTGTTCAAATATTTCCTTTTCAGGGAGTTCTTCTATCATAACCTTGTTTAAATGATCACTTCTGGACTCTTCAATTCTTTTCCTTGCTTTATTTTTCTCTGTAACACTTATTACCTAGCATTTTGCTATGTATTTCTGTAAGATTTGTTTGTCCCTCCAATAGGACGTAACTCTTAGGGGGCAAGGAATTTCTCTCTCTCTTTTCCTGCTTTATGTAGAAGGCATAGAAAAGTAATAATCAAATTTTATACAATCAATAAATATTTGTTTAATGAATAAATGAGTGAATAAACTCTTTCCAGAATTTAAATTTCTTGAGAACTTGGGAATAATTTTCTCAGTTTGGGAGAAAGAATGGGTAAATCTTGAAAATTCAATGTAACCCAGCAGCTTTTTGGCATTTCCCGGTGGTGTCTGCTCAGAACCCCATACACCCTGCAACTTAGGTCCCTCTGGGCCTACTGTTCCCTCGGATTCATGCTTGGGGGTCAGCAACCCCCTTCCCCTCAGCCCAAAATAGCTGAGATCCAGTGAGGCATGAGAGGTATCCCTGACTGACTGCTGAGATGATGACATACCATCTTTACGTCTTGAGTTAACTATATGAGTCTTAGCTGAAAAGTTTCCTGAGAGGGCTTTGAAGGGTGGTGTGTATGTGTGCATGTGTGCACATTTTGTGTGAGGATGTAGGGGGACGTGGCATTTCAGATGATGGAGCATTGTTTGGCATTTGGGGACCTGACACTTAGGAGGGTAACTCACAGACCTCCCAACAGGCAATCTTCTTTAGCATTTATTCACACTATAGGAGGAGGACAGTGAGAAGACATTGAGGCCTAGGAGAGATGGTCAAATGCAAACATGGAAGAACCAGGAAAGCCTTAATTTTCCTACCTTCCCAGCCAGCCCAGAGAAGGGAACCTCCCATCAATCTTGTTCAAGAGACTGGCTCTCCACCTGTGGTAGCTTTATTTATTTCATGCCCACCTCTCTTCCTCAGGCTTCCCTCCTAGAAGAGACTTTTTCCAGCTTTCGTAGGTCAGCAAACTTGGTTAACTCTCTAGGAACCTGTGAAGCAGGTTGTTTCGTATAACGTCTCTTATTTGTTTCCCCTTTGCCCAACAGCAAAGAAGCCAGAGAACCAAATGGAGAAACATGGTTTTCTAGTTCTAGATTCCTCCTTTTTTGGGAGACCTGAGAATTCCTTCCATTTCATAGATTTATGCTGTAAGCTTACATTTCTAAAGAATTTCTTTAAACTTTCACTTCCAGAAGGGTGCTGGCTGTCTACTATGGGAGTCTTTCCCTGGGGACCTTCATGGTTCATGATGAGTTCCTTATGTATGGAGCAAAGTCAGAGGTAAGGATTGAGAGACAGCTGGGAGTGGCTGGAGGATCAAGCAACTTTGGCTCATTTCCATCAAGGGAACTGAGTCCCTGGGATTGGGGAGGGGATCATTTCTGACTCAATTATCCAAACCCAGCAGAGAGAGGATTTTGGAGTGGATATCTCAGAGGTAGAGATAGCTTCATGATCCTCCGGAATTAGAAAGAACAAGCTCCAGCCCCCTTTTTACAATGGGATGGAAACCACCTATTATTTTTGAGCTGGAAGTCTGGAGAGATGGAGAAGTTGAGTGTGTCTGGCCTTGGAATCAGAGCTACAGCACCCAGTTAAAATATAACTACTGAGGAAAGATGGGGAAGAAGAGAGGACTTCTACTCCTGGGGAAGATTCTAAGCCAGAGGGTCATCTGAAGACACACACACACACACACACACACACACACAGTTACACATAGTCATCTACATACAGTCACACACACAGTCCACAGTCACACACAGAGTCATAACACATGGTCACACATATAGTCACACACCCACACACTCAGTTACACACCTAGCCACACACGCAGTCATACACAGAATCACACATGCAGTCACACACAGAGTCACACATAGCCACATACATATAGTCACACACGCACAGGTTGTCAGGCCACTCTGTGGGGGAAGAAGGGAAGTTCCCTTTCTTATATATTGGCATGAGCTTGGTATTTTCATATGAAAATATGCTTGAAATTTTCATGAGGTTATGTTGCTATCTCACAAAACCCTCTATGAGATGCATATTATTAAACCAATGTTATAAGTTAATTTACCCAAGATGACACAGGTAGTAGTAGCCAGACTAAATTAAAGTCTAGGTCTCTCTAATTGCAAAAGCCATCCTCTTCTCATTATACCATGCTGCCTCTTTCAATTTAAAATTACAGTTTAATCTTTGTGGCCAGTCTCTGCTCCCAGAATTCAGGATTAATATCTAACCTGGCAGTTCCGCTAAGCACAGGAAGATGAGCAAGCATTGCCCTGTGGGGTTTCTAAAAGGGTAGGAGGAAGAGGTGGTTTGTGAGTCCCTTCAGGCCAGTTGGCAGGGGTTCCCAACACACCCTCTTAACATTTCAGGATGACCTTTTAGACATATTCTGCTTCTACAGGAGAAGCCAAAAGGTTCTGCACAATGGCACATGTCATGAATATATCCCAGGACAGGAGATAGGCTGTTCTTCCTGATTTTATAGAGCAAATAATTTCCTTGTGTCAGAGGTCAATTTAATCTTCCTGTTTCCACTAGCTTGTCACTTCAACCACTTCAATTAGATGAAACAATTGCTGTTGCCTAATTTCCATTTGCCAGCCTGGCACTGCCCTGATCCAAGCGCCTGCCCTCTCCCTCCAAACCTCTCTTCTGTCTTGTGATATCTGCAGTGATTGGACCCCAGACACTTTCCCTGGTTAGGTCTCTGGGGCTCTGGTTCTACTGGTGAATGGTTGCTGATAAAATCCCCCAGTGAACCAGGAGCTTCATCCACATGGGTTGTACACACAGAGAGCTTACCCACACCTTCCCTATAAATATCTGCTTCCCAGTCCCAGACACATTTTGAGAGAATTTAGAGAAATGTTTGACAACTATGGCATTTCTGCCTGCTTTCTTCATTCCACCCCTTTGGGGGTGACCACCTCACCCTGGTTTGCCCAGAACTGTTTTAGTTTTAACACTAAAAGTCTTGTGTCTTGGGAAATCCCTCAGTCCTGGGAAAACCAGAGCACACGTTGCTCCCCTTCTGTTTCTGGCTCACCATGTCCTTCAGCATTTCCAGGGTTTCTGGGTTGGCCGGGAATGAGGTGGTACCTTGGAAGTATTAAAATAATCCACTCCATAATTGCTGTCTTCCTTTGGGATACAGTACTTCAAATCTTCATTAGAATCTTTGCTATCATGGACTTTCAGCTCAAGATGGCAAAACTGGTCCATTTGTTTGCTTTCCTTCTCTCTGTGAAACAAATGAATAGAGCAAGAAACAAACAACAAAACATACCATAGCAAAAAGCAAGGGATCACTTTATTATAAGGCCTCTCTCTTCTTTTCTGTCTCTTTTTTTCAACCCCAGAAACAAAGACTTTTAAAAATTATTTATGGACATTATCTCTTCTCTATTTATACTTTCCCCTGCTTCGAATATCACTTTGGTGCTAGACTATCTCAATGTCCCGCCCTGACTGCGTTTTGAACTCCTGACTCTCATTCCAATTGTCTGTCATTCACTTCCATCTGGATGTGCCATTAACGCTTTAACTCAGTGTCCCCAAAACATATTCTACTCAAATGATCTCTTCCTCCTCTTGCTGGCATGTTTCTCCAGTTTGAGACTGGTGGCTCTGAGAGCCTGTGACTAGGGGACGATAATACTTCCAACGATCATTTGAATTTCACAGAATGTCAGTCGGTGGAAGGAAGTAGATAAGAATGTATTAGTGCATTTTAATGTAAAACCAGTGAAAGAATAACTAAACAACAACAACAAAGAGGTATGAAATCTAAAGCCTCTTTTCTGAGTACGAAATCTAGAGCCTCTTCTTCATATGGAGCAAGATAGATAGAAAGATGGGTCAATCAGCCATCAACTCTCTTGGAGGCCTTCCTCCACTCGATCTCCACCTTCTCTTCTTTCCTTTCCTTCCGTTAATTCACATACTTAAAACTTTTTACTGCAATTACCAGAATAGCTTTTAACTGCTGTCTCTATATTCTATTTCTTCCAATTCAAATAATCTTAAAAAACGACTGCTAAATTAATCTTTATAAAGGGATGCTCTGATTGGGTCACTTCATTGCTCAGAAATCTACATAACTGTCTTTTCTATTGAGATAAGTAAAAATTTCTCAATCTGGCACTCAGGACCTTCTACCTTGTCACCAACTTGCATTTAAAGGTTCACCTGCTGCACTCCTGGATAGCCCCTATACTGCCCAGCCACAATGGGCTTTTCATTGGTTCCTAAAGAGGCCCTGCTAACAGAGCTTTGCTCATCCTTCCAACTCTCCACAATGCCTCTGCACAGTTCACATTTCCCCCTGCATGTCACCTGCGTTCCTCTGAGGTGTGTTTCACATAATCTTTTCTGTCTGAAATATGTTCTAATCCTTCTAAATTGATGTAATAATACACATCTTAAGCACTCAGTATTTTGAGTCTACCTTTCTTATGGAACCTACTTCACTTTACCCTGAGTTATAGTTATCTGTCTATTGTGTTCATGTTCTAATGACACATAAATCTCTTGGAGGCCTAACCTCTGCAGCACCTAGAGGTATGCAATAAGAAGTTGATCTGTTGAGTATGGAAAGATGGGTAGCATTCAGAAAGGTGGAGAAAACAGAAAGGACCTAGAGGGTAAGATGCTTAAAGATGTGACCAAAGGTTGTGGGGACAGACAAAAGGATAGCTTACCTGAATATGGTGAGAAGACCAATGCTAGAGAAAAGAATTTCAGAAAGAAAATATGGGGAGATGAATGTTAAAAAAGTAAATTGGAGCCAGACTGTAAAAGTGGATTTAGGCTCTCACCAGTCATGTAGAGTACAACGATTTACCATGCTGTTGAGTTGCTGGACAACTCATTTAAATTCTATGACAGTTTTCTCTTTGAAATTTGCCAAAACTGGGTTTCTGAAGCCAATATATTAAGTGAGGAATAGACTTATTCTACTGTGGACCATTTTTTTCTGTTCTATCACTTGCAGGAACAGTATATAGTTATCTGCCCTTTCTTTGACCTTGATTCCGTGGTCAGGAACTACTGATTGGCTAAGTTGCCCAAACTTAGTACTGATGGCTCAGTTACTGATGCTTATAAACACCTGCACCTCAGTAGCAGGTCAGAGTCAAGACATAGAATAGAGCTCAGCATTCTTTGTGGAATAGATGAATATGATTAGGTGATCTGAGAAAACAAAGGGAGCTCTAACATTGAAAGTTTTACAACCTGAGTCACGGAAGACAAAAACACCTGCACCTCAGTAGCAGGTCAGAGTCAAGCACAATTAGAACAGTTTTCTGAAAGGAAGACAATTAAAAATATGTTTTTAAAGCAAAGTAAAACATACACATGTTTAAAAAAATCAAATAGTACTGAAGGTGTGTTTCACATAATCTTTTCTGTCTGAAAAGGCCTGTACTGAAAAACCATAGGCCACCACCCTTTTCTCTCTCCCATACCCAGTCCTTTTTCACAGAGAAAAGCACTTTTAACTTCTCCAGTAATTATTTCCACACCTCTTAACAATAAACTTATCCTGCTATTGACTGATTTATCAATTTTAGATATTTTCTATTCACTTTCTTTTATGATAGATGTGGATTTAACTCTTTGAGACCCCACTTATCTCTCTTATCCTCCCCCAAAGTATTATTATTTTAATTAAATTAGTGACCAGTGACTATATCATTATTATTATGAAAATTTCATTCACTGTAGGGTTAAGTATGATTTTCTTCTTTTTATGGTTTAGATTTTGTATTTTACAAAATAAATATAAAAGCAATGTTTTCCCATTTGCATGCACTTCCATATACCTATTTTAAATTCCTTTCACATATCTTTACATGTCAGGTATCATATCATATCGTCCATGGAAATGTTTTTTTCTGGAGAACTCGGTCCTGGAGTCCTACATCTTCCTGATTTATTCTGAACTGGCTACTCTATCCAAATAGTGAATGTTAGGTTAATTGGGGTGATTAACTGTAAGAACAATTTTCAAGACTAATGAATAGAAGGCAAAGCAGCTGATGATGTTAATATGATTAAGTAAAAGAAGGTGAATATTCCTAATGAAAAGTAATCCAAACTAACTTATCAGAATATGAGCTCAGAACTTCATGTTATACTTGGAATTCCTTGAGGTCAAGGTCTGTGCTATATTCTCCTTTCTATCTCCAGTTTCTGGCATAGAATAGAGCTCAGCATTCTTTGTGGAATAGATGAATATGATTAGGTGATCTGAGAAAACAAAGGGAGCTCTAACATTGAAAGTTTTACAACCTGAGTCATGGAAGACAAAAATCTTTACACTCATCGGGCCACCATGAAGACTCTTGCTGAGTTCTGAGCCTGGGTTCTCTCTCCCTCCAGCCTGGACCTCAGGATAAACTATAGGTGAGCAGTTGTGGAAGGTGGAAAACAAGAGACAGAGAGAGGGTCCTAACTGCAGGTAGCCCATCTGGAACTACACGACTTACCCAGGCTCTGGGGAAAAAGAAAGGTTATTTCAGGGTGTTGTTCAGTGCAATTCCTGAAATTATCCTAGGTGTGGCCTGGCTGTAGCCTCCAGGCATAGGCATGTGACTGATGTCCTGTCAGGTGAACTTGATCTCTGGGAGACCTTGGAGAGGGGTGCAAGGACAGGGCAGAACAGCATGCCTGTCATCACCGCAGCAACTGCCAATTCTTGGAAGCAGAGAGATGAATGGGATGACCTCTGGTAAGTAGGGTGATATGAGAAGAAGGGTGAAAAGAAGAGGTGTCCTGAATTAGGATTCTCAGCCCTCCATAGTGGCCAATGTTTCTATGGTAGCAGGGATGAGAACTTGAGAAAAGAAGTTCTCATCTTTGAAATGTCTGAACCCTGCTTTCTGCCTTCACTGTGTGGGTTCACCTTCAGCTTCTATGCCAGGAGGGGAGCTCCCTCTCTTCCACTAGGTAGACACAAGAGCAGTAGGACTGACCAGCTCATCTCCTAAAAGAAGAACATTTGCTTCTCCAGAGACAAAGGCACCACATCCCTGAACGTATAAGGCAATATGACCTGGATGTATTAGAAATAGATAGCTTTAGTTGCTCACCATATTCCCTTCTGACATGAATTTATGTGAGTATTGCTAACGAGTCACAGGGCAGGGGCGAGGAATGATGTTCTAGTCTGTGTGCATGTGACCTTACCTGTTAGCTGAGTGCCGTTGACCACAGTTTGATGTGCCTGTGCGTGTGTCTGTGTATTGGTATTTCTAATATAAGTCAGCATCTTTACGCACGTGGGTGTGTGAGTTTTAACATATGAGTGATGTACATACGCATCCCCAGAACGGTGTGTCCTCTGCTTTGCCTCATTTCCACATGATGGCTCTGGAAGTCCAAGCCCAGGATAAATATCCGGCTCCTGGCCTGTGCCAAGAAAACTTGGGCTAAATCACTTATGACATTGGGCTAATCCCACAGTGTTGTTTTTGGATTATTCAGGAAACACAAATCTTTGGGATGGAAAATTAACCCCATGACTTCTTGTTATGGAATAGCCTAGGCAGGGCTAAGTCACCCACTAGCTATGGAAGAAGGAACTGTTTCTCTACACTCCTGAGAGGGGTGCTCCAGAAACATATCCCTCCTAGTATTTTTCCAACCAGGCAGATGATCCAGACTACCTGTTTTTCTAATTTTATGACCAAATTAGGGCCTGGGACAGGGTGAGATAAGAAGATGCCCCTCACTGAGCATTGATGGAACTGACTCTGAGTCAAAGAGGGAGAAATACACATGGAAGTGAGGTGGAAGGGAGGAAGGATGTTGTCTGTCAAGGTCAGCTACACCAGGATCACTGCATAAGCCATATAGCTAATGTCAGCACTGGTTAAGAATCCAGGAATTCCAGTGAGAATTTCGCCTATCATACGCCATCCTACTTTTTCCATTAGGTCATTTCCTATTGTATAATCTGGAGTGTCTGTGTTTCTGAAGGGAGGGATATAGTTAAAAGGAAATAAGCTTCTTCCTTCCTTCGAGGCAATACCGTCTGTTTTTGGCAATATATGCCTAAGGTATGGAGGATCAGCTGAGTGTTGTTAGAGAGGATCTGGGTATGTGGCTGATGCTGTTGACCAAAGCCAGAAGGACTGCATTCGTCACTGGCTCAGGAAGCCGATCATCTCTTCTTCCGCAATGTACTAAGAGCAAGTCTCCAGCAAACTTGATGTGAGTGCACAATAAAATCAACTGGGAGCCTCACCTCAGACCGATTAATTATATGAGAGCTTCTGAGGATCGTGCCTGGGAATCAGTATTTTTAAATACATCTTAGAAGTGGTTGTAATATGCAGCCAGGGTTGCAAAACACGGAAATTATGGAACCTCTCAGTCTGGAGACATGAATCCAGAATATTCAACCAGGCACCTAGTTATTGAACAAAGAATAGAAGGGGAGACTATGTCTCCCTTGTCCATATGAGATACTGGGTTTACTGCTCACCATGTGACATGTTTATGATGGTCAGTGGTCATGTCTGAAAATTCAGTTGGGCCAATTGATTTTCTCTCTCAGGAATTTGAAAGGAGATACAAACGCAATGGTGGATGCCTGACCTGAAAGTTCAAGTTAAGTTGGGTCATGGTGGTCATTATGGATCTATGGTCTCACAGATTTATCAGGTAGGAGAGACTCAGAGGAAGTTGGTCAAGAGAGGAAAGAAGATGAAAGAGCAGCTGGAAAAGCAAAAGAGTGACATGGGGGACCCAGAAAGAGGAAGATGGCCAGGCCTGAGAGATGCCTTGATTCCTCACCTTGCTGAGGTCTTTTCCTAGACTGCATTGCAACCAGAAGAACCCTAACTAGAACTCTGATTTAGAACCCTAAGTGAGAAAGATGCTGTTTTCTCTCATGTCTTCAAGCCTGGCATATACCTGTCTCCCTGTCTCAAATGCACTTTCTTTTCCTCTCTGCTGCTCAAACACTTTACACCTTTTTAAAGAACAGTTTGAACATCATTCCTACTTGGCTCCCCCAGAGCAAGCTACAACCCACTCTTTACTCACACGGGATTTTTCTCATAGATTTATCTGTTCCTTTCCACTTTAAATTGTAATTTTTTGTTTACTTGTTTCCTGTACTTGATTTTGAGCTCCTCGAGGATAAAGTTTATGTCTGATTTATATTTTTCACCAGTATCTAAGGTAGTTCTTGGCTTACAGCAGTTGCTGAATTGAAACCTGTTAATTGAATACGTTCTTGAAGATCAAATGGGCCTGAGTTTGTTGAACTTGCTGTCTTTTCACATGCTGAGCCAAGGGTTGATAAATATAAAATCTTTCCATGATTGGATCTGAAGCTTGCAAGTTATTTCCCCCAGTAATTTCTTGTCTAAAATGTCTACTAAAAATCTCTAGCAGAAAATTCTCCTCTTCTACCTTTAAACATAATGCTTTCATAGAAAATTTTAAAAAGAACTAAGACGTAAAAAATAAGATTTATTAAACTGAACATGTTTTGTTATTTAATGGCAATTTACCTTTACAAATTAATTATCCAAACAATTAAAATGAGCCACTTAGCATAACTGTCCCAAACATGGGATTTTGAAATGCATATTTAACTGCTACTGTACTGACACAGCTATTTTCATGTACCATGACTTTCTGAATGGCATCAGCAGTTGTGTAAATACATGACACTGGAGTCAAAACTATATTTTGCATAGCTCCCTGAGCCGATACTGTGATACCTGTCACTATATCTGGAACGCCATGGGCATCATATAAACTGCATTTTATAGAGTAAGTTTTTGGCTGCAACCCTTGAGTTATGACTGGATGCCTTCAATAGGGAGTAATAGCTCCTATGCCATAATCCATGTCTTGTCAGAGAGCCAGTAATGAGCCAAAT
The DNA here is from genome assembly GCF_041296235.1 of Equus asinus. Lineage (NCBI taxonomy): Eukaryota > Metazoa > Chordata > Mammalia > Perissodactyla > Equidae > Equus > Equus asinus. The sequence continues at coordinate 196,074,227 of NC_091790.1, read as the reverse complement.
GTGAAACAACTGAATTGAAAGGGTTTTCTTTAATTAAATTTGTTTTTCCTCTTGACATAATATATCCTTTATCCCCACTCCTCACTCCCATTCTCCTCACCTTCTCTACCAGCCAGCAGTCACTCTAATCTGGTCAGTGTCTATTTTCTTGGAAAACACACTGACATTTTGTGGGCAGGTGCTCTTATTTTATTTATACTTTTAAAAATTTTATTTTAAGAGAATAGCAGATTCACATGACTTTGTAAGAAACAATAGAGAAAGATCTCATGGACCCTTAACCCAGTTTCTGCCAAGGGTAACATCTTGCAAAACTGTGGTACAATACCACAACCAGGATATTGACATTGAAAATTAAGATACAGAGCATTTCCATCACCTCCAGGATCCCTCATGTTGTTTTGGATAGTCGTATCTACTTCTGTCATGCCTCTGCTCCTTCCTTAACCCCTAATCTGTTTTCCATTTCTATAATTTTGTCATTTCAAGAATGTTATATAAATGGAATCATATGACATGCAACCTTTTGTGGTTGGCTTTTTTTTTTTTCGCTCAGCTTAATTATCTGGAGATTCATTCAGGTTGTTGTGTGTGTTGATAGTTCATTCCTTTTTTAATTGCTGGACTATCTTCCACAGTATTGATGTACCACGGTTTGTCTAACCAGTCACTGCTGAAAGACATCTGGTTTCCACTTTTTAGCTATTCTAAGTTCAACCACTATAAACATTTGTGTGCAGTCTTTTGTTGTACATAAGTCTTCATCTCTCTAGGTTAAATACCTAGGAGTGAAATTGCTGAATCATATAGCAGTTGCATGTTTAGTGTTTAAAGAAACTGCTAAACTATTTTCTAGAGTGCCTATACCATTTTACCTTCTCGTCAGCAATGTACGAGTGCACCAGTTTCTCCACATCCTCACCTGCATTTGGTGTTGTCCCAACTTTTATTTTAGATATTCTGATAGGTAACTCTGATAGGTGATATCCCATTGTGATTCCATTTTCCCGATACCTAACGATGTTAAACATCTTTTCATGTGCTCTTTTTCTTCCCATCTGTGTATCCTCTTTGATTAAATGCCTTTTCATGTCTTTTGACCATTTTTCTAATTGGATTGTTTATATTTTTAATGTTTGGTTTTGAGACTTCTTATGTATTCTATATAATAGCCTTTTTTGGGTTATGTACCTTGCAAATATATTTTCCTAGTAGCCTGACTTTGACTTTTCATCCTCTTAAAAGAGTCTTTAGCAGAGTAAAAATTTTAAATTTTGATGAAATCCAATTTATCATTTTTCATTTTATAGATTTTGCTTTTAGTGCAAAGTTTGACTCTTTTTGCCTAACCCTAGCCCCTGAAGATTTTCTCCTATTTTTTTTTTCCTATAGATTTTATAGTCTTATGTCTTACATTTAAGTCTATGAAACATTTTGAGTGATTTTTGTATAAGGTATGGGACTTTGGTCAAGATTCCTTTCTTTTTGGTCTGTGAATGTTCAATTGCTCCACCACCATTTGCTGAAAAAATTATTATTCTTTCATTAAATTTCTTCTGCATCTTTGTGGAAAAAACCGGTTAGGCATATTTGTGTGGATCTATTTCTGGGTTCTCTGTTCTGTTCCATTGATCTATGTGTCTATCTCAATGTCAATACCACACAGTCCTGATTACTCTAGCTACATAATAAGTCTTAGAATTGGGTAGACCGATTCCTCCCATTTTTTCATTTCCAAAATTGTTTGAGCTATTCTAATTCCTTTGCTTTTCTATGAAAACTTTAGAATGATCCTATAGATATCTACAAAAAGTCATGCTGGAAATTTGATAGGACTTGTGTTAAACCTGTATATCAATTTGGGGAGAATTGACATCTTTGCTGTGTTGATATTTCCTGTCCATGAACATGTTATATCTTTTTATTTGTTTAAATATTTTTGATTCTTTTCATCAGTGTTGTGTAGTTTTCAGCACACAAGTCTTATACATATTTTGTTTATTTACACTTATGTATTTAATTTTTTAAGAAATCGTACATGGTATTGGATTTTTAATTTCAGTATCTGTGTACTCATTGATAGCATATAAAAATATAATTAATTTTTGTATGTTTATCTTGTATGCTGCAATCTTGTTAAACTCCCTTACTAGTTCTAGGTGGGTTTTGGGGGTAGATTTCTTAGGATTTATACATAGACTATCATGCCATCTGCAAGGAAGGACATTTTTATTGATTCTTTTCTCATATAAATGCCTCCTATTGCGTTTTTGTATTGGGCAGAACTTCTAGTGCTATGTTTAGTAAGAGTGACGAGAATAGACATATTTGCCTTGTTCCCAACCTTAGGAGGAAAGAATTCCATCTCTAACCATTAAATATAATATTAACTGTAGATTTTTTTGAAGTTTCTCTTTATCAAGTTGAGGTAGTTTCCCTCCATTTCTATTTTACAGTGAGTATTTATTATAAATGAGAGTTGAATTTGTCAAGTGCTTTCTCTACACTGATATGATCATGTGGCTTTTCTTCTTTAGTTTGTTAATGTGGTGGGTTACACTGATTGACTTTCGAATACTGAATCAGCCTAGTATCACTGGAATAATCCCCATTTGGTCATGGTGATGATTATTTTTATATATTGCTGAATTCTGTTTGGTAAGATTTTGTTAAATATTTTTGAGCATATATTCATGAGGGATATTGCTTTGTAGTTTTCTTTTTTCATTGTCTTTACTTGGTTTTGTTATTAGGATAATATTAACTTCATGGAATGATCAAGACATATCTCTGGTACATCTATTTTCTGAAAGAGGTTGTGTAGATTTGGTGTTAATTCTTCTCTAAGTATTTGGTAGAATTATCCAATTAAACCATCTGGGCCTGAAGATTTCTTTTTGGAGAGTTTTAAAATTGTGACTTAAATTTCTTTAATAGTAATTGAGTATTCAAATTACCTTTTTCGTATTGAGTGAGTTGTGCTGGTTTGTGCTTTTTGAGAAAGTGTTCTATTTCGTGTAAGTTGTCAAATTTATGTGTGTAAAGGTGTTCTTAATATTTTCTTTTTATCTTTGTGATGTCTTCAGTGTTTAAGTGATATCTCCTGTTTCATTCCTAATGTTAGTAATTTTTATATTCTTTCTTTTTTGTCCACATTGTTAGAAATTTTCCAATTTTATAGATGTTTTCAAAGAACCAGATCTTTGTTTCATTGATTTTCTCTATTGCTTTTTGTTTTCAATTTTATTTGCTTATGTTCTTGGTTTATTATTTTCTTCCTTCTTTTGCTTTTGGCTTATTTTACTTTCCTTTTTCTAGGTTCCTGAGATGGAAGCTTAGATTGTTGATTTGAGACTTTTCTTCTTTTCTGATATATGCATTTTAGTGCTATAAATTTCCCTCTCAGCACTGCTCTAGCTGTGTCTCACAGCTCTGTTCATCTTTTCCTCTCCATTTTCTTTATTGTCCTACCTTCTAGTTTGCTATTTCTTTCCTCTATCACCTCCATTCTGCTGATGAGCTCATCAGATGAGCCTTTTATTTTGGTTGCTTAATTTTTTTATTTCTAAAAAACTGTTTGTTAAATAAATATTAATTAAATAAAAAATTTCAATGGGAAAATATAGTATCTCTAACTACTACTAAATTGTTTAAGCAATATTAGTAATTAAAAGTAATAAATAGAAATAAATAGTATTTTATTTAGAAATAAAATAAAATTTAATTTTATTTCTAAAATACTATATTTCTAAAATGTCCATTTGGTTCTTCTACAGTGTTTTCCAGGTCGAGTTTTTTTGTCAGGAAGCTAGTACCAGTTCTTGTTCTTCTTTGTAGAAAGAAGAAGTTAAATCTAGTTTGTTAATAGAACAGCATGCTATAACATGGATCTGTTTCTTTTAACATCTCTGGGAGATTTTGAAAAAATAAGGTTATATTTAGAGATACAATTGCAATATCATAACTATCAGCAAAGGACCCTTCTGATAGCTGTCCTCTAGTAATCATGCTGAAGAAGTAACACAGAGCTGTCTTCTCAAAAGGATATAGGAGCTTTCAGAGAAGGTAAAGTTGTAAAGTATATTAGATATATACGCTAGGTGATGCTACAGTAACAAACATAATAAAAATATGAGTGGATTAACACACCAAAAATTTCTCACAATGCAGAGTCTACCTCAAGTCCAGGGCAGTTATCTCCTACCTAGATATGGCTTAACATTCTAGGTGCCTTTCTTGTGCATATCCATACAATTACATGTTTTCTTAGTCAGTGTGGTAGGGGAGTAGAACATGGAGTCTCTTAAATGCTACCACTATGATTGATTCATGACATTTCTATCCATATGTGACTGATCAGAGCAAGTCACATGACCATGCCCAAATTCAAGGCTGTGGGAAGAGTATGTATGTGTGTATGTGAGAGAGAGTGAATCGTAATATATATTATGCACTTTGTTTGGCAATTGTATAGATATTACAGTGCATATTACTTTCAATTTACACAACATCCTTGTGAGGTGTTTCTTATCTCCAATTTTACTGAGAAGAGAATGGGAGATCAAAGAGGTTGCATAAATTGTAAAGATAGGATTTGAACCCATCCAAAGTTTTCTGACTTCAAAACTGACGCTTTCTTTTCAACACGTATAGTGATAAACAGCCTATAAATGCTCAATCCAACATCCTCTCTATTAATTCTGACTTGTTTGAGCATCTGCAATAGGCTAGGGCATGAAAAAAAAATCGTGTTAGATGGAGGCAATAGAGTATAGTAGAAGAATTCAGTTTAAAAACTTTTAGTCAGCTCCTTCTATGTACTAGGCACCAGAAAAGCTCATAGTCTAAAAGAGATATTAGCTGATAGATATCACTTAGTAAGTAATATGGTAGAAATTTACAATGGAGTTGAGAAGATCAAGTCATACCAAAGTGTTGAATGGATTATCCACACAGACATAGAAGTTACCTGGAAGGATGGCATAACTTGGAGTGAAAAAGATAATTCTCAGCCAGATGCCAAAGTCCTCAGTGAGTGAGGGGGACTGTTTGGGAGATCAGTAGGTTACAGGGAAGGTTATGAGGAAGTTGAAGAGAAATTTAGTCTATAATCTGTAATAGCTGTGCCAGAGTTTCAACTCCACTTCACTATGCAACATCTTCCAAGTTGCTTTCTTAGTCCAACCTTAAATGATTCTTGCTCTAGCTAGGTAAAATGGCAAAGGACTACAAAATAAATTATCAAAGAATGAGCAATAATAAAGAGCCAGTCCAAATTTTACAAAATAAAAAAGTTTGTTAAAACAAATAAAAAGTGTGTTTGTGTGTGTGTGTGCGTTTTAAGTTATACCAGACTTCACTAGAGAAGAATGAGGTGAAGTTTACAAAAATGTCTTAGGGCTACATAAACCTAAAACTGAACTGAAAACCTATTCTATTTTTTGATACAACACTTGTAATTAAACAAAAATGAAGAACAATACATTTAGCCCAGAAAAATAGGGTTGTATGTTGAAAGTTGATGCTTTGGAAAAAGTAGATTAATAAATAGAGAATGAGGACAGAGAGGGGAAATTTCCTGATTCTCTGAAAGGATCTTCTGCATATGTCTAAGGGGCTATGGGATAATTCCTCAGATTCTTTGTCATTTCCAATTTGATTCAAAACCTATGAGTTTCCAAATGGTAACTGTCATTTTCTTTGGGCAGATGCATAATAGGTGATTTTTATTTCTACCTTTTGGTAATCAGAAAAAGCCCAAATTATTTCTATAAGAAATTGTTTTTCTTTTTTCTTGTTAGGCTCATTAACTACCACCAGTCTAATAAATCTTGGTCCTGGCTTGGATGGTTTTAGACCAATAGAAAGGCAGTAGAGAGAAGGAGTGTTATCGGAGTCAGAAGTTGGGTCAAATGAAGACCCAGATGTGAATGTGAGAAAGAATGTCTAAGGTCTGTAAGAGGTGAGAGAGGGTAGAGAGGTGGGAGGGAATGATTTGTGGTAGCTCCTCTGTAGAGGGAGAAAATAGGTGGCTGGAAAGATGTTTATCAGATAATTTTTATTTTAGCTCCTGCCCAAGGAGAGATGGATGTGTTAGGGAGGGGTAGGGATAAACAGGCTCATGATGTTTATAAGACATTTGTAAATTTGGTTCACAATCACAGTCTTCTTATCTTATGACTCATATTTTTATTATCTGAACTGAAATTTCTTGAACCAAAGCTACTATTGCCTTATATCATTGAACTTTCCATTTGTATCTAAGTGCATTTCCTGAATAATGCTCAATTATTTTCTCGGAAGCTACAGTCAGACATACATAATTTTGCTGTAATATGTGTTTAGCACCCTTTTGGGAAAGCATAACCCCTCCACTGTGAGCTCACTGTTAGGATGTGTAATATATGGTGATAATGATGCTAAAGTCCTTTAGAAATAGTACCGTGGGCTGAAAACTAAATGCTGAGTGAGGAGCTGCTGAGACCTGCCTCTTCAGGAGGTTCTGCGGGTTGCTTGGGATGAGGAAAATTCTTAGTGAGCACTGTATTCTCATTACAGGGTAATTAAATTTCCTGGATATCTAAGAACAACGGTCTACCAGCTCCTTTATTAATTCTCACCCATTTATAATTTCCTGCTGATTTCATTTTCTTCTTTCATCCCAACATCCATAACGTCTTAAAATGGGTTTGAGGCTGGTGTAATCTAAATCTCTAAGTGCTAAATGGAAGATCAAAATGAAATGACATGGTCACTTAGGATTTTTATGACAATGGAAAGAAACTGTCAAGTTTTTTACTTTTAAAGATTTTATTTTTCCTTTTTCTTCTCAAAGCCCCCAGTACATAGTTGTGTATTTTTAGTTGTGGGTTCATTCTAGTTGTGGCGTGTGGGACACCGCCTCATCATGGCTTGATGAGCCGTGCCATGTCTGCCCCCAGGATCCAAACTGGCCAAACCCTGGGCCACCAAAGTGGAGCACGCAAACCCAACCATTCAGCCACGGGGCCGGCCACAACTGGCAAGTTTTTTATGTGTAGGATGTGAGGTGAGGGAGAATGCTGTGATGCAGCATTTCTAGGAGGAGGAAATGACTAAGCAGCAGTTCCAAGGTGAGAGAACCTGTCATGATAAAGAGGGGAAACTGATTTGCTTGATTAGGGGCAGAGATTTTGTTGGTCTGTGGAATGGGAGCACGGATGAGGGATGTTGTTGGATCAGGCGGTGGTAAGGAGACGGTTCTAACAGAGCTTCTGCCAGAGGGAGGCTTGTGAATTTGATTTTAGGATTAATAAGGAACCCAAATCAGTTTTGATGCTGCTGCTATCTACTTGAAGTTACCTAGAGGACTATGGAGGAAGGACGTTTGATGTCTCAGCCTTGGGCTCAAACCACCCATTGTGAGAAAAAGATCCAGGGCCCCAGGGAGAAAATGGAATCGTGTGTTGTGTGTGTGTGTGTGTGTGTGTGTGTGTGTGTGTGTATGCACTGATGGAAGAGTGCTCACTGGGGGGGATTATTATTTCAGAAAAGGAAGAAATATGCAAAGGATGTTCCATCTCAGATGAGATAATTGCTTCCACATAATTCTTTGGGATGGAAGTCCACTAGAACGTAGTGTAGTTAGCCCTATGAAGGGCAGAACACAGAAACTGTACCCCCACTCACGGCCTCATCTCCACCAGCCCCCAATTGTCCAGAATTCCTGAGATAATGCTCAACCATGACATTGACCCACCTATCATGTATTCCCCTCCAAGGAGGCCAGAGATTGACCAAACCATCCCTAAGCAGCCCCAAAGCCAAGATACTCTCCCAGGCAGATTTTTCACCCCCTTGGCTTTGGGACATTTTTCTATTGCTTACACAGTAGGAAGGGGGAAGACATCAGAAACATGATTTTCTTTTCCTATAGCAATGTCCTGCAATTCCCATCTCTCGCCGTTTCTCTTTTATATGGTTTATCCAACCATCCACCAAGCCATAGGAAGTGCGAAAAGCTCAGAATCTGCTTACAGTCAAAACAGCCTAAGGAAAATGTAGGCAGAGTTTACATCAGTTGAGATAAATTACAGCTGCCTCATCTTTACTCAGCAGAACCTGGAAGCAGTAGCCAGTCACTGGTGTACTCCGTGATTTTAGTCTCCCATCAGCGTGATTTGGTGTCCTATTTTTTTCTGCTTAGGACATCTCTATTGCTTTAACTCTCTTTTTCTAGCCTTCTTCTAAATCTGTGAGAAAAATATTTTTTCTGCCAGAGCTGCAAATCCATCTGTGAACTCTGCCCTTGGACTTTTCCTCAAACTTTTGAGCAGCATCTCTTCAGATTCTGGGCACTCAGAACAGCACTTATGTTCTCTTTGCCAAGCATCCTACCTTGGTCAGCACAGACCAGAATCTCTGGTGGGTTTTCTCCCTTTCTTCTCCCGTCCTGTCTTCTGTGTTTTTCTTGCAGGAGGATTATCACAGCACCTCTACTTCACTCAGCTATTCTAGTGTTCTTGGTGATTACTTTCTAAATCCAGTTTCTTTAAACAGTCCTCACCCCTCCGACTTCTCCCCCTCAGTCTGTCTACCACCATTCCTTCAGTCTCGGATGGGCCACTCATAGCTTCTGGACACACATAACATATGTTACAAAACTGCTTACAAAGAATTTGGGGGTTCAAAGCCACCCTCTATTTTTGTTACACTTTATTGTTTGCACTTTAAAGTGATGATGGTTCTGCCCATCACTATATTTAACATGAACTTAACCTAGTATTTGCATTTACAGCAGGAAAAACTTATTTTTCCTATAAATTGGGAAAAAGGATAAGAAGTCTAGAAAAAGAGAGTGACAAATATCTCACAGAAGCATGACTGTTATATTTCCTTTAAATTCTGCCTTCAGATCTTTTCTTCCAAAGCTTAGAGACATGTTCGTGAAACTCCATCCTGGGATCAATCTTTGAGACAGAGGTACTGTGCCTTTTTTTCTCCCAAAATTTTTATGTAAATTCATTATGCAAATAGAAATTCACCCAGTGTGGGATATTTGCCTCACAGGTATATGGGGAACAAACTCTGTAAACCAGATCTTTGAATGGGAAGATCTATTCCATATCAGATGATGGAGAGTTAAAAAAACAAAAAGATGACTAAGAGATCAAGATAAGAGAAACCAAATGGAAAGTGGGAGAGGTTTGAATAGAGGATGGAGAATGAAGAAGAAAAGTCATGGAGAATGGGAAGCCTGGTAGGGAATTCTAATTATCAACAGTCGATGTCAAAGTATGTTCTAATGAAATGCACTTGTTGTTGTAACACAACAAGTTCACTGTTACAGGCAACTCAAAACCATCTCATTGCCTGTGCATAGGATGTGATATCTAAGTGTAACCATACTGTATCTTCTGGATATGTACACAATCTAACAATGGGAAAGGAGGAGTTTCCTCTTTCATTCCTCCAGGAAGATCCAAGGAATCCTGGAATAAGGGAGGAAATATATCAACAGGGATGTAATTGAGGAAAGTTGGAGAAAGAGAAAATGGAGAAAGAGAATTAAGTAGCATGATGGAAAATACGCTCTGTTTTTGTGATATAATGGAGTTGGACATCCCTACATGACCTCTCAGTGGTTATCCCCAATTCTTGGCGTAGGGCTGAGCGTAGTCTACAATCCTTGTTGGGAGGGTCACAAGCACAGAGCGGCTTTTCTGTGGATATGTCTCAGGTCTTTCCTTCACTCTATACCACAGGTCATCTTTCCATTATTGCCTTAGCCCTCATGTCTACACATTCCCTTTCAAAAAATGTTATTAAACTCCCCTTTTGTTGCATGAGCTCAGAGAAATGTATTCCTGTCTCTCCTTAGTTATGTTCTGATTTCTAACACTTGGGAAGTTAAGGAATAATTGGGGAATTCCTTTCAAAAGCTGCAACCCTGGGCATCTGTTTCTTCTCCTTGGGCCTTACCTGCGTAGCAGTTAGTCCAAATAATAAAAGTTAACAAACTGCTTCAATGACAGAGGAGTTTAGTTGAATACGAGGAGATCTGGGGACAAAGAATAAGCTCAGCTTAGTCCTTGAATCCAATGAGACTTGCCTCAGAATTCAGTGGTTAAGACTTTTGTGGTTCCAGCCACTCTTCTCTCCCATCTTCCCAAGACAGACAGCCTCCCTTCATTCAGGTCTCTACTGAATCACTTTCTTCCTGACGACCCACATTACTCTCCACCCCTTAGTTGGCTTTATTTTCACTCTATTTCTTCTTACTATCTGAAATTCTATTATACATTTGATTATTTGCTTGATACCTGTGACCCTCACTAGATTGCTGGCTCTATGCAGGCAGGAATTTGTGTTTTTCACTGACCTGTGTCTGATACCTAAAATAGTACCTGGTTCATGGTCCAGCTCGACAATTCTTTGTTAATTGAAAGAATGCACCTGGCTACCCTTTATAATGATTTTATGAGACTCTTTTTCTGTTTACTATGCTCTAGTTTTAACCTTTTATTTCAGATAAAAATATTTTAAAATTGTATACATAGTATGAAATGAATAAAACTCATAGTTGGGCCTTTTCTTTCCTTTCAGCACACCTTTAATGTGATGTCTGCTTCCTTTTCTACCTCTTTTGATGGATTTTCCTAAAAAAGACCTCTCTACTCTCAAATTATTTCTAGCTTATCTATTCCTTGTTAGATAATGCAGTTCAGAATTTTAAAAATTGTATTTAATTTTGTCCCTTTTCTCTTATATTTGAAGTTGCAACCAGCCAGCTTAAGTTCAGTGGGCTTTGGATTGAGTCTAAAGATGCTCCACTCTTAATACATCTAATGAACCAACTTTGTTTTATTTGATTACATTTATGAGGCATACTGTTTTCTTTATTACAGGAATCATAAATTTTCAGTTTTCCATTTTCACTTTGTAATATTTTCCATTAAAATGCTTAAATAATTGTAGAGACAAAACTGATCTGTTAGGTGGCAGGGGATGCTATGTTGGATACTTGAAATGTCCATAGACAAGCAGATATATGCATTTGCCATGTGAAAGGTGAATTAGGTATGTCAGTGTAGAGTATGTAAGGTCAGGTGCTACAAATACCTAAAGTACACAGATCAAAGATCATCTGTACAGGAGTGACATCAGCATCATGGTGGAGTGAGTTTTTCCCTCTCTCTCTCCCCTCTAAATTACAACTAAACAGACATCCATTAATCAACAGAGGATTCCCCCTACAGCACAACAGGATGCATGAGAGATCCATGCAGGTATACATGTGAAGGTGGGTGGACTGGATCTCTGGGAGGCAGTGAAACTAGAGGAGTGGCCCCCTTCCTCTCCCTGGTGGATCCTCCCATTGCAACCAGTGTGACAGTGAGTCGGGGTGGTGGCAGCCCAGCCACCAAGCAAATACTTGCAGAGTGGCAGTAGCCAAGTCCACAGGAGCACCCACCCTGTCTTGGCAGCCTCACCCACACGAACACTCCCTACTGAGTAGTTGTGGCTCAGACCACATGAAGGCACCCTGCCCATTGGCTGTGGTCTGGCCTGCTTGAATGCAGAATGACAAAGAAGCACAACTACAAACAGATTGGGGGAAGTGGGAGAACAAACAGCCCCTGTCCACCTCCCCCACCAATGACAGCTGGAACTTGCAATGAGAAGCAACAAGAACCACAGCAGAACTGGTGACCCAGCCTGCAGTGTTGGTAACCATGACGTGAGCTCCACCAGCAGTGGGGAATATATATCCCTAAGTGCCCAGGCCCAGACCAGTGAAAGTGACACCAGTGGACCCAGCATCCCTGGCAGGGGTGCAGCCTACACCCAAGACAACCTGGGAAGAGCAGCACATGGGGTGCATGGGACAGCAGTGTCTGCGTTTGCAGACAGCCAGTGGAGCACCACAAGACCCAGGTGACCAGAACCAAAGTAACCAAATCTGTACTCAAATAAGAAAAAGTGATTACTACCACAAATATGCTGACAGAGGACCAATTCATCAAACACCCTGAAGAATTACAGTAACACTGCAGAACAGAAGATAAATGACAACTTTCCAGAAACCAAACCTGAAGTCACAGAATACTACAGTCTAACTGATAGAGAATTCAAAAAAGCTATCATAAAGAAACTCAATGAGTTATAAGAAAACTCAGACAGACAGTACAATGAGCTCAGGAATGAAATGAGTGAGCAGAAGAAATACTACCCCAATGAGATTGAAGCTCTACCAAAATACCAAAGAGAAATTCTGGATAAGAAAAACACAATTAGGGAGATAAATGATAATGTAGAAAGCATAAAAATTAGAGTAAACCTTATGGAGGAGAGAATCAGTCACCTAAAAGATAGAAACCTACAAATGATTCAGGTGGAAGAGGAGAGAATCAGTCACCTAAAAGATAGAAACCTACAAATGATTCAGGTGGAAGAGGAGAGAAAACTAAGTTTCAAAAAAAATGAAGAAATTTTTCAAGAAATATCCAATTCAATTGTGAAAAGTAATGAAGGTTATAGGTATCTCAGAGGGAGAAGAGATGGAGAAAGGAGCAGAGAGCTTGTTCAAAGAAATGATAGCTAAGAACTTACCAAACCTGGGGAAAAAACTGGACATACAAGTACATAAAACTAATAGAACTCTTAATTACATCCATGAAAAAAGACCTTCACCAAGGTTTATAATATCAAAACTATTAAAAGTCAATGACAAAGAAAAAATATTAAGGGCAGTAAGAGAGAAGAAAATAACCTACAATGGAACCCCCATCAGGATTTCAGGGGATTTCTTTTTTTTTTTTTTTTTTTTTAAAGATTTTATTTTTTCATTTTTCTCCCCAAGGCCCCCCGGTATATAGTTGTGTATTCTTCGTTGTGGGTTCTTCTAGTTGTGGCATGTGGGACGCTGCCTCAGAATGGTCTGACGAGCAGTGCCATGTCCGCGCCCAGGATTCGAACTAACGAAACACTGGGCCGCCTGCAGCGGAGCGCACGAACTTAACCACTCGGCCACGGCGCCAGCCCCTCAGGGGATTTCTCAGCAGAAACATTACAGGCTAGGAGAGAATGGAGTGATATATCAAATGATATATAAAAATACTGAAAGAAAAAACTATCAGCCAAGAATACTGCATCCCAGTGAAATTATCCTTCAGATATTACAGAGAAGTAAAAACTTTCCTAGACAAATGAGCTTAAAGAGTTCATCACCACTAGATGTGCCTTACAAGAAATGATGAAGAGAGCCCTCTTACCTAAAACAAAAAGGGAAAGGTTTACAAAGCTTTGAGCAAGCAGATACAAAGACAGACAAAATCAGAAAATATCAGCTCTATGTCACAATAGGTTAGCAAATGCTAAATTATAAAATAAAAAATAAAGGGAAAGAAAGCATCAATAATAAGTATAACTACTTCAGTTTGGTCACAAACTCACAATACATAAGTGAATAATTTGCAACACATGAAAACATAGCAGGGGACAAGGAAAAGGGTGGAATATGCACAGGCTAATGGAGATAAGAGGCTGTCAGAAAAACGGCTTTCTCATCTATGAGATCTTGTATACAAACCTCTTGGTAATCACAAGACAAAAAATCTGAGCAGAGTCACAAATCATAAATAATAGAAAACTGAGAAAGCCATCACAGAAAACCACCAAACTGAAATGGCAGATAGAAATACAAGGAAAAAGAAACAATAGAAATATAGAACAACCAGAAAGCAAAAGATAAAAAACTGCAGTATTGACCCCTTATATGTCAAGAATCACTCTAAATGTAAATGAATTGAATTCACCAGTCAAAAGACACAGAGTGGCTGGATGGATAAATAAACAAGACCCAACAATATGCTGCCTCCAGGAAACACATCTCAGCTCTAGAGAAAAACATAGGCTCAGAATGAAGGGATGGAAGATGATACTTTAAGCAAAAGGGCAAGCAAAAGAAAGCAGATGTAGCCATACTTGTATCAGGTGAAATAGACTTCAAGATGAAAAAGATAATAAGAAACAAAGATGGGTGTTGCATAATGATAAAAGGACACTTGACCAAGAAGATTTAACACTTACTAATATATATGCACCTAACACAGGAGCACCAAAGTATGTAAAGCAACTCTTAACATAACTAAAGGGAGAATTATCAGAAACACAATAGTAGGAGGGGACCTTTACACCCTACTTACATCAATGGATAGATCATCCAGAGAGAAAGTCTAGAAGGAAACAGTGGCCTTAAAGGAAAACACTAGACTAGATGGACTTAATAGACCTATATAGTAGCTTCCAACCAAAAACAGCAGAAGACACATTCTTCTAAAGTGTACATGAAACTTCTCAAAGATAGACCATATGTTGGGAAACAAAACAAGCCTTAATAAATTTAAGAAGATTGATATCATATCAACCATCTTTTCTGACCACAATGCTATGAAACTAGAAATCAGCTACAAGGAAAAAGCTGGGAAAGTCACAAATATTTCAAGACTAAGTAACATGCTACTGAACAAGTGTTTGATCAATGAGAAATAAAAAATATCTAGAGACAAATGAAAATAAAAATACAACTTACCAAAACTTATGGGATGCAGCAAAAGAGATGGTAAGAGGGAAATTTGTAGCAATACAGGCCTATGTCAACAAACAAGAAAAATCTCTAATACGTAAGCTTGTCCTATACATAAAAGAACTGGAAAAAGAAGAACAAACAAAGCCCAAAGTCAGTAGAAAGAAAGAAATAATAAAAATCAAAGCAGAAATAAATGAAATAGAGACTAAAAAAACAATAAAAGGAATCAATGAAACTAAGAGCTGGTTCTTAGAGAAGATAAACAAAATTGACAAACCCTTAGACAGACACCCTAAGAAAAAAAGAAAAAAAGATTCAAATAAATAAAATGAGAAATTAAAGAGGAGAAATTACAACAAACACCGCAGAACTACAAAGCATTCTAAGAGAATACTATGAACAGCTATATGCCAACAAACTGGATAACTTAGAAGAAATGGATAAAATCTTAGACTCATACAACCTCCCAACACTGAATCAAGAAGAAATAAAGAATGTGAATAGACCAATCACAAGTAAAGAGATTGAAACAGAAATCAACAGCCTCCCAAAAAACAAAAATCCAGGACTAGACAGTGTTTTTGATGAATTCTGCCAAACATTCAAAGAAAATTTAATTCCTATCCTTCTCAAACTTTCCTGAAAAATTGAAGAGGATGAGATGATTCCAATTTCTTTTTATGAAACCAACATTACTCTGATACCAAAACCAGACAAAGACAACACAAAAAAGGAAAATTACAGGCCAATATTGCTGATAACATAGATGAAAAATCTTCAACAAAATATTAGCAAATCGAATACAACAATACATTAAAAGGACCATACACCATGATCAAGTGGGATTTATTCCAGTGATGCAGGGTTGGTTCCACACTCACAAATCAATCAATGTGATACACCACATTGATAAAATGAAGAAAAAAATCACATGATCATCTCAATAGATGCTGAGAAATCATTTGACAGGATCCAACATCTGCTTTTGATAAAAACTCTAAACAAAATGGGTATAGAAGGAGAGTATCTCAACATAATAAAGGCCATATATAACAAACCCAGAACCAGCATCATACTCAATGGCAAAAAACTGAAAGCCCTTCATCTGTGAACAGGAACAAGACAAGGCTGCCCACTCTTGCCACTCTTATTCAACATAGTACAAGTTTTGGCTATAGCATTTATGCAAGAAAAAGAGATAACAGTGATCAAAATTGGAAAGAAAGAAGTTAAACTCTCACTGTTTGTGAATGACAGGATTCTATATATAGAATGCCCTAAAGAACACATTAAAAAACTATTAGAATAGTCAATAACTACAGCAAAGTTTCAAGATGCAACATCAATGTACAAAAATCAGTTGCATTTCTATACACTAATAACAAATTAGCAGAAATAGAAGTCAAGAATACAATACCATTTATAATTGCAAAAAAAAGAATAAAATAGATAGAAATAAAATTAATGAATGAGGTGAAAGACTTATAAACCAAAAACTATGAGACATTATTGGAAGAAATTGAAGAAGACATAAGGAAAAGGAAAGATAGTCCACGGTCATGGATTGGAACAGTAAAAATGGTTAAAATGTCCGTATTACCCAAAGAAATCTACAGATTCAACACAATCCTAATCAGAATCCCAATGACATTCTTCACTGAAATAGAACAAAGAATCCTAAAATTTATATGGAACAACAAAAGATGCTGAACAGCCAAAGCTATGCTGAGAAAAAAGAACAAAGCTGGAAGTCTCACACTCCTTGACTTCAAAATATAGTAGGAAGCTATAGTAATCAAAACAACATAGGACTTGTACAAAAACAAACACATAGATCAATGAAACAGAACTGAGAGCCCAGAAATAAAACCACATGTCTGTGGACAGCTAATCTTTGACAAAGGAGCCAAAAACATACAGTGGAGAAAGGAAAGTCTCCTCAATAAACCGTGTTGGGAAAACTGGACAGCTACATGCAAAAGAATGAAAGTAGGCCATTATCTTACATAATACACAAAAATTAAGGCAAAATGGAGTAAAGACTTGAATTTAAGACCTGAAACCATAAAACTCCTAGAAGAAAATACAGGCAGTACACTCTTTGACATTGGTCTTAGCACTATCTTTTCGAATACCAACTCTTTTCAGACAAAGGAAACAAAAGAAAAAATAAACAAATGGGGCTACATCAGACTAAAAAGCTTCTGTAAGGCAAAGGGAACCAGGAACAAAATGAAAAGGCAACTGGGAGTAAATATTTGCAAATCATATATCCTACAAGGGGCTAATTTCCAAACTATACAAAGAACTCACACGACTCAACAACAAAAAAATTGCAACCGTAT
The DNA here is from genome assembly GCF_041296235.1 of Equus asinus. Lineage (NCBI taxonomy): Eukaryota > Metazoa > Chordata > Mammalia > Perissodactyla > Equidae > Equus > Equus asinus. The sequence continues at coordinate 196,057,313 of NC_091790.1, read as the reverse complement.
CAAAAAATGGGTAGAGGATATGCACAGATATTTTTCCAAACAAGACATATACAGGTGGCCAACAGGCACATGAAAAGATGTTCAATGTCACTAATTATCGGGGAAATGTAAATCAGAACTACAACGAGATAGCACCTTACACCTGTCAGAATAGCTATAATGAACAAGACAATAAATAGCAAATGTTGGAGAGGATGTGGAGAAAAGGAAACCCTCGTACACTGCAGCTGAGAATGCAAACTGATGCAGCCACTATGGAAAACAGTACGGAGAGTTCTCAAAAAATTAAAAATAGAAATGCCATGTGATCCAGCTACTACTGGGTATTTATCCAAAGAACATGAAATCAACAATTCAAAGAGATTTATGCATCCCTATGTTCATTGCAGCATTATTCACAATAGCCAATACATGGAAGAAACCAAGTGCCTATCAATGGATAATAGATAAAGAGGATGTGATATATATATATATACACAGAAAGTCTCAATGCTAGGTTATTAGTGATTCCTTTTTTTCTAAAAGACATGTTTTTACTACTTTGGCATCTCTCTAATTCCTAGTTTATAGGAATAATAGAGAGTTGGACCCTGTTTTTCCCTCCAGGGGAAACAGAGATAAGGAGAATTTTTAGCTCCTTGTCTTTGCTCCTGCATTGTCTGTGTCTAAAGCAACTGGTGCCAAAGTCCTTGCCCCCACTCTCCTTCTCCTCACGCCAGAGCCCAGATCTCAGGGCTGTGATGGCTACACTGAGCTCCATGCCTACAGGACACCGGAGAGAGTGAAAGAGCAGTCCCAGTTCCCAGGAGGCCCATGTAGACTATGAGTTGCCTGCCTGCTCCCTGGAGCACACATTTCCCAAAATGAAGATGATGCTGGGATGTGCCCAAGTCCCCAGTGGAGGCAACTGCTCCCCAGGAACCACTGTTGTGCTCCTAGTCAGCCCTGCTGGAGCACACTGTAAGTGCTGAGAAGAGCTGGAGGCTTCCAATTTTTCCATGCATTTTGGTTTCAGATCTTCCATCAGGAGGTGCTGAGTAGCAGGCGGAAGGGGATTCAGAGAGAAGGACCAAGGCAGGGTGAAGCGTCTCCTTCCTGGGGTTGTGTTCTGTTTGCTGCAGACTGCCCCAGGGATCCCTGGTTTGGGAACTGTGCCTGCAGGGAGTTTGAAACTGACCACTTTGCTCCATTCAACCCATTGCACTTGCCTGTTGTCCACTGGATGAAGGCTACCACCACTGAGTCCTGCATTTGGACCTGGGTGGCAATTTGGAGGCTAACATCCGTGAGTCCCTTACCTTCCACTCAGTCTCTGTCATGCCCCCTTCATTGCCTGCATAGCACTTATCAGTTTGCAATTTCAACTTATTTACTGTCTCTTTTTCCAACTTGACTGTAAGGCCTGGGACTATTTTCCTCACTACTGTGTTCCTTGAGCACCAATAGTATCTGGCAATATCAGTCAAATTTTTATGAATGAATGAATGATTCTAGTTGCCTGTGTCCTCTTGCTCACTATGCTATTACTGATTTTGGGGGCAGCAATGAATCACATCATGATAGGATTTCACTCTCTGCATCGGTCTCATCTTGCTTTCCCTCTTGAGAGAAGCTAAGCGTCTTCTGCCCCACCCCACTCCTTTTGCCCCTTCCTCAGAGACCCAGGTTCAGGGGAAGCTCAGCCCAGGTGTCTTCCCGATGTGTCTCTCTCCTCTCTTGGATCCTTCATAGACCCTTGGCTGCCTAGCACCTGGACTTCTTGCCTCATTCCTTGCCTCGAATTCTTGCTGCCATCTGATCTGCTCAGCTCAGTGTGCTGTTTGCCTCTGTATCCTCCCTCTGTCACTTGCCACTTGCAAAGGCTTGTGGATCATAAGGGGATGTTCAGGTACTTTCCCTGCCCACCCTTCTGTCCCATTCCTCACCCCTGTTCTTCCCTTTACTTGAGAAGCTCTGCATGTCCCGGAACACTGATGATCAAAATCACTGCTACAAACAACCAGGGTGATGGAACTGCTCTCGTAGTTCCCTCCATTTCCATTTAATAATTTCCAATTCTCAGAAAGAGAGTCATTTCTGGTTTAGGAAAGTTGTTCCAAAAGTCAAAAAGCATGAGGATAATTCAGTCAGAAGAATTGAGAGGGTTGATGTGGAGAGAGAAACATGCGTAACAAGGAGGGGGGCTTTCAAATGGATTCCAAGTCACTGGAGGGTTATTATACAGGGACAGGTGAGCTCTCTGCTAGTTGACATTTTCACAAGAGATCTGAACTGCAAAACCTACGGCCTGAAGGATTTGGATAGAGATGAACAGCACCTCTTATCAGCGAGTATCCTTATCATGAATGTGTGAGGGAAACTGAGAACACATCAGGGAGTCCAGATGATCAAGCACAGATAATGTGGGGCCCAGTCCAAAGCGTGTGCTAAATGGCCAACCAAAGCCTTGGTCAGTGGACTTCGTGAGAGCTAAGGCTGCACTTGGCCTGTTTTAATGGGAACTGCATTGTCTCCTGCTTGGAAAAGCTGAGTCTTCCCCGGTTAGGGCCATGCCAGACTCCTGGGCCTGAGAGAGGATCTCTTCTGTAGCAAGGGAGGGGAATTTCTCAAGGCCTGCTGCAAAGGCTGCACTGGGGAAAATCTGGTGTGTAGAAGACCCTGATGCAGAGAAAAGTCAATCCTACATTCAAGTTAAACTTTACCTATTTCAGTTTTGCTTGTATTAAACAATCAGTTTTGACAAATAAAGACTTGGGATGTAAAATTATTCAACAAGTATGGCAGGTCCTAAAATGTACTCCAAGAATGTTGTCATGGGTGGTGGGCTCCAGATTGCTGAGCTATGTCAGGGGAGTGGTGGCTCAGTTTTGAAGCAACAGGCAGGGATAGGCATGCACCACAGACAAAGAGCGGGGCACCAGACATCAGTTCTAAGAAGGGAAGCAACATCTTAAATAGGAGATAAAAATCTAAAAGTGAAAAGTCCAGTAGACTGGAAGCAGGAAGACGAGCTGGGTGGCAGTGAGGGTGTAGTAATGGGGGCTGTGCTGGAGGCCTGTAGAGATTGGCTCCAGCTAGGGTGGGAGAGGCAAGCCTGCTGCACTGCATGGAGGATTCCTGACTCCAGGGTCAGCCCCGGATCAACTCTTTATCCTCTGATTCCAGGACCTCAAATATTTTAGACTGTGGGACCTTAGGACGTGATGTCACACAAACCTGTCAGGTAAGAAATATATTGCTCTCTGGGTAGCAGCGATGGTAAATAAAACATAAAATAGGTCCATGGGTTGAATTCCTCATTCTTGTTCAGGCGTTTATAACACCTGCAGAATGTGATACACATCAATAGGGGGCCGGGGAGGGTGAGATCACAGTCAAGGAAGTGGTAAGTGGGGGAGCAGCAGCCTCCCAGGGGCCCGACTGTGGTGGATTCCCAATGAGGGATGGAAGACTGAGGGCTGAGCTTGTTTGGGGGACTTGTAACTGGTCCTCCAGTAATGTTAGAGACCCAGGTTAGGTCCTTTCCATGCAGGGAAAGGGACTCCCTCCCTGTCCGCTGGGCATCACTGAGAGTCAATAGCCAAACATGGGAATTCACACTTTAATACATTCCTTAATTTACCATCTATTAAATACTTTCTCTACTTGCAGTCCTAAGCAATAGGCTTTGAATTCTGTGTCCGGAGTTTGAAACATGTTTGAAAATTTTGACAATTTCATGTATTTGGCATTTTAACTTCTGTAAACAAATAGGAACTAGAGTTGGAAAACCTCGGGCTCAAATCCCAGCTGTACATTTGTTAACTCTATGACTCGGGATTGAGATCTTTAACATCCTGAGGCTCAGTTTGTATCACCTGTGAAATGGAGATGGTAGCTTTCACGGCTTTGTTGTGACATAAGAACCAGTGCATGGCGGGCCTCGCTGAATAAGGCCTGCCCAGTCAGCACCCCTTATCCACAATTCTGTAATCAAAATGCTTTGACAACCGAAAGTTCTTTTCTAATTTTGTGTCGGAATAACTAGTCAGCTAAACCTGGTCTGAACTTACAAAGTGAGGCTATTTATAGTCTTTATTTATTCCTTTTAGTGTGAATATTTATGTATTATGCTTCAGAATTAGTATTGTATGTGGTCACAGGGTGCTGCCAGGATCCTTCTGGGATTAAATCTGAAACACACCTGGTCTCATCTTATCTTTCTGATACGAAATTATCATGGCATTATTGCCCCATTACCTTCCATTAAAGCCCAAAATGCACACATACACATAATCATTAAAGAAAATGCGAGTTTCCGTGTGGAAAAACCCAATTGATGTACTCCTTCATTCACATACCCAAAATTTACTAAGCCCTTAGACTGTGTAGGACATGTTGCTAGGTATTGTGAGGGCTATAAAGATGAAAAGAGAGTCCTACCACTAAGAAAACAGAAATCTAGTGTTGGGGATAAACTTGGCAGAAGGCTAATTATAATGAAAGGCAGAATGTGCTAATTTCCCTGGTTCGTAATTCCACACAGGACGAGTTCACATCTGGATAGAGGATGCAGCTTCATAAAGAAGGGACACTTGAGACAGTCTCTGAAGGGTGGGTAAGAACTTGCCAGGCAAAGATGGCAGGAGAGGGTATTCCAGGCATAAAGAACAGCAAGGAAAAGGATGTGAAAGCAGGGCAGAATTAACAGATTTGTTGACTAGCGAGTGGTCCAGTTTGGTGGTAACACAAAGGATGTGGTAGGAAGGAGGCGAGAGTAAGGCTAGAGGGATAGATAGGCAAAGCTGTGGAAGGCTGGGATTGCCAAGGCAACTTGGTGTTTGATTCAGCAGACAAGGGAAGGAATAGCCGCTGTTGTTTCAATTTTGTTTTTTTTCTGATCGCTAAAATAATACATGTTCAAATGCAAAGAATTTAGAAAACAAAGAAGACATATATACAGGAAAATATTTACATGCCTATAACCTACACCCAGAGATAGCCATTGTTAATATTTTTAAATGCATCCTTCTAGTGTTTTACTGTATGAAGGTAGATAGATAGCTAGTTTGATTAACTTTTAGAGTAATGTGTAAATTAAGTTACATTGCCTAAAATTATTAAAAAAACAGCTGAAGAACATAATATTTTAGAAAAATAAGTGTAACAGCATATGTGGATAGGTTGGATATAGGGAAATGTATGAATAAGAAAACCATTAAGAATGCTGTTACAATGATCAAGAGGAAATAAATACTTGAAACTGCGTGGTGGCTGTGGAAAAAGACAGGGGGACTGGATGAAAAAAAAACCCCTAAAGATGGCAATCCAAGTGGTCTAGAAGAGAGAAAGAAAAATCAGACACCTTCCAGGTTTCAAACCTGGATGATTTGGGTCATGAACATGATATTGGCTTTGGCGGAGGGGAGGATTGTGTGTTTTTCTATATGTATTGAGTATGTGGTGGTGGTCGTCAGGCAGTTAGAGATGTGTGCTGGGAGGAAAAATGCAGTTCGAGGTTCATTTACATTTTTAAGATTGCTCTGGTTAAGGAAGACAGCGAGATTTCTGAAGGAGAGAATAGAGAGATAAAAGAAGAACGAGAAGAGAAATATGAGGACATCCAGATTTAGAAAGACAAAGAGCCAGATGAGGAATGGTCAGAATAGTCAGAGAACTAAGAGACTGTCCTTGAAGTCACGGGTGGAAGTGGTTTTAAAAACATGTTTTCATAGCCTGCAATGTCACAGAGAAGACAAGGAGGATGAGGATTGAGCACATAAGATGAAAAGAAGTATTGTATAAGGTACCTGGCCCAGTTCCTGGGACATGGAAAGAGCTCAGCTAATAGCAGGTGTTACTATGATTAAAAGACTCTTAAATTGGGCAGTTAGGCAGTGTTTACAGGACCCAGTACAGAGTTGAGGCTTAATAAATGTGTTGAATGAAATAATGAATGAGTAGAAGACAAAAGGGGAAGAGTCTAGGAGTAGTGACAATGTGGGAGTGGCAACTCCTAATCTGTTCATCAGAACCAGTCGTCTCCTTGCCTCTTGGGAACTTCTGCCCTGTAGGAATGTGTCTCCTGGCCATTGAGATTAACCATGCCTAGAGGCTGGTGTGCTTGGGGAGCCAGCGCAGCCATCAGAGAGCACGATCAAGAGAGAGGTTGATGCCCATTTCCGACTAAGAATTCCTGGTTTCTCACAGGTAGTACAGAGAACTGGTGTCAAGTGCAATGGGTAACTTCAGTGTCATCAGGGAATTTGTGCTCCTGGGATTTTCTCATCTCCATGAATTTCAGATCCTCCTGTTTGCTTTGATCCTATTGATATATGTGCTGACAGTGCTGGGGAACCTGGCCATTATCACCCTCACATGCCTCAACTCCCGTCTCCACTCACCCATGTGCTTTTTCCTCTGCAACTTCTCCCTCATGGAGATGTTGGTCACCTGCACTGTGGTTCCTAGGATGCTGGCAGACCTACTGACCACTCACAAGACCATGTCCCTGGCAGAATGCCTGACCCAGTCTTTCTTTTACTTTTCCCTGGGCTCTACCAACTTCCTGATCCTCACAGTAATGGCCTTTGATCGCTACATGGCCATCTGCCACCCTCTGCACTACCCAACCATCATGAATGGTCCAGTCTGTGTGAAGCTGGTGGTGGTCTGCTGGGTGGTCGGGTTCCTCTCCATCATCTCCCCCACCCTGCAGAAAACCCAGCTCTGGTTCTGTGGCCCTAATGTCATTGACCACTACTTCTGTGACTCTGCCCCACTTCTCAAGCTTTCCTGCTCTGACACTCGCCACATTGAGCACATGGACTTCTTCCTGTCCTTGGTCTTTGTGCTGGCCACCATGCTGCTCATTGTGGTCTCCTACATCCTCATCGTGGCTGCAGTGCTGCACATTCCCTCCTCCTCTGGGCGCCAGAAAGCCTTTTCTACTTGTGCTTCGCACCTCACTGTGGTGGTACTGGGTTATGGCAGTGCCATCTTCATCTACGTGAGGCCAGGCAAAGGCCACTCCACACACTTGAAGAAGTCAGTGGCCCTGTTGACTGCAGTGGTGACCCCATTCCTCAACCCCTTCATCTTCACCTTCCGGAATGAGAAGGTCAAGGAGGTCATTGAGGATATGACCGAAAGGATCCTCCTCAGAGACCCAGCAGCTCACAGATGAGAAGGCCAGAGAGCATCTGTGAAGCGTGAAGGAGGAAGCAACTTTTGCTGCAGGTGGACACCCAGGTGCCCATGCTAGAGCTCCTCAGTCTCCTTCTTCTTCGTCTCCCCTGCGCCCTCGCCCCATGGAAGACTCCGTTCACTCACTACAGAGAGCTAATGAGCTCACATCATCTGAGTATCTCAAAGGCAGGTGTCTGTTTGTCTGTTACAGGGAAAAAATGGATAATTTCGGGGAACTATGGAGTGAAAGAGTGAAGACAGTGCGATAATATCAATTAAAAGAGAGAACCCAAGTAAAGATCTTAGTCCAGGGTCTGTTATATAGTAAGAGCTCAGGAAATGTGCCAATTATTATAAAAATGTGCTATTAAAATCCTTCCTCTTCAGTCTGACTCTATCGTTTGTTTACAGTCCTTTACACTTCTTTGTGTGCAACAATTTTTTGGCTGTGTTCCTTTCTCTGGAACTATCTTGGATGGGGTTCTGAAAGTGAGAGATTCTTTGAGAAGGGCAGAGAGGCCTGGCATGCGCCAAATAGAAGAAATTATGGGCCTTCCATTAGCACCCCCTTTATGGGTCTGCTCCTGGAGTAGAAACACCAGTCACACCCAGGCTGCACACTTCTCCTTTCCAAGTTCCCAAACCTCTTACTTTAAACATAAATGACTCTCTTGGGGCCACTTTCCCAACCCCCTTACACAGAAAATTCATGAGGGCCCCATTCCTAGACGTTGTCTTTTTCATGCACTCCAGAAATAAGAGGCAGCTGGGATCACTGCTCCCAGACTTGCTGCCTTGAAGCACCTAGGCCAGGATATTCCTGGGGGTCCTGGGTGGTAAAGGAAAGTTGGCAGAAGCCAGATGAGGTGGAGGAATGAAGTGGGCCTTGTGTTGTGGGTAATGGAGTGAGAGGGTTGATGCGAGAAGTCATTCCTTGGAAATCTGGGAAAGGTTTAGGAAGTCATGGGAACATGGTGGGGGTAGGAACACCTCTAGTGTCTGATTTCTTATACTAGACTGAAGCCTGGGCTGGGATTAGCAAAGCAGGACAAAGAGTAGATGCAATTTTTCTCTTATTGCTGAAGCTAGCTCCATTCACAGGATTTCTGGAGGAGAGGCCCTGGTCCTAATTTGCAGTATCACAGTAGAGGGTCCACCTCTTAGAGCCACAGCAGCAAGAGATAGGTGGTGGTGGGAGGGGAGAGCTTCCTAGCATGTGCACCTAGAGGCATGAGTCTTTTGTTATTGCCAGGTAGCGTGATCTCCAATTAAGATTTTTTTTAAACTACCACAGGACATATTCTTATCTGTGGGCCTCTCCAAGAAAGTGGGTAGATACTTTTGATTCTGCAGTAAATGCCAGCTGGTAAAACATTTTTCTGTCTAAGAACTTTCTCTCCTCTACCCGTCAAGGGACTAATTACTTACCCTCCTTGCAAACTTTGTGAAAAGCTGAAGAGCTAAATGGGAAGCAATTATCTCCTTCTGACATGCAAACACTTTCCTTCAGCTCATCCTGAAATAATCTGCACACAGATCCACTCAGTTTTTCCTCTGGAGAGACTCCCTTCCGCCACTCTCCCATCCCTGCACACATTTGCTTTTAAAACAATTAAAAATAATCAACAGCCTACAGCAGTCTATTGCCTGATTTTACAGTGTTCTCTTAGGAGTGGAATCTCTGTCTGGTCAGTTTGGGGAAGGTATAGCTTGCTCGGGCCTCCACAATAATCAGCCATCAGCCAGCATCACACAGGTGCGACATTCTCAACAAACTTGCCTGTGGTCCCTTACTACTCAAAGGGTGATCCTTGGAACACCACTGGCATCTCCTGAGAGCTTGTTAGAAATTCAGAATCTCAGACTCCACCCCAGACCTACTGAATCAGAATCTGCATTTTAACAGGAATCACCCTGGGTGATTCACATGCACATTAATATCTGAGGAGCCCTGATCTGGGCAATCTGCTGGTGGAAGTTTCAGTCAGGAAATTGTGTAAGAAAGTGCTTGTTCCAGTTTCAACAATGTGAAGGGAACTAGAAGAGGGAATTTGAGGATGTGTTTGCGATTATTGGAGCCATCCTTTCTTAATCACTTTCATCCCTGGTCCTATTTCTAAGGACAGTAACCAGAATTTAGGCCCCCCAGATTTTCATCCTAGTTTGACTTTAAGCTTCTTGAGTGACTTTGGCCAAATGGTGCAGCCTTGGACTCACTGTGAGAATCCTGTGTGGACAGGACCTAGATGTTTTGGTTCCATACGTTTTTCTTGATATGACAGAGACCCTCGGTGTGCAGAATGTCAAATGAGGCTCCTGCTTAGACATAACCTAGAAAATAATTTTAGCATACTTTTTCCCCTTGCCAGAAGGAACCTGGGGATTCCCGTTTAAGACAGTCTGGCTGTATGAAAGTGTCCCCACATTTAGAGTCATGATGTCACTAAATTAGAGCCTCATGGAATCGGAAGGGAGTGTGTAGCTCACCCAGATGCACCTCCTCTGAAGGCAGGCACCCCCACTGCAACACACACCCTTCTCAGGTGAGCGTGGAGCCCCTGCCTGCACCAAGTCTAGGGGATGCAGCACTCACAGCTGGGAGGCAGTCCCCTTCTTTGCTGCAGTGTTCTAAATTTTAGGATGAAACCCTTATATTGAACCTCACTGTGGTCTCTCTAACATTCACTCACCCTGCAATTTTGAGTTACACAGGCAGACTCACAAATAAACAAGGACGGCTACATATTCCCCTACAAAATATTCAGATTTACAAGTGGGATGTTGCCGTTGAACAATTTCTAGACCTCTCACCATCCACATTGCTTCTTCTTGTCCCTGTTGTTATGTGGATCTTGGAACTGGTTGTGCTACTAGTTTAGACAACTAACTAGATAGAGTGCAGTGGGATAACTTTTTCCCGTGCTTTATTTGTCACACTTCTACTGTCACCTAAGATGGCATTCTGTGTTCATTTTATAGTGTTTACTCATGTTCTGAATTCATCTACGAACCCTGTTACTAAAGAAATGGGGGTTTATTCAACTTCTACTGTGTTCTAGGCACAGGAGATACAAAGACATATAAGGTATGGTACCTAACTTGAGTAGCTGAGAATTTATTGTGGTTACAAACTATGCGTTAGTTTCCCTAGTATGCAAAGCACTGTGGGAATACAGGGAGGAAGTGGCTTATTCTCTTTGGTTAAATTGAAGGTCTTTCCAAACACACCGTCATTTGAGTTGAGCTTTGAAGTATGTACAGCAAGTTCGCAGGTCAAGAAGATGAAAAGTGAATTGCAGAGAGAGGCAACTAAATGTATAAAACAATGTAGGCATAAAAATGGCATATTATTTAGGCAACGAAATCCTGGGGAGATGGAATTAATGAATGCGCTCTGGAGAGTGGTCATGGACATTTTCACTAATCAGATCCAGGTCTCATGTGGGACTTGTAGGTGTCCTCTGAAAGATGTTCCACTCTGAAATTACAGGACATATCTGATTACAGTAAACCTTGTAATGGATACAGAGGGCACTGGTGTGGAAAACTTTGCATGCTAGGGCAATTATATTGTATTCACAAAAGGTGTTATTTACCTTCAGTGCTGTAATTTTATTGCCTTCAGTTTTGAAAATGACCTAAGTGAGTTCAGAAAGAGCTTAGGAATAGTTCTGTTAAAGGGTAATTTCATGAGGTTTGCTTCCATGGGGCTTGACACATATCTAACTCCCGGGAAGGAGAATGACAAAGATTCTGGGTTGAATTGGGAAGAGGATCTAAGGAAAACCCAAAGACAGAATGCTCTGGAGCGCTTCTCTGGAGGCCTCTTGAGAGCTACTTGTTAAATGATCAGGAATTAAATATAGCCATTATTAACAATTAAATAATAGAAACGTATAACCAAATAGATTATGTTAAAATCACAGGTTATAAAAACTCTAAACTCCTAATTACCTTGCTACATTTTACTTTTACCTATGTCATTGAAGTCATTTGTATCTCCTTGGTGAAAATACCGTATAATGGTGTGCTACTAAGCATGTCTTCCCATCTCTAAGTTCAGTGATGTCATGTTGATAGTTTGAAATTATGCATGATGGGAGTGAAACTCACACCGGGAAAACTGGCAAATGCTGGAAGTCAGAAAATGCTGCAACTAGACAGCCAGTGTTAAATGTTTACCAACAGACCACTAGATCACTATCACTTTTCTTCAGTATCTATTAGGCACTGTTGCAAGGACCATTTTGAATTTCCATCAGGAAATTCAAAGCTTGAAGAATTGGCGAGCTAGATTGACATGAATATGGTCCTCTATAGGCAACACTAAAATTTTGCAACTTAACCTGAGAGGGTTTTACACTTCACCAAACTCTTAAAATCTTATGTACACAGGGCCTTTATGCTACTACTGGTCACTATAGGACCTAGGCTTGGCTTTTATTTGAAAAATTGTTATATTCCTTTATCTTCTCTCATCAAGAGTTCCTTAACTTTAATTTCTTGCCCCTTAATCCTCCCAACAGGAAGGAATAAATCTACTTTTCAGATTCCTACTGGATTTACATGTATGACAATGGATTCTTGTGTTAGCTATTTAGAACCTTATATTTCTAATGGTTGCTTGCTAGCACACTGCATTTCTGGGCAAAGAATGTCAGACAAATGGAGGGTGGGTGGCGAAGATGCAGGTATTTTAGAGTCATGAAATATAGCCATAGATTCTACATATATTCTGGGTGTTATAAACAATCTCATCGCACTCCCCTTCAGTTGGTTCCAGTGTAAGCTACTTCTGTGGAGAGGCAAGGCTGTTGCCTTCTGTCAAATGACCTTATATCAAATGACCTTATGTAGACCAACAATCAGATCAATTGTTTCCATCTCCTGGGAAATATGGTATTTTAACAAAGGGAGTGTAGATCCACCATGCAATTAACTTTCTGTATGGACTGAATAAAGATATTACTTGGATGTGTGAGTGTTATTTGCTATCTTTCAAATGTTTGTAAGTACTATTGTGATAAATAAAACACAAATCTTTAAAAGTGACACTAAATCCATAGTTGCTGACAATATGTGTTTCTTTCAAGTGAGGATATTAAACATACAATTACTGTTATGAAGGGGTTCCTAGAATAATTGCAATCACAATTTTATAAACTTGATGGGAACTTGATGGATACACACTAAATAAGAGGCTGGATGAGTCTATCCTGAGTGGCTCCCAATCCTGGACATTCCAACTTTTAATTAACCCAACGTTGATCCAGATGCAAGAAAAATTTCCAAAGATGAAAAAGTCAAAATGAAGTTTGAAGAATCAGATTCTACTGTCAGTTCTGCCATTGCTTTGACTAATTCACTTTTCCTCACAATCATTGTTCCCTTATCTGTTAGTGGGTCAGAAACTGTTTGCAGCCCAAGAACCGATATTTCCCTTCTGGGCTCTCAGGCACTCATTATAAATAGGAAAACCCCTTACCAAAATGTGTTAGAATTAATTGTACTTTTTCCTCTCTCACACAGATGGAGAAATCTTTGAGGTTAGAATCTACATTTGTTTGATCTCTAGAAGTCAGTGCAGAGCAGAGTGCTCATGGTGAGTGATCTGTGAATATTTATTTAATTGAATTACTATGAGGGTAAAATCAAATGGAAAATGTATGTAAAAGTGTTTTTTAAAGTGAGAATATATATATATATATATATATGTATGCATACACACACAAAAGTTAAGTATTATCAGTGGAATTATTTTTAATTTCTTCATCATCCTTTCATTTATTCTAGAAATATTTGCTCTTCGAGGTGGTAAACAGAGGATAATTAGAGAAAATAAATCAATTTGTGCAATAGCCACAGCAAACACCAGCCTCATTGCTCTGATGTGTAATTGGAGGAGACAAGATTTTCGACCAGAAGCTGAAAGTAAGAACCTAAAGACACCCTCTGATTTGGGTGAGGGGCATCTCAACAAGAAAGAAAAGAACTTTCAGAAACTCAGAGAAAGGGGTACTTTGGTTAGGACGGGGTCAGCCTGGGGTGACAACAGAAGCAAGTAGTGAGAACCAATGGACCACTAAGTGAGCCACGTCCCCAAAGCTAGACACTCTGTATTCACCAAATGAGCCTACATGTCCCTGTCTTGTTCACTTCCACATAATAGGCTTTTAAAAAGCTTGGAATTTGCAGTAAATTAGTAGTTTCCATTGACTTAAAGTAAGTGGGGCTAAGAGTACACTCTTGATGAGTGAAGTCACCCCAGCTTACTGGCAAAGGTAGTTTGGTAAATTAAAGTGTATTTGCAGAAACAATTTGGCAGAATATTTAAATTGAGGCTGTTTTCAGGATAGGTAGAAGCTAAGAAAACATCATGATTCTGAGGACAAAGTAACTGGAGAGGTTTTTAAAATTTCAGATTATAGTTGGGGGAGAGAAGGGCAGTGGAGCTGATGTTTCATTCCAAAGGGAGTATGGGACCTAATAGACTTTATGGAATTTTACACACACGTGCACACACAGACTAGGCCTGGATAATATCTCTTGATCAGAGAATTCTTCCTGCCTGCCATTCCTTGAATGGAAAGTCCATGTACTTCCTTCTGTTGAAAGCCCCACTCCTGGCTCCCAGGTTCTGGGCTACTTTCAGAGTTCTTGTAGCTGTTGGTGGGTATGGAGGCACTTTCATGGTGGCCTTTCAGAGCTTTGGGCCACACAGGGTAACACTGAGGACTTACTGTGGTTGTTACTCAGAGGCACAGAAGAAAAAACCTGAAGAAACTCGACAGTGGTCATCCCACCCAGCCTGATACTCTACCTCCTCACAGAACCACTTGATTGAACCTAGCCAGGTCCCTCAGGCTCATCATAGGCCCTTGTGGAGGCCTTTCAACCTCTGTATCTGCCCCCATACCACTGCCTTGACTGTCTCATTGCGAAGGGTAAGAATAAAGGGATTGAGAAAGGGGGTGAAGACTGATGTCACCAAGGCTACAGTCTTGTTGACTTCCACAGAGTGTGCTTTGCCAGGCCTGACATACAGGAAGATAGTGCTGCTGTAGCCAAGGAAGACCAGAGTGAGGTGAGACCCACACGTGGAGAAAGCCTTCTGGCGGCCTCTGGCAGAGGGGATCCGCAGCACAGTGGTCACGATGTAGCCATAGGAGATGAGGGTCATCAGGAAGGAGCTGAGGACAAAGGCCAAGGCCATCAGGAAGTCCCAGAATTCTAGCAGGCTGGTGTCTGAGCAGGACAGCTGCAGCAGAGGTGCATTGTCACAGAAGAAGTGATTAATGATGTTGCCATGGCAATAATTGAGATGAGCCCGGGAGAGAACAGTGGGCACCATGGCTAGGAAAGGAGCTGCCCAGGCAGCCCCTGCCAGCCGGGAACACACAGCCCAGCTCATCAGAGTGCCATAGCGCAGAGGGTGGCAGATGGCCACAAAGCGGTCAAGGGCCATGTCGGACAGGATGAGGAAGGAGGTGGAACCCAGGGAAAAGTAGAAGTAGAACTGAACCATACAGCCAGTGAAGGAAATGACTTTGTGGGGGACCAGCAGGCCTGAGAGCATCCTGGGCACTGTAGTCACGGTCACCAAGATCTCCAACAGGGAAAAGTTGCCCAGGAAGAAGTACATGGGAGTATGTAGGTGGCTGTCGGCTATGATCATGACTATGATGACAGTGTTTCCCATGAAGGCAAGAAGATAAAGCAGGAGGAAGGGCCCATACAGCAGAACCTGCAGCTCACCGAAAGAGGAGAAGCCCAAGAGGACAAATTCAGAAGGGTGGCTCAGATTTGCCATGATCCAGGGGCTAGGTGTCTATACATGGAAAGGCAACAAGAGACAGAGTTGGAGAGGCAGAGATAGTGACACAGAGCTAGAGAGAGAGAGAGAACCAGTGGCCGTGAAATCAAGATAGAGACAGAGAAAGAGAACAGGGAGAGAAAGACAAATAGGTGGTCAGTGATAAACAGAAGGACAGAGAGAGAGATAAAAAGCAATAACAACATGGGGATATGAGAATCATAGAGAAACAGAGTTAAGGAGTCATAGAAGTAAAAGCACAGAAAGCCATTGATAAGGAGAGAGAAAAACAGAGAGGAGCAGATTAAGGGAAACAACACAGCCACAGACATTGACATTTAGGGAGAGGGCCAGAAACAAGCAAAAGAGAAATGGAGAGGCAAGAGAGGGAGACCAAATCTGTGAGACAGAGAAACAGAGAAAGAGGGAGGGGAGGGAACATGGAAAGAAAGGGTGAGAATTAGAGTAAGTCACCCAGAAGCTCTCGAGTGTTGGTGCTGGGGGGTCTGAATCATGACTCAGTGATTGTGCACCACGACCCCTTTTAAAGGGTCCTTTAGGATCTTTCGGGCACTCTCTCTCTCTTGAAAACCTTCCCTCATTCACATTTCTCCAGTTCTGATCATAAAATTAACGGAAAGTCAGAGCTTTGAGTCAATAAATGAGCTTCCTTTAGGGAGGCCCTCTGGTATGCATTTGCAAAGACAGAGAGCAGAAAGGACACAGAAGGTCATGGAGATAAGCCTGAGAACCAGGTGGCTGCCCTGCCAGCTACTAGAGGGCATTAGTGGTCTACCTAATGGCCCTGCTCTGCCTCCACAGGCCTCCCCTGCACCTCCCCTACTCTCCTCGCTCGCACCGAAGCCGGGACCTGAGCTATGGACCTGGGTTTGAATTCTGATCTGACACTTGCTTGTGGAACACACTACTCCTCCCTTAACTTACCATCTCTGAGCCTCAGTTTACTCAGCTCTAGAATGAAGATAACAAGAGAACCAGCTTCTAGGGCTGTTACAAAGATCAAAGAGTAAACTGCTTTGTACATGGACCAGCATGTATTCTTATGCTCAACAAACAGTTATGGTCATTGTTGTCCTTGTTATTGCATGGCTGCCACTGCCCTCAAAGTTTCTTGGCTCATCACCTCTCTACTTTCTTGAGGGCCAACATGTGTGAAAGGTGTGTGTGCGTGCGAATATTTCCACAGCTTTATGTTTTTCCCTCGAATTTAAGGTCACTAAAAGGATACTTTAAAAAACTTCCAATAGTCAAAGAAAATAAAGATTACAATACAAACTATCAAGAAAGAGCATAACTGCATAGAAATATACTCTGTTCCTCTCTCTGGCCTCATAAAAGCTGTCCTGACCTCCAGCAATGGCACTCCAATTAAACACTCCCTCCACCCACTTTGTACCCATCCTACTGACAAACCTTAACAGTAGGGCTAAACCTACACTCAATGCTGAGAAATTCAAACCCAATCCTTGTGTCCGTGCTGCACAAAAGCCTGACCCATATACAAACCTAAGCCACTCACCTTAGCCTCTTAGCACAGTGCCTTCTCGAGATGTTCACATTAAGAAAGTCATGTCTAGAGATTCCTGCCTATTGGGTCCACTCTGTGACATGAGTGACAAGAGATATGAGGTTCATCGCCCTTGCTTGTATGTTGCAGCAGAGGAGGACAGGGGCTTCAGCACAGCTGGAATGGGGTGGCACTGCTGAGTGAGTGGCTTCACAAGCTACAACATCTCCAATCCTTATGCCAATTTCCTAATTAAAGGCTCACCCTGTGTTATCACAAAGCCCAGGGTGGCAACATTGATGTGGGGCTGGAACATGGGAAAGAAGTCCTTCTGGAGACGAGAGGGGAAAGGTGCTGTTTGTGTTCCTTCTTTCCCAAGGATGAGCGTTCGTGGTTCTCTCTATTCGCCCTGTCTCCAAGCCCTTGGTTTCTTGAAGTGGTTTAGAGCTGAGCTTACACTGGATGGAAAAGTTAGATTCCTGCAGAGCATTCTCTCTGGGAATGATGGGAAAGCAAGGAACCTTCTGGGGATTATGAGGTACTGGCGTTACTCCTTAGAATAAGAAGTCTCATGTTCTGAGGAAGTAACATTTGAAAAAAAGATCTGAATGAAGAAAAAGCTAGAGACTAGATACACCTAAGCAGCTGATTGGTTCCATGGCAGTGCCTGCCTCCTGGCCCTTTCCTTCCTCCTAGAATTGTTGAACAAAAATGGGAGAATGGAAAAAGCACAAAGGAATTTCCCCGCCCGACTTAGATTATGGCAGACTGTGTACATGGCCAGGGTTAGATCCAGAATTCCCATTTGGAGATTTTGTCACCCTCTCGGATCCAGAGTTTGAGATCGGGGAGTCGGGGAATGTAGACCATGGACCACAGCAGCCTCTTGTCTGAATTCTCTGGTGCCATCTTAGAAATTGAGGAATCAAAACAGCAAGCTTAAAAGAAGGTATCTGCCTCTCAGAGAGATGCCTCTGGGAACTGGCCAGACTGAGGGCTTGCAAAAATAAATAGTATTTTATTTAGAAGTAAAATAACTTTACCCTTTGTTTCTAAAATGTCTGTTTGGTTCTTCTATCATGTGTTCCAGGTTGATTTTTCTGCTCAGGAAGTTAGCACCAGTTCTTGTTCTTCTTTATAGAAAAAGTAAGCTACATCTAGTTTATTAATAGAGCAGTATACTGTAAGACTGCCCTGTTTATTTTAGAATCTCTGGAAGGATTTCAAAAAAAAGATTATATTTAGAGATACAATTGCAACACTGTAGCTATCAACAAAGGACCCTTCTGATAGCCATCCTCTAGGAATCATGCTGAAGAAGTAACAGAGAACTGTCTTTCCAAAAGGATATAGAAGCTTTCAGAGAAGGCAAAGTTGGAACATGTATTAGATACATAGACTATATGATGCTAAAGTCACAGATATGATAAAAATATGAGTGGATTAATACATCAAAAGTTTCTCACTATGTAAAGTCTACTGCAAGTCCAGGGCAGCTATCTTCTCCATGGATATGATTCAACATTCTAGGTGCCTTTCTTGTGCATCTCCATCCAGTTACATATTTCTTTAGTCAATGTCGGAGGAGTAGAACATGGACTCTGTTAAATGCTTCCACCATGATTGACTCATGAGATTTCTATTCACATGTGACAGCTCAAAGCAAGTCACACGACCATGCCCAAATTCAAGGGTGTGGGAAGAGTGTGTTTGTATGTGAGAGAGAGAGAGACAGAGACAGAGAGAGTGAATCCTAATATATATCATGCACCTTGCTAGGCAAATGTATACATATTATAGTGCATATTACTTTTAATTTACACAACATCCTTGTGAGGTGTTTAATATCTCCAATTTTACAGAGGAGAGAATGGAGGCTCAAAGAAGTTGCATAAATTGTAAAGTCAGAATTTAAACCCATCCAAGGCTCTCTGACTTCAACATTCATGCTTTCTTTTTAACATATGCAGTGATAAACAGCCTATAATGCTCAATTCAAGATCCTCTCTATTCTAACTTGCTTGAACATCTGAAATAGGCTAAGGCATGAAAATAAATCACATTACATGGGGGACGATAGAGTATATCTGAAGAGTTCAGTTTAACAAATTTTTGGTCAGCCCCTTCTATGCATCAGGCACCAGGAAAGCTCATAGTCTAAAAGAGGTGTAAGGTAATAGACACACTTGGTATGTAAGACAGTAAAAATATGCACAGAGTGCCATGGAAATATTAAAGAACTTACTTAGTATAATTGGTGGAGGCAGAGTCAGTGTAGGCTTCCTGAAAAAACTGATGTCTGAACTGAGTCTTTTAGACATTGATTATCTCTGCTACTTTGGGGCTAATTTTATTCATTATATTCTTCTCTATCACTCCTTCTCCCTTGTAACCTATTGATCTCCCAAACAGTCCCTCTTACTCATTGAGGACTTTGGCATCTGGCTGAGAACTATCCTTTTCACTCCAAGTTATGCCATCCTTCCAGCTAACCTCTACGTCTATGTGGATAATCCATTCAACACGTTGGCCTCTCTTGATCTTCTCCACTCCATTGACTTCTACCTAAACTTCACTCCCATGACTTTCTTGCCTTGTTGTCATCAAGTGCTCAGAATTGCAAATATTCAATTTTCAGAATCAAGTCCATAGAACTCATAATTCTAGTCTTGCTGTCAGTTAGCTGGGTCATTCAGATCATGTGCTGCTGTACCTTTTTCTACCTCCACAATTCATTATTTCTAACCAGGCGCCTGAAGGACAGAAGGGACAGCAGGGGTTCATGAGCAAGACTGAAGCTTGAGGACATGGCCCCTGCAGATGCATAATTTTATTTAGGGACAACAGCAAGAAAAATGAGGAAGCTGATGAGAAATTTAATCTATAAACTGTAGTAGCTGTGCCAGAGTTTCAACTCCAATTTTTTGTTGTAACATCTTCCAAGTTGCTTTCCTAGCCCAATCTTAAATGGTTCTTTCTCTAGCTAGGTGAAATGGCAAAGGAATACAAAATAAAATTATAAAGAATGTGACAAAGTATCCTGAACTAGATCCCCGGAGTTGGGAACAACTGGTGCCAGCTGAGTAAAAGAGAAAGTTGATTCCATTTACTTTACCACCTCATTTATTTCTGGGGCAAGACAGACAAATAATAAAATATATACATATCAGCAAAAAAAAAAAAAAGAGCAATAATAAAGAGGCAGTCAAAATTCCATGAAAGGAAAAAATTTACTAAAAAAAGTTTTTGTTTTTTTAATTTTATACCACACCACCCCAGAGAAGAATGAGAAAGTTTCCAAAAATGTCTTAGGGCTAAATAAACCTAAAACTGAACTGAAAACATATTCTTCTATTTTTTAATACAACATTTATAATTAAAAAACTCTCAAGAATAATAAATTTAACTAAGAAAAAAAGTGTTGTATGATGAAAGATGATGCTTTGGAAAAAGTAGATTAATAAATAGAGAATGTGGAAAGAGATGGGAAATTTCCTGGTTCTCTTCAAGGAGCTTCTACACATGTCTAAGGGGCTACAGGTTAATTCCTCAGATTCATTGTCATTTCCAATATGATTCAAAACCTACGAGTTTCCAAAATGGTAACTGTCATTTTCTTTGGGCAGATGGATAACAGGTGATTTTTATTTCTATCTTCTTGTAATGAGAAAATGCACAAACTACTTCTAAAAGAAATTGTTTTTCTTTTTGCTTGTTAGGTCTGTTAACTGCCACCACTTTTATACATCTTGCTCTTGGCTTGGGTGGTTTTAGACCAATAATAGAAAGGCCGTAGAGAGAAGGAGTGCTATCAGAACTCAGAAGCTGGGTCAGATGAAGACCCAGATGTGAATGTGAGAAAGAATGTCTAGGGACTGTAAGAGATGAGAGAGGGTAGGGAGGTGGGAGGGGATGAATTATGCATAGCTCCTCTGTAGAGGCAGAAAATTGACGGCTGGAAAGATGTGTTTTTTTTGAAGATTTTATTTTTCCTTTTTTCTCCCCAACATCCTCCAGTACCTAGTTGTATATTCTTAGTTGTGGATCCTTCTAGTTGTGACATGTGGGATGCTGCCTCAGCATGGCTTGATGAGTCGTGTCATGTCCGCGCTCAGGATCCGAACTGGAGTGGAGCATGTGAACTTAACCACTCGGCCACAGGGCCGGCCCCTGGAAAGATGTTTATCAGATAATATTTTATTTTAGCTGTTGCCCGAGGAGAGATGGATGTGTTAGGGAGGAGTAGGGATCAATAGGTTCTTGATGTTGGTAAGACGTTTGTAAATTAGGTTCATGATCACAGTCTTCTTATGTTATAACCTGTATTTTTATAGTCTGAACTGAAATTTCCTGAACCAAAGCTACTATTGCTTTATATCCTTGAACTTTCCATTTATGTCTAAGTGTATATCCTAAATAATACTCAATTATTTGCTAGGAAGCTAACATCAGGCATACATAATTTTGTTGTAATATGTGTTTAGCACCCTTTTGGGAAAGCGTAGCCCCTCCACAGTGAGCTCACTGTCAGCATGTGTAATATATGGCGATGATGCTTCAGTCCTTCAGAAATAGTACCGTGGGCTGAAAACTAAATGCTGAGTGAGGAGCTGCTGAGACCTGCCTCTTCAGGAGGTTCTGCGGGTTGCTTGGGATGAGGAAAATTCTTAGTGAGCACTGTATTCTCATTACAGGGTAATTAAATTTCCTGGATATCTAAGAACAACGGTCTACCAGCTCCTTTATTAATTCTCACCCATTTATAATTTGCTGCTGATTTCATTTTCTTCTTTCATCCCAACATCCATAACGTCTTAAAGTGGGTTTGAGGCTTGGGTAACCTAAGTCCCTAAGTGCTAGATGGAAGATCAAAATGAAATGACATGAGCACTTAAGATTTTTATGATAATAGAAAGAAACTGGCAAATTTTTTATGTGTAGGATGTGAGGTGAGGGAGAATGCTGTGATGCAGCATTTCTAGGAGGAGGAAATGACTAAGCAGCAGTTCCAAGGTGAGAGAACCTGTCATGATAAAGAGGGGAAACTGATTTGCTTGATTAGGGGCAGAGATTTTGTTGGTCTGTGGAACGGGAGCACGGATGAGGGATGTTGTTGGATCAGGCGGTGGTAAGGAGACGGTTCTAACAGAGCTTCTGCCAGAGGGAGGCTTGTGAATTTGATTTTAGGGTTAATAAGGAACCCAAATCAGTTTTGATGCTGCTGCTGCTATCTACTTGAAGTTACCTAGAGGACTATGGAGGAAGAACGTTTGATGTCTCAGTCTTGGGCTCAAACCACCCACTGTGAGAAAAAGATCCAGGGCCCCAGGGAGAAAATGGAATTGTGTGTGTTGTGAGTGTGTGTGTATGCACTGATGGAAGAGTGCTCATTGGGGGGGGATTATTATTTCAGAAAAGGAGGGAATATGCAAAGGTGTTATCCACCTCCGAGAAGATAATTGCTTCTACATAATTCTTTGGGATGGAAGTCCACTAGAAGGTAGCATAATTAGCCCCATGAGGGGCAGGACACAGAAGCTGTACCCACTTGTGGCCTCATCTCCAGCAGCACCCAAGTCTCCAAAATTGTTGAGGTAACGCTCAACCATGACATTGACCCACCTACCACATATTCCCCTCCAAGGAGGCCATAGACTGACCATACCATCCCTAAGCACCCCCGAACCCAAGATACTCTTCCAATCAGATTTTTCACCCCCCAGGTTTGGGACATGTTTCTGTTGCCTACATAATAGGAAGGAGGAAGACATCAGAAGGGCAATTTTCTTTTCCTATAACAATGTCCGGCATTTCCCACCTTTATCCATTTCTCTTATCTACAGTTTGTCTAACAAGCCCCAGGAAGTGCAAGAAGCTCAGAATCTGCTCACAAGCAAAACAGCATAAGGAAAATGTAGGCAAAGTTTACATACAGTTGAGGTAAATTACAGGTGTCTCATCTTTCCTAAGTAGAAGCTCGAAGCGGCAGCCTGTCACTGGTAGACTCCTTGATTTCATTCTCCCTTCAGCATGATTTGGTGTCCTATTTTTTCTGGTTAGGACATCTCTCACCCTCAAACCCAGGAAGAGCTCATTTACCTGTGCATGTTATTTCTTTCTGTATTGCTTTCACACTCTTTTTCTAGCATTCTTCTCCTCCCAAATCTATGAGGAAAACGTGTTTTTTTCTGCTGGAGCTGCAAATCCATCCATGAGCTCTGCCCTTCGAGTTTTCCTCTGACTTTTGAGCAGCATCTCTTCAGATTCTGGGAACACAGAATAGCACTTATGTTCTCTTTTCCAAGCATCCTACCTGAGTCAGCACTCACCAGAATCTCTCTTGGGTTTTCTCCATTTCTTCTTCAACCTTATCTTTAGTGTCTTTCTTGCAGGAGGATTATCACAGCACCTCTACTTCACTCAGATCTTCTAGTGTTCTTGATGATTACTTTCTAAATCCAGTTGCTTTAAACAATCCTCACTCCTCCAATTTCTCTACATCAGTCTCTCTACCACCATTTCTTTAGTCTCAGATAAGTCACTCACAGCTTCGGAACACAATTAAATATGTTACAAAACTACTTACAAATGATTTGGGGGTTCAAAGCCACTCTTTATTTTTGTTACACTTTATCGTTTGAACATTGAAGTGATGATGGTTATGCCTGTCACCATATTTAACATGAACTTAACCTAATATTTGCAACTTCAGCAGGAAAAATTTATTTTTACTATAGATTGGGAAAAAGGATAAGAAGTCTAGGAAAAGAGAGTGACGGACCTCTCACAGAAGCATGACAGTTGTATTCCCTTTAATTTCTACTTTCCGATCTTTTCTTCCAGAGCTTAGACAATGTTCATGGGACTCTATGCTGGGATCAATCTTTGAGACAGATGTACTGTGTTCCCCACCCCCCCCCCCAAATTCTTATGTAAATTCATTATGCAAATAGAAGTTCACCAAGCTTGGGATATTTGCCTCACAGGTATATGGGGAACATACTCTGTAAACCAGATCTTTGGATGGGAAGACCTGTTCCATATCAGATGATGGGGAGTTAAAAAAGCAAAAAGGATGATTAGGGGACCAACATTAGAGAAATCAAATGGAAAGCAGAAGATTTTTGAATAGAGAATGGAAAATGAAGAAGAAATGGCAAGGAGAATGGGAAGCCTGGCAGGGAATTATAGTTGTCAACAATGCATGCCAAAGTATGATTTGTAGTGAAAAATCAATGAGTTCGCTATTACAGACAACTAAAGCCATCTCATTGCTTATGTGTAGGCTATGGTATCTAGGTGTAACCATACTGTATTTTCTGGATATGTATACAATCTAACAATGGAAAAAGAGGAGTTTCCTCTTTGATTCCTCCAGGAAGATCCAAGAAGTCCAGGAATGAGGGAACTAGATCAACAGGCATGTAATTGAGGAAAGTTGGAGAAAGAGAAAATGTTAAGTCCCCTAGAAGTTAAGTAACATGATGGAAAATCTACTCAGTTTTTGTGATGAAATGGAGTAAGACATCCTTAAATGCCTTTTCAGTGGTTATCCCCAATTCTTGGCGTAGGGCTGAGGGTGGTCTCCAATCTGGTTGCAGGGTTGCAAGCACAGAGAAACTTTCCTCTGGACGTGTCTCGTGATCTTGACTTCACTCTGCACCATAGGTTATCTTTCCATCATCACCTTAGCCATCATATCTGTGTATTTCCTTTCAAAAAATGTTATTAAACTCCCCTTTTGTTGCACGGGCTCAGAGAAATCTACTTCTCCTACTTCTCCTTAGTTATGCTCTGATTTCTAACGCTTGGGAAGTTAAGGAGTAAGTGGGGCATTCTTTTCAAAAGCTGCAACCCTGGGCATCTGTTTCCTCTTCTTGGGCCCTATCTGCATGGCAGTTAGTCCAAATAATAGAAGTCAACAAATTGCTTGAATGACAGAAGTGTTTGGTTGAATACGAGGAGATCTGAGGACTAAGAATAAGCGTAGTTTAGTCATTGAATCCAATGAGATTTGCCTCAGAATTCAGTGGTTAATCCCTTTGTGGTTCCAGCCACTCTTCTCTCCCATCTTCCCAAGACAGATAGCCTCCCTTCATTCAGGTCTCTGCTGAATCACCTTCTTCCTGACAACCTACATCCCTCTCCTCTCCTTAGTTGGCTTTATTTTCCTTCTGTCTCTTCTTACTCTCTGAAATTCTATTATATGCTTGATTCTTTGTTTGTTACCTGTGACCCTCACTAGATTGCTGGCTCCATGCAGGCAGGGATTTGCCTTTTTCACTGACCTGTGTCTGATACCTAAATAGCACCTGGCACATGATCAAGTTCAATAACTCTTTGATAAATAAAAGAATGCACCTGGCTACCCGTTATCGTGGTTTTAGGAGACCCTTTTCTGCTTATTATGCTCTAGTTTTAACCTTTTATTTAAGATAAAATTATTTTAAAATTGTACACATATTTATAAAATCAATCAAACTCATAGTTTGGCCTTTCTTTTCCTTTCAGCACATCTTTAGTGTGAAATCGTCTTCCTTTTCTTCCTCTATTAATCAATTTTCCTAAAACACGACCTCTACTCTCAAACTATTTCTAGCTTATCTATTCTTCATCAGATAATGCTGTCCCGAATTTTAAAATTGTATTTAATTTTTCCCTTTTTCTCTAATATTTGAAGATGCAAGCAGCCAACTTAAGTTCAATGAACTTTGGATTGAGGCTAAAGATGCCCCACTCTTACTATGCCTAATGATTTCTACTTTGTTTTATTTGATTACATTTATAAAGCATACCTTTTTTTATTACAGGAATCATCAATTTTCATTTCTATTTTTACTTTTTAATATTTTCCTTTAAAATACTTAAATAATTGCACAGACAAAACTGAGTTGTTAGGTGGCTGAAGATGCTATATGTAATACTTGAATTGTTCATAGATCAGCAGATAAATGAATTTGGCATGTGAAAGATGAATTAGGTATGTCAGTGTAGAGTGTACATAAGGTCACATGCCACAAATATCTAAAGTACACAAATTAAAGATCACCTGTACTGGAGTGATGTCAGCATCATGATGGAGTGAGTTTTTCCCTCTGTCTCTCCCCTTTACATTACAACTAAATGGACATCCATTAACCAACAGAGGATTCTCCCTAGAGCACAACAGGATGCCTGAGAGATCCCTGCAGGTATACATCTGAAGGTAGGTGGACTGGATACCCAGGAAGCAGTGGAAGCAGGGGAATGGCCTTCTTCCTCTCCTTGGTGACAGCAATCCATATTGCAGATCCTCCCACTGTGGACAGCATGACAGTGAGTGGAGGTGGTGGCAGCCCAGCCACGATGCAAATGCTTGTGGAGCAGCGGTAGCCCAGCCAACAGGGGCAGACACCCTGTCTTGGTAGCCCCGCCCACATGAATACTCCCTGCTGAGTGACAGTGGCTCAGCCCACATGAAGATACCCTGCCCATTAGCTGTGGCCTGGCCTGCATGAATTCAGAGTGGCCAAGAAGTACAACTGCAAGCAGACAGAGTGGGAACAGAAAAAACAGACCCTGCCTCCCTGCACAATGATAGTAAGGATCTGCAATAAGAAGCAACAGGAGCCACAGCAGAACTGGTGACCCAGCCCCCAGTGGCAGTAACCCTGACACTAGCTCCACCAGTAACAGGGAATGTATACAACTTCTTGGGTACCCCAGACCCTGCCAGTGAAAGTTATACCCATGAACCCAGCACCCCTGGCAGTAGTGCAACCTGCACCTGAGACAACCCAGGAACAGCAGCACGAGGGTGCATGGGACAGCAGCGTCTGAGTTTGCAGAGAGCAGGTCAAGCACCACAAGACCCAGGTGACCAGAACCAAAGTAACCAGATTGTACCCAAACAAGAAATTTGATTAATACCACAAATATGCTGACAGAGGACCAATTCATCAAACACCATGAAGAACTACAGTAACGAGGCAGAACAGAAGGAAAATGACAACTCTCCACAGACCAAGCCTGAAGTCACAGAAGACTACAATGTAACTGTCAAAGAATTCAGATAAAGAAGATGTGGTATATATATACAAAATCTTGACGATCAGGTCCTGGTGATTCCTTTTTTTTCTAAAAGAGATGTTTTTACTGCTTCAGCATCTCTCTAATTCCTAGTTTATTAGAAATCAAGAGAGTTGGACCCTGTTTTTCCCTCCGGGTTGAATAGAGATAAGGAGAATTTTTAGCTCCTTGTCTTTGCTCCTGCATTGTCTGTCTAAAGCAATTGGAGCCCAACTCCTTGTCCACACTCCCCCTTCTCCTCACATCAAAGCCCAGATCTCAGTGCTGTGAGGGTTGCACTGAGCTGTATGACTACAGGAGACAGGAGAGAGTGAGAGAGCAGTCAAAGTTCCCAGGAGCCTCATGTGGACTCTGAGTTGCCTGCCTGCTCCCTGGAACCCACATTTCCAAAACTGAAGATTGTGCTGGGGTATACCAACGTCCCCAGTAGAGGCAGCTGTTCTTTGGGAATCATTGTTGTGCTCCTATTCGGTGCTGCTGGAGCACACTATCAATGCTGAGAACATCTGGAGGCTTCCACTGTTCTCTTTGCATTTTGGTTTCAGGTCTTCCATCAGGAGTGGCTGAGTAGCAGGAGGCAGAGGATACAGAAAGATGAACCAAGGCAGGGTGGAATCTCTGGGGTTGTATTCTGTTTGCTGCTGACTGCCCCAGGAATCCCTGGTTTGAGAAAGGTACCTGCAGGGAGTTTGAGATGGACCACTTTGCTCCATTCAACCCATTGCACTCACTTGTTTTTCACTGGGTGCTGGGCACCACTGCCCAGTCCTGCATCTGGACCTGGGTGGGACCTAGCACTGGTGAGTCCCTTACCTTCCACACAGTCTCTGTCATGCCCCTTTCATTGCCTGAACAGCACAAGTCACAGTTTGTCATTTTAAAGTTATTTACTATCTCTTTCTAATTTGGCTATAAGGCTTGGGACTATTTTGCTCGCCATCGTATTCCTTGGGCACCTATAGTGTCTGGCACAATCAATCATATTTTTCTCAACGAATGAATGATTCTAGTTGCCTGTGTCCTCTTGCTCACTGTGCTATTACTGAATTGGGGGGCAGCAATGAATCTCATCATGATAGGATTTCACTCCCTGCATTTGGTCTCATCTTGCCCTCCCACTTGGAGAGAAGCTAAGCGTCTTCTGCTCCACCCCACTCCTTTTTCCCCTTCCTCAGACACCCAGGTTCAGGGGAAGCTCAGCCTAGGTGTCTTCCCGATGTGTCTCTCTCCTCTCTTGGATCCTTCATAGACCCTTGGCTGCCTAGCACCTGGACTTCTTGCCTCATTCCTTGCCTCGAATTCTTGCTGCCATATGGTTTGCTCATCTCAATGTGCTTTTGGCCTCTGTATCCTCCCTCTGTCACCCGTCCCTTGCAACGGTCTGTGAATCATAAGAGGATATTCTCGTATTTTCCATATCCACCCTTCTGTCCCATTCCTCACCCCTGTTCTTCCCTTTACTTGAGAAGCTCTGCATGTCCCGGAACACTGATGATCAAAATCACTGCTACAAAACCAGGGTGATGGAACGGCTCTCGTAGTTCCCTCCATTTCCACTTAATAATTTCCAATTCTCAGAAAGAGAGTCATTTCTGGTTTAGGAAAGTTGTTCCAAAAGTCAAAAAGCATGAGGATAATTCAGTCAGAAGAATTGAGAGGGTTGATGTGGAGAGAGAAACATGCGTAACAAGGAGGGGGGCTTTCAAATGGGTTCCAAGTCACTGGAGGGTTATTATACAGGGACAGGTGAGCTCTCTGCTAGTTGACATTTTCACAAGAGATCTGAACTGCAAAACCTACAGCATGAAGGATTTGGATAGAGATGAACAGCACCTCTTATCAGTGAGTATCCTTATCATGAATGTGTGAGGGAAACTGAGAACACATCGGGGAGTCCAGATGATCAAGCACAGATAATGTGGGGCCCAGTCCAAAGCATGTGCTAAATGGCCAACCAAAGCCTTGGTCAGTGGACTTCGTGAGAGCTAAGGCTGCACTTGGCCTGTTTTAGTGGGGAACTGCATTGTCTCCTGCTTGGAAAAGCTGAGTCTTCCCCGGTTAGGGCCATGCCAGACTCCTGGGCCTGAGAGAGGATCTCTTCTGTAGCAAGGGAGGGGAATTCCTCAAGGCCTGCTGCAGAGGCTGCACTGGGGAAAATCTGGTGTGTAGAAGACCCTGATGCAGAGAAAAGTCAATCCTACATTCAAGTTAAACTTTACCTATTTCAATTTTGCTTGTATTAAACAATCAGTTTTGACAAATAAAGACTTGGGATGTAAAATTATTCAACAAGTATGGCAGGTCCTAAAATGTACTCCAAGAATGTTGTCCTGGGTCGTGGGCTCCAGATTGCTGAGCTGGTGTCAGGCGAGTGGTGGCTCAGTTTTGAAGCAACAGGTAGGGATGGGCATGCGCCACAGACAAAGAGCTGGGCACCAGTCATCAAATCTGAGCTGGGCGAGGGAGGTGGCAAGATCTTGAATGGGGAACGAAAAATCTAAAAGTGAAAAGTCCAGTAGACTGGACAGAGGTTGGGAGGAGGAAGGCAAGCTGGGTTGGAGTGAGGGTGTAGCATTGTAGAAGGACTTCAGCTAGGGTGGGGATGAGAGAAGCCTGCTGCACTGCATGGAGAATTCCTGACTCCAGGGTCAGCCCTGGATCAACTCTTTATCCTCTGATTCCAGGACTTCAAATATTTTAGACTGTGGGGCCCCAGGATGTGATGTCACTGAAACCTGTCGGGTAAGAAATATATTGCTCTCTGGGTGGCAGTGTTGGTGAATAAAACATAAAATAGCCCCATGGATTGAATTCCTCATTCTCACTTAGGCATTTATAACATCTGCAGAATGTGATATATATCAATAGGGGCTGGGGAGGGTGAGACCACAGTCAGGGAAGTGGTAAATGGGGGAGCAGCAGCCTCCCAGGGACCCGACTGTGGTGGATTCCCAATGAGGGATGGAAGACTGAGGGCTGAGCTTGTTTGGGGGACTTGTAACTGGTCCCGCAGTAATGTTAGAGACCCAGGTTAGGTCCTTTCTATGCATGGAAAGGGACTCCCTCCCTGTCTCCAGGGCATCACTGAGAGTCAATAGCCAATCAGGGAAATTTACACTTTAATACATCCCTTAATTTACCATCTATTAAATACATTCTCTACTTGCAGTCCTAAGCAATAGGCTTTGAATTCTTTGTCTGGAGTTTGAGACGTGTTTGAAAATTATGAAGGTTTCACATATTTGGCATTTTGATTCCTGTAAACAAATAGGAACTAGAGTTGGAAAACCTCGGGCTCAAATCCCAGCTGTACATTTATTAACTCTATGATTCGGGATTGAGATCTTTAACATCCTGAGGTTCAGTTTGTATCACCTGTGATATGGAGATGGTAGCTTTCACGGCTTTGTTGTGACATAAGAACCAGTGCATGGCGGGCCTCGCTGAATAAGGCCTGCCCAGTCAGCACCCCTTATCCACAATTCTGTAATCAAAATGCTTTGACACTAAAAATTCTTTTCTAATTTTGTGTCGGACTAACCAGGCAGTTAAACCTGATCTGAACTTAGCACAATGAGCCTATTTATAGCCTTTATTTATTCCATTTAGTGTGAATATTTATGCATTATGTTGCAGAAATAGTATTGTACTGGTCGCAGGGTGCTGCCCAGACCTTTCTGGGATTGGATTCTGAAACACATCTGGTCTTATCTTATCTTTCTGACAGGAAATTGTCATGGCATTATTTCCACATTACCTTCCATTAAAGCCCACAATGCACACATACAGATAATCTTTAAAGAAAATGTTATTTTCCATTTGGCAAAACTTCTTCTCAGGACTAGGAATGAAAACCCAATTGATGTACTCCTTTATTCACTTAACTAAAATTTACTAAGTCCTTATACTGTGTGAGACATGTTGCTAGGTATCGTGAGGGTTATAAAGATGAAAAGAGAGTCCTACCACTAAGAAAACAGAAATCTAGTGTTGAGGATAAGCTTGGCAGAAGGATAATTATGATGAAAGGCAGAACATGCTAATTTCCGTGGTTCGTAATTCCAGGTAGGATGAGTTCACATCTGGATAGAGGATGCAGCTTCATAAAGAAGGGACACTTGAGACAGTCACTGAAGGGTGGGTAAGAGCTTGCCAGGCAAAGATGGCAGGAGAGGGTATTTCAGGCATAAAGAACAGCAAGGAAAAGGATGTGAAAGCAGGGCAGAATTAACAGATTTGTTGACTAGCGAGTGGTCCAGTTTGGTGGTAACACAAAGGATGTGGTAGGAAGGAGGCGAGAGTAAGGCTAGAGGGATAGATAGGCAAAGCTGTGGAAGGCTGGGATTGCCAAGGCAACTTGGTGTTTGATTCAGCGGACAAGGGAAGGAATAGCTGCTGTTGTTTCAATTTTGTTTTTTT
This sequence comes from Equus asinus, assembly GCF_041296235.1. Taxonomy (NCBI): domain Eukaryota; kingdom Metazoa; phylum Chordata; class Mammalia; order Perissodactyla; family Equidae; genus Equus; species Equus asinus. The sequence goes on along the minus strand of NC_091790.1, from coordinate 196,026,318 downwards.
CTGATCGCTAAAATAATACATGTTCAAATGCAAAGAATTTAGAAAACAAAGAAGACATATATATAGGAAAACATTAACATGCCTATAACCTACACCCAGAGATAGCCATTGTTAATACTTTTAAATACATCCTGGTAGTGATTTTCTGTATGAAGATAGCTAGCTAGTTTGATTGATTTTAAGAGTAATGTATAAATTAAATCACATTGCCTCAGATTATTAAAAAAAACAGCTGAAGGACATAATATTTTAGAAAAATAAGTGTAACAGCATATGTGGATAGGCTGGATATAGAGAAATGTAAGAATAAGAAAACCATTAAGAATGCTATTGCAGGGCTGGCCCAGTGGCGCAGCGGTTAAGTGCGCACGTTCCGCTTCTTGGCAGCCCAGGGTTGGCCGGTTCGGATCCCGGGTGCGGACATGGCACTGCTTGGCAAAAGCCATGCTGTGGTAGGCGTCCCACGTATAAAAGTAGAGGAAGATGGGCATGGATCTTAGCTCAGGGCCAATCTTCCTCAGCAAAAAGAGAAGGATTGGCAGTAGTTAGCTCAGGGCTAATCTTCCTAAAGAAAAAAGAAAAGAATGCTATTGCAGTGATCAAGAGGAAATAAATCCTTGAAACTGGGTTGTGGCTGTGGAAAAAGACAGCGGAATTAGACGAAGAAAAATTCTAAGGATAGCAATTCAAGTGGTTTAGAAGAGAGATAGAAAACTCAGAGATATCTTCCAGAGTTCAAGTCTGGATGACTCAGGGTGAGTCATGAACATGATATTGGCTTTGGGGGAATGGAGGATTATGTGTATTTTTACACATATTGAGTATGTGGTGGTGGTCATCAGGCAGTTAGAGAAATGTGCTGGGAACAAAAATGCAGTTCGAGGTGCATTTACATTTTTAAGAATGCTCTGGTTAAGGGAGATAGTGAGATTTCTGAAGGCGAGAATAGAGAGAAAAAAGAAGAATGAGAAGAGAAATGTGAGGACATCCAGATTTAGAAAGACCCAGAGCCAGATGAGAAAATCAGAATTGTCAGTGAACTAAGAGTAGACTGTCCTTGCAGTCAAGGGTGGAAGTGGTTTTAAAAATGTGTTTTCAACACAAATGCATAAAGATACATGCACCCCAATGTTCACCGCAGCATTATTCACAATAGCCAAGACTTGGAAGCAACCTAGGTGCCCAGCAAGGGACGAATGGATAAAGAAGGTGTGGCATATATACACAGTGGAATACTACTCAGAAATAAGGAAGGGTGAAATGCAGCCATTTGTGACAACATGGATAGACCTTGAGGGAATTACGCTAAGTGAAATAAGTCAGAGGGAGAAAGTCAAATACCGTATGATCTCATAAGAAGAAAATAAAAACAATGACAAACAAAGACATAGCAACAGAGATTGGATTGATGGTTACCAGAGAGGAAGGGGGCAGGGAGAGGGGGGAAAGGGGCGACTAGGCACACATATGTGATGATGGATTATAATTAGTTTTCCGGTGGTGAACATGATGTGGTCTACACAGAATTCGAAATATATTATGATGTACATCTGAAAGTTATAATCTAATGTTACTGCAATAAAAACAAACAGTAAAATTAAAATAAAAATGTGTTTCGTAGCTGCAGTGTCACAGAGAGGATGAGGATTGAGCACACAAGATGAAAAGAAGTATTGTATAAGGTACCTGGCCCAGTTCCTGGGACATGGAAAGAGCTCAGCTAATAGCAGGTGTTACTATGATTAAAAGACTCTTAAACTAGGCAGTTAGGAAGTGTTTATGGGACATAGTACAGAGTTGAGGCTTAACAAATGTGTTGAATGAAATAATGAATGAGTAGAAGACAAAAGGGGAAGAGTCTAGGAGTAGTGACAATGTGGGAGTGGCAACTCCTAATCTGTTCATCAGAACCAGTCGTCTCCTTGCCTCTTGGGAACTTCTGCCCTGTAGGAATGTGTCTCCTGGCCATTGAGATTAACCATGCCTAGAGGCTGGTGTGCTTGGGGAGCCAGCGCAGCCATCAGAGAGCAAGATCAAGAGAGAGGTTGATGCCCATTTCCGACTAAGAATTCCTGGTTTCTCACAGGTAGTACAGAGAACTGGTGTCAAGTGCAATGGGTAACTTCAGTGTCATCAGGGAATTTGTGCTCCTGGGATTTTCTCATCTCCATGAATTTCAGATCCTCCTGTTTGCTTTGATCCTATTGATATATGTGCTGACAGTGCTGGGGAACCTGGCCATTATCACCCTCACATGCCTCAACTCCCGTCTCCACTCACCCATGTGCTTTTTCCTCTGCAACTTCTCCCTCATGGAGATGTTGGTCACCTGCACTGTGGTTCCTAGGATGCTGGCAGACCTACTGACCACTCACAAGACCATGTCCCTGGCAGAATGCCTGACCCAGTCTTTCTTTTACTTTTCCCTGGGCTCTACCAACTTCCTGATCCTCACAGTAATGGCCTTTGATCGCTACATGGCCATCTGCCACCCTCTGCACTACCCAACCATCATGAATGGTCCAGTCTGTGTGAAGCTGGTGGTGGTCTGCTGGGTGGTCGGGTTCCTCTCCATCATCTCCCCCACCCTGCAGAAAACCCAGCTCTGGTTCTGTGGCCCTAATGTCATTGACCACTACTTCTGTGACTCTGCCCCACTTCTCAAGCTTTCCTGCTCTGACACTCGCCACATTGAGCACATGGACTTCTTCCTGTCCTTGGTCTTTGTGCTGGCCACCATGCTGCTCATTGTGGTCTCCTACATCCTCATCGTGGCTGCAGTGCTGCACATTCCCTCCTCCTCTGGGCGCCAGAAAGCCTTTTCTACTTGTGCTTCCCACCTCACTGTGGTGGTACTGGGTTATGGCAGTGCCATCTTCATCTACGTGAGGCCAGGCAAAGGCCACTCCACACACTTGAAGAAGTCAGTGGCCCTGTTGACTGCAGTGGTGACCCCATTCCTCAACCCCTTCATCTTCACCTTCCGGAATGAGAAGGTCAAGGAGGTCATTGAGGATATGACCAAAAGGATCCTCCTCAGAGACCCAGCAGCTCACAGATGAGAAGGCCAGAGAGCATCTGTGAAGTGTGAAGGAGGAAACACCTTTTGCTGCAGGTGGACACCCAGGTGCCCATGCTAGAGCTCCTCAGTCTCCTTCTTCTTCGTCTCCCCTGCGCCCTCACCCCATGGAAGTCTCCGCTCACTCACTACAGAGAGCTAATGAGCTCACAGGCAGGTGTCTGTGTGCCTGAGATAGGGAACAGATGGATGATTTTGGGGGAGCTGTGGAGGGAAAACAGTGTGATAATATCAATTAAAAGAGATAACCCAAGTAAAAACCTTAGTGCCGGATCTGGTACATAGTAAGAGCTCAGGAAATGTGGATATTATTTTATTTACATTATTATTTTTTAATTATATAATAATATTTAACTAAATATTATTATAAATATTATAATAAAAGCGTGCTATTAAAATCGTTCCTCTTTAGTCTGGCGCTATGGTTTTGTTTGCATTCCTGTATGCTTCTTTGTGTGCAACAATTTTTTAGCTATGTTCCTTTCCAAGGAACTGGCTTGGATGGGGTTCTGAAAGTGAGAGGTTCTTTGAGAAGGGCAGAGAAGCCTAGTACCCCCCCAAACAGAAGCAACTATTGGCCTCCCATTCTGACCCCCTTCTGGGACTGCTCCTGGAATAGAAAAACTCCTCACACCCAAGCTGCCCACTTCTCCCTTCTGGGCCCCCAAACGTCTTGCCTTTAAACAGAAATAACTCTGGAGGCCACTTTCCCAGCCCTGTTACACAGAAAGTTCATGAGGGCCACATGCCTAGACATGGTTCTTTTCATGCACACAAGAAATAACAGAAAGTTGGATCACTGCTCCTGATCAGGATTATTTTGGGCTGGTTACTTTTAAAAGCTGCAGACAGGAGGGAAACTCTGAAAAGTAGAATTTGCTTGCCCTTTGTTAAGAGACAGTTACATTTGTAAAGGAAATCTCCATCTGTGAGGGTGTCTCCCTCTCTGCACCAGGAAGAAGGAGGAATGACCTTATCTCTACAAACTCTTAATGGGGAAGGCAAGGACTTAAGTCTGCATAATAATCTTGCTCTTGTTTGCTGTACTTGTCTGGTAACCTCATGTAACTGACCGCCACCCCCCCCCCCAACATCCTCCTTTGTCTTTAGCTGATGATGATATTTAAGGTGTTGGCTTCAGCTTAAATTTAGCCCTACCCTCAACCCATGTTTGCAGCTCTTACTGCCCATGGGTCCTGTCCCTATGCCCACAGCTCTTTACTGCCTATGGGTCCTGTACCCATGCTATTCCATACTATTCTCTGAATAAGAGAGCACTACTGCCAGACCTTGAGAGTCCAAGAAATCTTTCTTTCAACACCTTGACTCACTGAGCCCACATCACTCTCAGACTTGCTGCCTTTTCTTCACATGGGCTAGTAGTTCCATTTTCACAGAACCTTAGATACATGTCCTAGGGAGAAGGCCCTCTGAGATTGGATTCATGGAAGCAGCTGGGCCTGGACATTCCTGGGGGTCCCGGATAGTAAAGGAAAGTTGGTAGAAGTCAGATGAGAAGGAGGAAATGAAGTGGGACTTGTGTTATGGGTAATGAGGTGGGAGGGTGCATGAGGGAAGGCATTCCTTGGAAATCTGGGAATAGTTTAGAAAGTCATGGGAAGATAGTGGGAGTAGGAATAGCTTTAGTGTGTGATTTCTTGTACTAGACTGAATCTGGCCTGAGTGGGATTAGCAAGCCAGGACAAGGATTAGATGCAAACTTCCTCCTTTTTCTGAAGCTAGCTCCATTCACACGATTTCTGGAGGAGAGGCCATGGTCCTAATTTGCAGTGTGGATATTGATGCGGGCTCAGTGAGCTGAGGAGTTGAGAGAAAGACTGCTTGGACTCTCAATGTCTGGAAATAGTGCTCTTTTATCCAGAGAATAGCATGGGACAGTACCCATGGGCCGTGAAGAGTTGCAATGGGTTGAGGGTAGGGCTAAATTTATAAGGCATAGGTGTATGAGTTATTTCTTTACAAGACAAAGGAAAGATCATGTAAAAAATTGTTAAAATGGTATCAGTGCAGGTGGGGTTTGGTTATCAGGTGCTCATATAACTTTTGATACGAATCAGGTCAGGAAGGTGTATATTTCCCTGAGGATGATATAGATCGGTATGTAGGCCAGGACACCTTGGCTTCTCTCCCTGTGGCAACCAAGATTCACATCACATATCACAGTATAGGGGCCACCTAGTAAAGTCACAGCAGTGAAAGACAGGTGGTGGCAGGAGGGGAGAGCGTCCAGGGTATGCACCTAGGGGCATGAGTCTCTTATTACCAGGTAGCTTGATCTCCAACTAAGATTTTTTTTTAAAACTACTGCAGGAGATGTTCCTGTTTGTGGGCCTCTTCAAAAAAGTGGGCAGATCCTTTTGATTTTGCAGTAAGAGCCAGCTGGGAAAACATTTGTCTGTCTGAGAACTTTCCTTCCTCTACGCCTCAAGGGACTAATTACTTACCCTCCTTGCAAACTTTATGAAAAACTGAAGAACTAAATGGGAAGCAATTATCTCCTTCTGATATGCAAACACTTTCCTTCAGCTCATCCTGAAATAATCAGCACACAGATCCACTCAGTTTTTCCTCTGGAGAGACTCCCTTCCGCCACTCTCCCATCTCTGCACACATTTGCTTTTAAAACAACTAAAAATAATCAACAGCCTACAGCAGTCTATTGCCTGATTTCACAGTGTTCTCTTAGGAGTGGAATCTCTGTCTGGTCAGTTTGGGGAAGGTATAGCTTGCTCGGGCCTCCACAATAATCAGCCTTCAGCCAGCATCACAAAGATGTGACATTCTCAACAAACTTGCCTGTGGTCCCTTACTACTCAAAGGGTGATCCTTGGAACACCACTGGCATCTCCTGAAAGCTTGTTAGAAATTCAGAATCTCAGACTCCACCCCAGACCTACTGAATCAGAGTCTTTAACAGGAATCACCCTGGGTGATTCACATGCACATTAATATCTGAGGAGCCCTGATCTGGGCAATCTGCTGCTGGAAGTTTCAGTCAGGAAATTGTGTAAGAAAGTGCTTGTCCCAGTTTCAACAATGTGAAGGGAACTAGAAGAGGGAATTTGAGGATGTGTTTGCGATTATTGGAGCCATCCTTTCTTAATCACTTTCATCCCTGGTCCTATTTCTAAGGACAGTAACCAGAATTTAGGCCCCCCAGATTTTCATCCTAGTTTGACTTTAAGCTTTTTGAGTGACTTTGATCAAATGGTGCACTTCAGACTTACTGTTAGAATCCTGTGTGGGCATGACCTAGAGATGTTTTGGTTCCATGCATTTTTCTTGATGTGACAGAGACCCTCGGTGTGCAGAATGTCAAATGAGGCTCCTGCTTAGACATAACCTAGAAAATAATTTTAGCATACTTTTTCTCCTTGCCAGAAGGAAACTGGGGATTCCAATTCTAAGACAGAGTTGCTGTATAAAAGAGTCCCCACGTTTAGAGTCATGATGTCACTAAATTAGAGCCTCATGGAATCGGAAGGGAGTGTGTAGCTCACCCAGATGCACCTCCTCTGAAGGCAGGCACCCCCACTGCAACACACGCCCTTCTCAGGTGAGCGTGGAGGCCCTGCCTGCACCAAGTCTAGGGGATGCAGCACTCACAGCTGGGAGGCAGTCCCCTTCTTTGCTGCAGTGTTCTAAATTTTAAGATGAAATCCTTGTGTCTCTCCTCACTGTGGTCTCTCTAACATTCACCCACCGTGCAATTTTGAGTTACACAGGCAGACTCGCAAATAAGCGAGGGTGGCTACATATTCCCCTACAAAATATTCAGATTTACAAGTGGGATGTTGCCGTTGAACAATTTCTAGACCTCTCACCATCCACATTGCTTCTTCTTGTCCCTGTTGTTATGTGGATCTTGGAACTGGTTGTGCTACTAGTTTAGTCAACTAACTAGATAGAGTGCAGTGGGATAACTTCTTCCCATGGTTTCTTTACCACACTTCTACTACTGTCACCTAAGATGACATTCTGTGTTTTAGTTTATAGTGTTTACTCATGTTCCAGATTCATCTACAAACCTCGTCACTAAAGATAGCTGGGGTTTATTGAATATCTACTGTGTTCTAGGCAGAGGAGATACAAAGGCACATAAGGTATACTGCCTAACTTGGGTAGCTGAGAATTTAGTGTGGTTAGAAACTGTGTGTTAGTTTTCCTAATATGCAAAGCACTGTGAGAATACAGGGAGGAAATAGCTTATTCTCTTTAGTTAAATTGAAGGTCTTTCCAAACACACCATCATTTGAGGTGAGTTTTGAAGTCTGAATATCTTGGCCTGACTTCACAGGCCAAGAAGGTGAAAAGTGAATTCCAGGGAGAGGCAATTGCATGCATAAAATAATGTTGATATCAACATGGCATATTATGTAGGCAGTGAAAGCCTGGGGAGATGCAATTAATGAATGCTCTCTGGAGAGTGGTCATGGATATCTTCACTAGTCAGATCCAAGTCTCTTGGGGGATTTCTAGGTGTCCTCTGAAAGATGTCCCACTCACTGAAATCACGGGTCATATCTGATTCCAAACAAACTTCATAGTGGTTACAGAGGGCATTAGTGTGGAAAACTTTGCATGCTAGGGCAATTATATTGCATTCACAAAGGGTACTATTTACCTTGCATGTTGGAATTTCATTGTCTTAAATTTTGAAAATGACCTAAGTAAGTTTGGCAAGAGCCTAGGAATAGTTCTGTTAAAGGGCAATTCCATGAGGTTTGCTTCCATAGGTCTTGACACATATCTAACTCAAGGGAAGGAGAATGACAAAGATGCTGGGTTGAATGGGGAGCAGGATTTAAGGGAAAATCCAGAGGCAGAATGCTTTGGAGAGACGCTCTGGAGGCCTCTTGAGAGCTGATTGTTAAATTTTCAGGAATTAAACATAGCCATTACTAAAAATTAAATAATGGAAATTTACAACCAAATAGATTATGTTAAAAACAAAGGTAATGAAAACTTAAGACTCCTAATTATTTTGTTACATTTTACTTTTATCTATATCATTGAAGTTGTTTGTGTCACTTGTATCTCTTTGGTGAAAATACCGTATACTGGTGGGCTGCTAAGCATGTCTTCCCATCTCTAAGTTCAGTGATGTCATGCTGATAGTTTGAAGTTGTGTATGATGGGAGTGAAACTCACACCATGAAAACTGTCAAATGCTAGAAGGCAGCAAATGCTGCAACTAGACAGCCAGCAGTTAAATATTTACCAGCAGATCACTAGAGCACTATCACTTTTCTTCAGTATCTGTCAGGCATTGTTGCAAGGACCATATTTACATCAGGAAATTCAAAGCTTAAAGAATTGATGAACTAGATTGATATGAACACGGTGCTATATAGGCAACAATAAAATTTTGCAACTTATCCTTGGAGGGTTTTTCACCTCACCAAACTCTTAAAATCTTATGTACACAGGGCCTTCATGGTACTACTGGTCGCTACAGGACCCAGGCCTGACTTTTATTTGAAAAATGGTTATATTCTTCTATCTTCTGTCATCAAGACTTCCATACCTTAAATTTCTTTCTCCTTAGTCCTCCCAACAGGAAGGAATAAACCTACTTTTCAGATTCTTGCTGAGATTTACATGGGTGGCATTAGATTCTTGTGTTAGCCATTCAGAAACTTGGTATTTCTAATGGTTTATTACCAGAACACGGTATTTCTGGGGCTAGAATACCAGATCAATGGAGGGTGGGTGGATAAGATGGGGCAAACATTTTAGATTCAAGAACTCTCTCAATTGATTCTACCTATATTTAAATTCGTTCTCGTGTTACAAAGCATCTCATTGCACTCCCCTGCAGTTATGCTCCAGTGTAAGCTAGTTCTGTGGAGAGACAAGGCTGTTGCCTTCTGTCAAATAACCTTATATCAAATGACCTTATGTAGACCAACAATCAGATCAAGTGTTTCCATCTCCTGGGAAATATGGTATTTTGACAATGGGAGTGTGGATCCACCATGCACTTAACATTGTGTATGGACCGAATAAAAATATTTCTCATATGTATGTGTTATTTGTTATCTTTCAAATGTTCGTGAGTACTATTGTGATTAGCAAAAGGCAAATCTTTAAAAGTGACACTGAATCGTTAGTTTTTTTCTGACAGTATGTGTTCCTTTCAAGGGAGGATATTAAACATAAAATTACTGTTATGAAGAGGTTCCTAGAATTATTGAAATTACAATTTTATAAACTTGATGGGAACGTAATGGATACACACTAAATAAGGAGCTGGATGAGTCTATATTGAGTGGTTTCAGATCCTGGAGATTCCCACTTTTAATTAATCTAACTTTGATCCAGATGGAAGAATTATTTCCAAAGATAGAGAAATGGAAAGGAAATTTCACGAATCAGATTCTACTTTCAGTTCTGCCATTGCTTTGACCAACTCGTTTTTCCTCACAACCATGGTTCCCTTAACCGTTAGTTCGGTCAGAAACTGCTTGGCTGCAGCCCAAGAACCAACATTTTCCTTTTGGACTCTCAGGTACTCATTAAACATAGGAAAACCCCCTATCAAAATGTGTTAGAATTAATTGTACTTTTTCCTCTCTCCCACAGATGGAGAAACCTTTGAGGTTAGAATCTGTATTTCTTTGACCTTTAACAGCCAGTGCAGAGAAGACTACATTGCTCATGGTGGGTGATCAGTGAATCTTTAATTAATTGAATTACTATGAGGGAAAAACCAAATGTAAAACATATGTAAAAGTGGTTTGTAAAGTGTGAATATATATAGATGTGTGTATATATATACACACACATACCTATACAAAAGTAAGGTATGATCAGTGGAATTATGTTTAATTTCTTCATCATCCTTTCATTTATTCTACAAATATTTACCCTTTGAAGTTGTAAGCAGAAGATAATTAGAGAAAATAAATCAATTTTTGCAATAGCCACAGCAAACACCGACTCATTGCTCTGATGTGTAATTTAGGAGACAAGACTTTTGACCAGAAGCTGAAACTAGGAACCTAAAGACACTCTCTGATTTGGGTGAGGAGCATCTCAACAAGAAAGAAGCGAGCTTTTCAGAAAGTCAGAGAAAGGGGCACTTCAGTAAGGAAGGGGTCAGCCTGGGATGACACTGGAAGTACGAAATGAGAACCGATGGACCACTAGTGAGCCATGTCCCCAAAGCTAGATACTCTGTATTCACCAAATGAGCCTACAATTCCCTGCCTTGTTCACTTCCACATAGTAGGTCTTTAAAAAGCTTGACACTTGCAGTAAATTAGTAGTTTTCATTGACTTAAAGTAAGTGGAGCTAAGAGTACATTTTTGATGAGTGAAGTCACCCCAGCTTACTGGGAAATGTACTTCAGTAAATTAAGGTGTATTTGCAGAAATAGTTTGGCAGAATATTTAAATTGGGGCTGTTTTCAGGATAGGTGAAAGCTGAGAAAGCATGATAATTCTGAGGACAAAGTAACTGGATGGTTTTTTAAATTTAAGATTATAGTTGGGGTAGGGATGTTTAATTCCAAAGGGAACATGGGACCTAATAGACTTTCTGAAATATTACACACACACACACACACACACACACACACACACACACACACACAGGCCAAGGCTGGATTACATCTCTCTCTCTCTTTTTTTTAGGAATATTAAGTTAACTAAGTTAACTACTGCCACTCCTCCTTTTTTTGCTGAGGAAGACAGGCCCTGAGCTAACATCCATGCCCATCTTCCTCTACTTTATATTTGGGGCGCCTACCACAGCATGACTTGCCAAGTGATGCCATGTCCGCACCTGGGATCTGAACTGGCAAACCCCAGGCCGCCAAAGCGGAACATGTGCCCTTAACCACTGCACCACTGGGACGGCCCCATATATCTCTTGATCAGAGAATTCTTCCTTCCTGCTGTTCCTTGAATGGAAAGCCCATCTAGTTCCTTTTATTGAAAGCGCACTTCTGGCTCCCAGGTTCTGGGCTACTTTCAGAGTTCTTGTAGCTGTCAGTGGGTATAGGAGCACTTCCATGGTGGCCTTTCAGAGCTTTGGGCCAGACAGGGTAGCACTGAGGACTTTGTGTGGTTATTCCTCAGAGGTAGAGAGGAAAAAAACCTAAGTAAACTCGACAGTGGTCATCTCACCCAGCCTGATACTCTACCTCCTCAAAGAACCACTTGACTGAGCCTGGTCAGGTCACTCAGGCTCATCATAGGGCCTTGTGGAGGCCTTTCAACCTCTGTATCTGCCCCCATATCACTGCCTTGACTGCATCATTGCGGAGAGTAAAGATAAGGGGACTGAGAACGGGGGTGAAGACTGATGTCACCAAGGCTACAGTCTTGTTGACTTCCACAGAGTGTGCTTTGCCAGGCCTGACATACAGGAAGATAGTGCTGCTGTAGCCAAGGAAGACCAGAGTGAGGTGAGACCCACACGTGGAGAAAGCCTTCTGGCGGCCTCTGGCAGAGGTGATCCGCAGCACAGAGGTCACGATGTAGCCATAGGAGATGAGGGTCACCAGGAAGGAGCTGAGGACAAAGGCTAAGGCCATCAGGAAGTCCCAGAATTCTAGCAGGCTGGTGTCTGAGCAGGACAGCTGCAGCAGAGGTGCATTGTCACAGAAGAAGTGATTAATGGTGTTGCCATGGCAATAATTGAGATGAGCCCGGGAGAGAACAGTGGGCACCATGGCTAGGAAAGGAGCTGCCCAGGCAGCCCCTGCCAGCCGGGCACACACAGCCCAGCTCATCAGAGTGCCATAGCGCAGAGGGTGGCAGATGGCCACAAAGCGGTCAAGGGCCATGTCGGACAGGATGAGGAAGGAGGTGGAACCCAGGGAAAAGTAGAAGTAGAACTGAACCATACAGCCAGTGAAGGAAATGACTTTGTGGGGGACCAGCAGGCCTGAGAGCATCCTGGGCACTGTAGTCACGGTCACCAAGATCTCCAACAGGGAAAAGTTGCCCAGGAAGAAGTACATGGGAGTATGTAGGTGGCTGTCGGCTATGATCATGACTATGATGACAGTGTTTCCCATGAAGGCGAGAAGATAAAGCAGGAGGAAGGGCCCATACAGCAGAACCTGCAGCTCACCGAAAGAGGAGAAGCCCAAGAGGACAAATTCAGAAGGGTGGCTCAGATTTGCCATGATCCAGGGGCTAGGTGTCTATACATGGAAAGGCAACAAGAGACAGAGTTGGAGAGGCAGAGATAGTGACACAGAGCTAGAGGGAGAGAGAGAACCAGTGGCCATGAAACCAAGATAGAGACAGAGAAAGAGAACAGGGAGAGAAAGACAAATAGGTGGTCAGTGATAAACAGAAGGACAGAGAGAGAGATACAGAGTGATAACAACATGGGGATATGAGAATCATAGAGAAACAGAGTTAGGGAGTCATAGAAGTAAAAGCATAGAAAGCCATTGATAAGGAGAGAGAAAAACAGAGAGGAGCAGATTAAGGGAGACAACACAGCCATAGACATTAATATTTAGGGAGAGGGCAAGAAACAAAAGAGAAATGGAGAGGCAAGAGAAGGAGACCAAATCTGTGAGAGGGAGAAACAGAGAAAGATAGGGAGGGGAGGGAACATGGAAAGAAAGGGTGAGAATTAGAGTAAGTCACCCAGAAGCCCTCGAGTGTTGGTGCTGGGGGGTCTATGTCGTGACCCAGAGGCTGTGCACCAAAATCCCTTTTAAAGGGTCTGTTCAGGTCTTTCTGGGCTGTCCCTCTGTTGAGAACCCTCCCTCTTTCACATTTCTCCAGTTCTGATCATAAAACTAACGGAAAGTCATAGCTTTGAGTCAATAAATGAGCTTCCTTTAGGGAGGCCCTCTGGTATGTGTTTGCAAAGACAGAGAGCAGAAAGGACACAGAAGGTCATGGAGATAAGCCTGAGAACCAGGTGGCTGCCCTGCCAGCTACTAGAGGGCACTAGTGGTCTACCTAATGGCCCTGCTCTGCCTCCACAGGCCTCCCCTGCACCTCCCCGACTCTCCTCGCTCGCACCGAAGCCTGGGCCTGAGCTATGGACCTAGGTTTGAATTCTGGTCTGACAATTGCTTATGGAACACACATGTACTCCTCCCTTAACTTAGCATTTCTGAACCTCAGTTTACTCAGCTCTAAAATGAAGATAACAAGAGAACCAGCTTCAAGGGCTGTTACAAAGATTAAAGAGTAAAAAATTTAGTATAGGGAGCAGCACAAAATCTTGTGCTCAACAAACAGCTGTGGTCATTGTCGTCACTGTTTTTATATGGCCACCACCGACCTCAAAGTTTTTTGGCCCATCACCTCTCCACCTTCTTTAGGGCCAACATGTTTGTGAAGGGTGTGTGTGTGTGTGTGTGTGTGTGTGTGAATCTTTCTACTCTTTATGCTTTTCCTTAGGATTTAAGGTCACTAAAAGGATACTTTAAAAAACTTCCCATTTTTGTTAAAAAAAATAAAAATTATAATACAAACTATCAGGAAAGAGCAAAGGTGCATATAGATATACTCTGCTCCTCTCTGGCCCTATAAAAGCTTCATCTGAAGCTGTGTTTTGGCCGTCAGCAAAGGCATTCCAATTGAAGGAAGAGGGTTTGTCCCTCCATCTACTTTGTACCCATCCTACTGAAAAACCTTAACAGTAGGGCTAAACCTACACCCAGTGCTGAGAAATTCAACCTCATTCCTTATGCCTGTGCTTCACAAAGGCCTGACCCATGTACAAACCTAAGCCACTCACCTTAGCCTCTTAGCACAGTGCCTTCTCGAGCTGTTCACATTAAGAAATTCATATCTAGAGATTCCTGCCTATTGGGTCCACTCTGTGACATGAATGAAAAGAGATAGGTGGTCCATTGCCCCTGGTTGTATGTTCCAGCAGTGGAGGACAGGGGCTTCGGCACAGCTAAAATAGGGTGGCACTGCTTAGTGGCTTCACAAACTACAACATCTCCAATCCTTATGCCAATTTCCTAATTAAAGGCTCACCTTGTGTCACCACAAAGCGTGGCAACATTGATGTGGGGCCGGAACACGGGAAAGAAGTCCTTCTGGAGACCAGAGGGGAAAGGTGCTGTTTGTGTCTCTTCTCTCCCAAAGATGAGCATTCGTGGTTCTCTCTATTCGCCCTGTCTCCAAGCCCTTGGTTTCTTGAAGTGGTTTAGAGCTGAGCTTCTACTGGATGGAAAACTTAACTCCTGCAGAGCGTTCTCTCTGGGAATAATGGGAAAGCAAGGAGCCTTCTGGGGATTATGAGGCACCGGCGTTACTCCCTAGAATAACATGTCTTATGGTCTGAGGAAGTAACATTTGAGAAAAAGATCTGAATGAAGAAAAAGGTAGAGACTAGATACACCTAAGCAGCTGATTATTTCCATGTCATTTCCTGCCTCCTGGCCCTTTCTTTCTTCCTACAATTGTTGAAGAAAAATGAGATAATTGAAAAAGCACAAAAGAACTTCTCAGCTGGACTAAGGTTGTGCCAGTATGGGTCCACTGCAGAAAACGGGGGATAGAAACAGTAAGCTTCAGAGGAGATATATTCCTCTCAGAGACAAAGCCCCTGAGAGATGCATCTTGGGAGCTGTCCAGACTGAAGGGCTTTTCTCTGACTCCCGTGAGAAGATACACACCTTGGGGATGAAGGTGAAGGCAATATAGCAGAAGATCCAGGTCCCCAGTAAATTCTGAGTCACAGTCCTTCATCTCAGAGTTCAGACTTTATGGATGCCACTCAATTAGCCCCACCCATAGATAGAAATAGTTACAAAAAAGCTTTCCAATGAGGATAGTGTAAATGGGTCCTAATTTTAAGAACCACAAGGGCTGGAAGGGGTTGGCCAAGCAATCTTTCCGTAGGACCTGAATCTGAAGCTTTTCTGTTTTCAAGACAGAACCATTGATAGTAAAGAAGATTTTAGGTCATTCTGGACAGAAATGGGGAATAATGGTAGAAAGGAGCATATTGCTACTAGGGACCGCAGGCAGGCAGACAGGATGGCTGATCAAAGCAGAGTTGGAGACAGAACATCTTGAGAATTGAGAGGCAACCTGTAGGCTGGGGTCATGTGGGCCTTCATGACTGGATTAGTTTTCTATCACTTTTGTAGCAAATTACCACAAATTTGGTGGCTTTAAGAATACAAATGTATCATCTTACAAACTCTGTAGGTCAGAAATATGACACAAGCCTAACTGGACTAAAATCAAGGTGTCATCAGGGCTGTGCTCCCTATGGAGGATCCCTGCTTTTTCTAGCTTCTGGAGGCTTCCTACATTCCTTGATTCACGGTTCCTTTCCTCCGTCTTCTCAGCCAGCAACACTGCATCTCTCTGACCATTCTTCCACACATCATATCTCCCTCTGACTCTGACCTCAGATGGGAAAGGTTTCCCCTTTTACAGGTCTTTAGGATTAGATTCAGCCACCTAGATCATCCAGGATGATCCACTGTTCAGTCATATCTAGAGATATGACTCCAACTGGGAGTGGCGTGAGAGTTAATGGTTGGGAGGGGCATGGAAGGAGAGAATGAAAATGTTTGGTGGTAGGGACAGAAGTACCTGTGGGCAAATTTTAGGGAATTGCTTAACTCACCTCCCATTTATGCTGTTGGTGATGGAAGGAGGCAAGGAAAGATTAAATGAGCAACTCTGGGTGCCAGATTATTTTTTTTTAAATACTGCAGGACTCCTCTGTTTTCATAATGCCTTCTGGCTCCCAAAGCTCCATATTATTCTCTGATCCCCTGTACCCTCTTGTTTCCCTGACCAATTCAATTGTCTCTTAATACAGCCCTATAGATTTTCAAAGCTATCAGAGGCTAAAGAATGGGACGTTACCTCCTCAACTCTGACTTACCAAGAAGTATGAGGACTGGCTGGCTGCCTGCTAATACTTAGGAATATGTAGCTGCTGGATTTCCAAATTGCAAGAAGACATTCTGTGACAACACCTGCAGGCTGTAGGATGGAAATGGGCAAGAAATGGTACTTTCCTGAGGGTTGATGTGGGTCACCTGGAGAACCAAAGAGTCTAACAAGAGGGGACTTGCCTGGTGATGGATCGGGGTGGGGCTTAGTACAGTTGTGTGGTTTGTTGATTGTAAAAAGATGCTGACTGAGGGAATGCATGGGGGCTGAAAGCCTGCTGTGACTCCCTAGCCCAACTGTGGGCTCTAATTAGGAGCTGCATCCACTTAATGGAAGGGCAAATATTTTATGCAGAAGTATATACTTTATTTGTCAAGCCTTACTCTTCCCAACTACATCAGCTCAGAGGGGAGCATTTTCCTAATTCACCAAAGGCCTCTTGCTGCAGGAGATCATAGCAGCATTCTTGCTAGGCTTTGAGCCTAGGAAAAATAAATCCCAAATGGGTGACTGGGAGATATGTGATCTGCTGACTCTCATAATTATTATACCAGATTGCTTGTGCTTTGGAATCTCAGGCCAGAGGGGAATATGTTATGGGGCATGAAGGCAAGGGGCTTAGGAACGCTGGGCCCTTGCAGGAACGGACTGCTGCCTGCATACCTTGCTGATTGTTCTTAAGATACTCCCAAGGGAATGACCTGGGATAGGGCTGGTGTGCTTCGGGGGGATGAAGACTAGAACCTTTGGACTTTGGCTTGCGTGTCCCTGTAGGCATGAGTTCCTGCTATTGTGCATACTTGTGATTCCTTACCCGCAAATAAATATGTGGTGATCCGAGGGACCTCACCTCAGTCCTTGAGGCTGATGGTCCCCTGTCCCATTGAATAATATAGATTGTGTCCTGTCTCATAATTCCGTCCACCCCTTCGGTTGGCTGCCTACCTGGTCTTGGCAGCAGCCTCTGATGTGGAAGGTGCTGCCCTAGGCTGGTGAGGGAGAGCTGAGAGATCAGAGGAAGAGGCTGAGTGGAATCTTGGCCTGGGTTCCTTCTATGCACTTTCTTCACATTCCCTATCCAGTCCTCCACGTCTCCTGCACATTCTCCGTTCCACTTTGGCTCTGTTTTATCTTCTTGCTGATCACTTCCTTTTATGTTTCTACATTATAACTCCTCCTCCCCCAATTATTGTGGGGGCATTATTATGCTCATTTTTAAGATAAGAATATAGAATCCCGCAGAGCTTAAGGAACTTCCACATGTCTCTAGGTCATCACATGTTGAGGACCAAGAATAAAATTTGACACAGGCCTAGATGGTTTCTGATTTCATGGACTTCACAGACTAGGATTTTCCTCTATATCACACCAAGAATAGTAATGAAATGACTGTTTTCAAATATCTTATTCTGTAGCTTGGCAATGATAGAAACTACCTAAGTAAAATCAAATGATTTGACAAGCTAAACCTAAAATTCATGAAAGAGAAAAAGTCCAAATTAAAAAAAAAAACACCTATAATGTACAATTTTTATTTACTCTTATTAGCTGTCCTTCCTGGAGCTGGCTCTCTCAGTGGGAATACTATATAATTTTGCTTAATTGAACTCAGGAGTGGCCAGGTGGCTTACTTGGGCAGTGAGAGGTGGGTGCAGGAAACATGAATCACTTCTTAGCAGAAGCCTTAAGAGCCAGCATTTGATTCACCAAACTCTCTTTGCCTCTTACATGATCATAAAAGAATATATTAAAATGGAGCTTCTATTGGTCAGGGCACCTGAGGGAAAATAATGAGCAAGGTCTACTTCCTGGCCAAGGATGGGCTGGTAGCATGAGTGAGAAATAAACCCAGCTGTTATAAGTGATTGAAATATATAGCTGTGAGGAAGTTGCAAGAGAGGCTTCAATCCCACAGGGAACCGATCCCAAAGGGAGCTCTGGAGCTAGGATGGCTCTTGAGAGGTGTCCTGAATTGTGCCCCTAAGTAAAACACAGGGGCTGGGCATTTGCACTTCTGCATCACAGGCTATTGGGTACAGGCTGCCTTAGGGGGAGGACTTTAATCTTGGAGAGTCATTTCTCTTTGACTGAGAGCGGTTTCTGGGGATAGCCTCAGCTGTGGGCTGGGGATTGCATACCTGGGTCCTGAAGGGAGGGTCTGGGCAAGGCACACAGCTTCTATTACAAGGGTGTTTGCAGTACACCTGGCAGGGAACCTGAACAGGTCTAAAGAGGTTGGGGAAAGCCTCTACAAGACAGTGGTCATCAACTGATATCTGGCATTAACTAGGTGAAGCTGGGTGAGAAATGGAAGGAGCACTCTAAGAGATGGAGCAGCATGTGCTAAAGCCTCTGAAAGAACTTGAAGAATGTCAGCATTTCTGGACAGCATGGGGTGAAGGATGAGTAACACAAGATGACATTAGAGAAGAGCATTTGTAGAAATCATGAAGGGCCTTACAGGACTTGGGGCTTTGACCAAAGGGCAGTGAGAAGGTTTTACTCAGGCAGAAAGAAGAAGGTAGAAAGAGGGAAGTAAGGGCAGACATGAAGGTGTTAGGAGGCTTTGGTGCAAACAGGTAAGGATTATCCCTTCTCGTTCCCTCTTGTGTGGATAGGGCCTCAACCCTTGGGGCAATAACCGTGTCTATTCGACTAGGTCATCAAAATGACTTTTTCTTTCTCTGGGCCTTCGTGACTTCTCTTCTTGCTTGTGTCTCCATGTGCTTATGGGGGAAAGTCAGATATAGGCATGAAATGGCCTTCAGCTTTGGCCAAGTTGGAGTTTGGACATTCACTGGTTTTACCCACCTGTAAAATTCAGTAGTCTAGGCTAAGTTTAGCTCCTGGGTCCGATGTGGCCTATAACTGCATCTGATGTTACTTGGAAAAGGTGAGTGTGACAAAAGGTTAGCTTTGCAGGTTTCCATGACAAAAACTCTTGAGAGGAGAGCCTCAATGGGAGGCTGAGAGGCTCAGTGCACCTTTAACAAAGTTCTAAGACCAGCTCCATTTCTGCTCCTTGCTCCTTCACTTTGGGCCAAATAGAGATAAGAGAAAAAATTAGACATCATGTACATCATTTCAGATATTTCAGATGAGAAAACCAAAGCCTGAGAGATGAATGATCACACTGATTACAACACAGCTAGTAGGTATGAAAAGGACTTAGCATTCAAGTTTCTGCTTCCAATTTCAATGGTTTATTCATGATCTTAAACTATCTTGAGCTCCTTTCACTTTCACCAAAGATGTATGCTTTAATATTGTGTTCTCAATGTTTTAAGATCCACTTGTAGTAGACATCTGTGTTCCTTTTTACAGAGAAAAGTTTCTATTCCCTTAAGAGGTGTTTGCAGAATGTTGCTCAAGAGCCTTTTGATAGTACTTGGCCAAAGAGAAATCTGTTTGTGAAAGGCCTTGGAGTCACTTGTCACACTGTGACATCCATAGGGTTACTTAAACCCTCTCCTTCTCGTATGTTGTTTTTAGCTCCCCCAACCCAACAGCCACATCATACTTACCTACTTATTCTAATAGCCGTCTGATTTACCCCAGTGTCATCTTTAGCCTTCACTTGACCTTGTCTCATTCCTCTCCCCATCAAGTCACCAATGGTCAGCTATATCCTTGTTATATATTTTGAATTTATCTTTAAAAATATTTTCAACTTTATTAAAATTAGTTTTTATAAAATAAATGCATCATTTTAAGTATAAGTTTCAATGAGTTTTAGCAAATTGAAACACTCATCTAATCACCACCACAACCAAATCATAAAACATGTTCATCACCCAAGCGGTTTCTTTGTACCCCTTTCAAGTCAACGTCCACCCCAACCCCAGCCTCAGGCTGCTTTCCATTACTATAGAATAGATTTATCATTTCTTTTCTTTTTTTTTTTTTTTTTTTTTTTATTTTTTCCTTTTTCTCCCCAAAGCCCCCCAGTACATAGTTGTATATTCTTCGTTGTGGGTCCTTCCAGTTGTGGCATGTGGGACGCCGCCTCAGCGTGGTCTGATGAGCAGTGCCATGTCCGCGCCCAGGATTCGAACCAACGAAACACTGGGCCGCCTGCAGCGGAGCGCGCGAACTTAACCACTCGGCCACAGGGCCAGCCCCATTTCTTTTCTTTTTTTAAAGATTTTATTTTTTTCCTTTTTATCCCCAAAGCCCCCCAGTACATAGTTGTATACTCTTCATTGTGGGTCCTTCTAGTTGTGGCATGTGGGATGCTGCCTCAGCGTGGTTTGATGAGCAGTGCCATGTCCGCGCCCAGGATTCGAACCAACGAAACACTGGGCCACTTGCAGAGGAGCATGTGAACTTAACCACTCAGCCACCGGGCCAGCCCCTAGATTTATCGTTTCTTGAGTTTCTAATATAATAATAAAGTATTGACTTTCTTTCTGGATTCTTTTGCATAACATAACGTTGTAGAGACTTATCCATGATGATGCATCTATCAACAGTTCATTTCTTTTTATTGCTGAGTAACATTTTGCTGTATGGATGTACCACTACTTATTTATCCATTCACTTATTAATTGTCATTTAGGTCGTTTGTCATTTAGTATGAATAAAACT
The DNA here is from genome assembly GCF_041296235.1 of Equus asinus. Taxonomy (NCBI): domain Eukaryota; kingdom Metazoa; phylum Chordata; class Mammalia; order Perissodactyla; family Equidae; genus Equus; species Equus asinus. Next base: position 196,005,776 of record NC_091790.1, on the reverse strand, counting down.
GTTATCAACATTCAAACAATTCTGGTGAATATATGCTTTCATTTACCTTGAGAAAATATCTAAGGTGGAATTGCAGGTCTGTAGGGTAAGTGTATACTTAACTGTTGTTGTTTATGCCATTGTTCATTCCCACCAGCAATGTATGTGAATTCCAGATGCTCCACTTCTTCACTGGCACTTTGTGTGGTTAAAATCAATCAAAGATATTTGTGTCTGTGTCTGAATTCTCTATTCTATTTTATTGGTCTAGTGTCCATGGATCTACATGACAGTATGTCAATAACACACTGTCTTGATTCCCATAGCTTTGTAGCAAGTCTTTAAATAAGGTATTGTAGGCACCCCAGCTTTATTGTTTTCAAAATTATTTTAATTATTCTTGGTCCTTCACATTTGCATATAAATCTTAAAATCAGCTTTTCAATGTTAAAAAAATGCCTCCTGAGATTTTGATTGAAATTGTATTGAATCTATAGACTAATTTGGAGAGAACTGGCATTTAACAAAATTGAGTGTTCTGATTCCTGAAAATAGAATAGTTCTTCATCTATTTAGATATTCTTTAATTTGTCTCATCAATGTTTTGTAGTTTTACGTGTATAGGTCTCGCACATGGTTTGTTCAATATATCTCTTTTTTGTCATGTTTTGAGACCTTATTGTAAATTACATTTTTATTTCGATTTCCAATGTTCATTGCTAGTGTGTAGCAATACAATAGATTTTTGTATATTGATCTTTTCCTGTGACCTTGATAATCATTCATTAGTTCTAGTAGCTTTTTTCTGGACTTCTTATGGTTTCCTACATATAAGATTATGTCATCTATGAATAAATCATTTTATTTCTTTATTTTATAATAATATACATTTAATTTCATTTTCTTGGTTTATTGCACTGGCTGGACTTTCAGTACAATGTTGAATAGAATGACAAGAACAGATATCCTTGCCTTGTTCCCTATCTTAGAGTGAAATATTTGCATCTCTCATCATTAAGTTTCATGTTAGCACTAAATTTTTTATTAGATGCTATTTATCAGTTTGAGGCAGAGCCTTTTCATTTCTAGTTTGCTCAGTTTTTAAACACTGAATGTTGATTTTTGCCAATGTCTTTTCTGCTCCTATTAAAATGATCATGTGGTTTTTCTCTTTAATTCTGTTAACATGGTGAATTATATTAACTAATCTCCTAATGTTCACCTAAACTTGTATTTCTGAAACAAAATCACCACTTTGTTACAGTGTGTTTTTCTCTTTAGATATTGCTGGATTTGATTTTTCTAATATTTTGCTAGGGATTTTTGCATCACTATCCATGAGTGATATTGGTTTCTAGATATGTTTTCTTGTGATGTCTTGGTATCAAGATAATTCTGGCCTTGTAAGATGAATCAGGCTCTGTTCTCTTCTCCTCAATTTTCCAGAAGATTTTGCATAGATTTAGTAATATTTCTTCCTTAAATATTTGATAAACTATAATGGTAAAGTTAACTGGACCTATAGTTTTCTGTGTGGAAAGAATTTTAATTATGAACTCAATTTATTTAACATACTTAGAAATATTCATTTGTTCAATTTCTTTTTCAGTCAGTTTTGGGGATTTTTATCTTTCAAAAGATTTTCCATTTCATCAGGTTTTTCAATTGATTTCTCTTTTAAGATATCTTATTTTTGGTCTCTTCTAATTTAAAATCAAAATAAAATTTTGGTTACACTGTTGGCTGGCAGTGGATCAGGAAGTCAACTCTCATTTCATACACCCAGGGGCTGCGTAATTATTTTTCAGTCAATGACAGACCACATATAGGATGATGATCCCATAATATTATAATGGAGTTGAAAAGTCCCTATCATCTAGTGAAGTCATCACCGTCATAGCACAAAGAATTGCTCAAGTGTTTGTGGCGATGCTGGTATAAACAAACTTCCCGTGCTGCCAGCTGTGTAAAAGTATAGCACATACAATATGTACAGTACGTAATTGTGATAATGATAAGAAATGACTGCAGATTGTTAGATATGTAAGTCATTATATATGAACTTTATGGTAATCACAAACCGGAAACCCGTAGTAAATATGCTAAAAAATTAAGAGAAAGAAACACAAACATAATACTAAAGAAAACCACAGGGGAAGAGAGCAAGAGAAGAAGAAAGGAACAGAGAAGAACTACTAAAACACCCAGAAAAAAAGTACCAAAATGGCAATAAATATCATCTTATCAATAGCTACTTTGAATGTTAATGGACTAAATGTTCCAATCAAAAGGCATAGGTGGCTAATTGAATCAAAAAATATGACCCATATATATGCTGCATACAAGAGACAACATTTCAAACCTAAAGACACTTACAAACTGAAAGTGAAGGGGTGGAAAAAGATACTCCATGAAAATGACAATGAAAAGAAAGCTGAAGTAGCAATGCTTATATCAGACAAAATAGACTTTAAAACAACAACTGTAACAAACAAAGAAGGACAATTCATAATGATAAAGGGAACAATCCAACAAGTAAATATCTATGCACCCAACATAGGCGCACCTAAATATATAAATCACTTATTAACAAACACAAAAGGAGAAATAGACAGCAACACAATAATAGTAGAGGACATTAAAACTCCACTTAGACTAATGGATAGACCAACCAAACGGAAGATCAATAACAAAATATTGGCATTAAATGACACATTAAAGCAGATGGACTTATTAGATATACACAGAACATTCTATCCAAAACCCATAGAACACACATTCTTTTCAAATGCACATGGAACATTCTCCACGATAGATCCCATATTAGGCCACAAAACAAGTTTCAATAAATTTAAGGAGATTGAAATAATACGAAGCATCTTTTCTGACCACAACAGTGTGAAACTGGAAATCAACTATAGGAAGAAAATCAGAAAAGGCACAAATATGTGGAGATTAAACAAAATGCTGCTGAATGATGGGGTCAATGAAGAAATCAAAAAATACCTAGATGAATGAAAATGAAAATATGACAGGCCAAAATTTATGTGCTACAGCAAATATGGTTCTAAGAGGGAAGTTTATAGCAATACAGGCCTACCTCAACAAACAAGAAAAATCACAAATAAACAACACAACAGTGCACCTAAAGGAACTGGAGAAAGAACAAACAAAGCCCAATATCAGTAAAGATGAAGAAATAATAAAAATTAGAGCAGAAATAAATGAAACAGAGACTAAAAAACAGCAGAAAAAAATCAATGAAACCGAGCGCTGGTTCTTTGAAAAGATAAACAAAATTGGTAAACCTTTAGCTAGATTTACTAAGAAAAAAATTGAGAGGGTTCAAATAAATAAAATCAGAAATGAAAAAGGAGAAATTACATTGGACACCTCAATAATACAAGAGATTCTAAGAGAATACTATGAAAAGTTATATGCCAACAAATTGGATAATCTAGAAGAAATGAATAAATTCTCACAATCATACATCTTTCCAAAACTGAATCAATAAGAAATAGAGAATTTGAATAGACCAATCACCAGTAAGGGGATCAAAACAGTAATCAAAAACTTCCCCCAAAATAAAAGTCCAGGACCAGACAGCTTCCCAGGTGAATTCTACCGAACAATCAAAGAAGACTTCATATCTATCCTTCTCAAAGTCATCCAAAAAATTGAAGAGCAGGGACAGCTTCCTAACTCATTCTACAAAGCCAACATTTCTCTGATACTGAAACCAAATAAGGACAATGCAAAAAAGGAAAATTACAGGCCAATATTATTGATAAACATCAACACAAAAATCCTCAACAAAATACCAGCAAATTGAATACAACAGTACATTAAAAAGATCATACACCATGATCGAGGGGAATTCATTCCAGGGATGCAAGGATGGTTCAATATCTGCAAATCAATCAATGTGACTCACCACATTAACAAAGTGAAGAATAAAAATCACATGATCATCTCAATAGAGGCGAAGAAAGCATTTGACAAGATACAGCATCCATTTATGATAAAAACTCTGAATAAAATGGGCATAGAAAAAAGTACCTCTACATAATAAAGGCCATATATGATAAACCCAAAGCCAATATTATGCTCAGTGGAGGAAAACTGAAAGCTATTCGTCTAAGAAGAGGAATCAGACAAGGATGCCTACGTTTGACACTCTTGTTCAAGATAGTATTGGAAGTCCTAGATAGAGCAATAAGGCTAGAAAAATAAATAAAAGTGATCCAAATTGGAAAGGAGGAAGTGAAAGAAGTGAACTGTCACTATTTGTATATAAAAAACCCTAAAGAATCCACCAAAAACTTTTAAAAATAACGAATACGGTAAAGTTGCAGGGCACAAAATCAACATTCAAAAATCAGCTGCATTTCTATACACTAACAACAAAGTAGCAGAAAGAGAAATTAAGAATAGAACCCCATTTGCAATTGCAACAAAAAGGATAAAATACCTGAGTAAATTTAAGCAAAGAAGTGAAAGAACTTTACACTGCAAACTATAAAACATTGTTGAAAAAAATTGAAGAAGACACAAAAAAATGGAAAGGTATTCCGTGCTCTTGGACTGGAAGAATAAACATGATTAAAACATCCATACTTCTTCAAGTAACCTATAGATTCATTGCAATCCCTATCAAAGTCCCAATGATATTTTTCATAGAAATAGCACAAAGAATCCTAAAATTTATATGGAACAACAAAAGACCCAAATAGCCAAAGCTTTGAGGAGAAAAAAAGAACAAAGATGGAGGTATCACACTCCTTGAATTCAAAATATACTACAAAGCTATAGTAATCAAAACAGCATGGTACTGGCACAAAAAGAGACACACAGATCAATGGGACAGATTCAAGAGCCCAGAAATAAACCCACACATCTATGGACAGTTAATTTCCAACAAGGGAGCCAAGAACATGCAATGGAGAAACTAAAGTCTCTTCAATAAGGGATGTTGGGAAAACTGGACAGCCACATGCAAAAGAATGAAAATAGACCATTTTCTTACACTATGCACAAAAGTTCACTCAAAATGGATTAAAGACTTGAATGCAAGACCTGAAATCATAAAACTTGTAGAAGAAAACATAAGCAGTATTCTCTTCAACATCGGTCTTAGCAGCATATTTTCAAGTACCGTGTCTGACCAGGCAAGGGAAACAATAGAAAAAATAAACAAATGGGACTACAACAAACTAAAAACCTTCTGCACAGCCAGGAATCCATCAACAAAATGAAAAGACAGCCTAAAAATAGGCAGAAGATATTTGCAAACCATACGTCTGATAATCAATTCATATCCAAAATATATAAAGAACCCATACAACTCAACGACAAAAAAAACTAACAACCCAGTTAACAAATGGGCAAAGGATCTGAACAGACATTTTTCTAAATAAGATATACAGATGGCCAACAGGCACATGAAAAGATCACTAATCTGTTTGGGAAATGCAAATCAAAAGTACAATGAGATATCACCTCATGCCCCGTCAGAATGATTATAATTAACAAGACAAGAAATAACAAGTGTTGGAGAGGATGTGGAGAAAAGGGAACTCTCATACACTGCTGGTGAGAGTGCAAACTGGTGCAGCCACTATGGAAAGCAGCACAGAGATTCCTCAAAAAATTAAGAATAGATCTACCATATGATCCAGCTATTCCACTGCTAGGTATTTATCCAAGAACATGAAAACATGAATGCATAAAGATACATGCACCCCTATGTTCATTGCAGCATTATTCACAATAGCCAAGACTTGGAAGCAACCTAGGTGCCCAGCAAGGGACGAATAAAGAAGATGTGGTATATATACATAATGGATCACTACTCAGCCATAAAAAATGATGAAATCTTGCCATTTGTGACAAAATGGGTGGACCTTGAGGGTATTCTGCTAAGTGAATTAAGTCAGAGGGACAAAGTCAAATATCACAGGATCTCACTCATAAATAGAAGATAAAAACAATGACAAACTTATAGAGACAGACGCTGGATTGGTGGTTATCAGAGGGACAGGAGGGAGGGAGGAGGGTGCAGGGTGATTAGGCACAGGTGTGCGGTCACGGATGCATGGTCGGTCTCTGGGTGCTGAACATGATGTGCTCTACACAGAAATCGAAATATGATCATGTCCACCTGAAATTTGTTAATGTTACAAGCCAATGTTACCTCAATAAAAATATAAATAAAAACAAAATAAAATTAAAAAATTAGAAGCTATAAATTTGAATGTGCTCATCCGCAGTAAAAGAAATTTTTAGTCCTTTAAGAGATAATTAACTCTAGCCTTATTTTTATTATCAGTAACCGTTTTGAGTTATAAAGGTAATAAAGTTTCATTATAGGTAATTTAAAATATATGGAAATTTGAAAGGAGCAAAGTAAAGGCACCAATAATGCCAACACCAAGAGTAAATCACTGTCAATGTTTTCTTAGTTTCCCCTGATTATTTTTACAACAGTAATAATTCATTGTCTCATTTAATTCTCACAATAACTTTATAGTCAGGTACTATAGCTATTATGTCAATTTTACAGAAGACAAACAGAAGCTTAGGTAATTAAGTAGTTTGTAGAATCTCATGTCAATATAACCAATAGCTAAATGGTGTAGCCAATATTCAAACCTAGTCCATTTGACTCAGACTCTGTACTCTCAGACGCTAATTAGTTTCCATGTTTTACAAAATTGGAACAATGATAGTATACTATTTTATATTATGCTTTTTAAAAGCATTAATATCTTATGATGAAGTTTTTGTGTAAATAAATCATTCAAAACATGATTTTTACAAGATCTATAATATTCTATCATGACGTATTTAATCATTTCCTTTGATTTCAACTTTTTATTATTGTAAGTAAATCTTTGCATATGATTTTTTGAGCAGAAAAAAAGAAAATTAGCGATGGTTATTGCTTGCCAGCCAGGCATGTCCCATTCTATAATCTTGAAAAACCAGAATGAAGTAGTGAAAGTTGTTAAAGGATCTGCCTCATTGAAGGCAATGAGACAAAAATTTGAAAAGGGCCCATATCAAACATGGAGAAACTTCTAATGACCTGGATTGAAGCCCAGGCATGGAAGTGTATCCCTCTCAACAACGTGGTGATCACAGACAAAGCAAAAACTTTGTTTGTGATGGTGAAAGACAATACTGGACCCGACTGTGATGCTGAATTTACTGCTAGCTCTGGGTGGTTTAAACAATTCAAGAATCGTTATTCATTACATAATGTGAAAGGGAGCGGTGGGTCAGTGAGTGTTGATGCAAAGGCAGCTGAAGAATTTTTGAAAACTCTAGATTAGCTGAATGTGGAGGAAAATTACCTGCCAGGGTAAATATTCAATATTGATAAAACCTCTCTATTCAGGAAAAGGATACCAGGGATAAAGCGGAAAAGGAATAATCTGCTTAGAATTTGAGACGTCTTCTGGAAAGCTAGACTTGGAGCCTGTGGAGAAGGCAGCCTTGGGATTGAAAAGCTACTGATTTGTGAGATTTCAGGTTTTTCAAATTAAACAAAAACTTTAAAAAGTTTTGAAAGTTAATTGACCCAAAAAAGAGTAACTAAAAGTTTGTTCTCGTCTCCCCAGGCTGATTGCTTAGGGAAACTCTGAACCTGGGCTAATTAAGAACAGGTACCTCAGTGATTGAGTCCCCTTGGGAAAAAGGGAAGCAGGATGGAAGGAGAGAGAGAGAGAGAGACCCTTAGTACCCACAACACTGTTATTTCTACACTGTTTCCTAAGCATCCCCCTGAGAACAGTTTCCTTCTTCACCGTGAGTGGAGACAGGTGCAAGTAGCTCTGGCCGGTGTACAGATAGGAGTTATCCTTGGCTGAGCCCTGGAGAGCATTAGAAGTGGCAGCGAAGCCTCTCCATAAGGTGAGTGTCTTCTCAGCATTCTCTTCTACAAAGGACAGAGTAGGAGAGGATCAGGATGGGAAGGTTTGGGCTTCGTGCCTTCTAGAACAAGGACCCTTAGAGCCTGAAGAGTGTGCTATGGGAGCAGCAGAGCAGATGGGCTCAGCTCCAAATGCCACACACACAGCAGAGAGCAAATAGAGTTCTTCTCTGACCCAATGCTAGGGATAGACCCAGCTCCCTGGCATCGGTCAAGAGCCTCTCTCTCATTTTCTTCATCTATTGCTGTTTATGCAGAATTTGTGGAAAGTAGGCCACTGAACTCTCCCAACACTTCTGTCCTTGCAGCCTGTTTGCCCATCGGGAAAAGAGCCATGGAGATTGAGAAGTTTGCACCAGAAAGAAAAAGGAGGAAGGGAAAATGGTACCATGAAGCAGAAAGGGAAACCAAGAAGAGTAAGATTGAGGGCAATATGGCCTAACTAGCCTGGCTAGGACCAAGTACTATGTTATCACATAGCATGCATCCACACATCTATCATTTAACAAAAATTTCCAGCTCTAATTTTTGGGCTCAAGAATATTATAGATCTGGGTATATATACACACACACACACGCAAACACACACACACACACACATACACAGAAAAAATATATGTACAATCCATATCTTTGCCCTCATGAATTTTCTGTTTTAATGACATAGATGAACAATGAATAAACAGAACTAAATTTCCTTTCCCTCTTCCTTGCTTTCTTTTTCCTATCTCATAATTAGTGAACTCACATACTATATATTTTACTTATTAGTCTTCTGTACTGTTCATGGGGATGTTTGTTTCATGTTAAGTGAAGGAGTGAAATAAACAATCATCTATCAGGCAATATAATAGTATCAGGCAATATAAGTTTTGGGAAGAAAACTAAAGTCCAAGAATGATCATGTCTTTCTTGTTTTGGGTTGGGTGATTGGAAAGAGTCCTCTGAGGAGATGAAATTTGAGTAACAGGATAGAGGAAGTGACGGGAAGAGACCCAGGCATTTAATGTAGCTGACAGCCTTGGACCCGACCTTGTCAGTTCCAGGTGCCATCTTTCCTTCCTCCCAAGACTTTGACAGAAAATGGAGTCAGAGAAGAATGAATCTGCTCTGGGAAATTGTCTCAAGCTCCAGGGTTCCCCATTGGATATCTTGCTGCTTTAAATATGGAGGTTTTAAAACCTGCATAAAACAGGGATTTTGGTGTTGACTCCCTGACTAATTTCTGCTGGTGCCATTGTGGGACTATATAGTCCCAGTATGAGTGAGGGCTGGGGTTCAAAGTTCCATGCTTTGAACATCATCTGGAATATCATGATGTCATCTGGTACAGTGAACCTAAGAATAAGTGGGACAATGCTAGGACTGGAGAGGCTGATGGACCCAGCTTCAAAACTGGCCATTTCAAGAGATCTTAGCCTCTGTCCCCTGTGAGAAGTCACATCCAGTGGGGAACAAAAGACAAGGAAGCTTTTCTTCACACTGATAGATAAGAAGGTGTTATCACTCATCCCCAGCAGCTAGCCTTGAGCTATATTTCAGCTGAGAACATTTATGTGTGACTTTGTGCATAGCACGTACTAGGGGCATCTCACTAGATCATCAGGTTGAAAATATTTCCTCATCCTAATCTGTCTTCCTTCTCTCTTGAGAGCAGGACCATGCAGAGAAGTCTTACCTCTCTTTTCATCTCTAGGTTTCACAAGGAGCAGAAAGAAGCACTAAATGATGGGCAATCGCTCTAGTGCCACTGAATTCTGCCTCCTAGGCTTCCCTGGGTCCCAAGAGCTACATCACCTCCTTTTTGCTATATTCTTTTTCTTCTACTCAGTGACATTAATGGGAAACACCATCATCATCGTTATTGTCTGTGTTGATAAACGTCTGAAGTCCCCCATGTATTTCTTCCTTGGTCACCTCTCTGCCTTGGAGATCCTGGTGACATCCATTATCGTCCCCGTGATGCTTTGGGGGTTGCTGCTCCCTGGGATGCAGACACTATCTCTGACTGAATGTGTTGCCCAGCTCTTCCTGTACCTTGCTGTGGGGACCACAGAGTTTGCACTACTGGGAGCGATGGCTGTGGACCGTTATGTGGCAGTCTGCAACCCTCTGAGGTACAACATCATTATGAACAGCCGCACCTGCATCTGGGTGGTAATTGTGTCATGGGTGTTTGGGTTTCTTTCTGAAATTTGGCCAGTCTATGCCACATTCCAGTTTACCTTCTGTAAATCAAATCTGTTAGACCATTATTACTGTGACCGAGGACAACTTCTCAAACTGTCCTGTGATGACAGTCTTTTCACAGAGTTTGTTCTGTGTTGAATGGCTGTGGTCATTATCATTGGTTCTCTGGCCCCGACGGTTGTCTCCTACACCTACGTCATCTCCTTCATCCTCAAGATCCCCTCAGCCTCTGGCCGGAGGAAAGCCTTCTCTACATGTGCCTCCCACTGCACCTTTGTCGTGATCGGCTACGGCAGCTGCCTGTTCCTCTATGTGAAACCCAAGCAAACGCAGGCAGCTGAGTATAACAAGATAGCTTCCCTGCTGATTTCTGTGTTGACCCCTTTCCTGAACCCTTTTATCTTCACTCTCCGGAATGACAAAGTCAAAGAGGCCCTTCGGGATAGTATGAAACGTTGCTGTCAACTACTCAAGGAATAACTCTTCTCACAGTCAGTTTTAGGTCGTATGTACCTCATTGTTGGTCATTCAGCAACCTAGAAAACCCTAACTCCTCTCTTACTATGATCATCAATTGTGTGTCCCGCTTCTGACCAGGCCATGGAAGTAGACAAGGCAGGTAAAAAGTGAAACCCATTCTCTGCCCTCTAGAACTTCATAGCCTCAGTTTCTGCTTGCTCCTACTGTTGAAATCAAAGAAGCATATCCTTGTGATGCCAGAGAAACTAGAAGAACCAAATACATTTTTGTAAAACCTCTCTTAGCTCAATTTGCTTGTAATCCATTTCTGAAAATGCATTCTGTGGAGGAGGAAGGAAGTAAGGAGGGTGGTGAGGTGAGATAGATGGCATAATCAGAGTACAAAGGAGAGATGCTCAGTTTGTGTCTTCATCAACTGTTGCTAGATCTTTTCCTATATTTTTGTGCAATTTCTTCACAAGATGGACATATGCATTTTAAATATCTTATGGTTCTCTTTTTCTCTAATTGCCTATCATGTCATCCTGGCCCCATTTCTACTGCAAATGAAATTTAGTGTATATATACATTTCACCACAGAATGAACCTAGAGTCATGATATAGGATTGGAATGCTTCTCACTTGGCAAATCTTTGTCATATAAAGCAGTTTAAATTTTTGAGAATAAGAATGACAAAAGATTTTTGCTTAACTTTAGAGTATTGCTGAAACCTCCTCTCTTTGTTGCATATATTGGATAGAGACAAATAAGAACTAGAAAGAGCACGCCATGTGTTACAAGAGCTTAAAGCAACAATTTCTGTTCAGATTGCTCCCAGACCCAGACTTCAGGCCTCATAGTGCCTGTTCCATCTTTGTCTTCCAAATCCAAGTGTCTCAGCACTTTTCCATAGATATTCTCCCTGGGCAGGTATGAAAATGAGAGGTTACCCTCCTGACTTCAAGTCCTCAGCAATTCCAGGCCATTGCTGTATGACAATGGCATTGTAGGAATTTCACAATGTTGGAGAAAGGGCTTGAAGGAAGGAGTTTTTTTAAATGATAACACTCTGCACATCCTGCCAGCCCTGAAGTGAGTTGGGAAATTGAGCTGCCCAGCACTGGGTTGATGGGATTACTTAGAGTTCAAAGGGTACTGTGCAAGGATGCCTTTCTGCCTGGTGAGGACAAGCAAGACCACCATGTATGACTGAGTTGTTGGCACTGCACATGGGCAGGAGCTGAGGTGATGAGTAGGGCCTTAAATCAAGCCCATGCTCTGCCAGCCAATCAATGAGAACTGATGGGGCTGCATTGTCTGGAGAGAGTTGAAGGCTGACACAAATCTATCTCTGTTTTCCAGGCTCATGACATGAGGTCTGTTCTCATTCAATGAATACCATTTTTCTAATTCACTAACCCAGAGAGGATGCCTTTTCAACAATGGCTTTGTATGGCCTAAATTGTTCTTGGGCCAGTGGAGGCAAATTAGGAGGATGGAGAAGAGTCCCTCATTGCCCTCCTCTACAGTTTCTTTAGTTCTTCTACCTGTCGTCATACAGACCTCTTGCTCTCTGTCTTGCTCATGCTTGTTCACCCACCAACATTCTTGTTCTTCTCTTACAAATTGGTAAGTTCTGGGGCCGGCCTGGTGGTGCAACAGTTAAGTTCGCAGGTTCCTCTTTGGCTGCCCGGGGTTCATCAGTTCGGGTCCCGGGTGCGGACATGGCACTGTTCATCAAGCCATGCTGTGGCGGGTGTCCCACATATAAAGTAGAGGAAGACGGGCACAGATGTCATCTCAGGGTCAGTCTTCCTCAGCAAAAAGAGGAGGATTGACAGCAGATGTTAGTTCAGAGCTAATCTTCAAAAGAACAAAATTGGTAAGTTTGCAAAAGGGAGATGTAAATGGCGTTTAAAACTGTGAGAAGAACTCAAGCTTATTCACAGTTAAAGAACAGAAAATTTAACAAGACTGACTTTGAATAATAGCTGTTCTTCAGATAACGTGCTGAAAATATAGCAGTGAACGTAGTGGACATGTTCTCCTCCCTGATAGAGCATATTTGATGAAGACTATTATTAGCATCTATAATAAAAACTTGTCTAGATATACATTCACTTTCACAAACAAGCACACACACATGTAGTTACAATTAGTGAGTTATTTCAAGAAAGAAACCGTGAGGTTGTCTTCAGTCTAGGACCAATTCCTGTAAAGGTGTGAGGGAGATGTTTGGGCCAGTGGGAAGCTGAGCTGTGAGGAAGTTGCACCAGAGGCTTCAATCCCACGAGGAATCCATCCCACAGGGAGCTCTGGAGCTAAGATGACTCTTGAGAGGTGTCTTGAATTTTGTCCCTAATTAAAACATAGGGTCTGAGCATTTGCTCCCCTACATCAAAGGGCCATTTGGTACAAACTGCCTCAGGGGAAGGCCTTTAACTGGGGAGGCAGTTCTCTTTGTCTGAGGGTAGTTTCTGCGTATAGCCTCAGATGCGCACTGGAGGAGTGAGTATCTGAGTCTGGGAGGAGGGTCTGAGCAATGCATATAGCGTCTACTACAGGGTTGTTTGGAGAGCACCTGGCAGGGGACCTGAACATGTCTGAGGAGGTGGGGGAAAGTCTCTATAAGAAAGTGATCATTAAGTGATATCTGCTGTTAGCTAGGAGAAGTTAGGTGGGAAGTGGAAGGAGCACTCTAAGAGATGGAGCAGCATGCACTAAAGACTCTGAAAGAACTGGAATAAAGTCAGCATTTCTGGACAGCATGGGGTGAAGGATGAGGAACACAAGATGACATTAGAGCCTTATAGGACTAGGGGCTATGACCAAAGTGCAGTGAGAAGGTTTTAATCAGCGGAGAGACCTGATCCAATCTGTGTCTTAAAAGATGACTCAGGCTGCTATTGGGAGGACAGAGTAGAAAGAGGACAGACATGAAGGTGAGTTAGGAGGGTTTGGTGGCAGGCAGGTAAGGATTATCTCTCATTACCTCTTCTGTGCATAGGGCCTAGTCCCTTAGGGTTATTACCTTGCATAGTCTACTAGGTCATCAAAATGGAGTTTTCTGTCTCTGGGCCTTGATAATTTCTCCTCTTTCCTGTATCCCTATGTGCTTATGTGGGAAAGTCAGATATAGACATGGAATGGCCTTGAGCTTTGGCCAAGTTGGAGTTTGGACATTCACCAGTTTTTCCCTCCTGTAAAATTCAGTAGTCTAAGCTGAGTTTAGGCACTGGGTCTGGAGTAGCCTATAACATTGTATGTTTATATGAAATGTATATGTATAATGTTTGTCAGTTGAATCTGACAAAAAGGTTAGCTTTGCAGAAGGGTTCCATGAGAAACGGTCATGAGTGGAGAGCCTCAGTGGGAAGCTGAGAGGCTCAGTACACCTTTAAGAAAACTCTAGGACCAGCTCCGTTTCTGCTCCTTGCTCCTTCACTTGGGGCAATGTAGAGATGAAAGAAAAAATTAGACATCGTATATGTCAGTGTCCTGGTACTCCAGATAAGAAAACCAAACCAGAGAGATGAACACTCACAGTGAATGTAACATAGCTAATGGGCATGAAAAGGAATTAGCATTCAGGTTCCTGCTGGCAATGACAATGGTTCCTCCTTGATCCTACACTATCTTGAGCTCCTTTCACTTTCACCAAAGATGTACACTTTAAAATTGTGCTCTCAATGTTATAAGTTCTACTGGTAGGAGATATCCATGTTCCTTTTTACAAAGAAAAGTTCCTATTCCCTTAAGATGTGTTTGCAGAAAGTCACTCAGAATATTTTGATAGAACTTGGCAAAAGATACATCTGTTTGGGGGAAGGTCTGAGAGCAACTTGTCACACTGTGACATCTCTTATGGTTACTTAAGGCCTGTCCTTCTCCTGTGTTGTTTTTAGCTCCCCCATCCCCACACCCACCCCACAGCCACATCCTATTCACTCACTTATTCTAATAGCCTTCTAAGTCAACCCAGTGTCATCTTTAGCCTTCACTTGACCTTACCTCATTCCTCTCCCCATCAAGCCCCTTATGGTTAGCTATATCCTCTTTTATATTTTGAATTTCTTTTTAAAAATATTTTCAACTTTATTAAAATTAATTTTTATACAATAAATGCAGCATTTTAAGTGTGAGTTTCAATGAGTTTTAAGAAATTTGACCACTCATCTAATCACCACCACAACAAAATTCTGAAGCATGTTCATCACCCAGGAGGTATCTTTGTGCCTCTTTCTAGTCACTGTCCTCCCCAACAGGAGCCTCAGGCTGATTTCTGTTACAATAGAGTAGATTTTCTATTTCTTGAGTTTATTAATGGAGTAATAAAATATTGAATTTATATCTGGATACTTTTGTTTAACATAGCCTTATAGAGACTTATCCATGATGGCGGATCTATCAATAGTTCATTCTTTTATTATTACATAGTAGTATGCTGCTGTATGGATGTAACACCATTTCTTTAACCATTCACTTATTGATTGCCATTTAGATTGTTCGCCATTAAGTGTGAATAAAACTATCAACACTTTTAAACACATCTGGTGGATATATGTTTTCACTTACCTTGAGAAAATATCTAGGGTGAAATCACAGGTTTGTATTGTAAGTGTATGTCTAACTGGTGTTATTCATATCATTGTACATTCCCACCAGCAATGTCTGAGAATTCCAGATGCTCCACTTCGTCACCAACACTTTATGTAGTTAAAATCAATAGAAGATAAATGTTTGCATCTGTGTCTGAATTCTCTATTATTTTACTGGTCTATATGTCCATTTATTTACATGATACTGTGTCAGTAACACACTGTCCTGATTCCTGTAGCTTTGTAGCAAGTGTTTAAATAAGATATTGTGAGTCCCTCAGGTTTATTCTTCTTCCTCAAAATTAATTCGGCTTTTCTGGGTCCTTCATATTTGCATATAAATCTTAGAGTCAGCTTTTCAATGTTATAAAAAATCTACTGGGATTTTGGTTGAAATTATATCGAATCTATGGCCTAATTTGGAGAGAATTGGCTTTCTAACAAAACTGAGTCTTCCAATTGTGGAAATAGAATTATTCATCTATTTAGTCTTCTTTAATTTCTCTCAGCAATGTTTTATAGTTTTAAGTCTTATACTTAGCTTGTTCAATATAAACCTTAGTTATTCATGTTTGGGGTATTAATTTAAATGATATTTTTATTTCTAATTCCTATGTCCATTTTAAGTGTATAGTAATAAACTAAGTTTTTGTATATTGAGGTTTTATCCTGTGACTTAGATAATCATTTATTAGTTCTAGCAGTTTCTTTCTGGACTTCTTAGGATTTTCTATTTAGAGAATTATGTCATTAGAGAATAAATTATTTTATTTCTTTATTTTCTAACTGTATACTTCAAATTTCATTTTCTTGCCTTATTGCAATGGCTAGGACTTCCAGTGTAATGCTGAATAGAAGTGGTGAGAACAGATATCCTTGATTTGTTCCCTACATAACAGGGAAAGTATTGAGTGTGCCATCATTAAGTTTCACATTAGCAGTAGGTTTTTTGTTAGATGCCATTTATAAGTTTGAGGAAGATCTGTTTTGCTCCTAGTTTGCTCAGGTTTTAATCAATGACTGTTGGTTTTTGCCAAATGCTTTTTCCACTCTTATTGAAATGATCATGTGGTTTTTCTCTTGAATTCTATTAATGTGGTGAGTTATGTTAACTAATCTCCTAATGTTTAGTCTACCTTTTACTTCTGAAATAAAATCACCACTGTGTTATGGCATATCATTCTCTTTAGATATTGCTGAATTTTATTTTCTAATATTTTCTTAAGGTTTTTTGTTTCAATGTACATGAGTGATACTGGTTTTATATTTATTTCTTGTGATGACTTTGGTTTCAAGATAATTTGGCCTTAAAAGATAAACTTGGCAGTGTTCTCTTCTCCTCAATTTTCTAGAAGATTTTGCATGGGAGTCATATTATTTCCTACTTAAATATTTGATAAGCTTTAACAGTAAAGCCAACGTGACTGATAGTTTTCTGTGTCAGAAGACGTTTAATTGTGAATTCAATTTATTTAACATCCTTAGAAGTGTTCATTTGTACAATCTCTTTTTCAGTCAGTTTTGGTAATTTTTGTCTTTGAAAAGATTTTCCATTTCGTTAGGTTTTTCAATTGATTTCTCTTTTAAGATATGTTATTTTTGTTCCCTTCAATTTAAAATTAAAATGCAAATTTGATTATGCTGTTGGTTGGTAGTAGATTAGAACGTCAGCAACTCTCACTTCATATGCTCATTGACTGCATAATAATTTTTCAGTCAATCCGCATGTACAACAATGGTCTCATCAGGTTATAAAGGAGCTGAAAAATTCCTATTGTCTAATGACATCACCATCGTAGTGTTATGTATTACTCATGTGATAGTGGTGATGCTGGTGTAAACAGATCTACTGAGCTGCCCGTCACATAAATGTATAGCACGTACCTTATGAGCAGTACATAATATAGATAATGCTAATAAATTACTATTTTACTTGTTTATGTATTTACTACACTACAATACCTTTTATTGTTATTTTAGAGTGTACTTTTTATACTTGTAAAAATATATATACTGTAAAGCAGTATGCCACGTAGGCCTGCAGAATTCTCATGCATCTCATGTTTACCGTGTCACTCAATGCATCATTTCCTCTTGTGCTTGATTTAATCTTGTGTTGTTTTGTTTTTAATGGCCCCTAAGTCTATAAAATTGGCTCCTAATGTTACCAGTAAGAGGCCATGTTGAGTGATTGACCTGGAAAGAGAATTAAAAATGATTAAGGACTACAAAGATAGAAAATCAGTGATGGTTACCGCTCGCCAGCCAGGCATGTCCTATTCCTCCATAGCTATGATCTTGAAGAACCAGAACAAAGTGATGAAAGCTGTTAGAGGATCTGCTTCACTGAAGGCACTAAGACTAAAAAATCCAAGAAGGGACTATCAAACATGGAGAAACAAGCAATGACCTAGATTGAAAGCCGGACACAGAATTGTATCCCTCTCGGCACCATGATGATCACAGACAAAGCAAAAAGTTTGCTTGTGGTGTTGAGGAAAATACTGGACCAGACTATGATGTTGGATTTACTGCTAGCTCTGGGTGGATTAAATGATTCAAGAAGAGTTGTTCATGACACAACATGAAAGTCAGTGACGAGTCTGTCAGTGCTGATGTGATGGCAGCTGAAGAAGTTTTGGAAACTTTAGATAAGCTGAAGGTTGAGGAAAATTAGTTTCCAGAGCAAATATTCAGTATGGACGAAACCTCCATATTCTAGAAGTGGATGAAAGACATTTCATCCAAAAGGAGGTCAAGTCAATGCCATGTTTCAAAGCTTTTAAGGACAGGATAACAGTCTTGCTTGGGGCTAATGTTGCAGGCTATGAGTTGAACCTTTTTATGATCTGGCCCAGTGAGAACCCCAGGGCCTTCAACCATATCAATAAGCACATACTGTCAGTGTACTACAGGAGCAAGAGGTCATGAGTGACTCAGCTCCTCTTCCAAGGTGTCCTCCTGAATGACTATGCCAGCAAAATGGAGAAGTAGTGTTTGCAGGATAACATCCCTTTCAAGATTGTGCTTATCATTGATAATGCTCCTGGACATCTCCCTTTTATTGGTGATCTTCATCCCAATATTGAAGCAGTATTTCTCCATGCAAATACAACCTCTTTGATCCAACCAGTGGACCAAGGAGTTATATCAGATGGCAAGACCTACTACCTGAGAAGGACCTTTGCCCAGGCTACTGTTGCAACTGAGAAAGACACTGATGCAATTTTGGAAGGATTACAGCATCTATGACTGCATCCTTCATCAAGAACCTTTCTTGGGCTTGAGGTGATGTCACAAAGGAGTGTATGAATGACTTCTGGATGAAGACACTCAAGAAGATCATCCATGACTTCAAAGGATTTGCCAAGGATGAGAAGGCTACAAAAAATCAACAAGACTAGGATTGAGATGGTAAACAACTTTAACCAGGGTTTGGATAAGGATGACATTGAAGAGCTCCCAGAGGTGTTTCCTGAGGAAATTACTAATGAGGAGTTTTTGGAACTAGAACAGGAATTCATAGCTGAAGAATAGGCAAGAGAAAAGGAAACTGCAGGAGAAGAAAAAGAAGAACCCCAAAGAAAATTCACAGTGACAAGTTTAGCAGAAGCTTTTACAATGCCCACAAAACTCCTTAAAAAGTTTGAAAAAGTGGATCCCAACACTGAAAGGTTTTCATGAATAGAGAGGCATGTTCATGGTGCATTATCTGCTTACAAGCAAATATATGATGAAAAAAAAGAAACCACGATGGACATATTTCTGAAGAGAGTGATACCTCAAGAAGAGCATCAGGCAGGTCATTCAGGAGGTATTCCAGAAGAAGGCATTGTTATCATAGAAGGTGACAGCTTCATGCATGTTATCACCCCTGAACACTTTCCAGTAGCACAAGATCTGGAATTTGAAGACAGTGATATGGATGATCCTGATCCTATGTAGGCCGAGGCTAATGTATATATTTGTGTCTTAGTCTCTAACAAAAAAGTTTATAAAAGAAAAATTTAACAATAGGAAAGAGCTTATAGAATAAGGATATTAAAAAAAGAATATTTTTGTATAACTGTACACTGTGTTTTAAGCTAAGTGTTATTAAAAGTGAGTCAAGAAAGCTTAAAAAAATTAAAAAGTCTATGAAATAAACAAGTGACAGCAAGCTAAGGTTAATTAATGAATGAATAAAGAAAAATATTTTTGTATAAAATTAATGAAGGCTTATACAGTATAAGTGTATACTGTACACTGATTCAGGGCTTACAGAGTCTGCAGTAGTGTACAATAAATTCCCAGGCCTTCACAGCCACCCACAACTCACCCACTGACTTACACAGAGCAACTTCCAGTCCTTCAAGCTCCATTCACAGTAAGTGCCCTATATAGGTTTATCATTTATTATATTTTATATCATATTTTTAACGTACCATTTCTATGTTTCCATAGGTTGAGATACACAGATCTTTACCATATGTCACAATTGTCTATAGGATTCAGTACGGTAACATACTGTATAGGTTTGTAGCCTGGGAGCAATAGACTATACCATATAGCCTAGGCATGTACTAGACTATACCATCTATGCTTGTGTGAGTACACTCTATGATGTTCACACAATGACGATACTGCCTACTGATGCATTTCTCAGAATGTATCCTCATCATTAAGTGACACATGACTATACAGTCATAGTGGTTACGCAAATCAATCCAAAATCTTTGGGGTATAATTTGATGCCAATAAAAAGCAATAGCTTCGATATATCTACCTTCTCAGCAAGAAATTCCAACTCTGGGGATTTATTACAGAAATAGAAATGTGCAATGACATAAATATCTAAGAATATTCATAGCATCATTTTTCATAATACAAAAATGGAAACAAAACCAAACTGATCGATAGAGGGGAAAACTAATAAAGAACGAGCACCTTATAATGTATTACTATGCAACTATATGTGTTGATATGGGAAGGTGTCTTCTTTTGTCTTTATTTTTTTGAGGAAGATTAGCCCTGAACTAACTGCTACCAATCTTCCTCTTTTTGCGGAGGAAGACTGGCCCTGAGCTAAGATCCATGCCTGTCTTCCTCTACTTTATATGTGGGACGCCTATCACAGCGTGGCTCACCACGCGGTGACATGTCCACACCCAGGATCCAAACCGGCAAATCCCGGGCCACTGAAGCAGAACGTCCACACTTAACCACTGAGCCACTAGGCCAGCCCCGGAAGGTATCTTATATACATTGTCAAATGAGAGAGAAAAGGTTCTAAAATGAATTTTCACAGTATTATCTTTAAACTGCTATGCAGATATCTGCTTAGAAAGTATCTCTGAGATTATATGGCAATCTGGTTGGGTTTGGGCAATTTGAGGAACTGGAAGGGAGATTATTCCCATTTTATACCCTGCTCCACCATTTGATGTTCTGAGATTTAACGGGTATACATAAAGTGAAATCTAAAATCCAGATGAATGTTTTGTAAGTCTCACATTTCCTGTCTCACTCCAGCACCAAGCAGATTTCCAATTTACATTTTGTCAGTTGTTCCAGGTTGTAAATATAACTGCCTACATTAGGCTGTCCTTATGCTCTCCCCACTTTGAAGTGCCCAGCTGGTAATCAGAGACATGCCGTACATAAATGGCTAGAAGAATCTTGCTTGAATGCATACAGATGCACATGTGTTCAGAAAAGTGGAAACCTGAGACAATACTAGAGGGTGGAGTCGCATGTAGTGTTCTGGAGGGTCCACAGATTAGGAGCAAGAGCCTCTGTAAGATGAGTGAAGGAGAAATCAGGCTTTGTAGGGGATTTTTGGTGAAGTTAAGGCTTTGACTGAGACCAACAGAAGGCGTTTTTGGACATTGGTGCATGTTTTATAGGTCTATTGTGGTGTCTCTTATTGGGTGGTGGGGGCTGATTTTGGCTCTGAATAGACAAGAGAATCCTGTTCAGAACCTTGGATAAATGGAAAAAGGAATGATCTTCTTAGAATTTGAGACATCTGGAACGGTAGACTTGGGGCCTTTGGAGAAGGCAGCTTTGGTATTGAGAAGCCTATGATTGGTGAGATTTTAGGTTTTTCAGATTATAAAAAAACTTTAAAAGGTTTTTGAAACTTAATTGATCAAAAATGAGCATAACCAAAAGTTTGTTCTGGTCTCCCCAGACTGATTGTTTAGGGAAACCCTGAAGCTGTGCTAATTAAGAAGAGGTACCTCAGTGACTGAACCCCCTTGAGAAAAAAGGAAGCAAGATGGAAGGAGAGAGAGAGAGACCCTCAGCACCCACAATGCTGTTATTTCTAGACTGTTTCCTGAGCATCCCCCTGAGAACAGTTTCACCATGAGTGGAGACAGTAGTAAGTTGCTCTGGCCCGTGTACAGATAGGAGTTATCCTTGGCTGAGCCCTGGAGAGCATTAGAAGTGGCAGTGAAGCTTCTCCATAAGGTGAGTGTCTTCTCAGGGTTCTCCTCTACAAAGGAAAGAGTAGGAGAGGATCAGGATGGGAAGGTCTGGGCTTGGTGCCTTCTAGAACAAGGACACTTAGAGCCTGAACAGTGTGCTATGGGAGTAACAGGGCAGTGGGGTTCATCTCCAAATACCGCCTGCACAGCAGAGAGCAGATAGAGTTCTTCTCTGACCCAATGCTAGGGATAAGCCTGGCTCCCTGGCATCAGTCAAGAGCCTCTCATTTTCTTCATCTGGTGCTGCTTGTGCAGAATTTGTGGGAAAGTAGGCCACTGAACTCTCCAACACTTCTGTCCTTGCAGCCTGTTTGCCCATCAGGAAAAAAGCTATGGAGATTGAGAAGGTTGCTTCAAGAAGAGAAGGGAGGAAGGGAAAATGGTACCATGAAGCAGGAAGGGAAACCAAGAAGAGTAAGATTGAGGGGATATGGCCTAACTAGCCTGGCCAGGACCAAGTACCACTTAATCACATATTACACATCCACACATCTATCATTTAAGAAAAATTTTCAGCTCTACTTATTGGGCTCAAGTATATTTTATATATATAATATATATAGATGCATATATATACACTATATATTCATCTATAATACATATATATAGAAAACTTATCCTTTCCCTCATGGAGTTTGTATTCTAGTGTCATAAGTGAACAATGAATAAATAGAATTAAATTTCCTTTCCCTCTTCCTTGCTTTCTTTTTAGGATGGCATGCTTAATGAACTCACAAGCTATATATTTTACTTATGTATCTTGTGTATGTTCTGTTCACAGTGAAATTTGTTTCACGTTAAATGAAAGCTTGAATTAAGCAATTAAACCTATAACAGAGTATCAGGTAATATAAGTGCTCCAGAGAAAACTAAAGTCCATGAATGATCATGTCTTTCCTGTTTTGGGTTGGGTGATTAGAAAGAGTCCTCTGATGAGATGACATTTGCGTAACAGGATAGATGATTTCAGGGCAGAAATCCAGGCATCCTAAGCAGCTGATGGCCTCAGACCTGTCCTTGTCACTGCCAGCTGCCATCTTTCCTTCCTCCCAAGACTTTGAAAGAAAATGGAGTCAGAAAAGAATGAATCTCTGGGAAATTGTCCCAAGCTCCAGAGTTCCCCTTTGGAGATCTTGCTGCTGTGTAATAAAGAGATTTTAAAACATGGAGAAGGCAGGGATGTTGGTGTTATATCCCCTGCCTCTTTTCTGCTGGCCCCAAGGTGGGTCTATATAGTCCCAGTGTGACTGAGGGCTGGGGTTCAAAGTTCCATGCTTTGAACATCATCTGGAATACCATGATGTCATCTGGTACAGTGAACCTAAGAAGAAGTAGGACAATCCCAGGACTGGAGAGGCTGATGGACTCAGCTTCAAAACTGGCCACTTCAAAAGAGCTCTGTTCCCTTTGAGAAGTCATACCAGTGGGGAACAAAAGACAAGGAAGCTTTTATTCACACCACTAGAGAAGAAGGTGTCATCATCCATTCCCAGCAGCTAGCCTTGAGCTACATTTGAGGTGAGAACATTTAGGTGTGACTTTATGCACAGCATGGTAGTAGGGACATCTGACCTGATCATCACATTGAAAATATTTCCTTATCCTAATTTGTCCTCCTTCTCTCTCTCAAGAGCAGGACCATGCAGAGAAGTCTTACCTCTCTTTTCATCTCTAGGTTTCACAAGGAGCAGAAAGAAGCACTAAATGATGGGCAATCGCTCTAGTGCCACTGAATTCTGCCTCCTAGGCTTCCCTGGGTCCCAAGAGCTACATCACCTCCTTTTTGCTATATTCTTTTTCTTCTACTCAGTGACATTAATGGGAAACACCATCATCATCGTTATTGTCTGTGTTGATAAACGTCTGAAGTCCCCCATGTATTTCTTCCTTGGTCACCTCTCTGCCTTGGAGATCCTGGTGACATCCATTATCGTCCCCGTGATGCTTTGGGGGTTGCTGCTCCCTGGGATGCAGACACTATCTCTGACTGAATGTGTTGCCCAGCTCTTCCTGTACCTTGCTGTGGGGACCACAGAGTTTGCACTACTGGGAGCGATGGCTGTGGACCGTTATGTGGCAGTCTGCAACCCTCTGAGGTACAACATCATTATGAACAGCCGCACCTGCATCTGGGTGGTAATTGTGTCATGGGTGTTTGGGTTTCTTTCTGAAATTTGGCCAGTCTATGCCACATTCCAGTTTACCTTCTGTAAATCAAATCTGTTAGACCATTATTACTGTGACCGAGGACAACTTCTCAAACTGTCCTGTGATGACACTCTTTTCACAGAGTTTGTTCTGTGTTGAATGGCTGTGGTCATTATCATTGGTTCTCTGGCCCCGACGGTTGTCTCCTACACCTACGTCATCTCCACCATCCTCAAGATCCCCTCAGCCTCTGGCCGGAGGAAAGCCTTCTCTACATGTGCCTCCCACTGCACCTTTGTCGTGATCGGCTACGGCAGCTGCCTGTTCCTCTATGTGAAACCCAAGCAAACGCAGGCAGCTGAGTATAACAAGATAGCTTCCCTGCTGATTTCTGTGTTGACCCCTTTCCTGAACCCTTTTATCTTCACTCTCCGGAATGACAAAGTCAAAGGGGCCCTTTGGGATAGTATGAAAGGCTGCTGTCAACTCCTCAAGGAATAACTCCTCTCTTAGTTTAGGTGTTATGGTCTTCTGTATGGATTATTTAGTAACCTAAAAGACTCTAACTCATCTCTTACCGTTATCATTGATACAAAAATCAAATTGTCTGTACTGTTCCTGATCTGGCCTTGGAAGTAGACAAGGAGGGTAAAAATGACACCTACGCTCTGCCCACTAGAACCTCATAGCTTTGGTTTCTTCTTGCTTCCACTGTTGAATTCAAAGAAGCATAACCTTGTGATGTGGGAGAAACTAGAAAGAGAAACATATATTTTTGCAAAAGTTCTATTTGCTCAATTAATTTGTTTGTAGTGCTTTTATGAAAATGCGTTCCATGGGGGAGGAAGGAAGTGGAGAAGGAGGTGAGATGAGGTAGATGGCATAATCAGAGTACAAAGCCAAGATGCTCATTTTGTTTCTTCATCAACTGTTTCTACGCCTTTTCCTATGTTTTTGTGAAATTTCTTGACAAGATGACCATATCAATTTTAAATATTCTATGGTTCTCTTTTTCTCTGGTTATCTATCATGTCTTCCTGTCCCCATTGCAAGTGCAAAGGTAGCATAGTGTATATACATTTTGCTACAGATTCAATCTAGAATGATGATATGGGATTGGAATGCTTTTAACTTGGCAAATATTTGTGATATAAGGAAGATGAAAATGGGAATAAGAATGGGCAAAAAGTTTTTGCTAAACTTCAGGGTATTGCTGAAACCTACTCTCTTTGTGGCACATATGGGATAGAGACAAATAAGAATTGAATGACTAAACCTAGAATGAGCGCCGTGTATGTTACAGCTGCTTAAAGCAACAATTTCTGTCAGATTGCTCCCTGACACAGACTTCAGGCCTCATAATGCGTGTCATGTCTTTGTCTCCCAAACCAAGCATCTGAGCACCTTTCCATGGGTCTTCTCTGTGGGCAGATATAAAAAACACGAGGCTACGCTTTTAATTCTCAGTCCTCAGCAATTCTAGGGCATGGCTCTTTAGCAATGAGATTGTAGGAGTTTCATAATATTGGAGAAAGGGCTTCGAAGGAAGGAATTTAAATGGTAACTTTCATCACATTCTGGCAGCCCTGAAGTTGGTGGGGAAAATGAGCTGCCCAGCAGAGGGTTGACAGAGTTACTTAGGGTTCAAAGGGTACTGTGTGAAGATGCCTTCCTGCCTGGTGAGGAGAGGGCAAGACTACCACATAGGATTTAGTTGTTGGCACTGCATATGGATGGGAGATGTGGTTGTGTGTGAGGCCTTAAATCAAGCCATGCCCTGCCAGCCAATCAATGAGACCTGATAGGACTGCATTGTCTGGAGAGAGTTGAAGGCTGGCACAAATCTACCTCTGTTTTCCAGGCTCATGATATGAGGTCTGTTCTCACTAGATAAATACCATTTTTCTAATTCACTAACCCAGAGAGGATGCCTTTTTCTAATTTGCACAGAGGCTTTCTGTGGCCTAAATTGTTTCTGGGCTGGTGGAGTAAACTTAGGGGGACAGAGAAGATAGCCTCACTGCCCTCCACTACCGTTTCTTTAGTTCTACCTGTTGTCACCCAGGCCTCTTGCTCTCTGCCTTATTCGCCCTTGTTCACTCACCAACATTCCTGTTCTTTTCTTATAAACTGATAAGTTCACTAAAGAGAAATATAAATGGTTTTTAAAACTATGAGAACTCAATCTCATTCAAAGTTAACAGAAAATTTAACAAGACTGATTTTCAATAACAGCTATTTTTCAGACAATGAGCTGGAAATATAGCAGTGGACATAGTGGATATGGTCTCCTCCCGGATAGAGTATATTTGATGAAAACTGATCTTACTTTATGTAATAAAAAAAGTCTATGCATTCTTTCGCATTCTCAAAACACATGTAATTACAAATAATGAATCTTTTCAAGAAAGAAACCATGAAGTTGTCTTAAGTCTGGGAGCGATCTTTGGACCACCTCCTGTAAAGGTGTGAGGGAGAAGATGTTTGGGCCGGTGGGAAGCTGAGTTGTGAGGAAGCTGCACCAGAGGCTTCAGTCCCACAGGGAATCCATCTCACAGGGAGCTCTGAAGCTAGATGACTCTTGAGAGGTGTCCTGAATTGTGCCCCTAAGTAAAGCACAGGGGCTAGGTACTTGCTCTCCTGCATCAACAGACTGTTGAGTACAGACTGCGTCAGGGGAAGGTCTTTAACTAGAGAGGCATTTCTCTTTGTCTGAGGGTAATTTCTGAGGATAGTCTCACCTATGGGCTGGAGGAGTGTATGTCTGAATCCTGGGAGAGTCTGAGCAATGCAGATAGCATCTACTACAAGGGTTTTTGGTGAGCACCTGGCAGGGAACCTGAACGTGTCTGAGGAGGATGGGGAAAGTCTCTACAAGACAGTGATCATTAACTGATACACGGCATTAACTAGGAGAAGCTAGGCGGGATGTAGAAGGAGCACTCTAAGAGATGGAGCAGCATGCACTGAAGCCTCTGAAAGAACTGGAATAACATCAGTGGTCCTGGACAGCGTGGGGTGAAGGATGGGTAACACAAGATGACATTAGAGAAAAGCATTTCTAGAAATCATGTGGGGCTTTACAGGACTTTGGGCTATGACCAAAGTGCAGTGAGAAGGTTTTAATCAGGGGAGAGACCTGATCTAATCTGGGTCTTAAACGATGACTCAGGCTGCTATAGGGAGGACAGAGTAGAAAGAGGGCAGACGCGAAGGTGAGTTAGGAGGGTTTGGTTGCAGGCAGGTAAGGATTATCTCTCATTACCTCTTCTGCACATAGGATCTTGACCCTTAGGGTTATTACCCTGAATAGTCTACTAGGTCATCAAAATGGATTTTTCTTTCTCTGGGCCTTGACGACTTCTCCTCTTTCCAGTATCCCCAAGTACTTATGTGGGAAAGTCAGATATAGATATGGAATGGCCCTGAGGTTTGGCCAAGTTGGAGTTTGGGCATTCACCAGTTTTACCCTCCCCTAAAATCCTGTAGTGTAGGCTAAGTTTAGGCACTGCATCTGGAGTGGCCTATAATGTTACCTGGAAAGAGTTGAACCTGACAAAAAGGCTAGCTTTGCAGAAGGGTTCCATGAGGAATGGTCATGAGTTGAGAGCCTCAGTGGGAGGCTGAGAGGCTCAGTGTACCTTTAAAAAGACTTTGGGACTGGCTCCATTTCTATTCCTCACTCCCTCTCTTTGTGCCAAGTAGAGACGCAAAAAAATAACACCTTAGATTTTATTTATGTCAATGTCCTGATATTTCAGATGAGAAAACCAAAACCAGAGGGATGAACACTCACAGTGAATGTAACATAGTTAATGAGTATGAAGGAGAATTAGCATTCAGATTCCTGCTTGCAATGTCAATGGTTTATCCATGATCTTACACTATCTTGAGATCCTTTCACTTTCACCAAAGATGTACACTTTGATATTGTGCTCTCAATGTTTTGAGATCTACTGGTAGGAGATATCTATGTTCCTTTTTACAATAAAATTTTCTATTCCCTTAAGAGGTGTTTGCGGAATGTTATTCAAGAACATTTTGATAGAACTTGGCTAGGGATACATATATTTGGGGAAAGGTCTGAGAGTTACTTGTCACACTGTGATATCTGTTAGGGTTAATTAAGCCCCCTCCTTCTCTTGTGTTGTTTTCAGCTCCTCGCATCCCCACACTCACCCCACAGCCACATCCTACTTACTCAACTTATTCTAATAGCCTTCATATTCACCGGATGTCATCTTGAGCCTTCACCTGTCCCTACTTCATTCCTCTTCCTATCAAGTCCCCAACGGTCACTTATATCCTGTTTTTTATATCTTGAATTTCTTTTTAAAAATATTTTCAACTTTATCAAAATTAATTTTTATACAATAAATGCAGCATGTTAAGTGTAAGTTTCAATGACTTTTACCAGATTTAACCACTCATCTAATCACCACCACAACCAAATTCTGAAATATGTTCATCACCCAAGGTTTCTTTGTGTCCACCCCAACCTCAGTCTCACGTTGATTTCCATTACTATGGAGTAGATTTTCATTTTCATTTCTTGAGTTTATTAATGGGATAGTAAATTATTGAATTCATATCTGGATTCTTTTGTTTAACATAGCCTTGTAGAGACTTATCCACGACGGTGCATCTATCAATATTTCATTCCTTTTTATTGCTGAGTAGTATTCTGCTGTATGGATGTCACACCATTTATTTATCCATTCACTTGTTGATTGTCATTTGCCCTGTTGGCTGTTTAATGTGAATGAAACTGCTATCAACATTCAAAAGCACATCTGGTGGATATATGTTTTCATTTACCTTGAGAAAATATCTAAGGTGAAATTGCAGGTTTGTATGGTAAATGTATGTTTAACTGCTGTTATTTATATCATTGAACATTCCCACCAGCAATGTATGAGAATTCCAGATGCTCCACTTCTTCACCAACACTTCATGTTGTTCAAATCAATCGAAGATAAATGTTTGGGTCTGTGTCTGAATTCTCTATTATTTTACTGGTCTATATGTCTATTGATCTACATGATACTGTGTCAAAAATTCACTGTCCTGATTCCTGTAGCTTTGTAGCAAGTGTTTAAATAAGATATTGTGAGTCCCTCAGGTTTATTTTTCTTCCTCAAAATTAATTTGGCTTTTCTA
Source organism: Equus asinus (assembly GCF_041296235.1). NCBI lineage: Eukaryota > Metazoa > Chordata > Mammalia > Perissodactyla > Equidae > Equus > Equus asinus. The sequence continues at coordinate 195,976,838 of NC_091790.1, read as the reverse complement.
GGTCCTTCACATTTGCATATAAATCTTAGAGTCAGCTTTTCAATGTTATAGAACAGCCTCCTGGGATTTTGATTGCAATTGTATTGCATCTTTAGCCTAATTTGTAGAGAATTGGCATCCTAAAAAAATGGAGTCTTCTGATTCATGAAAATAGAATATTCATTTATTTATATCTTTAATTTCTCTCAGCAATGTTTTATAGTTTTAAGGTTTGTGCTTAGTTTGTTCAACATAACCCATATTTTTTTATGTTTGGGGTCTTAATTTAAATTATATTTGTATTTCTAATTCCCATGTCCATTTTAAGTGTATAGTAATAAAATGAGTTTTTTTATATTGAGCTTTTATCCCTGTAACCTCAATAATTATTTATTAGTTCTAGCAGCTTTCTTTCTGGAATTCTTTTCTATGTAGAGAATTATGTCCTTAGAGAATAAATAATTTTATGTCTATTTTCTAAGTGTTTCCTTCTAATTTCATTTTCTTACCTTATTGCAATGACTAGAACTCCCAGTACAATGTTGAATAGAAGTGATGAGAACAGATATCCTTGATTTGTTCTCTATGTTAGAGGGAAATCATTGAATCTATCATCATTAAGTTTCATGTTAGCGCTAGGTTTTTTGTTAGATGCTATTTATCAATTTGAAACAGATCCCTTTTGTTCCTGGTTTGCTCAGTTTTTAATCAATGAATGCTGGTTTTTACCAAATGATTTTCCACTCTTAGTGAAATGATCATTCATTTTTTTCTCTTTAATTCTGTTAACATGGTCAATTATATTGAATAATTTCCTAATATTAATCCAAGCTTCTATTTCTGAAATAAAATCACCACCTTTATATGGTATATCATTCTCTTTAGCTACTTCTGGATTTAATTTCCTAGTATTGTGTTGAGGATTTTTGCATCAATGTTCATGAGTGACATTGGTTTTTAGATTTATTTTCTTGTGATGTCTTTGGTACTGAGATAATTCTGGCTTTAAAAGGTTAATTGGGCAGTGCTCCCTTCTCTTCAATTTTCCAGAAGATTTTGTGTAGGAGTGGTATTATTTCTTAGTTAAACATTTTATAAACTTTATCAGTAAAGCCAACTGGACTTGTAGTTTTCTGTGTGAAAAGATTTTTAATTACGAATTCAATATCTTTAACATACTTAGAAATATTTATTTCTTCAATTTCTTTTTCAGTCAGTTTTGGTAATTTTTACCTTTTGAAACATTTTCCATCTCTTCAGGCTTTTCAATTGATTTCTCTCTAAGATACCTTATTTTTGTTCTCTTCAATTTAAAATTAAAATTAAATTGTGATTATACTGTTGCTTGGTAGTGGATCAGGAAGTCAATAACTCTCATTTTATACACTCAAGGGCTGCATAATAATTTTTCAGTCAATAACAGACCACGTAAACAATGATGGTCCAATAAGATTATAAAGGAGCTGAAAAATTCCTATCATCTAGTGACGTTGTTGCCATTGTGCTATGGATTATTCACGTGTTAGTGGTGATGCTGATGTAAACAAATCTACTGAGCTGACTGTAATATAAACGTCTGGCACATACAATTATGTGTAGTACATAATGCTGATAATTATAACAAATTACTATTTTACTGGCTTATGTATTTACATACTATAACGCTTTATATTGTTATTTTAGAGTGTACATTTTATACTTGCAAAAAATTACTGTAAAACAGCACACCATATAGCCCAGCAGAAGCCTCACACATCTCATGTTTACTGTATCTCTTGATTGCATCATTGTCTCCTGTGCTTGATTTAATCTTGTATTGTTTTGTTCATTATGGCCCCTAAGTGTACAAAGTCCACTGTTATTATTGCCAGTAAGAGACCATGTCGGATGATTTACCTGGAAATGGAATTAAAAATTATTACAGACTATGACATAGGAGATCAGTGAATGATTACCAGTTGCCAGCCAGGCATATGCTGTTCCTCCATAGCTATGATCTTGAAGAACCAGAACAAAGTGAGAGTCGCTTGATTGAAGGCAGTGAGATTTACAAAAATCCAAGAAGGGCCTATCAGAAATGGAGAAACTTGAAACTTCTAATGATCTGTATTGAAAACCAGACACAGAAGTGTATCCCTCTAGGCACCTTGATGACTACAGCTATAACAAAAAGTTTGCTTGTGATGTTGAAAGAAAATACTGGCCTAGTCTATGATGTTGAATTTACTACTAGCTGTGGATGGATTAAATGATTCAAGAATGGTTGGTCATTATACAATGTGAAAGTCAGTGGCAAGTCTGTGAGTGCTGATGTGCAGGTAGCTGAAGAATTTTTGGAAAGTCTAGGTAAGCTGAATGTTGAGGAAAATTACTTGCCAGAGAAAATATTCAATATGGATGAAACCTCCCTATTCTGGAAATGGATGAAAAACTTTCATCCAAAAGGAGGCCAAGTCATTGCCAGATTTCAAAGCTTTTAAGGACAGGATAGCAGTCTTGCTTGGAGGCAGTGTTGGGGGCTACAAACTGAAGCTTTTTATGATATGGCCCAGTGAGAACCCCAAGGCCTTCAAGCATATCAATAATCACATACCATCAGTGTACTACAGGAGCAAGAGTTCATGGATGACTCAGCTCCTCTTCCAAGGTGCCCTCCTGAAAGGCTATGCCAGCAAAATGGAGAAGTAGTGTTTGAAGAATAGCATATGTTTAAAGATTCAAGTGCTTTTTGTTGATAACGCTCCTGGACATCTCTCTTTTATGGTGATCTTCAAGCCAATATCAAACATGCAAACACCACCTCTTTGATCCAACCAATGGATTGAGGAGTTATAGCAGCTTTTAAGGCGTACTACTGGAGGAGGAACTTTGCTTAAGTAATTGCTGCAACTGAGGGAGACACTGACGCTATTTTGGAAGGATTACATTATCTCTGATTGCATCAAGAGCCTTGCTTGGGCTTGGGGTGATGTCACGAAGGAGGATATGAGCAGCCTCTGGATGAAGACACTCAAGAGGTTCATCCATGACTTCGAAGGATTTGCCAAAGATGAGGAGGTTGTAAACATCAGCAAGACTGGGGTTGAGATAGCAAACAACTTTAACATAAAGGTAGATAAGGGTGACATTTAAGAGCTCCTAGATGTGTCTCTTGAGGAATTTACTAATGAGGAGTTTGGGGAACTGGAACAGGAATTCATAACTGAAGACAAGAAAAGAGAAAAAGAAACTGCAGAAGAAAAAGAAGAACCCTTAAGAAAATTCATAGTGACTAGTTTAGCAAAAGCTTTTACAGACCTCAACAAGCCCCTCAGAAAGTTTGAAAAAGTGGATCCCAACGCTGAAAGGCTTTCATGAATAAAGAGGAATATTCATTGTGCATGATCTGCTTACAAGCAAATCAATGATCAATAAAGGAAACCACCATGGACGTTTTTCTGAAAAGAATGATACCTCAAGGAGAGCCTCAGGCAGGTCATTCAGGAGGTATTCCAGAAGAAGGCATTGTTGTTACAGAATATGACAGCTCCATGCATGCTAGCAGCCCTGAAGACTTTCCAGTAGCACAAGATGTGGAAATTGAAGACAGTGATATGGATGATCTTGACACTGTGTAAGCCTAGGCTAATGTATATGTTTGTGTCTTAGTCTCTAAGAAAAAGCTTATAACAAACAATTAACAACAGAAAATAGCTTATAGAATAAGCATATAAAGAAAAAGAATATTGTTGTATGGCTATACATTGTATTTGTGTTTTAAGCTAAGTTTCATTATAAGGAGTCAAAAAAGTTTAAAAAAATTAAAGAGTCTATGATGGAAACAAATTACAGCAAGCTAAGGTTAATTTATTAACGAAGAAAGAAAAGTGTTTTTGTGTAAAATTAATGTAGCCTTATACAGTATAACTGTACACTGCACACTGATTCAGGGCTTACAGAGTCTGCAGTAGTGTACAATAATGTCCCAGGCCTTCACAGTCACTCACCACTCACTCACTGACCTACCCAGAGCAACTTCCAGTCCTGCAAGCTCCATTCATGGTAAGTGCTCTATACAGGCTTATCATTCTTTATCTTTTGTACAGTATTCTTACTGTACCATTTCTATGTTTAGATAGGTTTAGACACACGAATACTTACCATTGTGTCACAATTGCCTTTAGGATTCAGTATAGTAACATGCTGTATAGGTTTGTAGTCTAGGAGCAATAGACTATACAATATGACCTAGGCGTGTAACAGCCTATACCACCTAGGTTTGTGTGAGTATGCTCTATGATGTTCATACAATGATCAAACTGCCTACTGATGCATTTCACAGAATTTACCTCCATCATTAAGTGACACATGACTATACAGTCATAGTACCTATGCGAATGAATCCAAAATCTTTGGAGTATAATTTGATGCCAATAAAAAGCACTAGCATCAATACGTCTACCTTAAAAGCAGAAAATTCCAACTCTAGGAATTTATAACAGAAATAGAAATGACATGAATATCTAAGAATATTCATAGCATCATTTTTCATAGTAAGAGGGAAAAAAACACCAAAATTGATCAATAGAGGGGAAAACTAATAAGAAACGAGTACCTTATAATGTATTACTATGCAACTATATGTGTTGATAAAGGAAGGTATCTTACATATATTGTCAAATGAGAGAGAAAGAGGGTAAAATGAATTTTCACAGCATTATCGTTAAACCACTATGCAGATATCTGCTTAGAAAGTATCTCTGAGATTATATGGCAATCTGGTTGGGTTTGGGCAATTTGAGGAACTGGAAGGGAGATTATTCCCATTTTATACCCTGCTCCACCATTTGACATTCTGAGATTTAACAGGTATACATAAAATGAAATCTAAAATCCAGATGAATGTTTTGTAAGTCTCACATTTCCTGTCTCACTCCAGCACCAAGCAGATTTCCAATTTACATTTTGTCAGTTGTTCCAGGTTGTAAATATAACTGCCTACATTAGGCTGTCCTTATGTTCTCCCCACTTTGAAGTGCCCAGCTGGTAATCAGAGACATGCCATACATAAAAGGCCAAAAGAATCTTGCTTGAATGCATACAGATGCACATGTGTTCAGAAGAGAGGAAACCTGAGACAATACCAGAGAGTGGAGTCGCATGTAGGTGTTGAACTTTTCCATCGTGTTCTGGAGAGTCCACAGATTAGGAGCAAGAGCCCCTGTAAAATGAGTGAAGGAGAAATCAGGCTTTATAGGGGATTTTTCATGAAGTTTAAGGCTTTGACTGAGACCAACAGCAGGCTTTTTTAGATACTGGCGCACATTTTAGAGGTAAATGTGGTATTTCTTACTGGGTGGTGGGGGCTGATTTTGGCTCTGAATAGACAAGAGAATCCTGTTCAGAACCTGGAATAAAGGGGAAAAGGCATGATGTGCTTAGAATTTGAGACATCTTCTGGAAAGCTAGGCTTAGGGCCTTTGGAGAAGGCAGCCTTGGTATTGAGAAGTCTCTGATTGGTGAGATTTCAGGTTTTTCCGATTAAACAAAAACCTTAAAAAGTTATGAAACTTAACTTGTCAAAATGGGATCAACTAAAAGTTTTTCTGCTCTCCCCAGGCTGATTGTTTAGGGAAACACTGAAGCTGGGCTAATTAAGAACAGGTACCTCAGTGACTGAGCCCCCTTGGGAAAGATGGAGGCAGGATGGAAGGAGAGAGAGACAGAGACCCTCAGCTCCCACAGCACTGTCACTTCTGGAATTTTTCATAAGCATCTCCCTGAGATCAGTTTCCTTCTTCACCATGAATGGAGACAGCAGCAAGTTGCTCCAGCCCCTGGGCAGATGGAGTTATCCTTGGCTGAGCTCTGGAGAGCATTAGAGATGGCAGTGAAGCTTCTCCATAAGGTGAGTGTCTTCTCAGGGTTCTCCTCTACAAAGGAAAGAGAAAGAGAGGATCAGGATGGGAAGTTCTGGGCTTGGTGCCTTCTAGAACAAGGACACTTAGAGCCTGAAGAGTTTGCCATGGGAGCAGCAGAGCAGATGGGCTCATCCCCAAATGCCACACGCACAGCAGAGAGCAGGTAGAGTTCTTCTCTGAGCAGGTATAGTTCTTCTCTGACCCAACGCTAGGGATAGGCTCAACCAGGATCTTTTCTCTCATTTTCTTCATCTAGTGCTGCTTATGCAGAATTTATGAGAAAGCAGACCACTGAACTCTCCCAACATTTCTGTCCTTGAAACCAGTTGGTCCATCAGGAAAAGAGCCACATAGATATTGAGAAAGTTGCATCAGGAAGAGAAAGGAGGAAAGGAAAACGGTACCATGAGGCAGGAGGGGAAGATAAGAAGAGTAAGATTGAGGGGAAATGGCCTAACTATCTTGTCCAGGACCCAGTACTACTTAATCACATATTATACACCCACACCTCTATCATTTAACAAAAGTTTCCAGCTCTACTTATTGGGCTCAAGAATATTATAGATATCAAGATATATATATATATACACATATATATATACATGCACAAAACATATGTATACAAACCATATCCTTGCCCTCATGGATTTTGCATTCTATAACATAGATGAACAATGAATAAATAGAATTAAATTTCCTTTTCCTCTTCCTTGCTTTCTTTTTCTTACGGCATGATTAATGAACTCACATACTATATATTTTACTTATTAGTCTTCTGTATGTTCTGTTCACGAGGATATTTGTTTCATGTTAAGTGAAGGAGTGAAATAAACAAACACATAACATAGTATCAGGAATACAAGTGCTACAAAGAAAACTAAAGTCCAAGAATTATCATGTCTTTCCTGTTTTGGGTTGGGCGATTGGAAAGAGTCCTTTGAGGAGATGACATTTGAGTTGGGATAGATGAAGTGAGGGGCAGAGATCCGGGAATCCTATGCAGCTTACAGCCTTGGATCTGTCAGTGCCAGGTGACATCTTCCTTCCTCCTAAGATTTTTAAAGAAAATGGAGTCAGAGAAGAATGAATCTGCTCTGGGAAATTGTCCCAAGCTCCAGAGTTTCCATTTGGAGATCTTTCTGCTCTGTAGTGTGGAGGTTTCAAAAACTGGAGAAAGCAAGGATGTTGGTATTGGACCCCCTGCCTCTTTTCTGCTGGTCCCAAGGTGGGGTCTATATATTTCCAGTATGGGTGAGGGCTGCTGTTCAAAGTTCCATGCTTTGAACATCATCTGGAATACAATGATGTCTTCTGGTACAGTGAACCTAAGAAGAAGTAGGACAGGCCTTGGAGAGGCTGATAATTCAGCTTCAAAACTGGCCACTTCAAGAGATCTTAGCCTCTGTCCCCTGTGAGAAGGCACATCCAGTGGGGAAAAAAAGACAAGGAAGGTTTTCCTTACAGCGATAGAGAAGAAGATATCATCACCCATTCCCAACAGCTAGCCTTGAGCTACATTTGAGGTGAGAACATTTAGGTGTGACTTTGTGCACAGCACGGTACTAGGGGCATCTCACCTGATCATCAAGTTGAAAATATTTTCTCATCCTAATCTGTCTTCCTTCTCTCTCGAGAGCAGAACCATGTGGAGCAGTGTTACCTCTCTTCTCGTCTCCAGGTTCCACAAGGAGCAGAAAGAAGCACTAAATGATGGGCAATCGCTCTAGTGCCACTGAATTCTGCCTTCTAGGCTTCCCTGGGTCCCAAGAGCTACATCGTATTCTTTTTGCTATATTCTTTTTCTTCTACACAGTGACATTAATGGGAAACACAGTCATCATCATGATTGTCTGTGTTGATAAACGCCTGCATTCCCCCATGTGTTTATTCCTTGGTCACCTCTCTGCCTTGGAGATCCTGGTGACATCCATTATCATCCCTGTGATGCTTTGGGAGTTGCTGCTCCCTAGGATGCAGACACTATCTCTGACTGCATGTGTTGCCCAGCTCTTCCTGTACCTTGCTGTGGGGTCCACAGAGTTTGTACTACTGGGAGTGATGGCTGTGGACCATTAACTGGCAGTCTGTAACCCTCTGAGGTACAACATCATTATGAACAGCCACACCTGCATCTGCGTGGTAATTGTGTCATGGGTGTTTTGGTTTCTTTCTGAAATTTGGCCAGTCTATGCCACATTCCAGTTTACCTTCTGTAAATCAAATCTGTTAGACCATTATTACTGTGACCGAGGACAACTTCTCAAACTGTCCTGTGAGGACAGTCTTTTCACAGAGTTTGTTCTGTGTTGAATGGCTGTGGTCATTATCATTGGTTCTCTGGCCCCGACGGTTGTCTCCTACACCTACGTCATCTCCACCATCCTCAAGATCCCCTCAGCCTCTGGCCGGAGGAAAGCCTTCTCTACATGTGCCTCCCACTGCACCTTTGTCGTGATCGGCTACGGCAGCTGCCTGTTCCTTTATGTCAAACCCAGCAAACTCAGCAAGCTGAGTATAACAAGAGAGTTTCACTACTGCTTTCTGTCTTAGCCCCCTTCCTGAACCCTTTTATCTTCACTCTCTGGAATGACAAAGTCAAAGAGGCCCTTTGGGATAGTTTGAAACACTGCGGTCAACTCATCAAGGAATAACTCTTCTCTCAGTTTTAGATGTTATGATCTTCATTATGGATTATTTAGTAACCTAAAAGACTCTAACTCATCTTTTACCATTATCATTGATACAAAAATTAAATTTTCTGTACTGTTCCTGATCAGGCCTTGGAAGTAGACAAGGCAGGGAGAAATGAAACCCATTCTCTGCCCATTAGAACCTTATAGCTTTAGTTTCTGCTTACTTCCGCTGTTGAATTCAAAGAAGCATAACCTTGTAATGCAGGAGAAACTGGAAGAAGGAACATATATATTTTTCTATTAACTCAATTAATTTGTTTGTAATCTATTTCAGAAAATGCATTCCATGGAGGAGGAAGGAAATGGAGAAGGAGGTGAGATGAGGTAGGGGGCATAATCATGGTACAAGGGACAGATGCTCATTTTATTTTTTCATCAACTGTTTCCCCCTCTTTTCCTATATATTTGTGCAATTTCTTGACAAGATAGACATATGCATTTTAAATACCCAAGGATTCTCCTTTTCTCTGGTTGTCTGTCTTGTCACCCTGTTCCCATTGCGAGTGCAAAGGTAATGTAGCGTCTGTACATTTTGCCACAGAAGCAACCTAGAGTGATGATATAGGAATTAGAATGCTTCTCATTCAGCAAACATTTGTGATATAAAGAACATGGAAATATTTGGGAATAAAAATGCGCAAACAGTCCCTTTTGATAAAGTTCAGTGTGCTGCTGAAACCTCTTCTCTTGGTTGTGTGTATGGGATAAATACAAATAAGAATTGAATGACTAAATCGAGAGAGAGCATCCAGTGTGTTCCAGCTGCTTACAGCAACAATTTCTGTTGAGATTCCTCCCAGACCCAGACTTCAGGTCTCATAACACCTGTTAAGCCTTTGTCTCCCAAAAACAAGTGTCTCAGTACCTTTCCATAGATCTCTTCTGTGGGCAGAGTTAAAAAACAAGAGGCTACCCTCTTAACTCCAAGTCCTCAGTAATTCCAGGGCATGGATGTTTGACAATGGAATTGTAAGAATTTCATAGTGTTGCAGAAAGGGCTTTGAAGGAAGGAATTTACTTAAATGATAACACTCAGCACATCCTGGCAGCCCTGAAGTGAGTTGGGAAATTGAGCTGCCCAGCACTGGGTTGATGGGATTACTTACCGTTCAAAGGGTGTTGTGTGAGGATGCCTTCCTTCCTGGCGAGGAGAGGCAAGACCACCACGTGTGGTTGAGTTGTTGGCACTGAATATGGGCAGGAGCTGAGGTGATGAGTAGGGCCTTAAATCAAGCCCATGCTCTGCCAGCCAATCAATGAGAACTGATGGGGCTGCATTGGCTGGAGAGAGCTGAAGGCTGACACAAATCTATCTCTGTTTTCCAGGCTCATGACATGAGGTCTGTTCTCACTCGGTGGATACCATTTTTGTAATTCACTAACCCAGAGAGGATGCCTTTTCAACAAAGGCTTTGTATGGCCTAAGTTGTTCTTGGGCCGGTGGAGGCAAATTAGGAGGATGGAGAAGAGTCCCTCATTGCCCTCCACTACAGTTTCTTTAGTTCTTCTACCTGTCACCACCCAGGCCTCTTGCTCTCCGTCTTGCTCACCCTTGTTAACCCACCAACATTCATGTTCTTCTCTTATAAATTGGTAAGTTCACAAAAGGTAAATATAAATGGCTTTTAAAAATAGGAGAAGAACTCAACCCTATTCAAAGTTAAAGAACAGAAGATTTAACAGGACTATTTTTTGAATAGCAGCTATTTTTCACACAATGGGCTGAAAATATAGCAGTGAACATAATGGACAGGGTTCCTTCCCTGATAGAGTATATTTGATGAAGACTGCTATTACCATATGTAATAAAACCCTGTCTACAATAGCGAATCATTTCAAAAAAGAAACCGTGAGATTTTCTTAAGTCTAGGAGTGATCTTTGGAACAGTTCCTGTAAGTTGTGAGGGAGAAGTTGTTTGGGCAGAGGGTGAAGCTGAGCTGTACGGAAGTTGCAACAGAGGCTTCAATCCAACAGGCAACTGATCCCAAAGGGAGCTCTAAGCTAGGATGGCTCTTGAGGGGTGTCCTGAATTGTGCCCCTGATTAAAACACAGGAGCTAGGCATTTACCCTTCTGCATCATCAGGCCATTGAGTATGGGCTGCCTTAGGGGGAGGACTCTAATCTTGAGGAGGTATTTCTCTTTGACTAAGGGCAATTTCTGGAGATAGCTGTGGGCTGGAGGAGTGGGCACCTGGGTCCTGAAGGGGGATCTGGACAAGGCACACAGCTTCTACTACAAGGGTATTTGCAGTACACCTGACAAGGAAACTGAACATGTCTGAGGAGGTTGGGGAAAGCCTCTACAAGACAGTGATCTTCAACTGATATCTGGCATTAACTAGGTCAAGCTGGGTGGGAAATGGGAGGAGCACTCTAAGAGATGGAGAAGCATGTGCTAAAGCCCCTTAAAGAACTTGACTTATTAGTCAATTAGTCATTAGCATTTCTGGACAGCACAGGGTGAAGAACCAGAAACACAAGATGACATTAGAGAAAAGCATTTGTAGAAATCATGAAGGGCCTTACAGGACTTGGGGCTTTGATAAAGGGCAGTGAGAAGGTTTTAATCAGAGGAGAGACCTCATCCAATCTGTGTCTTAAAAGATGACTCAGTGTGCTACAGGGAGAATTGAGTAGAAAGAGGGAAGCAAGGAGTGACGTCAGCATCATGGCAGAGTGAGGTCTCTCAGAAATCTTCCCCCTCCAATATACAATGAAAAAAATAGATACTCCAAGAGAGGACATCCAAACTCAACACAAAAAAACATCAGAGAGAGCCACGCAGATGGAAGGTGGAGAGGCTGGAGTCCCTCTAGGAGGAGCTGGAATAGGGTAAGAGAAATATTCACTCCCTCCCCTAAAGACTGAGATCAGGACCGTGGGAGGCCTTGGAGAGAGAAGGATCAGTGGAGGAGACAGTTGTCCACAGGAACTTCAAGGAATCCTAGGGCCCCTGCAGCCTAGAGGGAAGCTGTCTACCAGAGTGAAAGCTTTCATGGGGGGAGAGGAGTGACCTCATCAAGTCAACACCCCAGGAGAGCAGAGGGAGAAAGCCCCAAGAATACACAGGAGAAAACGCCTCTTCCCCCACCTGCTCAGCGTGGCTCCAGCCCCTAGGATTTCTGCTGAAGGCGGAAGGCTCAGAAAATGGAGCTCTTGATCCCCTCCCAGTGGCGATAGGTGGTAACTGCAACCTAATAATGCCAGGATGCAAAAAGGACAGACCCTCTAGCAACATCAAACACTGTATTAGATCTCCAGACCAGAAAGAAAATGACAAGTATCCAGAAATCAGTCCTGAGGATGCAGAAATATGTAATCTAAATGACAAAGAATTCAAAACAGCTATCATCAAAAAAATCAATGAGTTAAAAGAGAATGTAGAGAAACAATTCAATGAGTTCAGGAACTACTTCACAAAAGAGATTGAAACTATAAAGAAGAATCAAGCAGAAATATTAGAGATGAAAGACACAATGGAAGAAATAAAACAAAATATGGATTCCCTGAACACTTGAGCAGACACTATAGAGGAGCATATCAACATAATAGAAGATAGACATGTTGAAATGCTCCAGACAGAGGAAGAGAGAACTAAGACTAAAAAGAAATGAAGAAAGTCACCGAGAAATATCTGACTCAATTAGGAAATGCAACATAAGAATTATAGATATTAAAGAAGGAGAAGAGAAGGAGAATGGAGTAGAAAGCTTGTTCAAAGAAATGATATCAGAGAATTTCCCAAACCTAGGGAAGGAAATCCATGTGGAAGAGGCTAGCAGATCTCCTAAATATGTCAATGTGAAAAGACCTACTGTAAGGCATATAGTAGTAAAACTGTCAAAACTGAATCATAAAGAAAGAGTACAAAGGGCAGGAAGGCAGAAGAAAATAACCTATGGAGGAATCCGCATCAGGCTTTCAGCAGATTTCTCTGCAGAAAACTTACAGGCTAGGAGAGGCTGGAATGACATATTCAAATCATTGAAGGACAAAAACTTTCAGCCAAGAATACTCTATTCAGTGAAAATATCCTACAGATATAATGGAGAAATAAAAACTTTCCCAGACAAACATAAGCTAAGGGAGTTTAATGATCAAAAGGACATTTCACCAAGAAGAAACAACACTTATAAATATCTATGCAACCAACACAGGAGCACCAAATTACATAAAGCAACTATTAGCAAACCTAAAAGAAGACATTAATAATAACAATAATAGTAGGGGACCTCAACACTCCACTCACATCAATGGATAGATTATCCAGGCAGAAAACCAACAAGGAAACAGTAGAATTAATGAAAAGCTAGATCAGATGGGCTTAATAGACATGTATAGAACACTCCATCCAAAAACAGAAGAATACACATTCTTCTCAAGTGCACACACAACATTCTCAAGGACAGATCATATGTTGGGAAACAAGGCAAGCTTCAATAAAGTTAAGAAGATTGAAACAACAACAAGCATCTTTTCTGATCACAATGCTATAAAACTAGAAATTAATTACAAGAAAAGAGCTGAGAAAAGGATAAAGATGTGGAGACTAAACAACATACTGTTGAATGAGCAATGGATGGTTGAAGAAATTAAAAATCAAAAAAATATCTGGAGACAAATGAAAATGAAAACATACCATAGCAACTCATATGGGATGCAGCAAAAGCCATATTAAGAGGGAAATTCATCGCAATACAGGTAGACTTTAACAAACAAGAGAAAAAAACAAATAAGCAATCTCAAAATACACCTAACTGAATTAGAAAAAAGACTAACAAACAAAGCTCAAAGTCAGTAAAAGGAGAGAAATAATAAAAACCAGAGCATAAATTATTGCTATTGAAACAAAAAAGGCACTAGAAAGGATCAATGAAACAAGGAGCTGGTTCTTTGAGAAGATAAATAAAATTAACAAACTCCTAGCCAGACTTACAAAAAGAAAAAGCTGAGATAAATAAAATTAGAAATGAAAGAGGAGGAATGATAATGGATATCACATAAATACAATGGATTATAAGAGAATACTACGAAGAACTATATAGCAACAGAATAGACAACCTAGAGGAAATGGATAAACTCTTAGATTCTTACAACCTCCCAAAGCTGAATCAAGAAAAAATAGAGAATCTGAATAGACCAATCACAAGGAAAGAGATTGAAACAGCAATCAAAATCTTCCCAAAGAATAAAAGCCCAGGACCAGATGGATTCCCTGAGAAGTTCTACCAAACTTCCAGAGAGGATTTAACACCTATCCTTCTCAAGCTATTCCAAAAAGTTAGGGATGATGGAACGCTTCCTAGCACATTCTAAGAGGCCAACATCACGCTGATAACAAAGCCTGACAAGGACAACACAAAAAAGGAAAGCTACAGGCCAATATCGCTGATGAACATAGATGCAAAAATCCTCAACAAAATATTGGCAACTCAAATACAGCAATACATCAAAAAGATCGTACATCTTGATCAAGTCGGATTAATACCAGGGACACAGGGATGATTCAACATCTGCAAATCAATCAATGTGATACACCACATTAACAAAATGAGGAATAAAAACTACATCATCATTTCAATAGATGCAGAGAAAGCATTTGACAAGATCCAATAGCCATTTATAATAAAAATTCTTAACAAAATGGGGATAGAAGGAAATTACCTCAACATAATAAAGGTCATATATGACAAACCCACAGCCAACATCATACTCAATGGGCAAAAACTGAACACCATCCCTCTGAGAATAGGAATAAGACAAAGGTGCCCACTCTCACCACTCTTATCCAACAAAGTACTGGAGTTTTTGGTCACAGCAATCAGGCAAGAGAAAGGAATAAAGGGAATCCAAATACGGAGTGAAGAAGTGAAATTCTCCCTGTTTGCAGATGACATGATATTTATATAGAAAATTCTAAAGAATCCATCAGAAAACTATTAGAAATAATTAACAACTACATTAAAGTTGTGGGGTACAAAGTCAACTTACAAAAATCAGTTGCATTTCTGTACTCTAATAACGAACTTACAGAAAGAGAACTCAAGAATACAATTCCATTTACAATAGCAAAAAAAGAATAAAGTACCTAGGAATAAATTTAACTAGTCAGGTGAAGGGCTTATACAATGAAAATTGTAAGACATTATTGAAAGAAATAGATAATGACATAAAGAGATGGAAAGAGATTCCATGCACGTGGAATGGAAGAATAAGCAGTTAAAATGCCCATACTACCCAAAGCAATCTACAGCTTCAATGAAATCCCAATCAGAATCCCAATGACATTCTTCACGGAAATAGAGCAAAGAATCCTAAAATTCATATAGGGCAACCAAAGACCCTGAATTGCTAAAGCAATACTGAGAAAAAAGAACAAAGCTGGAGGCATCACAATCCCTGACATCAAAATATCCCTGACAGAGCCATAGTGATCAAAATGGCATGGTACTGGTACAAACACAGACACACAGATCAATGGAACAGAATTGAATGCCCAGAAATAAAACCATACATATATGGACAGCTAATCTTCAACAAAGGAGCGAAGAACATACAATGGAAAAAAGACAGTCTCTTCAATAAATGATGTCGGGAAAACTGGACAGCCACATGCAAAAGAATGAAAGTAGACCATTATCTCATGCCATACACAAAAATTAACTCAAAGACTTGAAGACAAGCCCTGAAACCATAAAACTCCTGGAAGATAATACAGGTAGTACACTCTTTGACGTCAAACTTACGAGGATCTTTTCGAATACCATGTCTTCTCAGACAAGGGAAACAACAGAAGAAAAAATAAACAAATGAGAGTTCATGAGACTAATGAGCTTCTGCAAGGCAAAAGAAACTAGGATCAAAACCAAAAGACAGGGCCCGGGCCTATGGCCAAGTGATTGGTTTCGTGAGCTCTGCTTTGGTGGCCCAGGGTTTTGCTGGTTAGGATCCTGGGTGCGGACATGGCACCACTCATCAAGCCATGCTGAGGCAGCATCCCACATGCCACAATTAGAAGGACCCATAACTAAAAATATACAGCTATATACCGAGGGGCTTTGGAGAGAAAAAGGAAAAAAATAAAATCTTTAAAAAAAGAAACAAAAGACAACCTATCAATTGGGAGAAAATATTGCTATCATATATCCAACAAGAGGTTAATATACATAATACATAAGGAACTCACACAGCTGAACAACGAAAAACAAACAGCCCAATCAAAAAATGGGCAGAGGATATGAACAGACATTTTTCCAAAGAAGATATACAGATGGCCAATAAACACATGAAAAGTTGTTCAACATCACTAATCATCAGGGAAATGCAAATCAAAACTACACTGATACCATCTTATGCCTGTGAAAATGGCTATAATAACTAAGACTAAAAATAATAAATGTTGGAGAGGGTGTGGAGAGAAGGGAACCCTCATACACTGCTGGTGAGAATGCAAACTGGTGCAGCCACTATGGAAAACAGTATGGAGATTCCTCAAAAAACTAAAAATAGAACTACCATATGACCCAGCTATCCACTACTGGGTATCTACTCAAACAATTTGAAATCAACAATCCAAAGTAACATATGCACCCCTATGTTCACTGCAGCACTATTCACAATAGCTGTGACATGGAAACAATCCAAGTGCCCATTGACTGATGATTGGATAAAGAAGATGCAGTATATATATATATACAATGGAATACCCAGCCATAAAAAAAGACAAATTCATCCCATTTGCAATAACATGGAAAGACCTGGAGGGAATTATGCTTAGCAAAATAAGCCAGACTGAGAAAGACAAACACCAGATGATTTCACTCATATGTGGAATATAAACAAGCACATGTGCAAAGAAAACAGTTCAGTAGTTACCAAGGGAAGGGGAGTGGGTACAGGGATTGAAGGGGAGCACCTATATGGTGACAGACAAGAAATAACGTACAACTGATATTTCACAATGATGTAAATTATTATGAACTCAAATTAAAAAAAAAAAAGAGGGAGGCAAGGGCAGACATGAAGATGAGTTAAGAGGCTTTGCTGGCAGGCAGGTAAGGGTTATCCTGTCTTGTTCCCTCCTGTGCGGATAGGGCCTTGACCCTTGGGGCAATAACCCTGTCTATTCCACTAGATCATCAAAATGAATTTTTCTTTCTCTGGGCCTTGATGACTTCTCCTCTTGCCTGTGTCCCCATGTGCTTGTGGGGGAAACTCAAACATAGACATGGAATGGCCTTGAGCTTTGGCCAAGTTGGAGTTTGGACATTCACCAGTTTTACCCACCTGTAAATTCCAGTAGTCTAGAATAAGTTTAAGTACTGGGTCTGGGTGACCTATAATGTTGCCTGGAAAGAGTTCAGTCTGACAAAAAGATTGTTCTATGACAAAAGGTCGTGAGTGGAGAGCCTCAGTGGGAAGCTGAGGGGCTCAGTGCACCTTTAAGACAACTCTAGGACCAGCTCCATTTCTCCTCCTCACTCCTTCTCTTTGAGCAATGTAGAGATGAAAGAAAAAATTAGACATCATGTACATCAATGCCCAGATATTTCAAGTGAGAAAATCAAAGCTAGAGGGATGAAGACTCACACTGAATGTAACATAGCTAATGGGTATGAAAAGGAATTCGCATTCAGGTTCCTGCTTGCAATGTCAATGGTTTATCCATGATCTTACACTATCTTGAGATCCTCTCACTTTCACCAAAGATGTGCACTTTAAAATTGTGCTCTCAATGTTTTAAGATCTACTGGTAGGAGACATCTATGTTCCTTTTTACAAAGAGAAATTTCTATTTCCTTAAGACATGTTTGCAGAATGTTGCTCAAGAACATTTTGGTAGAACTTGGCAAAAGATACATCTGTCTGGGGAAAGGTCTTGGAGTTACATGGCCGAGTTGTAACGGATGTGACATTGTCACATCCATTAGGGTTACTTAAGCCCTCTCCTCTTATGTTGTTTTCAACTCCCCCCATCCCTACACCATAACCACATCCTACTCACCCACTTATTCTAATAGCCTCTTGATTCACCCCAATGTCACCTTAGCCATCACTTGACCTTACCTCATTCCTCGCCCCATCAAGTCCCTAATGGTCAGCTATATCCTCTGTTATCTATTTTGAATTTATTTTTAAAAATCTTTTAAGCTTTTTAAAATTAACTTTTATACAACAAATGCAGCATTTTAAGTGTAGGTTTCAATGAGTTTAACAAATTTCACTCATCTAATCACTACCACAACCAAATCATAAAACGTGTTCATCACTCAAAAGGTTTCTTTGTGCCCTTTTCAAGTCAATGTCCTCCCCAACCCTAGTCTCAGGCTGTTTTTTGTTACTATAGAGTAGATTTCTCATTTCTTAGTGTTGTTTTTTATTTGTTTGTTTGTTTGTTTATTTTCTGAGGAAGATTTGCCCTGAGCTAATGTCCAACGCCAAGCCTCCTCCTTTTGCTTGAGGAAGATTCTCCTTGAGCCAACATTTGTGTCAAATCTTCCTCTATTTTGTATGTGGCTGCCACCACAGCATGGTCACTGACCAGGAGTGTAGGTCTGCATCTGAGAACTGAATCCAGGCTGCTGAAGTGGAGTGTGCCAAACTTAACCATTAGGCCACTGGGGCTGGTCCTCTTGAGTTTATCAATGGAGAAATAAAGAATTGATGGTATGTCTGGATTCTTTTGCTTAATATAGCCTTGTAGAGTCTTACCCAAGATGATGTATCCATCAGTAGTTCATTCCTTTTTATTGCAGAGTTGTATTCCACTGCCTAGATATACCACAATTTTTAATTATCCATTCACCTATTGATTGTCAATAGGTGGTGGTTTGCCATTTATTGTGAATAAAGCTGCTATCAACAGTCATAAACACGTCTGGTGGATATATGTCTTCATTTACCTTGAGAAAATATCTAAGGTGGAATTGCAGGTTTGTATGGTAAGTGTGTATTTAACTGTTGCTGCTTATACCACTGTACATTCCTACCAGCAATGTGTGAGAGTTCCAGCTGCTGCCCTTCTTCACCAACATTTAGTGCGGTTAAAATCATTTGAAGATGTATAATTGGGTCTGCGTCTGAATCCTTTATTCTATTTTATTGGTCTATATGTCCCTTGATCTATATGATACTATGTCAATAACATGCTGTCTTGATTCCTGTAGCTTTTAATAAGTCTTTAAATAAGGTATTGTGAGTCCCCCACTTTGTACTTGTTTCTCAAAATTGTTTTGGCTATTTTAGGTCCTTCATATTTGCAAATAAATCTTAGAGTCAACTTTTCAATGTCCAGGAAAAAAAAGCCTCCTGAGATTTTGACTGAAATTGTATTGAATCTATAGACTAATTTGGAGAGAACTGGCATTCTAACAAAACTGAGTCTTCTGATTCCTGAAAATAGAATATTTCTTCATCTGTTTATCTCTTCTTTAATTTGTCTCAGCAATGTTTTATAGTTTTACATGTATAGGTCTTGAACATGGTTTGTTCATTATATTTCTTTTTTGTCATGTTTTTGGACCTTATTGTAAATAATGTTATTTTGTCCATTTCCAAGGTCCATTGCTAGTGTATAGCAATGCAATTGATTTTTGTATATTGAACTTTTATCCAGTGACCTTGATAATCACTCATTAGTGCTAGTAGCTTTTTTGTGGGCTTCTTAAGATTTTCTAGCTATAGGATTATGTCATCTGTGAGTAAATTATTTTATTTCTTTATTTTCTAATGGTATGCTTTTAATTTCATTTTCCTGATTTATTACATTGGCTAGAACTTCCAGAACAATGTTGAATAGAAGTGGTAAGAACAGAAATCCTTGCTTTGTTCTCCATGTTATAGGGAAATTGTTGAAACTTTCATCATAAAGTTTCACGTTAGCACTAGGTTTTTTGTTAGATGCTGTTTGTCAGTTTGAGGAAAATCTCTTTCATTTCTAATTTGCTCAGAGTTTTTAATCAGTGGATGTTGATTTTTGTCAAATGCCTTTTCTCCTCCTATTGAAATGATTATGTGGTTTTTCTCTTTGTCAACATCGTGAATTATGTTGATTAATCTCCTAATGTTAAACCAATCTTTTACTTCTGAAACAAAATCATCACTTTTTATGGTATATTATTCTCTTTAGATATTGCTGCATTTGATTTTCTAATATTTTGTTGAGGACTTTTGTATCAGTATTCATGAGTAATATTTGTTTTTAGACTTATTTTCTGGTGATGTCTTGGTTTCAAGATAATTCTAGCCTTATAAGATGAATTGGGCAGTATTCTCTTCTCCTCAATTTTCTAGAAGATTTTGTGTAGGACTGGTATTATTTCATCCTTAAATATTTGATAGATTATACCAGTAAAGCCATCTGAACCTGTAATTTTCTGTATGGTAAGGTTTTTAATTATGAATTCAATTTATTTAACATACTTAGATATATTCAACTGTTTGAATTCCTTTTGAGCCAGTTTTGGTAATTTTATCTCTGAAAAGATTTTCCCTTTCATCAGGTTTTTCAACTGATTTCTCTTTAAGATATCTTATTTTTGTTCTCTTCAATTTAAATTAAAATAAAATTTTGATTATACTGTTAGTTCGTAGTGGATCAGAAAATCAAGAGGTCTCCTATAATACAGTCTTAGTGGTTATGCAAATCAATCCAAAATCTTTGGAGTATAACTTGATATCAAAAAAAGCAATAGCTTCAACATATGTACCTTTTAACCTAGAAATTACAGCTCTAGAGATTTATTCCAGAAATATAAACGCATAATGACCTATAAAAGTCTGAGACTATTTCTAGCATCATTTTTCACAATAAAAATTAAAAGAACAACAAAAATGGATAAATACAGGACAAGCTAATAAAGAACAGGACATCCATGTAATGGAATCTATGCAAGAAAAAAGAAGTGCAGCAATATGTGTTGATACAGGAAGGTCATTTATATATTGTTAAATGAGAGATAAAAGGTCATAAATGAGATTTACAGCATTTTCTTTAAAAAAATATGCAGATACATGCTTAGGAAATTCCTCTAAGATTATACGGCAGTCTGGTTGGGTTTGGGCAATTTGAGGAATTGGAAGGAAGTTTAATTCCAATTTATATCCTTCTGCACCAACTGACATTCTTAGATTTAACAGGTATACGTAAAATGAAATCCAAAATCCAGATGAATGTTTTGTAACTCTCACATTTCCTGTCTCACTCCAGCACCAAGCAGATTTCCAATTTACATTTTGTCAGTTGTTCCAGGTTGTAAATTTAACTGCCTACATTAGGCTGTCCTTATGCTCTCCCTACTTTGAAGTGCCCAGCTGGTAATAAATGACATGCCATACATAAAAGGCCAAAAGAATCTTGCTTGAATGCATTCAGATGCACATGTGTTCAGAAGAGAGGAAACCTGAGACAATACCAGAGAGTGGAGTCGCATGTAGGTGTTGAACCTCTCCACGGTGTTCTGGAGAGTCCACAGATTAGGAGCAAGAGCCTCTGTAAGATGAGTGAAGGAGAAATCAGGCTTTGTAGAGGATTTTTGGTGAAGTTAGGGCTTTGACTCAGACCGACAGCAGGTTTTTTGGATATCGTGCATGTTTTAGAGGTCAATTGTGGTGTCTCCATTAGGAGGATGGGGGCTAATTTTGTCTCCAAATGGCTAAGAGAATCCTGTTCAGAGACTGGGATAAAGGGGAAAAGGAATTATCTGCTTAGAATTTGAGACATCTTCTGGAAAGATAGGCTTGGGGCCTTTGGAGAAGGTAGCTTTGTTACTGAGAAGCCTCTGATTGGTGAGATTTCAAGTTTTCCCATTAAACAAAATCTTTAAAAAATTCTGAAACTTAATTGGCCCCAAATGAGAATGTCTAAAAGTTTGTTCTGCTCTCCCCAAACTGATTGTTTAGGGAAACCATGAGCCTGGGCTAATTAAGAACAGGTACTTGAGTAACTGAGTCCCGTTGGAAAGGAGGGAAGCAAGAAAACACCTAACATCCAAGAATGAGCCAGTCTTTCCTGTTTTGGGTCATAGTGTTGAAAGAAGGGCTTTGAAGGAAGGAGTTTATTGAGACGATATCACTCAACACATCCTGCCCACCATGAAGTGGGTGGGGAAACTGAGCTGCCCAGCAGTGTGTTGATGGGGTTACTTAGGGTTCAAAGGGTAATGTGTGAGGATGACTTCCTGCCTCGTGAGGAGAGGCAAGACCATCATGTATGACTGAGTTGTTGGCACTGCATATGGTCGGGAGCTGAGGTGGTGAAGAGGGTCTTAAATCAAGCCCATGCTCTGCCAGCCAAGCAGTGAGACTGCTGTGACTGCATTGGCTGGAGAGCGTTGAAGGCTGACACAAAGTTACCTCCACTTTCCAAGCTCACTTCAGGACGTCTCTTCTCACTCGAGGAATATCATTTTTCTAATTCACTATCCCAGACAGCATGCTTTTTTTTCAATTTGCACAAAAGCTTTGTATGGCCTTAGTTGTTCCTGGGCTGGTGGAGGCAAATTAGGAGGACGGAGAAGAGAGCCTCACTGCCATCCTCTACAGTTTCTTTGGTCCTTCTACCTGTCATCACCCAGTGACCAATGTCCAAACTGCATCCCTGAATGCTCTAGGATATCAGAGGAGAAGGAGAGTTCCAGGTTAAGGGGCAATGAAGGGCCATTAAACATCTCTTGTACCGAAGCCCAGGTTTTCTGTTTGGACTTTGATTCCAAATGAAGGAAGGTTACTATTATATAAGTCTACTTGGGCTGCCATCACAATACCCCATAGACTGGATGGTTTAAACAACAGAAATTTATTTCTGACAGTTCTAGAGGCTGAGAAGTCCAAAAGAAAGCTTGTGACTAGTCAATGAGGGCTCTCGTAGTGACTTCTAGACAGCCATCTCCTCTCTATGTCATCACGTGGCCTTTCCTCACTGCGTGTGTGTGGAGACAGAGAGAGAGAGAGAAAGGGAGAGAGAGAGAGAGAGAGAGAGAGCTCTGGTGCCTCTTCTTATAAGGATACTAATCTTATCTAATCAGGATCAAACCTCACTTTTAACCCTAATTACTTCCTTAAAGGCCCCATCTCCAAATATAGCCACACTGGGAACTAGGTCATCAACATGTGAATTTTGAGGGGACACATTCAGTGCATGACACCATCACTTTGCCCCTGCCAGGCAAGCCAAGTTTATTCTCAACCAGAGAGCCTACTCCATCCTCACCCTGGAGGCTGGGACACAGCTCTGTCTGTCACTGGGGACTCTAATTTCCCAAGCTGCAGGTGTCTCCTCTAGAAAACTGGAATAAGATGCCTCACACCCTCCCCCCAATACTATATACCTCAGTAGCTTCTTGCTCTATTTTTTCTCTCTGCTCCTCACAGCTGAGCACAAACATAATCAATACAGATACCTAAAAAAGAAATACCAGTTAAAGACCTTTATTTGAACTCCTTATTCACATATAATTACCACACTAGAAAGTAAGCCTTATGTATACTTTAAGAGATGTCAGATCGAATGTGTTGCAATTTTTACTTAATTTAAACATTGATCTCTGTTAACATTTACTCTGTGTTCTTAGTTATATACTCATAATAAAAACAAAAACCAAACTAGAGAGAATGTTATTTCCAACCAAGAAAATTTTTAATAGCCTCTCTTCTGGAAAAGCTCCTTGGTGAAAGTTAAATGCTTACCCAGATAGTATCTGTTACCTATCTCTGACAAGACATTCATTTTTTCTGTATAATTTTCTATAGGTATTACTCCATATCCGTACTTAATGATGTATAGATATGGGTGTATATGATACAAATTATATTAAATTTTTTCTGTTGTCCTAATGTTCCTTATTAGGAGATAAGGAATAAGAAAGGAATCATATGTAATTAAAACTTCTATACCTTCTGGATAGCCACCATAAACATTTGTTTTCTTTATGCCTAATTGAAATATCTTTCATGTTCTATTAATATTGATAATAATTCTCAAAACTGAACAGAACTATATTTTGACTCAGGTTCATCTGACTCCAAAGTTTGCTCTTAACATCTTTGTTATTTTGTTCCGTGAACATTAGCACATTTTTTTCAGTAAAGACATTGAATATAACTCTTATGTTATTTAATTAATTTTTATATGTTAGATACTTACTGCCTGTAAGAAACTTTGCCAACGCTTTGTAAGCATGTAGAGGGAAGGGCACAAGTATTTATCGTAGGTACTTAGTAGTACTTAGTAATTTCTATATATTTTTATTCAATCCTGGCAATAAGCTGTGAGGTAAGTAGCATTATGTTCATTTAACAGACGAGAAAGTAGGTTAAATAATTTGTCAAAATTTACTTTGCCAGCAACCATAGTGTATCCCTCAGATTAGAAAACAGTGAAATGCTAGGAATACTAAGTCTTGAGGTGAATGCTGGAGAATAAGAGCTTTCATCTATTTCTGATGGGAATATAAAATACCATGGCCCAAATAATTAGATTGTAGAAAAATTAGTAAACATGAACCGCAAGATATTCTATGGCCTGTTTTCAAGCTTGTTAATCCTTTCTTCTGTGTTGAGTCTACCGATGAGCCCATGAAAGGAATTCTTCACGCTTCACACAAGATCTTTTTATTTGTAACATTTTCATTTGATTCTCTCTTATAGTTTTTATCTGTCTGTTGAAATTCTTCCTTGTTTATGCATGTCGTATACCTTTTCCATTGCATCACTTAATATATTAACCATATTATTATGATTATATTATATGATTATATTATAATATAATCTCATATATGGTTATTATATGATTATAATATTAATCATATTACTTTTGCATTAAGTGAATATTTTCTAGTATAACATTTTGAAACTTTTATTGATTTTTTCACTTTTTTAAGTAATTTGTTTTAGTGGATGCTCTAGGGCTTACCATATGCATCTTAACTCAGAATTGACTTCAGATTTATACCAATGATGCCAGTTAGATATTAATCCTGCATAGCTCTATTCATTTATTCCCTTTTGTGCTATTATTATACATATTATACATATGACATCAATATAGTTATAACTATTGTTACAATTATTACTTTATAATTTTTAAAGAAGCTGGGAGAAGAAATGAGAGCAAGTATATATTTATAGCATTTCTTATATTAACCTTATTTACCCTTTCTTGTTCTCTTCATTCGTTTCTCAGATTCCAGTTGCCACTTGGTGTCACTTCGTTACTCCAATGTGTACCTACCCACATCATTTGTGCTATTATTAGCAAACATATTACACATATGTTATCCACTCAACAGTTCAATTATATACTTACTGTTTTATACAGTTGTTTTTTAAATCAGTTAATGGAAGGCAGGAGAATAAATATGCATTTATACTGTCTTTTATAATTACAGAATTACCTTTGTAAATTACCTTTGTAATTCTGTACAATCATTAACACTTTGCTTGTGTGTGTGCATGTGTGGATGCTAATTACTGTCTGGAATCATTTGCTTCTAGTAAGAAGAACTTCTTTTAGTATTTCTTGTAAGGAGGATCTGCTAGCAGCAAATTACCTGTTTTAGTTTATCTGGGAATGTCTTTCTTTTGCCGTCATTTTTGAACTTTAGTTCTTCTGGATATGTAATTCTTGATTGATCATGTTTTTTCTTTCATTATCTTGAAGATATCATCCCACTGTCTTCTAGTCTTAATTGTTTCCATGAGACATCAGCTGCTCATTTATTAAGGTCCCCTTGTACATGAGAAGTCATTTTTCTCCTGCTGCTTTAAAGATCTTTTCTTTGTCTTTCACCAATTTCAATATTTACTATTTGCTGTGTGTTTGTGAGTGGATCTGCATTTGTACTCCTTGGAATTTACTGACCTTCTTAGTGTAAATTAATGTTTTTCGTCAAATTTGGAAAGTTTTCAACCATCACTTCTTTGAATATTTTTTACGCTCCTTTGTATCTCTCCTATTCTCCTGGTGTTCCTGTTACATGTATGTTGCTGCATTAACAGAGTCTCATATTTCTCTGAGGCCCTGTTCATTTTTCTTTGTTGATTTTTCTCTCTCTGTTCTTTGGACTGTGTAATTCCTATTGATCTATCTTCAAGTTTACTAATTCATTCTTCTCTCAATTAAAAATCAACTGTTGAGCTCCTCTACTGAATTTTTATTTTACTCATTATACTTTCAACTCTGGAATTTCCATTTGTTCCTTCTTATAATTTTAATCTCTGTTGACGTTCTTGATGTGGAGAAACATTGCCATCATACCTTTCTTTACTTCTTTAATCATTGTTTCCTTTGGTTCTTTCCACATATTTACAGTGGCTACTTTGAAGTCCACGGTGTTAAATGTGAAGTCTGCTCCCTCTCACAGGCAGTTTCTGTTGTGTGCTTGTCCTCTTTTGCATAGGTCATACTTTCTTGTTCCTTTTCATGTCTTGTAATTTTTCATTGAAAAGTTGACATTTTAGATGTTATATGGTAACGCTCTGATACTGGTACTTCATCCCAAGGGCTTGTTATTGTAGTTTGCTTGCTGATTTGCTTAGTGGACTGTTTTGGTGAAGTCAATTTTTGTTGGACTGGACTATCTTAGTGAAGCCAATTTCCCTGTCAGTGTTCACCTCTGGTGTCAGTCCTCAGAGGCCACAGTCTTAGTACACATTCACCCTAAAGTGGCAGTGGTTTTAACAGGGCTCTCTTTGATTGTCTCTTTCCCTGATCACACTCAGTGGTTAGGCTCCACTCATTGCTGGATCATTGTTCTATTGTTTTTGACAATGTTCTGGGGCATAAATTGCTCACTTCCTGATCCAATTAAGTTTGCCTTTACAGAGGTAGTTTTTGAGGTCAGAGTTTGAGTGTTATTCTGACCCCAGGAAGGCATTTCCTAGCTCTCTCTTTCTCTGGTTCACTATGTTAAACTAGCTGGCTTATGGTTTGCCTTGTATCCGTCATGAAATTACCAGCCTCCTCCTTTGCTTACCACCAAAACCTCCATTGATTTTCAGAGTGCCCTTTGGCTTGAACTTCCTCACATTCAGTTTCAAATAAATCAGTTCCTTCAGAGTTGGCTCTCCCATGAGCAAATTATCTGAGCCGTGACCCTGGAGCCAGGGGTGGGGACAGTGGTGCAATTCTCTTTCAGTGATGCCCTTGCTTTCGTTGCCAGGTGCTGGACAGTAGCAGTAGCCTTTGAACTTCTGGGCTTACCTCTCCTGGTGTGGAACCTCTACCCTATGAGTGAGCTTGAGAGAGGGTGGGTTATTGGGGTCCTAGTATTCTCATTGTGCTGCTCCTAAGGTGGAGCCTCTGCTCTATGAATGAAAACTAAGTAGAAGTACGAAGTCCCAGACCCCTTGTCTGTACTCTCTTGGAAATTATCTTCTGCAATAGGTAGTTGCAGGGGAGGAGGGAAGAGAAATGCTGACAACCTCCCCCATTTGGGAAGATATCATAGCACTTAACTTAGAGATCAGTGGAAAGGGAGCTCATTCTTGGCTATACCTGCCTGGAGTTGAGTTTCCATCACACTGAGCTGAGAGTGGGTCATGATTCAAGTGCCACACACTCTTGCTGTTCGTATCAAATTTTAGTAGATTTTTCTTGAATAAATGTTTCTTCATTTGCTAAATGCCTTTAACATGATTTCCAGACTATAAGTGTTTCTGTTTTGTTTTTTGGGGGGGTTTTGGTGAGGAAGATTGGCCCTGAGCTAACATCTGTTGCTAATCTTCCTCTCTTTGTTTTCTCCCCAAAGCCCCAGTACCTAGTTGTATATCCGAGTTGTAGGTCATTCTAGTTCTTCTATGTGGGATGCTGCTACAGCATGGTTTGATGAACAGTGTGTAGGTCCGTGCCCAGGATCTGAACTGGTGAACCGTGGGCAGCCAAAGCAGACCACTCAAACTTAACCACTTGGCCATGGGGCTGGCACTGTATAAACACTTTTTAAAATTATAACTTCCACAAATTATGCTTGTTTAACTAGCCAGCCAGTCTGCAGAACTCCCCTATCAATCATAATTGTTCTAAAGTCCTTCATTGATAGTTCTAATATGAGGATCTGCTCTGGGTTTAGGTCCATTGCTTTTTCTCTTGAAAAATGGGTTGTTTTTCCTGTTTTGTGTGTGGATGTCTCATAAGTTATAAATTAAATGCTGTACATTGCATGTAGAACAGTTGAGTTTAGGTAAATAGTATTTACACCTGGAAATGGAAAAACCTCTTCTTTGGTCCAGTTGTAAATTTGAGGGGTTCATTCAATCTGATGAAGAAGTTGGGCTGGATTGTGGTTATTTTGTTGCGTTTATTGAACTGTATGCTTCACATTTCTTTGGTGGTGGGCTACTGTTATCTGGGCCTTAGAGTTCCTAGACTGGTATACACATTGTCGGATTTAACATAAAACAATAATCACCTTAACATTTTACACCTGTGAAGTGTTTTAAATTCTTCCCAGTGTTATCACAACTGTTTTTGACATTACTGATCTTTCTTTGCCATAGCCAGATAGCTATATTTGTAGGAGAGATAATCCCCTATCTCCTGGTCATTGTTCTCAGTGTGCTGAGACAGTCTGGTCTTGGTGACACAACTTTTTCACTGCCTTTTCTCTCAAATTTATATTCTCTTGTTCTCGGCAGTGCATTGCACAGTTTAAAACAGAGTTTTCCACAAAGTCACCCATGTATACAAATGCTTTCTTCATTTCCCTAGATTCCAGGCATTTTCTTGCACGTCATTAGCCCCAGATACCATTCTTTGAGAAATGACCAAGTTTTAGATCTGTTTTCTTTTCTTCATCACTACATAAAGACTTCTCTTCTCTAAACTAAGGGAGAGAGGACTAAACTTTTTCTTAAACTTTCGCTTTTACCTCCTATTCATTATTTTAGAACAGGATGTTAGCAGCTGTGCTGAGGACAGAAGAACTGTTCTAATTTTATGAAGATTGATCAGGGCTCTAACTCTACACACATAAGCAGTTAAATAATTTATCTACAGCTCCTTTGAAATTTGCTTGATGTTGGAATCTTATGTCTAGTTACTCAAGCCAATTCGATTTGTGTATGAGCTCTGTCTCTCACCAGACATCAAAAACATCTGTCTTCTCTTAGGTGACTTTTTGGAAGTTGTGGAAGCGGAAGGTGTTGGTACCCCTATTCAGCATCCCTTCTACCAAGTCACTGCAAGCACTCCCCAGCTATGTGAGAGTTGGCTGCTATGGGCTTACAACTGCTCTTTCTTCAGAGAATGGTTCTGACTGAACAGGAGCCACCTCCTGCAGGAGGTTTTACAATCTACTCTCCTCCAGAGAAAGGCTGACTGAGAGAGAGATGCAAAAAGCCGTTCCATTTGTCTCAACATGAGTCCAACTCTATGGAGCAGTTCTTTCATCAGAGGTCCCATGGGACCAGGCTGAACTAGTCTCCAGCTGAGACCACATCCTTGATTGGCTTTCTTCCCTTGACTTATTCTGCTTCCTTCAGTCTTCCTTTCCAGAGAGGACTCTCACATAAATCACTTCCTCAGCAATTCCTGTCTTAGTCTCTGTTTCTAAGCAACCCACTCCAAATCAACTGGTATTGGAAGTGGTCCTGAAAGCAGACACAAATGAAGGCAGTCTGGAGGTGGACCACTTGCTGGTGAAATGTCAATAGGAACTCTACCACTAGCAGTTTAAACAGACCCTAGAATGATTAGAATGATATAACAAATGCAGTTAAGATTTTTCGCTCTGGTGGACTAGTGTTTGAAACATTCAAAGAAAATAGTAACTGTAAGGACTCTATCGAACTTGGTAGCTTTTGTGAAGTGCCCTTGTCGAGGGGAGACAAGGACAGGCTCAGCTCTCTTTAAAGCACAGTGTGAGTCAGCAGCCTCTTTGGTAACATTTAAGGAGACCTTCACTCTCTGTAGTCAGAGGATGGACAAAGCATAGAGCAGACATAGAATTTAATTACAAAAGTAACAGAATTTCGAAGAAGGTTCATTCAGCCGAACAAGTCTCCTATTTCAAAGATGGGGCCCTGATAGGGAACGCGTGGGACCCTTAGTCTTGGTATGATGAATTCCTGAACAGATACAGTTGAGAACCTTGAACACCCCGATGCCTCTGAACTCTCTTAACCTGCAGAAATGACACAATCTCATGTTGAAGACATGCCGCCCCCTCTTACTTTAGGAACACACAGAAAGCTCAGATAAGGGATGAGCCTTATAAGACAAGGCTTGTCTTCCTCAGGATATGCCTCCATTTCTTTTTCTTCCACCAGATTTAAATTAGGTTAAATCTCCACATAAACTAAGGAAGAGCTAAGGCTGCTAACAGAAAAGAGATATTATACATCAAAGCTGCTGCAAGAACTAGCTAACATGCACGAGCAGGCACTGGGAGAGCGTGCCCAGGAGTGAATCTAGCAGGTGGGAGATCAAGGGTGGTTGGAACATAAAGCTGAATAGGGGAGAGTTTGCTGATAGGGAGCCACCGCCCCTCAGGCAGGATTAACGTCCTGGCAAGGGTCCTGGGAAATGGCTGTAATATATGCTATCTGCTGACTCATGGAATTTTTGAAAAAGTGACAGCCTTCATTAAATTACATAGATATACTAAAAATACCCTTAGAAGACTCTGAAGGAAGGGATCAAAGGGCTCATAAAAGTGGAGATGCTATAATGGAGCTGTTATATAAGACTGAAAAATCCAATGGCTGACCGTGTTCCTTTGGAGGGAGGCCTGGAGGACATTTTTTTTAGCAAGGGGATAAAAGTGGACATCAGCTGAGGCTGTTGTTAGAAGATGCTGTGACAGAACCAGGCTTCCTAGTGGCAAGAGGGTAGAGGTCACCAGAATAGCACTTAACTGTCAGATGCAAAGTGCTCAGACTTGCCCTATTAGGCAGCAAGGTTGAAATAGCAAACAGGAGGAGGCTGAACTGCATGGCTCTTTGGACAAGGCAAACGGAACAAGATATATTGGCAACCAACAAGAGGACTGCTTAGTATACATAAAGGAAAGCAATCAAGAATGAATGAGAAGGCTCAGACCAGCTACCCCGATGAACGCATGATCCCTTTGCCCAGTCTCCAGATTTGAACCAGTTTTCAGGCTCAGTATTATCAAGCGAAGAAGAGTCTGAGGCACAAGAAGTAGGACCTGTAATACCATGATGAGGCTATCCACTGTGATTTCCCCAGACTTGCCCTCAAACCCTATAGTCATTTATCTGGGTATCCATCACTGGAGAAAGGGGCATACTCAGATATTTTAAGAGCTATGGGATATAGCATGTGAGTTGAAGCTCATACTTAAGGATTTAAAGCACCATCACTGCCCCCCTTATTAGGGAAACATGTGGGTAACTAATGGAACATGGATCCAGATCCATCTCATAGTGGTTCCACTGGATCCGTCTATTTTCACCTCTTTTTCTCTCTTTTGTCTCCTCTCTTTCCTTCTCCATTTTCCCTCTTTCTCTCTTCTCCTTTCCTCTCCTCTTCCACCTCTCCAAATGCCCCCCCACACACACACAGCCTTTGACATACACACAATACAAACGAACACTCATTCTGCATCAGGACCTGTGCTAGGCACTGATAACTCAGAGATAAAATCCAGGCTCTTCCATCAAAGCGCTCACAGAGCAGAGTGGGAGAAGGGTGAGTCGGTGAGCAGCAGTTCTAACAGGGTCTGCCACAGCATCCTGCACAGGGTAGTATGGCAGCACAGAGGGGAAACCGCCAACCCAACCAGGAGGGGGTGAAATAAAGAGAGGCTTCTCAGAATCAATCATGTTTGACTTCATGTTTGAAAGAAGAATGAGGATTATCAGGCAGAAAATGGTGTATCCCCTGTGTTCTTGTGCTCATTTTCAATTGAGTCCTGACATCCTTTCAAAGGTTAATTTCTTGGCATGTATTTCTAACCACGTTAAGTAGGCATTTCATAGAAGAACTGCTGGGGCTCAACTTACCATGGGAACGTGCAGAAAGCTATCTTGTAAGCAAAGACTTTTCCTCTCGGGAGTCTAGATTCTGGAAAACAATGACTTTTACCAGATTATTTTATTTTTCTTTCACAGATGAGTTATCTTTCTGAAGCCTCCCGTAATACTCCAAGCTTTGAGTAGATAACACTCTAGTTAGAGAAGCTATAAATAAAGAAAAGTAGCTTTCCCAGCAGCTCAGATTCTTTCTCCTGAGTCCTATCTTGCCCTTGGAAGATGACTAATGGAAAGACAGGAAATTTATAACCAGACTTAGGCTTAAGTCTCTGCTCTACCAGTTCTGAGCTGTGTGACCCTAGGACAGATATCCAACCTCTCTGAGTATTATTGGTCTACCTCTTAGGAGACTGGAGGAAATTAAAAATACAATTTTTAAAGGAATATGCACATATTAGATCCTCAATAAATGTCAGAGAGGGGACAGATGTCTGAGATCATCTACACTTTCCTTTTACACAAATCATTGTCCAAATTCACATGCTTAGTCGTCCATGCTAGAAATCACACTTGGGTCTGCTGAATTACAAGGCAGAAGGTGGACAGGGGAGCAAAAGGTGCAAGGGAGAGAAAGTAGATACTTAACAGGCAAGTTCACAGAAACAAACGCTGCAAACAGACTTGATTGCTTAGGGAACCCGTGGGAATTGGGAGGGATTGGTGGTCAAATCCTGGAAAGAATTTTCTGGGGAGCAGAAGTGTAGGTAAGATAGGAAAGAAAGGAAATCAAATAGATGAATGGTGATAGATGAAGGGGTGTGTCGATTAATCTATAGACCGGACTACAGACTCGAAGTAAGACAACCCTGTCTCAGAGCACAGGCCACATGTGACGGGAGCAGAAGTGTTGGGGAGGCTGGGGCCCACAGTGTGGAGACAATGTCTACTGGACAAGCCTGGAGACGGCTGTTCTGTTCTAAGTGAGCCGAGATCTGTTTCTTTCTAAGTGGGAAGTTCAAGGGTCAACCTATGTTAAGAGAAAAGGGGACCAGACTAAAAATGTTATCTCAGTGATTTTGGGGCCTCTCAAAAGAGGGAGGCAGTGTTGATGGTAAGCGATGCTTCCAGAATGTTGTGTGTGAGAGAGGCAGACAGAGTGTAAGCTGTCGGGTAGACCTGGTTAAATTATGGGATGAGTTATCCAAGTGCACACTTCGAAAGGAGCCAGCATGCAGGAGTAAGTGTTAGAAGTTGAGAGAGATTTAAAAGAAGGAAATAAGACAACGACTGACTACATCCAATGACATGATGAGTTGGCCATTCTTTTATTTATATGTGGGTTATAATGCTAGTTTTTTCCCTTGAGCTAAAATAAAAGTATGATGGGTTGGTGTCAATTTGAACAGGAAATTGGAGAGACCAGGAAGATGGAGAGAGAGTCGATGGTGAATAGATAATGACATAACTTAAGATACTGAAACGTATAGAGGAAAAGAGACAGATAGAGGAAGACTGGGAGACCGAGTAAAGAGGAGAGTGTGTGATATTGGAAAGGATGGTTCCTTTTAGCACAGAATGAGAGAGGACTTGGGGAAATGAAGGGAAGATTCACGGAGGCAGAACCTGGGAGAGAGGAACAGAGGCTGGGGCTGGTGCAGCTGGGGAGTCTATGCAGACAAAATCCAGGGACAAGTAGCTCAGCTGGCTGACCACAGGACAGAGAATCTGGAGCCCAATACGAAAGGATAAAAATTGGCTCTAATTATTGCAGATATAGCAAAACTGCTTAAGAGTGAAACTTATCTTTTAACAATCAATACTGCAGTTACTGACCACACACCTGCAGGCTTCATGCTGATGATAGTTCCTACATTATTTCTAATCCTCATAGCAACCTTGCTAAGAAAAGGTTATTATGCCCATTTTACAGATGAAAAGTATGAGGCCAACAGAGTTTAAGAAGCACAGACTGAAAGTGACAGTTACATTTGAACTTGAGTCTATCTGATGCCAAAGCACCACCTTGGTGGTTCCCAAACATTGTTACTGGAAGGTGCTCACAAAGATGTGGGCAAACCAAGCATTGCCAACCACCAAATAAATAATATGGCTGTGTTTAAACGTATTTAGTTGATGCACTGATAAATGAAATGCCTATTCATTGAAAAACATTGCTGATTTTGCAGTTTTGTATGAATTTTCTCAACTAAGGTTTTTTTTTTTTTTTTTTTTTGGTGAGGAAGATTGGCCCTGAGCTAACATCTGTGCTGATCTTCCCCTACTTTATGTGGGAAACCACCACAGCATGGCTTGACTAGCAGTGTTAGGTCCCTGACAGGGATCTGAACCCATGAACCCCAGGCTGCCGAAACACAGCACATGAACTTAACCACTATGCCACCAGGTGGCCTTTCGACCAGAGTATATTAAAATGATCCATTTTATAAACTTATAGTGTCAGAGGATTTTCATAATTTATTTTTTAAAAGGAAGTCCTGCAACTGAACAAGTTTGGCAACCACTGCATGCTGCCACCAGTCATGTCCCACATCAGATTAGCACAGGTAGTGTAAAACCTGCAGACCAATAACATGCACAAAGTATGCACCCCTAAGTCCTTCACGGTGTGCAAAAAGGAGTTGTGCACTTTATACAGGTATGTGAATATGAGGTGCACAGAGGAACATATTATGGAATAAAGGAGAAGAAGGAAACGCAATGAGCTGGGCTTGGGGTGCTTATCTAGAATCTGATTGCTATTAACTTCAGTAACCAGAGGTGACATGAGAAGCCTTTTGCTTGAGATAGCTTCTGCTTGATTATAAGTATTTTCATTATACTTATCTCATTTTTCCAAGTTACTTAATGTTAATAAATAATTGTTGTTATCGCTTACCTTCCAAAGTAAGACCCAGAACCTTCAGAGACCGCAATTGCCTAGTCTCGCAGGTGCGTACCTCCTCAGAAGTGTGTATCCACCGCCACCTAGTGGCGGCTCTGAATAATGCACGGTGATGCCTGGGAGCTCCCCGGCAACAAACTGCTGAGCGCGTTCCAGGGACGATGTCATAAGGAAAAGAGAGAACCAGAGCCTACGGTCTTTTCCGGAGTGGAGAAGGAAGTAAAAAAGTGAGAAAATGTGGGGGACAATTTTTATGAAAACTTGGAAATAGTAGACACTTCTGAGGCAAATTGGATTTCCAAAAGTGTTTGAGAGCGATCCATGAACAGCGAGACTCACTCCCTGAGAAGAATAACAGAGTTTATTTCCATGAAAGCACAATCGAACTAATTGTTAAAAGCTGGATTGAACTATGGCCTTAAGAAAGTAGAATCACTGGAGGGGATTCAATCTGTATAGATTCCTTCTAGAAGAGCTGAGGAAATGGGGGCAAAGGTCGGTGAAATGGTTAGAACTGTAAAACCCAGATCGTTATGTTTGGGAAAACCAAGTTCCCAGATACATTTTTAACTGAGTTTATTATAAACTCGTTTATTGTCTCTGTGGGGATTGTGAGTGGTGTACCTTAAGCTGTTTTTACTGACTATATTGAATGTTAGTAGTAAAACCAGTGTGCAGAGTCTGTGCCATGTAGCAGGTGTGTCGTGGGAATTCACCACAGGCATGTAAATTGAAGTCCCACGTTGAGGACAAGGGAAACAGAGATGCAGAGATGCTGAATAACTTGCCCACATTCTCCTAAGTACTCAAACGCCAAGATGGGATTCAAATTCAGGTGTCTAATTCCACATCCTGTTCTTTCCACATCGTGTTGCTTTTCTTTGAATCACCTGCATTTAAAATTTAATATTAATGTTTATTTTAAATCATTTCTTTGTCGAATTATTAATAAATTCGTATGGTGTAAAGTTCAAAAAGAAAGTATAAGAGCAAGTGAAAAGCAAATGAAAACAAAAAGAGTGAGTGAAAAGCAATGGCCCTCCCGCCCAGCATCTGCTTTCCCCTCCCTAAGGCGGCCCTGTCTTGCCAGCATCTGGTGTATCTTTGCAG
Source organism: Equus asinus (assembly GCF_041296235.1). Classification (NCBI taxonomy): domain Eukaryota; kingdom Metazoa; phylum Chordata; class Mammalia; order Perissodactyla; family Equidae; genus Equus; species Equus asinus. The sequence continues at coordinate 195,941,320 of NC_091790.1, read as the reverse complement.
CGTATATTATCCACGTGTGTGATTAAGAAATGTTAACATCAAAAGGATGGCGTCTCCAACATTATAAGAAATTTTATTTTTATGACTAATGCAGAAAGTCACAACAAAGGGTTAATTAACTTAAACATCAAACTACCTTGCTTGCTCCAGTAGAATTTTTAATTTGATCAAAAGTTAAGTATGGAGGATTTTCGAAATAAAATAGGGGTTAATTCACCATTCAGTTATTTGAATACTTTTGAGTGGCTACTAATGGAAGGCTTTGAAATGATTGCTTAAATTTTCTCCAAAGCTTTATATATGATTCCCAAAACCCTCTGGAAAAGCTTCCAAATTACCCAAAGTCTGTCTCCCTTTCCTTTCTTTTATTAAGAGTATTGTTCTTATTCCTAGATCCTTTGCTTGGTTCTTAGACTGACCCTTAGCTGATCAAGTTGATGTTGGCTAGAAACACACTCATCAAAAGAATCTGAACCGAAAATGCCAGTCTGGATTTTATTTCTGGATATATCATAGGCAAGCTAGCTTGTCATTTCTCTAACCAAATGCCTTAAATTTTTCAAAATGCTCCAAAACTCTTTCCTCACATGATATTTTGTCAGTATGAGTCCAGTTTTCACATGCAAAGTGAATCAGATCCACCGCATCCAGTTTTATAGTATATTTTTGCAAGAGATCCCATTTTTAGCCAACTCACAGCTGAGCTTTACTTTCAGCTAATTAGTACTTGTTCTCAAATTAGGCAGTTCTAACCCAAGCTGGGATATGAGATGCAATTTATTTCCTCTTTACTCTTCTAAAATTAACTAAGCTGTAAAATATGAGTGTTCCCTTGTTTTTCTCTTTGTCTGCCCCAGGGTTTGGTTTCATCATAAAGAATTGAACAGAACTCAGGATGTTTCAACAAATCTTGCTGTTCTGATTTGAACAGTAACAGAGTCCTTCCTTTCAAAATCTCAGCTCTTTGGTTGCCAAGCAACCACTAATTTATTGTAACTGGGTAATATTTAAAATTATATGTGATGATTAAATAGAACAGTACGCTTTCCTGTTTCTGAATGTACACAGCACTGGCCAGATCAGAATGGTTGGTCTTGCAGTATCAGAAACAAATCACAAGAGATGCTTATTGATAGTAAGAGAAGAGGGAATCCACCGTTCCCTGTGTGAGCCTTGTACGTGTGGTCTTAGAGAATACAGTGATCTGTGGGGGTTGTCAATCTGATATTCACAAAATTGTAGGAGGCCCAGGTAAGGTAAAATCCTTGTTCCTAAAGAAGACTGACAGGTCCTGACAACACTTCCATTAACTTGCTTAGGCTGGGCCTTTTAATCCATGCCTTTTTACATAAGGACATTTCAAAGTGTGTGTAGCCTATTTACTAAATGAACTAAATTTAATGTAATAGAAGTAGGAAATGGCTTTATTTTTCTTTCAACCTTTGCTTCCAACATGCTCCATGAGATCTCCCTTCCCTTCCTCTGTGTGATATTTAAGGCAGATCTTGCAATTTTTTAGTCACTTTGGTTATAAAAACAACTTCACACTGTTCATGATGACCCATTATCAGGTGTTAAATTGTGCATCTCAGTGTGTATTATAACTTTAATGCTGCATCTCATTTAAAGAGTTTCTTTTCCCCTGGTCATGTCTGACCTGCCACTTACAGACCTGTAGGTGGAGAGCAGGAATAGTTTGCTCTTTCACTCCTCCTTGCTGGTCTACTCCAATCTTCCATCTCTGCCCTGAGTCTTCTGGTATCAAGACAGGGAAGAGGAGGTTAAGGGGAAAGGAACTGAAGTCTTTTTACTTGTCTGGAGCTGTTTATCCTTTTCTTAGTGCTGATGCCCATTGTGGGGCAGGGGTCCAAATGGCATCTTTCTCATTGGACACATTTGTGGATTCTTTAGATATCCTGAAAGGACATCTGCATTTCACATTGCTTCGTGATCCTTTTCCAATGCCTGCACTGTTTGTTCAACTTACAGCCTCTCAGTGCTGGAATGTCCTCATTCAAGGAAGTAGCCCTCTCGGACCAGGAACCTTCAGTATGGCTCATACCTTCCATGGCATCCACTTGGCCCCTTTGGCCGTATCAATGATAGAAACGCAGACTTGCTATCATGCCCACCTTTGACAAGGCAAGAGCTCTCCTTGCTCTCTCAAGCTCTGAGAATAGGCATTCATCTCCTCCTAGAACTCAATCACCGTGCAGCTCTTCTAGTGGCACCACGGTGGGTCCGTGGGATTTTGCATCCAATCAGGGAGGGGATGAGTAACAGATCACTGCTGCATCGCTAATCTCTCTAGGAGTTTCATCTTGGAGACTGCCTTTACTTGCCTAGGGCATGTGGGAGAGGGGGACTACAGAACTCCACCCTTATCAATTCTTCCCTCTAGTAAATGTAGTCTTTTGTCTTTATAGCCTGGATGGGTGGTGAAATGAAGGTCAATGGATTGTCATTCCATTTTTAATAAGCCTTGCAGAGGTGTGCCTGGCACTTCTTTAGAATTTGTGGTACTTAACACCTATTTCCGGAGCTTTGGCCTTTGAAATTCTACGACAACAAAAATGTTCATTTCAATATGTCATTATATAGGCAATCAGAAAATAAATGATATTTCCGCAATGGAAACAAAACCCTAGGAGGGTATGATAGCTGCCAATTTTGGGGTCCACTGATTTTGCTCAGATGGCTTTGGTTTACTTAGGCTGAAAGCTAGACGGGAAGTTCAGAGTTGGGACAAGGTCAGGAATCACACTGGAAGAATGAAGATATTGAGAGGAAAGTTGTGATTAGACAGCAGGTCACGTGGCTGGCAGATAGACCCAACTAGAAAGTTTGGAAAGAAATCTGCAAGAGAGAAGATGAGAAATAAAGTATTCATCTTCCACTCCTGCTCTTCTCTTATCCGTCAAACATGCTCAAGTCTATTCCAGTCTGTGTTAGACTGGGTCTCCAAGAAGCAGACACCAAGAAGATTGAGAAGTCCAAGAAATTTCTGAGGGAAAATGCCTACAAGGGAGAAAGGAGGACTCCTGGGCTTGGGATATGAGGGAGAGCCGCCAGATTGCTGTGCAGGTGTGGGCTCTGTGAAGGAGAGAGGGCAGGTAAAAAAGTTGAGTGAAGGAGTCTTGGACTACAAGGCAGTCCTAATGAAGTTCAACAAGGCCATTCAGTTGTTCTTGAGCTTGGGTTGCCATCTGAGTTGTCCTGAATCTCCTGCGAACAGACCTATCTTGGTGCCTCTGCCACCCGCAGTCATCAGCTGAGAGCAGCCCGTGGGAAGCACGGCCCGAATGAAGACAAGGCAAGGATTTCAGAGCACAACAGTTGGATCTGCCCATCAGTTACACTGCCTGCCATTAGAGATATGAGAGGTGCATTTGCATGGCCACCAGACACCCTAACCAATGAATAGATGAATGAGTGAATGAATGAATATACTTTCTTTATTCTTGCTTAACCATTAAGTTATCCTTCAATCTTATTTTTACTTCTTTGCTAAGTTTCCTCAAATGGAAGTACATACCCAATGTTATTTTTCCCATACTGTCCATTCATTTTTTCACCCACAGCAAGATGGATACTCCTCTTCATTTCCCACCAAAACTGTTCCAGCCCAAGGTGACCGTTGACTTTCCAATTGCCCTATTGCAAGGATTGCATGATTTTGCAGCTCAGAAATGGAGTCAGTGAGGGATGTTGGTTGTGGATACAGGAACAGCCAAAAATCTGAGAGAGGAAAGGAGGATAAAGATTTGTAACGTTTCATAAAAGAGAATGGAGGAAAGAAGGAGGTAGAGATGTTAAAGAAAAGTGTGGAATTTAAAAATAACTTTCGGAATACTGAAAAATCTTCTCAGACAGGCAACCCGGGAAAGCCCAGGGACTTCTTGGGAAAAATAATCAATCAAATCTGCCATCTTCTGGCTGATTTTTCAGATTTGCCAGAAGAGGTCAGCAAAGATATTAAGATCAGTCTTACCCCTCCCTAGAGGCGAGGCGGTAGGTTAGGAAGGTATTTTACCTCTTGGTTTGGAGCTTACACAGGCTCCTGTTTTCCAGATGTCTGTTGTCCTCAGGCCCTTTCCAGACTTTTGCAGCTGCCTTTGTTCTTGATAAAGGGATGGATCACAGGTTATGCATTTCATGAAATGACAGACCTTCAATTCAAATTTATATACTTTCTCTTTAAGTTTGAGTAAGTTAATGAAAACTTCTGACATGTTAGCCAATGCAGTTAGACAAGAGAAAAAAATGCAGGTGTAAAATATTAGAAAGGAAGAGAAGACAAAATTAACTTTAATTTCAAGTAATTAGGATACCTGGAAATGTAAGAAAATAAACTAAAAAACTGTGAGATAACTCAGTGATGTGGCAGGGCACAAAATTTATATTCAGGAATCAAAAGCCTTCACATATACAAAAAATGCAGTTAGAAGACACAATGGAGGGAGAGGACCCCATTTACAAAAGCGACAATAATAAAGACATATAACATTACTAGGAATAAACTTAAGAAGTAAAGTTCAAGATTTACATAAAGAAAACTTCAAAATGCTCCTGAGAGACACAAAAGAAGACTTGACCAAATGGAAAGGTGGACTCAATAATACAAAGATATCAATTCTCCCCTAAGTTTACCCATAAAAATTATACAATCTCATTTAAAAATATCCCCTAAGTTTACCCATAAAAATTATACAATCTCATTTAAAAATATCAACAGTTTTTTAGCTAGACAAGCTGATTAAAATTTTTGTAAGGAAATATAACCAAGCAAAAAGTAGCCAAAAATATTCAGAAAAGGAAGAGTAATGAGGAGGAACTATACCTATAAAGTGTATAATTAAAAGACTCGAGTTCTATCGTTTGGAAAAGATGGATTATTTAATATATGACGAGACAACTAGTTTGTGATCTAGGAAAAAATTAATTTAAGTCTATTCCTGCATATATTACACCAGGATAAATTGCAAATGGGTCAAAGGTTTAAATGTAAAAAAATAAACCATATATATAACATAAGAAATGAAAGAATGTTTATAGGAATGAATAGACTGTCCTAAGTATAACATAAAACACAGAAGTCAAAAAAGAAAAGATTGACAAATCTGACTTTATTAAGAATTTTTGAAAAATCAATATGGTTAATATCACCCCCAAAAAAGTAAATGGACAAATGACAAACTGGGAAAAATATCTGTAACCCATATCTTAAAAGGACAATTTGCCTAATGTCGAAAGAGGTCCTATAAATCAATAAGAAAAAGTATAACAACCATATAAAAAACAATGGGCAAAATATAAGAACATACAAGAATACCCTCATCTTCACCCATAAGGAGATCAATGCAATTTAAAACTATATTAAGATATCATTTCCAGGGGCCAGCCTGGTGGCACAGCAGTTATGTTCACACATTCTGCTTTGGCAGCCCAGGGTTTGCTGGTTTGGATCCTGGGTGCGGACCTACACCCTGCTTGTCAAGCCATGCTGTGGCAGGCATCCCATATATAGAGTAGAGGAAGATGGGTGTGGATATTAGCTCTGGGCTAATCTTCCTCAAAAAGAATAAACATAAAAAATACATAAATTAATTAAAAAGTAAGATATCATTTCCACTTATTAAATTGACAAATATCAAAAAGTTTTATAACACATTGTGGGAAAATAGGCAGTGTAAAGTGAAATAACCTGCATAAGAAGCAATTTCATAATATCTATCAAAGTTACAAATACTTGCACCCTTTGACCGAGCAATTCCTCTCCTAGGAATTATCATTTAGATAATCTGGCACAAGGACATAGCTATGTATTTGATTATTAAATCCATCATTAGTTGTGAAAGCAACAGATCGAAAACAGCTTAAATATTAATCAATGAGGAAACAGCAAAATAAACTGTGGCCCTCCATCTGGAGGTTGTTAATAATCTGGAGTCATTGAAACAAGAAAAGGAAAAAGAGGGATCCCTTATGTGTAGATATGTAATGATCTGCAAGATATTTTTCCAGGTGTAGAACACGTATTTAATATACTGTCATTTGTACAAAAAAGAAAAATGTGTCTGTGTGCATTTGCTTATATATGCTTAAAATACCTCTACAAACATACACTAGAACATTGATAACATTGGTTGCCTTTAGGGGAGGGAAATCAGGTGGTGGGGGGACAGATAGACAGAAAAATGTTTCCAAGTGTTTTTTGAATTTTGAAGCACGTGACTATATCATGCTTTGATGATTTGATATTTGAGGGTGGTTATATCTTCCTCTGATATTTTGGTACTTAAAAAAAAAGGCCTGTATTTGGGATACTCTATAATCATTTTTCTCTAGATACGTTAATTTCAATCAATAGTAAGATCTTACCCAACCAAAATTCAACTATAGGACCCCTCCACTTTTCTAGAATCTGGCTTAGATCAGGAAATAGCAAAATAAGCCATCAAGCAAGCAAAAAGATGTCCCAAAGTCCATGTGTGAAAGAAAAGCTTAGGCCTTCACTCACGGGAAGTCTGTTAGGCATCTTTTAATCTATGTGATTAATTTATTGGAAACTATTATATCTTTACTCACAGAAAGTAGATAGGAAGGGGCAGGGCCTGCTGAAATCACTGAGCAGTATGTTAGCTCACAATCTGAGAGGCATGTTGGGGGAAAAATCTCTACAAGCCAATCCAAGGACTTTAGACCCCGAACCTTCTGAGCGATCGTATCTGAGTGACTGTCATGTCCTAATACTGATCTTGAGAGAGCAAAATCACATTCAGCTACGCTCAGTAGGATGTGTTGAGACTGGTTTTCATTCCCAATGTCTAGATGAAATAGAAAAACTTTTGATGATAAAGAGTATAAAACTTAGGCTCTCTGGGAAATAGAATAATATATTTCAGATAGGTGGTGTTTTAGAGTGTATTTTTTTAAATATTTAGCTGGAGACATCGTCAAAATGGCAGACTAATTGGTCAGAGATTCCTTTTCTAAGTCACACAACGAAATTCCAACACAAAGCCACAACAAATGAAAACATCAATATCTAAAATTGAGAGTAGGCTATGCAAAAATGAGGCAAGCAAAATATTCTAGCGCAATGAAACAATTTCCTAATACATAAATGCCCAGAAGAAATTTACAACTTCTCTGTAATGGAATGACTCCAAAAATCATGACTAAAATGGAAAGAATGTAAAATATCTATTAGCAAAGATATGAGAAGAATCTTAGCAGTCATTTGTCTAGGACAGGTTAGAAAGAAAGAAATAGTAACACAATGATTAACTATAATAGAGCAATTAAGAATAGTGCTGGCATACTCTTTGAACCAGCTATTTCTAGAATTCTTCTAGATATACTTACATAAGGTGAATAGATATTTACACAAGGATATATATACCCTTGTTGGAAACATGCATATCTTTTGCTTTGAAATAATGAAACTAGAAGCAACTTAAATGTCCACTAAAAAGAGAGTGGTTAAATAAATATGTTATATTTGTTCAATGGAATACTATGTAGTCATTAAGCAGAATGAGGGAATATTATATATACTGATATATAAAAGTGAATCCTTTAAAATAAATAAAAAAGTGAGTTGCAGAACATCATTTAAAGCATTATATATTTTATTTAAATAACTTCTGTGTATGTGTGTACTTGTGCATTTTTGTGTGAGGATGTGAATGGATAAAGGGTTAGAAAGATACACATCACGCTGTTATATCAGTTGACTGGGTATTTGGGGGATGGGCAACAGGCCAGAAATTTTCACATTTTACTTTACACATAGCTGTATTACTTGATTTAAAAATATCTTTTTAAATGTTTAAAAAGAAGGATATTGTTGTTAACTCTGAAAAATCCAATTGATGGGATAGAATAGGAAAACAAACACAAACTATAATTGGATTAAAATAAAGTCATAAAAATGACTGAACTTGAGAATGATGTACAATAATCTCTCTTGGGTTTAAATGAAATTCCTAAATAATTGGTTTCAAATCAGTAAAATTTCTTATGATGAATAAGGATTGTTTTGTCTGCCTAAAACTCCTCCCTCCTTTCTCTGAGCCAGCACCCCTTGCCCTTGGGAAAGAAAGACTACTTTCCCTTTTGTGAACATTTGCTTTGAAGAATATGTAATTTCTTTCCAAGTCTATGCCCCTGAGCACAAGTGATAGGACAAAAGGCAAGCATCTAACCCAAACCGAGCCAACCATACAAATACCACCACGTCACCTCAATTATAATTGATGATGTAGGTACATACCTGACCCAGGCAAGACCAATCACAGCTCTATCTTGGTATTTTTCAAACTGGACATGGAAGAGAAGAAGACTTATTCTTTCTTTGGTGGTGAGAATTAAAGAAAGTGCATCTCTGGAGCAGTAAACACCACGTGGAAGAGGCCGGTTTGCAGAGGATAATGAGCCAATATTTGAAAGAAGCTGCGGTGAGAGATGGAGAGCAAAATAGCCCAACTCTGAGCGCTGCCCTGCTTCCCTTCTGTGGTTAGATGAGAAAACAGTTCTCCTTTTTGACTAGTTTAGTTCAGGTTGAGTTTCTGTCCTTCAAAACCAGAAGCATACTGGCTAATAATGAAAAAAAAATGGTGAGCAGGCTAACACATTTATTTGATTCCACCTTCATTTCAATGGCAGTTAATGATGATACATGAATCTAAAAAGTAACTGATAATATTCCAAAGATTTAGATTAGAATGACTACAACTTTCAGAACTTAAATCATAAAGTCCTGTAACAGGGCAATATTTGTAAGTTCTTAAGGAAAACCTATTCCTCCAAAGACCATTTTTGTGGTTGAGTGATCAATCATTTGGGGAAAAAAAAGGTAGTATGATTTTTCACAGGTTCAAAGGCCATAGATTTTCTGGCCACATATCTCATCTCTAAATAACATTTAAAAGCTATTTTCGGTAGTTTACTGTGTGGGAAAATAATGTTGAAAAGACTTAATTGAAAACTCTAGCAGTTATTAGGTATCTAGATGTCCTAATCAGTATTATGCTGGATTCAAAACCATATATGAGATCAAAAAAGAGAATGAATGAAACACACATTAAGACATAGAGCAATTAGCACAAAACTTCATGTCGCAGAAAGGAGTCCAAAGTTTCTATTTTCAGTGTTTAACATAGAGATAAGACTGTCTTTGTCAGTTAACCTTGTAGAATTGAGTTTAGTAAAGCTATCTTCAACCTCTTTTAGAAATTAGTACATGTAAATACAGTTTATGTATCAAAAGGCATAATTGTTAAAGCAAAACAGTAACAAGTATAGAAGGGAAAAAACAATTCAGTAGAGTGGATTTCAGAAACTACTATTTTTCAAAAGGATAAAATTCACCTCTCAAAAAAAAATCCTATTCTATATTTAAAAGCAAAGCCAATTTATAAAGTTTAAAAATAGAAGATGAGCTAAGACACTACTAAATTATAGGGAAAGTATAAATAATATTCGATATAATAGAAATCAATGCATAAACTATTAATCATAATAGTCGCTATAAAAGATAATGAAAAGGCACAATAAGAAAAGAACACTTTAACAATTTTACATTCAGTCAAACAATATAGCATTAAAACATATTAATAAAAACTTGTTTCAAATAGAGGAGAATATGGCAGCCATCAGAACTCTCCTTGCAGACCTCCAAGGACATTGAGAAGAGCTCCAGCTGCTGGGCTGTGAAACCCATCACTGGGGGAGACTATGCCACCCACAGGCTGCTCCCATGGGATCCAAGGCACACCCATTCCTGGAGACAAGGGATTCCTCTGACTGAAACTTCTCCTTGAGGATTCCTCAGTGATTTCCCAAGCCTCCTTAGACTGTGTGGCAGTCTAAAATGCTTCCACCCACCTTCTCTCCCTCTTTCCTTTACTCTGGGTCAGACTTGCATTGTGCTTGATGACTCTCCCAGCCTTCTCTGGCTCCCTGCTCATATTGTTTCCCAGGAATTTCCCTAACAAACACTTGCACAGTTAATCTGGTCTTGGCATCTAGTTCTCTGATAGCTCAGAGAGAGTGACAAAATAATGCATTTGTGGGGAGAGCTGCACAGTAGCAGAATGTGAGCTGTCTCAGCAAGTTCAGGTAGCAGGCATGCTAGAATCTTAACATTTCAGACATGGCATGAGAAGGAAGTCAGAATTAGACTTAATATAGTGACTTCCCAAGGTGGGTAGATCCCAGGGGCAAACATGGATTTCCTTTTGGCAGAATTCAGCACTTTGAGAAGATCCCAAATAGCAGAGGGCCTCAAATGCAGGAAGCATTAGCACCAGGCAGTAACCGGAGTGTGTAATTGTGGTTAGGTCGTCCATTCATCTAGTGCAGAGAGCTCAGGGAGCAGAATCAAGCTTCCCAGGCAAGAGCAATGGTTGGGGTAGAGCTGAAATCCAGTTCTAGTGGAGATTCCAACCAGAAATGGACACAGAAGTTCTATGGCATCAGTCAATGTAGAGGTGCTGGAGGGAAAGCAATGGCCCAAGAGGCCCCTCTTACCACCACAAAGAATCTGTTAGGAGCAACAACACTGATCACAAATTCCTCATACTCATAGTACTAAGACCTATAATGTGATTCTTGTAGGTCAGGATTACCTCAAAAAGAGTTGTGATTCTTAGGGTTGGGAAAGGCAGGGACTGACATCAACATGATAAAATGAATTAATAAAAATACCAAAGACTTGGATAATTCAATTATTCAGGCAATTTAAGAAATTATTGTAAAATTAGATGAGAAAAATGGAAACTGTAACTATGTATGGCTGTCATCAAAAAAAATCATAAATGGGCCATGGTGGTATTTTTAAAATACCAACCACCAACCTCCTAATAACAGGAATTGTGCCCAACACTTTCTCTAATGATAACACATTTGAAGAAGAAATGAATAATTAAAATATTAACAAATTGCTTAATTTCTTGGGATGTTAAGAATACTTTTTATAAGTAAAAATTGGCTTAGGAAAGAAATTAAGAATGCAATAGAAATCTATTTTAAAGTAATAATAAACACAGCTCTGCATATCAAAATGTGTTGGGATGTGGCCAAAACAGTGTTTAGAAGAAAATGTACTCACTTAAACGTCTTTAATAAGAAGAAATTTTAAAAAGAGATATTAATGAAAAAACTATTATATTGTAAATTCTATAATAGAACAAAGTATTAATTTAAAGCAAAACAGGAAAATAATATAAAAATGTAAATTAATAACATTGAAAATAAGTGGTATAAATCATACGTAAAATTAAGAGCTGATTATTTGAAGAGAAGAAGAAAATTGATAAACCTCTCAGAAATACAATTAAAAAGACAGAACAATTCTAGTTCATAAAGATATCTATGTGGATACCCATCCATCTCCATCATATCTCTTAGATTTCTGCAACATCTGTCAATTAAAAAAATCAATGTATACACACACACACACACACACACACACATACACACATAGATGAAAAATCCTGACATTCCCCAAATTAACCTCTTTTACTGGCTTCTTCTCTTTCTGGCCATCAAATGTTGGAGTGACCCATGCTCTGACCTCTTAAATTCATTGCTAGCTGATCTCCTCTGCTCCCTTGACTTTAAAGATAATCTACTTAAATTCAAACATTCAATTTATTGTCTTTAGCTTTGACCTTTCCCTTGAGCCCTAGACATTTACATTTAATTTCCTACTCAACATCTCTACTTCAATGTGTAATAAGATTTGCTTATTTAAACACCTAAAACAGAGCTCTCTGAATGCACCCACTCACAGTTCATTCTTCTCTCAATTTTCTTTCCCTTAGGAAATGGCTGTTCAGGTATCAAACCTAGGCATGATACTTGATACATCTCTCTCATTTCATCTCCCATGGAATCCATCAGCTAATCCTATTGGTGCTATCTTTGAATATACCTAGGTTTTGGCTGCTTCTTACCACCTTCATTGCTATCACTTTAATCCATACCTTCATCATCTCTTGCCTGGATCTTGCAATGATTCTAATAGCTTCCTCACCAGCCTTGCTGCTCCTATTCAACACCACCTCCCCCAGGAGACTGATGATCCTTTAAAAACTGTCCAATGATTTCCCACCAAACATAAAAAGAAAGCTCAAAGACTTCCCTCAGATCACGAGGCTGACTTCTTTACTCTTTCTGCTCAAATGCCATATCATGTTATCAAAAATGGTACTTCATTACCACCACCACGCATCTCTCTCCGCCCCCTTATCCTGTTTTATTTTTCCTCACAGCAGTTATCACTACCTACAATTGCAGTATTTATTTGTGTACTTGTTTACCATCTGCCTGTCTCTCTCTCTGGGTGTCAGAACATTGCATACACCCTTGCCATGCTGACCTCTATTACATTAAAAAAAAAAAATCTACGTAGAAATAGAAATTCCTGAAAATACCTAGGCAAGAAGGTGGAGTGGAGGCCTGGAGAAGGTAGTGCACTGTCTAGGCTGTGGGAGGCTCCCCTATGTCATGCTCAGAGCAGGTACAATGAACACAGTAGTTTCAACACATGCTGGGGATTGGAGTTTCCACACAAAGCTGAGAAGCTATGACCTCAGGAGAGAAGAACTGTATAAGAATACATGCTAGAAATATAGACAAGGCCTGCAAGTGCTACCTGCCATCAGAAATATGAGAATGGGAGTTGAAGGTCACTTTTCTTGGACTATCTTTCTAGTTCTCGGGTCGAGCTAGATGGATTTTTAATTTCTCTAAGTGAATCTCAAGGTAAAAACAAAGCACACTAGCTCCAATCCACTTCTAGTCACAGGGGAGAATCTTAAATCAAAGAAAGGATTAAAGGGTTATTTTATGGCTTCTCACTACTCCAGGCACAGTGTGTATGGAAGCGCTGGGAGAGAAGTTGGGGGGTTGTCTCAATAGTCTGTGGACTCTCAAGAAAATTGGCTGTACTCAGGTCAGTTAGTGGAGGAACAGCACTTTTAAGTGGCTTTCGGTAAGCTCAGGAGTCAGCCTGGACAGAGGTGCACATCCTGTAACTTCAGACATCCACAGAGAGACAGCCTCTAGATCGTATCTTTTTTGGAGAACTGCAAAGTGTGGTTTTGACACTTATCAAGAGCAGTTAGGCATTCCAGGCTCAAGTAACCCACCAGTCTTTTAAATATAGATAGTACAAATCCAATAACACTCTTATGTTTCAAACATAGCATTGGCACCAAAACACTAACTGCTATACTAAAATCAAGTTACATCCGCCAGTTCTATATTTATGGACCACAGGCTTTCGAAAACGGAGAGGACAATCTGGAAAGCAAAGTAGGAAAATTTCTTCTCAAAATAAAATTTGCTTGGGAGACTCCAGTCCTCAAAAGAGAGTTGTCCTGAAGACCCCCCCACCAAGACAGCCACACGGGTAGATTTAGAGCAGGGGTGGAGGCATGACACACATTTTCTTGTTGTCAAATGATAAATCTGGAAATCTTGTCTTAATTAAGAAGTGAAAACAAACGGGACTGGAATTACGAGACTCTGGTGTTAGGAACTCAAATGATGGGATGAGCACGTAGTTTCTCTGTCTCCATTTTAACTCCTGGTCATGAATACAAGCTCTGCTTCCACACAGGCTTCCAGCAGTTCTGGGGCTAAAGGCTTTCTCTTTTACGCTAGCCAGGCCCGGACGGTGGTGGGGGACGAGAGTGTCTCTTCTAACAAACATGGATCTTGGGCTTCTTTAAAACTGGACCAGCTTAGGTCACTTGCCCGCTCTTGAACTAATCACTGTGGTCAGGAGGATGTCAGGCACTGATTGATTATATCTGAGCTAATCACAGTGACAGGGAGGTGGGGGCGGGGGTGTGTATGCAATCACTCTGATTGCTTTAGGTCAAGTAGGGCCTGCTCCAAGTATGCTGGTGGAGTCCATCCACCTAAACTGCATTTACAATGGGATACAAGTAGATGGATATTGGGGAGCTCACTGGAGTTGTTACTGGGTCCTAGATTTCAAACGCTTTTTGTTTTCTTTTTTATGCTTTTGTGATTTTAAAATTTGCTATAATGAACCTGTATTTTGTAACAAAAAAGAAAATGGAATACAAAATAAAAGAAAATTAGAAATAAAGAGGATATATAGCACTGGAGAAAATGTTAAAACTAATTAAGAAATGTTAGGCAAAGTTAAAATCAAAAAAATAAGTGAAATATATGACTTTTCTATAAAAATAGGATATATCAATATTGAATCAAGAAATCGAGAGTAACAAGAACTGAAGAGGAAAATGGGTAAGTTACCAAAGAGGCGTGCTCCCTTCCTCTACCTACCCTATTTTCCAGGATTTGAAAATTTTCTTTAAATTTTCAAAAAATAAATAATCCCTTTTTTGCAAGACATGGCATTATACCTGTGGTGGGCATTTGTCATGTTTGTGGCTGACAAGCGTCTTTTGAACATCTTCCTATGTTTGGGGATTTCCCATGTTATAGATCGCTCTTCTCCAGGGTAGAAGTCAGGCTATGCTCTCTCGGACTCTCCCTCAGTCAGACACAGGCCATGATCTAGGCTTCACCAATCAGAGAGAGACTCCTGCACCAGGCATCAATTGCAAAGTGAAAAATGAGAGAAAGAGATGTAGCGTGGATCAATTTGCGGCAAATGTAGCTCAAGACTCTGCTGTCTGTTCCCCAGCATCACTGGTGGGGGCCACAGGGTCTGGGCAGCAGTGGCAGCAGGAGGGTACCTCGGCCAGAACACGGTGCGGTTCTAGCATTGTTGCTGCATAGTCTCTGATTCTCTCTCTCTGCCAATCCCAGATATTGTGAACTTCCACATATCATTGAATAGATTTCTTTTCTGACTAAACTATCTAGAATAGATTCTGTTGCTTGCAGTAAAGAATCGGATTGATTCATTAACCAGTTCACTCTGCCAGACAATTATAGAAGCTTCCTTGCAACTTGACAATCACTTGTAAATTAAATTTTTTATTTTGAGATACTTGAAGATTCGCAGGCAGTGGTAAGGAATAATATAGAGAGATTCACGTACCCTTTACTCAGTTCCCCACAGTGGTCATGTCTTGTGAGACTCTAGTACAATTTCACAACCGGGACATTGATATTTACATGACATGGGTACAGTCAACATATAGAACATTTCCATCACCACAAGGATCCTTCCTGTCCCCCTTTTACAGCCATGCCCTCTGCCATCCTACCCCTATTTCTCTTTGACCCCTCAAAACCACTAATTTGTTCTCCACTTTTATTTTGGCATGGAACGTGTATTATGTAAATGGAATCATATGCAATCTTTTGGGATTGACCTTTTTTTCACTCAGCATAATTCTTTGGAGAGTCATCCAGAGTGTCGTGTGTATTGATAGGTTGTTCTTTTTAAATTGCTGAGTAATATTCCATGGTATGGGTTACCACAGTTTAACTACCCACCCACTGAAGGACATCTGAGTTGTTTCCAGTTTGTCTTTTATGAATAAAGCTGCTACAATATTCGTGTACAGGTTTTGTGGAAATATAAGTTTTTATTTCTTTGGGAGTCAGGCAAGAATTGCAGTCTCTGGGTCATACAGCAGTTGAAAATTTAGTTTTTGAGAAACTGCCAAACTGTTTTCTAGAAGGGCTACACCATTTTACATTCCTAGCAGCAATATAGAAGTGATCCAGTTTCTCTACATATTAGCTCGTATTTGGCTCTCGCTACTTATTTTAGCCATTCTGATAAGTAATAGTGGTTTCTCATTGCAGCTTTAATTTGCATTAATTTCTCTAATGGCTGATGGTATTGAGCATCTTTCAGTGTACTTATTTGCTATCTTTATATCCTCTTTGGAGAACTGTCTATGTCTACTGCCCATTTTCTAATTGGCGCGCTTATTTTTCTGAACATTGACTTTTGAGAGGTTTTTAAAAATGTGTACTTTAGATACTAGTTCTTTGTTGGATATTTAGTTTGCAAATAATTTTTCCCAGTCTGTAGTCTGTCTTTTCAACCTGTTAACATGGTTTGTTGCACAGTAAAAATTTTTAATTTTGGTGAAGTCTAATTTATTAATTCTTCCTTTTCTGGATTGTGCTTTTGGTTCAACGGCCTGAGAACCAGGAGCTCCAATGTCCAAGGACATGTTCCACCTCAAGCAAAGGTAGCAGATTTGCTCTTCCTCTGCCTTTTTGTTTCTTTTTGGCACCCAGCCTGTTGGATGATGCCCGCCCACATTGGTGAGGGTGATCCTTTTTTTTTCCCCCAACTTCAATGAGATATAATTGATATATAACACTGTGTAAATTAAGGTGTACAATGTGATGATTTGACACACACACACACGCATATATATATGACTTGATACATACATATGTTATATATATATATATACACATATATATATATGAATGAAATGATTACCACAATAAGGTTAGCTAGAGCATCCATCACCTAATATAATTAACATTTTTTTTGTAGTGAGAACATTTAAGATCTATTCTCTTGGCAGTTTTCAAGTATATAATATACTATTGTTAACTCTAGTCACAGTGCTGTATATTAGATCCCCCAAATTTATTCATCTTATAACTGGAAGTTTGTACCTTTTGACCAGCATCTCCCCATTTCTCCAAACCCCTGTCCTTGGAAACCACCATTCTACTCACCGTTTCTGTCAATTCATCTTTTTTTCAGAATCCACATATATTGTGATATTATACAGTATTTGTATTTCTCTGTCTGACTTATTTCACTTAGCATAATACCCTCAAGGTTTATCCATGTTCTCACAAATGGCAGAATTTCCTTATTTTTATGGCTGAATAATATTCCTTATATATGATATATACATATATATATATATATATACACACATATAATTTAGAATATGAAAACTAAACATTGGGGTGCAGACATCTCTTCAAGATCCTGATTTCGTTTCCTTCCAATATATATCCAGAAGTGAGATTGCTGGATCATATGGTAGTTCTGTTTTTGATTTTTGGGGGAGCCGCCATACTATTTTCCATAGTGGCTGCACCAATTTACATTCCTGCTAACAGTCTACAAGGGTTCCCTTTGGTCCACATCCTCACCAACACTTATCTCTTATCTTTTCGGTAACAGCTATTCTAACAGATGTGAGGTGATATCTCATTGTGGTTTTGATTTGCATTTCCCTGATGATTAGTGATATTGAGTTTCTTTTCATATATCTATTGTCCTTTTGTATGTCTTCTTTGGAAAAATGTCTATTCAGTTCCTTTGCCCATTTTGTTTGTTTGTTCGAGGAAGAGTAGCCCTGAGCTAACATCCGTGCCAATCTTCCTCTACTTTTTGTATGTGGGATGCCTTCACAGCATGGCTGATGAGTGGAGTAGATCCACACCAGGGATCCAAACCCACGAACCCTGGGCCACAGGAGTGGAGTGCACAGAACTTTAACCATTTGGCCAAGGGGCCAGCCCCTCTTCTGTCCATTTTTTAATCAGGTTATTTATTTATTTATTATTTAGTATTGAGTTATATGAGTTATACAGTTTGGATATTAACCGCCTATCTGATACATGGCTTACAAATATTTTCTCCCATTCTATGTGTCGTATTTTCATTTGGTTGTAAAGTTTCTTTCACTGGTCAGAAGCACTTTAGTTTGATGTAGTCCTACTTGCTTGTTTTTGCTTTTGTTGCCTATGCTTTTGGTGACGTATCCAAGAAATTGTTGCCAAGATCAATATCAGAAAGGTTTCCCCTATGTTTTCTTCTGGGAGTTCCACAGTTTCAGGTCTGACATTTAAGTTTTTAATCCAATTGAGTTGATTTTATTTATTTATTTATTTGTTTGTTTGTTTTTTTGTTTTTGGGAAGATTGGCCCTGAGCTAACATCTGCTCCCAATCCTCCTCTTTTTGCTGAGGAAGACTGGCCCTGAACTAACATCCACGCCCATCTTCCTCCACTTTATATGTGGGATGCCTACCACAGCATGGCCTTCTGAGTGGTGCTGTGTCTGCACCCAGGATCTGAACCAGCAAACCCGGGGCTGCTGAAGTGGAACGTGCGCACTTAACCACTGTACCACCGGGCCCGCCCCTGAGTTGATTTCTATGTATGGTGTAAGATAAGGGTTCAGTTTCGTTCTTTTGCATGTGGATATCCAATTTTCCCAACACCATTTGTTAAACAGACTATCCTGTCCCCATTTTGTATTCTTGGCTCCTTGTCTATGATCAGTAGACTGGGTTTATTTCTGGGCTCTCTCTTCTGTTCCATTGGTCTGTATGTGTGGCTTTATACCAATACCACATTGTTCTTTTTTTAGACTTTGTTTTTTAGGCCAGTTTCAGGTTCACAGTAAAATTAACAGGAAGATATAGAGATTTCCCATATATTGCCTATCCCCCAACATGTATAACCCCCCTCATTGTCAATATCCCTTACCAGAGTGGTACATTTGTTACAATTGATGAACCTACATTAACATGTCATAATCACCCAAAGTCTGCAGTTTACATTAGGGTTCACTCTTGTTGTTGTATATTCTATGGGTCTGGACAAATGTCTAGTGACATGTATCCATTATTATGGTATCATACAGAGTAGTTTCACTGCCCTAAACTCCTCTGTGGTCCACCAATTAATCCCTGCCCCTCTCCCCCGACAACCCCTGGCAACCACTGATCTTTTTCAGAGTGGCTTCTTTCACATAGTAATATGCATTTAAGGTTCCTCTATGTCTTTTTATGGCTTCATAGTGCACTTCCTTTTGGCACTGGATAATGTTCCATTGTCTACATGTACCACAATTTATGTATTCATTTTTATACTAAAGGACATCTTGATTGCTTCCAAGTTTTGGCAATTATGAATAAAACTGTTATAAATATCTGTGTGCAAGTTTTTGTGTGGCCATAAGTTTCCAGCTCCTTTGGGTAAATACCAAAGAGCATGATTGCTGGATCATGTGGTAAGAGTATATTGTAAGAGACCACCAAACTGTCTTCTAAGGTGGTTGCACCATGTTGCATTCCCACCAGCAATGAATGAGAGTCCCTGTTGCTCCACATCCTCATCAGCATTTGGTGTTGTCAGTGTTCTGGATTTTGGCCATTCTAACAGGTGTGTGGTGGTATCTCATTGTTATTTTAATTTGCATTTCACTAATGACATATGATGTGGAGCATATTTTCATCTACTTATTCTCCATCTGTATATCTTCTTCGGTGAATTGTCTGTTAAGATCTTTGGACCGAGGCCAGCCCTGTGGCACAGCAGTTAAGTTCAAATGTTCTGCTTCAACAGCCCTGGGTTCACTGGTTTGGATGGCAAATGCTGACCTACATACTGCTTGTTAAGCCATGCTGTCACAGGTGTCACACATATAAAGTAGAGGAAGATGGGCATGGATGTTAGCTCAGGGCTAATCTTCCTCAAAAAAAAATTATAAAATAAAATAAAAATATCTTTGGGCCATTTTTTAGTCAGATTGTTTTCTGATTGTTGGGTTTTAAGAGTTTTTGTATATTTTGGATAACATTTCTTTATCAGATAGGTCTTTTGCAAATATTTCTCCTATTCTACGGCTTCTCATTCTCTTTCTATTGTCTTTCATAGTGCAGAATTTTTTAATTTTAATGTTCAGCTTGTCAATTATTTCTTTCATGGATCATGCTTTTGGTGTTTTATCTAAAAAATCATCACCGTACCCAAGGTCATCTAGGTTTTCTCCTATGTTATATTTTAGGAGTTTTATAGTTTTGAGTTTTATATTTAGGTCTGTGGTCCATTTTGGGTTAACTTTTGTGAAGAGTGTAAGAACTCTGTCTAGATTCATTTTTTTGCTTATGGGTATCCAGTTGTTCCAGGAGCCTTTGTTGTATTGCCTTTGCTCCTTTTTCAAAGATCAATTGCCTATATTTATGTGAATCTATTTCTGGGATCTTTATTCTGTTCCACTGATCTATACGTCCGGTCTTTTGGCAATACCACAGTGTCCTTTTTTTTTTTTTTTTTTTTTTTTTTTTTTTTTTTGTGAGGAAGATTGTCCCTGAGCTAACATGTTTACCAATATTCCACTGTTTTGTATGTGCGATGCTGCCACAGCATGGCTTTAGGAGCAACGTGTAGATACTCACCTGGGGTGCAAACCCACAAACCCTGGACCGCTGAAGCTGAGCATGCAAACTTAACCACTTTGTCACTGGGCCAGCCCCACCACACTGTCTTGATTACTGTAGCTTTATAGTAAGTCAAGTAGGTAACATGAAGTTGAGTAGTGTCAGTCCTCTAACTTTGTTCTTCTCCTTCAATACTGTGTTGCTTATTCTGGGTCTTTTGCCTCTCTACATAAACGTTAAAACCAGTTTGTCAATATCCAAAAGACAACTTGCTGAGATTTTTATTGGAATTGCATTGAATCTACAGATCAATTGGAAACAACTGACATCCTGACAATGTTGAGTTTTTCTATGCACAAATATGTAATATTTTTCAATTTATTTAGTTCTTTGATTTTGTTCATCACAGATTTGCAGTTTTCCTTATATAGCTCTTATACATATTTTTGTTAGATTTATACCTAAGTATTTCATTTTGGGGGTGCTAACATAAATGTTATTGCATTTTTAATTCCAAATTCTACTTGGTCATTGATGGAGTACTGTTTTGGTTACCACAGCTTCGCAATATATTTTGAAGTCAGGAAGTATGATGCCTCCATCTTAGTTCTTATTTTTCAAGATTTCTTTAGCTCTTCTGGGTCCTTTGTAGCTCCATATGAATTTTAGAATTGTTTTTTCTATTTATGTAAAAGATATCATTGGGATTTTGATAGGGATTGTAGTGAATCCATAGATGGCAGACTATCGTGAGAATAGGAATGCCAGTTCCAAGTATGCTGTTTCTAGATGATGAAAAACATCTAATTCTCAAGATACTGATGAGTTCTGCACAAGAGAAGATAGAGGTTTGTTTGTTTGTTTGTTTGTGCCCAGCTTTGAGTCACCCTTAATCATCTGGGCCTTGAAGCAGTAGTGCATGTGCCCAGAGCCTTACAAATGAGCCAAGTGCTCTTACAGTCATTTTCGTATTTGCAGATCAATTACCTGACTTCTTCTGCCTTGCTCTGTATCACAAGAAACTAAATTTCCCAAGGCCCCTTCCTCTCTGACTTCTTAGAAGATTCAACCAAGCAGAAGAGTGTGGAAGTAGAGATGAAGCCAGGGTGTTTTTCCTTCTCTTTCACTGCTTTAGGTGGCACTTCTGGTGGCAGCTGTAGCTCCTCTGTGGCTCCAGCTCTCACTGGACAGCTCTTTCTCGTAAGGTTCCAGCTTGCCGAGCAGGTTCAATACGATTCCATTTTCTGTTAGGTGGCCCCAGGTCCAAGGCTCTGGTAACACTTCCTCCCATTTGTTTCTCTAGCCTTAAGGGTTGTAGTAGCTTCTTTCTGTTAATAATTTTGGGGTTGTCTCATTGTGCTCCCATACATAGTGCTTCTCAATTCTTCCATCATCTTTATATCCAGTTACATGTATTGAATTTTCTCTGTTAGAAACACCTAGAGAGGCTGGCCCTGTGGCCGAGTGGTTAAGTTGGTACACTCCGCCTTTGTGGCCTGGGGTTCATCGGTTCAGATACTGGGCTCGGACCTATACACCACTCATCAGGTCATTCTGTGGTGGTGTCCCACGTAGAAGAACTAGAATGGCTTACAACTAGGATATACAGCTACATACTGGGGCTTTGGGGAGAAAAAAAAATACCTAGAGTGGTTTCTGTTTCCTTGAGAGGATTCTAACTGTTAAAGACTCTCACTAAAATAACGCCAAGTTGAACAGTTTGAATGAGGACATCCAAGTCTCTGGGCAAACCAGCAAGCATTATAGGAATAACATAGCAGTATGAGATCTGCCTCCTCTTTTTGCATCATGCTAGTTGCTAGGTATAGTGTTGCCATATGGCACAACCAATTTACATGCTAGTTTGTGTAATTGGCAAACCTTAGAGTTGTGCAGTTCCCATCACAGTCACCTGTATCTAACGAGTTTGGGTGGGTAGACTTTGTCCAAACCTCATTTGTATAGTGGTATCTGTTCATCAGTAAGACTAGAGTCAACTCTGAGAGGTGGGAAAAAACCTACAGCAGCCTAAAGAAAACAGTAATTTTCTCACAGAAAAAAGTCTGTAGGGACAAAATTCAGGGCTGATATGCCACTCATCTCCACAAAGTCCACAGCCACCCAGACACTGGATTTCTTTCCACGCACCAGTCTGCCATCCCTTGAGTGTGAACCTCATTCTTATAATCCATGGAGCATGTGTCTTCCAGGTAGCAGAATGGCGGAAGGGACCAAAAAACAAAAAAAGGAGAGGCAATGGGAAAATGCGAAATATCTCCTGAGAAAGATTCTAAATAGTTACTGTGTGATACTTTCTGCTTACATCCCTTTGGCCAGAACTTTCAGGAGTGGGGATGAATGGGCTCAGATCATTCCTTCTCTGGTCTATGGTAATCTTTAATGGGGAGAGAGAAGCAGTTCCAACACATTGATGCTGATGCTCTGACTTTAGACCTAAAGGAACTTCTAAGGCCCTCAGAGAAAAAAGAAATTGAAATTAAATCAGAAACCTAGAATCATAAGCTTTGAGAACTAGATTTTACAGATCTCAAAAATTATGTAAAATTCACACCACTAGGTTATGAGAACTGTTGTATGCAAATCAGGTTTTCTGATTCTTAGTCCAGTGATCTCTTCATGACATGTTGCCTCAGAGGGAGGGCTGTCCTTCTCTTTGTGGCATACTAAATGTAGCTGCAAATTCTTTGCAGCTCTTCTCCTTAAGTAGGGGAGTTTACTTTTCTATTTTTCTATATTTTTATATTTCCTGTATTTGTATATATATATGTGTATATATACCATATGCATTATATATTTATATAATATTTTCTAGATGAGGCTCTATGTGTGTGTACATATGTAAATAGAAGCAAGGGAATTAAAGAACTGAATTTTTGGAGCATAAGAAAGGAAGGGAAGAAGGAGTAAAGGGAATAGCATCCCAGGTTGGAGATTCTCAACTTCAATTCACAGTAAGCTTCCTCTGTTGTGTGACAACACCATCAGTCAGTAGCTATTAAATGCTATTGGTAGCATATGCTTTAATTAAGAATCAGGGCATGAAGCCAGGCAAAGGTGTAAATCTTTGGACTCCAAAGAGACAAGACATGGCTGATAGCTACCTTTGCAAGTTTCTCCATGCTCTAATGTTATATATCTTCTTCCTGAGCCTAGTTTCCGTGTTAACCCTGATAGCTTCATTCCATATCTAGCTCTTGAACTCTACTCATCTTACTGATGACTTAGGTTCTAAACTCAGCCTTTATTTTTGAGTTTTCTATTCATGGTGCCCAAATGATATCTGCCTTCTCTAATTCCCATTTCTGGTCCACCTGAGGAATTAGCAAGCTAGTGTTGGAGATTGAGAAGAGAGGTCTGTGAGTATGGAACTGGATTATAGGACTTTACCCAAGTCTGCCAAAAGTTGAAGATCCAAGGTAAGAGTTAAAGCTAAAGTCCTTAGAGTACGTACAAGCCTAAATCTGTGTAAGCAAGCTCAGGTCTCAACTCTGAAGGATAAGTGCTAGGCCTCAAAGAGGTCCCAGGGTCAAGAATCAGAAGCAGAATCAGAAGAAATTAAGTGGTCAAGGTCAATTAAAATGATCAGAGTTTGGACATTTTTTCTGCAAAAGTAGGGTTGTATAATGACCATTTGCATGAGTAGAAATGCCAGTTTAAAAGTTCGTAGATGAGGGAATGCCACATTGCCATGTTATCTGAGATGCCCTCCAGTACTTGAGGGTCATGATTTTGTGATGTAAGTATTTGTGGGCATTCCTCACGTAGAAGGCTGACCCAGTTGGGTTCCTGCCATCTTTTTCTGTGTAGATTTCTGCTGGTCTCACATAGGGTGCCAATATTTCTGCTGCCACACAGGTGGACCAAACTCCTGGCTAGAAAGTATGTGAGATTTTCAATAAACTGAGTGTGATGGTTTGGATTTATTGTTCAGCAAATATTCACTATCCTTCTCCCACTATGAGCAAAAGATGTCTCCTGGTCCATTGATATTGTGACTTACTTTGGCCAATGGAATATTAGCAAACATGATGAAAACTGAGTCTTAAAATTACTTGTGAGGTTTGGTTTGAATCTTGTACTCTGGTGATCTTTAATGGGAAAACATGACTTGCTTAGCCTCTGCCCCTTTGGCCTGGGCCCCAGAATAATCACACATGTGGCGGAGCTACATGAACCTATGTCCTAGATTTAAGCTGATCCAAATACACCCTGAAGCACAAAAGAACACAGCCTACATCAGATGAACAGCAGTCAACACACAGATATTTGAACATGAGAATAAATGCTTATTTTTGTAATCATTGAGTTTTGAACAGTTTGTTACAAAGCATTATTATGGTAGTAGCTGACTAAGACAGCAGGCTTAGCAAGATCTTATGCAAATTCTAAGGACACATACATTGAATTGACACCTGTGTCAATTAGAGTTTTCTGTGTCCAGAGTATTGCCCTGGACTCCTGTTGGATTGGGAAGAAGGGAGTGGTGGCATGGAAAAAAATACCAAGAAAAATAAAGGCTAGTAATCCTCCTTTTGAGACACGTCAAACCAGACATACAGAACATTCTGTGCACATTCAAAGTTCAGTCTTTGGAGCATGTTAATGCAAATAATCCATAACAAATCTATAAATCAAAATTGGGGTGAGTTTCTTACGAGCCAGATCTGAGGACTAGCCTGGGGCCTTCCTTCCAGGGCACCAAAGAAGTGTACAGAGTGGTTATATATTGTCAAAAAGCATGCATTACATATGATTGGAATGTCCCTTTTACAGTAGTCACAAGATTGCCTAACTGGCACAGTGATTCATACAGAAGGTAGCCTGTCTGTTGTCTCAAGCTGGGTGGTCACAGGGTGAGCGCAGCAATTCCTAGTCTGGGGGGAGATGTTTATCCTTAAGGAAATGGCAATGTGGGGGGAGTTGCATCTTCACTTTAAAGACATTTATTCTTGTCTTTGGGACAAGCAAATGCTTAAAGTAGATATACAATTAGTGCTCAATGGCCACATCAGGCCCTTTTGGAAAAACAAGGTCATGCAGAATTAGTTTCACACGAAATGGCTTCCTCATATGCTCCAATATATTCTATTGTTTGCCATTTATTTATCATTTTTCCCCTTTGGATCTATAATCTTTTGATTGAAAGCATTGATGATCAAAATATTGCCCCTTGGCTCCAGGGCAGTTGCTGCCTATGCTGGGTTCATCATGTCCCTCCGTGCTAGGCTTTTATCTCATTTATTTGCCCAGTTGTCTACATTGAGGGGAAATGGTCAGACAAGCATAAAGGTATATATATTAACAGAGGAAGCATTTCATAGGTTATACAATTTTCAATTAATTTTAGATTGTTGCACAAACATTATACATGTGCTTTTCTATGACCCCTTGTGTTTACATTGTTCACAATTATAGAACAAGTACAGTAACAGTGATAATAATTCAACATATTTAAAAACTTTAGTTTAAAACGAGTTCTTAGCAGAGTCTTTATCAGAAAAGGAATTTGCCCAGGACTATGAGATCTAATGAGCATCTCAAGTCACCGAGCAACCATTATTCAAGCTTATATGCCAGTTTTACAACACTAAGTAAAGAAAACAGCAATTACTTTGACTATTATGACTAGTACAAGAATTCCAAGAAGTAATAGAAATAGGAATTGCAATCTGGATTAAAGAAGGGAACCGTTACTGGAAGGGAACCCGTCAAACATATCAAGACTGAGTGTAGGATTGCTTAAGGCATTCACCTGTTTTTTCATGTGCTTTAGCATAGATGACATATTGGAAGATTCATCACATATAAAAGCACAGCATTCAGTTTGATTACTGTATATGTACCACCTTGGGATGTAGTTAAAATACTAAAGCCATTCTATTTTGAAAGACAGCCTTTTTCATTAAAGATATTTAAATATTTAATAAGGCTATTCCTGCTTCACTATCATTAAGGGTTTGTTGAGTATATTTAGTCAGGGTTTCTCTATGTGATGATGACATCTCCTAGCCCCAAAGAAGGAACAAATATAGCTGCTTGGTGGCCATACCGGTGGAACACTGAATGAGCCCATCTGGCCTTAAAGAGAAGGGGATTGGTGACTGGTGTTAACTTGGGGTGAATCCATCCCTGCAACCAAGGGAAACTCAGGGTGCAATGTTTTAGCCATCTAGGCAGTAGCCAAGGCCAGATATTTGTTCCACATAACCATTGAGTTCCATTAGGAGCAACCAGATAAATGCCTGGTCTTCAAGACCAGTCTGTTCCAAATCAATCACTTTCTTTAAGTATGATGGTATTTTGAAACCTTAAACTGAACAATTATAAAATAGATATACTGTTTAAGCATAACAAAGGTTTAAATTAGAGGATATAAGGTTGGGAATACAGGGCTGGTCTGGAATCTTGGGACGGCTGTCTACAACAGATGCCATCTTCTTCTCAGCCTGGTATTGTCCTTTCCAACAGGGCTGCAAAGAGTCTTTTATTTGATGCCTCTTCTGATAAACAAATTCTCCAGGTTATGGTCCATGATCCTTGAGGTCTTGGAGCTCTCTGTGAAAATAATCAGCTACCAACCTTTCATTTCTTTTAAGCACATCCATGAGACCCTGACAACAATGCAATATATTTCCCTTAAGCAAAGCTGATTCATATATTTCCTCATCTAATTGCATAGGATGTCCTATTAGTATTTCAAAAGGAGACAGCAGATGTTTACCAAAAGGTGTAGATCTAAGATTAAGGAGCACTAACAGAAGAGCTTTTGGCCATGAGAGAGTAAATGCTTTGGAAAGCTTTGTTGATTGAGTTTTGAATGTCCTATTATTTCTTTCCACCAATCCTGAGGACCGGAGATGGTAAGCACCTGGAAATACTGCATTATTGGCTAAATGTTACAAATAAATTTAATTATTTTTTAATTATTTGTCTGGTGAAATGAGTTCCTTGATCACTGTGTAACTCAGTAAGAATTCCTCAAACAGGAATTACCCTTTTCAACCTAAAGCTGTTATTCTTCTGAAGGAAAGGTCTCAACCAAATGTGAGAACATACAGATTATTACAAGATATATTTATATCCTTGAGATGGTGGCATTTGGACAAAGTCCAGTTCCATACCCCAAAAGGTCCCTTAGGAAGGGGAAAGTGGCCTTGTGATACATGAAACTGTTCCTCTAGATTATATTTTGGGCATATTGAACAATGAGGATAGGCTGTATAGGCCACTGTGGGAGAAAGTTTCCAAAAGTATTGTTTTCCCCCTTTTGTTGTCACTTTATTCCTTTCCTTCCATGGTGATTTCTTTAGCCTATGGAAGGACATCTTTTACTGGGTTAGCAGAGTTAATAAAAAGTAGAAGGCATTCTTGAGGCTGGACAGCATATCCAGCTTGATAACATCCTTGCTCATCTTTTAAGTAAGACTCATCTGTAAACCAAGTTAAATAATAGAATGCAGTCCTGCTCATTTCCTCTTATGATGTTGGAAGCAAGGTACCACAGTTAAAATAGTGAATAATATTTACTTACATAATATAACCTAAGCAGGTTTATCATCATTTGCTTGATAATGCTTCCCATACAATTTAACATAGCAAACAAGCTAATCAGTATCTTCCTCTTTATAGGAAGAGAGAACAAATTTCTTTGAGAAGTCCCAGGGGCGCTCTGAAAATTCTCAAAGAAGAAAGTCAAAAGAAAGACTTTGTTTAGGATATGAATTATGGGGAGCTTGTCAAAAATATCAAAAGATTGTAAAACACTTTTTCAAACAAGATTAATAAAAAACCTTAATTTTTTGAGAAAACTAAGAAGTAAGAAATTATAAGCTTTCTTTTACATTAGAAGTCTGTGGCTTGGCAAATTTATAAATACCTTTCATAATTTCTAAAAACATGTTACTTCACAGTGCAATCTTTTAATAAAATATAAGACGTTTACTAATACACCTAAACAACTTTTAGTTTTTCTATAATAAGAAGCCAACATAAACTTATATATAATAATTAATATTTAATATTTTATCTTATTTAGATATGATCTAGATATTTAATGAATTTTTATCAGTTAAAATAACCTGGCAAAACTTCAAAGTTTCAAGTTATTAAAGAGATTTTGGAAGCTATTTTAAGTACATGCACCATAACACATAATTATTGTTAAAAGTTCACCCAACACTCATCTTTTTCACTTCCAGTTACTTGTTCCCAATAATTATTTAGATTGTCTACAAGACTTCACAAGACATTAGACAAAATTAGCCATCATTTTAAGTTATTATTTATGTTAACCAGTTTTGTAATAGTGATAACATCAGCTTATGTGACCAGTAAATGTAGAATAAAGGCTGCATTTATTATCTGCATCACATCCAATGCTGATAATTTTGAGGACATATCTGTTTTAATCAAACCAACAAACTTAAACAAGCTTTTATTTACCAAAGATTATTTCATATCACGTTAACTCAAAAGACATTTGGGTTAGTTGCATTTAGAAAAAAACATTTGTAAGTGCTTACTTTAAGTCAATTGAATAGAGCTCTTTAGTAATTATACCATCTGGAGGTAAAATATAACACATTTATAACATACCTATATAGATACACATAAATGACAGACAGATACAACAAAGATTTTCCTTAGATTTTTGGGCAAGGGTGACTTCACAGCAGACTATGTCTGCAAAAACTTCTTTCCCCATTTTTTTTCTTTCTTTCAGTCTGAAGAATCTGGGATGGGAATCTCCCTTTTCATTAAGCACGTGCAAGTCACCAGCATGAAGCCAACCGGGGTGTGGAGGGGAGGCCGCCATTAGGGAACTGACTGAGCTTTTTAACAAGCTCAATTTCCTGCTTTTGTCTTAGTTTTGTCTTGCTATAAAGTCTGAACAATTCATAAAGACACAGTAGTGGGTCAGAAGTGTCCAGCTTGTGACCACTACTCCCTAGAGAAAGGTTGTGAACACTCTCTTACGTGTCTCAGTTTCTCCCGCCAGCAGCCTAAAACCTCCATGAGGGCTTGGAGTGTGGGTGACCAGCTCTCATATGCGATTCCCTGGATGAACCTTTAATTAATTAACGTGAAAGATAGTGGAGTTCCCTATGGGACCACTACTCTTGATGAGGACTGTAACCCTCCAACACTGCCACTAAGGTTCTCAGTCAACTGAGAATGCCTTTTGGCCAAGAGGAGCAATGTCTCATTTCTTCAGAACTGAACCTGTTCAGCCTCTCATTGCTCTATCAAGCAGTTTGTTCAGACTTTATAAAAACAGTTCTTTCGAATTGTAGGGACCTGAAATTGGCCAGCCCAAGATATGTCTCTATGGCATCAGGATTATTTGAGGCTGATTGCTTTTGATAAACTGGGACAGGGAAGGAGGCTCTGAGGAATGGAACTTGCCCTTTGTTAGGACACATTTACATTTGAAGGTAAACCTCTATCTGTAAAGGTGCCTCCCTCTCTGTACCAGGAAGAAGAAAGGAGATGACCTTCTCTCTAGAAACTCTTAATCAATACCAAAGGCAAGGACTTAAATCTGCATTTTATTGTGCTTCTCTGGTAACCTCCTGTAACTAACTTCCCTCCCCCTCTCAACGTTGGCATTTCTTTAAGGATTAAGCATCTTTCCTTAGGCTAGGAACTGATTGCTGTGCTCACCTGTGACTGCCCAGCTCCAGACAATCGACTTGCCTCCTGCTATGCCCACCGAGATAGCAGACCACTACCTTCTGTGTCCATCAAGCGCTGTGCTGACAGGGCAATCTTGTGACTATTGTGGGAGGGACATTTCAACCATATGTGAAACACCCTGTTTGGGGGTATATAACCACTCTGTGCACCCTACTTCTTCGGTGCCCTTTCTTCCTTTGGGAAGAAAGGCCCCGGGCTGTGGTTCCTCATAAAGCTTTGTTTAATTTTCTCTTGCTATTCTGTCTCATGTGAATTTAATTCGTTCTCCGGCCAGACGAACCTACATTTGGGAAGAGGAAATGTCTTCCTCCCCTACACAATTTAAAGACAAATTTAAGAAGTCAGCCTGCCCCATTTCCTCCTAGGCTCCCCTGGCCTAGGAATTCCCCCTAGGTTCCTCTTTCCTAGGAATTTCCCTCCTATATTCTTCTTACACAGGGTATGTACTGGTACTTTCCTAAGACACACAGACTTAAGGTTTGAAACAGCTTATATAAACTCTGGAGCATTGACTTAAAATAAGGAGGTCTGAGTTTCAGAAGAACTCACCAGGATCACCTGAAGAAGCAGTGATCTGGGAGAGCTCAATGCCAGTTCAGTGTAGATTCCAGGTGGTCTCTGGTGGGTTTCTCTGAAATCCTGCCATGACTACACCAAGAAATGTTGATGCAAATAATCCATAACCAATCTATAAATCAAAATTAGACTGAGTTTATTATGGGCCAGATCTGAGGACTAACCAAAGAAGTGGAGTGTACAGAGTGGTTATGTACCATCAAAGAGCATGTATCACATATGATTGCCCCTTTTACAACAGTCACAAGATTGCCTAGCCAGCACAATTCACACAGCAGGTAGCCTGTCTATTGTCTCAAGCTGGGTGGTCACAGGGTGAGCACAGCAATCAATTCCTAGCCTAGAGAGAGATGCTTATCCTTAAGCAAATGCCAATGTGGGGGAAGTTGCGTCTTTATCTTAAAGGCATTTGTTCTTGTCTTTGGGATGTGGTAAACACTTAAAGCAGATATACAATGCTGGCTCAATGGCTATGTCGGATCTTTTTGGAGAAACAAGGTCAGGCCACATTAGTTTTATACCAAATGGCTTCTTCATATACTCCAATATATCCTATTGCTTGCCATTTATTTATCAGGCATTACCTTCAAGTTTTTACCATATTCAAGCACCAACTCAACTATTATCTCTTTAATATATTTTTATTGGCTTATTAATTTAATTAAACAGGGATTATGTATTCTAGTGTTGTTCTAGTCATATCTATGTAAGAAAAAATGCATGTGCAAATAAAAATATTAAAAGCAGTCCATCTACTTGTCACTTAAATTGTTTCAAAAACCATAAATTCTCTTTCCCAAAGTTGATCCCCAACTCTTAACATGGCTTCCTTTGAAAAATCAATTTGAACATCCCCAAATCTACTCCAGTGATATGCTTCTCCCTCCTCTTGTCAAACTTCCCAGCATTACCTGGGACATCAAGGCTTACTCTGGTTCATTCAGAATGGGGTCTATTGTTCCATAGGAGGTGGCTTCTCAGTTGTTGTCACTGAAATTGAGTGATCTTAGAAGTGAACTGTCAGATGCCACAATACGTAGGTCAATGTCCCATCTCTGATTTTGATACCTTAACCACTGTAGATAGTAGCTGATTATGGGTAGAAAACGAAGGCCACAACCTTCAAAAGGTAGAATTGGATATTTGAGAGATCGGAGACTACCAGCCCCTAAGGCAGTCAAGCAGTGAAAGATAGTTTAGAGAGTTTAGACAAGAGAAGATTCTGGCTGAGAAGAGACTTCCAAAGACAGAATTACAATGACTGAGAGGCCCAGTGGTGAAGGCTTTTGTTCAATTCCCAGTTCTGATAATTGTTGAGTTTATAACTTTGGGCAAGTTTATTGTACTTCCATGTATCTCAGTTTTCTCATCTGTAAAATGGGGGAAGTAATAGCTCTTATCTCCCTCACAGAGTTACTGTGAAGACTGAAGAGAAAATATATATAAACAAAGCATTCATTCTAGTCCTGGCACATTGGAAGTGCTCAGTAAAAAGCAGATACTATTATTATTTTTTTGATATTCTCATGGTATCACACGAAAGATCCAGGAATTAGAATAGCCTGGACAGAACAATTAAAGCAACCAGAAGGCAGTGTCTGCAAAGATAAATGTGTGCCCGCTCTACAAGCCTGTGGCTGTTAACTGGAGCTCTCTTTGCTGCTAAGAGCTGAGTGATGACTGCTGCCCTGGAGGTGCGTGGTATGACTGGGCATGGCTGCTGTGATGACTCACTGCAGAGTAGGACATGGGAGATAAGGAGAGTTACGCTCCTGAGGCAGCTCCCAGAACAGAGGTTACTTTGCCTGCAGGAGGCAGCAGGGTAGGGAGGGGTGAACTGGCAGTCATGTCGCCATATCTCCATGGTTGGCTCAGCTTCTCCAGTAGGGAGAAAACATCAGCTCAGGCCATAGTGGCTGTTTATAAGGCTAATGTCACACAGCACACTTGTGCCTCAACTTGCTCTTATCTAATCTGAATTGGCCTTATTATCATTTCCCTAGAGAAACGTCAATCCAGAGGATTTGATTAGCAGAAAAGGAGTGGGAAGGGAAACAGATGTGAAGGAAGCTAGAAATTCATGGGTAGAATATCGGACTTTCTGGAAGGGACAGTAGTAGAGAAGGCACAATCAGTTTCTATCTAAACAGACCCTAAACCTCCAAAATCCTGAATCACCTTTTTGCTCTCAAGGTGATCCCTATTCCAAACCCTTAACCAAAATTCCACTTTTTCTATCACTGGTATCACCATTCTCCTGGTCATCCAGAAATGAAACCTGAAACTCATCTGTGACTGTTATACCCACCTCTGCATCCCATCACTTTCCATGACTTTATTTTCCTCCATAAAATTTTTCTCTTCATGTATTTCCCTCCCCTCTACCGTCATCCTGGGCAAAGCCCTCACTTTGTCATTCCTGTACCCCTAATCTAGCCACTGTGTCTCTTGTCTTTTATCTAATCAATCCAGATGCCCAGGACCACACCAACCTTTTGTAGATATTATTTTCATCATGTCAAATTGTCACAGACTAATTGCCTGGGAGAACTCAGGGGAGATTTCAGAAGCATTTGAGAAAAAAACTGTTTTTCTCTCTTTGTTAGGTTAAGAGATGCAATTGACAACCACCCTGAACCAGACCAAGTCTCACCAAAAGAATGATGCCTTTGACATTTGCCTCATTTTTAATGCTAAGATCTTCCCTCAGGGAGGAGCTTAGGCCTTATTACCATAACATGCAGTTTATAAAGGAGCATGTTTTCCAGCTGAGCTTGTGCAAGCGAATACCCACCTCTCCCTTTTGAATATTCATTCTCCATCTGAAGTAAAATGCCCCTGCTGTCCTGTGCTCAGGGACAGTCACGAAGGTGGAAATGATTCTATGTGGCCTCCTATTTGCTGCAAATATACTTTACTTTGTGTGACAACTACTACTGGTGGAGAGTCTGATTTTAACTCACCAGGAGACAAACCTACTTTGGTTCTGTAACAAAACCCTTCCTCAAAAGCCTTCAATTCCTTTTTTCCTAATCTGCGAAGTCCTGACTTTTCTTCATGACTTTCACGATACTCTATAATATGGCCCCCATCAACATAGTAGCTTATTCCACTTCTCCAACCATGGAGCCATCCTTACCCCCATCCTGACAATGCACCATAGCCTGGTGCTGATGTAATCAGGAAATATTGCCAAGATATCATTAATGTGACTATCCTAATAAATCCCATTTTGCCTGGGATGGGGAAACAAGGGAGAGAGGTGAAATACCTTCTATCAGGATGGTGTTCCTTGAGACCCCAGGTAAGGGCTCAGTATGACATGGGAAAGAAAGTTTCTGGCTTGGAATGCAACTCATTCCTACATATTAAGAAGCATCTGAGGTGAATGAGAAAGGAAAAAGGACATTATCTCTGCCGCTAAATAATCCACAATCAATAGGGAGATGAAGATGAAAGCCACCTGTGTAACAGAATGCAGAATGGAAGAAAGAGAGGCTCAGAATTCCTCATTCCTTTGCAGAAGGTAGGCAAAGGCAAATAGTATTCTCATTTTCTAGGTGACAAAAGTAGCTTACCTGCCTGAGAGTTTAAGTGGCTTATTTACTGTCACAGGGCTAATAATTAGCAGATTAGAATCTCCTACTTTGTGGTCTTTCTCATGCACTGCTCTGCTTGCATTCATTAGGGCTATGACACATCCAGAGAAGTGATCAAGCATGCTGGTGGTAGGGGAGTGGGCACGGAGCTGTGAGACCTCCTGTGCAAGGTGGTATTTGACCTGAGAATAGAAGGACCCAAGAGGTTTCAATCATAGAACAAAGGAGAGAAGAAGGAATATTTCATAAATAAAAAACTCCATGAGCAAAGCCACAGAGCAGGGCAAGAAGAACCACCCAAAGGCAAGATTGTTTGGGGAGTGAAGACTCCCTCTCACCCCTGAGAAGTTGAGATAAAGGAGGAGGGCAGGCCTGGGTGTCTCTTGACTGATAAACAGGCTCCACCCAGAGGCTAATAGTGTGTATATGGGGACGGGGGTGTCTAGTGGCAGAAGTGCCCCTTCTCCAGGAAGAAGGAACTGGGGTTAGGGGTAGGAGGGAGGCCGTTTCCTGAATGCCACTCCTCAGACTCAGCACCTAGTGCAGAACCAGGAAGGATTCTGGGAGCCAGAGAGGACAGACAGAAGGCAAGTTCCCTGGAGAAAACCATTACCTTTTGGAGTCAGATGCCTAGGGTGGGGGTTGGGGGTGGCTGTCGTGTGCAAATGCCCTGCCCCCACCAGAGAGGAGGGAATGTGAGGCTTGGAGAGTAGAAACGGGAATGAAGGGAGTTGATGGGAGAGGAAGGGAAGTCATGATACATCCAGGGGAGAGGTTCATTCTGAAGCCCATCTGGGAACATGCACTGGGATGAAAATATGTGTGTGGTGGGGGGGGAGGGTAAGGAGGGGGACGCGTCAAAATTACCTGACACAACTCTCTTTAATGGACCCCTGTCCCTGAATCAGCTTCTCTCTCCTCCATCCTCACTCAGTTCAGGAGGGTGGAGAGGCGGACTGAGACTGGTGCATGGAATGGCGACTCTCAGGAGGCAGGAGGTACGTGATCCCCTTGACATGCATGGGGCAGATTTATGACATCTTTTCCAGCTCTAACATCCCACAGACACTCTCCCCCTCACAGCCTGCTTGATCCTTACCCAAGACAGGCAACAGCCCTGTTTTTTTATCTCCCAGAGTTTTGAAGAGGACTGGGTTTAGGGAGAATGAAGAGAGTTATTTTTGTCCAGAGGTGCCCTAGCACTAACTAATTCTCTCTTCTCTCCCCTTCCTTTTCCCCCACCTCTCCCTCCTCATCCCCTTCCTATTGTGTTTTCACTTCCTGGTTCCCTTCACAGAGGCCTCTAGGAGAGGAGCCCCCCACTGAAAGGAGCAGAGTGTGGGGCATGGTCAGGAGGATGCTGGTGCTTGTCCTGATTTTGAGTCTGCTCCTTGGTTCTTCTGTGCTCTTGTTCTACATCTTCGGGAGCTGTGGCCCTCGTAAGCAAGATCCTGGAATCCCCCCAACCCTGTCAGCCCTCCCTCCGTCCTGGGCCCCATCTGTCTGTCTGTCATCCTGAGGCTCCAGGCTCACTGACTTACTCACCATTCGTCCTGACCCTCCTGCTCCCCCTATTCCCTACTTCTTCCTTCCTGAATTTCACCCCTGGCCACCAGTTAGATCTTTTCCCTCTCACCAGGGTCTCTCTCCTTTTTCCTCACCTGGCTTTCCTTTGCCTAGCCCCTTGGGGGAGCCATTGTCTCTCTCTCTTTCCCAGCTCTGAGGTTTTCCCCACAGGTCCTTGTGAGACGCGTGTGTGTTGGGATCTCCTGGCTCGTTACCTGGCCTCTGGTAATACCAGTGTGGCTCCCTGTACCGACTTCTTCAGTTTTGCCTGTGGACAGGCCAAAGGGATCAGTAATTCTTTTCAGGCTCTTGCAGAGGAGAACAAGAACCGACTTCGGAGAATACTGGGTAAGGAATGCAGGGTGGAAGATTCTCTGTGCCAGTGCGTGACTCTGAGTCTAGAACCCAGTGTGGTTGGGGGACAGCTGATTTGCACCATCCTCAATGGGCTCTCAGGGAACTGCCTCAGTTTGCTTCTCTGTCACTGTAACTTTCATCTTGGCACCAACACTCTTCAATCTCTTCTGGCCCCTCTCTTCATCTTTTCTTTACCTAATCCCTGTCCTTTTTCCTTTGCCATTTATCCATGATTACTCTGTTCTCTCCAAGTTCTCCTTTTTACAAAGCTCTATCTTCTTTGTTATCTCCCCCAAATCTTCAGTTTCTATCCTATGCTGGTATCTTTCCCTACCAGCATCTCCTCAATACCTATTGCACTTCAGTTCTTGTATTACTCTCATTCTCTAGCCTTCATACCCTTCTTGTCTTCTAATGTCACCTTGTCAGTGTAATCCTCTCCCTTCCATTGCTTCTAGCTCTCTTCTCTCACCATTATGTCCTGTTCTCCACTGAAACCTTGGACAATGGCATGTAAATTGAACTGGAAGAGGTGGGACAATGGGGATGGATGATTGGAGATGATGGTTGGAGGAAAGAAGTGGGTTAGTGGAGTGAGAAGTTATGGAGAGGGCTTTATCTGGTTGCATGTAAGGGAGAGAATACAGATAAGTACAAAGCTATGCTGGAAGAAAAGGAGAGCCAAGTTAAAAACACAAGTTAAGGAAGATTCCTATAGATTGTGACTGTGGAGAAGAGAAAAGAACTGAGAAGAAAACTATGAGGGAGGAACTGAGGCCATCTAGAAGGTTGGAAGTGGGTCCCTAGAAGGTGGTGGATGGTGGTAAGGATATGGGAATACAAATATATATGATAAGCATGCATTTCCAGTGTAGGGGAACCCAGAGAATGTGTTGATAGTATCAGTTGGAATTTGAGAGAAATAAGTATATCTCTCTGCCCTCCTTCCAGTGATGGAGAAAGAGTGGAAGTGGGCTCTTCCTTGGTGGAGGGTCATGCTTCCAGTTAAGGCACAGAGATGAAAAGAAAAAATACGTTTAGGACAAATTCTACTAGCCACAATAGAATGAAAAGACTTCAGGGTAACTAAGGGAGAGATGTTCAATATTAGAGTGTGGATGAGTCCAATGGATACTTGTTTGGGTAATTGTCATGGGTCTGTTTGTTTCCTGGGATCAAAGAGTGAAGAGTCTGGACTAAGGGAGCCCGCCTTTGTTTCTTCTATGTGCTAAACCTTTCCTTATGAGTTTTCCTCTCTCCAATCCCTCAAACTTCTCTGGTTTCCTGAATCTTTCTAATTTCTTCATTCAGCTCCCTCCTGCCTTCCACTTCTACTCTTTCTCCTTTATCTTTATCTTACTTATTCTCATCTCTTCCTTTTCTTCCCTGTCTTTGCCTCTTTATTTTCTTTCTCATGTTTCCTTTATTTTCCTCAGTGTCTTTTCCCCACTCCTTTTCCCTGCTCTTATTCTTACATCAGGTGGATCCAGTCCAATTTCCTATTTTCTCAATTTTCCTCATCCCTCTATTTCTCACCTTCCTCCCATTTCCCAGAGAGTCTTCACTTTCTTTCCTATAAGCTCTCTGTCTTTACCATCCCTGCTTGTCTCTGTGCCAGCCCCACTCATTTAATTCTCCCATATTTCCTTTCTAGAGGCCCCAGGTTCCTGGCACCCGGGCTCTGGGGAAGAGAAAGCCTTCCAATTCTACAGCTTCTGCATGGACACAGATGCCATTGAGGCTGCAGGGGCTGGTCCCCTCAGACAAATTATTGAGGAGGTGAAACCGGGGGCATCAACTTCTCCCACATACATAATGCATAGGACCAATGTATGCTCGAGACTGCCATTTTTTTTTTCCCTAGAGGATGGGTGTCTCTCTTAGGGATCCCCATGTTTCAGAATCTCCAAGTTTTAGGAAATGGCAATGCCTTGTGGAAGTATTAGGACCTCGGGTGGTGGTAGAGAAAAAAGGATAGAGGTGGAACCCTAGAGAAATCAAAAGACTCAAGAGTAGAATTCAATAAGCAGCAGCTATTTGAGGAATGGGGGATGCGTCTCAGAGACTATACCCCTATGCTGAGCCCTGTCTCTCTTCCCAGCTTGGAGGGTGGCGAATTTCTGGTAGTTGGACTTCCTTGGACTTTAACCGAACTCTGAGACTTCTGATGAGTCAGTATGATCACTTCCCATTCTTCAGAGCCGATCTGCAACCTCATCCCACCCCTCCACACTTGCCAGTAATCCAGGTGAGGGATGCACTGGCAAAAATACCGTGAGAACTGGGCCTGCCTTGAATTCTAGATTATCATCTCTTAGAAAGAGGTTGAAAGTTGGGTAAATAGGACAAATACATAATGTAGAGAAGAGATCTACCTTTAGGGAAAATTATTGATGTGAGAGTCAGGGACACTAGGTGAGATTAGGGAAGGGAGCAGGGCCAGTTCTGGGAAGACAGATGTAGTTCTGTTGTTCCATTTTACTGCTTATCTAGATTACCTCAAGAACCTCTTAACTAATCCCTTATCTCCAGTATTGCCCTCCTCTTATTTACTCTTCATTTTTGCCAGAAGGACCTTTCTAAACCAAGAGCTAATTATGTTATCGTCTCTGTTTAAATGCCTTCAGTGCTTCACCAGGTCATCACAATGCAGTTCCTAATTCTTAGCAAAGCCTTGCAAGTCCTTTTGCATCTGACCCCTACACACTTCTCCAGCTTTATCTCCCCCTTCCACCCCAAGCCATGTTCACTCACTGATAGCTCGTACAATATTCCTCAGTTCTTTGCATATATGACTCCCTTTGACTACAGCATTACTCCCCAATCCCCCACACTGAGCCTGGAAAACTTACATATTTTTCAAAGTTTGGCTTTGCTTATAATATCTCCCAGGAAATCTTCACTGACACCCTGGCTATGAGTTACGTAAACTGTTCTGTGCTCCCATTTTTCCACGCTCTCAGTGTTTAACACCATATTGAAGACTGTGAATCTCTTAAGAACAGGACCACACCTTATTCACCTTTGTTCCTCAGGATCTAGCACAGGGCCAGGCATCCAGAGGCCCACATGAGGTGTTTGTTGAACGAGTAAATAAATAAAAACACAGGAGGCATCAGTATTGCAGTAGGCAATGCAATGCTATAAATTTGGCCCCTACTCTCAAAAATCCCACAAAATTACAAAAGGATGAATATACAAGAAGAACTATAATCAGTATGAGACATTCTAAACTTCAGCTCTAAAGGATGTACACAGGAGTTTAACTGATATGGCCTTTACAGATTGGTTAAGAGCTGAAATGATTAAGGAATGACTCAGAGAGGGGAGGATGTGAGCTGAGCCTTGAAGCATGGTGGTTGTGAATCAACCACCTCTGTGGGGTCAGTGAGGAGGTGGGTCTGTTGAACAGAGGATTTAGGTATAACAGTGTAGTGCAGTGGGAGGTAAAAGTAAAACTGAGGACATGAAGTTGGGCCTGATTATTCCAGGCCTAAAACATCAGACAAAGGTGATAACTTTTAGCATAATAGAAAAAAAAAAGAGCTACCAAGCCCTTGCAAATACAATGGTCATAATTTGAGCTTAAATAGAGTCACTGATTTGGGAGGTCAACCTGGAGATGTTGAGGAATCTAGATGAGCAATTTTGAGGTTCTGAACTAAGATGATTGTGGTAGAAATGGAAAGGAAAGGCCAGGCATGTGCATGTAGGCAACTTCATCCTAGTGGTAGTGGTCCATGACGAGGACTTGATGACTGATTAAACATAAACAAAGGAGATGGAGGAATTGGAAAATGACCCCTCAGTTTTGATTTGGTGTGAAGAGGAGAAAGGTAGTTTCCATTAATTTGAGACTGGATGGACTCTACGGGGAAGAATAAGTAGAGAGAATGGACTACAGAGAGAGCACCCCAGTGAGGGGTGTGGGAGCAGAGAAGAGTAAGAACAGGTAGGGAGGTGGGAGTCAGACCAGTGCAGGTGACCCACAAAGACAAGGAGGAGCCAATTTAAGGAGGGAGGAGTCATCATTGATTCCAGAGATTTCCAAGCTCAGAAAATAAGGAATGAGAATTCAACATTGGAAACCTTCTAGAAGACAGTATCAAAACAGTTATAAAAATGGGCACAGATTGTACAGAGTTTAGGAGGAAGGTAAGGAAGTTGAAGCAGAGGCATAGATAACTTTCAGTTCTTTAAAGTTTGGACATAAAATGTGACAAAGGAAGCAAGTGAAAGTTTTTTCAAGATAGGGGAGAAGTATACAGCTCAAGGTGGGTGTGGGATATTATAGTTGGAGAAGAAAAAAGAAAAGCGTAAGAGCAAAGATCTTCAGAATAGAATCAAGGACACAACAGTGCCAGAACTAAAGTGAGGAAAGGAAGGTGAGTGAGCTACCTGCCTAGGGTGCAAAATTTAAGAGGGTACCCAAAACTCAGTAATCAAGCTAAATAATGCAAAATAATAAATGCAAATGAATAAATAAATGCAAAAATCCATGATGAACAAAATATCAAGTTTTTATTCATTGTAGATTTTTTGAAAAAATAACGTTTTCTCCAAAATGTATTAAAAATACACTATGCATAAAAAAGAATGAAATCTTGCCATTTGTGAGAACATGGATGAACCTAGAGCGTGTTATGTAAAGTGAAATAAATTGAACAGAGAAAGACAAATACTGTATGATTTCACTTATGTGTGGAACCTAAAAAACAAAGCCAGAAAAACAAAACAAAACAGAAACAAATTCACAGATACAAAGAACAAACTGGGTCCCCAGAGGGGAGAGGATGGGAGATGGGCAAAATGGATGGAGGGGATTAAGAAGTACAAACTTGCAGTTATAAAATAAATAACGCACGAGGATGTAATGTAGAGCATGGGGAATATAGTCAATAGTGTAATAACTTTGTACCGTGACAGATAGTTGTTAGATTTGTCAGGGGGCTCATTTCGTAATGTGTATAAATGTCAAATCACTATGTTGCACACCTGAAACTAATACAATACTGGATGTCAACTATACTTCCAGTTAAAAAAATACATTGTGGGTTGTCAGAAGAAAATCCACGATGAGCCAAGTTTTGCTATTTTATTCTACATGGATTTTTAGCATTCATTTTGATTTTTAAAAATATCAAGTAAGGTATTATTTATATTGATTACTGAGTTTTTAGTACCTCTTGAATTTTGCACTTGAGATGGATATCTCACTCCGCTAACCCTAGACCTGGCCCTAGAACAGGGAATGGTTCCCCTCAGGACATGGGCTATTATGCCTCTCTACCACTGAGCACCCCAAAACTGGCTGAAATACCCACCATCTCTCCACATTTCCATGTCTGGACTCTCCCCCACGCCCCTTACCCACCCCCCATCCCTCCCTCTCTTTGCACTCTCGCTCCTTCTCTAGTTCCTTTTTGTACCTTCTCCTAAGGCCATCTTCCATGGTATACTCTCCATCTCCCTACATCTGCCATCTCCTTCCTCCACACTCCCCACTTCTCTCCAGTCTCTCTTGTGTCCAGATATACCAGCCAGAGTTTGACCTTCCTGTCAAGCAAGAGCAGGAACAGAAGAACTATGCTCAGGTAAGATGGCACTGTGGACAAAGGTCCTGACCTCTGATTCTAGGAGAAAGGTAGGGGCTGCTGGTGGCTGTGACTGACATTGTCCCTCCCCTAGATCGTGCGGGAATACCTGACTTACCTGAATCAGCTGGGAACCTTGCTGGGAGGAGACGCAAGAAAGGTGCAAGAACATGCTGCCATGTCCATCTCCATTACCTCGCAGCTGCTTCAATTTCTGAGACCCCCGGAACAGCGACGGGCACAGGGAAAGCTCTTCCAGATGGTCACTATTGATCAACTGCAGGTGCCTTAAACCAGGGACTGGAGGAGGATGAGCATGGGATTCTCCCTCCCAAACTTTCTTGACCTCCTTGTATTCTTTCTGCTCATTCCCTAATTCCTTGCCATCCATAAGTTTTCTGGCTCCATTCTTTCCCCATCCTCCCTCCTCCCCAGACCTTCTCAAACCCTGAAGGAGGGGAAGCCCGCTGTCCTGCCTCCAGTCCTCCTTCTTGGCTCCCTTCAGCCTTTGTATCTCTCCTCTAAGGAAATGGCCCCTGCCATTGACTGGTTGTCCTGCTTGCAAGCGATATTCACATCGATGTCCCTGAGCCCCTCCCAGCCCCTTGTGGTCCATGACCTGGAGTATTTGAAAAACATGTCACACCTGGTGGAAGAACAGCTGTCAAAGCACAGGTTTGCCCCAGGTGGGATTGGGGAAGTATGAGGGCAATGGAGAGACAATTTGAAGGCCCAGCAGTCTTACAAACAGAGGAGACGTTGGAGAATGCAGACTGGCAACAGCTATGCAGGAAAATGGGAAGGACCCAGGTATATGTAGGGGCAGAGAAGGGGTTAGTTGGAGGGCCCAAGAGGGAATGGAGGAAACAGGAGGTATGAGAGGCTTGGGGGCATGGGAAATGGAAAACACACACGAAATGAGGGACATAGGTCCCAGTGAGACACGGGGTTTGCTGAGGATAGAACGAAGCCTGTGAAGAACCTCTGAGCTGTAGGAGATGCTGGAAAGCTAGTCACTGGGGACAACTCCAGCATATATGTCTTGTCAGCAGCTGAGGGATGTAGGAGGGAAGAGGAGGCATATCAGATGGGTGGGTAGAGGAGGTGAAAGCTAGGGGTGCTCTTGGGGGACAAACTGAGGGAAAGCCTATTTCAGGTGTGGTGAGATCATTCTGGGGCCCTTGTGGGAAAGGTCAGGAAGCTGGGGACTGTGGGGGACATTAGAATGAGACTCTGTGTTGGGATATCTGCCATCCTTGATACCTGTGTGGCCACCCC
The DNA here is from genome assembly GCF_041296235.1 of Equus asinus. Taxonomy (NCBI): domain Eukaryota; kingdom Metazoa; phylum Chordata; class Mammalia; order Perissodactyla; family Equidae; genus Equus; species Equus asinus. Next base: position 195,898,513 of record NC_091790.1, on the reverse strand, counting down.
CTGAAGACGGTGGCTTCCTTCCAGGGGCTTGGGCTCAAGGCACTTTTTCACGGTAACTCAGTGACAGCAACACCTAGAAATTCTTTTTGAGGGAAGCAAACCACCATTCATTCCAGTGTGAGCAGGTTTATGTAAGGGTAAAAATCACACCTGGTGAGAGAGTTACCTTCAGGGCAAAGAAAGTCTTGGATTCCAGCTTTGTTGTGCTTAGAAAACACATTTTAAGATGAGCTGAGATTTCTTGATTGTGAAAGTAGATGAATCTGTTTTGTTTAATCTTTTAAGTCCAGTCTTCATCTAGTTCCTTCTATCATTCTCCAACCCACACCAAGAAAAGCTCTTCTTGACTTGTTCCCATGTCAGACAGTGATTTTCTATAAATACAGAGGAAAAGGTGCTTCCCCTGAGTATCAAGGTGGCTTACACAAGGAGAGGCTTTTCTTGAGGGATCCCCAGAGCCCTGGAGTGTATGTGTGGGTCTCTTCTCTCCACAGGGACTTTCTGCAGAGCCACATGATCTTGGGGCTGGTGGGGTCCCTTTCTCCAGTCTTGGACAGTAAATTCCAGGAGGCGCATACTTTGCTGAACCAGAAACTACGGGAGCTGACAGAACGACCACTCTTGGTGAGCAGAGGAGGGGATGAATTCCTGTCTGAATGGGGGCTAGAAGAGTATCTGCCATTTTGAGGAATAAATATTAGCATATATCTCGCAGGGAGGAAGCATGAAGGCAGATGCCCCTCACTGTGTGGGCTTTCCATGGAAGCAGACAGGTTGGGCATACAATACTTACGTTGAGAATTGAGGTGCCAGGTACTAGACCTTTAGGCTCACATCTGGCTACCTCTGTGGCCTTTTGCTGAGTATTAAAGTTTAAATATAAAACTCTAAAATTATCAAGAACTGCTTTTCTTTTGTCATGACCCCTCAACTATTTGCCTAGTTATCCTAAGCTCTGTGATCTGAGGACCTGGACCTAAAGCTTAGGATTCACTGAGATGAGACACGAGTGTTGCAAGTAATGGCCTGCCCTCTGTCTAGGTGATTCCAATGTTTGATGTCCAAATTTCCTTCACAAAGAGCTCATCTCTGAAAACCGGTGAGATCCGTTGGGCCACACTGTGGGCTTCGTGGTGCAGATCCTGCTATGTCTGAGGACAGGGCTACGTAGCAAATGCACTTAATTCACCAAAGCCTACTGTGTTACAGAAGATGTGGAGACACTCCTTTACTGAGGATTTTGAAATTCTAGGCTGGACACATCCAAATACATGTGGAGGCATCTGGAAGCTAGTTATGGCCCAATCTCAATGGAGGCCTCAGTGTAGTCTTGAAAAATCACTGTTGTTTTTTTTTTGTTTTGTTTTCATAATTTGTGGGCCATTTCTCTGCCTTGGAGAAACTCACTGCTTTGGCAACCTGAAACATCTGTGGAATTCAAAGAGGGGAAATGTATGCACAGGGACTGGAATGTAGTTATTGCTTACTAAGACTTTATAACGTACTAGACATTTTTCTAAGCCCTTTTGATATATGAGCTGACTTAATCCTCACAACAAATTCCATGAGGCAGGCACACCATTTTGTCCTTGTTTAATAGATGGGGAGATCGAGGTAAAAAAGTGAAGGAACTTGCTCAAGGTAGTATAACTAGTGAGTTGATAGAGCTAGGATTAGAACTCCAGCAGTCTGGCTCCAGGGTCTGTGTGCTTAATCCTTGTGGGGTGGGGGCAAAGGGGACGCACTCATCCTTAGGACTTTCACTCAGAGGAGCTAATCCCCAACAAGCTTTTGTCCATCCTTCCTCTTGACTCCAGTGAAGCAGAACAGAGCCCCAAATCCTAGTAGTTGGGATTGCAACAAAATTTTCTTGGTTGCTACAAAATCCCCGGCAACAACCAACTTCCTGTAAATCCCAGAACCATGGCGTGATGGTGCTTCTTGAAGACTGTAAGAGCGCTAACGTTGAAACTCACACTTAAAGAACTTAGAAGGCTAAAAATTGCTAGTCACCATGCTTTATATACTTACATATATCCTTTATATATATTATATACATCCTTATATATCTATTAGGATGTATAATTGTCCTTGGGCTTAAAAGCTGAATCAAGCTCTACCAACAAATAGTTGTGTGGCTTTGGGGAAGCCGCTTGACCTTTCTGGAACAACAGTACCAAATATGACACATAATAATAATAGCTGTTATACATTGAGTACTCTATGTCAGGCATTGCAGGGAACAGCTAGCATGAAAGATTTTATTTCATCCTCCCAGAAACACTCTGAGGTCCTCGGAAAAGGCAAGTAACTTTTCTAAGACCACACAATTCGTAAGTGAAAGAATAGACTCCAAAACATATCTGTGTGGCTCATGAGGCCATGTTTTTAACCACCTACTGTGCAGGATTGAGAAATAAGTGGGTGGTACAGACAATGAGCTGGCAAATTCTTTCTATAAAGGTCAAGATAATAAATATTTTTATCTTTGTGTTCCATACAGTCTGTGCTGCAACTACTCAACTCTGTCCTTGTAACACAAAAGCAGCTGTACGCTAAGTAAATGAAAGGGTGTAGCTGCGTTCCAAGAGAACTCTGGTTTAGACAATAGATGCTCTTGGAGTTCCTAAGAGGGAGAGATCAGGGTGAGTTTGAATAACCAGTGAGACCTCTGTACGGGAGGTAGGATGGAAGCAAAGTCTAGAGAGTTGAAGGGATTTTCTGGCAAAGAAAGGGATATCATTTCATTGGGAAAAGGCCTAGAGCAGGCTGGGTAAAATTTAGTGCAATATGAAGAATCCGCCTAGTAGCTGAGAAGACATGATTAGGTTTGCATAGAAGGCTGTGTCTGTCGCTTCTGGAGTATGCCCCAGGTGTTAGGAATCAGCAAGAAAGCCAGTGCAACTGGAAGAGAGAAAGCAAATAGGATAACAGTAAGGAAAAAATCAGAGACAGACGGAGGGGACCATGCAGGGCCTGGGAGGGCACTGTAAGGACTTTGGCTTTTCTTTCCTTGAAATAGGGGCTCGTAGGACTTATCTATTTTATGTTTTAAAAGAATATATTTTGAAGGTAAGCAATCGGATTTCTGACAGATGTGTGGTGTGAGAGGGAGAGTGGAGTCAAAAACATTACCAAGATTTTGGCCTTGATTAGACCAAAATTTATGGTTCTATCCAATGTGTATCAATTACAGATTTCTAACCATATTCTTCTGGGTGAATTCTACTTTATAGTGCCCTTATTCAGAAAGACTGCTAGGTCTCATTATCTGACCATATTTTTAAAATTAATTTGAATATATAGTCAATGAAAATAGCTGGTAAGACAGATCTTTCTCTTATTAAACTTGAGAAGCTGAGTTTTAGGCAGTAAAAGCAGGACTTCACATTGTGCTGGTTAGATGTGACGTATTTATATGTATTGAGCCCAACATCTCAATTTATTTGGATAATTTTAACGTTTATTTCAATCATCCATTATACTACCTTTCCTTTTCTACCTGGGGTCACTTGGAGTTTTATTTAGTGTATCTTCATCTAGAGCATTGTTAAGATGCTGAAGAAGGAAGAGCATCAGGTCAGGTTATTGAAGACCTAGCTATAGATTCATCCATTCATTTATGCAACACAGATTCATTGAGCAACTATTGTATGCCAGACACTTCTCTAGGCTCAGTGAATGAAACAAACAAAAATCTCTGCCCTCAGACTGCTTATGTCCTGTGGAGGAAGAAAGACAATAAACTAAATAAATACAGTATGTTAGGTGGTGATAAGAGTTGTGGAGAAACAAAACAGGAAAGGGAGAGAGCGTGTGCTCGGTGGGGAGGGAGTGTGTTACAATTTTCAGTAAGATGGTCAGGGAAGCTCATACTAACTTGGCGCCTTTAATCTTTGATGTTTCTTTATGCTTCAGTCAGCTGAGAATCTACTCAAATTACTCCATCGCCTGACATAGATTTCCCTATCTAATTCACAAGGACTTAATTTGTGGTTTTATCAAATGCCTTCTTGAAATCAAAATAATGCCAACAGAGTGGGGTAGCACTTTAGAATTTACAGAGTACTTTCTGTGTATTTCTTCACCTGATCTTCCAAGCAACTGCGTGAGGAAGTTGGAACAGGCCTTAGTCTCGTTTTGTGGCTCATGTAATTGAAGGACAGGTGCTTAAGTTAATAATCCACGTATCGCAAATGTTGAATTCTCTGTTCAGAGGTAGCATTGAGGTGGTCCTTGAGGATGAGTCTGGCCTATGGATGTGTTTTGTTGGCTTTTAAAGCCTTTAGCAACTTTTAATTAGTCACCAACATTCAAGCTTTAGGAGATGGCATGCCGATAGTCAGATGTGAGCCTTGTGCAGCGCCGGGCCAGCCTTCTCCAGGGCAGCAATTGACTGGAGCTAAGTGATGCAGCTGGGTTCAGACAGGGTGCATGCTCTCATTTGTCATGGCCTCTTCACGTCCTGTGGTTCAGATAATGGACTGCTTCTCTCAGTTAGGCTACCTCATGGCCCCCATTGTAGTTTGTGACTCCTGGTCTATGGTATGTCTTAGTGTGGTAAACCATTTAACCAGAGAAATTATTATTTTGGCATTATTTGTGCTCAGTGATCCTACACTGGCCCTTAGCAGTTACACGTTATTCTCCAAGTGTTCAAATACAATTGGTTTAATGATTCATTCTAGAATTTTGCTTAGAAATTAGCATTAAGGATTCCCGGCTGGCCTGTAATCTCTAAAATCTGATTTCCTCCTACTGAAAATTGGATAAACTTTTGCTTCTATCCAGACTCTTAGGATTTTCCCTGACTTCTATCATTTCTCATATATTATTCATGGTTCTAAGGTTATATCTTCAACTTTTTTTCTGTGTCCTAAAATTAATGTACTGAGCCTCATTATCTTGGGTTTGAAGCATTTCTTCCATCCTCTATATTTTGGTGATGATTTTTTCCCCTCCCTCTATTTCTCTCTTTCTTTCTCTATTTTCAGTATGTATGGTATACTCTATTATTCTGTGTCTTGAGAGACAGCACAGATACTCACAACTCCCAGCAGATGAATATATAACCTGTCAACCTCCACCCCTGAGGCCTACATTTATTTATAGATTCTGGAAATTACTTTCCTGCTCACAGCATATGTGACCCAGCACAACTGTGACCAAAAAAATCCCAGAATTGCACAGGGGTGAGTAATGGGTAATCTGAGGTGGCATCTATGCTCTCCAGTAACCAGTTCAGGGCCTGCCACGGACCAGATTATGGGGACAGGCACAGAAAGGCTGTTGGAGAAATGGGCAGGCACCAACAAAAGGAATCAGGAAACAACTCAAGAACCGGGAGGTATGGAAAGGGAAGGCAGATCCATGCTACCAAGCTCAAGGCTGATGCTGTTTGCTGCTGCCCCAGGTACAGCCCCAAAGCCAAGCTCCTCGGGAGGCCTGTGGGGGACAGACACTGAAGACGGTCAGCAGAGCCTGAACTTGACCCAGTCATTGCTATCAGACCCAGGTTTCCTTTCAGTTCATGTTTGCTTTTCACATCTGTGTTTCAGAGCTCCAACTAGTGCACTATAGAAAGTGTCTGAGTCCCTTCTCCTCACAAGAGGAGAAAGCCCTTAACAGGCCTCATGGTGTGGGGACAGGAACACAAAATTGTGGCAAACAAGTCTGGAGCAACCTCCAAAATAATAAATGTCCTTATAGGCAGAACTGGGAGTTTCTTCAACAATGACAATCGTGGCCTTCCCTTTCTAGTTCCTCTTTTGTGGGAAGTCCCATAAACTCTCTCTCCAATCTTGGGACCAGAGAGCTTAGTGGCAGCCTAACTACCTTCTCTGTGAGGAGTAAGTAACTTACAGGAATGTAGTCTTGTGACTTCATTCACTTAACTCAAATTAGCACATGAGCTGGTCTTTCATAAATCCCAGCTCAGCTTTCCCTTAGGCCAGCTCCCTTATTCCTTGCCCCTGAATGTGTTTCTCCATCTGCCCTGTGTCATCTCTGGGCCGGCACTTTGGTCAACTCTTCAAAGCCATCCAAACCCACCCCAAAAACCTCCCCAGCATCCCTCTCTGGTGTTTCTTATTCTTTCCATCCTGCTGTTAAAAAAACACCCTAGTTGCCAAGGCCTTCTCGAGTTTTTGTCTGTCTCTCTGCCTTTGAGGTGGAAGATATCTATTGTCTTATCCTATCTTTCCTTCCCCGATTTGGCTGAAAGTTTCTTAGCTCTCTGAATTCACAGATTTAGTATTTTATCCTCTTCTCGTACCAAACAATATGGCATCTAGAACACAATTTCATTCTGATAATTTTCTCCTTTATTAGACAAGATTCTACCATATGATCCACAACCACCATTTAGAGAGTGAGGGAAGCTGGTGGAAGGCAGGGAGGAATTACTTTCTCCAATTTCCATTTTAAGCAAAGAAGCACGGGAGGGTGAGAGTCATTGCTGGGCTCCCAGGGCTGTGTGTGCGGCGGGTGGGGATGGGGTTGGCAACAGACTTGTTAAGGTAAGAGGTTTGGCATCTAGTCCTCTCCTTCCCAGGAGCCCTTCAGTTCTCCAGAAGGATGCTCCCCAGAGGCCTTGCTTTCAAATTCAATTGGCAATAAACAAGGATGATTTGCCCAACCGAGGCACATGAGACTAATCCTGGAGGAGAACGTAAGCCCTATTTTGCTGAGCAGCAATAACCCCATGTGTATCACCAAAGGGGATAATAGAGTCAAGTGAGACAAACTCAGAAAGTCCAGAAAAGAGAGCCTCCTCTGGAGGTGAGATCTAGACAAGACTGGCCTGGGAAAATGGAGGAGGAAGAACCCTTGATGGGAGCCACTCATTCTAGCTTTTATCTCTGTAGCCCACCCACCCTCGATGGATGAAGTGCGTGAAGGAGACAGGAGACTACTTCCAGCCTACCCTGGCAGCCTTGTTTGTTCGTGAGGCCTTCAGCCCGAGCACCCAAAGTGCTGTATGTGAGGGCTCTTCCCAGCCTATGTCCCTCCACCTCCTCCCACTCAACCATCTACTCCTAATTCTGTTGACTTTGTCCTTCTTGATGGTATGTGTGGTCAGGGAATCAGTCACAGAGAGAGGGTTCACTATGAGAGAGAACCCAAAGGAGGACATGCTGCATCTCGAGGGTCTGCACAGTTTAGCTATGGGACACAAAGTGTACACAATATAAACTAACTTGAACAAGTCACCCAACTTTCCTGCTCTGTCCCTTCAACCATAAAATGAGAAAATTGAACTCCATGACCTCTTATCTGTGATTTTTTAACAACACGTGAAACGACGTGAGAAAGGAATGACATAAGCTTAAGAAATGCAGATAAATACTGAACACTTTTTTGAGTGCCTACCATGTGTCCGGTACTCTTGTAAACACTCTGCATGAACTACTTTAATTCCTAGTATCATCCCCACTTTATAGAAGAGAGAACGGAAGCACAAAGAAGTTAAGTAACTTGCCCAAGGTCACAGAGCTACCAAATACCAGAGTCGGGATTCAAACTCAGGTTCCTGGTATTGTCATCCATTTTTCTCCATCAAGAAAAGATATACACAAGATGGTAGATGTTTGGGAAAGCAGTAACTACACAGTCATGTTATGAAGCCGAGAAGACTTCAGCTTGCTTAAGATCCCAGGAAGATGCAGAGAGGATATGCATGACTTGATAAAGAGTGTGTGAGGACAAGGGCCCTCAAGAGCAGAGAAGGGAATAATGGTTCTCTTCTTCCCTCCACCTTCTGAGCCCATTGCCTGGCCAAGAGTCAGGAGGATGTCTCCCTCCTCTTGGAGGTTGATATCTCCCCACAGAAAGGAACTGTTTCCCCTATTGACCCACATGCATGACCAGCTCCCACCTTCTCCTTCTGTGCTTGGCACTTCCTTTCTATTTCCACAGATCTTTGTACCCTGGGTTTTTGGTCAACTAGTAAATATTACTTTCCACTTTCTCTTTCTGAAATCTTCCCCCTTCTCTGCCAACTTCTCTGGGCCAAGGCCTCCTCCCAGAGGCCCAGTGGGCAGGACCCAAGACCGAGGCTGGCCTTGATCCTGTTTCTCTATTCCCATCCCCTCATGCCCACAGGCCATGGAATTATTCACTGAGATCAAGGATGCCCTCATCACTCGTCTCAGAAGTCTTCCCTGGATGGATGAGAGGACCCAGAAAGAGGCCCAGGACAAGGTAAGGCCAGGAGAAAGAGACTGTGGGAATGAGCAGGGGGTGGAATTAGGTATCAGATCAAGAGATCGCAGTGACTGGAGGAGAGTTCAACAGGCACAAGGGCACACAGCAAGTATAGATACCACTGTGTGACACACATACCCTAGGGACAATATAAAAGGCAGGGACAAGGGCAGTAAGCAGGAGAAATTCTGTCTGACAGACTCAAGGTAGCTAAGTTCCTTCTAACTTTTGTGTCTCTCCCCAGGTCACGCAACTTCAAGTAAAGATGGGGGCCCCAGAATGGGCCCTGGAGCCAGCACTGGCCAGACAGGAATACAACGATGTGAGTCCCTGCCCTTTCCAACTCCTCCTTAGTCCTCAACTTCTCACACCCCTGACCCACCTGAGTAGCAGACAATCCATTTTCCCTGGGTGATCCTAACCCACCCCTTCCTTACCCTGGGGCTGGCTGGGCTTTATGGATGAAGATCCACACTGCGGGTCTTCCTGGCAGAAGAATGGAAAGTTTTAGGTCATGATGAGTGTGTGCACACAGGCACACAAGCATTCTTGTGACTTGCCTGAGTGTGTTTATCTGTGTGCTGATATGTGTGAAGCTTGTCTGTACCAATCTGTGGTGGTGTCATTGTGCTGGTCTCCTCTGTACTGGGGATATCTGTGTGTCAGAGTTTATCTGTTTGGGTTCAAATGTACCCCTCAGGGCATGTCAACGTGCATCTCTATCTGTCTCTGTGTGTCCGAGTCACCTCCTGCCTCCTCCAGATACAACTTGGATCCAGCTACCTGCAGTCCCACCTGAGCTGTGTCCGATCCCTCCGAGCTAGAATTATCCAGAGCTTCTTACAGCCTTCTCCTCACCACAGGTATGAGAGCGAGGGAGACACGGACACTGCATTCCACAGATATCCATCGAAAATTCACAGGAAAGCAAGCTGGGGTCTCAGGGAAACACGAACAGAGATAGTAGTTGGGAGGGACTGCGTATGTCTGGTGAGGAGGGCAATAAATGATGGAGCTGGTGTTCATATGCCCTTCCCCCAGGTGGCAGGTGCTTCCCTGGGAGGTCAATGCTTACTACTCAATATCTGACCATGTGGTGGTCTTCCCTGCTGGACTCTTCCAACCCCCGTTCTTTCACCCTGGCTACCCCAGGTATGGGCCATTCTCTGAGGGTGGGGAGGAAGTTTCCCAAAAGTGATGAAAAAATATTATGATGGATGGCACTTGTTGTTGGCGAATTGGAGCCAAAAACTTTGAAGGATTCTGGAGGTAAGACACACCGTTTTCTCTGCAGAGCTGTGAACTTTGGCGCTGCTGGCAGCATTATGGCCCATGAGCTGTTGCATGTCTTCTACAAGCTCTGTGGGTAACAGTGGGCCATTGGGAATGGGGCCATTGGGAATCCAGGTGAAGGCCCCAAAGGAGGCCGAGAGGAGGAGAAAGGGAGGTTATGCAAAGGCTCCAGGTGGGACAGTACTGAAACCTTTGCAATGCTCCTGGGAGCCAGCTCTGTCTGTGGTACCCCTATGCACTTACCCTTGCACCATACCTCACCATTTCATTCTCCTGCCCCATTTTCAACAGTACTCCCTGGAGGCTGCCCAGCCTGTGACACCCGTGCCCTACAGGGGGCATTGCTGTGCCTGGAGCACCTCTATGCTGCCTTTCCATTACCCAGAGGAGTCTCCTTCAATGGCTCCCGCACATTCCTGGAGAATGCTGCAGACACAGGGGGGCTAGTTATTGCACTAAAGGTAACTCACATCCTAAGGGTTAGGATCTCTTTTTGCCTGCAGAATAAACACTGTCCCCAAGTTTTCGTTCTACCACTTCTCATGCAAACAATACAAAGCTTTCTGGCCTTCACATTGCCACTGAACAGATGGCAACTTGGGGATGCCCCTCCTACACAATAGATCCCTCTTTTCTAGGATATCCATAGTTCTTCTGGCAAGTACATTTTCACCAGGCTCACACCAGTGTGTCAGTGCAGAACTTGGGGAAAAGGGCCATGAGCTGGTTTCGGGAGTTGTGTGTAGGGCATCAGACTTGCAAATGGCCATGGGTCTGGAGCCTAAGGACTACTCTCCATTGCACCCCCATATCTAGGCATATAGAAAGAGGCTATTATGGCACCGCGGGGAGACTGTCCTGCCCAACCTGAACCTCAGCCCCCAGCAACTCTTCTTCCGAAGCTATGCCCAGGTAGGCAGCTGCCAACTCTCACAGCGTGCTTCGTGTCAGATAAACACCCCATTGTTAATGCTCAAAGAATCTCTCTTCTATGTGACATCTTCTCCTAAATGCCCCCAGCCCTCTGATGCAGATGTGCCCACTGTCAGCCTTTCACACACACCCTCTCGGGACTTTGCTTTCATGCTACTACAAATTCATCTACCAAATTCAGCACCTCCAAAAAAAAAAATGAAAAAATTACTTCCAAATCCCTCCCTGAGATGAGCCCAACATTTTTCTTCTCTCATTTCTTCTCCTAGAAATCCAGACCCCATAAAAATGACCCTTAATAAACTGTCTATAGACCACATTCCTCCTCAGAGACCTTGCCCCCAGGTGTGGGCCCCACCTGACATAACCCCTTAAGTACCATGTGTCCCTCAACAGGCACTGCTCCTAATTCCTCAGTGCACCTGAAGACCCCCTCACAGAGTTCTTTCAACACACCTCACCTCTCAGTTACTTACAAATGGTCTGATTACATGGCCAGGCCCTCCCCCAGACCCTACTGACAGATTAAATGACCTGCAAGTGGCAAATACTCTTCCTCTCTTTGCGAGACCCTTTGTTCCTATCCTTGCTCTCTTCTTTCTCTGATGTCCCTAGTCAGCTCCTAGTCTCCAGGTCTGCTTTGTCCTACTGACCCTGATCTACCCTGCTATTCTCCTTACCTGTGTGGACCTCTCTTCCTCCCCAGGTGATGTGTGGGGATCCCAGCACCCAGGATTCTCAGGACACTCACAGCCCTCCCACCCTTCGAATCCACGGGCCCCTCAGCAACATCCCAGACTTTGCCAGATATTTCCGCTGTCCACGTGGTGCCCTCATGAACCCTTCCAGCCACTGCCCACTCTGGTAACCTGGCTACCAAAGAGACCTCAATACAGATCTAACAGATTTATCAACATCTCACCGTCCCTCCATGGAATCATGGAAATATCTCCTCTCACCTTTTGTTCCAAAAATAAAAACTAGCGTTTGGCTTCTGCCTGTCTCTTAATGACTCTTTCCTGCTACATTTTATGCCTAGAAGTCAGAAAAGATAAGGGGAGAAAATGCTATGTAGAGTTTCATAGACACAGGAAAAGGAAAGAACCAATGACTGGTGAACTGGTGGGTCTAAAGGTCAGTGGGCCAAAGGTTGGGCGATTAAACGGACTAGTTGGACACAAAAGGGCTTTGGTGAAGCTCAGAAAGCTGCCCCCGATTGTTGTCAAGATTTTATTGCTATTACTTTTACTGTTGTTGCCTCCTCCTCCTAATCTGCTGTTTTGAACAAAGCCAGGAGAAGTGTGGGAGAGAGGGCAGGGGTCTGGTGTCCCTGGCCCTAGGAGACGGAGCTCAGAGTGTGGGGAGGCAATCAGGCAGTGGCGATGGACAATTGAAAGGCCAGCTCCAGGATCTCTCTGATGCTGCATCCTGAGGTAAAGGACCACTGGCAAGGGGCAGTTAGCTGTGTGTAGGTCTCCCTTGGGAGTACTGACCTGGAGCCCAGTTGAGAGAGAGGGTCAGTAAGCTATCATGAAGCGGAGGTAGACATCTAGGTCCTCATCCAGGAACCAGGCCACCACCTCAGCCTCAATGTCCCTCATAAAAAAACTATAATGCTGGCCAGATTAAAGCAGAAGGCTAGGTCAAATAGGTGGTCATGAACAGCTGCCGTCTCTGATGTCATGTCCTCCTCTTGCTGGGCCATGTCCACCAACTGCCACATCTCACCCACTGAGGAGGCCACAAAGTGCTCTTCGAACTGCTCTTGAACCTGGTCTGGAACAGGGGAGAGGGGAAAGCACTGAGAGGACTGACCCTACCCTGCCGCTACCCTACCGCTGGCCTGCACCAGAAAGGGAAAGTTGGAGAATATGGAGAGAGTTAGGGCCTGGGGCTTTAGCTCAACCACCTATATCCTTATTCTTGATCAGAGAGGTGATGCTCCATGTGGAGTTCTCTTCTGGTCTGAGTGCAACCACCGCCCCAACTCAAGTGCACGCACACCTCATTTCCAACTCCGACTGCCTCCTCCAAAGTGCTATACCATCTGGGGAGTGAAGGACCACCTTAGAAAAGGATGAAAACCAAGGACCCTCTTCTCAGAAAAATGCACCTGTGCTCATACACAGGAAAGCCACTTGCAATTTCAACTAGCCCATGGTGTGCCCCTGAATATGGCCCTGGCTGACAGCCCCTGCTTTAGACGCTACATGATGCTTTCATACTACAATAACAGGGGACTGGGATTATTTCCCATAACCCAAATCGATCTTAGATTTCATTCTGACCTGGTAAGTAATCTGGGCCTGACTGCAAAGAGGTCTGATTCCTAGCTCCCCATGTTGCCTCCCTTGTCTCTACCTACCTGTGGATGGTGTTTTCTCTTTCTGACTCCTCTCGTCGGGGCTTGGACTCCCTTTCTGAGGCCTCACCTCCTTCACCCGCAGCAGCAGCAGGATGGCTGCCAGGAATGCTGCCCTGCAGAGCTGGGAGCCCAGGGAAGTCATGGGCCTGCCCATCTGCGGCCTTCAGTCCTCCCTACTCCCTGGTGCACAGTATGCACAGTGGGCTCCCCCCACCTCCCTCTCTTGTCCCCGTCCTGGCCCTTACCCCTTCCCAGCGCCGATTTCTTCTCTTCCTTTCCATAGGACCTCTGACTTCATGAGCTCTGTGACATCACAGCCATGGGCCTGACCCTTGTTCCAGCTCACTAGAGAGTTCCATGGCCAGGCAGGAGAGTGGAGAGTAGCCAGCTGGGGACAACAGAGGCTTCTAGGATGACCATAGTGGGTCATCTTGTGGAGAACAACAAAAATGACTTGAGTTTGTGAAATACTTTCACATCCATTATATCACTAGATCTTCATAGCAACCAGGACTCAAAGTAACAGTTTTATGATGCCAATTATAAAGATGAGGAAGTTGAGGTTCACAGAAGAAATGACTTTCCTACTCAAGATCACACAGAATATAAGGGGCAGAGCAGGATCCTCGATCAACTCTTGTGATTCTGAATATCACATCTTCCCACTCTTCCATGCAGCCTTCCTCGAAGGAAAGTGGCTTTCACAGGATGAAGCCCAAATCAGATGCAGAAATGAAGATCCTCAAGTCTTGGGCTGTGCATGATCCAAACAGGTGAGAGGGTGGCTGGGGAGTGGTACAGGAGGTCACTTGGCAGTGGGGGAGGAAAGATTCAAGTAAGCAGATGACCTTGCTCACCGCCACCTTGCACTCATTGACCTGTCTGTCGGCCCAGGGAATGATGCTTGGGTGAAAAAAAATCACTAATCTCCCCCGGGCTATTTCAGGGGAGGAGCCTCCTGGCTCCCAGCTAAAATAGAAGCCATCTCCAGCTCCGGGGGTGTCGACGGGGAGGGTGCCTGGGAGTGGGGAGTGTCTTACAGGGCAGGCTGGTATGGAAAGAACCGGGTTGTACTGAGCACCATTACCTCCATTTCCATGCCTCCCACCTGCCCGACTCCCCTTGCTGAGAAAAGATAAATTCTTGCAGGAAACCAAGAATCCCTTTAAGTTTTTTGCCTGGTACAAAAATGTTAAAAAATATGAAAAACAAAAAAGCTAATAATTCCACCATCCAATGATAATCACTGTTAATGTTTTAAAGTATAGTATTCAAATCCTTTCCCTTTATGGCTCTGGCCATGTGGGGTGGGAGGATATTTCCTGAAAAATAATATGCAGCTACTATGTGTTTTCCTCCTCCTTATCACATCAGAATTAGAGGTCTGGCTGCTTTGGCACCTAGGGGTTCTGGGACCTGACAGCATAGTGAGATGCTCCCGACTGCTCCTCCTGGACACCTGGGAGGCATTACTGACTCATGCTGGACTCTGAGGCATCATTGGGCTGGGAAGCTGCTACCTGACAGAGATTGTAGGTGTCCTTGCCTGCAGAAGGCTGAAGGAGTATGGAGAAGAATGAGAGGAGAAAAGAGAAAAATAGGATGGTGATGTGGAATATGACAAAGGTGAAGGAGTAGTGGGCAGGAAAGCCAGAGGAGAGAAGAGAAGGGAACTCCTCAAAGATTAGGAAGGAGTTTCTAAAGCTCCAGCCACCAGCTGGGATAGGTGGTACAGCTGGGTCCCCCTTGGGCAACTCATACATGCCCCTCCCATTTGAGAGGACAGTGCAGGCAGAGAAGAGCAAGTGAGACAGTGAAGATCCAGAGGTGGGGGCCCACTCACTGGGCCCTGCTTTCCTCCTCCCAGATTGGGCACCTTGCCCTTGATGGCGAAGCCCCAGTGCACCTGCTCTGTGCGGCTCTGACCAGGCCAGCCCCTCCCCGCCCCCACCCCCTCCAGGATTAGCTTAATGGGTTGAGTGTTTCCTCTGCCAGCCCCTGCTTATCAGGGCATCTACAACCCCCACCTTAACCTTATCGATCCCTCCATCTCCTTAGACTGGAAGTCGCAAGGCTTCAGAGGTCATTACCACCCCACACTGCCCCAACCCCCAACAATGCAGAAAAATATCTCACAAGGTGACCCCCTCCTCCTTCCCAGCCAGCATCTCCCCACACCCTGGGTGAGAGCATGCTTTCTCCTTGCCTAGGTATCTACTCTTTCTTTCCTTATTTTCCTTTCAATTCTTGTCTTACACTAAAGGTTATTTTGTCCATCCTTCAGTCTCTAGAGAAGCACTCTCATTCTTCCAGCAAAAGGGGAAGATCCCCTCTCCTGAAGACCCCAAGGGAGAGGGTCCACAGCCCATCTCAACCCATGTCTCTCACGTCTTTATAGGCAGAAGGCTCCCAAGAAGCAAAAAGGTCTGACAGGTGTTTTGAGCTAAGATTCCAACTTTAAACCCAGTCCCCATTTTGCATCTAGCCGTGGGTAATCACCCTCCTGCTCTGTGTTCTGTCTTCTCATTTTTGAAACAGAGACCCCTCAGCGTGTTCCCATGTACCTCATAGGTCTATTGAATGACCACAATTCAATCATATGTGTACACCTCTTTGAAAACAATCAGGAAGAGATAGAAACTATTATATCATTAACTAACATAACACTGTCTTGACTGTACTAATTCCTCCTGCTGTCTCGTTCCTGGAGAGTCCCAAACATGGAATCAAGATTTCTTCATCATCCACCTCCACTCAGTCCCTGCTGTTCAACCTCTGTGGAAACACAGGGCCCTCTGGGGGTCTCCTCTAACTAAGGGATCCACGAAGCTGCAGGGGAAGAGGAGTCACTTCTGGGCTTCTCATGGAGGGGGGTAACCTGGAAATTCCTGTGAGGTGAGGCTGCAGGGTTGACGACAGAGGTGACCACAACTTGGAGAAGCAGCCCCTGGGGGATTCTGAGACCATCCCTGAAGGAGAATCAATGGTGGTTGAGCTTGTAGGGAAGGAAGACATTTCCTCTTCCCAAATGGGGGTTCGTCTGGCCGGAGAATGAATTAAATTCACATGAGACAGAATAGCAAGAGAAAATTAAACAAAGCTTTATGAGGAACCATGGCCCAGGGCCTTTCTTCCCAAAGGAAGAAAGGGCACCGAAGAAGTGGGGTGCACAGAGTGGTTATATACCCCCAAACAGGGTGTTTCACATATGGTTGAAATGTCCCTCCCACAATAGTCACAAGATTGCCCTGTCAGCACAGCGCTTGATGGACACAGCAGGTAGTGGTCTGCTATCTCCGTGGGCGTAGCAGGAGGCAAGTCGATTGTCTGGAGCTGGGCAGTCACAGGTGAGCACAGCAATCAGTTCCTAGCCTAAGGAAAGATGCTTAATCCTTAAAGAAATGCCAACGTTGGGAGGGGGAGGGAAGTTAGTTACAGGAGGTTACCAGAGAAGCACAATAAAATGCAGATTTAAGCCCTTGCCTTTGGCATCGATTAAGAGTTTCTAGAGAGAAGGTCCTCTCCTTTCTTCTTCCTGGTACAGAGAGGGAGGCACCTTTTACAGATAGAGATTTACCTTCAAATGTAAATGTGTCCTAACAAAGGGCAAGTTCCATTCCTCAGAGCCTCCTTCCCTGTCCCAGTTTATCAAAAGCAATCAGCCTCAAATAATCCTGATGCCAAAGAGACATATCTTGGGGTGGCCATTTCCAGCTCCCTACAAGCTCTTACCATCACGCTTTACCAACACTTCCAGGAGAGTATGAGTATTATGCCGATTTTACAGATCAGCAGACAGAGGTGCAGAAAGCTTATTAACTGAGTTGTAATGGCCGACGGTCAGGATTCAAACCAGGACCTGACTGAGTAAGAGCTGGAAGGCTTTACTTCCCTCTCTCATGTGTCCCACTGACCACTCACCTTTCTTGACTCACTTTCAGGGTTCTATCCTTGCTGCCTGTCTGGATTCCTCAGCCCCACCCCTCGGTCTGGCCCCCTCAGACTACTGCCAGGAATTAAGTTCTCTCCCTCTTCCCTCGGGCTCTAGGGCAGGCCCTGTACCCCAGGGCCTTGCTCCAGAAAGAGCTCCTCCCCCTCCAGATGAAACTCCCCTCTGCTGGCAGGGCCTGCAGTCCCCTCAGTGCACACACACACAGCCTCACACTGCACGCTGCACAAGCAAGTCGCACAGGAGAAATACTCGCTCTCAGTCCCAACTCCAAACAGACCCCGCCTCCTCCTCAGTTGCTGCAGAGCCCTAAACCTGCTCCTTTTACCACATTCTCATAACCTGCCAGTGCCTGAAAGGAGAAGACATGGGGGCTCCTCCAGCGGAGGCAAGAGGACCCTGGATCCAACTCCAGACATTTCTGACCTCCTGGCTGGTCAGAGAGCAAGACTGGGATCAGCAGGTGGACGAGGCCCATATGCTGCAGCAGAAGAGGTATGTCATGCCACATCCCACCTCTCACTGATCCTCAAACCCTCCAACCCACACGGGTCTGTCTCCCTGGTGGAGCGCCCCAGAATTCAGCACCAGGCGCTTGGATATACCCTTCCCCCGCAGCCCACTCATTACAAAAACCCATCTGCCCTTCTCAGTGGTGGTGGGGGCTGTGGTGTCGAGCCACACAGGGGGATCTGGAATGCAGATTCAAAGGCAGGGGCACAGTGATAGCCAAGGCTCTAACCCTCCTGACCGGTGGAAGACTGGGGTGGACGACTGAAGGGGACTAGATGGAAGAAGCCAGGGTGTTGGGTTTGGGAGGACAGGCAGGTGTAGGCTGGTGGGGAGCAGGTTGTTGGGGAAGGGATGAGACCCTGTGGGCTTGAGAAGACTTGTTGGTTGAATAAAAAATGAAAAATTACCGTTAATGTGAATGAAAGTTGATTGTGTGGGAAAAGAGAGAGGAGAATTGTTTTGAAGGACACCTGGAGCTGTACAACTGAGGAGGGAAACCCGAGTGACATTGGAGAGTCCTTAGTTCAGTTCATCTACCTTTTATGAGTCTGCTGTGTGCAGTGGTGTGCTAGGAACTGAGGAATCAGAGACTGAATTCGGCCGTGCCTGCTCCTGGTGCGCTTTCAGTTCAGGCTGGGCTGATCTACCTGGGGGTAGATCATTTCATGGCTGGCCCTGAGATCCAGACCCTGGAAGAGCCGCCAGGGCAGGGACCCATCCTGCAGGGGGGGCTCTGCCTCAGAGTGTTGGGGGGACTTGTCTCCCATCAGAGAGCTGCCTGGGGGATGGGGTGAGCAGGCATTAGCTGATGTGGGGCTCTGCCAGGGCTGGTTTCATGGACAGGCGGCCTCTGCAGTTGCACAGGCCTCTGCACTTCAGAAGAGCTCTGCACTCTGTTCAATGCACTGCTGCCATCATCTTGAAATTCTTAATAATTTTTGAACAAGGGGGCCTGCATTTTCCTTTTGCCCCGGGCCTTGCAAATTGTGGAGGCCCCCTCATTCAGGAAAGGCTCTCTGCTTGCTCACCAACCCCCATCCCAGGCCCCGCAATGAAACCTTTGGCCTCCCCACCTCCCTCCTTGCTTTAGGGTGGGACTAAGGCAGGCTCAGAAAGAGATCTGGGTCCCAGACCTCTCCTCTGGAGAGCAGCGGGCTGGAGGTCCAGAGTGCTGAGGCTGTGTGCAGTGCCCTCGGCACAGGGACGCACTCTGGAATCCTAGCTCTGGCCCCCCTGAGCTGGGTGCATGCAGACTGAGGGTCTAGGTGGCATGGACAGGGGGCTGGCCCTCACTCTGCAGCTCCCTCCTGAGAATGCTTCCCTAATGCACAGACCTGAGCTCTGCGTTGAGATAAAAACTTCTTCTTTAAATAATACCTTCTTCCCCTGCTCACGGCTCACAGGGATGTTGGAAGAGAGGAATTTGGGGCTGGGGGACATCATGGGAGCCACAGTCAGTCTGTTTGTCTGCCTTTCATCTCTCCCACATGATCCTCAACCTGCCAGATCCTGTATTCACCTTCGGAGCCGATGTGTACTTACCCAGCAGGATCCGTTTTAGCTTTATCTCATCTTTGGTTCATCCAGGTAGGGGAGAGAAAAAGATTAACCGACAGAGGTACCATAAGGTAGATATCTCCACAGGGCTTCTACTGCTCTGGGTTGGAGTCTCCTCAGAGAAGCCCAAGGTTACACTCCTCCTCAGTTATAAACACAGTGTTTAAGGGTAAAACACAGAAGGGATAGATCCTCCATACCCATATCAACCCCCTGCCCCACCTCCAGCCCCTGCCGCAGGGATATGCATCTGAACAGCCTGGAGGGGTAGTCAGAATGTTGATCGGCAACTCCCAAATCTCTAACAACCCGCCCATCCCTCCCTCTCAGCCCAGTTCTGGTCTCTCAAACTCTCCTCGGCTAAAGAGAGCCGGTTCAGCAGGCCTGGGAGCAAGGGTGAAACCCAGGTAGAAATTCCCACTTCTCCACCAGCACCAGCTTCCCAGGTTCCCGAAATATTTACTCACTCAGGCTTGCTGTCCTCCTCTCAGGGCCACCAGGGTGACCCATTCCACAGCCCAGGCCCTCCTACCTCAGGTACTGCACCCCTCTGTTGAGTCTCCCACTCATCTGAGCTATGAGGCCCCCTACATGGGAAGAGCTAGCGTGATGTAACCGCTCTACTTTTGGCCTCTCTGATTCTGTCTCTATGTGACTTATGTTCATCTTCTCCCAGGATTCGAGACTCTCCACTGCTTCAGGCAGCCAAGGAAAATGACCTGTGTGTCCTGAAGGAACTTCTGCTGGACCGAGCCTGCGCTTTTCGACAAAGAGGTGGGGCTGGAGTTTAATGTGATGGAGATGGAGGCAGAAGTACCTGCCCCTCCACCCCAGAACTCTGAGGGTTTCTGCAAAGGGGACTGGAGAGTGTCTCTGGACCCCAGAGCCCCTTCTTCGAGGGGCTCTGGGAAGAGTTTGACGTCTGTCTTCTCTGCTCCAGGAGCTCTGGGGGAGACAGCGCTACACATAGCTGCCCTCTATGACAATCTGGAGGCTGCCATGGTGCTGATGGAGGCTTCCCCGGAGTTGGTCAAGGAGCCTGTCATGTGTGAGCCATTTGTAGGTGAGGAGCCTGAACAGTTTTTCAAAGTGGAAACATGTAGAGGAGAGTCCGATATCATCTCTTGAAATGGGCCTCTGAAGCTGCGTTGGGAATGGGTGATGTAGGATTCAGGAAGCAAGACTCCCTTAAGCTGGGAGGAATGCAAAGTTCCTGGTCCTGGCTTTCATCTTCTGTGACTTCCTTGAGCCATTTATAATTTCTTTTCAACTCCTCTGGTGTTCCCTGAGGCTAGAACTCCATTTCTTTCACAGCAACACTAAAGTCACTACATTAACACCCCACTCCTAATAGTCAACAGGTAAGTATAATGAAGTGGACAACCTGAGGGACTAATTGCCCTCAGTCTGAGGCCAAGGGCAGAAATTCATGCAAGCATCTGTCAGGGACGTCCTGCAAGCTAGGGGGATGTGGTGTCCCTGAGAGAATTGAGGACAGCCCCCTGACTGAGGGCTGTCTCCGGGCCAGGTCAGACTGCACTGCACATAGCTGTCATGAACCAGAACGTGAACTTGGTGAGAGCCCTGCTTGCCCACGGGGCCAGCGTTTCTGCCAGAGCTACAGGCACAGCTTTCCACCGCAGCCCCCATAACCTCATCTACTTTGGTGAGAGCCATGGCCAGGGCCAGCATAAATGGGAGGAGGAGAAAGGGGAGGGTGGGCTGAGGAGGATTCAATCCTGGGGAAGCTCAGAGGGGTCAGCCCATTCCCTCTACTGCCCTCTGACCATCCCTTCCTCTGGTTCTGCTGACAAATCTCCCCAAGCCCAGAGGTGAGATGAGGGGAAGGAGGCAGTCACTTAGGGAAACTGCCCCTCCCATCCCACACTCCTGCCATAGAGCCTTCTGTGTCCCCAGGGGAGCACCCTTTGTCCTTTGCTGCTTGTGTGGGCAGTGAAGAGATTGTAAGGCTGCTCATTGAGCACGGAGCGGACATCCGGGCCCAGGACTCCCTAGGTAAGAGCTGGGGTGCCGAGGACAGCTGGGGATGCTAGGGATGTGAGATGAGGGGCTGGGAGAGCCCTCAGGCCTACCCTGGGGGTGGGCACAAAGACCACCATGGACTTTGCTCCAGTGGTCATGTGACACCAGTGTCCTCCCCCAGGAAACACAGTGTTGCACATCCTCATCTTCCAGCCCAACAAAACCTTTGCCTGCCAGATGTACAACCTGCTGCTGTCCTATGATGGGCACGGGGACCACCTGCAGTCCCTGGACCTCGTGCCCAATCACCAAGGTCTCACCCCCTTCAAGCTGGCCGGAGTGGAGGGCAACACTGTGGTGAGGGACACTCCCCAACCCCACTTGTCCTTCTCATGGCCCTTCTTCCCACCTCCCCAAAAGGGTGGTTCCTTTGCCTCTGACTCAATCACTGAAATCGTCAGCCTCAGAAATTCCTGGCTCAGAGGATTGGAGAATCTTACTTTAGAATGTCTGCACAGTACCCAAAGCTCTGCTCCCCTTGCCTATTCTCTTCTTTTAGATCTTTATGGGGTTTGTGGGAAGGAAAAATAACTGGAAAGTAAAAAACAAGTTCATATAAACAGAGTCTTGCCAATTCCCAAATGTCTATCAGTCCTAAGGAGTGGTCAAGAGCCCTCTTCAATGGTGTTGCTCTCCTTGACCAGCTTCTCGCACATTAACCATCCAACTCACCACTGTGCTCTCTCAGATGTTCCAGCACCTGATACAGAAGCGGAAGCATATCCAGTGGACATGTGGGCCACTGACTTCCACTCTCTATGACCTCACAGAGATCGACTCCTGGGGAGAGGAGGTGTCCTTTCTAGAGCTTGTGGTCTCCTCCAAGAAGCGGGAGGTATGAATGCCATGGAGGATCAGGGACTGTCCTGTAGCCATGCAGAGCCCATCCATTTACTAAGATCCTGGGCTCCAGACACTTCCCTGCCTTACAATAGGTGGAGATGAGACTCTTGGGACCTTTGGGAGAAGAGTCAAATCGATGCCCCTTTCCTGACTGCACTGCCCCTCTGCTTAGCTCTAGGCCCTTCTGCTTACCTTTCTCATACTGATATTTCAGATGAGGAGCTCTTCAAATGGAAATTGCTTCCTATCATTCATTCATTTATTCATTCAGCATATTAAGCACCTTTTGTTCCTCAGATGTTGTGCAAGGAAGTGAGAATGTGGAAATAAATAAAACACAGTTCCTATCAGTCAATGTCCTCAATTTCCAGTCCTTGTCTTCAATAACTGTAGTACAGTACAACATGTACCATCATAGAGGTCTGTACTATGCACAGTCGTGGCAAAATTGATGTTGGGTTAACTTGGCTTGGATGGGCCAGGGAAAGTGTCACAGAGGAAGTGCTTGAGTAGGTCTTCAAAGAGGAGTTGTGAATCATCAGGAAGATGAGGAAAAAGAGAGCTTTCTAGAGAGGGGAAAACACATAGATAATTCCGACAGTACTGAATTGAGTGATATGAAGGAAAGGAAAATTTGTGGAAGGCTGGTAGGAGAAAATACCTTAAGCTTCTAGGAACCTCCAAGATATTGGCAAGATATAGTTTTCATTGTTTATCTGCCACTTGACAATTTCCTGGGAAGCCTTCCAGAGCCATAAAACTTGGAGGATTCTTAGTACCGATAAATAGGAGAAAACTTGAGTGGCCAGGTGGTGTGAACTTTCTCAGAGAATATGCCTGGAAATAGGTAAGCTTCGAACAGCATTTCTTAGGAATTAGAACCCTTATCCCTTTGGTGGATTGTGCCACTACAAATCCTTGGTCTCTGATTTCAGCTAGCTCTCAATGTTCTCCTCAGGTTTTAGTCTCGTCTTGGACAACTACTCTTCTATTCTCTTAAAATTCCTTTCTAGTTCTTTTTATATCTCTCACTGCCTTCACCCTTAGTTCCATCAGAAGATCCAGACTCTTACATTATGGCAAAAGTTGAGGTTCTCTGGCTGAAGGTCTTTCAACTTCTTGCTCTGTCCCACCAAGCATATCTGGAAACTTCCCACTGTCTCTCTCCTTCCTTCTAGGTTCAGTGAAAAAGATAACCGTTCTGCTAATGGTTAATCCCTCCAGCAATGCTTTGAATTTGCCTTTTCTACTTTCTCAGATGCCTCATGCCATCCATTACCGTCTCTCATTTGTATCTTTAACCTCTCTCTGTCTGCTTACATTAACGCATGAACCCTCCTGGCTTAGATTATTGCCACATCCTAATACCTGTATCTTCATTGCTCCTCTCCAGTCCACAATACTTCTAGAACAAATCTGACTACTTCCTTATTTGAATCCCCAATTGCTTCCCGTTGCATTCAGAAAAAAAATTCAAACACCCTACGTTGACTTTCGTGATGTAGGATGATATGACCCTAATCTGCTTCACCCAACTCCTGCCCACCACTTCCAACAGTTTCTCTCTTAGCCCCAACCACACCTCATCTGCAGATGTCTTCTTGTACCTTCCTGCCTGGGCAACTGCTGTTACTCTATGTAATGATCTTCCCTAGCCCTTCTTTCACTCAGTTATCTACTACTCAACCTTGAAGGCCTCCATAGTGTTATAGTGCCTATGTTTACTTCTGTAGTAGTTTATCTGCAGCACTAGCACGAGGCCTAGCATAAGTAGAAATGTACTAGCTATCTGTGAAAGAAATGGCTGACTAGATGGATGAATGATGCTGGTGCTATTACTACCCTTCCCATCTGGGACCCAGTGGGAAACCCAGTACTCTTCACAATGTTGGTTACTCCAAGCTATACTCCTCTTCCATCGCAGGCTCGCCAGATCCTGGAACAGACCCCGGTAAGGCAGCTGGTGAGCTTCAAGTGGAAGAAATATGGGCGGCGGTACTTCTGCCTGCTGGGTGCCTTGTATGTGCTCTACATGATCTGCTTCACCATGTGCTGCGTCCACCGCCCCCTCAAGTTCCGTAGTGTCAACCGCACAAACTCCCGAGATAACACTATCCTCCAACAGAAACTACTACAGGTGACTCTCTTGGAAGGGGATGAAAGGGAATAGTTGCATGGGGTGATGGCGCTGAAGACTAGAATGATACTACTCAGGAAAGACACCACTCACTGGACTCCAGCAGCTTCAGGCTCCTAATCCCCTAGACAGATATTAGGCTTGAGAT
Source organism: Equus asinus (assembly GCF_041296235.1). NCBI lineage: Eukaryota > Metazoa > Chordata > Mammalia > Perissodactyla > Equidae > Equus > Equus asinus. The sequence goes on along the minus strand of NC_091790.1, from coordinate 195,874,527 downwards.
AAGGGGATGAGAGAGGCGCCTTAACGAGTAGAAGCACACGTGCCCATGGAGCTGTTGTTTTTCTCATTAACTTTGAAAGAATGCTTGGTATTACAAACACTGAGCATTTGTAAAATTCCTTATAATTTACAAGGAGGGCCAATCTTTAGTCATGTGAATTTTAAGGGAAACCCTGTTGTTCTAAATGGAGGATAATTGTGCTCCAAGTCCATTTCTGAGTCCGTTTCTGGTCTGTTAAGGCAACACTGACAGCTTTCTGGCCTGCATTCTCTTCTGTGTACTGTCAATATGAGCACATTGACAATCATGTGTCAGCTGTCTGACCACCTGTCGGACAGGCATCAGAAGGATACCTGGATGGCATAGTAGGTTGAATTAATCCATCTCTGAGGTTGCTTTGCTCCTGTGGGCTTGCTGTTCTGTAGTGTCCTTTAGAGACCTGGGTGCTGAGGATTGCTGATAAGAGGTGTGGAGTACATGAAGAGTCTGCTGTGGAAGGGAGCGAATCCTCCTCTGTGTGTAACAGAATGAGTAGACTCTAATGAGCACTTCTGAGCATATCCATTCAACAAGCACAGTTACATTGGGTTGGCTTATTGTTTGTAGGTAACCAAAATTTTCGTCCCAGTGACCTGAAAATAGCTGAAAAGGGGTTCAGGCATGTGGGCAGAAAGCAAAAAGACAGAGGAAGAAGAATTTTGCCAGGCAAGTAAGAGCTAGGTGACTGGAGATTTATGCTCTATGCAGGGTGGGTCAGCCACAGGGAGAGCTCAGCCTAGACTAGGAAGAAGGGTAGTTTGGTTCAGAAAGAGAACATCAACTACTTGCCTACTCAAGGAGCAAAAACCTAAGTCAAATAAGACCAAAGAGAGTGGTCTACACAGAGAAAGAACAGAGCAAAGAGCCTCACTAAACACCAAAGTAGGACAAAACACTCCATCTGTCCTGCTTCTATAATTGCCTCTCAACATATAGACAGTGTGCTCATGTAACCAGAGCCACTGTCTCTCCCAAAGAAGGGTTTGCTGCCTGGAGAACACAAGCCTGAATGTGGTGGGGCTGCCTTGGTTAAGGGTGGGCACAGGGGCGCTCAGGGAAGTTGTGTTCCACACATCTCAAACTGGGCCTGAAGGTTTCCCTGGCGTGGAGACTATACAAGGAGAAAGGACATTTAGGAGATGGCCAACTGGAGTGGGGGAGTGATTAGAAATGGGGAAAATGTATAAACATGAACCAAGTGGGGTGGCTGGACTTCTTTTCCAATGTCCTTGGCCCAGTTTCCTCCCATGCTGTCTTTCCCAACCTTCCTTTGTCTCAAACTTACTTGGGGATTTTCTGGATTTAGAATGTAGATAGCATCCTGGCCTAAGAGTTAGGCGATGCTGAGCAATTGATTACCACTGAGTCTCCTCCCTATGTGTCTCTTTCTCTTTGGGGCAGGACTGATTGTGTACAAACATTTCCTTTGACCCAGATAGTCTGGATTATATTTAAAAGATCCTCTTCCCTTGCCTCAGGTCTTGGTGAAGCATAATTCTAGCTGAGTACACCTCCCCATTCTTCTGTTTTTTCTCCCATTCCTTCCTTGTTCCTGGTTAACATTTTTACCCTTTTGCCTTCCATTTAGGAAAAGCCACTTTGGCCCAAATAGAAGACTCCTGACTTTCAAATATTCTTTTCTTGGTGGAGGAGGGGATTTAAGAATGCTGCCATAAGGGATTTGGATAGTGAAGAACACCAATGAAAGCTGCCTACTCTTACAGAAAATGCACATACAATGGCCCTTCTGCCTTGGTCCTGAGTTTACAGAACATCTGTGTTCCTCTCATTCAGTAATAAGTCAGTTTGGATTAAATCAGGGGCTCTCAGACTTAGCACCATGATTTGAAAGATTCTGCTCTCATGATGCACCAGATTTATAAAATGTAGGAAATTCTTTGTTATCTACTTTTTATTACTTGAAAGTCTTAGAAAAATGAAAATGCATCAATATAGTGTCTTGACTCAATTAATGTAATTGTTGACATATTAGTTAGGCTGTAGTTCTTTTTCTTAGATAATGAATATTTTACTGTCCAATTATATTCACAAATCTGGATGCTCAGGGCTTTCAGTCATTATAGGATTTCCTCTGTGGATCTCATGGGATCTGGAGAAGTCACTCGGCTCAGTGAGAGCTGCCTGGTGGCATCATCTCTGGAGAATTGAAGTGAAAAAAAAAGTGGTTTATTTATATGAGGTGGCACAAACTACACAAAAGCAGACCTGTATGAGGATGGAGTTAGTTCACCTCTGTCCAGTTTTGGAGATATCTTAATGGGTGTTTTCAATTTAATATGCCTCATTGTTCAGCCATAAAAGTTATGCTTTTCCAGAGGGTCCCCAAAACTCTATTTATCAAGTAGAGTTAATTTCTTATCTCCATTTAATGTCTACTTGATTTAAGCAGAACAACATGCACTACAATACTAGTTCTTTAATGTTTCCAGGTGAGAAGAAAGCTCAAAGTCTGGGAGTCAGGAGGCTTGGGTTTTAGTCCAACTTAAAAACTAAATAGCTGTTTGACCTTGGGCAGATCCTATCTCTTGCTAAACCAGTGGTTTCTGACCAAGACTGCACATTAGAAACATGAGAAGATGTGAAAATACTGGTTCCTGAGCTTCACTACACCTAATAAATAAGAATGTCTGAAACTGAGGCCCTGGCAATGGTATTTTTAAGAAACTTTGAGCGATTCTAATATTCAGCTGGGGCTGAGAACTACTGGCTTCCATCTTTGAGATTTACTCAGCTCCAACTTTCTAGTCTGAAGTCAGTCGCTCTGATCATTTGGATTCCTGATGCATTGTTCAGCGAAAGAGTAGTGATCTCTGTCAGATTTCCTTTTTGTGCCTTGAAGATTTCCTCACTCTCTCCTCTGCCCTTTTCCCAGAAACATTTCAGGAATTCATTCATTAAGCAAATAATCTTCGAGAGCCTAGTAGGGCCTAAACGTTTTTCTGGGTTTTGGAAATTCAACACCGACTGAGCAAAGCCCATGTGATTGCTGTCCTTTTGGAGTTTACAGGCAGGTTTAGATTAATTAAATGAATTGATGTTTCATTATGACCTGTGATTTGTACAATTCACATTTTTCTTCCTGTGATAAGAAAAAGGACAGGGTGCGAGCAGAGCTTATAACGGGGGCCTGAGCACTCTGGGAGGCCAGTGAAGGCTTCCCTGAGGAACAACTCAGCCAAGATCTGGGTATGAGGTAAAGGTGAAAAATGAGTTCTGGGCAGAAAGAATGAGTGTTCAAAGGCCCTGAGGCATGAAGAGCATCACCAACCTCTAGGAACTGAAAGAAGCCTGGCTAGGAAGTTGGGGTAGAGGCCTCCAGATGAGGCTGTCAAGGCAGATCTTTCCCAAATCATGCAGGGCCTTGCAGGCCACATTGAGGACTCTGCTCTTTATCCCAAAGGTAATGGGAAGCTCAGAAGCATTTTAAACAGGGGAAGGACTTGATATGACTTTATTTGTTTGTAGGTGGAGGACAGATTTGAGGGGGCCAGAGAAGATGTGAGGAGACCAGTTAAGAGCTATTACAGTTCTGGAAGCAAGAGACAATGGTGGATTGGCTGAGGGATGTGACAGGGAGACCGAAAGAAGGGGTTGGCATCAGGAAACTTGTTGAAGGTGAAAGCATCACTGTGATGTAATGGATGGACGTGGAGAATCAGGGAGAAGACCGTGGCAGGAACAACTCAGATTTCCATTCATTTTAAAACATCCACTACCTGTCACAGTCAGTGGGGTTGGTTTGTCTACACATCGCTGTCCCTTGTAAGCTCTGAACAATCCAAAACACCACAGCTATTTGAAAACCAGTTGATGGCAGTTCTACACAACTTTGTTCAGGGGTCATAACCAACTCATCGTGGAACAAGCACAGCCAATGAAAAGCAGGGAAAGAGATGAGGAGAAGCAGGGAGCCCAGGAGGTAAAAATAACATCTACTGAGTGCTTGCTCTGTGAACTTGACATGTATTTACCTGTGCTTCTGCCATCTTGTTAAAATGCAGATTCTGCCAGCAAGGCTGGGGTAGGACCTGAGACTCTGCATTTCTAACTGCTGGGTGATGCTGATGTGGCGGTGATCATGTGGACCACATTTTGGATAACAAAGTATTTTATCATTTAATCCTCATTAGCATTCTAATAGGTAAATAAAATTATTATCACCATTTAAAAATGATGAATCAGGTCAGAAAATGTTAAGTACTTTGACAAAGACATTCAGCTAGTAAGAGCAGTTCTGGGATTGGGGTTCTGGTCTGCTTCACTTCAGAACCTTCTTCTTTAAATACCAAGCCAGGCCATTTCTCCCTCCAGAGTGATGTGCTGGACCCCAGCCTTCTTTCTTGGGGACCCACTGCATAAGAAATTCATGTCTCCAGGCTTTGAGAGCTAGCCAGGGCCTGCCACACTCACCTTTATCTGGCCACACCTAATATCTCCCTGTCAAGATGAGGGACTCTGGAGTGCAGGGGCAGGGGGTCAGTCATGGAAGTACCTCCCATCCCTGGCTACCTGACTACGGAGCCATACTATCTATTCTCTAGTTTTGATAATAGACATCATTTTTTGATGTGGTTAACCTAATGGTGTATAAAGTAAGTCATACTTCTTTGGGAATGGGCAAGGACACCTCTGTAGAGAGTAGAAATTTCCCAAGTTAATCGTCCTGCGAAAATGCAGAGACTAGGACATGAAATAACCCTTAGAAGGTAGCCTTATATGGAAAGCAAGAGATCTTCCCTTTTTGACCCAGCGGTTCTTAACTTGGGGTACAGGTCAGAAACATCTACATCTAAAAAAGAAGATGCCAGGTCCTAGCTCCAAACTAATTGAATTAGAGACCCCAGGGTTGGCCTGAGCATGTGTGTTGTGACAAAAACTTCCCAGCTGATTTTGATGGGCAGCCTGGTTAGGAACCCCTTCACAGTTTAGAGGATTGGAGTAATTCTTCATTATGAGTCAGCAGGAATCTTTCTGAGCCTTCATTCCTTTGCAAGCCTGGGGCCTTGGAGAGGAAAAGAGGGTCCAGGACTGGGGTTTGACAACTGATTCTGGTGTTCTCCCACTTCCTCAGGGTTGTCCATGCTTTCTGCCCTTCCCTGCAGTGGGACACAGGGCTCTGCTATGCCCATCCCCTCTGGGCATTTCCTTCAAGGCCATGAGCTCAGCCAGCTGGTAAGTGAGAGCAATCTCATTAGGCCAATTCTCAATGGAGTGTGAATGCTCACCCTCTGCAGGGGCTTTGGCTATTGGCAACTCCTGAAATTCCAAGTCATGTGATGATGTAAAGAATTCCAGTCCTCGTTAGAAGACATTTATTTGTAAAGGAGTGGGGTGGAGTACTTTTTCAGTGCATTATCAGGCAGGCCTGCTTGGATGATCTTCAGCTAAATGCCATTTAGTTGTCATCCTTGTCCCCATTTACCTCCCCAGTCCCACTTGCTGATATCCCCTTTCCCTCCTTTTTCAACTCTCAGATCATGCTCGGCTTGTACCTGCCTGCTTACCCGCTCCTTTCTCTCCTTCCTTCTTTCCTTTCTTATTAATGGAGAATGTATTACTGCCTGTTGTGGATAAAAAGTAGGAGTAAGACACGACTGCTCTCAGGGAGCTCTCAGATTACTGGGGAGACTTGAAGTATCAGACAACTGTGGTGTGCTGGGTAAGGCTGTAAGCAGAGAGTGGCACCATGTACCTACAGGAAAGACACCCGAGCTGGGTATGGGGTGGAGTGAGCAGAAAAGGAGGGAGACCCGGAAGGAGTGGTGTGACCTGAGTCTTGAGAGTTAAGTAAGGGTGAGCCAGGCAAACATGGTGGAGGAAGGCAATCCAAGAAAAGGGCACACAGTTCATGTGAAGGCCTGGCTTCATCAAGAACCCTAATAGTGTGGCTGGAACTCACACAGAGTATGGGGCATGGGGCAGAGGCCACACCAGTGAGGGCTCTGTATGTCATGTTTGGTAGTCTGGGTCTTATTTTTTTATTCTTATCTCACAATGAACACTTCTAATGAAAACAATACATGCACACGATTTAAAAATCAAAATGGCAAATGTAATGAAGAGCGACAGTGTCCTGCCTGCCCCTCCTTACCGGTGTCTTATTCCCTGAGGCAACCAGTTTTTTCCCCTTTTAGGTTCTTCATCTTTGTCAATACCTCCGCATTGCTGAATAATATGCTTCTCTCTCTGTTCACTAATTAAATTTAGACATTATCTATTGAAGTTCTATTATGATAAGGATGTAGAGAATACCCATTATATGATAAAATAAGATTTACCAGTTTCTTAAGAGAGATAAACGTCAGAGAAGTTTACAGAACATCAACTCTTTAAACAACAATAGTAAAGTAACTGAAGTCTAGCCACAAGTCGTTAGATCACATTGTTCACTGGGTACATAGACACCAACTCTTTTCCTGGTCTTTCCTGGTCTCACATGATTTACCTGAAACATTTCCACCATCTGTTGGTAAGTCTGGTCCCGCTCTTCCATAAAGACTATATCCTTGGCTTCTTCTGAGCTGATATACACATTCTGAGAAGCCACGGGGTTCCTGGTAAGTGCCTTCTTTATACCATAGATCACCTACTACCACATAGCACCTCTTCCTATTTCAAAAGCTATGCCTCTCACTGGACCAGCGAAAACACTGCCGAAGTAGTCTGTAGAGAGACGCTTAGAGGTTCCAGTGTATTAGCAGAGCAGAGATGATTAGTATTCCTTATGCCTAATGAGGAGTCACACCTGCCCCAGCTTAGATCCTCAACATTCCCGCTGACCCCAGGGCCTCTCAACTCCTTTCTTTGGTGCACTATTCAGAGATGTGACTTTGGAGAACAGTTTCCAAAATGCTAAAGGGTACTTGAATGTGTTGAAATTATACAATTCCATGTGGGAATTAGTGGATATATGAACACAGTTTCCTAGAAAGAAGGTCCATAACCTTTATGATATTCTCATGGGCTTACAACTTTAAAAAAGTTAAGGATTATTATTGTAGAATTCTATCGCTGCATCTCTGTAATGCTGCCAACGTTTCCCTGTGAAGCAATTTACGTAGAAGGGGGATGAGCTTCTTTCCATCTTGACCTTCCTTTGACCTACACCTACTGCTCAGGATGAGGCAGGAGCCATTCCTCAGAACTGAAACCCACTGTGTCTCTAGCCCATTTTCTGCCCTTTTCTGTTTTTCCAAATCATAATAAGACCACAGTGAACATCCCTATAGTGCTTTATGTTTTATAAAGCACATCCAAAGACGTCATCTAATTTGATCTTCACAATAAGCCCAGGAGATAAGCATTATGGTTTCTGTTTCACGGATGAAAAACCTCAAGCTCTGGGGGATTTAGTGACTAATTCAAAGTTTCTCTAGAGCTAGTGGGTTCTGGGTCCTTACTGGAACCTGAATTCTGTGACAGGTTTGTTGTTTCTTCTACCTGCCGGAAACCACAATGAGATTGGAAAAGCTGGACTTTCAGCATAGCTGAAACCGTCCCAAGCCACTAATACCTCTTCCTGTTGGTTTACTTTGTGCTCTAAAATGTGATCTCAGCTCTCAGTGTACATGTCCTAAATTATTGATCACAATAGATATATAAAAAGTGAATTGCTTGGTGACAGCTCAAATCATTAGCATACACGTTAGCATATATTAAACCTTGAATACATAGGCCAATGTTCTGGCCACAGAGTTAGCCACAGCGGCAAATACAATGATAGAGGGTGTTGATGGTGGTGTTAAGAGGAATTTTCCTTCATCTTGAATAGACCGTAGTTGCTTTAGATCACTTGTTCAAAAGGATTTGACTCAATCCATCAGAAAGCATTTCTTATCCTGAATTTCCCCTCACAGGAGGCCTATGAGACTCATCAGGATAAAATCCGGATGGTAGGGGAGCTGGTGACTGTCGTCGGTGCCGTGATCATCCTGCTCCTGGAGGTGAGGTGCAGGCAGAATCCAAGCTGAGGCCATCCACCTGAGGCCGCAGACTGAACTGCAGTCTACAGTGTCTTTTTGTTTTACCGGCCTCTTCTCAGATCCCAGACATCTTCAGGGTTGGCGTCTCTCGCTATTTTGGACAGACTGTCCTTGGGGGACCATTCCATGTCATCATGTGAGTGCCCTTTCCTTCCAGCCCCTGCCTGCCTTTGCCAGAATTGTTCCAGGCTTCCTGTTCACTCTATGGGACCTATACCTGAGCTGACCCTCACCTCCAGGGATTTCTCTCTCGTGGGGTTGTATGTGTGACTGTATATCTGCTTTAGGTGTATAGTTTAAGCCTGAGTGTGTGGGCACCACCTGAGTTACCACCATGCTGGAGGGGACCTAGAATATTTCCAGCCCTCCCTGCTTACTGCTCCCTGCTCTCCCCGCAGCATCACCTATGCCTTCCTGGTGCTGGTGACCATGGTGATGCGCCTTTGCAACATGAACGGGGAGGTGGTGCCCATGTCCATTGCCCTGGTGCTGGGTTGGTGCAGTATTATGTACTTTGCTCAAGGATTCCAGATGCTGGGTCCCTTCACCATCATGATCCAGAAGGTCAGTGCTTTCCCCAAAGTTTCCTCTGGCTTTAGCCATAGGACATTCCCAGACAAGGGAGGGAGTGAGAGGAAAAAGGAAAATGCTGTTCAGAATGGATCTGATGAAACTATGTGGACTTTCCGATCTGTTAGCACTACGGGCTGAGGGACAGGTGGAGAAAGGATCACTTCACCTTCCTTCTCTTTTTCTATTTCCTATAGATGATTTTTGGAGACTTAATGCGCTTCTGCTGGCTGATGGCTGTAGTTATTGTGGGATTTGCCTCAGGTAAGAGCACCAGTCCCTCCTCTGCTAGATTATTGGATCTGGTTCTTCAGAAAGTTCACTCTGGCTCTTGCTCTCAGTTCTCATTTGCACTCCGTTTTGTGTTTTTGGTTTGTTTTCCTCGTGGAAAGTGAGTCAAAAAGCACTCTCCCAGCCATAGGATCAAGGTCACCCAGGTTGGTCTAGGATGTAGACCCATGTGCTCTGAATTTCTGGGCCAATAACATTCATTTGACTAACTGCCCTACAAGATCTTTAAAGGAGAGATGGAGAAAGGCTTTGGAGAGAGACAGACATTAAACAGGAAAGACTGGCTGGTTGTGGATCTCGGAAAACTATGCAGGCAAACAGGGACGGTGCAATATTTAACTCCCCTATGTTTACTCTTCAGACGAAGAAGCATAGAGCATTTAATAACACATCACGTGCTTTTTTTAAATGTGTGGTCAAAGTTGAGAGAAAAGTAAAGAATTCAAAAAAGGAGGTGCAGAAAAAGAGTTTGGAGAGTTTGAAGAATGAGAGAGGAAAACAGAAGAAGAGTTGTGAAGAGAGACTTGGAAAGAGAGGCCATCAAGGACTCAATCAAAGCCCAAGGCACAGTGAGAGAGTGCCAGGGAGGAGAGGAAGGGACAAGGCAAGAAAGTCAAAGGCAGAGCCAGAGCCAGAGGCACAGCCAGAGGGAGGGAGAGGGAAAGTGAATGAGTAGAAGAAAGTTCTTAGGGAAAGGCAGGAAGAGGAAGGGAGAGCGAAAGGCAGCAACTCTAATCCAGTCCTCAGTGTCTGCAACTGAATATCCGTAAGACAAGGAGATGTACTACACAGTATTTGAAGATCCCCGACTCTTAAAAGACCATGGCTCAGTACAAAGGACATCACCTCTGTCCTGGGAATTTCTCTGTTTAATGAAGGGTCCCACAAAACAGTAGGCCAAAAAATACACCAAGATCTGAACTACAAAAGGATGAAATGGAGGTTGGCTGCCTGTTTGAAGGATTCCCCATGTACACTTTCCCCCAACCCTCTACCCCATATGTGTCTACACATGTACAAAATGAGGGAATTCCATAGTCGTTTTCTGTTGTAGATGTAGATGTCCCATACCCAGAATCTCCTAAATTCTCTCTTCTTGGTTGTTGCACTTACTTTTTCTTATGTAAAAAAAAAAGCAATGCTTTGTCATAGACCTTATTTCTGCTCTGGGGATCGCCTTGTTTATATTTCAGTTCCCCTTACAGAGAGGAGTCTTTTAAAGGTTCTAATGCTGTAACAAGGTTCTGAGATGCCTAGCACCATCGAGTAGGCTACACATGGAGCAGGGAAAACTTTTCCATGCGGGTCCAAGTTCACCCAGGGAATCTCATGGTAATGGATGGTTATCTGGAAGACAGTGAGATTTTCTTAAAAGATGCTTTTCTTTTAGCCTTTTTGTGTGTGCAGTTCTTTAAAACTGTTGGAGATTTCATGCATTCTTGTAACAACTTGTCTTTTAAATATTTGATTTTCTAAAATGTAAAAATATTGTCAGTGACTTATTTTATATATACTTTTTTGCTACCTGGCTGAGTATAACCATTAACCAGAGTGATGAACTTGGTCATAGGACATTTCAGGGTAGCCAGGTCCACAAGGAAACTTACATTCACACATCTACATTGATGGGTAAGTGTGTGTGCATGCGTATGAATGTATGGGGATACATACTGGAGGTAAAATAAATGCTGACCATTCCCATGCTTATTGTGGTAACTCCCTATTTCCCCATCTCCATGCCTTCTTCCTGGGCGGAGCAGCGTTCTTTGTCATTTTCCAGACAGAAGACCCAAACAATCTGGGGCAATTCTATGACTACACCATGGCACTGTTCAGCACCTTTGAACTTTTCCTCACCCTCATTGATGGGCCCGCCAACTACGACGTGAACTTGCCCTTCATGTTTAGCATTGTCTACTTTGCCTTCGCCATCATTGCCACACTGCTGATGCTCAACCTGTTCATTGCCATGATGGGTGACACACACTGGCGAGTGGCCCATGAACAGGACGAGCTCTGGAGGGCCCAGGTGAGTTTATTAGTGTTGGTCTTACTAAGGGGCAGGGCATGGAGAGAAAAATCAAAGTTGAATATGTTATATTAGCTGACTCTTACGAGAGTCACAGAACAACTGAGTGGGGCTGTCACCTCAATGGAAGTACATTTGGATATGCAGAGGGAACAAAGGAAGCAAAATAGTAGAATAGGGCTAGGATCAACACCCAAGAGCTGGGGGTCTTGATCACAGGGGGAAAGTAGATCCAGGAGTCATCCTTGAGTCCAATGAGAACTAAGAACTGTCTTGTTCTGAAATATTCTAGTTTTCAATTTGAATTTTCTCTTTTATTTGCTTCTATAACTCCCTGTTTGTCTATGATCTTTTCTTTATATTGTCACTGGCTAATAAAATGTTAGTGTTGGAAGTACATTTAGTGGTCTTCTAGTTGAGTTTCTGTCCAACAAATAATCACCTGAAAAAAATTTATCAGAGGGTCATTCAGTATCTTCTTTAATGCTAAGTAAGGCCTTATTATCACATGGATTTGGGCAATGGTTGGGAAGAGGAGAGCTTTTTCATATTTCAAAAGTTTTTGTTATTAGAAAGGACCATGTTCCATTGAGCTGAAATCTATCTTTCTACAATTTTATTCTTTGGCTCCAGTCTTTTCTTCTCATATAACACAGAATGCACTCTTCCATATGAGTACCACTCATATATTTGAATACAGCCATTATTTATACCCTTGGACTTTTCATTCATTTAACAATAATTATTTAGAGCCTGCTATGTGTTGGAAAATGTCTAGGATCTGAGGACACAAGTGTGGACACAACAGATACAGTCTATGCTCTCATGGAGCTTACAGCCTGGTTGGGAAGACAGAGAAACAAGTGACTTCACAGAAGGCTATACAATTATAGTTATAAAAGTGTCATAGGGAAGTAGAAGATGCTAAAAGCAGCATTCAACAAAAGAGACTGACTGGAAAGGTAGAAAATGGTGTCCTGATGGAGTGACATTTAAGATGAGCTCCTAAACATGGGTAAGAATTAGCCAGTTAAGAAGAATAAGGGGAAAGGATGGATGTTAGGATTTTTATTAATCTGAAGTTTTGGCTACAGGGACAGAAAACCAAACTCAAATAGACTTTTTAAAAAGGCAGTGGGAGGAGGATGTGTTGCTCCTCATAACTTGAAAGTTTAAAGCATTAAACTCGCTTTAGCGTGTGTGGCCAGAACCCAGATCTCCATTTCACACATTACATCAGTTTCTCTGTTCTGCTCTCTTTTGTCCTTACTCTCTTCTAAGTCAGTCTCTCCCATCATGTTGGTGAGATAGTTTACAGAAGTCCTAAACTCCCAAGGAAAGGAGCAGGTATACTTCATTACTCAATTCTAAGGGCCCCATTCACATTGTATTCTGTGTGCCTCCTGATGTTGTGAAATATATAGCCTTTAAAAGTGTCTTTCCCCCAGTGAACCAAGTCTAGATTCCATTTCATTGCAATAAATTTGAGTCATAGATGCATCCTTGAATTTAAGGTTAAGGCCAAGGACTGGAGAGTGGTAGTCGTGGTGGTCGTGAATTTCTGGGGAAGAGTAGACTAATTGATTGTGTTCAGTCCAGTCTACTCTAACTGATGGACTGAGAGGAGCGAAGGAGTGATTCTCTAAATGAAAGATGGGTTCTGTTACCAGAAGAAAGTAGGGGCTGATTAAAGGTACACAGAGAAACAGTAACTGTCCTTTTCAAAGTAAAGAAGGAGAAAAGCTTTCTGGGGGAAGGGAAGAGAATGATTGAAAGTCCTGAGGTTGGAGGGAATTTGGTATAAGTAAGAAACTGAGAGAAGGCCGAGAGATGCGTGGAGTACTAAGAAAGCTGGGGAGTAGAAGCATAGGAAGTGAAGAATTAGGCTATTTTAAGGATTACTGGTTCCTTCAATTAATAAAGCTTCCTGGCCACAATCCATCCTGGCTGCACCCTTCTGTTCATGGCCTAATAGATCATGGTCCTTCTGAAACTAGAATGATCCCTGATATGATTAGAGGAATGCGTTTTAAAAGGGGCCATGCCTTTTCTTGCTTTGGATACTACACTATAAATAGCACCTAAAATTGAGTCAGGTGTTTCAGCAAATACACAATGGCCCTTATTAAGCTTATGATCGACTAGAACCCGTACATCTTTGTTACATGACTTACTTAGCTAAGATCCTTTACCGTTTTCCTGTACTTACACAGATACTATAGTCTTAAAAATAAATGTAGAATGTTACATTTGGTTTTCTTAAATTTCCTCTTATTGGTGGTTTGACTAGCATTCCAGTCTGGTGAGATCATTTTTATAATGCTTCTGTCACCTCACATATTACATTACAGTTTTGTGTCAAAGGCATATTTGATAAGCTTGTCTTCTGTGTTTCATCTAAGTAATTAATGTGGGCTGGGCAAAAGATGGAACATGTGACGTGCCACTAGAATTTTCCCCGCCAGGTTTGTGATCATTAACTCACCCTTTTCCTTTCTAGGATGTGGATATTTAATTTGCTGCAAATTCCCTGAACACCAGCAGCATCATTTCATCCCCAAGACCTTAGATATTCTGTTTAATCATTTTATTTAAATTAAGATAATTGTCCTGTGGCTTTCCTGTGAAAAAGTAAATGAGATTAGTTTGGAATGACTCATTTTCCATGAATCTGAATCGTAATGTAGGGGTCATTGCTTTATTCAAAACACTCATAAAATATCCTCTTTCCTTTTATGATGAATGGTGGGGAAAGCAGGCGCATGATGCCTGGCACAGACTAGGGGATGAATGAATGGCTGTCATCTCCACGGATCTCTGGTGTCCTCATCCCACAGGCTCCTTTTAGTTCCCTCTGTTGGTGGCTTCAGTGTTCTCTGAACCTCATGGCTCTTTCTGAGTTCTTCCTCTACCTCTCACCTCCTTCCAGGTCGTGGCCACCACGGTGATGTTGGAGCGGAAACTGCCTCGCTTCCTGTGGCCTCGCTCTGGGATCTGCGGGTGCAAGTATGGGCTGGGGGACCGCTGGTTCCTGCGGTGAGTAACAGTGTATATGTGTCAACTGCCAATATGTATGAGGCCATGGGAACAAGGGTGACCAGTCCCACATTTATCACCCCCCTCTTCAATCTTGAGTTCTTAAATTGGACCAAAAGGAGACGTCATCACTCTATAAATTGAGACTGCATTAACCTGTTTAGAGGAGGAGAGAGAAGCTGAAGTAGAGGGATAAAAAGAATGCTGATGGCTAATGCCTAGCTGTGAGTACATCAGGGAAGAAATGTGTGATAGGCTACAGATATGTGTTCATGCTCCTCAGATGCAGGCATGCGTTACATGTTCTAATCTTGTTCCCACCTCACCCCCATTTCTAATATATTCTTGCCTCAAGACTAACATCCTCCATCCTAGTCTACCTTTGGCTCCTGACCTGGCTCTCCTCTCTCATTTATTTCCTTAACTGCATCTCCTCACCCTTGTAATACATTTATCTTTTAATTGGCTGGGTTTCCTCTTTCATATTTATGCATATCCCCCCAATCACGCGCATGCACAAGCCCTACCACCCTCCAAATCTTGATTGCTTACCTCTTTGGCCTCCATCCGGGTTATCCTCCGTTCCACTGCACTTCCCTTCACTTCATCCTACATGATCTTTTGGCTTCAATTCTGGTCCCTTCCTTTTCCTTTCCTCTTGATCCTGTCTCCTACATGTGCTTCACCTCTACTTCTCCCCATGGCCCACCTTTCCCCACCTCAACTGAGACCTTTCCCCTTTCCCCTCCTTAGAGTTGAGAACCACCATGATCAAAATCCTTTGCGAGTGCTTCGCTATGTGGAAGCTTTCAAGAGCTCAGACAAGGAGGATGGACAAGAGAATCTTTCTGAGAAACAGCCCTCTGTGGTTGAAAGTGGGACCCAAGCCAGAACCTCCCTCTTCCTCCCAACTCCCTCCCTGTCCCGGAACACATCTCGCAGCAGCAGCAGTCACCGGGGCTGGGAGATCCTTCGTCGCAACACCCTGGGGCACTTGAATCTTGGACTGGACCTTGGCGAGGAGGATGGAGAGGAAAATATCTATCGTTTATGATTAGGATCCTTGTTACTGTTGACCTGACTCCAGGGGGACCTGAGGTGGAGGGCAGAGAGGCAGACACTTGCTTATGCAACTTTCTAACTTTCATGCCTGTTAATCATGGGAAGGAGTAGACAGAATAATTCCTAAAAGCCATGTCTCACCTTGCACATCAGCATTTCTGGAGATGAGCAAAGGGTATCTGTTGTCCCACACATCTTCTGGGTTCTTGAAAGTCCCATATCTTGGGAAAAGAAGGTATCTTTTTGATCAAAGTTGTACTTGGCATCTAAAGACCCAAAGTAGGAATGCTAGACTAGTGTCTGGATCATCTCTCTTTCTGCCCCAAGTGGGCACTAGAAAGTGATAATCTGTGAAGACTGCCTGGTTCCACACGGCTTAATGTGGGAAGAGCCAGGCATGGCATTGTGGTCCTTTTCTTTTCCCTACACCCGTGTAGGACTCTGTTGCCACCTAGTAACCAAACCCCAACTAGAAAACCACAAGAAGAAAGGTTCTTTGTATTTGCTTTATCTTTTCAAAGAAATTTATTGTGTTAAGATACACATAACATAAAATTACCGTTTTAAGCACTTTTAGATATACAATTCAGTGGCATTAAGTACATTCACATTGTTGTCAAACCAGCACTATTAGTCATTTATAGAACTTTTCTATCATCCTAAATTGAAACTCTTGCACCCGTTAAACATTAACTCCCCACTATCACCTTTCCACAACGCTTGATCACCAATATTCTACTTTGTGTCTATGAATTTGACTGCTCTAGGTACCTTACATAAGTGAAATCACACAACTTTAATCCTATTGTGTCTGACTTATTTCACTTAGCATAATGTTTTCAAGATTCATCCATGTTTAGCATGTATTGGAATTTCATTCCTTTTTAAAGGCCAAATAATATCTCATTGAATGTATGTACCACATTTTGTTTATCCATTCATCCACTGATGAACATTTGTGTCTTTCCACCTTTTGGCTATTGTTAGCAATACCAGTATGAACACTAGTGTACAATTTTCTGTTCAAGTCCCTGTTTTGAATTCCTTTGGGTGTATACCTAGAAGTGGAATTGCTAGATCTTGCGGCAATTCTGTTTTCTGTTTTTTTTATTTTTTTTAAATAAGAGGGCCCTAAGAGAGATGAATATTTTATTTACTTTTTTTTTTTTTTTTTTGGTGAGAAAGATTGGCCTGAGCTAACGTCTCTTGCTAATTTTCCTCTTTTTGCTTGAGGAAGATTGTCCCTGAGCTAACATCTGTGCCAGTCTTCCTCTATTTGGTATGTGGGATGCCACCAAAGCATGGTTTGACCAGTGTGAGTCCATGTCTGGGATCCAAACCCCCAAAACCCAGGCTGCTGAAGCAGAGTGCGTGAACTTAATCACTACACTACCAGGCTAGCCGTCATATGGCAATTCTGTTTAATTTTTTTGGGAACTGCAATACTGTTTTCCACAGTGGCTACACTATTTTACATTTCCTCCAGCAATGCACAGGGCTTCCAATTTCTCTACATCCTCACCAACACTTGCTACTTTCTGGTTTTTTTGATACTAGCCATCCTAATAGGTATGAAGTGGTATCTCATTGAGGTTTTGATTTGCATTTCCCTAATGACTAATGACATTGAACATTTTTCATGTGCTTATTGGCCATTTGTATATCTTTTTTTTTTTTTTTGAGAAATGTCTATTCAAGTCCTTTGCCCATTTTTGAATTGTGTTGAGTTTTTTGTTGTCATTTTTGAGTTGCCTTATCCTTGCTTTTTGAGTCTTAGAGTCTAAAGTATTTATATCTCATTTGCATCCTGGTGTGTTTTTATGCATGTGTGGTAAATTATGCCTTTCTATGCTTGAATGGCCCAGTTATGGGACTGTCCCTGGTCTGTCCCTCAGGTGGCTCATTGGCAGCTAATCATCCTTGTGTCTGGAGGTAGCAGGCTACCACCTATGTCTCCAGCAGCAGATATCCTTCACCCCTATCTCCCTTTGCCCCTGTGCTGAGTTGTGGGGTGAACAGCAAAAACAGAGGATGGGTTAGCCCTCTCCAGGAAGGAAACTGGGAGCTGGGTGTCCAGGGCACCCATTACAGGGGCTCTTGCACAGCCTCCCTCTTGTCTCCATCCCTCTACTTCTCATCTCAGCCTTATTATCACCCTCACTAAAAAGCCATAAAAGACTTTTAAGACAACTGTGGTCTGGAATAGCAAAGTGTTTAAGCGGGATTTGCGAAACTACAGACAGGTTCATCCAGCTACTCATGGAAAGCACAGATGAGTGTGGAACAATGAGGGACCACATGAATGTGCATGCACACACTCACATGCTGGTACACAGGAGGTATGGTGTCTAAAAATGCTCAGTCACTGTGATTCCTCTTATTTGCTCAGTCACCTGGATTCTTCTTATTTTCTCTGGTAATGGAAGCACTTCCTTGCCTGTGTAAAGCTAAACTCCCATCTGTGTTCCAAATTCAGTTTTCTTTCTGTCTCTTCAGACAGCTGTGTCCATCACTTGTCTCCTCTAACTCTTCTCATTTGTGTATCTTCAACCTCTCCCTCTCAGCTAGCTCTAAGGGTCAGCAAATAACCATGCTCTATTCTTTTCCATCTTCAAAGAAATTGCCTACGCCCTCCCTCAATCCCCACCTCTCCTTTCAGCTAGTGCCCTATCATTTTTTATTCCCTTTTCAGGGCCAAATTTCTTAAGAAAAGACTCCATTGTCTACTGCCCTCACACAGCATCCTCAGCTTATCGTGATTTGACCTTACCTCTTCATGCTATTGATAGCACTCCCACAAGGTTATCTAGCTGTGGCTAATCCCACCGAGTAGTCTCAATCTTGCTTGAATTCTCTGTAGCATTCAGATTTTAGTCAACCACTCATCACCTCTCAGCATGTCTAGTGCCACACACTCCCACCACTCTGTCTGCTTCTCTTCTGTCTACCAATCCCTTAAATATTTTTGGCCCACAAGGCTCTCTGTTTTCCTCATCACCTGGACAGTCTAACCTACTTCCATAGATTATATTAACATGCACAGGTTCACTATTCCCAACTCGCTATCTCCGTGTAGATTGTCTTGAGCTCCAGGCATGAACAGCTTGGACACCTATCTGTTGGACAGCTCTACCAGGATAATTTACACACACCTCAAACTCACTGTGTCCCAAACTGCACAGCTTTTCTTCCTCACCAAACCTGCTCCTCCACCAGTCTTCCCAACCAAATAATAGGCCAGGTTGCCTAAGCTAGAATCCTAGGCATGGTCCTCAACACTGCTGTCTTTAATTCTTGAGATTGTATCCAGTAAATCTCAAGTCTTGTGAATTCTATTCCCTATTATTTGAAAAATAATAAATTTGGTTAGATAATGCATCAAATGATGAAAATTCAAAGAGCACACAAGATACACAGGGAAAAAAAGATTTCCTACCTCTGTCCTAGCCCTGGAGGTATTCTCCTCAGAGAGATTCATGAATAAAAATTCGTTCTTCTCCTTCCAAAAATACTCTAAGCATATCCAAGCATATTTATGTATATACGCTTCTAACAACACATAGAAGAGTACAGGATATTAGAAAAATAATTCTTGCTCTTTTCACTTAGCATATTTTGAAGACAATTCCATACCAATATAACGTAAAAAAAAACTTTCACTATTCACTACCTCTGGTTCTCCGAGTCCTACTACCGTTATTCTAAAATGGGCCACCATCATCTCCCGCCTGCATTACAGGAGTAGGTTCGTTAACTGCTCTCCTTGCATGAAGTCTTGGACTTCTGCAGTCCACAGTTGACACTACAGCCAAGCTGATCATGTAAGATGCAACTCCTGCCTCAAACTGTGATCTTCTGGAAATTCTTCCTTGAAGCGACTCCCGGCAACCCCTCCAGGCTCCTTATACCTCACTCCTCTTGCACTCTAGTTCACCTAGCTGAATTATTATGAGTTCCTGGATAGTGCTATATTCTCCTTCTTCTTGGCCTTCACAACTTCTGGGCCTTTCCACCTCTCTGCACCCACTCTCCCTTCCATCTTTGTAACTTCTATTTATCCTGCTGTTCTCAGCCTAACAGGATAATACATTGGTTGTGTGTTTGTGTGTGTGTTTGAGGGAGGTCCCTGACTCACAGGCTATGTTAGAGTCCACCTGTTTTGTGTTTCCAGGCCATCTATAGTTTCTTTTTTATTATACATCCTGCACTCTATTGTACTTATTTGTTTAATAAGTTAATGTCTGCCTTCATCAGTAGACTGTAGTTACACAGATTCAAAGATAGTGCCCACTTATTCATCATTGTGTTCTCAGTGCCTGGCATAATTCCTGGGACAATGTAGTGTGTAACAAATAGTCACTAACTGAATCTACGAATGATTCACCTGTTTTTATTCTAAGTTCTCCTACTGGCCATACTCCAGTTATTTTTACTTGTCAAATATGTGTGGAATTTTTCCACCTATATAATGTGTGCGGAAACACTTTGAAAAGAATAAACACCAATGCAAATGTAAGTGATTATAGGGAAATTTTCTCAGCTTAAATATACTTCTGTGTGTGTGAGAAAGACACAGAGAGACAGAGAGACAAGGAGAGAAGAAAGAAGGAGGAGGATAAGGAAGAGGAGATGTGGAATATTATGAAGAAGGGGAAAAGGGGGGAAGAACTCCAGCAGCAAGGCTCTGGGACAGAGCCTCCTGAACCATCTGGGATGTGGTGTCGTCTGAAAGAAGCAATCTACAAGATTCTATGGCTGCCCTCTGGAGCCCAAGTGGGAAAGGAGAAGAAGCACACACAGATGTTGCTGTACCCTGCGGCAGATGGGGTAAGTGAACCATGTGCTGAAGGGTTCAAACAGCTGGCAGATGTTCTTGTCCTGCCAGGAAGCTGCAAGGTTTATTTATGGGGCTCTGGAGACAGACATGAGGAATAAAGTAAGAGAAAGACTGCTGTTCCTGCCTCAAGAATACTTCAGGTAACCCCAAATGATTACCGTTCTCCCCTCCTGCCTTTCCCCTTCCCAGTCACTTCAGAATACAGAATATAGAAAATTCTTGCTTCTGTGGGCTGCACAGGCCAGAGGCAAGGAGGCCATGGAAGGTCTTGTTCTCACAGGTGTCACTGGACTTTAAAAATATGTCCTCTCCCAACTGTTTGCAAAGTATTTTATTGACACGGTTCTGGTAAGAGTGGTTATGTCGCCCCTGAGGAATGGCTTTGCCTGTAGCCTCGGGAATGAAGGGCAGAGGTCAATGTCCCTCTCTTGTACTACACAGAAGAAATGAAAGATAAGAGCTAAAGCACTGAAGCTGAGGGAAGGGAGAAGGGAAGGGGAGATGAGTGAAGAAAGAGCTGACTTGTAGGTCCCTGTGGTGGGATGGCATGGCAAAGACAGGGCAAACTGTGGTGTCCAGAAGGTCCCTTCACACACCTGAGATCACTCAATGAAAAGCTGAGAAAGTGCCGTACGTGGGCTCAAGGATCACTTACTTTCCTGGGCCAGGCCCACTTGTTTGTTAAAGGCTAATGAGGAAAAAATGAGAAATGCACAAGGAAAGAAATACTTTGATCAGGTAGCACTGGATGGTGTCACATCAAGCGAGAAGGTTGGGTAAGTGGCCCCCTCTGTCTGCCTTGGGAGGGCAGCCAGGCAGAGCCACCCAGGGGAGGACTGGGCACACCCACTTCCCTTTGCTTGTACCTCTTCTTTGTTGTCCCCAACATGGAGGAGGCGGCAATTATGCCCATGGGGCCTGAGGGAGTGGGGGGCTTGTGCAAGGCAAGGCTGCAGCTGGAGGGACTGAGCACGCATGTCCCCACTTACCTATGCAGTGCCAGGCATCTGTGAGGGGGTCTGCTTGTGAGCGCATGTGCGAATGGTTCTTAATGGGCTGGTTTCTCAACGACACTTTTGCTTTTCTCCATCCTGCTGGAGTTGATTGCCTAACTCCTTCTATTTTTTTGAGGAAGATTAACCCTAAGCTAACATCTGCCACCAATCCTCCTCTTTTTTCTGAGGAAGATGGGCTCTGCGCTAACGTCTGTGCCCATCTTCCTCTCTTTTATATATGTGATGCCTGTCACAGCATGGCTTGATAAGCGGTGCATAGGTCTGCGCCCAGCATCCGAACCAGCAAACCTGGGCCACTGAAGTGGAGCATACTAACTCAACCGCTGTGCCACTGGACCAGCCCACCTAACTCCTTCTTGATCAAGCTGTGGGATCAACCAAGGCATCGGGCACAAGGTTCTTCCAAGAGACACCGTCACTGCCACTCTTCCTCTCCTCCCCACCGTACCCCCACCTCACCCCGACCATGGACTTCATTGGCCAGTGACTATCTTGAGTTCTGAGCTAACCTGAGAGCCACTCAGGTCGCCTCTGCCAACTTTCTCATCCCCATGAGCATCCCCACTGGAGAGCTAGGGCCCTTCAGGGATGAAATGTATAGGTGAAAACCCAATTTCAGTTACCTGCTCTGCCACGATGTTAGCTGATGATTCCTGACTTGCCTACCTACCATGGTTGTGACAATACAATAGCACAACATACAAGGGTCACTAAAACATCCCTGACATAAGGAGTTATTATCGCAATGTCTTTGCCTTCCCCTAGGTCCCCTCTCTTATGCTCTCGTTCCCTCTGCTTTTCCTCATACCTCTCTGGGCACTGCCTTCTAATTCAGAGGAAGAAGGTAAGAGAGAGGGACAGATATACTAAAGACTGTGGTTCCATGAAGGCGACTTCTGACCCAGTCCTTAGAGATGCTCTCCTGCCCCTGGGTCATAGAGTACAACCCCAAAATGGATGGCTAGTCTCTTCTCCCAGGGACTCTGAGACCCCAACCCTGCCCCTCCCCACATAAACCAGGTCTAGAGAGGAGAGCTGCAAATTGGTCTTCCTTTTCCCAGGCAGAAGTCTTTGCCTCTTCGTCTTCTCTATCCCTCCATGGATAAACCTGGTGGGCAAATGGGAGACAGCTCTTAGACACTGTGGCCTCTAGCCTACACCCTCTAAACCTTAAGTCAGTGATAACTCCCTCCTCCTGGGTCCCAGGTCAGCCAGGAGCCAGGCTCAGAACAGGAGGGGGGATGGAGGGAGTGGCTGCAGCCACAGGTGCCTTTGCTACCTAGACACACCACACCCTCCCCTTCATCCCAGCGGCCGCTCACTTCCCACCTTCTGCAGGCCAATTAATCTTTCAAGAGCAGAAGTTATTTTCTCTGTGTGTGGGCTGGGGATTGACAAACACCCTCCTCCCTCCCAGGACATACACCATAAGCACACACAAATACACAGTTCCCCGCCACCTTCCCTTGTTCCCTGTCACCTTGCACATTGGCCCACCTTTGCCTTTGAGGGCTAGGAAAGGAAATACATTTGCAATTGCTTGCAAATAGCTTGCAATTGCCTTGGCACAGATCATGGTCCATAAAACACAGTTCAACATCCACTTGATGCCAAGTGCCCGATGAGGAGGAGAAGAAGATGATGTGATTTAGCCTCTTCCTCTAAGGTTCTGCAAGTAGGAGAGATGAGCATATAAAGGGACAATGCTAATGCAGTACTATTCTTTATATAAAGGGCATGAAGAAAGGGAGCTGGGAGCCCAAAGGAGACTGGGACTAGCCCTGGCAGGGGGAGGATGGGTGCAGAGAAAAGAAAAGGGAGAATGTGACATTTGAGTTGAGCTGCAAGGAATGAGCTGGAGTTTATAAACCAGATAATTAATGTAAAGCATCTCCTTGAACAGGGGCAGGACTGATGTGGTTACAGAGTCTGGTATAGGGGAAATGCCATACACCTGATTTCTTCCCTACTTAGTTCAACAATGAACAAGGAGTTAGATTTAAACAGTTTCTTTGGGAGGGATAGGGGGTGAGGTCCATGGGATGAATAACACAGAAACCCACCTTGTGCAAATGGTAACAGTCTGAAGTTGCATCTGCTCTAGTCTCATGGGGGGGTTTGGCCCATGGGAGAGTAAGTTGCTCCCTGAAAAGTCTCTAAGACACAAAAAAAGCAGCAGAAAAGTGAATGACAGACTAGAAACAAAGGCTATCACTGTGCATTTGCTGTGAGCCACGTGCCTCTGAGCCTGTAGCATCCAACTCTCACAATGAACCTGCTGCACCTTAGCTGTTGTTAGTCTCCTTTTACAACTGGGAACTAAAGCCCAGAGAAGATGAGGGCCTTGCGCAAGCTCAAGTGACTACGACTGTGCTCATTTTGTAGACGGAAAAACTGAGGCTCAGAGAGGTGGACTAATTTGGCCAACATTACTCAACCAGTAATTAGCAGAGTGTGACTTTGAACCCAAATTTATCTGGCCCTAAGGTCTGTGCTCCTTCCACTACAAGATTCAGGGTCCCTGAGACAAGGCAGCTCTAAGGTCTCTACTAGAAAGTTATTTCCTGGATGCGCTCAATTTCAAATACTCCCACCCAAGCAAAGATGAGAAAGCAATGAGTTGCCTTCATATGACACGGTACAGCATATAAAGTCTCTTCATTGCCATTATCTTCTTTAATAAAAACAACAACCCTGTAGAATAATAGGGAAGAATTCTTATCCTCATTTTACAGACAAGGAAGCTGATTCTCAGAGAGATTGTATGACTGAGGTCACAGACCAGTGCAGAGCAGGACAGTAACTGGGGCTCCTGGGCTCCTGGAGAGACCTGTCCTCACAATGACTCCCTTACTTACCTGTATGGACAGATGGAAAAATCCAGACCTGAGTGGATAGGGTCTACCCTCTATACCAAGGGTGCAGCAAGGGCCAACACAGTGGAGGGTCTCAGAGACAACTCAGTACAATGCTAGCTCACAGGCACTTGCATAACTCAGAGTAAATGTTTTAGGACATCCATCAGCCACACTTGACGATGGGCACACAACCTCAGCCACGGAATCCACCCACTGACACCTTCAATGTAGATTCCAACAGGCAGCCCTGGGCTCTGAGGTCTCCTGCACTCTGGTCTGTTCACAAGTATTTTAGGCCCAGCTCTTGATTACATAATGGTTTCTGGACTTCCCTGTAGCTAGGGGAGACATCAAAGTCATCTCTTGGAGTTGGGAACTTCAGCAAGGCCAGGAGAAGGAGGAGGGCTCAGGGAGGGGAGCCAGTGACCTGAGAAGTGCCCCCAGGGCACGGCATGTGGATGATGTGCCATTCCTCAGAGCCTGCGAACAGATCCCTATCAAGAGATCACTGTAGACTCCACAAATGCCCTCATGCATGTATCAGTGCTTACGTGCTGACACAAACCCCACAGCCACACTCCCACACGCACAGGGCCACCACCATGTCCGGGAAGCCTGTGGCTGGGGGCAGGGGAGGAGGGCGAGGTGCAGAATAGCTACCATCTTTTTCTTTCTTTCCTAGTTACTGTTATTGTAGTGGCTGACTAGACACTTCAGGCTCCTGGTGCTTAGGTAGGTCCAGAATTGCCCAACAGCCTTCTGGAGAACGTACTGCTCGTCTTGGGTTCCTTCCTGTATCCAGCTGGGACATCACCTCTTAGCCCCCTGGCTTCAGTCTCCCCACCCTCCTCTCAGTCTGCCACGGTGCCCTGCTCTGGTATCTGCCACAGTCTGCCCAGCCCCTCATGCCCTAGCTTGGCGCTGCCTCACAGTCCAGGGGGAGGCCCTCCCTCCCCTCCCTGCTGCTGCTCCATCAAGGTGAACTTATAGGCCCAGCTGCAGGAAGAGGAGGCCCAGAGCTTCCTCCCAGGCCTGCCTCTTAGTGTGCAGTCTCTTGGACCCCAGCGCATTTCCTTCTCTGTTCTGCTCCTTGATCCCTATGCCTGACTCTCAGCCCCAGGCCTTGAGGAGGAAGTGTGCTTGCCTGTTCCTGCTGTTCCCTCCCATGGCTGGCACAGCGCTGTGCACATTCAAAAACTGCCCCTACTTTCAGAATGAGTCTGGAATTTTGCTTGGTTTTTATGACAGAGGTGCTGGGGTGTTTGAGTGAATGCTTGTGCTAAATAAATAGAATTTGAAAGAGTTCTTATCACAGCCCCGCTGCCCTTTCACTGAGTTTGCTGGGGTGGGGAGAGAAAACACATAAGAAGTGCAAATGGGGACAAACTGGAGGAAGATTACTGATAAAATGCTGCACTGCAGGGCTGCTGCTGGAAAAGGCTGTGGTTTCCAGTTTGAACACATGCTTTTGGAAAAGCGTCTTGCCTTTCTTTGGGGTTTTTGATAGCAATGATCTGATTTGGGATAATGGGTGGATCCCCTCTCCTGAGTCCCAAACCAAGACTGTTTACTCTGGGCTTAGTGGCCCAGTGGCTTCCTTCTCACCTGCCCTGAGCCCAGTGTCTGGACACTGCCAGGAGTGGAATGAAGTGGAGTGGAGAGTTAACCCGCTCCTGCCTTGTCAGAATGACCACACACCTGGTCCCCAGCCCTGTCTCAGGCTGTCTCCCTGAGCTCTGGGAATCTCCCTGGTGAGGGAGCTTCTCCCTCTCCTCATCCAGAATGACCGGGGTCACGGGATCTTGCCATTTATCAGGCTAGAGGATGATCAGCCACGTGTCCCCGTGTTCTGCCGCCCTACCTTCTCTCTCTCCCCCCAACCCCGCCACTTGGAGCCTCTGCCCCTGTGTTTCAGAGACAAAGAGAGACAGATTTAGCCCGAGAAATAAGAGCCCTTTCTGAAATGAGGCTACTTTTGAGCTCTACCTTTTCTGCATGTAGAAGTTGAGGGGGGCTACCTGGGGGAGTGGACAATGTTGAAAGGAACAGTGAATCTTAAGAACCTAAGAATCCTTATTTTTGCAGACCAGGAAACTGAAAAAGGTAAGTGACTTGGCCAAGGTCCCACAGTGATTTCTGGTCAAACTGGGGTTGGAATGCAGCTGTCCTGATTACATATCAGTTGTTCTCTGTTTTGCCTCTTCCAGAAGCCAGCCTCATGGCACATTTGGCATATTGGGAAAGCTATTTGGGGGCTGCACACATTTCAGCAGCTTCATTCCTGGTTGATTTCAGAGCCTGAACGAAATGACACTAGGGCCAGGTAAGGTGGGATGAAAGAGGATAGGGGGAGGTGGCAGAACAGAGGGGTTGGCTTTGGAAGGGAGAAACCCTCAGGGTCTCAAGAGGAAGAGAGAAAAAAAGGAGAAAGGAAAAAGAGGCTTGGGGAAGCCTGGCCAGCTGGAAGGCTGTGGACTATGACACCATCCTGCCCACTGCCCTATCTCCAGAGGGGCCACTCTGGGGCCATGAGTCATGACTCCAGCCTGCAGAGGGCTCAAGAGAGAGGGTGAGGTCAGAGCTCTTGATGAGGCTCCTTCTAAAGCTTCAGGCCTCCTCTCACACACCAGGAGACCCAGCACCCCCACTTCTCCCCCAAGCAGCACTCAGTGACCTTTGAGATGGGGGACCTAGGAAACAAGAAGCTCAAAATCATTGAGGGGTAAAAGGGGCCACAAACCTAGCAAGGCTGGATCAGACGATCTCCCATGCAGAGGTGGGGAAGGAGGGGAACTGGCCGAGAGTGGAGGGAAATGGACAAGGGAAGAGGAAGACGCTCACATCCATATGCCCATCTATGCCCTTTGGGCACATTCTGCAAAAGGGTAGGGGTCCAGGGGGACCAATGCCTATGAATTTAAAAACCTACAGACTTAGAAGGACACCAGACACATATGCACACACACACAACTGTTCTAAAACATTGCTACAACATATTGATTCATTTGACATAAAATATACCCTACGTAAATATATGTCAAATACAGTGCACATCCATATCTGAGAAGGTGGAACTAGCCACACAGTGAGGTTTGTCACGGCCTCTTCCCTCTCCCCTAAGCCCTGTTTCCACCACCAACTGAGCTCTCCAACCACCTTCTTTGCCTGCCCCAGATCTTTCCAAGAAAGCACACAGAGTCTGAAGCTCCTTTCCAATGTCACCATGGCGTGAGGGCTTAGGTGGCTTGAGGATGGAGAGGTTGCAGGAGAGGAGGGCAAAGGGATGGAGCTACAATAAATAACTGGGATGAGAACAACTGGGATGGGACTGGGGACAAAGATCACATTTTAGGGAAAAGTACATGATGGTTCTGCATGAATTTAGACTTTTTGACCTGTGAAAGCTAAAGTGCCTTTATCTTTCCTTTGGTATACGTGGAACCACATGACATATTTCTTCAGGATCACAGAAGGTTTGAGTTGAAAAGGACTTTAGAGGGCTTCTAGCACAAACTGCCACCTAGGTAGCCACAGATCCAGCACTAGAGCCCAGCTCACCTGGCTCCCAGGCAGACATTTTAGCAGTACACCAACCTGCTTGACCCCTGGGCGGTACTTATGACATGTGTGTATGTGTGTGTGTTTACCTGCTGATCAGTCATCTACTCCTTGAACAGCCTCATGGGCGGGCAAACAAGGGCTTGTGAACTCAGTGACTGGAACAAACTCCAAGCTGAGGGAGCGGCGATTTAGACCTTGTTGCTCTGTGCCGGCTCCATCCTTCCAGCCCCTTGGCCTGCCTAGTCAACCCTGCTCATGACAACAGAGCTAAAGAGATACCCTCCCAGAGGGCTTAGGGAGCAGGGATGGGGTGATGCACTTAGCAACAAGGAGAAAAACAAAGGGGTAGAGAGCAAGAGAAAGAAGAAAAAGAAAGCTAGGGTTCACAAAGAAACCAGAGTCGTGGTCAGATACACACACACCCCATATCATACACCACAACCACACACACAGGATACACCACACACCACATCCCCCATATACCACACACACACGCCTCACATACACACATGCACACAAGCCCCACACACACCAGCATAGAGACTAAGACCAAGGGAGCAGATACAACGTCAGAGAGACAGAGCCAGGGAGGGAGGAGAAACAGAGGGAAATAGAGAGACAGAGAGTAAACAAAAGAGGCACAAAACCAGAAGAAAAATACTTATACATAATTTTTTGCCCTAAAGCAGCAGTTCTCAATGGAGAGTGATTTTACCTGTCAGGGGACAACAGGTAATGTCAAAAGACATCTTTGGTTGTCACAACTGAGCAGAGGGGGAACACTACTGTCACCCAGTGAGGGGTGGCTAACCATCTGACAATGCGTAGGACAGCCCCACACTGAAGAATTATTTATTTCAAAATATCAATGGTGCCCAGGTTGAGAAACTGTGCCCGAAATGCAGAAATCAGCATCAAGCAGCTCCCCCACCCCCAATCAGGGCTGGGCCCCAGTCCTACACATACTGACACATGCACACACACATCACCTCCCTGACCACCTCCAACCCCTGCCAATGTGGCCCCCAGAGGAGGCCAGTCATACTCGTGTTGACAAACTAGTGGTCCTGGCCCCACCGTTGAATTCTGAGAACGTAACTTTTGCTTGGAGTTCAAGCTCAGCCTGAGGCAGGAAGAACTGGCTAGACGCCTTCTGCGCATTCTCGGCCTGTTCCAGACGCAGTCCAGCTTGATCCTCTAGTCCTTCCTTCCCCATGGGCTCTGACCCCTTCAGTCCTCCCAAGGGTATATCAGAGACTGACCACCATGAGGTGAGGGGCAGACTGGATGTCAGCCATTCCAAGTCCATATGCTTGTCATTACAGATGGGACCATTGGGAGGGACAATGACTTGCCTAGAGTCATAAAAGTCTTCTTAAATTTGGATTCTGGGCAAGGGGAGAGGGTATGATGCTCCCACTATGTGAGGCTGGTAACTGTGACCATCCTCCTATGAGTTCCAATCTCCGTCTTGCTCCCTCACCCCCTGCACCTACAGCCTCCCATATTTGGATGCTCGAGTCCTGGATTCTGGGTTGCAGAACCAACCGAGTCCTTCCATCTCAGGAAGTGCTGCCCCAGCACTGAATAGCACAGGCCTTGGAGCGGGCCAGGGAGCCATGCAACACTCCTCAAGAGAGGAGGAGCACCAGGGCATCCTTCCTGTCCCCTTGGAGCCAGCAATCCTGGAGAGGTATAGGGAGTGTGGCTTTAAGATGTGAGAGAACCCATGTGGGTAGTGTCACCCACCCCCTGGCCCACCTTCCCTCACGTCCAAGCACGTGATGTTGAGTTCAAGAACTGAGAGGGCACTGTCGGCAGAAGCTTGTATCCAGCACACTGCCTCCTTCCCTCCCAGCCCTCCCTGCCCATTTTGAATCTCAATTTCCCATCTGTCATGGTGACCCATGCAAAGTCAGCACTAGGTGGAGGAAGCCAAGGAAGGAAAGGAAAGTTGGGAATGACAGAGTCCTCCTGTAGCCTCCCTCCCTACGTGGCAAATACCTCATCGGCTAATCTCCTCCCCAACCAGGCACTGAAATGGGGTCTTTGCCTGGAACCCAATAGGACAGAGAAAGTGGGTGGGTCAGCAGACAGAAAAACAGTGGCTTAATGGGCACAAAGGTCCTGGGTTCAAGGTTTGGGTTCCAGAAGCTTCTCCCCACCCAGCTCGCACCCACTGACCCCTGGGTGGGTGGGGAAGGCAGCTAATCGAACTGCACTGTTTACTCAGGGTGCTATAGCCTGGCCTTGGGCCCAAGAATAGGAACAGAATCGCTGCTTTCCCTTTAGGTTTGAGGGTGGGCCTCCTACACCCACCCACAGAGACACCCCACCCCTGGACCTACCTTTCCCTCTCCCCTACATACACATGCACATAGGTACACACACGCATATACCACACACACATGTATCCATATGCACATGCCACACATTACGCACATGCACAAACCACACACACAAACACACAGACACTCTCCTCGCTGTGGCCTCCAGCTCTCTGAATCAGAGACAGGTAGTGGAAAACAGACTCTGAAGCTAGGGAGTGACACACACACACCTGTGACTCTAAATGCCCAGACACCCATGCCCCAGGCCATCTGGTCCCTGGCTTGCCCTGGGACTTTACATAAGCTGGGGTCTCAGTTTCTTTCCAAGGAGAAGGTTGAACTAAAAGATGTTCATGATGGCTCCCAGTTTGCTCATGTCAGAGTTCTACGCGGTGGGACTAGGATGGGCTGTGCTTTCTGTCATCATTCTTCAATGTCTGCACAAGTGCCTTCACCTCTCTAGAACTTTCTTTACCAGTTGGAATGAAGGGGTGTGGTAGGGCAGAAAGACGGTGGGCTGTGGCATTAGGGGAGTGGCTCTGAATCCAGTCTGTCTCTAACTGACTATAGGACTTGGGGTGATTTACTTTACCACTTTGAGCTTTGGGGTTTTATTTCTTTTCCATCAGTAAAATGCGGATAATCATACCTACCTCGAAGGTTTGTGTGAGTTACATGGGAACACTCCACCAAGGGCCCAGTAAGCAGCAGCGGGCAAGTCAATGATGCCTCCACGGGAGGATGCCAGGGAAAATATTCACAATATTTGGGAAATATTTATACTAAAAAAAGTCTTCATTGTTTATCTGAAATTCAAACTGAACTGGGCAGATATGTTGTGTTGGGGGGGGGGGCGTCTCTCCAGATCCATAGTAGGGGGCTGTGAACTCTGTCCACGGGGCCAAATCCTGCCCGCAGCTCCCTTTTGTGCCCTAGCCCATGAGATAAGAATGGACTTTACATCTTTAAAGGGCTGTGAAAAAAACCCCAACCAAACAAAGAAGACTATGTGTCAGATACTGTATACCTGTATGTGGCTTGCAAAGCCTAAAATATTTACACTTACTATCTGGCCCTTTACAGAAAGAGTTTGCTGACCCATAGTTGGTGAGGAGACTAAGAGTTTTCAGTATTTATACACTTATTCTGGGTCAGGCAAGAGATTAAAGTGGATGAGTCAAGAAAAGCTCAGGAGGGGGAGGCACAAAACAAGGAGGGGGAGGAGGATAGAAAGGTCCTGTGAGAACGGTGAGCCCTCAATCCCCAGTGGCCTGCTGACTCCTCCCCCTCCTCCCTCACTGCCTGGAGTCTCTTAGCCTCCTCTGACCTGTCCAGGCCTTTCTATAAAAGGTCACCGAGTGTTCCAAAGTCCAAGGGAGGACTCTCCAGGCTCTCTGAAGACCTCTCCTCTGTGGACTCGCCTGGGGGCAGGGAGAGAGACTCAGGTGGAGAAGGAGTTAGGAAAGTCCCAGATGGCAGGCTGTCTGTCTCTTTAAATCTCAGGTAATTTGGGAGGAGGGAGGGAGTGTCTGCAAGGCTCGCCCTCACTCCCAGGAGGAGCTCCTGACAGAGGAGCCTGGCGGAGGGAGTCCCGCTTCTGCCAAGCACAACAAACTTGGAGCTCTCCCCAGTCTGGCTGGTGTGCCTCAGGGAGACTCCTGCCAGGACCAGGGAGGTAGGAGACGGAGGGACCTCTACCGGGAGAGAGCAGGCCAGCTCCGGAGGGGGGCCCATGTGGCCCCAAGGCTGAGTCCTGTCAGGGTCTGGGCTTGGCCTCAGCCCTCCAAGGAGCCGGCCCTACACTCCATGGGTTTGCCGTTCCCCAAGGAAAAGGGGCTCATTCTCTGCCTGTGGAGAAAGTTCTGTAGATGGTTCCAGAGACAGGAGTCCTGGGCTCAGAGCCAAGATGAGCAGTACCTGCTGCAGCAGAAGAGGTAAGCCTCAATCTGCTCCTCACCCCTCCTCTCCCTCTGCCTCCCTCTTTCCCCCTCTCCATCTTTTGGCACCTTTGTCTGGACAGACTGCCCTTCCAATCCTGGCTCCTCTGGAGCATTTTGTCTCAAGAGTCTTGGTCTGTGGGGCTAGCGCCCCAGAATGCCAGGTGGAAGCGGTGGGGGCTGGCATGGACACAGGTGTTCACCATCTTTAAGATCCAATTAAATTATGCAAGCCTCTTCTGAGTACTTCCCTAAAGGCCAAGCACCTTTCTGGGCCTTGACAGGATTGTGGTATCATTGAACCTCTACCACAGAGGTGCTGGCGGGTCGAGACAATGCCTTATATGTCTCTACTCCCTGCCCCTGGAACAATCTCTCTGGCAGAAATACATAGCACATGTATGTATGTATGTGGGAATGAATGAATGAATGATTGAATGAACGGAGCAGAGGGGAACTGTAGACACTGGTAACCAGCACAAAATAAGACAAACTGTGGTAATGGTCAGCATTCCTCTGCATTTATCACATCAGCCATTGACCAAGGCCTGAATGCCGGACACTGCAGATGGGGTGCTATGAAGATGAACAAAGCTGGGACCCCCCCAGAATTTATTACTGTCTATTGTGTGGAGAGGGGCATGCATGACTGGCCAAAATGCCAGATGTGCTTATGACCAATGCTCATCCATTCTCTCATCCAGGTTGAGGAATTTAAGAGGTTCTAGAGTTGGAGCCCTAAGGAAATCTCACTGGTTGCTTCTAGCCCCCTGAAAACTTCCCTGAACTCATTTGATGTCCCCCCACCCTGCTAGCAGCTTAGAGTTGAGAGCTGGGGAGGAGGGGAGATGGCAAAGCTTCAGGCCATTCCTGTGTGTGGTTTTTTCTCCAAAGTCTCTGTGGCGGTGGCACGCTAGAAGGATGTCCTCCTATTGAGGCTTTCCCTGGCCCCTAAGAAGGCAGATAATAGGCTGTTCATAGGGGAAAGCCCAAAGGTTTTGTGTCTGAGGTTCTTCCTCCACCTCCAAGATTAGGGGCCTGCTAGAGCCGGACAAGGAGGTTAGAGGCTGCCTGGAGCCCCTGGGGTTTTTCTTCTTCTGCTCAAGGATTCTGGACTGGGGATGCGTTCATTTTTTGAGTTTTGGCTTCCTGTCTCTCTCATCAGCCACCCACCTCTCTCCTCCCCAGGCTGGGAGAGTGGGGGCTGAGTACATGTTTGGCTGATGACATCTTGAGGCAACAGAATGGCACTGTTGTTGTAGAAGAGGTCATCACTGGTTCCACTCACCCCTTCCCACTCAGGACCCTGGGGCTGGGGGAGCCAGGCACAGAGAACAGAAAGGCCTAGGGCTTGGAAGGGGTGGCAGAGGTTCCCTGTGTGACGTGAGGCAGAGACAGAGTGAAAGACAGTCTGGCTGGGAGTGGGCTGCTTCCACTTGTTTTTTCTGACCCTATTTTTCCTTAAGACCAATTGGTGCTTCTCTTCTTATACCTTGGGCTAAGAAAGCCTGATGTCACCACTTTGAGGTGTTCCCCCTACGTTCCTGATATCCCCACCTTACTCTACAGTTTCTTGGCTCTCTTCTTACTAGATGCCAGGAGCCTAGAGTACTGATTCCCCTCTGAATGAGTACACCCTAGAAGGACACTGAAAGTGCTGGGAAAGGGAGTGTCCTCGGCTGTGCAGTGAACCAGGCTACGGGAAGTCTTGTGGGCAACTAGATAAATATGAGATAACCACGTAAGCGAGGACAATGTGCCAGGTGAGGAGGTGAACTGATGGACGAAAGCAGCCAACAATGTTACCGGCGCCTCTTTATCTCATATAATACCCAAACCAGCCTTGGGAGGTAGAGCCTGTTATCCCCCTGTGAAGGAGACAGGCCCAGAATGAGCAAGTGGTGAAGTCAGGATTTGTGACAAGAGCTTAGAGGGGGACTATGAGTGGGGTTGAGAGGATTCCAGGAGGTGGAGCATGGTCCAATGAAAAGGGAAGGTTTTATGGCCTCTCAGGATGATTGAGAACCCAACGTTCCTCTCTGTCTGGTAGACTTGTCTTGGGTCTCAGTCACGCTGCCCCCTCTGCTTAAATTCACATCATTAGGATCCAAGCTGAACTCTTACTTTTCTCCCATTTCTTCTGCATCCTCTCTCCCGGGGCCTTGAATTGTCTTATTTCCTGAGACCCAATATACTAAACATTTATTGAGCATAAAGTTCTATGCTAGGTTTGCAGAAAATTAACATGACACATTCCCTGCTCTCAAGGAGCTCACATTCTCATCGGTAACACGCACTGATATGCATCTACTTGGGTTAAAAGTGAGTTTGATGAGTGTCCTAAGAAGGATGTAAACAAGTGTTGTGGGAGCATAGAGGAAGATAGCGTAGTATCTGATTTCAGCTGGTGTGGGGTAGGCTGGGCAGCTTCCAGAGGCTGCCAACAGACCCTCAAACCTGACCATCTTGCTGGCACGTCCTCCTTTCTACTAGTTGGCCGGGGAAGCAGGGAACCCTGGAGGCTCTCCTCTGTTTAGACAGATATCTGTGTAAATACATGTGAACTGACTTGTCTGTGGAAAGTAAGCTCTGGGACTCTCCATCCAGCATAGTAGGACTCCTTGCCTCAGTAAATACACACGCACACATGCGTACTTGCAGGCACAGGTGACGGAGTTGTGGCAGTTAGAAAGGAGGCCCGACTCCAAGTCTGGAAATAGCCACTTTCCCTGGAGCTTTGGCTTCCTCATCCCATTGCCAAGAACCTGAGCTGGAGGGAGGTGGCCAAGATGTGGCCGGTGCATGCCTCTTCCCCGCACATGACTGCTCTTTCTTTCATCTATGGTCACTGCTCCAGGCTGGCCGAGAAAAATCAAGAAAAGCCGTAAAACTAGAAGAACCACATAATTTAGTGGTGAGAGCCTGAGTCTAGGTTCTTGGCCAAGCATTCTGCCTTTAACTCTGTGATATTCTGGCAATGATTTGGCTATGCTGCCTCAGTTTCCTTTTCTGGAAAATGAGAGACTGATTCAGCCTGTGTTACAGGGCTGTAAGGAACAAAGGTGGCAATAGTGAGGTGCTGCTTTGGACGCTGAAAAGCACATTTAACAAATGGGACTATTGTGATGAAAAGTGTTAGAGGGGTTGTGCGCTTGCTCCTATCAGAACTGTATCCACCCTGGAAACCCATACTCTGAGCTACATATTGCGTGCGCCCTCCTTTCCCAGTTGGCATACTCATCTGAGACGTGCTTGTGGGACCCATGCGTGTGGATACAGCCCCCTGCACCTCTTGTAACCCCTCTTCAACCCTGGTTAACACAGATAACAGGGACAGAGAAATGGCCAGTGGGAAACTAGTTGAACTCTGCCTCTGACTTGTTTGGACAAGTCGCTTCAGGACTCCAGGCCACTTTCTCCATCTGTTACAGTGAACAGACTAGATGAATTTTCTAGAGACTTTCTTGCTCTAAAATTCTGATTTGAATTTTCCTGCAGGCACTCTTGGTCCTGTCTTGTTTCCCCAGCAACTAAATACAAAACTTCACTTGTGCACACTGCACACCTAAGTGTGTGCACACACAGTCCTATACACATCTGCAAGAATGGAGGAGGGGAGGACAGGGTGGCGGGAACAGAGGGAGGGATGTGGGAGATCCCCACTTGATGGCCCAGAGGGAACCCTGAGGGGTAAACCAAGTATGTGTTTATTCTGCAAAATATGTGCTAGGGTTTAGGCCAGGAATCCTAGAGTGGGTTTTCCACCAGTCTAATATTGAACCAGACCGTTCAATTTTATAATTAATTGTCCATCAAAACAAAACATTCTAAATCCTGAAAACACCTTTCATATTGTTATAATTTCAGATTTGCTCTATAATTTCTTTTGTCTACTTAATCACTGGGTGCTTAAAAGGCTTCACCTTTTTACCTCTCTTTTAGTTAAGTACCTAATTGTAAGAAAACATGTATAGCGGATTTCTCATTCTTTTTAATGTGAAGAAATCCATTTTTAAAAAATGGATTATCGGGGCTGGCCGTGTGGCTGAGTGGTTAAGTTCGTGTGCTCCTCTTTGGTGGCCCAGGGTTTCATCTGTTTGGATCCTGGGCGCGGACCTAGCACCGCTCATCAAGCCATGCTGAGGTGGCGTCCCACATAGCAGACTAGAAGGACCTACAACTAGAATATGCAACTATGTACTGGGAGGCTTTGGGGAGAAGAAGAAAAAGAAAAAGAAAAAAAAAGATTGGCAACAGATGTTAGCTCAGGGCCAATCTTTTTTTTAAAAAAAAGGATTATGAATAATTGTACTTCTAAGTCAGAATTCGTCTACCTTGGCACTACGGACACATTGGGCAAGAAAATTCTTCGTTACAGGACGCTGCCCTGTATAAGATGCTTAATGGCATCCTTGCCTTCTACCCACTAGATGCCAGTAGCACCTCCTCCCCTAGTCCTGACAACCAAAAATGTCTCCAGATATCACCAAATTCCTTGGGGAGGGGGCAAGCGCTCACTCCTGGTGGAGAACCACTGCTCCAAAGCACTGTAAATAAGAGTTTCTGGTAGTAATGTGAACTATTCTATCAAATAAAGTGAAATTTTCCCCTGGAAGGGAGTGAGTATAATTTAACCATTCAAACTGGAAGATATTTTATCAGGATCTCCCCCTCTTCCTGCACTAAGGAGGAGTATAGCAAAGACCAGATTTAAACTTCTGTGCTGGGTTGTTGTGGAAGAAACTATTTGTGCCTCAGGCACAAGAATCTTTGGATAGGTCTCCTCTTATGCCCTTTCAATGGGGCCCAAGGGCAGTCAGGTGTTTTGAGGGGTCTGCCTTACTGCCAAGAACTGTGAGCAAGGGCTTTCTCTGCTGTCCCCTTGTGGCCCTATGATTCTATTGCAAGTGATGGCTTTGATTTATGACCTGATCCCCTCAGAACCATGCATATACTGCGTTCCTTTTTGCTGGATTCTGGAGTTTGCTACCAGAGGAGGCCACTTCTCTACAAACCTTGCTGGGTTGGGTCATAAGCTGGTTTTTGTGCAGAGTGTGGTCTGAATGGGGTTGCCAGATAAAATAGAAGATACTGAGTTAAATTTGAATTTCAAATAAACAATGAATAAGTGGTTAGTATAAGTATGTCCCAAATATTGCATGAGACATACTTATATAGTGAGCATACCTACAGTCTAGACAGAAGCTGAATTATAAGGTTGTACACCTGAAACTTATATGTTATAAATCAAAGTGACGTCAAATAACAAAAGGAAAAAAAGTGCTTTATTAAAAAAATTATTTGTTGTATATTTAAAATTCAAATCTAACTGAGCATCTTGTATTTTTATTTGGTAAATCTGGCAAGCCCAGGCTGGACAGTGGCTCCTTGTGCTTCCCAAGCCCACTGGGGCAGTCAGCAGAGGCAAGAAAAGAAACACATAGGAATGGAGGTTTGTGGAGGACATTTACGGACTTCAGAGATGTGTAGGGACCAAAAGGAATATCTTTGAGCCTGCCACTGACTAACCTCCCCACTTATATCTTAGGGAGTGGTGAGATATGACAAATCTGGAACTTGGGTAATGACCCCCCTTGGATCCACTAACCTGCCATACATTTAGTCAAAATGGGGCACAAAACTAGAAGCTAATTGGAGAAGAGCTGGGAAAGGATGCAAAGATAAGAAAGTTGTTGCTCTCTGTCAGTAGGATAGAGTAGGGTTTTGGGCAAATGGTCAGAAAGGTGGTGGTGAAGAGGATGTAGAAAACTTGTTTGGCGGCTGCCTTTGTGTACCAAGCATACTATTTTTTACGTAGATGATATATTTGCCTAAGGTTGGCTTAGGAAGTGGCCAGTGGGGATAATAAGTAAAGCCAAACTACCTTCTGGCTCTGCTATAGATTTATCTGTTCCACAGATAGTGGTGGGTGTTTACCAGAGGCTGGGCACATCCCTAGGCATCCGGAGCAAAGTCTATACAATGAAGGGTGGGTGGGGAGCTGGATTCCAGTGGAAGGAGAGTTTTTGCAGTGCAGGCATCAGGAGAGTGGTGTGCTGTGGGGAGGTGAGGCGGAAATGCTGGGTGTAAGGAGTGAGTGGGGGGAGGAGAGCATGGAAAAGTAGTTGCACAAAGACTGTAAAGGACCTCTGGGTTCCTTCTCCTTGAGCATTTCAGGACCCATCAGACTTTTGTAAGCTGTGATTACACTTGCCATCTAGAAAGAGCATCTTGGCAGCATCAAGAAGGATGGATTCGGGTGTCGGGAAACTAATTAGGAGGATATTTTGCTAATCTTGGGCTGGAGAGTGAGGACATGAATTAATGAGAGTCAGTAGGGACGAGGAGGTGGGGACTGAATGGAGAGAGAATTTTAGATGTTGAACTGGCAGGGCCTGGTGGTTGCCTAGGTGGCATAGGAGGGGCTGGAGCCAACTCTTATGGAGACGTGCGTCTCCTGCTCATTCCTCCTCTCCTGATCTGCCCCCTACCCCGACACTTGGAGTTGATTTCCTGCCACTGCCAGTGTTTCATTGTGTGAGCTTCTGTCTGTGTCTTTTTATATGCCACATATTTGGCCATCTATGTGTTACCTCATTTGCTTCCATTGAAAGGCCAAATGGCTCTAGGCCAAGAGAGAAAATTCAGTAAAAGGGGCCTATGTATCTTAGTTGGAGTAAGTTTTGACTTAAAAAACGTTTTTAGTTCATTGTAGGAATAAAACTCAAGAGGGGATTTGGAGACCAAATCATCAGAGAAGATGAACTTTTCCTGAGACAAGTGAGCAGCAGATAGGAAGTAGGAAGAGACAATAATCTGACTTAAGAGCGAGAAGAAAAAAGAATCCACTGTTGCTTTTTGATTGAGCCCTGAAGATGCTGTTGTAGAGAGGAGAGTGCCAGGATCAAGGGGCTTTGCTGAAAAGGTCTAGAAAGAAGGGCATCGTGCAACAGGAGAAAATCTGCTAGCCTCTACATGTTGACTTCCTCCACAAATATGAAGCAGGAATTCCCTGTATCCCTAGTCCACGAAAACAAGGCTTATCTTGAAGGGTAATCTCAGGGCACTTAGTGAAGCTAAAACAGGGTTGCTCCAGAAGTCAATGGGTCAGGTCAACAAGCGTTTAAGTAAAACTCCTCTCCTCCATACCTAATATGCACAGATAACACATTCACAACATTCTGGCCCCAGCACCCAGGGGATAGGAACTGAGTCACTGAGGCTCCCCCATTCAAGCCAAAAGGGGAAAAGTTGGTTTGGGTTAACTAACTGATCATGCAAAAAGAGATAAGGCAACCCCTTTTACCCTAATAGCCTCACTTCTCTGCATCAGGGACCTTGGGGTTCATTACCACTGAGGTACACACATTTGTGTAAGATGGACCAAAGTCATTGCTGCTTGCTCCACAATTGGGCATACTCACTATTGCCACCTTTCTGATCCCATTCCCTTGTAGGATCTGGGAGTACCCTCTCCTTCTAGCTGCCAAAGAGAATGATGTAAAGGCTCTCAACAAGCTGCTCAAGAATGGGGCCTGTGAGGTGCTCCAGAGAGGTAAGGAGCAGAGCCCTCAGCATGGCTCTCCTCCTGGATCAACCCAGTATAGCCCAGGACCTTCTGCTGTGGGCCCCTGAATCTCTATTGTCCCCATTGCCCTGCCCAATAGAAGCCATATGACTCTCCTTTCTGTCAATGCCAGGAGCCATGGGGGAGACAGCACTGCACATAGCTGCTCTCTCTGACAACTTGGAGGCGGCCTTGGTGCTGATGGAGGCTGCCCCGGAACTTGTCTTTGAGCCCATGACATCTGAGCTCTTTGAGGGTGAGGAGGCAAGGGACCCAGGATGGAGGGAAGGGGTGATCTGTTGGATATTTCAGGTCAGTCTCTGTAGTGGATTATTTGGGGACACCAAGGAGGGGATCTGAGCCCTCTACTCCTTATTCCCCTCTGCAACTCCCTTCTTCCTTATCGTCCTCACTGCACAACATCAGAGCACCCAACCTCTGAAATGGGAAGACCTAGAGAGTGGGAAGAGATGAGCAGCAGCTGGACCCCCTGGGAACCCTGCCAACCCCAGGGCTCCCCATCGTCCCCCACCCTCCCCCACCCCAGGGCTCTCCATCCTCCTCCAACCCCAGCCTGCTCTGGTGAAGAGGACCAGGTATAGATATGGGAAGGACCCCCTGCAGCATCCTGAGGACAGACCCCCTGACTGAGGACTCTTTCTGGGCCAGGTCAAACTGCATTGCATATAGCCATTATGAATCAGAATGTGAACTTGGTGAGAGCCCTGCTTGCCCACGGGGCCAGTGTTTCTGCCAGAGCTACAGGCACAGCTTTCCACCGCAGCCCCCATAACCGTATCTACTTTGGTGAGAGCCATGGCCACGGCTGGCATGAAGGGGAGGTGGAGAGGTGGGCAGGAGTAGGGGGGGTGGGCTGAGGAGGGTTCCACCCTGGGGAAGCTGGGAGTGGTCAGCCCATTCCCTCCACTGCCCTTTGCACCATCCCTTCCTCTGGTTCTGCTGACAAATCTCCCCAAGCCCAGAGGTGAGATGAGGGGAAGGAGGCAGTCACTTGGGGAGACTGCCCATCCCATCAGACACTCCTGCCATGGAGCCCTCTGTGTCCCCAGGGGAGCACCCTTTGTCCTTTGCTGCCTGTGTGGGCAGTGAAGAGATTGTGAGGCTGCTTATTGAGCATGGAGCCGACATCCGGGCCCAGGACTCCCTAGGTAAGAGCTGGGGAGGACAGCTGGGGAGCTAGGGGTGTGAGGGGAGGGGCTGGGAGAGCCCTCAGGCCTACCCTGAGGGTGGGCACAGGGAACATCATGGACTTTGCTCCAGTGGTCTTGTGACACCAGTGTCCTCCCCCAGGAAACACAGTGTTGCACATCCTCATCCTCCAGCCCAACAAAACCTTTGCCTGCCAGATGTACAACCTGCTGCTGTCCTATGATGGGCGCGGGAACCACCTGCAGTCCCTGGACCTTGTGCCCAATCTCCAAGGTCTCACCCCCTTCAAGCTGGCCGGAGTGGAGGGCAACACTGTGGTGAGGGACACTCCCCAACCCCACATGTCTTTCTAAAGAACTTCATCCTTCACTTCTGGCCCTTTGAGGAAATAGATATGAACACTCATCTCTGATGCTCAGTCCTACTTACAGCTCAGATTGGAATTTCTTTCTCAGCCCCTGTCTCTCTTGTCCCATCCCATGTCTTGCCCACTTCCTCTCCCCTGAGGTGTTGGGTACTTATAGAGTCTAGATGCCACCCGAGGGGGGTAGTAATGCCCATGTCCACTCCCCTTTCAGCCTACAGAGCAGCAGCCCTCCAGCCTCTCCCCTCCTCTTCCTAAGCTCTAGACGGAGTTCCAGGGGAAGGAGAGGAATGTAGGAGGTCAGCATGAAGACGGTTTCTTCTGCCCAAAAGGCTATGGTCATTGAGTGAAGAGCAACCACCCTCCTGGACAAGCTTCCCACTCACACCGTGACCATCCCCTTTGCTTGCCCCTCCTCATGCATCTCCCCCCCTCTTAGATGTTCCAGCACCTGATGCAGAAGCGGAAGCATATCCAGTGGACATGTGGGCCGCTGACCTCCACTATCTATGACATCACGGAGATTGACTCCTCGGGGGATGAGCAATCTCTGCTGGAACTTATTGTTACCACCAAGAAGCGGGAGGTATGGGGTCTTCAGGTTAGAGAGTAGCTGGGGAGAGAAGTCAGGATCTCTGAGCTGCTTGCTCTATTCTTTCTGCACAGGCTCGCCAGATCCTGGACCAGACGCCGGTGAAGGAGCTGGTGAGCCTCAAGTGGAAAAGATATGGGCAGCCATACTTCTGCATGCTGGGTGCCATTTACCTGCTGTACATGATCTGCTTCACCATGTGCTGCATCTACCGCCCCCTCAAGCCCATCACCAGTAACTGCACTGGCGCCGAGGACATCATTATTCTACAGCAGAAGCTGCTCCAGGTGATACCCTAGTAGCAGCAGAGCTTTGGAGCAGGATTTGGGTCAACTTTCTGCCCTTTCTCTTCTATCCCTTTTCTGTCCTACAGCTCACATTTCTCCCCTCACTCAGGTCTCAAATACATAGGCACAAACTCAAACTATGTCCACACAGAAACACACATAGGCTCTAGGAAGAGAGCTTGAGATAACCAAATCTAACAAGTTAAAAAGAATCTGATGATGCTGGTGACCCTTACAAGGGACATTGACTTCTGGCCAGGGGCAGGCAGGGCAGATGCATGGAAGCCCTGAGTTCTCTGACCATGTTCCCCGCCCATCCCCCCCAACCCCCACCTTAGGAGGCCTACTTGACCCCTAAGGATGGCATCCGACTGGTGGGGGAGCTGGTGAGTGTCGTTGGAGCTGTGATCCTTCTGCTTGCAGAGGTGAGGTATGGACAGGATCCAGGGTGAGGCTGTTTGTCCCAGGGATCCAAACGAAGCCCGTCTATAAGCGCCTATGTTTCCTCCTGGCCTCTTTCCAGATTCCAGACATCTTGAGAGTGGGGTTCACTTGCTTCTTTGGACAGACCATCCTTGGAGGACCATTCCATGTCATCACGTGAGTCTCCTTCCTCTCATTCCCATCCCTTCCCTCCCTAGGATTCCATTTTCACTCTCTGGATTCCTGACCCCTGGAGAACTGTAACTCCAGAGGTCCCTCCCCAGTGACGTGTGTGTGACCCTGTGTACTGAACTTGCAAAGGCTGAATCTGAGTGTGTGGGTACTGTCTCAGTCACACTCTTGCTCTTGGGTCCCCAGGATAATCCCAGTCTCCCTCTCATCACCCCCCTCTCTGCTCTCTTTCCAGGATCACCTATTCCTGCATGGTGCTGGTGACCATGGTGATGCGGCTCACTAACACCGAAGGAGAGGCAGTGCCCATGTCCTTTGCCCTGGTACTGGGCTGGTGCAACGTCATGTACTTTGCCCGAGGATTCCAGATGCTGGGCCCCTTCACCATCATGATCCAGAAGGTCAGTGCCTCCCCCCATGCTTCCTAGATAAAGGTCCCAAAGCAGGACTACAAACATTTCTGTAAAGGGCCAGATAATAGATATCTCAGGTTTTGTGAGCCACATATTGTTGCATGTTCTTCTTTTTTTTCTTTCTTCTTTTTCTTTTCTTAAAATTTTTTAACAATCCTTTAAAAATGTTAAAACCGTTCTTGGTTCAAGGGCCATACCAAAACAGGCCAAGTAGATTTGGCCTGCAGGTCATAGTTTGTCAACCCTATCTTAGAGGTGTGCTCTGGACGAGTCTGGACTTCTCAGAGTTAGTCTGCTGGAGGCTGGAAGGGGGTAGTTGCTCAAGCGGCAGGGCTGGAGACGGTCTCCCTCCCTCCTCTCTCTAGATGATTTTTGGTGACCTGATGCGATTCTGCTGGCTGATGGCAGTGGTCATCCTGGGCTTTGCCTCAGGTAAGTCTTCTGTCCAGGATGGGGGGCCATGAGAAGGAGAGGAGAGACATCCAGAGAGCACAGAATGCCTCTGATAAACTTGGGGAAACAAGGGAGGCAAGGCAGAGGTAAGAGGTGCTATAGTGTCTGAAGATGGGACATCCCTCACAGGTGAGGGAAAGCTGGGAGTGTTAGGAAGAGGTGTCTCTTGGGATCAGGAGGACGAGCCATATGGAAAATAAGAGAACGTAAAAACCCAAAGTATGGAGTGATGGAGGGCTGAGATGGTGATACTAGAGATGGGGGAAACAGTACTGAAATGGGCAGCAAACAGCTGGCTGTGATCCAGTCACATGCATGGTTGCCATGGTAACGCTCACCCCCTTGGGTGGGCAGCCTTCTATATCATCTTCCAGACAGAGTCCCCCAAAGAGCTGGGCCATTTCCACGATTACCCCATGGCACTGTTCAGCACCTTTGAGCTCTTCCTCACCGTCATCGATGGCCCTGCCAACTATGACGTGAATCTGCCCTTCATGTACAGCCTCACCTATGCTGCCTTTGCCATCATCGCCACGCTGCTCATGCTCAACCTCCTTATCGCCATGATGGGTGACACTCACTGGAGGGTGGCCCATGAGCGGGATGAGCTCTGGAGGGCCCAGGTGAGCCCTCTGGTGGCTGGGAGGGTTAGCGCAAGTCACTCCCTCTCTGCCAAGGAACTGGCAGAGCTCAGAGAGAAGCAGGATATTTTGACCCCAAATATGTTTGGACGGTTATTAGATAGTACACAAAGTAATGGAAAGTGTACAGAAGAATTGGATTGGCAATACAACCGAGCAATATTGGAATAGCTGAAAAAAATACTTGACAGTTTTCTCAAAAGCTAAAACCTCAGTCTTTTCCAGAATAATCAACAAGAAATAAAGTTAATAGTGGCCAAAAGGGCACTCAGTAAGTTTTGCTACTGGATAAAAACTGGTGTATCACATCTTGGAAATATTTAAGTCTGCAAAATTCGACCCAGAAAAATTGAACATGTTAAAAATGCCACAAAAACTCCCTATAATAGCAGAAGCTATCTTCAGTCAGATCATCATCATCATGGGGACAAAAGACCATTAAACAAATCAAATCATCATTTAAAAATACACTTACAAAATAATTTATCTCAACAAAAATAATTTCAGCAAAATGGAAATCCTGAAAATTGGATGGCATTTAACTGTGCTGTATAGAAAATGGAGTTAAAACCCTAAAGTGGCTAAATGGGGTTTGCTCAGGAAGATATTTTTCCATGCAAATGTATTGATATTAGATTTCTCAGTGGGACTTTGCATTTATAAATGAGCTTTACGTCTGTAGGGTCAAAATACCCTGTAGCCCTGAGGCCCCCTTTCTATTTGCTTTGCTCTCTTTCCTGTCACCTTGGAGTGAGGTCTCAACCTCCTGCAGGACCAGCCTGGCATTGGCATGGATGTCAGGTCACTGGCCGGAGAATTCTGGGGCTCATGTCCCGTCGACTCTCTTCCACAGAAGTGGGTCCACAAAGCTGACACCACCATCCTCAGCTTAGGGCTGTTGTCTGTCACCTCTGGGAAACCATGAGCTCCTGAGATTCCTAGCTGTTGCTAAACTGTTGTCCCTCTGCCTGATGTTCTCTCTTGTCCTCTGCCCTTCTTCTCAGTCTGCACCCAGCTTCTGATGTCCCCTTTTGTCCTAACATGCAGGTCGTGGCCACCACAGTGATGCTGGAGCGGAAGATGCCTCGCTGCCTGTGGCCTCGGTCCGGGATCTGCGGGCGGGAGTATGGACTGGGGGACCGCTGGTTCCTGCGGT
This sequence comes from Equus asinus, assembly GCF_041296235.1. Classification (NCBI taxonomy): domain Eukaryota; kingdom Metazoa; phylum Chordata; class Mammalia; order Perissodactyla; family Equidae; genus Equus; species Equus asinus. The sequence goes on along the minus strand of NC_091790.1, from coordinate 195,829,700 downwards.
GAGTGACAGTGTGGGGCTGGGTTCCTCTGCGCAGACACCCTCCTGCTTCCAGAGGCCCTGTGTGGGTCTGTGCACTCCTGAGGCTCTATGCCTGCAGACTGAAGTTGCTGCTAAGGGAAGGGGCTCACTGGGTGCTTGGGCCCCTGAAAGTATGCACAGAGCCGCTAGGCCAGGAGGCGCAACTTCCCGAGAGGCCTGGCTTCTGAGAGGCTGGTGTCCAATGTGTGCACACCAGCCGCAGACAAGGAAAAAGGCCAATCATGGTGGGGATGGGGTATGGATAGGAGACAAACACTGGCCCGAGATCAGCACTTCTATCCTTGGCTGCCTCTCAAGTCATCCGTTCTTCACAGGGTGGAAGACAAACAGGATCTCAACCAGCAGCGACTCCGGCGCTATGCACAGATCTTCCACAACCTGGGCTCCGACGATGAGGTGGACAAGGAATCGGAGCTGGGCAAAGAATCGGAGCTGGACAAAGATGCTGAAAGACTGCAGCTGGGCCTCCCCTTCAGCCCCTACCTGTCCCTTGCTACCCCCTCGGTGTCTCGGAGTACCTCCCGTAGCAGCACCAACTGGGAGAGGCTTCGGCAGGGGACCCTAGGGAGAGAATTGAAGGGAGCGCTCAACAGGGGTTTGGAAGATGGGGAGGGCTGGGAATATCAGATCTGAGAGCTGCAGATGCCCTCATTTTCCTGGGAGCATCACAAACACGAAAACAAAACCCCAAATACTTAAAAGTCTAATCTCTCAGGTCAGAGGGGAAAGGAAAGTAGAATGCACTAGGAATGGGAATAACTGTGCCCACGTCTCCACTACTCCTTCAGCTCTGGGGCAAATGGCACTCAAGGAAGTGGCCCATGCCTCACCCCGAGCACAGGCTGAGTGCGAAAGCCAATGAAGCCCCGGCCTGTGCCCGCTCTTGGGCCTTACTGAAGTACTCTGCACTGTCGGAGCCAAGCACTTTAAGGACAGGCATCCAGTCTCCACCTCAGTGTCCGAGGGGGTGGGGAAAGCCCAGGCATTTGTGGGGAGGCTTGCGGAAAGTGTGTGAGCGAGGAAAGAGGTACCACTTTGAGGGTGGGGTGAAGCTGGCTGTGTCTTGCTAACTTCTACTTTCCAATAAAGTTGTTCCCTGCTCTGCTCCTCTCGTGCATTCTGTTCAGCGGCGTGGCCATCCCGGCCCTGCCCTCTGCTTCTGCTCAAAGCCTCCCTAGCCCCTCCTTGCAGACTGAGGCCTCACCACACCTCCAACTTGCAAAATCCCTTCTTTCCCTTTAATGTGGGGAGGGCGGTGGAGGGGTAGAGAATTGGGGAATGAAGCATCCACAGGAAGGTCGGGTTTAGTGTGCTGGGCGCCTCTCATGGAGGCCAAGATGGAGACTGGCTTGCGTCTCCCATATCCCTCCTTGGACCTGTGTCCAGGGCTGGGTCGTAGGCAGTGTCAGTTCATAGCTTCCTGCCTGGGCCTCAGACCTCCACTGAGCCCGGCTGCCTCAGGTGCTGCTGGAGGAGCTGGATGTTGTGCAGCAGTTTCTTCTGGTGGCCGGCCAGGGTGATGCCCAGGGCAGGCAGGTCTCTGGTGGGGAAGGAGCGGATCAAGTCTGGGCCAGCTTCTCCAAGATCCCAGGCATGACCCCTGGCCTAGGGCCCAGAGGCTCCCCCCACCCCACCTCTCCCTGCTTACTCCAGGCTGAGCTGAGCCACATCACTGAAGGTGCAGAGGCCAAACTTGGAGAAGTTGTCCTGATAGCACTCCAGTCCAATGGCCGAAAGCCAGGCCTGGGGTGAGTCCAGAGAAGGAAAGTCCAGGGCCACAGGGTTCAGGAGGGCCTGGGAAGGTCTAAGGGGGGAGGGGCAAGCAGGTCAAAGTCCCCTCTTCATCCTAGCCCCCTCTCCTCAGTTTTCTTTTTGGTTTGCATCTACCCTCCCTGGCTTTCCCAGGCTGCAGCGCCAAGCTCCAGACCTGTCCCCGGGGCCCCCGCCAGCCTGCAGAGTGTCTGGCTTGCGGATCATCTTGTCAAATGCAGACACCAGCTGGTCAAAGTGAGGTCGCTGGGTACGGTCCTTCTGCCAAGTGTCCAGCATAAGCAGATGTAGTGCAGGAGGACAGCCTGGAGGTGGCGGCAGCCGGAACTCCTGCTCTATTGCATTTAGCACCTGGGGGTTACAGGCAGCCTATGGTTGGGGGAAGCTATTGCAGGTGGAAGGCAGTGTATTGTTAGGGGTGAGGTGGTGGGCTGGGAGCAGGAGGAGCATGAGGCTGGTGTGGGGAAAGAACTTAAAAATATGGAAAACAAGTGCCATGAGATCTCAGAATGTGAGGGGATTAGAGAATAGAGGTCTTAGAATGTGTGAATCTGTGAGGTTTGGAGTGTTGGAGGGATTGGGGTGGGGAATCAGCAACGTCTAGGTCAAGAGCTCACCTCCTGGTCACTCATGTCCCAGTAGGGCCGTTCTCCATAACTCATCACTTCCCACATCACTATCCCGAAGCTCCAGACATCGCTGGATGTTGTGTATTTTCCGTGTGCAATGACCTCTGGGGCTGCCCAGCGAAGCATCCCATTTGGGCCCTGAAGGGTTGGTTAAAAGTAACAACAATAATCAAAACAGGAGTCAAGTTTATTGAGCAACTACTACATGTGTGGATGTGTGTTAAGGGTTTTCTATCAATATTTTATTTAATCCTCACAAGAATGCTGTAGGGTGGATGATATTATCTCCATTTTACAGATGCAGAGGGTGAGGCACAGAGAAATATGAACTTGTGCAAAGTCACAGAGCTTAGGGTGGAGTGCTCAGGATTTGTACCCGGCTGCTCTGACTCTAGAGTCTGTGTGCATCCGGGAAAGGGCAGGAGGTGCTTCTAGGTTTTCGCAGGTCTCCTGCCTTCCCCAGTGGTCTTGGTCCCTGAAAACCCTCCATGCCCTCCTTGCCCAGGCTTCTATCCTGGATGGAGCACAGGTGAGTGCCATCCCTTCAGACACTATGATGCCACTGAGGGACCCACCCCACGTTCCAGCTCATCCTCCAGCACCCGCTGAGGATGCAGAAGCCCCAAGGTTGTGCTCTCACCTGAAGACTGTGGCCAAGACCAGCCACTTTGCACACCAGGTGGCTATTCACCAGTACACTGTGGGCAGAGAGGGTGCGGTGGACGAAGGCGAAGCTGGACAGGTACTGCATGGCGGCGGCCACCCCTCGCTGCATGGCCACCAGCTGCAGGCTGCTGAACTGGCCCTCCCGCTGCTGAAGGGCAGAGGGCAGAGGTCAGCACCTGGGTGGGGAACCTCAACACAGCACAGCAGACATCACAGGAGAGGGCGAGGGCATTTGGGAATCAGAAAATGGCCTGGGAATGAAGGATGAAGAGCACCAAGGGAGATGGGACGGGAGGGAGCAAAGATACAGCGTTCAGTCTCTGGGAGAGTTGAGAATTGCAAACTTTCCCAGAGCCAAGGGCCCTCTTCCTTCCCCCAGGCCCAACTGACCCTGAGGAAGCTGTCCAGGGGTCCCAGCTCCATAAGCTCCGTCAGCACCATGAGAGGCCGGCTCTTGGTGACCACGCCCTCCAGCCTCAGGATGTTGGGGTGCTGGAACTGGCCCAGCACTGCGGCCTGGCCTAGAAATGTCATCTGTAGGCTCTCAGTCCCTCCAGCCCATAGGGCCTGGATGGCCACTGCCTGCTCCCGCCGTCCCCGGGGCTGCAGCCGGCCCCGGCGCACTTCTCCAAAGGAGCCTGGAAGCACAGGTATAGGTTGGGAGGGTGGTCAAGGAAGAACCATGGGCTCATGGCTTCCTGATATGTTTAGAAGGGATCCTGCATGGAGGCCCATGGTGGTGGGTGGGACAAGGGAGTCCATCCCATGCCCTCCCTCTGCCCCTGCAGTACCTGCCCCAATGACCTCCTCGATCTTGACATACGCAGGGTCCACCTCCCGGGCAAATTCTCGGACAGCCTGGCAGGGGTCCTCATATGTGGAGGGGTCAATGTAGTACTTTACCCCAAGGCCTATAGGCATATGGAGTTTGTTGTGAGGGTGGTGCAAGGCCTGACTGCCCACACACCCCAGGCAGGCCCTCCCACTTCCAAAAAAGGTGCCAAGGGGCACCCCTCAACCTCGGGGGAACGCAGCCATGGCTGGTGTGCTCCCGGCCAGAGCCCCCAGCTCTTCGTCTGTGCATCCCTCAATCGACCCCCTCACCTGGGCTGCTGTACTGCTGCAGTTGCTCTGTGTAGCCTGTCCCACGCCGCTTCCTGAGGGACAAATCAGAGTTCTGGAGTGACACTCACTCCCATTTCCTCCCTCTTCTAGCCTCACTCAGGCTGCTGATCAACCAGGGATCTATGGAGTGAGGGATGCCTGGTCCCCGCTTCCCACCTCCACATGGGCCCAGAGAGGGGGCCTGGATGGTGGGAGAGGGTGTCGGTGGGGGTTTCTGCAGTGGGCTTTGGGGCTGTTAGGACCTGGGGTTGCGCTGCAAAATGAGTGGTGTGGCAGGAGAGGCTCACCTCTGGAAGACAATAGCCAGCACGGTGATGGCTGCCAGCAAGAGGAAGGCCAAGGCCCCCAGGATGGACCCAATTACCAAGGAGAGTCTCTCTGGAAGCTGGGCAGACAGCTCACCTGAGGAACCAGTCACCCAGGATCACAGATGGGCAAGGCTGCACAAGAGCATGCACCCATATACACCCCCACCCACATACCCCTCACGCACCCACATACCCCCCATGTACCTCCCCACACACCCACGCAAAGACCTGAAGGTCAGCTGCTCAGCCACGAACACTCTCCTCACAGCCTCTGGTCTGGAGGGTGGTAGGCGATGGCCCCTGGGCCTCTTCTCACTACCCTCAGTGCCTCCTTCCCCATCCAGGCTTCCTCTCACCTTGAGGCAGTGTCTGGAAATAGACCTTGCCCCCGTAGGGGCCGTGGCCTGCAGCAGTCCGCGCCCGCACCTGGAAGCCATAGATGTGGCCGGGGCTCAGCTGTGTCACAGTGGCCATGTTGGTCTCGCTGGTCAGGGTGAAGGAGTGGGATTCATCTTCTGCCTGGGGGTGACAGCCACTCACTCCCTGCCGGCCCCCTCCCCAACCCCCATCCCTGCCTCTCCCACAATCCCTGTACCCCCTGCTACGGGCTCCTTGGCACCTTTCCTGCCCTCCCCACCTCTAGCCCCATGGTGGGGCACTGTGAGTTCCCATCAGCCCCGCTGGGCACCCCTTTCCTCCCGACCTGGTCACAGTAGCGGAGCTGATAGTCCAGGATATTCCCATTGGTCTGGTCTGGCTGTGGCCAGGAGACTGTGATGCTGTTGGATGCTCGGCTCACCTGGTGCACAGCAGGGACTGCAGAGGGAACTGGGGGGGGTGGGGGGGGGAGGGGTGGTGGTGAGAAGGGGGGCTTTCCATGGGCTGGGGAGCAGGAGTGGGGGAGGGGGTTCCAAGGAGGCTAGGGAAGGTGTTAGGCAGGTAAGGCCTTAGGTGGAAGGTGAGGCTCACCTGCATGGCTGGTGCTGACATTGATGGCTGCAGCCTGGGGAGGGTCGGGGCTAAGTTCTGACACCCCGTTGACAGCCTGCACCTCCAAGATGTAAGGAACATGTGCCCGGAGACCCCCGACTAACACTCGGCTCTCAGTCAGGCCCCTCTGACGGGGGTCAAAGTGCACCTCATCCCTGCAGCGGCGACAAGCGGCGGTCCCACTGCTCGGCTCCTGGTGGCCTCCACACTCCTTGCATACGACGTTGAAGAGCAGGTCCCCTCGCCCCCCAAGTTCCTGGGGCAGGCGCCAGTGCAACATGAGTGCTGAGCCTTGCACCTCGAACCATAGCTCCCGGGGGGCTGACGGAGGGCCTGTGAAGGCAGCAGGTGCAGCCAGGGAAGGGCCGCGATGGGAGGCAGTTGTGGGGTGGGGAAGATTGAGGAAGGAAGGAGGCAGGGGAGGAGACAGAGAGCATGGGTTGGGGACCAGAAAGCAGAGAAGGTAGGTGGGAGGAGACACAGGCGGTGGGCCAGGTTAGGAGTGAGGGTAGAGAGGGAAGGGTAGGGCAACATGGAGGAAACCAAGAACACAGGAGGAAAAGAAGTCACTCAGATGCAACCAGCCCCCCGTGTTGCCCTCAGGTCCCCCTCTTCTAGCCCCACTCCAGTCCTGTTCCCACCCCTGTGGAAGGTGGGGGACTCACCAGTGCAGGGGGCCTCTGGGGGGTCAGAACTGGCCCTGTAGAAGCCCGAGAGGCAGGGGCAAACAGGGGCTGCAGGGTCGGGGGCATGGCTGCGGGCAGGGCACGGTGAGCAGGCAGCATTCCCAGCCAAGGCCTTGTAGGAGCCCCCGGGGCAGGCTGAGGAGTAGAGGAGGGTGTAGGCGTCAGGCTCACTGTCTACCCTCTCCTGAGCCCCACACAGCTGCACAGAGGCGGCTTCCCAGCCTTCCATTCCATTCCCCAGGGTCGCTTCCTCCTTTCCTCCTGAGATCTAACCCCAACCCCTCTCTCCCCTCTTTCCCTCCCTCTCACAGAGATTACTTCTGCCATTTCGCTAGGTGGAATTGCATTTCCATTGATGGAAAAAATGAGATGGGTGGGGGCTATGGGCAGGCCAAGCACTAGATGTAGGTGTCTGACTTGATTGCATAATCCCTCTGCTGAGGCCTCCTGCATCCTCCACCTAGCAGCAGAATCATTCTCCTTAGCCGGCATCCACTGCCTTCTCCCACCTGCATCCTAGTCACCCAGCCCTGGGATGATTCCTCCCTAATTAGATGGCAAAAGTGGACAAAGGACCCCATCCCATGATAACCCAGGAGTTTAACTCCTCTTGATCCCCATCACTTCTCAGGCCTGCAGCCCTAGGATCCTCAGGAATGGCTGCAGAAGTCTCCAGAAGGTTCTGGAAATTTCCGATGAGCAAATGAAAGCAAGTCTGTGTGTTTTAGGAAATAGATCTGGAGAAAACAGGAGTCCTTTCCTAAAATAGCTTATTCCTGAACTTTTGAGGACAAAACGTAGTTTGGAGTGTCTAGGAGAGGAACCTGAAGATTGGAGGCATATGGCGGCATCTGGGGCAAGTGTAAGGCAGCAGGGTCTCACCTTGGCAGGCTTTGTCTCCACGCATGGGCTGGTGCCCCGGCTGGCAGCGGCAGCCCCCAACAGCTACCATCCACTTGCCCTCCCCGTTGCAGTGCAGCCTGGGGGTGCTGACCCCTGCCTGGCCACCCCCTCCATCCTCCTCTGGCTCTGCATGAGCCACACAAGTGCCCACGGCTGCCACCAGGGAAGCCCCCCCGGCCCCACTGGCCTGCGTCTCAGGAAAAGAGGCGAAGGCACGGAGCACGGAGGGGCAGGCGTAGGAGAAGAGTTTGACCGCCACGAGGGCCAGGCAGGCCCCGGTGTCCTGGAAGGCCACGTAGAAGCCGCGCTGGGTGAGGGGGCCGAAGCTCCGCTCTTTGACGTTCAATTGCAGCCCAGCCCGCTGCCCGGAGCCACGAGGCCCCACAGTCCACGCGGAGGAGGCAGGGAAGCTCTCATCTGCTGCAATTGTGTCCACCTTGGTCCAGCGTTTGTGGTGCCAGGTGGCAATGCCATCGGAGCTATCGGGCTCCTCGGCCTGGCGGTAGTAGAGCGTGAAGGTCTCCCGGCAGGTGCCTCCGGCCACGCCCAGGCTGGAGCAGGCCCGCACAGAGAAGTGGAGTCGGATGTGTGCCCTCTGGGCCCCTCGACGCTCCACAAAGTGGGTTTGCAGCCAGTTGTCCTGCCCGGTGCCTGGACGGGCCCCTGCCACGTGGCATGCCTCGAAGGTCCGAGTCAGGCGTCGCTGGTCGTCCAGAACGCTCACTTCATCCCACTGCAGGGAGGGGGGGCGAGGACAGTGTTAGCTGCTCAGAGATTGGATGGTGCACGGCGGTGGTGGGCATAGCTGAGACTTAAAATTAACGACATACAAAGCAGGGTGAGGCTATCCCAAGCCCTGTTCCTCCAGAGGGAAGAGGGAAGGAGTCTTAGCCCATCAATCTCTACCCAGGGTTTCCTTCCTGAATTCTGCACTCTAGCAAGCAGGGAGGAGGAGGGGTGATGGGTTCAGAATGAAAGAGTGACACTCACTCCACCTGGCGGGTAGGTGAGCCAGCCAATCTCAGATGTCTCTCCAGTGGTGTCCAGCAATACCTCTGCCCAGAGATAAGAAGGGGCACGCAGTGGCCAAGCCTCTAGCCAGCACTGCTAACCCCCTCCCCATTCCTATGAGGAAAAAGGGATTTCCCTCCCTGGTCCATTTAATTAACCAGCAGGAGTACAGCTGTCTGTCAGGAGACTTTCTCTGAAACTCTCCCCATTCTCTTCTCCCATTTGATATCTTCACTCTTTTCTGCCTTTTCTGAATCTTTCCCATTTCCCACCTGAGCTGGGTCTCTACTGGCAATTGGGGGTTCTCTGGTCTCCCCTTCCTCTTACCTTCCAGCGCCAGAACTGAGGACACCAGGACCAGGCTGCACAGGCTGCACACCATGCCCACCACTCCGCTTCCTGACCAGGCAGCCCCCTCAGCAGCCATGGGACATCTTCAGGGCTCTCACCATTGCCCAGGCCACCACCCTGCTCCCAGGCGGGGCTGCTGCTTTGCAAGACTGGGGTCTGCAGCCAAGCTTGCTTCCTAGGAACAGAAGAGGGAGGTAACTGCATTGCTTCTCGGATGGCCCAGGCTCCAAAACCTGATGCTGTATCTCCTCCTACATTCTCAAACTGCCCCAGCAGCAACCACAGGGTGAGAGCCGGCAGAGCCCTGCCTTTCTCCTGATCTGTGCAAAGTCCACCATCTTGGACGGCCATGTGCAGAGTTGCTCCCTCCCTACTCCCTGTAGGTGACCCCATCTCTGAGCATTCATTTCTCATGGCCCTCCGTCTTATAACTCAGGGTAGTTAGTTCTGGGCCAATCTTACCCTTTTCTTCTGGGAGGAGCTATTCCAGTTCTCTCTCTTCATTTACTCTCTTCTCTTCCTCCTGACCTGTATTGGAAGCCAGAAGTTCTTCTCATTAAAAACAGGGGTTTAAAAGCTACTCCTTCCCTAGGGACACACAGATTCCCCCCCCAACACTTCCTGACCCCCATCAGACTTGGACACTCTAGACATTTCAGAGGCAGTGAAGCGAGAGGGACCACAGAAGGAGAGCTGTGGGGTATGATGGGAGGGAGCGTGTGAGAACAGATGCAGAAAGAACAGAGGCATAAAGATTCTGTCTGATAAATGAGCCAGTATAGAGAAGGGATGGACCTATGTAGGTTGGCATACCTACATTTTGAGAACAAAGATCCTCTCTGCATAACCAGCACATTTTTTCCGTGGCTTACAGAAAAATAAATGTACGTCTTAAATACATGAAAAGATGCTTCAAATCTGCTCATAATGAACAAAAGGCATGTTGAAACAGCAATGACATGCCATTCTGTCCTATGAGATTAGCAATGCACTGGGTTAGAGAAGGTAGAGGAAATAGGCTCTCTTATATTCACTACGCTGAGGAGTTCAAATTGGAATCTCCTCGGCAATGTCTCTTCAGCAGCTTCACTTCTAAGAATTTGTCCTTCAGGTACCGTACACTTGGATCTGTTTCCACAGATGATTGAACAAGAATATTCATTGCAGAATTGTTTGCAAGGGGAAAGACTGTAAACTAGCTGTTCATCCATAGGAAGAGGTTAAACAATTATAGCACAACGTTAAAAAGGAATATGGGCTACTGGTTCTGTGCCGATGTGAAAATACTTTCCAAGTGAAAGTAGTCCAGTGTAGAACAGTAGAAAGGATGCTCCTGATTGGTAACTCGAGAAGGACATACACATACAAATACATATGTATGTAAGGATTTTTATAAAGGATAGACAAACCTGGGGAGAAAGGGAGAGGGCCAGGACAGGGCTAGTACAAGGGAGACTTATGCTCACTGCATTCTCTTTGATTTTTGTATTTTTAAAATCTTGTATATACATTATCTTTTCAATTAAATCATTAATTAAGGTTTCCTTTAAATCTGTACATAATAACTGGTTAGTAAAATGAATCAAAATAGTGTTTATACCTTTAAAATGCTTTCCGGGACTATGGAGTAAGCTACCCTCTTATATAAAACGTTCCCAAGCCCTTATAAACACACACTACAGCTCACACGCACATGGCCTGGAGGCACGGCCGCCTCCACTGTCGCAGGGAAGACAAACGGCTCAGGCCTTCCTTTGCTTGTGGGTCTAGAGATTGGTGGTGACCTATCTCTCTCCTGTGACTGAGTCTCAAAAATCTGTGAGTTGCATGGATAAGAGCAGTAGATTCCATTTATTTCCCTTGAGAAGAAAACAAGAAGCATATTGCTCAAAAGATAGGAAACTGAGAATTAAAAAGAAGCCAGTCGGAGGTTAGAACCTGGTTCCTCCTGGATATTTGTGGCCATGTGATGCACAGTGCTATCCAAAACTACATATTTCACAGTGAAGCTGAAATCGATTAAACTATATTTAACTTTGATGAATATGAAAATCATAATTTGATTCCTACTAATCTAATTTTTTCTGGTAATGCTAGCTATACTGTAAGATGAAGCCTTCAGTGTTATGTCTATGTGGTTATTGTGGAAGGACACTGTTTCTACACCTTTATGGGCTGCTGTGTAGTGGGTATCTGCCAGCTAGCCACTGAAATTTACCCTTCATGCCTCTGGAACCCTATTTGTGAAAGAGAATTCAACATATAGCATATGGAGGCAAGTAAGAAGCATTTCCAAATCATCACGTTGTGTATCTTAAACTTGCACAATGTTATATCTTAATTGTATCTCAATAAAGCTGGGGGAAAAAAAGAAGCATTTCCATTTGGCAAATTATTCCTAACAAACAGAGGTTGTTTGCAAATACTACCTCAAATGCTACTAGAATCATTTGCAGATTGAATAAATGCTTCAAAAAAGTACAGGGAGATTATGAAGTAAAAAGCACGGCCCCGTCACCAATGGCTATTTAAAAAGTATCCTGACATGCCAGCCCCGATGGCCTACTGGTTAAAGTTCACTGCTGTTACCACTTTAGTGGCCTGGGTTTGTTTCCCAGTCGCAGAACCACACCACCCATCTATCAGTTGCCATGTTGTGGTTCTCACATAGAACTAGAAGGACTTACAGCTAGGATATGCAATCATGCACTGAGGCTTTGGGGAGAAAGAAAAAAAAGAAAAAGAGGAAGACTGGCAACAGATGTTAGCTCAGGGCAAATCTTTCCAAAAAAAAAAAAGAATTAAAAAAAATCCTGAAATAATTCATATTGTAGGTACACCCCAAATTCTCAATGGCTTAAAGAGGAGACACACTTGTCACACCAAAGCAGATCAAATTCTGTCCAGGGCTGGAGAATCTTTAGGAATGCTGTTATCAAGATCTAAAATGCCAGCAAAAAATCTTTAAACAATGAAGGCTATTATACCATTTGCCCAGCAGATATTCTTTAAAATAGCTTCTTTCAGTCAGAACATGGATGGATTCTGGAACCTGTACAAAGAAGAAACTATAAGAACTGTGTCTTCCTAAACTTACAGCTAGACAGCTAGTCATGGAGAGGGAAGAATAAATACTTTGGATACATCTCATTGAATTTTTTTGAAAAACAGCGAAACATGAGAAAGAGATGCACTGCAGATAATATCAGCTGTGCAATATGGAACATTCTAGAAGAGGACGAATGGAAAAGCATTTGCTCTGATGACCCACACTACAAGTAACACAGTGGCTTGTAGCTGCAGTGGAGTGTGCATACTCAGCCTTAGCATGCATCTTAGTGACAACATGAAGCTAGCCTCTCTCCAGAAAATCCAGAAAAAACAAAAACAGTTATGACACATGTTAAAGCCACTCAGCCTCTGTCATCAAGAGGAATCAGAAAGAAAAGAATAAAACGGAGACATTGCCTATGGATTGCCACTTCAGTAATTTTTTGAAATTTCACTAACAAAGATATTCACTAACAAGAAATGCTTGAGGACCTTCAAGTACCCAGAAGTGTACTCTTCTTATTTGATGAGGACAGCTTTTAGATTCGAATTCAGAAGATCGAAGGTTATAAACAAGTTTCCTCAGGAAAAAATTGTGGCTGAGTGAGACTAAGAAGTTAGGTCAGTTCTTGCTTATCAAACAAACCAGATCAATCCAACTTTTATTTTTTAATACATGAAGAGAATCTGAGTGTATCTCTATGGCTAGAATAAAAATAAAGAGGGAACTTTATGAAGATATGGAATAAATTGCTGTGAACTAATTCCTACTGCTGCAGATTCTTTTGAAACAAGTTTCAAAGGCAGAAATGTAAGTGACAAGAACACGGCTTTTCCATCCACATGCCTGGAATACGAAACAATCAGGACTTAGAACTTGATTTTCAAAGGTGCTTTCAATGGCTGAGGACTAGGACATCTTTCCACATTTGGTCCAGGGGAGCACTCTGGGAGCAGCCTCCCACTGTCACACGGAGGGGGACAGCAAGGCCAGGCCCCTGCTCTTCTTCCTCGTGGTCTGCTTCAGAATCCTCAAACTTCTCCAGCTCATGAAAGGAACTGGTCAGTGTTTAGAAATCCTCCAACCCACAAAAGAGCAGAAAATTTCTCTCAATCAGGAAAACATTCAAATTTCAGATGTGTATATGGTTTTAAAAATGTAAAACACCAGAAGCAGCAGAAATGTGGATGTGAAATGATAGCTCAGAAAATGAGACTGATTACACAAAGTTTCCTGTAACAAAAATTGCATTCTATGACTTCACATTTTTTTTTCTCAGCTCCTTTTCTGGATATATCACTTTATGTCTTTTTGATACTGTAGTGACACCACATCCACAAGTCTGCTACATTTCTTTGCTTTACAAAAATATAACAGTTTTATAGGCATCGGGACTGTATTTTGTTTTCAGAAACTGGCATAGATTAAAGATTTGTGGAATCTTACCCTCTAAATCATAGCTTATGAGTTCCGTTATGTATAAAAATGAAAGATTTAAAAATAAATTAAATGAGTAAATCTGTAAGAATTTAAAAAATTAACCGTGCTCAAATTAAAGTGTTAAACATGATAATCTTATGAACAAACCAAGCTGACAATATAGCTTTTGTGCCTCAATCCACAAAGTGAATTTTAAAAAATTTAAAAATGTAAGCCAAATAAGCTTGGAGGAAGACAGGCTGGGAGATATATCGGGCATTAAAATTGGTTCCTGTAGGAGGTAGAAGTGGAGGATGGTAGGTGGGGGGAATATTAAGTTTGTCTTACACATTCTTGATTGTTTTTCTTGTTACAATGAGCATATCCTAGTTTATAATTAAAATAAAATCCCATAATTAAAATCTAAACAAAAAATAGGAAAATATTTTCAAAACCTAGACCAGTAGAGCATATGTTTAAATTTTATCCCCCCTTCCCTTTTTCCCTCTAGGTTTCAAAATACCTAGAAATTTTCATGTATAAGAAGACAGCAGAGATAGAGAGGAAGTAGGAGCCAGGAATGAATGAGCAAAATAACCTTTTTCCTTTGATTTTGTTTAAGCTTCTCTCCCCAAGAAGTTCAAATTGTCCCACTGACAATATCGTGCTTCCCTTACATGGTGTCCAGCAAAGGACGGTGACTTCAAAGGGAAAAAGGGACCAGAGGAGGCTGTACATTCAGATCACACGACAAGTGGCATTGCTACAAACTGAGCCCAGACAGGAACATTCATTGAGGCAGAGCAGGCTGCAGGGGCCAGCGGGGCGAGGGAAAGTCTCAAAGGCAGAAGGTCAATGGTTTGATGTCTGGGGTGGTTGTTGAGCTGGTCCTCACACCTGTTAGCCACAGGGTCAGCGTGGGAGGGGTCAGCACCACAGGCTCAGTCCTCTGTCCTGTTCTGCAGCTGTTCAACACCCAGGAAATTCCTGTATAATCCTTGATCAGCTTAATGCTGCAGCCTCCACCCTTTAATCTCCACCTTGGATATGGTTTTAGGACCACTCTCTTCTAGCTCTGGCTGCCCGCCTTGAAAAGGATCCCATTGGCCTTTACAGTGGCTTCCAAAGCAGACAGTGAAGAGGCAGCTGTCCTCCAGTGCTTCTAGCCCCTTCTGCCCTGGCTGGAGAAGCCAATTTGTGGATAACCTAGCAGAGAACAGTCCTGTGTCCCCTGAGGCCTCCAGTCTCCGAGAATGTCCCCCCAGAGCACGCAGATGCAGACAAATGAATATGCCTCCCACTCCCAGGCTGTGGAGCTGGGGGAGGCTTTTAAGATGCAGGCAGTGTCTGGGTCTAGCCAGACAGCCACTTAGAACGAGCTGCTCTGGCTGTGCACTGACCGGGGACATGTGTGGCTCTGGAAAAGGACATAAGGAAGGGCAGTGGGGCGGTCGGTAAATGTGCACGGGATGAGTAAGTGGATGATTGTGGAAGAAAGCCCATGAGTGCCAGGACCAGAGCCTATGAGAGCAAGTGTGAGACTGAGTAAGGGAGTGTGCATGAGGTGAGATAGGTGTGGAGCAGGATGGTGCACGCTGGAGGTATGTGTGTGTGAGAGCATGCAGAGCAGTGCCCATCCAGAGTGGTCCTCATGCTGGTGGCAGACACCCATGAGCCCTTCCCCTCCTCCCTCATCCTGGGTCTGTCTCTACCTCACCCTGAGTCAGGCTGTGAACTGCTCTCTGCCCTAGGAGTTGCTTCTGCAAAAACACCTGGGCTGGGAGAGGGAGGTAACAGGAAGTAGAGAAAGGGAAACCTGAGGCTTCCAGAACCCCTGGAACCCTTCCACCTAGAAGTAGAGCGGTGGGGACAAGGGGCCCAGGGCCCAGCTCAGGAGATGGTGATGAGCTCGGAGCGCAGCTGGGCCAGAGGAGGAAGGGTCCTGCCCTTCTCATGCTCAGCCCATCGCTGCCTGTTGCTCCCCAGCATTCTGGTGACAACAACGGTCATTGCCATCCATCTTCTTGCACCCTGTATGAACCAATAGAATCCAAAGGAGTCCTCCTCCCCAGGCCACTAGGTAGGTACATGGGAGACCCCACCCTAACCTTCCCGGGACAAAAAAGGCCCAGTGCCCTGAAAGAGCCAAGTGGCCCCCCTGAACAGCACCCAGCAATTCTCCATCTCCCAGTGTCTTATTACTTGGACAGCTTCCATGGACTGCCAACAGTCCCACAGCTCCTTTCCCACTGAAGCAGCATGTCCCCTTCCAGAGCCTGAGTCAAGTTCCCCTGGCGGGGAGGGCCCAGGTTAACTGACTGGGAACAGGCCCAGCCGCTTCTCTCCGTGGGCAGTGCCAGGGACATTACAACATCGGCTATGCTGGGTCTATGCCAGGTCCCCCAGGGATGGGAGGAGAGAGAGTGCCAGACAGCCAAGATTGGTGGGTGGGGTTGTGGGACAGGCAGGGCCAAGCACCCAGATGTACAGAGACGACGAGCCGGGGCCGCAGCAAGCAGTAGACTTCGGTTGCAACTCGGAGGTTGTGGCTGGGGAGCACGAGCCAAGCCTTCACTCCACACCAAGGCTTACGTGTGGTGATGGCCGTGGGGGAGCAGGATAGGCTGCAGGGAGCTGGGGGGAGGTGTGGGATCGACCTCTTAGCTCCTCCCAGCTCCACCGGGATTGGAGAGATGCCACTGGGTCAGAGGGGTGGGCAACCTCTTCAGAAGGCTGGTAGCCCAGCCTCTGCGAGGACCCCTGTATTAGGATCCCCTACCTATATCAGTGCCAGACGAGTGCCTCAGCAAACACAGTGGGGGATCGCAGCAGCAAGGGTAACGGGGGTGTCAATGACGGCCAGTCAAGGGGGTGGGGTGGGGGAGCCAGGTGGGCCAGTTCCTCGCCCCTCAGGAACCCCGCTCTCGCCTTGGGGAGGGATACTGAGGATGTGCAAAGGCCCGGTCTGGAGGGCTCCTCTACTTTGGCAAACCTAATCCTTCCGTCCCCAGGCACACCGCCCCCATCCTTCAACACCGCCTGCGACCCCGCGGCTCACCTTCCCGCCGGCCGCAGGCTCCGCAGGTCTCGCCCCCCGAGGCCCCGCGCTCGCCCAGCGCCGCCCGCGTCTCCGTTCGGGTGCGGGGACCCAGCTCCCCGCGGCCCGTCCGCTGGGCGCCGTGCGTCTCCGGCGTTCCGGGGCGGCCGGGGGGCGGTGGCTGGCGGCAGGGGCTGCTCCGGAGGCGGGGCGCCGGGGGATCGCGCGGGGCCCGCGTCGCGCTCGCCGTCGCCGCGCTCGGTCGCGGGGCCAGCCGCCCGCTGCTCTGCTCCGGAGAGGCGGCTGGAGCGAGCGCCGCCCGGCCCGCCCCCTCCGCGTCCCTCCCAGCCCGGCCCGGCCCGCCCCTCTCCGGGCCCCGTGGCCGCCCTCCCTCTCCCCTCTTCCGGGGAGCCGAGCCCGCCCTCCCGGCCTGGGCGGCGATGCGCGGCGCCCGCTCTGCGGCCCCGGCGCGCGGGGGAGAGCGAAGTGGGGGCGCGGGGCTCGCCCTGGGCCCGCCTGTGCGCTGGGCCGGGGGCGGAGGGACGTGGGCAGGGAGGCTGGCACGCGTGAGGGGCCCGGAGGAGGCGGGAATCCGAACGCCAGGAGACTTGTTTAAAACCCCCGGGGCGGGCGCGGGCTCGGGCCCCTGGGAGGGAAGCACACCTGGCGGGCGGGCGGCCGATGCCCAGGGCAGGGCAGGGCAGGGCAGCAGCCGGCCCAAACACCCGCGCCCTCTCGCCGTCCTGCTTTTCTGCTTCAACTCTAGGAACTAAAACAGTGGGTTTTAGTTCCTACTCAGGTTTGAATTAAGGTGGGCGTGAGCTGAGGAAAAGAGAAAAAAGCAAAAGAAGGGGGCGGAGGGAAAGACAAACTGAGAGATCTCGGAGGGTACGGGGGTGGTGGAAGTGGTTAGAAAGCACGGGAGGGGGGCGTCTGGGTATCTGAGTACCTCTGATCTAGCCTTAAACTCCTCTCTGGCTTCGTGACCCTGGATCTTGGTCAGCGTTGGGGCTTCTGACTCCACCCTCCCAAAGGGCATGGAAGCCTGGGTCTGAACGGGGAGGCCTGATGTCCGTGTCTGGCTTTTGCATGGCCTCGGCTACTCGCTGCACCTCTGGGTGCCTTCTCCCTTGCCCCCTCCCCAGAGAGAACTTCCCACAGGGATGAGAGGCGATGGAGGGTACTCGCAGCGGGTGCTTGGAAGGAGGGGCTGAGGAAAGGAGGGGGCGCTCCGCGGAAAGATGTTTCCGCCCACCCCTAGCCTCTTTTCAAACCGAGGGCAGGATTTGGGGTCTATTGTTCAGGGCCTGCAGCGCCGATGGGGGCCTTCCCACAAAGTGTTGCTACCACCTGCTGGTTCTTACAAGAATACAGGCATCTGGTGGAATTCCCTCTGGCCCTTTGCCCCCTCCCCACATCACCCTGTCCCATAGTATTCTACTTTATTCTTTTATCCAAGACATGTTTATTAAAGCACTAGCTGCAAATGAGCTGATAAAACTGGTACTTAAGGAGCTTTCAGAAACCAAGGAAAATTGTGAAAGAGATCTATGAGCCAACAAGCACGCTAACCAAAACAATGAAACTCATTAGGAGGCACCTGGGAGAAACAAACAGGCTTTAATGAATTGGCTGCATGAGTGATAGAAGCAAAGAAAAGGGAGGCTGAACTAGTTCCCACTTGGCGAGGGGGTTGTTCACGTCCAATATCTGGAGTCAGTTAATAAGCCTAATGATGTTGAATGAGTCTGCACTGGGACGTAATAAATCCGCTTGCACTGCTGAGTCTAGCTATATATTGTTTCTTCCTGTTGCTGTGAAACTCGAAAATTGGAAGTGTTTCAGAATGAGTAAATAAAAAGTAATAGTATTTAAATTTGTTTGGTGCTAAAGAGCAGGACCTAGTAAAGTTGGTGGCTCACAGAATTCATTATCTTGGGGCACAGCCATCTAAATGTAGATTTGGAGCCAAAAGTTGCTCCTGAGTAGAAAAGTCCAGGTGGTTTGGGATGGTTCTTTGATTCGATCGGCCTCTTTTTTTTTTCCCCCTGTTTTTGCCTCCTGCTTGGGCTTTCTTCTCTTCAGCATCTATCACTCCCCAAGGGTGTGCAGTTTTCTTCTGCCTTATTTCCCTTTAGAATGGCTAGTGCAAGATGATGTTATTATAAACAAAGAGCTTTACAAGTAATTTCAGTGATAAGACTTCTAGTAAAAAGCAATAAAGGAATTGGCTGAGCCCCCAGATCTCTGATTCAAGACATTAGTTATAGCTCCAGATGTACAACCTGACGGGGTCCAAGGCCCTTCTCTGAACTGTCTGCAGGGCCTGTGGCCTCTGGGTGCATCTTACTTCCCCAAAACTGGAGTCTGGTCTCCAAATAGTTTAACCAATAAAAGTGTCAAATGCCCATGTATACAATGAAACTTTTTCATTTTTTCTTTCTGTTCAGAAACTGTGTGCCAGGGTTCTCCTATAATACTGGTTTATTTAAAAGACAAAATTAGTTTGCAACTGATTTGTAGCCCAGTGGTGATTGGTAGCCTGGATGGTCCCTGAGTGATCTTCAGTTTCCCCAGGAGAGTCTTACACTTGGACATTACTGTAACCAAGCAATAATAAAAAGACATTCCAAGGTATTAGTGCACGGAGAGAAAGAGGAGGGCTCTTCTCTCATAACAGAATGTTTTGTCAGTTAGAGATTAACTTCAGCTGCTTGTACCAGAAAAGTTGGACAGCAGTGGTGTAAACAAATTGAGCAATCCGGGAATGCCATGGAAGCCCCAGGTCAATAAGACTTGGGTTTCTGCCCTGCCTCTTTAGGGTGAAGACTTGTTCTCAGGTTTTCAGCATGTCAGCCAGAGCACCAGTTATAATGTCCATTAGTTTCAGCCAAGAAAAAGAAGATGGACATGGAATAAAGGGCATAGCTTCAGCTGAGTTAGCACCCTTTAAGAACTTTCTGGAAGCCCCATCCAGAGATTTCTTATATATTATAAGCCAAGACTGTGTCACATGACCACCTTTACCTGGAACGGATGGGGAAATGGATGCTGCACAAATAAAATTGAAGTTCTGCTGGTGAGAGAAGACAAAGAATATTAGACCAGCAACCAGCAGCCTCCACCCCAAAGGAGCCAAGATGATCACGATTATCTACATCTTTTCCTGCAATTTACAAAGATAGAGGCTTTTCATAGGACATCCTTGCCAGTATTTCCCCCCCAGACCGTAATCTTTAATACATATTTTTAATGTTTAAAGATGAGTCCTAGGAAGTTAGTGGAGTGAATGGAAGTGCTAGAAGCCTCCTCTCACTAACACAACTATGACACCACCTCAAAAGAACAATAAACAAATGCTCTACAGTTACTCATGTAAACAATAAGAGTTGAAAACGTTCTAGATTTTAATAAGAATTTGAGCAGTCCCCATGTGCAGGACAGGACGCCACAGTTCTCTTTCCCTTGTCTCAACTGTGTCCTCCTTCCACTTCAGATCCAGACAGGAGATGTGGTG
The DNA here is from genome assembly GCF_041296235.1 of Equus asinus. NCBI lineage: Eukaryota > Metazoa > Chordata > Mammalia > Perissodactyla > Equidae > Equus > Equus asinus. Next base: position 195,810,197 of record NC_091790.1, on the reverse strand, counting down.
ATCTATATCGTGGAGCAGAGGATCTCAGTCTGCTCTTCCTGTCAAATGCAGTCTTGTCCTCTTGCTCTGGTCCCACACGGTGTTCTCTGAAAACATCCACATCCCCTGAAACAGGAAGGGTAACCTGCATTGCTGCAAGATGTGCCTGCAGCTCTAGATGTGGCTGTAGCATTTCCTGGTTCTCAGGCTGCTGGATGTTCCCTTCCCCTAGATTATATCTTTCTTGCTACTTTCATGCGGGATTCTGGAATCTCTCCCATCAGACCTTCAAGCACCAATAACAAACAAACAAGTCAATATCAAAAATGGGGAAAGAACAGCAACAAAACCAGAGACCTTTTAAAAATCGAAGGCAAAGTGGAAAAGCAGTGACGATATAAGAGTGTAAAGAAAAAGTCTTCACTTTACATTCTTAGTGAGTCAAAAGCAGATACAGAATCTATTTTTGAAGCTTGGGATAAAAAGGGAGTGGGGAAAAAAAGCACAATAGCCAAAATAAAACCTCAGTCATGCAGAAAGAAAAAAAAGGACAAAAGTCTGGGAAAAACAAACCAGTGAAATATAGCATGAACCTGGGAACACATTCAAGATGTGAGACATGAATAGATTATTTTTTAAATAACAGAGAAGTTAAAAGGTCTGGAAAATACAATAGGGAGTTCTAAACTTAAAATGACAATAATTCCAGAATGAGAAGACAGATCAAATACACAAGAGAGGGGGCGAAAAAAAAGACAAAATTCAAGAAATTTATTTTAGCATCTGGCACATATCAAGTACTTAACAAATATTTATTAAATAGTTGAATTAACTAAAAAGAGTCATGAGACTGAAAATTTAGAGATTTTGCTATCTTCTAAGCAAAACTGATAAGCAGAAATCAATGCCAAGATATATTCTGGTAAGAGTTTTCCAGTCAGTACCTTATAGGTTCACACATACACACAGAGTTTACTTTTAATAAGAGTTAAAATCAAGATACATTCATATTTCTTCTACGGGCATTGATTAATGAGAAGTGATGGAATAAGACTTTCAGAGTTTTCAGAAGAAAAGGATAAAACACTATTGATCAACCTCTGAAAAGTCATTCCCAACTCTTCTTCTAATCTACCTAAAACATTGAGGCTCGGAAGCTGAATGATTGCCCTCCTAGCCTTCCTCACAGTCAGGAGTGGATAACAGACCTAATCTGGTTCAGGAGAAGAGAACTGAATTCTGCTGGGGGTACTTCTGAGAAAGCTTTTCGTTTCTGATAAAAAAGACACAGATTTGACAAATGCGGCCCTTTTTCCTTTGTCTTGCTTTGAAATCATCCTTTAGACATTGTACTGGTTTCCTATCATTGCCACAAACAACCCAGTGGCTGAAAACTACACAAACGTATTATCTTACAGTTCTGGAGGTCTGAAGTCCAAAATGAGTCTAATTCAGTTAAAAAACAAAATGGAGGCAGGTCTGTGTTCCTTCTGGAGGCTCTAGGGAGAATCTGTTTCCTTGCCTTTTCTAGTGTGACTTCTAGAGACTCCTGTGTTCCTTAACTCATGGCCTTCTGTGTTTTCAAAACCCAGAATGTTGGCCTTGCTCCTTCTCATGCTGTCTTCTGTCTCCATCCTCCACTTGTAAAGACCCTTGTGTTTATATTGGGCCCACCTCCCGATAGTCCAAGATAATCTCTCCATCTCTCGGTCAGTTGATTAGCAACCTTAATTCCCCTTTATCATGTAATCTAACATAACAGATTCCAAGGACTAGGATGTGAATATCTTTGGGGACCATTATTCTGCCTACCATAGACATGATGGCTGGATCTGCAGCAGCCATGTTAGCAGCTGAGCCAAAGCCGGCAAGCACGTACACTTCTTATGGCATGAGAAAAATAAGCACCTGTAATTGTGATTTTTGTTACCTGCAGCTTTATACATATCTATTGGATATAGACTCAAGTATTAGATTCCCAGCCAAGACCTTATTCTTTTCAAAAGGCAAGATAAGATTATTCTCAGATCTGCAAATTCTTAGAACATTTACCACTCAGGTATGTTTTCCGGCAAGATACAATTGTACTCTCAACAATTAAGAGATGAATAAGCAATTGCATTCTTCTTTAGGGAAGTTGTGATTGAGAAAAAGTGGTTATAATCACTGAAACTATCTAAAATTATAAGATAAATAAATACAAACGTGCAAATCATTAGCCAGTAATAAGAGGAAAATTAGGTATTTGAGGGTAATTATAGCAACAAAAGTAAAATATTCAATGTAAATATAAAAAGAAAGTCTTTTTTTTAAAGGAGATTTTAAACTCCAGATTAGTATAATGCAAAACATGAAAGGGAAATAGCAAAGATGGGGATGTCATCAGCATTAACTTCCTTGACATCCATCAAAGGAAGTCGGTAGTTATTGTTGGCATAATTAGGTTAGAAGAATTTTAATGTTTTAAGATTATCATGTAAGATTATCTTTAAAATAGGGTGTTAACTTTGCAAATCATAGCTAGAAGATAAAAGCCAATGATATAGTTCACTTATCTAAAGGTAAATAGATAGACACTAACAAGGAAGCATTCAGATATAGAAAGCATAATCAAAGTGGCAGATGTCAAACCAAGTACAATTCCTAATAAGCATAATATTCTAGAACAATTTCTACGGTAAATCAATGGAATAAGAACACTGTGAAATTTCATCATTGTAGCAAGTAACAAAAAGTCTCTTCCACATTTTGTGATATACTTAAATGAACTGTTGTCTTTTGCACTTCCAGAAATATTCATATAAGAGGGATATATTTTGGGGGCACTTGACTCTTTAATTTCTCAAATAGAAATGGAACCATCAGTGACAGTGCAAAATAATACTGTTAAAATTAAATAAATAATTTTGTAACATTTAAACCATGGAGTTTAAATACGCACATACAACACACACACACAATTGGAAGGACAAAATTGCCATTCTTCCCTGTTTTCCACCTCTTCTCCTCTCCCTCCCCCGCCTTTCTCTGCATGTTCACAGCCCAAAGAGAGATGGAAGAAGATGTTGACCTGTCTTAAAATTGATTAGGCTCTTACAAACAGTCATTTCAAGGCTTCATCTGAGTCTTTGTGTAGCTAAAGCAGCAATAGTGAAAAGGGATAAAACTTAGAAATGAGCTCACTTTTTATTTATTATAAACCCAGAAGGATGCAGTGTAGAAGTGGGAGATGATTAAGAAAAATCATGGTATAGTCACATTTAAATTCAACAAAAATATAGGCTTAAAGACTTTAATCACTTTAAATGAAAACATGAAATGGTTTATTTCCATATTGGAAAATAGATCAAATTTCTTAACTGTATCGTATTCATTCATTCCATTCACACCTGGAAGGGATGGGGAAATGAATGCTGCACAAATAAAATTGAAGTTCTGCTGGTGACAGGAGACAAAGAATTAGATTAGATTAATTAGAATTAGAATTAGATTAATGAAGTAGAGACATGTCACAGATAATGTAAATAGTTAAATAAAACTAGTGTAAATTACAGAAATTTCCCATGTTAATTCTCATTAAATCTCTACTGACAAAAACAACCCCCATTTTCTTCCCTCCTTCAAATCCTTTAATAGCCTAGAAGGAGCTTTTCTAACACTGCTCTTCATAATAGTGTGATTACTAATTTTATTATGGTCAAGGTGGACTTCACTAATTGTTAGATAATTAGGTCTTTCCTCCTTGTAATTTTGTCCTCTACTATCTATGAGAATTAATGTTTGACCTTGTGAGTGGTGCTTTTCTGAATCACTGCTACCTGTTGGATACTAGAAGAAAAAAAGTGGCACATTTATGACCACGTTGGTTGAAAAATGAAGAAGGAGAATGGATTTAGTGTCGCCCTGTACCATTCTGCTGGAGACCCCAGAGTAAAGTAAATAACTCAGAATCTTCTCCAAAAGAGATTTTAAATACCACATTAATTTAATGCAGTATGTGTAAAAGGAATAGAAAAGTGAGATATCAAAGCTACATTCCTTGAAAAGAAAGTCAATACCTACTGTTGCTCAATTTAGAGGGATCTTTTTCTGTTTTGTCATCTAGTTAACTCCTGTTCATTCTTAAAATCTCAGCTCACAGCCCAGAAATAAACCCTCACATATATTGTCAGTTGATTTTCAATGAGTGTTCCAAGACCATTGAATGGAGAAAGGACAATCTTTTCAACAAATGGTACTGAAAAAACTAGATACCTACATGTCAATGACTGAAGTTGGACCCTTCCCTTACACTATATACAAAAATTAATTCAAAATGGATCAGAGACCTAAACTTAAAAAGTTAAAACTATAAAACTCTTAGAAGAAAACATTGGAGAAAATCTTCATGACATTGGATTTACTGATGATTTCATGGAGATGACACCAAAAGCACAGAGACCAAACAAAAGATAGAGAAATTGGACTTCATCAAAATTAAGAACTTTTGTACATCAGAAGGATACTATCGAAAAACCAAAAAGACAACATACAGAACGGGAGAAAATATTTGCATGTTGTGTATCTGTTAAGTGATTAATATCCAGAATATATAAAGAACTCCTAAAACTCAACAACAAGAAAACCAAACAACTCAATTCAAAAATGGGCAAAGGGCTTGAATAGACATTTATCCAAAGAAAATATACAGATTTCCAATAAGCACATAAAAAGATGCTCAACATCATTCATCATTAGGAAAATGCAAATCCAAACCACTATGAGATAACCACTTCACACTTACTAGGATGGCTATCATTTAAAAAATGGAAAATAACAAGTGTTGGTGAGGATGAGGGGAAATTTGAACTCTCGTGTATCGCTCGTGGGAGCGTAAAATGGTGCAGCTGCTGTGGGAAACAGTTTGACTGTTTTCTAAAGTTAGGCATAGTAAACCCAGCAATTTCACTCCTGGATATATATCCAAAAGAATTGAAAACATGGACTAGAACAGATATTTGTATACCAATGTTCATAGTAGCATTAATCACAATAGCTAAAAAGTGGGAACAACTCAAATGTCCATCAAGGGATGAATGGATAAACAAAAGCTGATATATACATATAATGGAAAATTATTCAACCAGAAAAAGGAATGACATTTTATAATATGTTACATGGATGGACCTTGAAAACATTATGCTTAGTGAAATATGCTAAATATAGAAGGACAAATATTGTACAATTCTAGTTTTATGAGGTATCTAGAATAGGCAGATTCATAGAGACAGAAAATAGAATAGAGGCTACTGGGGCTGGGGAGGGAGGGAGGGCCATTGTTGGATAGGAACAGAGTTTTTTGGGAGAAGATGAAAAAGTTTTGGGTATAGATAGTGGTTCTTAGCATTGTGAATATATTTAATGCCACTGAATTGTGGTTAAAATGACAAATATTATCATGTATATTTTACCAAAATAAAAAGAACTCAGCTCACAGATTACTGTTTCAGGGAAAGCTTCTGAAATCCTATTATACTCACTCACAGAAGACTGTGCTTTTCCTTTCATCATATTTATCCTACTTTGTAAATATGTATTTATTTGTGCAGTTTTTGAGGAATGTTTTCTCTTCCCCAAAACTCTGTCCTCCATGAGGATTTCCATGTCATGTTCCCAACAGGGTCTAGCCTATTGAAATAATTTGGTATAAAGTTTTTATTGAATTAATTTTTCTAATATTAAGGAAGGAAACTAAATACAATCTTGAGTACCACATACATTGCAATTATCTACATCTTTTCCAGGCATGCATTTATAGAGTTGACTAATTTTAATAGGTCATTGAAAAATGTAATTTAGCAAATATGGCATGACTAAGCCACACACAAACACAGATAGAGAAACAAGTCTAATTATTCTATTGTTACATCACATAATTATCCATGATCAAATTATAGATTGTAGAAGGGATAATTATTCCTAATGGTCTCCAAGAACCATCATTTTCTTTAATTTGAATTTGGTAGGAATTGAGTGAGGTGTCTGATTAGGAAGGGGCATGGCAACACATTCTGATTTTAGGTAATTCGCTCTGAAGACTGATAATCAGGATGAGCAGACAGAGTTTCCTACGAGAATCTACATATCTTGTAGCGGGCTTCAAATAAATTAACAGGGAAGAAGGATGGGGTTTTATGTCTAATAATTTGCAATAACTTTTCATGCCATCGCTAATAGTTCAAAGGGCAAACAAAAGAAAAGTGAGGTTTGCTCTCGTTTTTCTCTTCTCATTTGACTAGAAAATTTAAGATTTTAGAACAGCTTCTTTGGTGAATGCTTTCGATTCTGAATACTCAGAAGAATATTGACAAAACTTTATTCTGTAAGCATATTTAAAAAGCAATTCTCCTTCTAGTCAAACATCTTTTCTTTTTTCAGTAGTAATGATAGTGATGGTGAGAATTGTGGATTTAATGCTACTCAAAATGGAGAATTTCTGTAGTTTACATAAATTATATTGAAGTTATTTGACTATGTGTTAAATCTGCTTTGTTAGTCATAAGTGTGTTCTCCAGTTATGTCACTTAGTCTATTTTTCTAAATGGAAACAATTTCACGTTTTTGTAAATAAATGATTAAGGCCCTTAAGATTGTTTTTGTTGGGCCTCCGACGAGTTTGTGTATGATTATGACGCGTGCCTTCTCTGTGATCTAAGGTTTTTCCATCTGCTAAATGCCATTGAATAATTTCAAAAAAAGGCTGCTAAGAAACTGGTTGGCAGAGAGACAACATTCAAGCATTAGAAGTTAGTATAAGATGATAGAGAATGTTTTTGTGTTTTTCCTCTTAGCAGCTGGTTTGAAAATTCTCTGGGGAGAAAGTTGTTTTGTTTTGTTGTGTTTGGAGGAAATGTGTTAATAAGCAATTGGGGGCAAAGGAGGGGGATTGCGATGCGCATGCTCAGGTCCTGCATGATGCTCCCAAGCTGCCCTCTAAATCCAGTGCTTAAGCCAGGTTGACTGTCACCCCATCCTTTTGGGCTGGGGATGGTAGGCATATGTAAATTTGGATATAGGGGCGTGAGCAAGGCTAAATTGCTTTACATAATAAAGGGGTGAGTGTTTAGGGGTTTGTGTTTAATTATTTTTTAAATAGCAATTAGATGGAAATTTCAGGATATCAAAGAAAAAAGGGTCAAAGGGAAGCACCCTTTCTTTCTTCTCCATCAAATGTGCTGGTCAGAGGAGGTGCAGCCATCAGCCACAGTACCTCACTTCTGGGGCTTCATGTGGCTCTGGTGGGGGCGGGGCAGGTAATGACAGCAGGAGGTGGTGGTGGCCTCAGAGCTGGATCTCCTCAGGCTCCTGTTCTACCAAAAATAGAGAATGTATCATAGTCATAAACGTTACTCTCCCTGGGGCAGGACCCTTACGTTTGCTTCCCAGAAGTCTTGTGGGAAAGTCCCTTAACAATTATTTTTGTCTTATTTGCAATATTCAAGGATAACTTTCTTTCTAATTTACTAATGAAGCAAAAGTGTAAGCAAATAAGATTCCTAAAGAAAGTACTGGTGGATATGGCTCATTTCCCTCCTTACAGACAGGCATGGAGCTTTAACGAAAGGATACAATGTTCCCGAGTTACCTTTCTTTAGAAAATGGTCATAATCTCTTAGTACGTCTGTTCCTTTTCCCCTAAAACGTAAAAATCAGCATATAACTTTGCCTGGAGGGCCACGCAGAGATTTTCATATGGAAGCTGAGACAGAAGAAGGAGGGTCTGGGGAAATAGAAAAGATGCGGTAAAGCTGGAGGGAGAGGATCCAGGGGGTCACGTGACTAGTTCCTCCAGGGCATGTGGAGAACCGTAGTCACCACGACGAACCATGGAGAACCGTGACCACCACGAGGTCAAGAAGCTTAACAGACAGGTGCACTTTATCTGTGTTTTCTTTTCTTTTTACTGACTTGATATTGATGATTAGAAGGACCTTGGAAGTTCCATTTTTAAAAAGGCAGACTAGAAAAACAACAAATCCTCAGTCTCTGAATTCCTCCTTGGAGAGGTGACTTCCGTCAACCAGGAACACCCATTTAAGACTTTACATGAGCATGAAAGAAAACTTCTACCATGGTTGTGCCATTAGGAAGTTAATGTTACCCTAACTAATACACTTGGTGTATGGAGAAAACAGAGATTGTTCACATGGGTGCAGGAGTCAAAGGATCAGAGAAAACAGTTGGTTATCTGAGTTGTATTAAGAAGCCAGGAGGAACAATGGTTTGAGTGGGACCCATTTGAAACCTAAATGTTAGCGACTCTTCCAGGGCTCCTCCCATAATGCATATGTTTCAGAGAAGGGAGGCAAAGAAAGCATTAAATAACACAAAACGTGGCTGCCTCAGTCCTTGTTTCTCTAGCTGGTCATGAGGTCTAAGATAATCGTCATTGCGACCTTCTTCCACCTCCCATGCCACTTTCCCTCTACCCTCTACTAGCACCTTAGCAGGGCAGAGCTCTTTTTTTGGTAGGATGAAGCACACCTCCATTCCAAGAGGAGGTGAGACTGTGGGGTCCTGGCTTCTTTGGGCTCCTGCAGTTTTCATTATCCAGGAATTTTGGACAGTATCTAGGAACATTTCCACTAAGAAGCATCCCAGGGATGTCCCTGGGTTCCAGACATAGTTCTGCTAGTCACTGTTATGCAACAGTCACCAAATTTCCCTTTGGTCATGGGAATCATTCATTCAAGCTAGTATTGTGACCACTTTAAAAAAATATGTCAAAAATATTTAGCTATTATTGCTTAACTTTTCCCTCATGTTTTCCATCTTTTTTTGATATATGTTTGTTTGTGGTCTGTAATCTTCCAGCTATTCTCCTGAAATTTTCATTTAAGCAATAATTTTTAACTTCTATCAGCTCTCTCTTCTTTTTTTTTTTTTTTTTTTGATGAGGAAGGTTGGCCCTGAGCTAACATCTATGCCAATCTTCCTCTGTTTTGTATGTGAGACATTGCCACAGCAGGACTTGATGAGTGATGTGTAAATCTGTGGCCAGGATCCTAACTTGCAAACCCCTGGCTACAGAAGTGGAGCACATGAACATAATCACTATGCCACTGGGCTGGCCCCAATTTGTTTTGTTTTGTTTTGACTTTATCCTTTTCTTTCTTTCTTTCTTTCTTTCTTTTTTGTTGAGGAAGATTAGCCCTGAGTTTACATCTGTGCCAATCTTCCTCTATTTTGTATGTGGGTCACCACCACAGCATGGTTGATGGGTGGTGTAGGTCCTCACGCAGAATCTGAACACTTCCTGGGTGCTGAAGCTGAGTGTACCAAACCCAACCACTACACCACGGGGCTGGCCCCCTATCCTTTTCTTAACAAGTACAACATATCCTCAAACTTTTCTGAAAAGAAAAAAGAGACATAATTCCATTGAAGTCTTTGTCTTTTCCTTGGATTATCTCTGTTTCCTCTGGAGTCAATATCTGTTTGACTACCTTGGTATTTTCTTTTTATGCTACTATATAAATAAGAATATTTAATGATACCTGTTATAACAAACGGTCTCCCAATTCTTAGGGCCTTAACCCAAAAGAAGTTGTTTTGCTTTGTTTTCTCTTCACATTAAGGCCAAGGCATAACTTCCTGGTCAGGAAGCTCACCTGGCAGCTCTCCCATGAGAGATGACTCAGAGATCCAGGAAAGGTGAGAGAGAGGAGGATTGTATGTGAGAGATTTGGTGTTTGGGCCAAGCCTGGAAGTGGCATATTCTTCTGCTCACATCTCTCTGGTATTCAGAACTGGTCCTTTGGCCCCATCTAGATGCCAAGGGACTGGGAAACATAATTTGCCTGGAATTCCAGGAGGATAATAAAATTGTTGGACAAATCTATAGCATTGTCTTTTCCACCACCGTTTTTTTTTTGTTTTTATTTATTTATTTATTTAGGGAAGATTAGCCCTGAGCTAACATCTGCTGCCAATCCTCCTCTTTTTGCTGAGGAAGACTGGCCCTGAGCTAACATCCATGCTGATTTTCCTCTACTTTATATGTTGGACACCTGTCACAGCATGGCTTGCCAAGTGGTGTCATATCCACACCCGGGATCTGAATCGGCAAACCCTGGGCTGCTGAGAAACGGAACGTGCGCACTTAACCGTTGAGACACCAGGCCTGCCCAGCCACCGCTTCTTTTTAAAAATCAAATGTCTGCTGGTGCTTGGTTGTCCATGTTTATGAATTTTATTTATTTATTTATTTATTGAGGAAGATTAGCCCTAAGCTAACTACTGCCAATCCTCCTCTTTTTGCTGAGGAAGACTGGCCCTGAGCTAACATCTGTGCCCATCTTCCTCTACTTTATACATGGGACGCCTACCCCAGCATGGCTTTTACCAAGCAGTGCCATGTCCACATCTGGGATCCAAACTGGCGAACCCCGGGCCGCAGAGAAGCAGAACGTGTACACTCAAGTGCTGCGCCACCGGGCCGGCCCCATGTTTATGAATTTTAAAAAGTTGGTTATTCCCTGTAACTGACTAGCATTTCCTCTGATAGTAACGGCCTCTTCCCTGCATGAGGAGCCTGCATGCTCTCTGTTTGTGGGTATGGTGTGTAAGATAAGCAAGCTGACAACCTCCTTTTTGGAAGTCATTGTACCCCTTAGACTAACAGTTTAATTCCTTTGAAAGGTGTTGTTCCAGGTTTGTGTTATAGACATTTTCCTGAAACATATTCATACTTGTGGAGGTCAGGAAGGAGGCTCTGACTCAGCAGCCCTTGAACCTATAGTTCTTCCATCAATTGTCTTGCATTAAGCTCCTTCTCATGCTCGGACTGCATCCCTGTGGACTTAAGGAGCTCTATAAAATGGCCCGGCCTCACCTGCTGCTTTCTCAGTTGCTTGTACTGAGCTCTGGCCCTCTCTGCTCTGATTTATATGACACTTTGGGCATAGCCATCTTTGATCTTTCAGAAACTCATACAATCTTGTTCTGCTAATGTTTTCCATCCAGTATTCAGTAATCACATTAATTTCTTCTATTTTATACTTCTTTACCAAAACTTATATTTCAATAGTTCATTGCTTTTATTTGGAGCGAGGGGAAGTAAATGATTTTCTTCAGTCTATTATCTTGAACTAAAACCTGTATGCTTTTCAATTAGCAACAAATGATTTTTCATGCCAATATTACTATTTTCTGTACTGTTAAATAATCTCCTAAAACAAATTTTGGAATATGAAAAATATTCTATTTCATAGTATACGGTAAATTACCAGTTAACTTCTTCTATTTGAACATTTGGCTTATTTTGGTTATTGTTTTTGAAAATTATAAACAACTCTGCAATGGATATTCTTATACCTGTGGTGTTAAATATCTGATGCTTTTCTTTGATCAAATTCCTTGAGGTGGAATTGCTGACTCAAAGGGTATTTGCTTGACTTCGTATATATATATATAGTAAATTGCCCTCCAGAAATACCATACTGTCTTATAAGCCCATCAGCAGTAGGTATTATCACTAAAAAAAGTCTTTACCAACTTATTTATACCAGTAGCACTTACTAACTAGGTACCTTGGTTTCCTCAACTGTAAAATATGGTCTAAGTATTGGAATCTTGTAAAGATTAAATATGTATCTCCTACATGCCTATCACAAACTAAATGTAGAGTAAATTTTGTTTAAAAATGATAAATTATTTAAAAAATGAAAGAACACAGCTGGCTGTCTCTCAGAGTTTTTGTGAGGGTGAAATGAGATGATATATGTAAACATGCACAGAAGTGGTTCTATGTAATATGTACATGTTCTCTCTCCTTTTAATCCAGGCCTCTTGAATGCCAGAGTAATCCAAATCTCAAGTCCCTAGTTAGGACACAGGGACAGCAAGCAGATCATGTGGACAGCATCAGAGCTCGGGGGCAGGTGGTATGATTGACCCATTACTGAAGAAGATCAGGGACCAACAAAAGATTAACCTTAGGGAATTTACTTCCCCTTGGCCAAGCATTCAGATTTCCTTTTGATTACAGATTTATTTGAGCATCTGCGAGTGAGCAATTTATCCACAAGACTGCCATCATCTCCTCCCTGTGCACTATCCCTGTGGCTAAGTGAGTCTCTGCTCGCCCCGCTCCCACTGAGTCTTCATATGAGTATGACCCAGGTACAGAGAGCACACATTTCAGGTTCACTCAAGAGCTTTGATAATAAGTTACAGGAAGGAAGGAGTAGAGTTTTCAAAAGAATAAAGAGAAAAGAATTAGCGTAATAAACCTTGTGGGTATTTAAAGGGATAACCAAGGCTCTGGAAAGGTTAATATAAAATTATTGGAAAGTTAGGTCTAGAAATTATAGGACAAAGAGAACTTGGGTTGAATTAGTGGAATGATTGTCCAGATGTGCCACTGCTTGACCTTTTCTGTAAATTTAGCATCTTTGGGATGAAAAGCCGGCTGCATGGAGCATTTTACATTAAGAGCCTTATTTTCTTCTTCCTCTTTTCTTCCTTTTCCCTCTGCTTTTCTCATCCCAGAGTATACCCTAGTCCATAAATGAAGCATTGGTTTACATCAGTGTTAAGCTCTAAAACACATTTGATTAGGAAAAAGTGTCGCTAGACGCGCTCACGCAGTCCTTGTGTCCTGCTTTGTTTCTTTCCTATGTCTGTGCCCTGAAATCAACCCTGAGAGTCTTTCACGAGTTGCCTTATGAAGTAAATGAACCAGGCGGGTGTCAAAAACAAGGACGTCCTGTTTGAGTTTATAACAGTTAGCTTATGCATTCTTCTGCTGGTAAGAGATTAAATAATCATAGTTGAAACAAACAAACAAGAAACGTTTTGGTTTTTTTCATTTACATAAAAGGAGCCCAGAGTGAGGCAGTCTAGAGCCAGCAAAAAGGCTGCAGGGTGGTTTTGGCAAGACGGACGTTCATTTCTCATTCATGCAAAAGTCTGAATGTGAGTAGTTGAGGGCAGTTGTAGAAGCTGCACAATGACCAGGACCTGGAACAACTCCCTGCTTTGCGCTCCCTAGAGTACTAACAGTCCAAGACTTGGTGAAAGGCACCCAGTCAGGTACCAGGAGCAGAGAGAGGAAGGGAGAAGAATGAACACATCAACTTCCTTTTAGGACTTTTAGTGAAGTTGCACATTACACCAGATCTTATAACCCATGGCTAGAACTAAGTTGCATTGCTGTGCCTAGCTAAAAGTTAATCTGGAAAAAGTGTATTTTTAATTTCCAAATTTCCGTACACCTCACTAAATTTAATTTTCATTTATTAGAGTAGAAGAAACGGAGAACCGATACTGGGGAACAATTAACATTTTCTGCCACAAAGGAATAGTTTACTTTGTAGGGAGCGTGGAAAAATAAATTGAGGATATGATAAAGTCAACTGCTTTAAGGAAAACAGAATTTTAACTCCAGGAAAATCAATACAAGTTATACCAGAGAGTTATCTGTAATTATACCTGTATGACTCTGCAGTAAATTATTTATGAAGTCATAATAATATAAACACCATTTTAATTTTTGAGCCTTTAGAGTCAACTTATAGACAAGGTTCAAAATGCTTGATTATGCAGCAGTAGAGTGTAAATGATATCAGCCTTCGTTCAGGCAGTATTTTATCTCATTGTGTCTCAGAGGTTACTAACGTATTTATCTGTACTTAGCACTTCTTATGAATGCCACCAATGTCTCACAAGCTACTTGCCTCTACACTTAGTTTCTTTACCCTTTCTTTGCTTTCTTGTCTCTACGACAGATTCTAACCTTCTCAAATAACATGTCATATGCACATTACAAATATCTTTTAATTCCTTCTCTCTTGGTTTTTCATCACATTGAAATTTTTGAAATGTAGGCCAGTTGTCCTGTACCAGCTTCTTTCTTTAATTCTTGTCTTCTTATCCTTTACTTTCCTGGGACTTGAGATATCATTAGGAAGAAACATGGGAGTTCATTTGACCTAGACAAACCTCTGCTATTCGTGAAAATACCACAATAGGGGCTCCATCTTCTTAATGTTTTTTTTTTTCGTTCCCTAATTATAGCTTCATTAAACCTATAGGTAGTGGCCACACCTAGGGCTTTTATGAAACGTGCAGACGCCAACTCTGTCTTACTCTCTCAGTGTGTGTGTGTGTGTGTGTGTGTTTTCCACATGGTGCACAGCCTTCTACTATAGAGCTTGCCTCAGCTGTTTCACCAAGTACGTGAGGGGTGGTTTAGAGGAGAGCTAAAGGAGGGAGACCTTATGGCTGGTATCTTATTGATTACCTTGTCCACCCAGTAGGGGGACCTCACCTCACCTTGACTCTGCCCACCTTTCAAAATCCTTAGGAAAAGCTGGAGCATTCCTCCTTCAAAGACCACACCCTAGCTGTGCATGAGCTCCAAGCTTACTCTAATTGTTCTTCATTTTGCTTCCACCAAGCATTGGGTCATATTAAATGTAATATTTGTGTCTTTATGAGTAGAGAGATATTACTTTTAAATATACTTCAAACATAGATATTTTCATGACAGGCCTTCACAGACATACTTAGATACTATATTTATTGTTTTTTACCACTGTGATCAAATGAAGTAATGGTATCTTTAGGAGGCCTCTAGATTAAGAAAAAAGGTAAAGAAAGGTTCTTTATCAAAGCTGTCGATGAAAACAATCCATAACCAATCTGTAAATGAAAATTTGGGTGAGTTTATTCTGAACTGAAATCTGAGGACCATGGCCCAGGGCCTTTCTTCCCGAAGGAAGAAAGGGCACCAAAGAAGGAGGTGTACAGAGTGGTTATATACCCCCAAACAGGACATTTCACATATGATTGAAATGTCCCTCCCACAATAGTCACAAGATTGCCCTGTCGGCACAGTGCTTGATGGACACAGCAGGTAGTGGGTCCACTGTCTCGGAGGGCGTAGCAGGAGGCAAGTCTGTTGTCTCGAGCTGGGCGGTCACAGGCGAGCCCAGCAATCAGTTCCTAGCCTAAGGACAGATGCTTAATCCTTAAGGAAATGCCAACGTTGGGAGGGGGAGGGAAGTTGCACCTTTATCTCAACGGCCTTTGCTCTTGCCATAAGGAATATCTAAAGCAGATATACAATGCATGCTCAACAGCCATGGTCAGGCCCTTTTGGGAAGACAAGGTCAGGCCGAATTAGGTTTACACCAAATGACTTCCTCATATTCTCCAATATATCCTATTGCTTGCCATTTTTATTTGTCAAAGCGCATATCCCTAGGCCCTATTTGGGTCCTGAGTATACCTTTTACTGACTTCTAGCTGCCTCTTATGCTTCATTAAATCAGCTCATAGTCCTTGGACAATGTGCCTAGAAATCTTATTTTCTCTCACAGGTGTAACCTTGAAGATATACTTTTTCCTAGCTCCTAAATTCTATATTGATGCGGGGTTGGTGAGCCGAGGAGTCAAAAGAAAGATTTTTTAGACTCTTAAGATCTGGCAGTAGTGCTCTTTTATTTAGAGAATAGTATGGAATAGCATGGGGACAGGACCCACGGGCAGTCAGAGCTGCTGCTGCTGCCATGGGGACAGGACCCACGGGCAGTCAGAGCTGCTGCATGGTGACAGGACCCATGGGCAGGCAGAGCTGCTGCTGGAATGTTGCTGCTGCTGCTTCTGCTGCAAACATGGCTGGAGAGTAAGGCTAAATTTAAGGCATAGGTATGTGAGCCATCTCTTTACAAGACAAAGGAAAGAACATGGAAAAAAGTTAAAATGGTATCAGTGCAGGTGGAATCTGGCCATTGGGTGGTCCCACAACTTTTAGATAAGAATCAAATCGGATTAAGTAAAGGCCAGAAGCCACCACCCTAAATCAGTTACATGAGGTTGCCAGACAGTAACCAACTTAAGTTCTTGCCTTCCCCATTAAGAGTTTCTAGAGATAAGGCCATCCCCCTTCTTCCTGGCACAGAGAGGGAGGCATCTCCACAGATGGAGGTTTCCCTTACAAATGTAAATGTTTCTCAGCAAAGGGCAATCAAACTCCAGTCCTTGGAGCCTGCTTCTCATCTGCAGTTTTAAAATTAACCAGCCTAAAATCCTCATCATAAACAAGCATATCAAGGATATCCTTTCTCTAGATTTGTGTGTGCGGTGTTTGCTTTTCTTATTCTATTATAATCAGCTCTTCAGGCAATTTGTTTCTCTGACTATGTTTTTAGAATCTTGTTTTATTTCTAGAATCTTAGAATCTAGAATTGTTCAATGAATAGGCCTATATTTACTTAAGGACATTTTAAAATGAATTTCGTTTAAAGAGATATTATTGGTCATCTAATCCAACCTTCCATCCACTGGTTGTTGGATTGTTGACTCCATGTTCTGGAGGAGGTTGTGAGAGCATTTGCTGATCCTTCTAGTCCAGAGGAGCATGCTGTCTACAACAATGTCTGCTCCATAGTAAATAATAAATGTTTATTACTATTATTATTTTTGTACTTAGATTTAACTTACCTTGGATTTTTTTCACTCTTTCTCATATTCCCTGATCCCTTCACAAATTTTTCTTTGAGCATATTTGTCTTTGCCTAGAGGTCCTTAGTTCTAGAGTCAAGCAGGAATCCTGAAATTGTGAATTACTGTGAAATTCCCATTGCCTTTCAAAATTTGAAATTCCTAAGACTGAAATGTATATGCTAACAGAAAACCCAGTTTTGTTGTTGTTTTGTCTGTTCAACACTTCTTGTGAAGAGGAAAATTAAAAAAATATTTCATCTCTTGCCTCTGATCCTAGCTTTTTCTTGTTTCTCTCTCCATGGGGGAAGCAAAACCAACCATTTACCCTGGTACGGCACAATACCATCATTCAGAGCTTTGGAGCCAAACTGCCTGGGTTGGTCTCTTGGCTCAATTACTTACTAATCATGCGACCACGGGCAGAATTATCTAACTCATCTGTGCTTCAGCTTTCTTATCTGTGGAGGAGGGGTGTTGATAAAAGTGCCTACAGTGTGGGGTCTTTGTCAGGATAAAGTTGTGAAGTATTTCAACACCAAGAACAGTGCCTGGGGAAGAGTATACACAAACAGATATTAGGGAGAAATGCTGTGCCTCCACACAGCAGCAGTGTGAGTCCCTGCTGTTCCCGCTCTGTGATGAGGACTAATGAGGTGTAGTAGATTAAACACATGAGCTTTGCAGAGCATCAGCATTAGATTGAACCCAGATGTTGCCTGTGTGGTGTGACCTTGGGCAAGTCATTTAGTCTCTCCAAGCCTCAATGCCCTCCTTTGTTAAATGGGACAAATACCAACTACCTCTCAGGACTGTGGCGCTTTACTTCAAAGGTGATAATCTATGAAAACAACGAGACTGCACAGGCACCTGGACACAGCACATACTCAGAATATGTTATCTGTTAGAAAAAAGAAATTGCCCATTCTTTATATCTTGTTGGGCTACTGATTTTTAAATTTGTTTTGGGAATTTCTTTGTCACTTATTTTCAATTTGCATATGAGGCTTATTGTTTTTTCATAAGACACTTTCTTTGGTAACTCTTTATTTTCCTGAAATTTGTCCAATTTGCTTCTGTCTCAACTTCCCTCTGTCTCCACTTCCCTTAGTAAGAGATAACTCAATTATAATCTAGTACATAACTTTTAACAGAGCACAGCAGGATTTTAAGTGGAGATATAAATCAAGCTTTCTCACATCCTCACTGCTCTTAGTAATGTCATCAAGAATAAATATCTCTGACAGGTCAAATAATTGTTGCTATTGATATGACTCGTTATGAGTCTTACATCTGGAAACTTAGGGTGTGTGTATGAGAGAAAGTGTGTGTATGTGTGTGTGTGTGTGTGAACATTGGGCCTCTCCTCTCTTGAACTTGATTTTCCCACTTTGAGGCACCTTGCTCTGGGCGTGACAGCAACTGGACACCCCAGTTCTCATTATGACTTTCCTCTGAGTGGCTCTCCTTTTTGCCGTCTGCCCAAATGTTTTCATTATCCCAATTAACCACACCCGGAGCTCAGCACGCCACCCTTTCACCCTGTTGGTTCTGACTTGGTTCTTATTAGCCATCCTGTTGGTAGCGCCTAATCTCAGCCCTGTTGTTATTCACATGAAGCAGTTAGTGTCTGCTCTGTTGTACATACTGTTCTCTTTTTTTTCTAATCAACTTTTTTCTAGATTTGCATCCTTGCCCTATCTAGCTCTCCTGTTTCGATACTGCTCCTCCTACTTTTCTCTCCCACTGAGAGCTCTCCAAAATCAACACCCTACGAGGGGCCAAGGTGGGTGGTGATGGGACTGACATACTCAGTGCCATTTCTTTTTTTTTTTTTTCATGGTTATGAGTCCTTTAATATCTCTAAAAATAAGTTTTAAAAATCTTATTTAGAACTCCGTCTTTGCCATATGGTTCCCTGAATCGAAAAAAACATTTTCAACAGATTACTCTGAACTCTTACCAGTGATTGGGCTTAGTATCAAAGTTTCTACAATTTTTATGGGGAGGGGTTTTATAAATCGACTTTGTACAGAACTGTTTGAACTAAGATATGGCCTTTATTCTGCCATTTCATTGAACGTGTGTTTGTGACACAGTATTTATGATTCAGCAATGTCAAAGCTGGAAATATTTTGTTCCTCACATAGAGTGCTCAGTGCCATTTCTACCACCCTTCTTCTGCTCTTCATGATGTAAAGTCTTTGCCTTTCATGTCCACAGACCTCTTGAAACCTAAGCTTAGCATCCTCTGCTGCCCCATTTTCACATCCAAAGATGATTCCGTGAGTGATTCATGTTCTTTTCTCTGGTGCCCCTCTGGCATTCATTTATGAGCTGTCTATCTCCTGAGTAACTCTCAAGATCTTCCATCTTACGCCACTTAGGCCAAACACAGAACACCTTTATCTTACAAGTTGGTTCTTTCTCAGCACTTTTTCTGTCAGCATTTCCAATCCACAGTCCTCTCCTCCTTTCTTGGATCATTCTCTCATGCCGTTCCTTTGGTTTCTTTCACTTCTTCATCCCCAGCTGGACATCCTGACTTTCTGTCAGTATGAACTACTCTGCACCTTTACGCCATTCTCAATAAGTATTCACTATGTACTGAAGAAAAGAGGATGGAGTTTGAACCTAATGACCTCAATTCACTTAGTTATCTGCTCAAAATAAGTGGGATGAGACCCAGGCTCAGTTGATGGTACTCAATACACATTATACAAATCCACCTACCTCAAAAAATACAAACACTGCAAATCAAACAAAGGCTTTCCTGGCACTTCCCTCACCTACTTTATTTCCCAGAAATAACTATTATTATTATTATCAACCTGTTGTGCGTTTTGCCAGCCCTTTTTCTCTCTCTATATTTGCATTTCTTACAAAGGTAAGCTACATGGGAATGTATAGCAGGCATCCAATTACTACTGGTTGAATGAATGTGTGTATGTATGTATGTATGTGTGTGTGTGAGCATGCTTATTTATATACCTATAAACTGCTTTGCATATGTGTTTGTGAATGTGTTTTGATATAAATCATATTGTGTTATACATATTATTTGGCAGCTTGCTTATTTTACTCAACAGCATATCTTGGGAAAATTCCCGTGAAATATTGCTCTATTTCATTTAATAATACTGCTGCATAGTATTGTATGTTATGGGGTTGTTTGGGTTTTCTTTTGTCCATTCATTTACTGATGGATATTTCTATATTTCCTATATTTTGTCATTAATAAACAATGTTATAACATAAATCCTGGTAAAATTTTCTGCCTATATGTACGTATATTTTCATGGAATGGTTTCTTTGAAGTGAATTGTTGAGCAAAATGTTAGGTGCATTTTTAATAAACACTGCCAAAATGCATTCTGCAAAGACTGTTATAGTTTCCATTCCTGCTGTGCTTGAGAGTATGTGTTCCCAAAATGCTCCCCAACATCAGATATTATTGATTCTTTTAATTTTGCCAATCTGATGGGTGAAATGGTATTTGCTTTTTTTAAAAAAATTCACATTTCACTGATCGTTAATTAGATTAAGCATCTTTCAATACATTTACTGGCCGCCTTCATTGCAAGTCTATCCTTCATACATTTAAAAAGTTTTTCTCCTGTTTCAGAGGGAGAAATTCCCCTCTCTTGGTGCCCAAGAATTAATTTCCTCATGCCTCTCTTGTTTCTCAATTATCTTCTCTCTTTAGCATCTCCAATTTTCCTGTCTTCACAGATCTCTTCCTCTTGGCTTTCAAACATAATCAGATTGCAATTATCTTGGCATAAAAGACTTTACTCAGCTCCTCAGCTCTCCTTCCTTGTTCTCTCCATTTCTGTAGCTGTCGAACAAGTGCCCCACCTCTGCTCTCTCACGGCCTCTCATCAGTGATGCCAGTGGTTTTACTGAGTCCTAATTTTACTGACCTTGTTTAGGTCTTTTTAAGTCCAGTTGCCATCTCTTTTTAGTCAGAGTCCTAACACCCAAGGACCATGCCATTTATCTTCTTACCTCTCAATTACCTTCTTTCTTTCTCAACCTTTTTTTCCGTCCCTTGGCAAAAAGTGTGAATTTTCAGTGATTCTTCTTTTTGGACCTCTCCTCTTTTCCTTCACTTATTAATTTGGAGTTCTCATCTGTTCCGAACATTTCAGCTATTATCTCTTGTAAGGGACTCCCAAATCAGCATCACTAGTCCTCACATCTCATTAAAAATCCAGTTTTGGGGCCAGCCAGGTGGCATAGGACTTAAGTTCGCATGCTCCATTTTGGCAACCTGGAGTTTGCCAGTTTGGATCCTGGGTACAGACCTATGCATCGCTTATCAAGCCACGCTGTGGCAGACGTCCCACATATAAAGTAGAGGAAGATGGACATGGATGTTAGCTCAGGGCCAGTCTTCCTCAGCAAAGAGGAGGATTCGCAGTGGATGTTAGCTCAGGGCTAATTTTCCTCAAGAAAAAAAAATCCAGTCTTTCACTTGTGCCTTCTCCCATTGAACTGGACCACTGGAATGTCAAGATCAGAGCACTAAATTACACTTTTTATCTCCCTCTCTTCCAAACCAATCCTTGTAATTTCACCAATTTTGCAGGTAACAAGAGGGAGAAAATCTTATTTTGTAAGTATCAGAATTCTCCCTAGGTAGAGACTTATTTTGTCTACTAAATACTTGGATGAGTCACTTTTGGTGAAGGAGGATAAGAGAGAGGGTAACGTCAGAAAGGATCAAGCTTATATTAAAAAGGTGATCATGGAATTGCTTTCCAAGTGGAGCTGATCCGCTCTTACACTTTTGTTTTCTTGGATGTACTCTTCAAGAGCTGGATGGTCTGGGACAATAATGAGGATGGGAGTGGCTGTGGAAAGAAAGAGGAGGAAAAAGGTAGTTGGCACACAGAATGGAAATTTGGCAAAAGAACAAGCATGTTAAGAAAGATTTTAAGAAGCTTTTCTCTTGGTATAGAATTATAGATTGACAATGTTTATCCTGTAGAACCCTAAAGATGTTGTTCTACTTTCTTCTCATTTGCATTGTTTTCATCAAGAAATCCTCTCTCCTCCTTATCTTCTTTCACTGTACAAAATACGTCTTTATTCTCCGGCTGCTTTTAAGATCTAACAATAGTTTTGAGCAATTTGACTGTGATATTCTTTGGTGTGTGTGTATGTGTGTTTCTGGTGCTTGGGTTTTGTCCAGCTTCTTGGATCTGGTTGTAGAGTTTTATCAAATTTGGAAATTTTCAGTCATGATTTCTTCTAATTATTTTCTTTCTTCCCATCTCTATCCTCGTCTTTTGGGCCTCCAATTACAAGTATTTTAGGCCACTTGAAGTTGTCTTATAACACACTGATGGTCTGTTCACCTTTCAAAAATTCTTCTTCTCTTTTTATTTCATTTTGGTTTGTTTTTAATGCTATGCCCTCAAGTTCAATAATATTTTCTTCCACCTTTTCTAATCTGCAACTAATCCCATACAGTGTATTTTTTTTTTTTAATCTCAGACATTGTAGGTTGCCTCTCTAGAAATTTGATTTGGGACTTTTAAAAAATATATCTCTATGTCTTTACTTAACATCTTGAATGTTTCCTCTAGCTTCTTGAACATATAGGAGACAATTATAATAACCATTTTAATATTTCTATTACCTGTCTTCTAGTTCTAGTACCTGTATCAATTCTAGGTTAGTTTTGATTGTTTCATTTTTCTCCTCGTTATGAATTGTATTTCTCTGCTTCTTTGCATGCCTGGTAATTTTTATTGCATGCTAACATTGAATTTCACTTCCGTGTTGGAATTTTTATATTCCTATACATATTCTTGGTCTGTTTTAGAACTCAGTTAAGTTCCTTGGAAACAATCTGATCCTTTTGTGTCTGGCTTTAAATATTTGTTATATGGAAACAGAGCAGCATTTCATCTAAGGATAATTATTCCCCACTCCTGAGTCAAAACGCCTCTGAATTCTCTACTCAATGTCCCATGAATTTTAACGTTTTCTAGTCTGGCTGGTGAGAATATGCACTATTCCTGGCCCTATGTGAAATCCAGTTACTCTTCCCTTCAATTCTTTTGGGTGGTTCTTTCCAGTCTCAGTTTCCTCACATCCGTGTTCAGATCAGTACTCTGCTAAACAATAAAGATCTGAAGGTCTCTGACATTCTCCCTTTGGGCAGCTCTCTCCTCTCTCATACTCTGTCCTATGAACTCTACCTTCCTTATTTTCTCTGGACTCTAGGTGCTGTGTCCTTAACTCAGAGAGTTTGCAGGTCTCCCCTTAGGTTTCCCCTCTGTGTGCCACAGCCTGGAAGTTCTCTCAAGGGAGCAAGTTGGGCAATTATAAAGCTCAGCTGATTTTTCCTGTCCTTCCTTGTCGGATGTCTAATGTTTGACAACTATTGTTTTATGTATTTTGTCCCTTACTTCATTTTGGCTGGAAGGAGATCAGTTATTTTTAAAGAGATTTTAAAAAATAAAACAAAATGTTGCTTTTATATTTATCATATATTTACTATTGATAGGCCATCAGCAGCATTCTGTAGCTGGCTTGTAGCAGCTCATGAAACCCAATTGCTAAATTTCAGAAATTTTGTGAGCTAGTTGCTAATCTGTTGATAGCTCAAATTTGACCATGTAGGAATATTTCTATTCATGAAATTGGTGACTGCTATAAATCCAAGCTTTTCTTTTTCCTTTTTTTATCCCCCCTAGACAGCTGGCTTGCCAACTCCATCTGGACTTTGTTTTTCATTTTGCCTAAAAGATATCCTTTAACATTTCTTAGAGTGTGTGTCTCCTGGTGATGAATTATTTTAGTTTTTGCAACATTTCTGAAAGATATTTTCACTGGATATAGAATTCTTGGTTGATAGTTTTTTATTTTCCTGTCAATACTTTAAAGGCATTTCTCCACACAATGCAGCCTTTGCCTGCATTGTGTCTGATGAGAAGACTGCTGTCATTCTCAACTTTGTTCCTTTGTGCATAGTTTGACTTTTATTCTCTGGCTGTTTTAAAGACTTGTCTTTATCGTTGTGTTAAGCAATCTGATGATAATTTATCTCATTAAAGTGTTCTTCCTGTACATGTGCTTGGAGTTCATTGAGCTCCTCGGATCTGTGCCTTCCTAGTTTTCATCAAATTTGGAAATGTTTCACTATTAGTTATTCATTTTTTTGTCCAATTTTATGGAACTCTCCATGTTAGACTGTTTAATGTCCTACAACTCACTGATATTTTATTTTATTTTTTTAGTCTTTTACTGTCTGTTTTCATCTTGGATGAGTTCTATTGCTTTGTCTTTAAATTCATCTGCAACTAATTAAGTTAAATTAAATTAATCTGCAGCTAATTTCATCCAATGTATTTTCCACCATATTCATTGTATTTTTCAGCAGTAGAAGTTTTATTTAAGTCTTCCTCATATGTTTCATGTTTCTTCTTAACATAGATATATTCTCCTCCACCCTGTTGAGCATGCGGAATAGATACCATAGGTCTTTTTATACCCTTATCTACTAATTCCATCATCTGTATCATTTCTGTATCTGTTTCTATGAGTAATTTTCTCCTCTTTATATAAGGACCATATTTTCCTGTTTCTTTGCATATCTGATTTTTTTTAATAGGATGTCAGGTATTTGAATTTTATGTTTCTAGGTGCTGGAGTATTTGTATCCCTTTAGTAAATTCTGGACTTTGTTTTGTGACACAGTAAAATTCTATGGAAATGATTTGATATTTCCAAGCTTTGCTTTGATGCTTTGTAAGTTGTGTCTAGAATAGCCTTTACTCTAAAGCTAATTTGTCTGCACTGCTGAGGCAATACTCTTCTGAAGATTCTTCTCAATGTCCTCTATGTTAGGAGGTCTCTCCACTAGTAGAAACACCATCTATTCCAAGCCCTATGTGAGCTCTGGGGTGGCTCTGCCTTTTCCTTTCTAGTGGTCTTTCCCTGCCTAAAGGTAGTTTCCTCACATGCACGTACCTATCAAAACAGCTGAAGGATCCGGCCCGCCCAGTGGTGCAGCAGTTAATTTCGCATGTTCTGCTTCCATGGCCTGGGGTTTGTGAGTTCGGATCCGGGTGATGACCTAGCACTACTTGTCAAGCCATGCTGTGGCAGGCCTCCCACATATAAAGTGGAAGAAGATGGGCACGGATATTAGCTCAGGGCCAGTCTTCTTCAGGAAAGAGAGGAGGATTGGCAGCAGATATTAGCTTAGGGATAATCTTCCTCAAAAAAAAAAAAAAAAAGAAGCTATTTAAAACAGCTAAAGGATCACAGAGAGCCCTCTGCAGATTCTGGAGCTCTTTTTCTTTGCAGCTTTCTTCTCCTTGGTATTCTGT
Source organism: Equus asinus (assembly GCF_041296235.1). Classification (NCBI taxonomy): domain Eukaryota; kingdom Metazoa; phylum Chordata; class Mammalia; order Perissodactyla; family Equidae; genus Equus; species Equus asinus. The sequence goes on along the minus strand of NC_091790.1, from coordinate 195,785,382 downwards.
CCTGGAATTTTAGCCACTTTGGCCTCTTTGAACTCTGAACTCTTGTCCCCAGCTGAGAGAGACAGCCACACTCTATTTTCCTACCTGAAAAACCTCCCAAGGCAGTAACCTAGGGCTATCACATGGTCCCTTCATTGGTTTCACTTCCTCTCAGGGATCACTGTCTTGTGCCACCTATTGGCCAATGTCTAAAAACCATTGTTTCATATATTTTGTACATTTTAGTTATTTTGGATTAGAGGGTAAATCCAATCCCTGTTCCTCTATCATAGAATTCCCCCCATGCATTGATATTTAAGCTTTAGGGAATTTTACTGTAACCTATCTTCATGCCTTAGCTTCCATTTCCCCTAATCTTCCGACTACTCTTCACTTTTTGCCACTGTCCCTTTGCTCACCCCAATCCTCCTTTCTTACTTTTTGCTATCTCATTTTCATCAGCCTAAAACTCTGTGCCACCTCGCAGTTTGTGTCTTACATGAAAGTTACACTATGTGCCATAACTGGAAGTAATCTCTTTTGTGACCGAACTGTTTTAGCCTTATCCTGCTTAGAGTTTGCTAGGCTTCTTGGATCTGTAGGTTGATATTATCAAATCTGGAACATTTTGGCTATTTTGAAAACATTTTTTCTGCCACCTCATCTCTCCTCTATGTCAAAGACTCCAGTTGTAGGTATGTTAGGCTGCTTGATACTATCCGAGAGGTCACTGAGGCTCTTTTTATTTATTTTTTGTTCAGCCTTTTCCCTATCCCTTCCTTTGTTTTGATAGTTTCTATTGTCCTGGTTTCATGTTTGCTTTTCTCCCACAAGTCTAATCCAATGTTAAACTTATCCACGAATTTTTCATTTCAGATATTTTAGTTTTCAGTTCTATAAGTTCTATTTAGTTCTTTTTAAAGTTTCTATTTCTCTCCTCATTCTGTTATGTTTTTCTTTACATCTTTGAACATAGTTAGAACAGCTGTTTTAATGTCTCATTCTTCTAATTTGTCATCTCTGTCACTTCTGGGTCAATTTCTATTGACTGATATTACTGCTGAGTATGGTCACATTTTCTAGGTTCCTGGTATATCTAGTACTTTTTGACTGGTTGCTCAACATTATGAATGTTACTTTTTTCATTGTTGTTAACTGGATCTTGTTTTCTTCTTTCAAATAGTGCAGAGCTTTATCCTAGTAAGTTGTTAATTTACTTGCAGATCAGCTTGACTGCTTGTTCTTTTCAAGGGTTGTTCTAAGCTCTGTTAAGGCTAATGTGGAGTAGCCTTATTCCAGGACTAGTTGAGCCCTACTCTCTGGGTGCTCTGAGGTCTCTACTAAATGCCCCAGGTGTTCAACAGAGTCTATTCTGGTTGGACAGACCTCGGACATCTCTCAGCCTTGTGCAAGCTCTAGGAATTGTTCACCAGGTAGTTCAACAGTAGTTTTTAATTCCTCAGTAGCTATTCTTTGCTTGGCCTTGTGGAGTTTCACCCTATGCATACACAGCTTAATATTCAACCGAAGACTCAAGAAGATCTGTGTGCAGATTTCTGAGGCTCTTTCCTTCCTCTCTGAGCTGTCTCCTCAGCTTAGTAAGATTTCAACCATGCCATGCTCTGCCTGAGTTCTTTCTCCCTGCAAAGCAGCCCAGAGTGTGCCAGGCAGAAAACTAGAATAATTTTAGAGCTCACTTCATCACACAGGGAGAAGACTATGTGATGATGAAGGCAGAGATTGAGAGTTATGTAGCTACAAACCACGGAATGCTAAAGATTGCCAGCAAATCACCAGAAGCTAGGAACAGGCAAGAAAGGATTCCCCTCCAGGTTTCAGAGGGAGCATGGCCTTTCTGTCACCTTCATTTTAGACTTCTAGACTCCAGATCTGTGAGACAATAAATTCCTGTTGTTCTAAGCTACCCAGTTTTCGGTACTTTGTTACAGCAGCTTAAGGAAGCTAATACAGAGGACTAGTAGGATACCAGTTTCTCTATCACTAGCTGGAGGCAGAAGTGCCAAACTCTTAGCATTTGCTATCTGAATGACCTTTTCATCTCTTACCTTCCTCAATAGGTAGTAAGTTATTGCAAGGCAAGTATCATGTCTTATTTATTTTTGTGTTTTCCACAACACCTATTTAACCTTGAATTTAACTTACATGTAAGTTGGATATGAAATTCATGGCTTCAAATATAGATGAGTAAAATAATTTTACTTTCTAGAACTAAAATCATTTTGTATATAAGTCCTCGTTCCAGTGGGGTAGACATGGTTAATTCAGGGGTTTCTCAGACAGTTCATGCTTTTCCTCTTATCCTTTTCTTCCTGGTGGTGTCTAAGTTCTGGGGAGTTTGCGAAGTATCAAGGCACTGTGGGGGAGGGTACTTGATCTTTGGTCATTGTTTATTTTTTCTTCAGAATTCTCCTTCATACTGGTTTTCAGCATCTGTCCCCACTGATATTTGCTGCCTCCCTGATGTGTCTGTCTGTCCTTCAGTCCCTGTTGATCCATGTAGGATGCTCTGTGCCTTCCATGTCTCAACCAGGAGGCCTCTTCAGGCCTGATGGCTTCTCTCAGTTCATCTGTTTTCACATGAATAAGAAAATAGCTACTCCTGATCTATCCTGAGTTCCTTGGGGATTCTAGACTACCTCAGGTCCATCTGTCAAGAAATATTCTAGAGCCATGCATTAGTTTTCCATTGCTGCTAAAATAAATTACTACAAAGTTAGGGCTTAAGACAACACATTTATTTAGACAACATATTTATTGTCTTAGAGTTCTGAGGTTCAGAGGTTTGACACAGGTCATTGGGATAAAATCAGGGTGCCAGCTGGGCTGTGTTCCTTTCTGGAGGTTCTAGGAGAAAAACATTTCCTTGCCTTTTGCAGCTTAGAGAGCCCATCTGCATTCCTTGGTTCATGGCCCCGTTCTGTCTTCAAAGCCAGAAACATAGCATCTTTCTTACTCTGCTTCTATTGCACAGATGTGCATCTCTCTGCCTCTCTTCCGTTTTTCTCTTCCCTGTTTAAGGGCTCCTGTGATTCTTTTGGGCATACCTGGATAATCAGTATTATCTCCTTATTTTAAAGTAAGCTGATTAGAAACCTTAATTCCATCCTCACTCTTAATTCCTTTTTGCTTTATAACCCAATATATTCACAGGTTCTGGGTATTAGGATTTGACATCTTTGGGGACATTATTCTGCTTACCACAGCCATTTCTACTTACTTGTCTCTGATGTGACATGTAGGGATCCAGGACTTTGTTCTCCTCACCCTGGAAATTAGCACAATGCTCCCCTGCCCTCAGAAATTTAGAGCTTCTGATTCTGCCCTCTCTCTCTCATCTCGTTCCCTGATCAGGATGTAGCCAGGTAGAGGGCAGGACACAGAGGGCAGAGATCAGGGAAATTCAAGAACATCTCCTTGGCTGACTCTCCTCCCTTTCCATTGGCCCAGGTAATTTTTAACTCTTCTGTAGAGGAAAAAATAGACCCTGCAAGTATCTTCTAAATCTATTGTTTAGGGATAGATTTCAGTTTTAAAACTAAAAAGAGAAGAGTTGAATTTATTGCCATCCTTTTAATGTATAAAACTTTATCCTGTCAGTAGTGGTTCATTAAGAATCTAGTGTGGAGGGAGAAACCCACCGTGGTAACAACAGGATTTGAGGGGAAGCTTGCTAGAGAGGCAGATACCAACCTAAGAAGCTGCCCAGCAGAAGGGTAAGGAGACAGAAGAGCATAGTTCAAGCCAGTCTTCAATTCAGCTTGTGTGGTTGACATAGCCTCACCTGGGCCAGAGGTAAGCCTGGGCTCTTGCCTCTTGGAGATCTGCTGCCACAGAGTAGAGGATCATATCCTCAACCGCTTTTCAAATATGAATGAATTGAATGAATAAGCAATATTGCGGATGGGGATGGAGAATGAGGAGATATTTTTCTAAGGCATCAGCCATATGGAAGGAGCTCCAAGCTACTGAGTTGTGACAATGATCAGGGGAGTCAGGAGCCAGCTGGCTACTCTGATCTGACTGATATGTCTCTTCACCCTCCAATCTGCTATGCCATCTCTAGGGAGGAAGATTGCGTTGGACTCTACGTTTGGTGATGACACTGAGCCAATGCAGCTGATGAGTGACATCAGCTCTCATGGGCTATGCAGGACCCACACAGCCTTTGCTGGTGTGAAAGCCTGCCAGCCAAATGAAAGCATGACATGACATGGTCCCAAGAAGAGGAAGAACAATTCCGTTCTCCCTGTATCTGCTGCCACCCTCTGTCCACCTTCCCTCCATCCACATCCCCACTCAAGACTAACTCAATAGAAATTCCAGGCGCAAAGACGAAGGAAGACAGAAAGGGAAAGAAAAGGAGAAAAGAGGCTGTGGGCACATATCTGTCTTGGGCTCACTCCCTTCAATCCTGACATGCATAGATATATATTGAGTCCTGTTAGCAGATTTATAAAAACTATGATTGAACAACTGTAAAACATCATTGGCTTCTTTAGTTGGCTATTGCTATTTTTCATCATACGTTCTAAATGTTCATGGAATGCACGCTATGCTTACCACGTGATTTATCATCATTTAAATAAATATTATAAGAGGATTCATTAAATTTGGAAAGGATAAAAAAAAATACTCTCCCACAAATATAGTGCGTTCAAATACAAACAAAAAAAGTGTACTGCAGCTGAAACTCTGTTATAAGCCAGGAACTCCAACATTAGCTTTGAATTATGTTACCGCAGCATCAGCAACAAAAACAAATATATTACATCACTAGGCCCTGATGAAATGACAACATGTCACAAATGCCTGATTTGCTTCAGGCTCATTCTCCCTGTTAGGCCATGTCTACTGCTCCCTTTCCCAGGTATTCACCTTAAACCTCTACCGCATCCGACCACAATTGAATAATTGTTTTGAAAATGAATCCTTCACAGGACAGAGCATGACAAAGGCAGAGAGAAGGGGAGGTTCCAAAGAACACGTTGACTGTCCTCTAGGCATCTTGGGGTCCTGTGTCTTGTTTCAAAAGAATGAGGTTATACCAGCTGTGTAGCAGATTCTCCTCCTTAGCTATTATGAATCGATGGCTTGGCAATGCTTCTTGTGTCTCTGTCATCTCCTCAGCCCCATCCTCCACCCCAACCCATTGTAAATCTTCCACTCTTTGCTGCAGGCACAGGCTTTTCCTGAAGTCCAAAAAACAGCCAACACTCAGTGTACCAAGCAAAAGATATCTTTCAATGCTCATTTGTAGGTATTACAATCCTTCTTTTAATTTTAAAGTTGAGAAAATTGAGGATCAGAGTTTGTTGAGGCTTCCTAAACCAGCAAGAAGCAGAGCTGTGATCAGAACCCAAATCTATTTGATTCCAAGCCCTCATGATGTTCTCTCTACCTCCTGTTGCATTTAGAGGATAAATTAGATCTGGTGAGGCCACTAGTGGCACATGGAACACAGAGTCCAACTTTGATGAGTTCAGGAGTTGATTCCGCCTGTCCAGGTCTCAGATCCTGTCTGCCAGGATAAAGAGGATGCAGATCCCTTGGTTGGCTGTCAAAGCAGCTTCTTTCCCTCAGAGCTGAGCTTTTACACTTTGAATGCCCTGAAGACCTAAATCTCTTGAGCCTTGATCTGCTTTTATTGCCTTTCTGGCTACACAGGTGACATGTCCCATAGCTAGTTTCCAGCTTCAGATAGACTGAAATCTCTTTTCATCATTTTGCCTGTATCACAGTTTCCCTGATGGTTACAGAGACTCTTGACGGTCTCCTGGGGGAGCCAGAGAGTCATCTCTTGTTTACAGGTTAATAATGTCATTAAATATATTTGCATACCAGGACATCAGCAGGATTTCAATAAAGATAACTAGTGCAGGGTAAAGCTGGTTCCCAGGGAGGATGGGGTGATTCATCACACACTTAAAAGAGAAGACCAGCCTCATTTCCTCCCCAGCTTAAGGGGAAATGATTGCTCTACTTCTTGGCAGCAGGTCTCCAAGAGGGAGGGGCCTGGCCACCTCTCTGGCCCAGATGAGGTGTCAGCCTCACTAGCTGAACTGAAGGCTGGCTTGAACAATGCTCTGCAGTCTCCTTGCCCTGCTTCTGGGCCCTCTCTTGGGTAGGTCCTCCTCTGAAGTCCTCATCCTCACCCCAAGCATATGAATCCAGAGCCTTGGCTATTGGTTTTATACCTTCTTTCAGCAGTCTGGAATGAATGTGTGATTGTGATCTTAGTGGACAGTGTGCTGAGTCTTGTTTTCTTCTGTCCCCTGGGAAGTTTGCTCTTTTGGTCCCCTCTTGCCCAGTAACCCTCTTCACCCTTGGCCCTGCTCATCTACTCCTTGTGATTAATCCCATATGCCTGAGCCACAGAAGGGCTTGAGCCTCTGAAGGGATGGAAGGCAAGCTGGGCCGCGGTTCTTCCTCTCTAAATGGCCTTTTACACTTCCCACAGGTGTCAGAACTCAGACCATCCATCAGTGGCCACCTACCAGGGTACAGCTTGTGGGCAGCCCACTCTCCCTGGAGTGCACCGTGAAGGGAACATCTAACCCAAACCTATACTGGTACCGGCAGGCTGCAGGGGGGACCCTCCAGCTGCTCTTCTACTCCTATGGTGCTGATGAGATACACTCTGAGGCACCTCAGAACTTCAAAGCATCCAGGTCCAAGGATGGCAAGTTCATCCTGAGTTCTAAGAAACTCCTCCTCAATGACTCTGCCTTCTACCTCTGTGCCTGGAGTCTCACACTGGGCTGGGTGGGGCAGACATCTGTGCAAAAACCCCACCCTCTCCTGAGTCTTCACCACCTTCTCTGGGAGCCCTCACTCAGGGACTGGGTGGAGGCTATTTGTCACCCGGTTTCTGACTGTCAGCCAATGTGAGAGCAACTGAATCAAGCCAGATTCTCCAAAGTAACTTTACTAAGTTCTTAGGGAGAACCAAAAGATTTCTGTGTACAGAACCTGTGAATTGTGTACAGCTGATCAAGTTCCCAACATATGGATGTCTAGTCCTTGGCTATCGTACGCCAGCCCTCAAGGGATGCTATACTTGGTCTAACACTCTATTCTCCAAATCCCTGTCAGCCTACACTGGGGAGTGGGTTTGTGCATATGAGAGTGGGAGAGGTAGGATATACCTGTAGTGGAGGTGGTGTGGTGGGGGACTGGTGAACAAATATGAGGATGCCAACTCAGGTGACTTAATTGGTTAATTTTCATCCCCTAGAGAGTCTTCTTTGATTGATCTTTCTGCAGAGACTAGACATCTTGTGGAGGCTTGGATGAAGCTTTGAGCCAGGGAGAGAGGCAAGGTGTTCAGTAGACTCTTCTTGTGAGGCTAAAAATGTGGTTTTCATAGTTTAGAAACAGGCACTTAGAGATTTTGATTATTGTTTTGGGTTTTAGGTTTTTTTATTCCTGTTTTACTGTCTCTCATCCCTTCTCTTGCAGCAAAAGAGAGAGCAGAGAAACAGACAGTGATCAAAGAAATACAAGAAACCAGATGAAGAGGGCATGTGCGTGTAATGTTAAAACCCAAAACAGAGAAATTATTTGGATGAGAATGAAGGAGAGGAAAAGGCTTATGGGCATGGCTGGGAAGAGATGCCATGGTTGCCTTGGCAACCTGGTTCCCTTCTTCATCCCTCTAGCCTTCCTCCCTCCCTTGTCCTCCTTATTCTAAAAGGATTTTCTTTTCTAAAGTCTCTTCTGCGCCACGAGGGGGCACAAGAAGTCTTAAAATACTCTGTTCCTGGCGTCACTTCATCTAGGACAATTCACACATGTTTATTTTCAGTATCATTTAATCTGCAGAAGAAAATCTGAGACAGAGACCCAAAGTGATCAAGACAGTATTTAATAATGCCCACAGGTCCCTATTGCACCTTAAGGAGCAAACTATGTATTAAGTAGTTCTTGTGGGCTGGGCATTCTGAGCCATCACAGGGATTAAAAAGAAAAACAAAATACAATTAAAATGGTGCTGTGCATAGTCACAGTATGGTTTAGGGAAGCCACTTGGTTCGTTATTTTTTCCATTTGTGAAAATTTTAATTTACTAAGTCAATCAGCAGTGCTATGAAGTAAAAAGGTATTTACAGCTTAAGTTTGGCTCACATTTAATAGTAAACAATATCTCAAGCCAGTGTCTGGCTATTAGCTGATTATTGAACTTTAGCAGAAATAGATCCCTCCTTGAAACAGTGCTTCCGGATTATTTTTAGTTAATAGACTTGAATATTTAGAACAGTTTTAGATTAACACAAAAATTGAGCAGATAATAGAGAAAACTCTCATAAATGTCCATTTCCTCCCCCGGTCTTGCCTATTATTAACATCTTACGTTGGTGTGGTACGTTTGTTACTATTAATGAACCAACAATTGGTATATTACTATTAACTAAAATCTAGGTTTACACTAAGATTCACTCTGTGTTGTACATTTCTATGATTTTGGACAAATAGGTCATGGCTTGTATTCACCTTACAGTGTCATGCAGAATAGTTTCACTGCCTACAAATCTGTGCTTCACCTAATCATCTCTCTCCTCTGTGCCTCGAAATGCTGGGGACCATTGATCTTTTTACTATCTCTATATTTTTAAGGCACTTAGTTTTTGAGACTAAATTTACTAGTTGTTATGACCTTGGGCTAATTGTCTAATCTCTCTCAGCCTCATTTTCCTCATCTGTCAAACTTCTCTTGTTGGACTGTTAAGTCCTTTACCTGAGATGGTGTTTGTTATAAACATATAAATGTATTACGGAGTCTAATTTTCAAAAGATATTATTTTCGTCTCTTTAAGTTTACAGGATATCTTGATTACAACTTACCCAAAAGAAAGACTTTTTTTTTTAAAGATTAGATTTTCAACTATGTAGTAAATAGTTTAAAATGCTGAATATACTTGGATGGCAAACCCATGAAACACACCCTATGTTGTGCCCATTCAGTTATTGGTCATTGATTTTTTCCTTTGGGGTTTTATGCAGCCTCAGAGTCCTTCTTAACAGAGGGGTGTTCTGGTAATCACTACTAGTCAAGTGGAGATGGTAGGAGAGTTAAAATAGACTTTTCATTCCTGTAGAAAATTTGGAAAGGTTCTAGAAAACTTCACGAAGGAGAAAGAATTTTAGCAAGATGTAGTTTTTAGGGTTCTAGCATTTAGATAAACAAAATGACATTCTCAACAGAGGAGTCAGTTTGAATAGAAATTTGGAGGTCTTAGTGAACATTGTAAGTTCCAGAAAAGCACTGAGTAAACAATCCTGATCATTGCACAGGGTAATAGAGAGACAGGAGACATTAATAGGTAAGGAGAGGTTTGAAAGCCATCTAAAGAGTTAATATCCTCCATGTTATCTGCCCTATTCATGAATAAGAGTCCTAGTCCCCTGTTTCCATAGTGTCTAGGACTAAAAAATCTACAGTTTTGTAATTTCAGGAGACAAAGGAAACTGGCTCAGGATGGTAGATGCTGATCAGATATGCTGTCTCTTGCCAGGAATTCACCAATCTCAATTGCCCCTTCGGGAAGATGAGGTTGTCTGTTTTCTAGAAGAGCTGCCAGGACCCCGTTTGTGGCGCAGACTTTGTAGGTATGCCAGGATGACTATTCCCATACATGTCATTCCCTGGCCACTGGCACGTGAAAGTTCCTCTGGTGGCCAGAGGAACTCCCTTTGATGTCTCACCTGGATCTCAGCCACTCATGGGATTTATAGGGAGAGAACTTGGAGCCTGTAGATAGCTTGAGAAAGCCCAGGGTTGGGAAGCTGGTGACATAAAAATTGGGCTGCCTCATGGTTTGACTGGGATTATGTGCTCTGGGTTGAGTGTGCTGTAGCCTTTTGAGCTGCTATGAAGTAGGCTTGGCCTGTTCTCTCTTCTCTTATTTCCTGCTCCTTGCTTTGGGGTGTTCTGCCTCCCTAGTTTTCCATTCTCTCCTGCATATGTTCCCCCTCCTCCGCTTACCCAGATGGGATAGAAAGTGTCCATCCCACAACCTCACAGGCCTTAGCAACAGAGGATGACGCTTAGAGAAACCCAGTCAGTATGGCACACACACTGGCTCCCATATCCAGGGACCATCTGTTTTTCAGTCTGTTGATTATCTGGGGCTCTCTTTCCTGTGACTCATTAGGGCCCTTCATTAGATGAGTGGAGGGAAGTGGGAGGGTGTGGAGGGTGGGAGGAGGGAGTTGCCTGAGTGATGTGGGGCCAGAAGGGACCTCAATTGGGTCAGAGCAGTTATTGCAGCTGTTTTTCATTCTTCACTGTCTCCAAGGAGCCCGTGAAGCCTCTGATCTTGGGAGTAACCTCCAGCAGGTGTAGGATTATGTTGGGGGGTGAGGTGGTCTTCTTGTGGGGCTGTGGAGCCCAGATGCCCTCTAGAGACCCCTCCACCCTCTGTAGTGCTATTTCCACCACCAGGGTGCTCACTGGAGGCCCAGGTAGAAAGAGCAGCATGCAAAGGGGTGGTGGCAGGATGTGGTGAGTGTGGTTCTTGAGGTGCTCAGAAGATGGGTAGGGGAGGGACTTTCACAGGCGCCCCAGATGCAGGACGTGGTAAATGTCAAACCACATCCTGTTGTGAGTCCCCGACCTGGTGCTAGGGACAGGTGGGTGGCTGTTATTACTTGTGCTGATGTTACTCAGAGATAAACAGCCTGGCAGCCAACATTTTGCTCAGACACCCCTTCCCTTCCCCAGCTGTCTCCTAAAAGACCCCAACCTGCGTCTCTTTACTTCCTGGCCTTTAATTCAAGGCCGTCCTGCTTGAAACACCATTTTCTTCTCCTCATTCATGGCTCTGGATGTCTTTCCTGAAGGAGGGCCAGGGAGCAGGTGTCAGGGCTCCAGGTGCCTCTTGTTAAATGTGAGATTCCGGGGTCACCATCACTCCCCCGCTGAGGCTATGTCACAGGTCTGAATGATTTGCTTCTGGGAAGAGCTTAGATTCCCCGAGTTCCCTCCTTCTGGTGATTTGGGGCTTGTAGACTTTGAATCACTGAATCTGAAGAGCAGAGCTTGAAGATTCCTTAGACATCACTTTACCCAACTTCCTCATTTCACAGAGGAGGATATAGAAGCCCAGAGAAGAAGAATGAGTTGTTCAGGGCCATGCAGCTGGGGACAGAGGAGGACCAGAAGCTAATTCTCTGTGTTTCAGCAGCTCCTGGATCTCAGACCAAGCTTAGGGGAATGTGGGCTTTACGTTGAGCTGTGATCTTGCTCTGAATTTTATGAACCACTTGTACAAGAATAAACAAGGCAAATGATGACATCAGAGGTGGCGTGAGGATGGAGGGATAAATACAGTTAGCCTCAGAATCAGAAATCAGCCTGCAGAAATTAGAGAGGTTGGAGAGATGAGCTGAAGAAATATGATAAAATTAAACAAGTACTCCATGACCCTCCCCCACCGCCAAAAAGAGAGAAAACCAACTGCCTGAACCAGGCAGGGGATATGTGGTTCACAGGCGATGTGTGCGAAAAAACCCAAGGTCTGAGTCAAAAGTGAGCTGTGTGAGTCAGTGGGGCGGTGTGGGGACAGACAGTGAGAAGTTGCCCCAATGGAGTACGTAGAAGATATGGACAATAAGGAGGTAAAGCTCCCTCCATGCTCTGTGTAGGTCAGAACCCACTGGTGCTGCGTCCTGTTCGGAACCCCACACTTCTGGAAAGGTGGAAGAGTAAAAACAAACATAAATGTTTCAGAAGAGAGTGGCTTGGCTGTGGAGAGTAGGAAGTGCTCGACACTGTGCCATATGAGACAAAAATTGAGAGAACTGGAAATGTTTGGCCTGAAGAAAAATCTTTAGGCTAATAATAATAATTATAATAACAGCTAACATTTATTGGTACTGTGATAACAGCTTTAAGTGTTGTGTGAATTAAAGAGGATGAAACCACCTTATGAAGTTGGGGTTGTGATTGAGCCCATTTTATAGGAAGGAAAGCTGAGCCTCAGAGGTGGTCACTTGCCCAAGGTCACACAGCTGATAAGTGGAAGATGTAAGGCTTGAACCTATGTCTCTTTGGCTTTAAAGTCCATACTCTTTGTTATTGTGATGTTCTCCTCTATCTACTGCATGCTTTTTCCGTTCTGCAAACTCAAGCTTTTAAAGGTTCTGCTTATTCTGTCTCTCATAGATTTGTGGACTCTTGGTTGGAGGTGGGCATGCTAGCTGTCTTAGGAAGGGCTCTCATAGGAGTGTAATTATGACCAATGAGGGGCACTACAATGAGATTTATGGATACCTATGCAAGACAAAATTCTTTATAGAGTTGTCCAGTGATGAAATGGCCTATCCAGACAGGTCGAGGATTCTCTGTCCCAGGACAGGTCAAACATAACTGAGGAGGATTCAAGACTCTGAAAATTATGCTTGGTTACCACCCCAAGTGTCTATGATTCCAAGATCCAGTCAAGATGAAGTCCCATCGTGGGAGTGAGGGTGAAGAGGGCCGAGTTGTAATTGCTGGAGTGGCCTAGAACTTGGCCAAGAGGAGTCACACCTAGTATCACCATCAAGTCACTATTTTAAAATGCACTTCCTTATGTCAGCAAGTCTGGTCAGGTTGTGGTAGGAGGCTGGGTCCACAGGAAGCCCTGGAACACAGTCTTCCTGTCAAGACCATCCCTCATATCACAGAGGACAGCTGACATAAGTTAGACAAGCTGATGAAACTTCTATGGAAATAGTCACAGTTTTGGGCTCATTTTCAGAGTCTTCTTGCTGACATACAGATCTATTCACTCATCTCTGGGACCCAATTTTCCCCAAGAAGCCCTCCTAGGAGTTGTAAAGACGATGAATGGAGATGGAAGAGAAAGACCTGTAGTTGAGACTGTAGAGGAGGGGTGTGGTGAGCATAGAATATGTCGTTTGTTGGAAGGAGGTGATTCAGGTCATGACCAAGTACTGTCACAATAAATCCTAAGGACAGCAGAGTTGTAGGATGTGTTAAGAACCCAGAGAGTCCAGATCTACAAATACAGCACAAGAAAAGAAAGTCACCAAGATGGGAGGAGAGGATTTGCAACCTTAGACTGAGGCGAGGAATGCTTTGTGTTCAGGGCCCACATAGGGTGGATAATGTCTCACATTATGGGTCTCAAGGTCCAGAAATCTAGAAACTATGTGGGTCTGCTACAAGTAACAGGAATGAACTGTAATTAAACTTGTTGCCCAGGCTTTGTGGCCTTCTCTACTGTGGGTGTTCTTATGTAGGCAAAGGCTAATTTCCATGGACATGTAAAAGGGAAATTGGTGATGAAAGTTTAAGAAGAGGTCAGTGGGGTTGCAGATGACAGATTCATTCATAGCTCAGTGTCGATGCTAGGAACTGACCTGGGGTTTTGAATTATTCCTGTGCTCACCATCAACGTCTCCTAACACCCCTAAATGCAATGCATCTATGTATGAGTGTGATTTTTGGACACATACAAAAAAAAACACACTCCATTCCCACATCTATCCCTGAGCAGATCGACCTCAAGAACTCCTCCACGTGGGACATTTGGGGCTGTGTGTCACATAGACTGTTAGGGACTGATACAAGTCAGGCTCCCCATCTCTGTGTCACTATGGAAGAAGAAAAATGAGGAAATGGCTCAAGGAAGGAAATGAAGGTATCAGTATCTATCAGCATCCATTCCTCTTATCTCAGCCTCTCTTGTTCTAAAATCCTTTTATCTTTCTTCTCTCCAATACTCTTGCTTAATTGCTTACTTAAGAGAGAATAAGTCTTTGTCTCTTGGATGGTCCCAACCTCCTCTACTCCCCAAGTCCCACTGCCAAACCTTATGTAGCCTGGCCATGAGCTGTGCAGTAGGAAGGGTTTCAGGTCTCTAGCGGATACTGGTGCTGATAGGAGAATTTCTCTTGGGCCAGTGACAGTGACTCCAGCAGCCCTTCACCACAGGAATCCTGTTCTTCCACCAGGACATTCCCATTATTATATGACTGGTTGGATGTGTCCTTTCCCCTCCTAGTTTCAGAATAACTCTCTAAAGGGCACAGGTTTGAGGTTCCTCTCCTGGAGTGCTACCCATGGGGAGTCCTGTTGTCCCCCGTGGAATGGTGAGAACTCGGCATCCCACAGGCGTTCTTCTAGAAATACCGGCTTCTACGTTCTCCTCAATCAACAAGCATGCTTTGCCCCTGGATTGGGTGTCACTAGTCGAGTTTGCTCCTGGACCACATTCTTCCCACAGATTTTCTTAATAGGGTGAAGCTTAGATAAGCCTTTAGATCGGAATAGGTTGATAGGCCCAGGTCAATGAGGAATTGCTTTGGTTTTTCCCATTCCAGGAATAATTCTGGACCCAGAAGCTTTCTCAGGACGCTTTTAACTGGAGTGACCACATGTCCTGGTTTGCCAGGACAATCCTGACTTACTCTTTTTATCCTGGCATCCCATCTTTCACTCTCAATAGTGTCCCGAGTTGTACAGTAAATAATATGATTGCCCCACATCTAACCCATCTTTTATCATTCACCCGAGGAAAAATGCATGGGATGACCAGAGAATTGGTCTAAAAGAATATACTTAGATTCTAGAGAAAGAGGCAGAGGCATAAGAGATTAACTTACCAGTGCCTGTGAGTTGAATGTTGGGGGTGGCATTGTCTGAGAGAGACAAGGAAATGGCTGTAAAAATTTGGGAAAGGAAACTCTCCCTAGGTCAAGTAGGGTGTTGGGTGGGGACCAAATGGAGTCTGTAACTTTCTCCATCTCTATTATGTCTCCTGGAGTGAGAGAGTGAAGTGCACCAAGTCATTTATCCTCCAGATTCGTTCGTCACCTTGGCCAACCCCAGGTGCCGACCAGCAGTCTTCCCACATCCTCCCACCTGCTAATGCCTCTACTTTCAGCATCCCCAAGGTGACAGTCACCAAGCCCACAGATCTCATTTCCCCTCTGTGAGAGTAACCTTCCTCTCCCCACCTCCACCTTGATCTTTGCCCTACAGCTAGTCAGCTCCCTGCTCACAGCTCTGCTTGTGCAAGCCCCTGTCCTCCAACACCCTGTGCCAGTCCACCCCCTCTGGCCTGCACAAGCCCTGTTCTCTCTGAGGCATTTGCTTTTCCCTTCAGCTGCTTATTTCCTCGTCCCAGCCTTGGGAGGAGCCATGATACATGTCTAAAAAAGAGGAGGCATTGCTTCTGTGGGTGCTGGTTTAGGGCCTAAACACTGTCTTCTTTGATTTGGGACTTTTTTCGGCATCATAAAAACAAATAAACAACAACACTTAAAAAACCATACTGCAGTCTGAGAAGTCTAGAGATAATTACAACTGAGGGGAAGTTACAGGCATGTGATGAGTTTCCTGGGCCACGCCTGCCCTGGGCCACATCCTTTCCTGGCTGTGTGAGCTGGTCTAGAGAACCCCCCATGTCTGGTTCCTGGATACTCAGTGTGGTAGGATGAATATTGTCCCTTCAAAATTCATGCCCACCTAGAACCTCAGAATGTGACCTAATTTGTAAATAAGTTCTTTGCAGATCTGAATGTTAAGTTTCTCAGGATGAAATCCTTCTGAATTCAGGGTGTATCCTAAATCCAATGACTTGTGTCTTGATCAGAAAAAGGAGAGGAAAATTCTCAGAGCCACAGAGACATGAGCAGAAGGTGATGTGAAGACAGGGATAAGGTTGGAGTGATGCTGCTACAAGACAAGGAATGCCAGGAGGCTCAGGAATGGGAAGAAGCAAGAAAAGATTCTCCCCTAGAGCTTTTGAAGGGAGTGTGGCCCTGTTCACACCTTGATCTTGGACTTCTGGCCTCTGGAACTGTGAGAGAATACACTTCTATTGTTTAAACCATCAAGTTTGCAGTTCTTTGCTACTGCAGTGCTAGGAAACAAATACACTCAGGAATCAAGGTCTTTTCAGTCTTTACCATGGGTCCCGTGCTAGAGTTTGGGAGCAGATGCTCCAGGGTCACCCCGTGACAGTCACATCGTCCTGACCACTACTTGGAAAAAGCTTCTTGAATGGGCCAGTTTCACAGCCTGCCAGTCATTTGATCTATGAACTGTGGTTTCTTCACCTATAAAGTAGGGAGAATCATACCCACTTGTAGGGTCATTGTGGGGATTAACAGGGACAACACGTGTGCCAGTGCCCAGCCTAAAGTCTGGAACAAAGCAGGCTATCAATAAGGGACTCTATCTTCCCCACGCTTTCTCAGCTTTCAGACTTCCTTCTCACCCCTTACATTCAACCTCAAGTAACTTGCACATGGCCTTTTCACTGGTCTATGCCTATGTCCTCTAATTGCATCCCTTGCCTACCACAGTGAATATAACCCGCATGTAGAGTTTATTCTAGTGCGGTAACTGTCTCTGCCCAAGTGGATGCACTTAACATGCTGCATTTGGGGTGGCTTGCTTTCCATCCCATCAAGTGAAGGTTCTTGTTGGAAGGGCTACTTGGTGTAGCACCTCAGCCCCCACTGGACCGTTCCCTTCTCCATTCCTCCTCCGGGCCTGACCCATGTGCCCTGCCTCTGTGGAATTTCTAGACTTCATATATCAGTGGTATCAGCTCTGTGCCTTCTTTGGGATTCTAACCTAGATATGCAGAGTAGAACTAAATCTTATGTTGAAATCTAAAATCAAGATAAGATGGAGATGTTAAGAACAGATAGAGATAACACCTAAATGCATAATAAATGAAAATTGAATCTGGAATTGAGAATGGCCAGGCATTCTAACCCCACAGGTCTGCTCTGTCCTCTGTCCCAAGCTGAGGGTGGGGCTGTAGTTCCCCTGTGCTCATCCTTATGCAGGTTTTCCAGAGTCCAGCTCCTAAAGCCCTTCAGACTAACACTAGATGCTGGGGATCCCAAATGCCTGGGTATGAGCCATGGGGTCCATCCTCCATCAGGATGAACAGGAGGAAGTAGCATTGATCAGAGAGGAGGGTGGGTCAGTCACTCCATATGCCTGAGGGGTGTTGCTTTCTCCAAATCAGAAGGTAGGTCTTTGAAGGGCAGAACTCCATAGACACTCCTGAGACACGGCCAGATCCAGCATGGCACTTTTATTACCTTAGTCTATTTCAGATTCAGGGAAGCAGAGAGAAGGGACAGACATGCAGAAAGGAGACAAAAGGTAGACAGAGAATAACTCTTTAGGAACACAGATTGGAAGCACGTAAATGACACTCTAGGGTGAGGATTAAGAACAACCCAGGATACACTTTTGGAGCTGGTCTCAGGAATCCTTTTTCTTGACCTGAGGAAGAGAGGACATTGTCAGGGTCCTGGTGGCCAAGGACTAGCAAGTGGGGGTCAGAGGAGCCTGACTCTGGGGACTGATTTTGGATAAGACTTGTTGTTTCTCCCCACCCTCCGATGCTGGATTCTGTAGTGATCTCTGCGCTTTGCCCCAGTCTGGGAGCCCCATTATACTTTCCTTGAGATGGCAGGACATTTCAGGGCTGAGGTCAGGCTCTGAGATGCCCTGATATCCCATGTATGATGTTCCGCCTTCTCCCTCCAATAACCTGCCCATCGTGCCCTCCTCTTTACCATGGCCATCAGCACGAGGGCGCTGACCAGTACAGCATACAGGGTGGCCTTCCCCAGAAGAATCTCATAGAGGATGGTGGCAGACAGGACCCCTCGCTGATAGGACACTGTTGGTGGGAAGGGAGAGCAGGTAGGTACCTGTGAGCAGGTGTCTCTGCCTCACCCCCCAGGGTCCATGGGTTCTCTATTCTCTGATTCCAGAGCAAAGACCATGGGAGATGGAAAGAAAAAAGAAGAGGGTCACTTACCTGAGCTGAGGCCACAGTCTGAAAGAAAGAAAGGGGAGAAAATGGGATGAGTAGGGCATGTCGCTACTTAAAGTCACTGAGCCTTAAGTCAACCTTTTAAGTGATAGGCTCATAGGCCACAAAAACATAACAGCCAGAGGGTGCAGTCAGCCTCCTTGGACAGCCCTGGAGCTGTCTTCCTCATGCTGCTGCGATGTCAGAAGCATCCTCATTGTAACCTCAGGCAACTAGGACCAGTGAGGGGGTGGGAGGCCAGTAGTGAGGGGCCCCATCAGCACAGCCGTGTTGGGCTGAGCATCTGGGGGAAGAACTAGGCTGAGATGCCCTGCTCTCCTTCATGGTGGGCTTTACTCTTCCCTCTCCCCCTCCTATCCCTTTTTCTCTATCTAGTCTTTCTGGTCTTCTACCTGGATCTCTCCCTTTCTCTCTAGTCTGACTCAGTCCTTGCCTAAGCCTCCCAGGCCCTACTCACCTGCTCTGCCCCAGGCCTCAGCACTGATGTTCTGCCTGACAGGTTTGGTCCGGTTCTCTTTCCACTCATCGTCCTCCTTGAGGCCGAAGAACTGGACTTGGCAGCGGAAGTGGTTGCGGGGGTTGTGCCAGAAGGCAGCAGAGACCCTCAGCCGGCTGCTCAGACAGTAGCTGGGGTTTTCATCATCTGACGGCTCCCTGTAGGGCTGAGGGTCCGTGCTGACCCCAGTCTGGACTTCCTTCCCATTCACCCACCAGCTCAGCTCCACGTGGTCGGGGTAGAAGCCTGTGGCCAGGCACACGAGCGTGGCCTTCTCGGTGCGGGAGATTTCTGCTTCCGAAGGTTCAAACACAGCCACCTTGGGTAGGGTCACCTGGTTCAGGTTCTCTGGAAGGGAAGAAGAGTTGGGGCCAGGGCTGCCCTGAGAGCTGTCTGGGTTTGGTAGGGGCTCTGCATGTGTGTGTGAGGGAGAGAGGGGCCGGGAAAGGGGTCATGATGAAGCAAAATTATGTAGTAGTACGTCCTTTTTTTTTGAGTGTTACTGCCCCATCCTCTGTGATTATTCTCCCTCTGCCTGGCTGTCCTCTGTATTTACCCTATGGTTAGGCAGTGTCCACTGTCTCTCCATCTCCCTAAGCTGGCATTAAGAATGGCACTGCCTAACATTCTGAATAAAGTCCCTTTATTGACATTGTTTGATTTCTTCTCCATCAATGAAAGCTTACCAGTCTACTTCTCACCATATTATGTAGTAGTTATTTAAATGGAGCACTGGATTGGAATCAGAATAACAGGATCCAAATCTTAGAACTGACTTTGCCCACCAATGTGACTTTAGGACCATCTCTTAATATCTCTGCTTGTGAAGGGAGAATCATAACACTGACTTTCCAGAGTGGGTGTGGAGATTAAACAACATAGGATTCAGAAAGCCCGTGTCCTCAGCTGGGTTATTTGTATCTGAATCTGAGTGGCTGAGTAGTAAAGGGAAATTGGGGAAAAGGAGGGTCGTTTTGGGGCTGGGACTTTTCTTCAGATGCCAATACAGAAATGGCATCTTTTTGTGCGCTCATGTGAGGGCATCTTATTTTATTATTCTATGCTCATGAGAATGGGAGGTGCTCTGACTTTTCTGTGGTTCACGAGGTCATCCTAGCCATTCCTCCACCTTCAGGTACCCGCTGAGTTTCCTCAGCTCAGACCGATTGCAGTCTCCCCTTACTTCAAATTCAGGCATTCTTCAACCTTCTTTGCTCTTCTGCTTCCAAATGGTATCCTTTCCCCTACCAGCAAGCTTCCTAAATAAGTACCTCAGATCATCAGAGCAACTTCTTGCTACTAGTTGTCTGGATACTATTTTGTCTAAGCCGCCCCTCTGTGGAATCTTAGGAGCCTCAGTGAAGGCATTCCCGTTAAAGCCCATGCAGCGCTCTCATCTGACTGGCTCATTTCTTCCGGGCCTGTTCTCCATTCATTTCACCCTGTTCTTTGCTTTCCATTGATGTTTGTTGCTGTTTCTGAGCAATTCTATTAAAATTAAGAAATCTCACTCTCATGAGAATCTAGTTTAGGTTGCAAGATGGAGAAAATGCTCTTCTAACTGACACTTCACATTCCTATGGATGTGACCTAACTTCCAGGGTCAGCTTCATGGGTATGTGACCTGTGCAATCACACAGGACGCCATGCTTAGAAGGGCCCATGCTTGGTGTAATAGCTGCTGTAAACTTTTTGAAATTCTAAGTATTTTTTTTAACACGAGCCCCTGGGTTTTCATTTTGAGGTGGTCCTGCCTCCCCTCACATCAGCTCCTCCACCCACAACTCCTGCCTTGCTCATCACTCCCATGTCCTTAGGTCTTTACTGGCTGACCCAGCCCCAAATAGTGATAATATCCTAACTCATATCTGCAGTGCTGGCTCCATCAGTCTTTCTGCTCTCAGCCTGGTTATTTCTCTCTCTGTCTCAAAGACCCTGCCTCTGGGATCCTACCAGCTCTCCAGATGGACCACAGAATGTACTCCTCTGACCTCCTCACCAGCAAACACTCAGTCCTTATTGTAAAAAATTAAAGCTGTCCTTTGAGCCATGTATGAGGCTCCCCATGATGTTTATTGATATGATGGGCAGGACAAACAGAAGCAGGACCTGAAGCACTGTCTACACGGCTCCATGGTGAGGATGGGATCAGTTATCCTCTGTGTCTGGGAATCCCCGCGGGGTGTGGGGGGCTTGCATATGTGGGTGTAAGCGTGTGTACTAGTGAGCGTCTGTTTGCATATGCTCTGCTTATGGGTTGGTCTTGCCTCGGGCAGAATTGTGAAGTTCATCTTTCCTGTTCCCAGCCCATCTCTCACACATACCCAGCCTTCTATTGTCCACAAGCCAAACCCTGCCACTCCCTTGGCACTGGGCTTCCCGCTCCCACTGCAGTGACCACCTAGGGGAGGGGTGGGGAAGGGAAGCACTGAATTACAACCATCCACTGTTTGCTGGATACTCCACATGTAGATTGTCTTGGAACCCTCAGAGCAATATTAAGTGGGAATTACCGTTGGTACTGCAGAGCAGAGGGAGCCTGAGGTCCACACAGTCACTTGTCCAGGGTCACCCCATCATTAGAGAGCCAGGCATTGGGACCCAGGTTTATCTGGTCCTAAAGGTTCCGTCTTTTCTCACCCGCAGGTGATGACAGGAACCCAGCACTTCCTGGGGGCACACTTAGCTGAGCCTCCTTGGCTACAGTTCAATGCGTCTAAATACAATCCCCGCTTGTTGTCATCAAATAATCCGAGTTAAGATACCAGTATTATGAGTAACTTCCCCTTTCTGGCTCAATGCTCTCATCACCAGGTGACATTTAAGGTCCCTTGCCAGCTCTAAGAGCCTCCTGGGGCTTTTCCTAACCTCACAGCAAACTATCTGCATTTCAATGTGTGTTTGTGACAAAGGAACTTTCTGCACCATCTAGGCTGTTTAACCTAGAATACTAGTGCCAGGACAGATTTCAGGCTGGGGGGATGGGACGCATTGGGTTGAATGCACCCCAGTGTCTGAGGTCCCCATCCAGCCCACAGCGGGAACGAATGCTGTACACAGAGCCCTGGCCCTCAGGGGGCTGAGGCTTAGGAAGAGGGAGGCAGAGGTTTTAAATCCAATTTTAAATCCACGTTTCTAAGCAGTAAATCAACAGACCCAGGCGTGTTTTGATTCCCTTCCTCACTGACTCACGTTTCTTTCTGTTCTCTCTAGTCCACTCTAGTTTGTCATCCTTTTTCCCCTCTGCTCAGCGCTCCCTCCATCTACACCTCCCAGGAGTCGGCTCAGCCCGCCGCCCAGGTCCATCTCTGCTTTTTCTGCCCCTCGGCTCTTTTCCCCCAGCATGTAGCAGCTACATCCCCTCCTACTCCTCCCCCAACCCAAGTTTTCCCTTCTCAGGCTTTCTTTCCAATGTGGCAGCTCTCAGAGTCCTAATAAATCCTCTCCTTCTCCACCGCTCACCCAGTCTCTAAATACCTCAGAGAAAAAAGGGGATCAAAACCTCCCTTGCCCTCCGTCCTTGTTCCCGGACCGTGAGTACTCCATCCCCTCTGCCCCGCTTGCAGAGTTGGCTTCACAGACCGACGACTCGCGTGTCCCAGCTCCGGCCCACCCCACCCTTCTCCGGGGACCGAGGGACTGGGGCTGGAAGGCGGGGAGGCGTCCAAATCTTACCTATGACCGTGAGCTTGGTGCCGGAGCCGAAGTACTGCTCGTAAGAGCACGGAGACCAAGCCCCACACGTAAACCCCTCAGCGCCCCAGCCGCCTCCCGCGCCCGGGTCCCAGCCGGGTCCCGCGCCTGGCTCCAGCGCTGGGGAGGGCACCAGGTGCCGAGATCAGGAACGGCCCTGGGCCCCGCTGCCTGGGCTGCTGGTCCCGTGGCTACTCACCCACGACGGTCAGCCGGCTGCCGGCCCCGAAAGTCTGGTCGGCGCCGGAAAGCACAGCCCCAGAGCTTCTGCCCAAAACCAGGTCCTCCGCCCGCCCGCTCCAGCCCCTCCGCGCCGTCGCGCTTACCCAGCACGAAGAGCCGCGTGCCGGGCCCGAAGTACAGCGTCTCTGAGGTCACGGCCCCCGAGCCCCGCGCAAAAACCCACCGCGCGTCCCGCCCCGCGTCCCCGCTTACCTAGCACCGACAGCCGAGTACCCGGGCCGAAGTACTGAGTATTTTGGCTCACAGCCCCCGGGCGCAGCACAAAAACGGGCCCCTCCACCCTCTTGGTGTCCCAGAGCGCCCCACTCCCGCTCCCGGTTCCACGGGCGCCCCGCTTACCTAGCACGGTCAGCCGGGTGCCCTGGCCGAAATATTGAGGGTCTGTACTCACAGCCCCGAGCCCCAGGACAAAAACCCGGAGGTGCCCTCTCCTGCTGCCCCGGACTCAGCCCAGGTCCCGCCAACCAGGAGCTCTCCATCGCGCACCCAGCACCCGGAGCCGGAGCGGCAGGCCCAGGCGCCAAGCCTAGCTTCTGAGCACAGCCCCAAATGGAGCTGGGCAGCTGCCCACCTCTTTCCATCCCGCCCCACGGAACGCCCTGGGACACCCTACTGTCCTCCTTACCGAGCACAGTCAGCTTGGAACCGTCCCCAAGGAACAGCTGCCCCGTGTTCGCACAGCCCTGGGGACCCAGGAGCAAACCATGCCTTCCCGGACTTAGGGACCCAGGAAGGTCCAGAGCCCACTGCCCAAGGGCCCGGTTTAGGGGGTCCTCGAGGCTGAGCGGTCCACCCATCTTCCCAGCCAGAGGGGCCAGTCTTACCTAGCACAGTGAGCCGAGTCCCTGGCCCGAAGAACAGCTCATTGTAAGAGCACAGTGGGAAGGGGCTGCCAAGAATTCCTCCCCCTTCCCCACCTCTCTTGGCACAGACTGAGGGCCACCCTCCTTCTTCGTGTCTTCTCTCTTCCCATTTCCAGAATTAGCTGGACATGGTAATCTGGACATTGCATGATGCCACCCCCAGTTTGCAGAGGAGAATCAACTTAGCTTGGGGGCAATCCAGTGGACTTGAAACCTGTCGGAGTATTAATGGTGGTGGTTGAGCTGGACTTGAGAAGTGTTCCAGGCCAGACCCTGCCTCATACAAATAATCTGTAACCCCTCTGGCCTTAGTTTTTTCACCTGAAAAATGGGGAAAAACTATCTTTCCCACAGGGTTGTTGTGGGTGCCAAATGAATTACGCATGTGCAAGTACTTTGTCAAAGGGCACATTTTGTGAGAAGCACTGAATGGTGATCCCACTTGGATGCCTTGGTCCTTCACGGTCCTGGGAAGCTGAGTCTGGAGCAAGAAGAAGCAGAGATGTTCATTGAGTCCAAGTCTGTGCAAGACCATGTCAGGGTCTAGCTCCAGACACCTCTCCAACTTCTCTCCCCATCCCAGAGCAGATTCCCTGGGCTGTGTGGGGTGTTTTCTGAGGCAGGGCTTTTTGTAAAAGCACCTCCTTTACC
The DNA here is from genome assembly GCF_041296235.1 of Equus asinus. Lineage (NCBI taxonomy): Eukaryota > Metazoa > Chordata > Mammalia > Perissodactyla > Equidae > Equus > Equus asinus. Next base: position 195,761,620 of record NC_091790.1, on the reverse strand, counting down.
TGAATCATCGTGCTCCACCCCCCAGTCCCCACAATGTTACACTATGATTCAAAAATGTTTCCTCCTCTCTGAACCCCCTCCGCCAACCACTGGGCAGCGGCAGGGAGCACAGGTGGCAGAGGTTGGTCTGGTTGAGTGGGGCTGGGAAAAGACAAATTCAGAGTGCCTTTGAAGTGGAGAGCGGCTTGGGGAAGGTCGTGGTGCTAGTGGAGAGGGAGGCACAGAGAGGCCCTGCCCTGGAACGTATACCACTCTGAGGAGATCTTCTATGTCATCAGGACTCCCCTCTGGGACTCTGTGCCCACCTGCACAGACTGGCATTTATAGTGAGGTGGGGTGGGAGGAGCGAGGGGTGGGATCCATAGAGCAGGTGATGGCAACTTATAGCACGAGGACAGACAGCCTGGAAACCTCTATACTTTCCCAGTGCTTCCTGAACCAAGTCTAAGCTTCCTGTCCTTCATTTATCCCACAAATGTTTAATGAACATCTGCTATGTGCCAGGCCTCTGCTGGTTGCAAGGATCTGAGTCTATCCTCAGTGGCATGCACCAACCTGCCTTTCAGCTTTGTATTTTATTACTCCTATCACTGACCCTTGCACTCCGCTAAATGAAAATACCCAGAAGTACCTGACCCTGTTGTTTCAGTCATGCCTCTGACTGTCATGATCACTCTCCCATTTGGATAATTGAGACCAGTTCTTCCTTTGAAGACACTGCCACCTTCTCACCTCTCATTAGTTTTTCCTGCTAATCCCAGTCAGGCACTGAGGGCTAGTCTCTGCTATTTCAAAACATCATCTTGTATTTCCTCTGCTTCTATTCATGAATTATCCCCCTTGTGAACAGGTAAGCTTCTTGCGCACTATAATTTGGATATCTTTCTATTCTTGAAGGTTAATAGCAAAACATTGCAATAATGTGTGCTTAATGAGTACACACATTCATGTATGTGAATTTACGTATAGGCATATAGACACGCACATATATGTTACAACAGAAGGGGAAGGCTGTGTGTGCGGTCTTAAGTGAACGGGGAGACGGATGTTTAAGGCAGGACTTATCTGCTCCTGAATTGGGTCACTTTGGGTTCACTCGTTTATTCATCTATTTAGTCAAAGATAATTTATTGGCTTTCTACACTGAACCAAGGTACTATACCATATCTCAGAGATGCTATAATAAAACACATCCCTGTGACCAAGGAGCTGGCAGTCAAGTGGGGGTGTCAGATAAGTAAAGAGGTAGTTTCCATCCAGTGTGGTAAGTGTCATGAGGGAGGTGCACAGGACGCTGTGATAACAGAATATAGGGTGCATTTAATCCAACCTCAGGGGAGTAAGGGGCAAGGAAGCTCCAGAGAAGGCTTCTTGCAGGAGTAAAACAGCATTACATTTTTAAGGATAAGTAGAAGTTAGAGTACCATGTCATTCTGGTAGAGGAGTGCAAAATTGCCTGAAAGCAAGTGGCTCAGGGGGTTCAGGGATGAGAGAAGCGAGGTGCATGTGGAATAAGAGGTGGAGGACAATCATGGGTCCTATATGCCATCATAAGGACTTTGGACTACATCACAATGGTGACAGTGAGACAACAAAAGGCTGTTGCAGGATTTCTAGAAATAGGATAGGGCTGATTCTTCATTTTAGGGAAATTTTATTTTCTATCCTTCCAGGAGTGATCAGGGGACATGTTCACATTCATTTAATTCACTAGAGAGAAATTTATAAATGGATTTTTAACTTAAACTGGAGGATACATCTGCTACTGAGAACCAATAGCCAAGTCAGTACATTCTCTTCTCAGCTAGGAAGCCTCCACGGCGATAAATGAAGATTAGAGTGTACTCAGTGAGACAGCTGAAAGGAATGTGGGCGATAGAGATAAAGCCAAGCTTTGTTAGCCAGGGGCATATGGCCAGTTGGCAGATGGACACACCTATGTAGGTCAGCTCTTCCTCAGAGCACCTTTATCCAGGTAGGACAGAAAGTTCTTATGGTCAACATCCCCATATTTCTAGGCTGTTCCAGAGTAAGCCTGTTCACATCCCATTACCAACTTTCACATTTACTTGAGTTCCCCTGACAAGGAGGAGCAGTGCCAGCCACAGGCTGGGTCCCTTGCCCCTCGCACCTGAAGGGACTACACCTTCCTTGAATACCTCTTGTTTCTATCCTGACTAGAGTCACATGGGCAGTTCAGACATGGGAAGAAGAGATATCTAGACATTCATAAGGCAGAGTCAAGCCAGAACAGGCCATTTTTATTGGTTCAGTCAACACAGGCACACTAGGGTCCCCCTTGGGTCAGAGAGATTTCAGTCATGAGTGTCGAGGTGTGCAAGCACTTGAGGGAGTAGATATCAGGATGAGTAGAGAGATGAGAACAGCTCTTCAGAAGCCCTGGCTAGGAAAAGAAAAAGGAAACTCCATGGTGGGGTGATAATGGTCTGGAAGCTTCTAGCTCCACCTTTGAGCTGGCTTCAGGGATCCTTTCTCTTGACCTGAAGAAGAGAAGGTTTTGAGGGTTACCAGGAGACAGGAGTGGTAGGGATTGAGAAGCAGCAGGATGGCCCACTGAAAAGATGAATAGGGCTCCTCACAACCTCCTGGGTTTGCAGGGAACCCTAGCTTCTCCTTCCCAGCATGGCTCTTCCTCTTCAGTCCCCAAGGGACAAGGCATCTTCTGGGGCATGTGAGTGAACCCTCCTCTTCTTCTCTGCCACACTCTGGTCCTGACAGTGTCTGTATACTCCTGGCTCTGAGGTGCTGTGTCATCTCCAACCTGTCTGTCCCATCCTGCTCCCCTACTTACCATGGCCATCAGCACGAGGGCGCTGACCAGTACAGCATACAGGGTGGCCTTCCCCAGAAGAATCTCATAGAGGATGGTGGCAGACAGGACCCCTCGCTGATAGGACACTGTTGGTGGGAAGGGAGAGCAGGTAGGTACCTGTGAGCAGGTGTCTCTGCCCCACCCCCCAGGGTCCATGGGTTCTCTATTCTCTGATTCCAGAGCAAAGACCATGGGAGATGGAAAGAAAAAAGAAGAGGGTCACTTACCTGAGCTGAGGCCACAGTCTGAAAGAAAGAAAGGGGAGAAAATGGGATGAGTAGGGCATGTCACTACTTAAAGACACTGAGCCTTAAGTCAACCTTTTAAGTGATAGGCTCATAGGCCACAAAAACATAACAGCCAGAGGGTGCAGTCAGCCTCCTTGGACAGCCCTGGAGCTGTCTTCCTCATGCTGCTGCGATGTCAGAAGCATCCTCATTGTAACCTCAGGCAACTAGGACCAGTGAGGGGGTGGGAGGCCGGTAGTGAGGGGCCCCATCAGCACAGCCGTGTTGGGCTGAGCATCTGGGGGAAGAACTAGGCTGAGATGCCCTGCTCTCCTTCATGGTGGGCTTTACTCTTCCCTCTCCCCCTCCTATCCCTTTTTCTCTATCTAGTCTTTCTGGTCTTCTACCTGGATCTCTCCCTTTCTCTCTAGTCTGACTCAGTCCTTGCCTAAGCCTCCCAGGTCCCACTCACCTGCTCTGCCCCAGGCCTCAGCACTGATGTTCTGCCTGACAGGTTTGGTCCGGTTCTCTTTCCACTCATCGTCCTCCGTGAGGCCGAAGAACTCGACTTGGCAGCGGAAGTGGTTGCGGGGGTTGTGCCAGAAGGCAGCAGAGACCCTCAGCCGGCTGCTCAGACAGTAGCTGGGGTTTTCATCATCTGACTGCTCCCTGTAGGGCTGAGGGTCCGTGCTGACCCCAGTCTGGACTTTCTTCCCATTCACCCACCAGCTCAGCTCCACGTGGTCGGGGTAGAAGCCTGTGGCCAGGCACACGAGCGTGGCCTTCTCGGTGCGGGAGACCTCTGCTTCCGAAGGTTCAAACACAGCCACCTTGGGTAGGGTCACCTGGTTCAGGTTCTCTGGAAGGGAAGAAGGGTTGGGGCCAGGGCAGCTCTGAGAGCTGTCTGGGTTTGGTAGGGGCTCTGCATGTGTGTGTGAGAGAGACAGGGGCCGGGAAAGGGGTTATGATGAAGCAAAATTATGTAGTACTGTGTCCTGTTCGTTTGGGGGTCACCATCCCATTCTCTGTTGTTCTTCTCTCAACCTTGCCGCCTCTTTCTCAGTTACCCCACAGATACACACTGCCTACTGTCTCCTCCATCTCCCTAAGGTGGTGTTATGTCCTGATTTTCTTGGCTTTCTTTGTAAAGTCTCAAATTCAGGGTCTTGTTCAATTATCTATCAGAAGAATATGACTGCCTATCTTTTCTCCTTGTTCCAAGCCCTCTTAGGTGCGTGATGTAATCTTTTAGACTTAGAAGCAGTTACGGTAGAGTTGAATGAGCCTGGGCTTTGAGGCAGAAGATTCTTGCTAGCAACATGATCTTAGGAGCTAAATTGACTTTTTCTAATTATCATTCCCCTTTTTTTTGCAAAGTGTATGTGTTTGTCTGCTCTGGTGATAGCACATATTAGAATGAGCCTTTCTTGCCTAGGAGAGACATTTTTCTCATTGTATCTGACTATATTTTTCTATCTACAATATCCAACTAACTCTTTTTTTTTTTTTTTTTTTTTTTTACATGTAATCTGCTTTGAGAAGCCAAGGAGCCTCTGGCTATTATCTTATCTGATCTTCCACATTCACTCCTACGCTGGGGCACACAGGGTATGTGGTAGCTTGCCCAGGATGGCTGTAATCCCATGAAAAATACTGCTCATGGGCTGAGCCCTTTCTTCTTTCCAGTGCCCAGCAAGCTTGCCTGCCAGCTTTGCAGTCCTAGTTCACAGCCAGGGTTTGCATTTCTAAAAGCAGTAAAACTTGGCTGCTGGGAATGAACAAATCCCAAGTCCGAGGGCCATTTCATCAGGGGGTTCATGTCCTAAAGTCCTGGGCCCTTTTACAAGCCTGACAGATGGGAGACAATTTCTGGAATTGTTGGAAGGAATGACCTCATCTGAAGACACGGAAGGATGGAAGACACCACGTCCTTCCCTGAAGCACCTTCCTGTTTCCAGAATGTACTTGCCCTCTATTTGGCTTTGTTTTGATCATGGGAGTGAGGTTTTAGAGCAGGAACATGGTAAGCCCAGATGTTTCCACTTTATCCAAATTTGGGGGAATGTCTCTGATGGGAAAATTGAGACACAGGTTTGGAAAAAGGCAAATTCTGTGACACGGTGATGATAAACAATAAGAATGAAAAGGATGGTCACTAAAGGAGAATCCTTTCCAAAGGATTCTCACATAAGTTAGTCTCTTACAATTTAAGGACCCCACAAGGCTGGCATTATTATCTCCATTTTCTACATCTCAGAGACCCTGAGGCAGTTTAAGTTGCGTTCTGATAGCAGGAGTCCCCCTCCCCCCAAACCCAGGTGTTGTGAGTCCCAGTGATTCTTACTTTCCAATTTCCATTACAATTACTGGCATGTGCCCCCATCTTCAGGACAAAGCCTTCTCCAGCCAACCAATCGAGTAGGACCTATGTGTCCCATTCCTCTGGCCTTGTCTATATCTCCAGCCCAGACCGCCCCCAGACTTGCCCCACAGCTCCCACCTGCCTGCTTCATCCCAAGCATGGTAATGGTGTTTCTTGATGGCCCCTCACCCTACCATCCCAGCATAGATCTTGAGGTTTGAGAAAATGGGGCCTCCAATCTATTTCTCTTCTTTATACCTTGTCTGTTGCTAAGATGGTGTGTTTCCAGTTGTAACAGTTTATTCAGACCTATCTCCTCTGACTCCTACCAAGCACAGTGTCCCCCAGAGACCCCCCTGCAGTGCCTGTGATGCTGTGACATGGATTTCTGTCCTCAGGACTCGGGAACACCCCTCAAACCACCCCAATCTCACCAACCTGGTCCCCCACTGCCTCTCAAGCCCTTAAACCACCCCAGGAAGACACACATGGGTCTTGGAGACTAGTTGAGACAGAGAGAAGGAGGATGATGAAGGCAAGGGCAGAGTTCTGAGCTGGAGGTAGATGCTGGGAAGACTACTAACATAGAAGACAGAGCTCTTCACCAGAACAGGGTCAACAATGCAGGATTCGAGTCAGAAAGGGGTGGAAAAAATAGAGAAGCTCAGGTAAGAAAGAGAAGGGAAGTGACACATCTGTTCAAAAAAGTGGAGCTGAGAGAAAGAGTCCTGGAGAACAATGAAAAGAAGAGCTAGAAAACACAAAGCCTGAGGACCACGCTCAGAACCCCGCAGCTGAGGAGCCACTACAAACACAGCAGAGCCAGCTGGAGAGGCTCCGGGGAGGGCGGGAGAGGCCACCGCAGCTCCTGGAGGGGGCTCTGCCTCCGTCCTTGCGCCCCACTCCCCTCCCGGGGACTGATCCTTGTGGTCAAACACAGACACCCCCCCATCAGGAGTGGGGCCCCGATACCTGTGACAGTGAGCCTGGTGCCGGGCCCAAAGTAGAGCGGCGAATTATAGGAACACAGCTGCAGACGGCTGTGGTAAAACCTGCCGGAGGTCTCCAGCCAGAGGGCAAGTCTTAGCTCCCTGGGAGTAGGGATGGCCACCTGTCCCTGCCTGGATTTGGGACTTGGGACCAAAGAGATCCATAAGGAGAGAAGCTTAAGCATTCTACTGGGAGAGATGGAGTGGAAGAGGCTCAGGAGGGCAGATCCCCAGATGTAAGGCAGGAGGGTGGACTAAGCACAGAGTAAGGAAGCTGATTAGGGACTGGAGACATAGAGAAATCAACCCCAAGCCATGGCAAACACAGTTTCTTGGAAGCCGCACAGGAATGAGAAGTTAACTGCCCTTTCACCAGGGCTGAGAGGAGAAGCTAGAGTCTGCATCCAAGGGACAATGACCCTGCTACCCTGGTCCTGCGCCTTACCTAGGACAGAGAGTCGAGTTCCCTCTCCAAAGTGCTGTGGCTGGTTGCTCCACAGTACAACATGAGTGTGGAAAACCCCATAGTTGCTGGTGGGCGACCATTCCGTCCAGAAGCTTCCACCCAGAACTCCTAGGGGCTCCAGCATGCACTCCGCACACACACCCTCTGAACCTTTTCCCTGCTGAATTCTCTGTCCCTGCCCTCTCTAAGGAGTCCTTCTGGAACTCCAGCCTTACAAGACACTACCCCCAGGAAAGACTTTTACTTACCCAAGACAGAGAGCTTGGTTCCATTGCCGAAAAATAGTTTTTCATTAGTTACACAACAGTAAAGCCTGGTAGAAAACTGCCCCTGGTGCCTCCCATTCCTTCACCCCAAGCCTGTCTGCCAGCTCTCTTCTCCCTTTCCTTAGCAGAATCTTAACCCTGGGAGGTGGAGAGAGGACAACTGTGCACCCTGAAATGTTGTGGTCAGAGGACTGATTCGGCCCCGTGGGACCTCTCCTCCTTCTCCTGTGTCCCTCTCCTTTCTGCATGAGGGAAGAAATTGCAGGACTATGACAGCTCTAAGGCCGGAGGCTCTCCCGTCTGTCATGGCCTTGATGGGGAACCCTCCAAGGAGATGGGAGATGGACAAGATGACCCCTTCCTAGCTGAGATTACTTGCCTCCTAGTAGGGGAAACTAAACTTGGCACAGCTAGCTAGAGCATGAAATATTGGAGATGGAGTCTGTCCCCTCCTGTCTACATCAAGACAGGAATTCAGGTCTTTCTGATGAAAACATGCTTTAACCCAAACACCCAAGACAGAGGCTCCATCTGGATCCCTGCTCCTGCCTGTAGATTCCCAGCCCTCCAGCCCTGACTGGCTTACCTACAACAGTGAGCCGGCTTCCCTCCCCAAAATCGACGGTGTTTCCAAAGCACAGCCTCCCAGATCCCCTTCAAAACCTCCCCTTGTTTGCTGAGCCCAGCTGGCATTCAGGGAGAGGATGGGCCGTTCATGGATCTCTTCCCTCACAGAGCCACCAGCCCTGCTTCTAAAACTCCCCGTACCCTTTCAGAGCTTTCCCAGGGCCCCTGACAGCTGGAAAAAAGGAGAACAGTGTGGCCTCCTATGAAATCCAGAGCAAGGAAAAATATGAAGCCCCTGCAGAGAACCTCCATCAGTGAGGGGGGATGGACCGATGTCAGGACTCGCTAATTACCTTCCAGGCTTTCTCTCCGCTCCCCTATCTCAGGTAACTCCTCAGCGGGGCAGCACCACCTTCTTTCCCTTCTCTGCCCTAACCACCGAGGCTCAGCTCTGAGTTGATGGAGGCCCTTGAGGGGCTGGATGAATTTGCCCCTACAGGGACCCTCCTCTGAACTCATTCCTAGAAGTGAAGACGACATCTCCTTGACCAGGACCCAGGAGCTGGGTCATCCCTCCCCTCCCACATTTCCTGGGATAAAGTCCTCCCTCCTTGTGCCACCCCCTGGAGACCCCAGCCTTACCTATGACCGTCAGCTTAGTTCCTGGGCCGAAGTGATATTCATAGTTAACACATCAGAATACGGCCACTCCAAAATGGAGACTTTGGACCCGCTTTCCCCTAGGAGGGGCCTGGAAAGACCTGGGATATGTCTTACCTACAACCGCGAGCCTCGTGCCTTCTCCGAAGAAGACTTCAGTGTTCACACAGTGACATGGGGCAAGGAGAAAAATGAATTTGAGGCATGGAGAGAAGAGGGGCCCTGGCTGGGGTCTGGAGGACTCTGGGATAAAAAATCCCCTCCTGTGCTTTATAGATATAGTGCAAAACAACATTTTTGACTTTTGACTCTTGGGGCCATGGAGTGTGACCAGAGGCCATCCAGAGGCCCTCAATTCTCTCCGAGGGTCCATCAAAGGGATGTGGGCCTGGAGAGGAGGGCAGGGTCCCAGATCTCATTACCGCATCCATGGAAAGCCAGGATATCTCTGGCTTCTTCCTTTATAGAACGGGTCATCTCCATGCACCTTCCCACTGACCTTGTCCCAGGTTCCATGGGGATTGGGATGAAAGGATGTCCCTGAGTCCTTCACCCATGAGGCCACTGAGGCATTCTTCTTGCGTCTGGTCTGGGCTGTCTGCCTGGAAGCTTCAGTTTTGAGCCAGGCCTATCCCTACTCATGGTCTTGGCTTGACAGGGAGACAGGGGTGAGGCAGAGGCATTCTGATTCAAACCACGCCTGGGCCTCTGACCTGGGAGAAAAGTGGAGGGACGGCAGGCGTTGGGACAAGCAGAAAGGTTTTTGTAAAGGTTGTCCATAAAGTTGAATCACCGTGGCCCGCTGTCCCCACAATGTTACAGCTTTGTACAAAAACGGCCCCGCCCATGGGCCCGCCCCTCGGAGTGTGGAAGAAATCACCAGAGCAGCTGCTCCTTTGAGCGCGCTGGAGGTTGGGGGCGGTGCCATCACCCCTCATGGTGTGAGGTGGTAGGGGGGTATGGGCCACGCAAAGGGGGCCCCCTCCTCACACCCATGCCCTTTCTTCAGGCTGTTCTTAGCTCCACAGTATCTGTCTTTGAGGGCTGTCTGCTGTGGGGGCTGGTCTTTACCCATATCCACCCCTCTCCAAGCTGTCATCAGAGTGGGGACCCACCCTGCCAAGAAGCAGAAGCCCCCTCTCCAGCCTGAGCCTGCCCCTGAGTCTACGTCACTCAGAGGTCCCACCTTTCATCTGAGAATGAGATCACCTAATACTCAGACTCTGTCCCTTTGGCCCAACTCTAAACCTCAAGGGTGGTCTGGAGGAGAACTGAGCATGAGCTACAGAGATGTAGAGCTTTTCTAGAGAGAGATACAGTGAGAGCTGAGAGCTCAGCTGGGTTTCTAATGGGTGTGGATGAGGGAAGACCACAACTTGCCTCACTCCCCATTGTGGACTTCAGACATCAGAGTTAGGTAAAGGGAGTCAGGGAAGTGCATGCAGGAAAGAAGGATATATGACGAAGTCTCAGGAACATTCGAATATAATTGCATGGTCGCATAATCCTGCTCATAGTCTTCCCCTCTTTTCCCGGAAGGGTAGACACATTTTAAGCTGTTGGCAGGTGTTTTAAATTCCCTGCACAAGATGATCTTGACGTTTAGCCTCCAATTGAGTGGCCTAGATCTCATTTCACTAGATGGTGCTTCCTTTTATTGCCTTTTAAACTATGACTTAAACTCTAGAAGGAAAAAAAAAAAAAGACAAACTTGACTACATGATGATGACACACTTACACAGAAAAATATACATAGAATCAAAAGATAAGTGACAATATGAGAAAAACATTTGCAATTCTCATTGTAAGGGCTAATCTCCCCAGTATATGACAAACTCCTAGAAATAGGTAAGAAAATAATCCAATAGCCCAATAAAAATGTCAAAGAACAGATGGTTCAGAGAAAAAGAAACCCAAATGGTGCTTAGCCATAGGAAGAATATCTCTCAATGATAAATGTAATGTAAAACTACACTGAAATGCTGCTTTTCATCCATTTGATTGACAAAACCTTGAATTATGAAAAGCCACTTTCCTGGGAGTATTTGGTGAAATATGTCCTTTGACACATTGATTGCTGGTAGGAGTGCGAAATGAGGCAACACTTAGAGGGAGAAATTTGAAAACATCTGTAAAAATTACGAAAGCTTTTACTTTTCACCCAGAAGTCCCACTTACGGGAATTTATCTTGTAAATATTCTTACATACAAATGAAAAATGTGTGTAAAATATTTGCGTTATTTGGAATAGCAAAAATATTGAGAAAAACTCAAGTACCCATGAGCAAGGCACTGGATAAATAAACTGTGATACAATCACAAAATGGAATGTTATTCAATGCTAAAAAGTCATGGAAATGTTTTCTCTTGCTGTGGAAAGCTCTCCAAGATAGATTGCTAACTGGAAGAAAGCAAGTTGCAAAATAGTGTTCCTGCATGCCACCTTTTGTCTAACAAAAGGGAAAATGGTTACACTTTTCTTTGCTTGATTCTTCATAAAGAAACATTGAAAGGATGAAAGAGAAACTGATCAAAGTGATTACCTATTAAGAAGGAGTGGAGTAGACAGAAACAGATGGAAGTAAAAGAAACATTTCTCAGTGTCAACTTTATTGTATTCTTTGGGTTTTTGAGCCGTACAGCTATATTATTTATTTGGAATAACACGATAAAATTTTAAAAGAAAAGAAAAACAACAAAATGTAGCTTTTAAATAATGCTTTTAAATTTGTTCCTTAAAAAAACTACTTAATTTACAAAGTCATTATTTTTTTCAAAGAAGTTCAGTTTATGTAAAAAGCTGTTTTATGGTCCTGAATTTGCTTAATGAGTCTCCAATCACTTAGGAAGCTTGTGAAAAATGCATATTTCTGAGTAATTCCTAGGATCTTTCGAGTTAAAACTCTCCACGGGGGCTGGCCCAGTGGCTCAGCTGGTTAAGTGCGCAAGGTCCACTTTGGCGGCCCAGGGTTCACTGGTTCAGATCCCAGGTGCGGGCATGGCACTGCTTGGCAAGCCATGCTGTGGTAGGCATCCCACATATAAAGTAGAGGAAGATGGGCACGGATGTTAGCTCAGGGCCAGTCTTCCTCAGCAAAAAGAGGAGGATTGGCAGTGGATGTTAGCTGAGGGCTAACCTTCCTCCAAAAAAACTCTGACACAATAGGCAAGAACTGTTTTAAGAAATGCAGTATCGGGGCTGGCTAATCTTCCTCAAAAAAAAAAAAAAAAAAGCTCTCTAGGGTGCAAGGGTGTGCCTTTTAGAATTTAGGGGGAAAAAAGGGGAAGACAGTCTGTTTAACTCAGGAATAGTGACAGCTCTCATGACACTCTCCCATAAGCCTGAATAAAATGTCATCGACTGGTTTTATCAACTGGAATGTGGCAAGGCCTCTTTATTCCCTTCCAACATTGAGAGACACTTTCATCCATGTAATGACTTATTTGGTCTATTTCCATATATTATCCTGTCTTCTTTATCTTTTGGCCTATCACTAATTTACCCTCTAAGTTTCTTTTTGACCATCTAGCTGAGGACCCGCATCCCTACTGGCCTTACAAAGAATAACACCACTCCGTCTTGGCATCACAGCCACCTTTAATCCTGGCGGAGTTTGTCCCAGCTTTGCCCTCTGTCACGCTATCAGTATGCCCACGTGCACCGGCAGGTCTTTTTCCATAATAGGAACCAAGACCCCTTAGGCAGGTGTAGAGTGGGGTCATTCATCAACTTGGGCAGCAGGAGGCAGCCTTTCCTCATTTTTTCTTTTTAGACCTAAGTAACTGCAATCTCAACGTGGCCACTTGAGGGCGCGAGAAGCACGTGGATAGTGCTCCTGGGGACAGGAGCAAGAAGCCTTTCTGAAGGTGTGTGTTGGCATGTGCAGAGGAGAGATGCAAATGACATGTATGTGTGCAATTCTTGAAAACTTTCAAGCATGTTAATAGACTCATTTTAACACCAAATTTGTTTCCTAATTTCTTCAGATGAAACTGAAACCTGAAGAGGCTAAAGGGGTTGCCCAAAGTCATGCATGATGAAGAGACAGAGCTGGAGCCAGCAGCCAGGCCTCCTTACTTAAGTTCTGGGGCTCTGGGAGGTGCTGCTGCCCCTGAGGCCGCTGAGGCCCCCACCTTCAGGGAAGCCCACCTGCTGGAGCCAGAACACCTGGGCTCCCACGCGGGCCTTCCACTTATGTTTGTGAGACCCTGGGCAAGTTCTACACCTCTTTATACTCAAGTCTCCTTATCTGTAAAATGGGAATAATAATAATAATGACGCCTTCCTTATGGAGTTCTTATGAGAACTAAATAAGATAATACACATAAAGGTTTGTACTGGTGCCTGAACATAGTCAGCAAAAATGTGAGTTGCCATTGTTTTCACGGAGAGTGCTGGCCTGGGGATATCTCTCCCGCCCTGGTTCTCAAGCTTTAGCATGCATCAGAATGACCTGGAAGTCTTGTTCAAATGCAAGTTGTTGAGCAGCATCTCAGAACTGCTGACTCAGTAGGTCTTGGGTGAGGCCCAAGAATTTGCATTTCTCCTAAATTCCCAGGTGATTCTGGTGCTGCTGGTCCAGAGACCACACCTTGAGACTCATTCTTCTGGAAGTCTCCTTCTGTCTTCAGTACATTGCTTCCACTGCTAGTTCATACTTTATTCATTCAATCACTGGGTGCCAATTATATTCCAGACATGTCTAATCACTGGATCTACCAGGGTGAGTAAGACAAGATATCTTCCCTGAGGAGCTCTCCCTGGAATGCCAAAGTAGATGCATCCATGTTTACTAACAGCATGAACAGGACCATGTAGAAGTCAGCATGGAATAGAAGGAGGAGACCTCATTCAGACCAGGGGGTCAGAGGGGCCAGTACAGGGGCAGGGGGAGGAGGATTGGGAGTGGGAAAAGTCAGAAAAGACTTTTCTGAAGAGGGTGAAGGGGCAGGTGGGCAGAGCATCAGATGGACTCCAGATAGACCAGTAGTGTCCAGAGCTAGAGGTCAGAGGAGCATGGCTTCGTGGAGGAAAAACAGGACTTCTGAGCACTAGAGCTTGGCAGGGGAGGGGAGGAGTGGAGAGACAGCCTGGAAACACAGGCAGGGCAGCACAGGAAGAACCCTGCATCTCCAGGATGAGGAGCTTGGTTCAGTTTTGGAAGCTGTGAGAAGTCAGGAAAGGTATTCATCAGGAGTTGAGGTAGCCTGCAGGGCCTCTCTGAGCGCAGTGTTAGAAGATGGACTGGAGACCAGGCCTCTCAGGAAGTACAGTGAGGTGGGGATGGGCGGGAGAGAGGTTGAAGAGCAGCGGTGAGGGACCAGGAGAGACTGGGAAGTGGGGTGGAGAGAGAGGGCTTTTGAGCCAGATAAATGAGGAGTCAAACCCCAGATCTACCACTTGCTGGATGAGGGACGTGAGTAAACTACCAATCTGCTCTGAACCTCTGTTTTCTTGTCTGTACCACTGGAACAATACCCACTCCAGAGGGTGGGGGAACTACCTGTGACAATGCCTGTAAAACGCTCAGTATGGTCTAAACATATTGGAATCATTACATGGGATGAACAAAGGACGAATTTCCCAGGAGCATGAGGGATGGAGACCCAGGGAGCTCTCTTGTCCCTCTCGGACACATGAGCTGGTTGTTGGGAGACAGGGGCCAGTGGGGCCTTCTGCTGCCAGGACAGGGTACAAGCTGGTTAATAAGAGCATGTGACAAAGGGCACTAGAAGAGGCCAAGGTGATGGGCGCAGGCGTCTGCCTAGAGGTGTTTGCTCTGGGTCCAAGGGAAGTGGGGTGGTGGGTCCTGTACACTGTGCCCTGTGTGTGCTACATTAGCACCATGCTTAGGACTGGAGAAGTGCCAAGGTCAAGGCACCTCTTTAACACAGCCTTTCTGAAATGTACTTTCCTCTAGAAGATAGCCCCCCGCTGCCCCGTGCTTATTATGTTTTGGATTCCATCTTCTTCACATGCTGCTAAATTAGTATTCCATAAAACACATTGTGGTAGGTGGGGTGCTCTGCTCACCTGTGAGGGGTAGAGCTCTGTCTGACCTCAGATGGGAGGGGGTTTCCCAGAGCCAGGGGGCCGGAGGGAGCAGGTACAGACACAGGTGGTTGCGCAGGGTCAGTTTATTAGCACAGTGATAGCAGAGAGACCGAGGGCTTTAGCTGTTGGCAGCGATGGTCTGCTGAATCCAGTCCACGTAGTTGGACACCTTGGTGTAGACTCCAGGCCTGTTCTTCTGGGCGCAGCCATAGCCCCAGGAGACAATGCCCTGGAGCTGTCCATTGCAGACCACAGGGCCCCCAGAGTCACCCTGGAGAGGAAGAAGGCGGGACAAGTTTTATAAAGAGAGAGAAAAGGGGGAATAGAGCCACATGCAATCTGAACATTAAAAGACCCTGTTCAGGTCATCCCTGTGGCTCCACATCCTTCTCATGGTGGCCCATTCTTACTTAGGAGACAACATGCCACACAAACTACCCTTCCACACTTCTCCACTGGACCACTGCACGGAGCCCCCTCTGTCAGCCCCACAGCCTCGGTGTTCAAGTCCCCCTCCCAGGTGGGCCTTGTGGATGGGCAGGGGTCTCAGCCAGCGAAGGGTCCAGTCACCTGGCAGGAGTCCTTGCCTCCCTCCAGGAAGCCGGCGCAGACCATGTTCTTGGTGATCTCCCCGGGGTAGGAGGCCTCGCACTCAGCCTGACTCAGCAGCGGGGCTTCCAGGCACTGCAGCAGGTCTGGGTAGTTGCCTGTGGGGAGTAGGAAGAGATCAAGGAAAGGAGAAATGGGGGTCAGACCAGGATGGGCAACAGTAATCCAGTGCCAAACACCGAGGGCAGCCAGGAGAGGACCCCAGGAACGTAAGCCTCAGCAAGGAACAGTGGATTTTAGTTTCCAGAATGATCAGTGTTGAACCCCTCCCTAGAAGTGATCATAGCAAGTGTGTATTTGTCCTGTCTTTGGATTCAAGGGGTCAACTCCTTAAGACTTTGTGTCTCTCTGGTACCTAGCTCAGAGCTCTGTGTGTAGCGGGCACTTGATGTTATCTGTAGACTGGAAGGAAAGGGTCCAAGCCCAGGGGCATGCTTGGTTGTGAGCAATGTGGGAAGTCAGAGGGTGAAGTAGTGAGGGTCCCACTCACTGCCAGAGCTCAGGGTGTTGCCCCAGCCAGAGATGAGGCACAGGGTGCCAGCAGGAGCACTGGCGCTGGGCAGGGAGATGGAGGACACCCGGGCATTGATGACTGCAGGCGAGGCGAGCTTAATCAGCAAGATGTCATTGTCCAGGGTCCAGCTGTTGTACTTGGGGTGGCGGATGATCTTGGCCGCGTTGATGAACTGCTCGTTCCCTTCCACGACTTCGATGTTGTACTCTCCTAGTCTCACCTGGATGCGGCTGTTGGGAAGGGAAGCACGGTGAAGGCCCTTGCTCCACTCCCCACTTTTCCCCAGGGCTCTTGAGCTTCCTGCTCACGGGCAGGGGTGTGGCAATATCACAGGGCTGGAGGGGTGGTGGGTCAGTGCAGGTGTGAGCCCAAGAACCTTTCTGCTTCAGAGGTAGTTGGTGGTGGGGTAAGGATGAGGTGAAGGGATGCAGTTGGGGATCGCTCCTCAATCTGCCTTCCCAGTGCCTTTCCCACAAGCCCCCTCTTGCATCCAGTAACACGGGCATAAACAAGCTGCTTGAGTTTCCCTGGAAATTCTTCATCCTCCACAACTTGCTAATCGCATGCAGTGACTTTGACTCCTTCCCTTCCTGGTCTGGTAAGCAGCATCATTCTGTATGATCTAACCCAGTGGGTCTCAAAGTGTGGCCCCAGGACGCGCAGCCTCAGCATCAGCTGGGAACTTCTTAGAGATGCAGACTCTCGGTTCACATCGCAGACCTGCTGAATCAGGGACTCGGGGTCGGGGGGCAGAGACCCCTGTTTCAGCAGGTCCTCCAGGGGATTCTGCTGCACACTCAGGTTTGAGAACCTCTGATCTAGGCAGTGATTCTCAGCTCTACCTGGAGAGTAGACTCACCAGAGGGAGAGGGCATTAAAAACTCACCGATATTCAGACCCTCTTCAGGAAAATTCTGAGCTAATTGCCCCGAGACAGGACCCGGGCATCAGTATTTTCTGAAAGTTTCTTAGATGCTTTTAATGTGTGCCCAGCTGGCACGGGTTGCTTGTGTATAGTCCTTGCCTATTTTCCCATTAGGCCTTACCACCCCAAAACAGTCCCTCCCTGCTTTTACACTCCATAGCCTTGGCTGTTTTATCCATTTGTTTGGGGCGTGATGGGATTCCTGTCCTGTGCCTCCCTTCACTTGAGTCACCTGCTGGTTGACAACCTCTCCATCACATTTCCCATCTGTCTCACTCAACCCCAGAACTCCTCTGCACTGACCCCAGGGTCCTGAGCAGTGGGCTTTGCAGTCAGGGGCCCAGCACTTACGATTTGTAGCAGTGAGCAGCGGACACCACCCACTGGGCATCAATGAGGGAGCCACCACAGAAGTGGTAGCCAGAGTTCAGGGACACCTGGTAGGGGATGGAATTCTCCTCACAGGTGTAGCCCCCGACGATCTTGTCATCATCGTCAACGGGGAAAGCAACTTGAGTGGAAATAGGAAGAGAGAAGACCACTCAGCAGGACGTTGGAGGGTGGGGTCCAGAGTGCTGTGGCTGCATCATGCTAGTTAGGATCCTTCACAAGCCCAGTGATGATAGACAGCAGCAAGGGGGAGCTACCATCCCCAGTCAGGATCACAGGATGTATGTCTCCTGAGTCTCTCTGTGTGTCTGCAGGGCACGAAGCTAGGTGCCCTGACCTGCTCAGACCCAGACCTCTACTGGAGCTGCCAGGGCAGGGATACCAGAAATGCTCTCACAGTGCACTCAGTGTGATTCCAGTAGCAATGTTGTTCTTTAGCTCACTGAATGCTTCTCTCTCTTTTTCATCACTGATCTACTCCCTGTGGCTATTTGAGCCCAGATTGTCAGGATAGGTTACCTAGCTAGCAAAATCTGGCTAAGTAGCCCTGGCTATATCCAGCTTCTCTCATAGCTCAAATCTGTGCAGCGAGGCCAAGGAGAGCAGGCCCATGAGGCAAGACAAAAGTAGGCACTGTTATTGGTCAATAGAACAGTGACTCTCGACCTTGGCTACACACCTGGGAATCTTAAAATCGCCTGAGATGTTTAAAAATTCAGTGCAGAGGCCACACCCCAGACCAGTTAAGTCAGAATTCTAGGGCTAGGGCTCTGGGTTGAGTAGTTTTTCAACCTCCCAGGTGCATCCGAGGTTAAGAACAGCTATGAGCTTACCAAGAGCTGTCACAACCAAGTCTTTTTAAGACCACCGGTTCATTTTATGGACCATGTCCACCCGGTCTCCCTTTCCAGCCTCTCCAAACAAAGGCCCGATATGGATGAATGGTGGGGCTGGGAGTGGAGTCAGGCAGGTGAGAGGTGAGGCTTAAAGAGAACCCAAGAATGGAAGGAGGGGTGCTAGACAGGAAATGGACTATCAGAGCCCAGGCCAAATCAGAGCAGCAGCAAGAATGGTGGAGCATGTATCTCCACCAGCAGAGGGGGCCAGTGGGGCATGAAGCAATGCAGGCAACTCACCAGCAGCTCCCACAAAGGCAAGAACCAGAAGTGGATTCATGGTGGTGGAAGTATGACTGAGTGGGTGGTGGAGAGCCTTTATAGCTCCTACCGTGAGGGAGCGGGTGCAAGTGAGGGCAGAGGGTCGCTGCTCTGCCCAGGACAAACACACCTGCAGCTTTCCCCTTCCCAGGGTCTTGCATCAGCTTGGCTATATTTAGCAGCTCTGTGGATTTGTGACCTACAGGTGATAAGGAAACTTACCTTCTGAGGGCAGAGAGGAAGACCAGCTGATTCTTGGAAGAATTTTGGGGTGGGGAACACAGGGGAAGCCAAGCACCCACATATCACAGCTGGGCCTTCTGAAGCTGAGGAGATGAGGGTTGGGAGGAGGAATAATGACCTCAGCCCCTGGAAATCCTCTGACCTCATGGAGATTTACTTCACTTGCTTTAAGGGAGGGCTGATACGGGTGGTAAACTTTGCTGCTCCTGGAGCCCCCTAAGAGGAAAGAAGTCTTGTCTAAGTCTTATATCTGTGAGCATGAAGACCCTTCTCTTGAGTCCAAACCACTGGGCAAGGTCAAATCCAAAGCTGTGGGGAACCAGCATCCCAACATCAAGAGGTGATGAGAAGGGAGAGGCAGCATTCCTCGAGAGTCAGGACTTTCAGCTGGCTCGCCTTCCTACGAGGGCTTGTGGAGGGAGAACGTTTGGAAGGAGGAGGGGGCAAGAATTAATTAGGAGCTTACCTGATAACATTTGGGGACAGAAGACCAATACCACATTCCTCCTCTTCCTCACTATCAGGACATTAGTCTTTCTCATCACTCACACTGTTATAGGTTCTCTTTAAGCAGCCTCGTGGTTGCCCTGGGCATCTGCACTAGCAATCATGACAATTGCCCCCACCTGCTAGGACCTGAAAGCCCGAGCTAGCATTATATGCTCCAGACCAGATATTAGAAAGGGTTGGACATTGGTAAATTTGGATTCTGATCAGAGAATCAGCCGTAGGTAGAGGGATTTGCACATTATGGTAAAGGTGTCGAGTATTGGGTGATCAATTACAAAATTGGAAGTGGGAGAATTCTGGAATTTTCTATTTTAGAAGCAGTGGGACTGTTGTGCTAGGTTCAGTACAGAGTTAATCTTTCCAGAAATGATCTCAAATTGGGACCTGCCACGGCCAACCAAGACACAGCTCTGTAATTTATTGAGGCCCAATCTGGCCAGAGGGGTACAGAGATAGAACTAGTGTCTATCTCGAGTCTAATTATGTGAGCCAGGTGGGAGAACCCTCTTATGAAGAGATTCTCCTTTTCAGGGTTGATGAGGGGCAGGAGTGAGCAGCTCCTATGTTTGAATTCTTTGAAAGGAAAAAATGAATAAACGTTCTGGAAATGGTCAATAAACTGAGAAAAACTCAGAAGTCTGGTGGTGAGACAGGAGGTAAGCTGGATAGATGGAGTAAATAGAAGCTAGAGTAAGTTGGGAGAAATTCAATGTGGACTCATGGGGTTGAGAGGGACCCAGAGGGTGTCTTCCGGTCCAATGCCTGATGTGGCTGGAAGCCAGCTTCTCAACAGCAGGAGACCCACTGCTCAGAGGGCTCCCCTCTCCTCACTGTACACTGTCTGATCCATGATGGGTTCGTATCTAGGTGGGAATATTGCTGTATTTGTACAGCGCCTGACAGCTTTGAAAGAGCTTTCACACACACAAACAACAATGGTATGCTGATTTTCATGTGTGTGGAGTTTCATGTTTAACTTTTCACAAATGTTTTAATTGTGAGGTATGCAGAACAAAATTATTTCCATTTCTAGAGGATGAGACTGAGATTTAGAAAGGTTCTGTCTTGCCCGAGAATACAGATCTAAGAATGGCAGAGCTGGCCTCAATGCCTTGAGCCTTTTAGGGACACATGGAAAGTGTAGTGAAATGTGGGAACTGCTGCAGATGGCATCTAAGAGGGTTATTGGGGACCAAGCCAGGACAAACTACATTCTGATGCCTCCTGATACTTGTCTCCGGGAAGAAATAGAAGACTGAATTAATCTCCCACCTGGCACCTGGTCTCAGAGCCTCACCTTGCCATTGCCTAGTAATTGAGGCTTTAATGTTATCTAAAGATAGACTGGTTCCTGTTTGAACAGTAGTAAGGCTCTAGGCCACATCTAAGGCATGAATGACTCACCTCTCTCTGCTCACAGGTAGCTGACCCAGCTTGTGGAGCCTCGATTATAGGGGCTTTTTCTGTAGTGTCACCAAAAATGCTATTTTGTTTTGTCCTCTTGTTTGGGGTCTTCACAGGAGGTTCTGTTTTAGAGGCTGAAGAGACTCTTGCTGCAGATACCACATGACCTGGACAGTTATGGGGAGGTGATGCTGGGTAGAAGATAGGAAACTACTTTGGGAAAAGGGAGAAAATTGTTGGATTGGTGCTTGTGGCTCTGACTCTGTCTAAAAAGGAACATCCAAGAGCTTGGGGATTTTCTGTGTCTAAGCCTTCAGACTAGCCTTCTCCTGATGTGTTGTGCTCCTCCTTAGAATAAACTACCACACCCACAACATCGTATGAGGTCAGTTTTCTTCAAAGTAGCAGGAATCACCTCACAGGCAGAGAAGGTGGAGACCGTTCCCTCATACTCTAGGCTTAGATGTGTAGGATGGATTTAGGTCCACATTTGGCCAAATTCAATTTGGATGAGTCTATGCCACTCTTGATAATCTTTATGAACTACAGATTCCTTTGTCTATTTCTTTAAAACATTCTCCTAGTTCATATTTAGTGTTTAGCATATCCAACCACTGTCTTTTAATTGTGGTGATAGTGAATAGTTTCTGTGTGTCTTTCCTAGACCATCTTTTGCTTTCTTATCACAACCACCTATTATCACAACTCTATTGCCCTTTTATGGATGACAAAATGAGCTTCCCAGAGGTGAAGTCACTTTCTCACGCTCCTACAGCCAGTTAAGTTGTAGAGATGGGATGTAAGCATGGCAGTCGGACTCCAGAGCCTCCACGCTCTACCATAGAAACTTCGGCTTCCCTTCCTCTTATCTGATCTCCAGTGCAGCCTCCTGAGGTAGGCAGGAGATTCTATTTTCTCCTTTTTACTAATGAAGAATCTACAGCTCAGTGGTGAAGTGACTTCTTCAATGTCACCTGGCTAAGGAATGCAGAAATGACACCAGAACCTTTCCCTGTTCAAGCTAAGTTCATTTCTCATCATGTTGCTAAGCCTGGAGTCTTTCAGACCTGCCAGTGATCTGAAAATAGATTTTTGTCAGATTCCTCCAAACTCCCAGCTCCTTTTCTCCTCCACTATTTTTTTCTAACTTTTTCCCCATGACACACTTTCTCTTTATCCAATAGTAAGTATTTTCTTGACTATCTCAGCGTTGGAATCACTGAAGCTGCATAGTTAAGGGGGACTCTGTGTGATTCAGAAAAACTGAAGAGGGAGACAGAGGCATGGAGGCATGGACTGACTGGTCAAGGCTGGTTGGCTAAATGGAGTAGCTTGCTGCTCCTCCTTACCCTCCTCCAGCTCCCCACCTTGAAGCCAAGGAAAACAGGCAGTTTTATGCTCAGAGGGAAGTCCATCTGCATGTTTTATCAATTCTGCAAGCTTCTGTAGAGGGATGAACGGGGACATCTTTAGCAATTGAGGCTGTAACGTTATCTGAGAATAGATTGTTTCTTGTAGTGTAATGGTCTTTCTGTTCACATTTCCATCATTTCTTGTGCTATCACTGGCCTATTAGAGCTGTTTAAGTGACTCCAGAGTCTGCTGGAGAGTAAGCAGAAGAAAGCCAGGAAAGAGTCCGGGAGGAAAACCTATGTGGGCTGTTATTATTGTAGCAGCCATGACTTGTTCCATGTTACTCAGAGCTTGGTAAGTGACATTTGTTTCTTTTGGATTTATTTGTCTAAATTATATTAGCTCCAGAATGAGTCCCACAAGCCCAGTTTGGTGATAACACCTGACAAATAAAAATGGCAAGCAATAGGATATATTGGAGAATATGAGGAAGCCATTTGGTATAAACCTAATTCGGCCTGACCTTGTCTCTCCAAAAGGGCCTGACCGGGGCCGTTGAGCATGCATTGTATATCTGCTTTAGAGATTCCCTATGGCAAGAGCAAAAGGCCCTTGAGATAAAGGTGCCCCTCCCCACCCCCATGGCATTTCCTTAAGGATAAGCATGTTTCCTTAGGCTAGGAACTGATTGCTGCGCTCACCTGTGACCGCCCAGCTCCAGACAATCGACTTGCCTCCTGCTACGCCCACCAAGATAGCAGACCCACTACCTGCTTGTATCCATTGAGCGCTGTGCTGACAGGGCAATCTTGTGACTATTGTGGGAGGGACATTTCAATCATATGTAAAGCACCCTCTTTGGGGGTATATAACCACTCTGTACACCTCATTTCTTTGGTGCCCTTTCTTCCTTTGGGAAGAAAGGCCCTGGGCCATGGTCCTCAGATTTCATCTCAGAATACACTCACCCAAATTTTCATTTACAGATTGGTTATGGATTATTTTCGTCGACATCCCAGTCAGTCAAGTGTACTCCTTCCACGCATTTGGTTTATAAAAACTCTAGACTCTGTTGTCCATTTGGAATCATCCAATTGGTCAGTCTACTTCCTGTAGGCCAACCTGTCCAGGAGGATCTTGAAAGGCTCCCAAGGTTCAGAACTGAGTGCTCCGTCCACATGGGCACTGACAAATAAAAATGGCAAGTAATAGGATATATTGGAGCATATGAGGAAGCCATTTGGTGTAAACCTAATTCGGCCTGACTTTGTTTTTTCCAAAAGGGCCTGACTGTGGCTGTTGAGTACGCATTGCATATCTGCTTAGACATTTCGTATGGCCAGAACAAAGGCCCTTGAGATAAAGGTGCAACTTCCCCCGACATTAGCATTTCCTTAGGGATAAGCATTTTTCCTTAGGCTCGGAACTGATTGCTGCACTCACCTTTGACCACCCAGCTCACCTGTGACCACTCAGCTGGAGACAACAGACTACCACCCTGCTGTGTTCACTGAGACAGAAGACCTACCTGCTGTTTCCATCAATCCCTGTGCCAACAGAGCAGTCTCACAACTATTGTAAAAGGGACATTTCAATCCTATGTGAAACATCCTCTCTGGGGGTACATAACCACTCTGTGCACCCCACTTCTTTGGTGCCCTTTTTTCCTTAGGGAAGAAAGGCCCCGGGTTATAATCCTCAGATTTAAGCTCAGAATAAATTCACCCAAATTTTCATTTATAGATTGGTTATGGATTATTTTCATCGACAGCACCAACACAGTTCCAGTTTGAGGACTGTCCACTTCAGGGCCACTGTGTTGGAGCAGGTTCTGGAATTACCTCAATAGAACCCATAACATCTGTTCCCTTTCCAAGCATTGGGGAAGGCAGCAGAGCCAGCTGGCACTTGTTGTTGGGCCACTTTTCTATTCAATTATAAAGATTGAAGTGTCTGTTCCCTTTCTGTTAGTACAAGCTGGTTCATTTCCTTCTGGGCTTCCACTGTCTAAACTCAAATGCCTTTGTAGAGTTTTTCTCTAGGGAAGTCCACACTGCTTGGCAAATTTTCCTCTTTTTTTCTGAATCGTATTTATTTACTCAGTATTAGCTGGCTAGGGCTGCCATAACAAAATATCACAGACTGGGTGTCTTAAACAACAGAAGTCTATTTTCTCACAGTTCTAGAAGCTAGAAGTCCAAGATGAAGGTGTTGGCAGGGTTGGTTTCTCCTGAGGCCGCTCTCCTTGGCTTGCAGATGGAGTCTTCTCACTGTGTCCTCACAGGGCTTTTCCTCTCCGGGTACTTCCTTGATGTTTCTCTTTTATGTCCTAATGTCTTCTGATAAGGACACCCACTGTATTCGATTAGGGCCCACCCTAATGGCCTTGTTTTAACTTAATTAGCTCTTTAAAGACCCTGTCTCCAAATACAGTCACATGCTAAAATACTGAGCTTTAGGACTACAGCAATTAAATTTTGGAGGAAGGCAATTCAGTCCATAACACTCCATAAACATTTACTGAATTCCTATGGTGTTCCTGCAGTTTTTCTAAGCTGTAAGGAAACAGCAATGAAGAAAATAGGAAAGGTCCTTGCTTTCATGGCGTTTATGTTTACTTGTGTGTGTGTCTCCACGCACATGTGAGAAGGTATAATGATAGCAGGCAGACAATAAATAAGAATATATATTAATGTATGTATAGAACATATATTTCAGACAATGGTGATTAGATGTTATTAAAATAAGATAAAGTGATAATGGATGTGAGTGACTGGTCGTCAGAAAGATCTCTTTGGGGAAACGATATGTGAGTGGAGACCTGAATAAGAAGGAGCCTGCCATGTGAAGGTGGGGTTAGGAGGGCTTTCATTATTCGCTGCTGAGTCTATAACAGTCAATCGACACACACAACCATTGCTTTTTAAATTAAATAACCACGTCATCTAGCATATGGACATTTACCTTGCCATTGGATTCGATTATACAAACTGATATATACAGGATGGTCATCAGTACATTGAACTATTCTTCTAAAAGTTAGTGTAATGTATATTTTTGACATGAAATGGTATTTATGAAATATTGCTGGGTTAAGAGAATAAATTATAAAACAGCATGTATCATTTGATTTAGCTTTATTTAAATGAGTGATTTTAATTTTCCTCATTTTAATTATCTATGCATTATATAATAACATTCATTTATTTTGAAATTAAAATAGCTAAAATAAGGAGAAACAATTGTAATAATAAATAAGATTTTCCCAGAGAGGGCTATTCCTAATCTTGAGGAAGGAATTGCTAATGGTAAAATTTCATGGATTACAGTGAGAAATAACTTTAGGTCATAGTGTGTCTTGTCTCTGCCAGGCACAGTGTTATGTGCTTTGTAGGAATGATCTGTTCTCATCCTTATAACAAACCCTCATTCTCATTTTTTTTCTCATTATTGTCCTTATTTTACATATGAAGATATACATAAAGAACTTGTGTGATTTGTTCAAGGTTACACCCAGTGATAAAGCAGTTTTAACCTCAGATCTGCCTGATGACAGAGTTCAAGTTCCTAACTGTGGTGCCTTACTGTTTCTGAGGAGAAAATTGTGCTGTAATATAGGAAGGTACTCGCAATCCAAGACTTATCTGTAAGTGAATTTGCCAACTTCTTAGGGAAATGGGAACATGAGGCAGGAAGGAAGCTAGCACTGGACCCATTAGATCAAATGGGCCTCATCTGATGCATATGGATCCCTGTGGCTAAGAATCAGGATGTGTGGAAACTGGGCAAAACCTGCTGGACCCTGCATGGGACTAGGAGCCAGATGGGAAGTGCTCCTTTAGAAAGCCGGGACACAGGAAGAGCTACCCACGTAGCGAAAGGGCCAACGAAAAACCCCACGGGCAGTTAACAAGGAATATTATATTTTTGGATCTTGGCTTTGGGCAGAAGAATAAAAAAAAGTTTCCTCTGAATATTCATGACCACTGAGTAGTCAGCCCCCTCGGGTTTGGGACAGACACTATATGGTCAAGAAGATACACTCTGAGAATTATAAGATAAAGTGATATCAAGTCTGTTGTACCCCAATTGCTGACAGAGGTGAACATAAATATTTTCTGGAAAACCCACCTTTAGTCCGGGATTCAAGGAATTCCCAAAGGTGAATTCATAAAATCAAATTATACAATGCACAAGGAAGTAAGCCACCCTGAGTGAGAGTCAGCAACAATTACAAAGAAGAAAACCAGATGCAAAATGTCCTCAGATGTTGGCATTGGCAGATAAAAATTCCAAATAGATGTTTAATATCCTAAAGAAATAAAATCATTTAAAAATACACGAGGAACGAGATGCTTTCAAAAATGACCACTCGTATTTGTAAAAGACACAAGTAGATTTCCTAGAAATGAAAATTCATATAAATAAAAATGTCAGTTGAAAGGTTAAACCGCTTATTGTAGCTGAGGTATGAGTTAGTAAACTGGACAGTAGGTCTAAAGAAATTACCCATAATGCAGCACAGAGAAGCAAAAAGGGAAAGCGTGAATGAATGGTTAAAGAGGCGAGAGGGTTGTGTGAAAGAAAGTTGAATGCAGGCTAGATATATACTTCAGGCCGCCTCTCCCATGAGATGTGAGCAACCATATTTAGGGGGCTTAAAAGGAATGAAGTTCTGGCCCTTGAGAAGATTTCCCTTCACCACTACCCTTCAGAACCACACTTGTGTTAGACTGTAATGATCATTCCAAAATAAAGTGCAAACTTATCCAGAATATAGGCCCCTGCTTTTTCAACTGGAAATAGGGAATTCCCATGGAAGCTTGCATGTGGATTGAGGGTAAGGGGAGTGGAACAGGTGTGTGTAACAAGAGACCGAGACTTGCTCTTGGAATTGGATTGTGCCTTCTTCCAGGGATGTTTGAGTCTGCTCTTGATAATCCATTTTCCACTTAATGACAGAAAACTCTGTGCATGTCCAGCTTTACAGTTTTGTGGATTAGATACCACCCAGTTCTGAATGCCATGATGAGGCATTCACTAAAGAGCTAGCAGCGGCTTTTCAAAGGAAGAATGGTTGTTGGCAGGTAGAAGACAGTATGGCCTTCCATCAAGACTCTTTGCATACGCCTTGTGATTCTCTTATTGGGGTATGCCAGGGGCTCCACAGAGCCTCTCTATCTGCCACAGGCACTTCAAGAACCACTGAGTCTGCTTCGTCTGTGGCCCAGGTGGCAGGGCGGCTCTCATCACAGCCTTGTTCTGCTACAGAACTCTCTGTCACACTGGCCCAGCCTTACAGATTACACATGAGTGGACCAGAATAGTACCCCCCAACTGTAGTATATGTTAACTCTAAAGTCCAGAGAGGCCCGCTATGGATTGCTCTTTTTTCTCCATGGCAGATGATATAAGATGAGCAGCTTATCTCTCATTTTAGAGGGAATATTCCAACACTTTTGGACCGCTCAATAGCTCACCAGTGTGGCAGGCCCCTGAACTTTTGCAGATTTTACATTGGTCTGGCATGCATATGTCAAACTGAGGCATCTAGAGTGTTTTATAATTTCTATTCACCATGAACAATCAGCATAATGCCATCAATGAAATGGACCAGTATGACTTCAAGATGAATAAGGGCCTTCTGAACAGAACAGGCTAAGCATAGCCTTGAGATAAAATAGTTAAAGAGTATTTCTGGCCCTGCCACTTGAAGGCAAACTGTAGTATGTGATTATCTTTACTGAGTAATACCAAACACTCATCTGGAAGAAACTTCATCCTCAGCCTCCTAGTAGCTACTCTATCTGTCTGTGGATGGAGCCCTCCAGTTAGCCTTGCAAATTCTCTCCCCATCTCCAGCCTACCCATTTGTATCCATACTCACCCACACAAGCAGCTGTCTGTGCCTGAGAGCTGTGGTTTCCTCTCTCCTGCCTGCCTTGATGGGGTCTTCAGGCTCATCTGGGTGGGAGCTGGGTAGGAGGGAGCTTCAGTTTTTGCTCAGATCTTTGATCTGTGCCCAGCACTGTGTCTCCAGCGCTGCAGAAGTAAAAGCTGCTGTCTTCCGGGCTTGTGTTGTTCACAGTCAGAGTTGAGAACCTTAGGGTTGGACGGCTGATGGGAAATTTGTCCTTAGTAAATCCACTTTCATAAGTGGCCTCAGAGCCCTGATTCGCCGTGGCAATCAGTGTCAAGCTCTGTCCCGGGAGCTGACTGTACCAGAACATTAAGGCGAGTTCGGTATCGACCTCACACTGAATCTTCATGGTGGTCCCACGTTGACAGATGGCCCTGCTTGGCTTTTGAGAGAGGAGAGCACCGAACACAGAGCCTAGTTCCAGAGACACAGAGAAACCCATGAAGGCTGACAAGCTTGTCTCTAGGCAAGAAAGTTTCTTTACTATTTACTTCTTTACTACTTACTTCTTTACTATTTACTATTGGCTCCTGAAGAACCTTGTAGCATTACCTCTAGTTTGTTCTGCCAACCCTCATGCTGTCAGAATCCTCTTATCCAACATCTTCCCCTCATCCTCCGACTGGTGACCCCAGACCCTCTACTCATTTACTCAGCCTTAGCATTAACCCCAAGCTCCCCACTGGATAAGGCTCATACCTAGTTCCAGGAGAAGTAGCAGAAAAGTCAGCATCTTTAGGTGATACCCTCTCACTTTCCCTGAGAAAAGTCACTAAGAAGTCAAATTCAAGTTCATCTTTCCTCCCCACTGTGTAGTTCCTTCCCTACCAGGTCTGTTCCCCTCCTGCAGTAGGAAGTTGAGTTTCTGCAGAATATGGAGAAAATTAGTCTGCCCTCTAGTGGAGCTGTGTGGCTCTTCATTCACAAGGCATCCACGCAACTGCCTTCTATCTGCCATGTGTCCACCAACTTCCCATCCCTCATTACTGAGCACCACATATGAGCAACCCTTTCGGTATAAAGCAAGAATGGGATGCATTACTGAGCTCAAATAACTAAAGGTAACGTTTCAGAATAGACAGAACCTTATGACTCAGCATTTCCACTGTCTGCTGAGTTTCCACTGTGATTGTCCCAAACCGAACTCATTATTCTTCCCCAACACATACTCCAGTAAACTACTTCCTGCTTCCAAATTCCTCCCTCCCAATAAAGAGTATCCCAATTCATTTGGTTCTCCAGACTCAGACATCACTTTATTGCCTCTTTTCTCCTCACCTGCCTCACTTATCAATTCACAATTTAAGTACACTTTATCTTTATTGTCTCTCATATCTCTTCCCACATTTTGGTCATCACAGTCATAATTATTTGCTTCCTCTTTACTTAATCCCTGGACATTTGTAACAAGGTTTCTTCTATTCTAATTCAGCTCAATATGGACTATAAAACAGATCATCACTCTGGAAAATTTGACCACAGTGCTATAACTCTTTTTCTATCATCCGACTGTTTTCCTCCATCATGTAACTATCTGAAATAGTGTATTCTGGCGTAAAAGCTGAGCTAAAATTTTTTGAGCACTTACCCTGTGCTTTATATGTATTATTTCAGTCTATCTATAAATTAAGATACTATTATCCCATTTTTACAGATTAGGAAATTTTACGGATAAGACATAAAGATCTTTTTTGTTTTTCTGCTTTATCTCCCTCTCCACCCCCAGTACATAGTTGTATATCTTAGTTGCAGGTCCTTCTAGTTGCGACATGTGGGACGCTGCCTCAACGTGGCCTGACGAGTGGTGCCATGTCCTCGCCCAGGATCTACACCGGCGAAACCCTGGGCCGCCACAGTGGAGTACGCCAACTTAACGATTCAGCCACGGGGCTGGCCCCAGACATAAATATCTTAAATAACCAATCCAACTTCACATAATGTAAGAGTAAGTGACAGAGGCAGGACTCAAATCCATGTCTATGTAACCCCAAAGCCCAAAAGTCAACATGAGGACCATTGATTGCCTTACTTTGCCATTGCTCAGGTCTTAGTGGAGGAGGATCTGGTGGATGACTGAGAATGACATAGAGGCCTGACACTCTAAAGGAAACAGAGACTCTAGAAAGAAATTCTTGCAAAACAAAACTATATTTCCTTGATTCTGAGATTCCATCTACTATAAGATGCATTATTAAAAACATAATTCTTAATTATGGTGGTTAATACTACTACATTAGAAATGAGCATTGATTATAGGATTTACTGATATTTCAGGAAATTAAACTGTGAAAAACAAATTACCTTGGAGCTGGCCCTGTGGCCGAGTGGTTAAGTTGGCATGCTCCGCTGCAGGCGGCCCACTGTTTTGTTGGTTTGAATCCTGGGCGTGGACATGGCACTGCTCATCAAACCACGCTGAGGCAGCGTCCCACATGTCACAACTAGAAGGACCCACAATGAAGAATATACAACTATGTATCGGGGGGCTTTGGGGAGAAAAAGGAAAAAATAAAATCTTTAAAAAAAAAACTAATTATAAGAGAGGAAATTTATACCTTTTGTATACTGGTAAAATATATGGAATAATCCCATCTTTCTCGACCTGCAGTGATACATTAAAATTTTGTAGTCAAATATATCAACCTTTTTTCCAAAATAACCCCAAATCTTTTTCTATTTCATTAAGCTTAAATCCTTCTGAAATCACCAAATGACCCCTATTCTTCACAAAATTCCACATCTTTTCCCCTTTATTGGTATTCTCTTTGTTCAAAACAATAGCAAGGATATTCTTCTTCCTTTTCATGCTCTTCAAACTGCAATGGTCTCTCTAGATTTTTCTTTCAAGGTGTGTCATGGGTACCAGATTATCATATAATTTTAATGTATTTATTATATAAATAATACTTGTGCATGATTAAAATTTCAAAAAATACAAAACAGAGAGCAAAACATAAGTTACCCCCTCCAGAAGCAACTAGTCAATAGGTTTCTTGTGTATGTTCTTAGAAATATTCCCTGTTTGTTTAAGTTCACGGGTATCTGGCTTGTCCTTTTTTCACACAGATGGTAGCACACACCTCAAATCTTCCTGCACCTTCCTTCTTATTTTATTAACCATGTATTCTTATTCAATATATTCCAAAGTTTATTTTACATCAGTACATACAGATCTTCCTCATTTTTACTTCCCATGTAGAAGTTGAAAGTATTATAATGAATGTGCATGTGCCTGACACCTAGATTTAGCACGTAGGTAAAGCTGTTTATTGCTTTATCATATGACCATCTATCCATCGTTCTATTTATCCATCAATCTATCTAAGTTTTAAAATATATTTAAAAGTTAGTTGAAGGCATGCTTCATCCCTAAAGACTTCAGCGTACATACAATTAACTAAAGTTCAATATTTGTTTATAGTTCATTTTTCTTCAGGTAAAATCTGAATCAGGTAAAATGAACAACTCTTGAGGACCATTAAGTGAGTTTTGACAAATGCACACACCTGTGTAATCCATCAAGATACAGACTATTTCCATTATCCCCAAAAGTTCCCTCATGCCCTTTCTTAGTTGATCCCCACCTCTAAAGTCTTGGAAGCTACCAGTGTTCTGATTTTTTAATTATAAATTAGATATTATTTCCTAGAATTTCATGTAGATGGAATAAACACAGTATATACTCATATATAAAGCTTCTTTCACTCAGAATAATGTTTTTGAGATTTACCATATTGCAGGTATCAGTACTTCATTCTTTTTTGTTGTGGTGGACTATGTCATGATATGCATATATGACTATTTGTTTAGCTGTTCTCCTATGAATGGACACTCAAGACATCTCCAGGTTTTGGCAATTGTGAATAAACTTCCTATAAACGTTCTAGTTCAAGTCTTCTTTGTAGATTTGTGCTTTCATTTTTCTTTAGTAAATAATTAGGAGAAGGCTTGCTGGATCATAGGAGTAGATGTATCTTTACTTTTATAAGTAACTACCAGATCTTTTTCCAAATTGGTTGTACCATTTTCCACTTTCACCAACAATATATGAGAGTTTGGTGGGTAAAAATCCTCCCCAACATCTGGTGTTGCAGGCTATTTAATTTGAGTGGGTATGTGGATGCTTAGTGGTATCTTATTGATTTTAATGGGCATTTCCTTGATGTCTAAAGACATTGCACAGCTTTCTGTGGGCTTATTGGTCATTCATATATATATTCATTTTTGAAATGTCTGCACAAATCTTTTGCCCATTTTGAAAAAACTAGATTAAAAAATTAATTGGTTGTTGAACTTCTTTATAGATTCTTGATACCAGTACTTTTTCAAATATATTTTGTAGGTATTTTCTCCCATTCTATGGCTTGTCTATTCATTTTTCTATGGCATCTTTTGTCAAGCAGAGGTTTTTAATTTTGATAAATCCTATTCTATTATTTTCCTTTTATAGTTGTTATTTTCTCTGTCATGCCTGAAAAACAAACCTTTCCATTATGTAGAAGTGTTATTTACTTAGCTTTTACATTTGGGTCTCTGATGCTTCTCAGATTAATTTTTGCATGTGGTATGATTTAGAGGTCAGAGGTCTGCTTTTCTTTCTTTTTCCTCCAATAGATATCAAGTTGTTCCAGCAGCATTTGTTGAAAAGTCTTTCTTTTTCCCGATGTATTACTCTGATGCTCTTATAAAAAATAAATGATGATATAAGCGTAGGTCTACTTATTGGATTCTCATCCCATTCCAATTTTTTTGTTCATTCTTATGCCAGTACCACACTGTCTCAGTTACTACAGCTTTATCGTGAGTCTTGAAGTCAGGTAGTCCAAGTATTCCAACTGTGTTCTCTTTAATTATTGTTGGATATTTTAGAGTGTCAGGAGCTCAACTTAGCTGGGAGAGAACTGAGCTGCCAGGTAAGAGAGTAGCTGACTAAAGCCACAGCCAGAAATGAAAGAATTAAGCCTAATCCCTTACTGTGTTGGTATAAATGAGACTAAAAGCAGAGATGGTGCCAAAGCCCCCTGTTCCATTTCCCACATGGATCTGTGCACTGGGCAAGGGGCAGGTGGATCAACGGAGACATGAGGTCAGCTCGTGTTCAGGGAGCCCCAGACAAAAGGCTCTGGCAGCTATGGGAACTCTGGGATCAAGGCAGGGAGGTCTAGGGGAAGTGGCAGGAATAGAGAAATACGGGGTACAGTATCAGAGCATAGAAAAGTGTCTTCAAGGTTTCCCCCTCCTTGCCTCACAAAGAGATCTCAGCAGAGGTGTCTGAAGAAGACGTCTGCCCAAGGTCTCAAGTAAAGAGACCAAGGAATGAAGTCTAAGGACCAGCAATGCAGACATGTGAAAGAGCATGACCAGCTGTTGCGGGAGAGAGGTCGAGTCGTTGTCCTTGACTGTAACTCCCTTCAGAGACTGCAGTGCCCGGCTGTGTGTCGAGTCTGATGTGGGAAGGGAAGCTTCCCCGCTGAGGCTGCCAGGTAGGTGTATGTGGAGTTTCGCAGCTAAAACTAAGTGAGAGGTGTTGGAAGGAGCAGGTGCACATCTTAGGAGAGGAACATGGTGTAGTGCTCTTTCTACCAGGGGCTCAATGGAGGTGATGTCAGCTGTGCTGCGGATGGTCCCAGAGAGCCCCGGAACTGACTCACAGCGCTTAGTCCTGTTCTGTTCTCTTGTGGTGATTTTCTCAGCCGGGCAATGCTTGCTTGGGAAATAAATACCTTTAGAGAATTTGTAGGACTCAAGACACCCTAAGGACTACTGAAGGCAAATGTTTGAGATGAGGTGTTCTGTTATCTGACGTTATTCTGTGAAGCCGTGTTTTCTCTGTTCTGGATGTTGACCTCAGACAGGAGACCAGTGATTTCTGCCTTTTCTCAGAGAAAGAATTCACCCCTTCATTTCAGTGGGACCTCTCACAAAAACATGGCAGGTTATTTCCTTCATTAGTTCCTTTGCCTTAAATGTTTTATCCAAAGTCAGCTCAAGTGTTGTCTCTTATATGAACTTAATCCTGAATATTTTAATGCACATTGATTTCAGTTTTTCTCTGAATTCCTCTTCATACAAATTTAGCATTGAATCAAAATATGTTTTCATATGTCTGCTTTGTCTCTTTAATAGCTTTGCATGTTCCCTGCAATTTGGGATTTCTCGTATCCTTTACCTTTCTTTTGTATTCTCAGAGGAGAATAGGCTCAATGAATATTTCCTGACTGGACAGTAGATGTTTCATTCTTAAGAATAAACAGACATTTTCTCCAGATGACTGTGAGTACAGACATAGCCTAATTCTTAACACTTTCTGCATCATAGTTTATTCCTTCTCTGTTAAGAATTTTCCAATAAAACATACTTGACCATTTAGAGAGCCTGGAGAAAGATTTATTTTTATCATAATTGTCCTTATTCTTTTCTTTTTGTTGAGGAATGGTGGCCCGGAACTAACATCTGTACCCCTCTTCCTCTATTTTGTATGTGGGTCGCTGCCTCAGTGTGGCTTGACAAGTGCTGTAGGTCCACACCCAGGATCCGAACCCGTGAACCCCAGACCACAGAAGTGGAGCACTTGAACTTGACCACTACACCACGGGGCTGGCCTCAGTTTTTATTTTTCTTGACTGAATGAACAGAATTCAAATTCCACAAACTTTCTCAACAAGCACTAGGACAGTTAAGTTTATCTAAAGCTAGAGTTTAGAATGTGTGGGCGCCCTCTAGTGAATATCAATCAAGAGCAAAGACAAGGAGCTGAGTAGCCTGTATATAGTTAAAGGTTCTAGCACAGGAACCGGAAGGAAAAACCGATATAAAAGGGTGGAGCAGGAATTCTTCAGTGTGACTCTGTGAGAGGACTGTTCTTGTTTGGGGCAGAGTATCATAACTTTAGCTTGGGGACAACACAGTTGGTCAGGTTAATGTCAGAGTCATGCCCCTCACTTGGAAAGGGGTGGTGAGTGGGGCTTGAAAACATCCCATACTTTCCTGCCAAGATGTGGGCCTGGTTTCTCCTGAGTAGCTGCCTTTCTTCTACTTGGCACAAATGTGCCACAGGAGCCAGCATGACTCAGCCCTGAGTTGGGGTCACTTCCCTCTTCCATCTGCTCTTTTTGTGCAGAGAGGATGTGGCTGTGCAGTACTGTGGATAAGCTGCTGGCACAGAGGTACACAGATGTCTGGTTGGTGCTGGCAGAATCCAGGATCAGGGTGAAATTCTCCTTCTTCTTTCTAGAGACACTGTACCCTTCAGGGGCATCTCCTTCCTGTTTATCGCCAACACTGTCTGAGAAATAGAGCAGCTGTAGCCCCAGAGCTGGGTCTTGTCGATACCAGAACATTGAGTTGTGGTCCATATTCTGTTGACAGTCCATCACAACTTTGTCTCCTCTTCTTTTGACCAGATATCTTTCGGTTTGCGTTACTGTTGCATCCATGAAGCCTGTCAGAGAAGGATAGAGGAGATGAAAATAGGACCCCCGGAAGCCAGAAGAGGGAAAAATCTTCTCTCCAGGGCCTAGAAATAATAGGACAGGGGTTTGCTGCCAATTCCCTGGACTCATCTTGTCCCAGGAAACAAAAGGCCACAGCACAGAGGAGAGTGAATCCCATGGTGGATTTGAGGCAAGAATGGTCTTCTCCCGGGCCCAGGCTATAGGTTGATTGTCTATGATGTCATTGTCCCTGCCCAAGTTCATGGCCCCTCAGCCATCCTCCATATTCTGGAGAGTTTAGAGTTGCTAGAGGGAAAGCCATCCCTCTTCCTTGTGACAGTGTCAGTGTGTGTGTGTGTGTGTGTGTGTGTGTGTGTGTATGTGGATAAAAGTTAACAAAGCAGGCCTGAGATGGCTGTCTTAGAAGGAGCTGTTTGCATAATAGACCCTTGGCTTGCATCTGGGAACTTACATTTCGGGAGTGTTCCCACTGTTTAGAAACTGGTCAGTGTGGTTCACTGTGCCTGGACTGTTGCAGAAACAATGTGGTTTATGTGGAAAACCCTCTCTGCCCCTTTGACTCTGGAAGATTGGTATGTGCTGGGCACAGGGTGCCTATGTACTCAGCTGTACTAGTTTTTTAGAGCTGCCATAATAAAGTACCATAGACTGGGTAACTTAGACAACAGAAATCCCTTTTCACTATTTTTCTTTTTTTTTTTTTTTAAAGATTTTATTTTTTCCTTTTTCTCCCCAAAGCCCCCCGGTACATAGTTGTATATTCTTCGATGTGGGTCCTTCTAGTTGTGGCATGTGGGACGCTGCCTCAGCGTGGTTTGATGAGCAGTGTCATGTCCGCGCCCAGGATTCGAACCAACGAAACACTGGGCCGCCTGCAGCGGAGCGCGCGAACTTAACCGCTCGGCCACGGGGCCAGCCCCGCTTTTTCACTATTTTTCAAGCTAGCACTGTAACATCAAGGCATCAGCTGGGTTGGTTTCTTCAAGGCCTTTCTCATTGTCTTGTAGGTGGCCGTCTTCTCCCTATGTCTTCACATTGTCTTCCTTCTGTGTTTGTCTGTGTCCTAAATCTCCTCTTATAAAGGCACCAGTCGTATTGGGAAAGGATGCACCTCAATGACTGTATTTGACATTAATCAACTCTTTAAGCCCTTATCTCCAAATACAGTCACATTCTGAGGTACTGGGAGTTAGGACTTCAACATACGAATTTTCAGGGGACAGAATTCAGCCTGTACCACCAGCTGCCAAAAATAACTAAGAGGCTGAGTCTCTAATGAGTTTCTCTGGGCAGAAACATAGGACACAGCTTGTTGCCTTTCCGTTGCTGGGGTGAGAGTGCACGCCCTCCCGGAAGGGAAGAACATAAGGACATCACACATGGATTCCTCCAAACCCTGCTTGTGTCTTCCTGGTGGTCTGGCTGTGGATCCTCACTAGATCTGGGTAATAAACCTTAGTGTGAGCACCACAACGTGCTGAGTGTGTGAGTCCTTCGAGGGAGTCTCTGAAAGTGCATCTCCCCAAGTGGGGAACTCTACAGTTCTCTCTCCCTCTCTCTCAATATTTATTTCCTTCACAGCAGTTTTAATTTGTCGTACAATATTATTCCATGACAATAATTCCTACAAGTCATGCATTGCTTAGAAGGGCAGACCTTGGAACTCGACTGCCTTGGTCTGAAACCAGGTTGTTTTAATTATTGGCTGTGACTGTACACCAATTCTGGGCCTGAGTGTCCTTATGGGTAAAATGGGACTGATGAACATACCAGCCTCACAGCGTCGTGGTCAGAAGGCAACAAGTTGATAGAAATAAACTGCTCATAACCACACATGACTGAGTATATGTAGCCATCAAAAGCACTGCTTATCTCTACCACCATCCTCTACTGGATACTGATTTGTATCAGGCAGTATGTTAAAATTCTTCACTGACAGAAGATTTCTTTTACTCAGCATCCGTATGTTAGACTTTGGGCTAAGTTTTTGTCTTTTTAGATTTACCTTCCAAAAGATTTCTGCAGGAATTGTTTTTCAGTGAATTCTAATCTACAAAACAGAAGCTACAGTTAATATGCCTTCTTTTGCCACCATAGATGTGAAATTATCATTCAGTATCAAGCTTCCTATGCCATCTCTGTTGATTCCTTCTCCAGCTTCAGGTGACTTTTGTAATAGGCACCTCACTCAAACAGCGTCAGACGTTGCTTACCTGCTAGGAAGGAAAAGCTACAAACTCCATGCAGTTCTGACAGTAACCTTCAATTCTGTTCCCTGAATTCCTGTTGAATCTCTTAATCTGAAGTGGTCAGAAGAAACATGTCTTCCCGTGCGTTCTGGTCAACTTCTATCCTCCTGTTGACAAATAGAAATGGCAAGCAATAAGATAGATTGGAGTATATGAGGAAGCCATTTGGTGTAAACCTAATTCGGCCTGACCTTGTTTTTCCAAAAGGGCCTGACTGTGGCCATTGAGCACACATTGTATATCTGCTTTAGACGTGCACTATGGCAAGAACAAAGGCCCTTGAGATAAAGTTGCCCCTCCCCACCCCCATGGCATTTCCTTAAGGATAAGCATGTTTCCTTAGGCTAGGAACTGATTGCTGCACTCACCTTTGATCACCCAGCTCACCTGTGACCACTCAGCTGCAGACAACAGACTACCACCCTGCTGTGTTCACTGAGACAGAAGACCTACCTGCTGTGTCCATCAATCCCTGTGCCGACAGAGCAGTCTTGCAACTATTGTAAAAGGGACATTTCAATCCTATGTGAAACATCGTCTCTGGGGGTATATAACCACCCTGTGCACCCTACTTCTTCGGTGCCCTTTCTTCCTTTTGGAAGAAAGGCCCCGGGCCATGGTCCTCAGTTTTTAGCACAGGGTGGGGGGGGGTGGTGGTGGTGGTGAACTCTCCCAAATTTTCATTTATAGATTGGTTATGGATTATTTTCGTCAACACTGTTGTGCTTCTCTCTGCATTTGAAATGATTTGCTTTAGCATTTAGGAGATTTTATGGGATTCCTAGTAGCTCCCTGCCATCCTGAGTGCAACTTTGCATCCAAGTTGGCATCTTTTTGTTTTTAGATCTTTTTTTGTGTGTGTGTGAGAAAGATCAGCCCTGAGCTAACATCTGCTGCCAATCCCCCTCCTTTTGCTGAGGAAGACTGGCCCTGAGCTAACATCCATCCCCATCTTCCTCCACTTTATATGTGGGATGCCTGCCACAGAATAGCTTGATAAGCAGTGCCATGTCCACACCTGGGATCTGAACTGGCAGATCCTGGGCAGCCGAAGCAGAAAGTGTGAACTTAACTGTTGTGCCACCTGGCTGCTTCCCTCCTTTTTTTCATATGGAAAGATTCGCCCTGAGGTAACATCTGTTTCCAGTTGTCATCTTTTTCTTTTTTCCCCTCCCCAAAGCCCCAGTGTATAGTTGTATGTTCTAGTTGTAAGTCTTTCTAGTTCCTCTGTGTGAGTTCTAACCACAGCATGGCAACTGACAGATGGGTGGTGTGGTCCGTGACCGAGAAAAGAACTCGGGCCACTGAAGCAGTGAGAAGGCCGAACTTTAACCACTCGGCTGTCAGGGCTGGCCCCAGGTTTGCACCTTGTATTGTGAGGTATCACCACTCATGCGGCTTAAAACATATACTCAGGTTTTGGCAATTGTGAATAAACTTCCTATAAACATTCTAGTTCAAGCGCTTTTTGTAGATTTATGCTTTCATTTCTCTTGATTAAATACTTATGAGTGGAACTGCTGGATAATAGGCGTAGGTGTATATTTATTTCTATAAGAAACTACTAGAATGTTTTCCAAAATGATTATACCATTTTCCGTTTTCACCAGCAATATATGAGAGTTTTGGTGGCTAAAAATCCTCAGCAATATCTGGTGTTGCCAGGCTATTTAATTTGAGTGGGAGTAGTGGTTGGTATCTCATTGTGGTTTTAATGTGCATTTCCCTGATGTCTAAAGATGTCGAGTATCTTTTCATGGGCTTATTGGCCATTCATATATATTCATTTTTGAAGTACTTGCACAAATCCTCTGTCAACTTTGAAAACACTAGTTTTAGAAAAATTAATTGTTGTTGAACTTCTTTATATATTCTTGATACTGGTCCTTTTTCAGATAGGCGTTTTGTATTTTCTCCCAGTCTATGGCTTGTCCATTCATTTTCTTATGGTATCTTTTGATGAAAAGATATTTTCAATTTTCATGAGGCCTATTGTATTAATTTTCTTTTATAGTTGTTATTTTCTACATCATGTTCAAAAACAATCTTTCCGTTATGTAGAAGTTTTATGTGCTTAGCGTTTACGTTAGAGTCTCTGATACTTCTCATATTGATGTTTGTATATGGTACGATTTAGAGGTCAGAGGTCTGCTTTTCTTTCTTTTTCCTCCTATAGAGATCACGTCATTTCAGCACCATTGGTTGAAAAGTCTTTCCTTTTCCCAATGTATTGCTCCGAAGCCCTTGTCAACAATAAATGATGGTAGAAGTGTAAGTCTACTTCTTGGATTCTTATCCCATTCTGATTTTCTTTTTCTATTCGTATGTCAGGACCACACTGTCTTGATTACTGTGGCTTTATAGTGAGCCTTAAAGTCAGATAGTCCAAGTCCTACTGGGTTCTTTTTAAATATTGTTGGCTATTTTAGAGTGTCAGGAGCTCAGCTTGGCTGGGAGAGAGAGCTGGGCTATCAGGTAGGAGAGTAGCTAATTAAAGCAACAGCTGAAAATGAAAGAATTAAACCTAATCTCTTACTGTGTTGGTATAAATAAGAGTCTAAAAGCAGAGACGGTGCCAAAGCCCGCTGTTCCATTTCCCCATGGATCTGTGCACTGGGCAAGGGGCAGGTGGGTCAACAGAGACATGGGGTCCTCCCCCTGTTCAGGGAGCCCCAGACAAAAGGCTCTGGCAGCTCTGGGGACTCTGGGATCAACGGGGAGTTCTAGGGGCAGTTCTAGGAGTAGAGCATTATTGGCTGCTGAGTCAGAGTAGGGAAATGTGTCTTCAAGGTTTCCCCCTTCTTACCTCACAAAGAGATCTCAGCGGAGGTGTCTGAACAAGAGCTCTGCGCAAGACCTCAGATAAAGGGACCTAGGAATGAAGTCTCAGGGCCTGAAATGCAACTAGTGAAAGAGCGTGACCAGCTGTTGGGGGAGGGAGGCTGAGTCCTTGACTGCAACTCCCTGCAGAGATGGCAGTGCCCAGGCTGTGTGCTGAGTCTGGTGTGGGGAGGAAGAATTTCTCCGCTGAGGCTGCCAGGTAGCTGTATATTTAGTTTTGTAGCTAAAACTAAGTGAAGTGAGAGGTGTTGGAAGGAGCAGGTGCCCATGTTCCTAAGAGAGGAACATGGTGTAGTGCTCTTTCTACCAGGGGCTCAACTGAGGTGGTGACAGCTGTGTGGGGATGGTCCCAGAGAGCCCTGGAAGTGACTCACAGTGCTCAGTCCTGTTCTGTTCTCTTGCGGTGATTTTCTGAGTGTGAGCAATGCTTGCTGTGGGAAATAAATAATTTTCAAGATATTGTATGACTCCCAGACACCCTAAGGTCCACTGAAGGCAAATGTTTGAGATGAGGTGTTCTGTTATCTGACGTTATTCTGTGAAGCCGTGTTTTCTCTGTTCTGGATGTTGACCTCTGACAGGAGACCAGTGATTCCTGCCTTTTCTCAGAGAAAGAATTCACCCCTCCATCCAGTGGACCTCTCACAAAAACAGTGTAGGATATTTCTTTCATTAGTTCCTGTTGCCTTGTTTGTTTTCATCCAAAGTTAGTTCAAGTCCTGTGTCTCATATGAACTTAATCCTGAACGTTGTGATGCACATTGATTTCCATTTTCCTCTGAATTCCTCTACATGCAAATTTAGCACTGAATCAAAATATGTTTTCACATGCCTATTTCATGTCCTTAGTAGCTTTGTAATTGCCTGCAATTTGGGATTTCTCATATCCTTTACCTTTCTTTTGTATTCTTAGAGGAGAATAGGCTCAATTAATATTTCCTGAGTGGACAAAACATGTCTCATTCTTAAGAATAAACAGACATTTTCTCCAGATGACTGTGAGTACAGACATAGCCTAATTCTTAACACTTTCTGCATCATAGTTTATTCCTTCTCTGTTAAGAATTTTCCAATAAAACATACTTGACCATTTAGAGAACCTGGAGAAAGATTTATTTTTATCATAGTTGTCCTTTTTCTTTTCTTTTTGTTGAGAAATGGTGGCCTGGAACTAACATCTGTACCCATCTTCCTCTATTTTGTATGTGGGTCGCTGCCTCAGTGTGGCTTGACAAGTGCTGTAGGTCCATACCCAGGATCCGAACCCGTGAACCCCAGACCACAGAAGTGGAGCACTTGAACTTGACCACTACACCACGGGGCTGGCCTCGGTTTTTATTTTTCTTGACTGAATGAACAGAATTCAAATTCCACAAACTTTCTCAACAAGCACTAGGACAGTTAAGTTTATCTAAAGCTAGAGTTTAGAATGTGTGGGCGCCCTCTAGTGAATATCAGTCAAGAGCAAAGACAAGGAGCAGAGTAGCCTGTATATAGTTAAAGGTTCTAGCATAGGAAACGGGAGGAAAAACCGATATAAAAGGGTGGAGCAGGAATTCTTCAGTGTGATGCTGTGAGAGGACTGCTCTTGTTTGGGGAAGAGTGTCATAACTTTAGCTTGGGGACAACACAGTTGGTCAGGTTAACGTCAGAGTCATGCCCCTCACTTGGAAAGGGGTGGTGAGTGGTGCCTGAAAACATCCCATACTTTCCTGCCAAGATGTGGGCCTGGTTTCTCCTGAGTAGCTGCCTTTCTTCTACTTGGCACAAATGTGCCACAGGAGCCAGCATGACTCAGCCCTGAGTTGGGGTCAGTTCCCTCTTCCATCTGCCCTTTTTGTGCAGAGAGGATGTGGCTGTGCAGTGCTGTGGATAAGCTGCTGGCACAGAGGTACACAGATGTCTGGTTGGTGCTGGCAGACTCTAGAATCAGGGTGAAATTCTCCTTCTTCTTTCTAGAGACACTGTACCCTTCAGGGGCATCTCCTTCCTGTTTATCGTCAATACCGATTGAGAAATGGAGCAGCTGTAGCCCCAGAGCTGGGTCTTGTCGATACCACAACATTCTTTCATGGTCCATATTCTGTGAACATTCCATCACAACTTTCTCTCTTATTCTTTTGACCAGATAACGTGGGGTTTGGGTTACTTTTGCATCCATGAACCCTTGAAAGAAAGATAGAGGAGGTGAAAAAAGAGGCCCCCAGGAAGCCAGATGAGGGAAAAATCTTCTATCCAGGGACTAGAAGTAATAGGACAGGACTCACCTACTCCCAGAAAACAAAAGGTCACAGCACAGAG
The DNA here is from genome assembly GCF_041296235.1 of Equus asinus. Lineage (NCBI taxonomy): Eukaryota > Metazoa > Chordata > Mammalia > Perissodactyla > Equidae > Equus > Equus asinus. The sequence continues at coordinate 195,719,325 of NC_091790.1, read as the reverse complement.
GAGAGTGAATCCCATGGCAGGTTCGAGACAAGAATGGTCTTCTCCTAAGCCCAGGCTATAGGTTGATTGTCTATGATGTCATTGAGCCTGCCCAAGCTCATGGTCCCTCAGCCATCCTGCATATTCTAGAGAGTTTAGAGGTGCTAGATGGAAAGCCATCCTTCTTCCTCATGGAACTGTCAGTGTGTGTGTGTATGTGTGTGCGTATGCAGACAAATGTTAACAAAGCAGGCCTGAGGTGACTATCTTAGAAGGAGCTGCTTGCATGGTAGGCCCTTGGCTTACATCTGAGAACTTCGATTTCGGCAGTGTTCCCACCATTGAGTAACTAGTCAGTGTGGTTCATTGTGCCTAGACTGTTGTGGAAACAATGTGGTTGATGCTGCACACACACTCTGCCTTTTTGAGTCTGGAAGGTTGGTACATCCTGGGCATAGGGCGCCTAAGTGATCAGCTGTATTAGTTTGCTACGGCTGCCATAATAAAGTACCTCAGATCAGATGACTTCATCAACAGAAATTTATTTCCTCACAATTATGTAAATTAGAAGGTCAAGATCAATGCATCAGCTAGGTGGATTTCTTCTGTGTCCTCTCTCCTTGGCTACAAGGCAGCGGTCTTCTCCCTGTGTCTTGAGATCATCTTTTCCGTGTGCGTCCATGTCCTAATTTTCTCTTTTTAAGGACACCAGTCATATTGGGAAAGGGCATAGTCCAATGACCACGCTTAAAAGTAATCATCACTTTAAAGACGTTATCCCCACATACAATCACATTCTGAGATACTGGAAGTTAGGATTTCAACACATGAATTTTGAGGGAACACAATTCAGCCCATAACACCAGCTGCTGAAAACAACTAGGATGCTGAGTCTCTAATGGGCTTCCCTGGGCAGGAACATTGGACACAGGTTGCTGACTGTTCGTTGCTGGGGTGAGAGTGCGCGCTCTCCCAGGAGAGAAGAACAGAAGGGCATCGCACATGGATTCCTCCAAACCCTGCCTGTGTCTTTCCCTGGTTGTCTGGCTGTGGATCCTCACTAGGTCTGGGTAATAAATCGTAGCATAAGCCCCACAACTTGCTGAGTGCATGAGGCCTTCGAGGGAGTCTCTGAAAGTGCATCTCCCCAAGTGGGGATTTTTTTTTTTCCTGACCAACTCTGATTAGGAAGGCATTGCTGTTCTCTCTCACTCTCAATATGTGTTTCCCTCACAGTAGTTTTAATATTTCATAGAATATTACTTGATAACAATAATTAGTACCAGTACTATATTGGTTAGAAGGGCAGACTTTGGGGCTCGACTGCCTGGGTTTGAAACCTGGTTCTTTTACTTATTGGCTGCGACTGTGGAGCAATTCTGGGCCTCAGCGTGCTTATGTGTAAAATGGGACTAATAGAAGTACCAGCCTCACAGGGTCATGGTCAGAAGGCAGCAAGTTGACATGAATAAACTGCTTATAACCACACAGCACTCAATATATGTAGCCATGAAAAGCACTGCTTATCTCTACCACCATCCCCTACTGGATACTGATTTGCATCAGGCAGTATGTTAAAATTCTTCACTGACATAAGATTTCTTTTATTCAGCAGCCTTATATTAGACTTTGGGCTAAGTCTTTGTCTTTTTAGATTTACCTTCCAAACTATTTCTGCAGGAATTGCTTTTCAATGAATTCTAATCGACAAAACTGAAACTACACTTAAAATGCTGTCTTTAGCCATCAAGGATATTAAACTATTATCAAGTGTCCTACGCCATCTCTGCTGATTCCTTCTCTAAGCTTCAAGATGCTTTTGTAATAGATCCCTCAGCAGAGCAGCATCAGGTCCTGCTGTCCTGATGGGGAGGAGAAGCTACAAAACCCAGTGCAGTTCTGACGTTAACCGCCAGTTCCATTCCCTGAATTCCTGGTGAATCTCCTAACACGAAGTGGTCAGAAGAAACATGTCTGTTTTGTGTTCTGGTTCAAGGTCTGTCTTCCTGTTGTGCTGCTCTCTGCTTTTGAAATGGTTGTCTGTAGCATTTAAGAGGAGTTTTATGGATTCCTAGTAGCTTGCTGCCATCCTGAGTACATCTTTGCATCCAGGTTGGCATCTTCTATTGCGAGGTATCAACGCTTTCATGACTCGAGACATCTTCAGGTTTTGGCAATTGTGAACAAAATTCTTATAAATATTTTAGTTCAAGTCTTTTTTGTAGATTTATGCTTTCATTTCTCTTGAGTAAAAACTTAGGAGTAGAGTAGCCAGCCCAGTGACATAGTGGTTACACGTGCTCAGCTTCAGCAGTCTGGGGTTCATGGATTCGGACCCCTGGTGCGGAAGTACACGTCGATCATCCAGCCATGCTGTGGCAGCATCCCATATATAAAATAGAGGAAGATTGGCACAGATGTTAGCTCAGGGACAATCCTCCTCAAGCGAAAAGAGGGAGATTAGCAACAGATGTTAGCTCAGGGCCAGTCTTCCTCACCAAGCAAAACAAAAACAAACAAAACAGAAGAAAACAAAATAAAAAAACGTAGGAGTATACTTGCTGGATCATAGGGGTAAGTGTATGTTTAGTTTTATAAGAAACTACTAGAGCTTTATCCAAATTGGTTATACCATTTTCCACTTTCACTAAGAATGTATGAGGGTTTTGGTGGCTACAAATCCTCCCCAACATCTGATGTTGCCAGGCTATTTCATTTGAGTGGGTGTGTGGATGTTTAGTGGTATCTCATTGTGGTTTTAAGGTGCATTTCCCTGATGTCTAAAGACATTGAACATCTTTTTATGGGCTTACTGGTCATTCATATATATATATTTATTTTTGAAGTATCTGCAGTAAACTTTTGTCCATTTTGAAAAAATTAGATAAGATAAATTAACTGGTTGTTGAACTTCTTTGTACATTCTCAAGCCCAATCCTTTTTTTTTTTTTTTAAGACTTTTATTTTTTCTCCCCAAAGCCACCCAGTACATAGTTGTATATTCTCCGCTGTGGGTCCCTCCCGTTGTGGCATGTGGGACACCGCCCCAGCATGGCCGGATGAGCAGTGCCATGTCCGAGCCCAGGATTCGAACCAACGAAACATGAGGCCGCCTGCAGTGGAGCGCGTGAACTTAACCACTGGGCCACGGGGCCAGCCCCAAGCCCAGTCGTTTTTTAGACGTATGTTTTCTAAGTATTTTCTCCCATTCTATGGCTTGCTTATTCATTATCTTATGATGTCATTTCTTGGGCAGAGAATTTTAATTTTTATGAAGTCTATTATATTTTTTCTTTTATACTTATTTTCCATGTTCTGTCTAAAAAAACTTCCCATTATATAGAAATTTTTTATGCTTAGCTTTATATTTGAGTCTTTGATGCTTCTCATATTATCGTTTGAATGTGCTAAGATTTAGTGGTCAGAGGTCTGCTTTTCTTTCTTTTTCCTCATATGGATATGAAGCTGTTCCAGCACCATTTGATGAAGAGTCTTTCCTTTCCCAATGTATTACTCCCATGCCCTTGTCAGAAACAAATGATGGTGAAAGTGCAGGTCAATTTCTTGGATTATTATCCCGTTCCAATTTTCTTTTGTCTATCTTTTTATCAGTACCACACTGTCTCGATTACTGTAGCTTTATAGTGAGTCTTGAATTCGAGTAGTCCAAGGATTCCAACTGTGTTCTTTTTAATTATTGTTGAATATTTTAGAGTGTCAGGAGCTCAGCTCGGCTGGGAGAGAGGCCTACGGTGTCAGGTAAGAGTAACTGATTAAAGCAATAGCCAAAAATGAGTTAACTCTAACCCCTTACTGAGATGGCAGAAGTAAGAATCTAAAAGCAGAGAAGGTGCTGAAGCCCCTTGTTCCATTTCCCTCATGGGTCAGTGCCCTGCTCGAGGGTCAGGTGGATAGACACAGATGTGGAGGTCATCTGCCTATCAAGGGAGCCCCTGACAAAAGGCTCTGGCAGTGTTTCAGTCAAGGGGGTGTATGGTAAGGGGGTGCTAGGAGTAGTGAAGTACTGGGTACTGGGTCAGAGTGGGGAAAAGTGTCTTCAAGCTTTCCCCCTGTTTCCCTCACAAAGAGATCTCAGCAGAAGTGTCTGAAGAAGACCTCTCCCCAAGGCCTCAGATAGAGACCTAGGAATGAAGTTTCAGCGCTAGCAATGCAAATATGTGGAAGAGCACGACCAGCAGGGAGGGAAGGGTGCTGAGTCCTTGACTGCAACTCCCCGCAGAGACGGCAGTGCCCCGGCTGTGTGCCGAGTCTGCTGTGGGAAGGGAAGCTTCCCCGCTGAGGCTGCCAGGTAGCTGTACATGGAGTTTTGCAGCTAAAACTAAGTGAGGTGAGAGGTGTTGGAAGGAGCAGGTGCCACGTTAGGAGAGGAACATGGTGTAGTGCTCTTTCTACCAGGGGCTCAACGGAGGTGGTGACAGCTGTGGGGGGATGGTCCCAGAGAGCCCCGGAACTGACTCACAGTGCTCAGTCCTCTTCTGTTCTCTTGCGGTGATTTTCTGAGTGTGAGCAATACTTGCTGTGGGAAATAAATAACTTTCAGGATATTGTAGGACTCCCAGACACCCTAAGGTCCGCTGAAGGCAAATGTTTGAGATGAGGTGTTTTGTTATCTGACGTTATTCTGTGAAGCCGTGTTTTCTCTGTTCTGGATGTTGACCTCAGAAAGGAGACAAGTGATTCCTGCCTTTTCTCAGAAAAAGAATTCACCCCTTCATTCCAGTGGGACCTCTCACAAAAACAGTGTAGGATATTTCTTTCAATAGTTCCTCTTGCCTTATTTATTTTTATCCAAAGTCAGCTCAAGTCCTGTGTCTCATATGAACTTCATCCTGAACGTCATAATACACATTGATTTGCTTTTTTCTCTGAATTCCTCTATGTAAAAATTTAGCACTTAATCAAAATATGCTTTCATATACTTGTTTTGTCTCATTAATAGTTTGACAAATTCCCTGCAGTTTGTTATTTCTAATACCCTCTACATTTCTTCTATATTCTCAAAATAGAATAGGCTCAATTAATGTTTAATGACAGGATGGTAGATGTTTCACACTTTAAAATAAACAGATACTTTCTCCAGACAACTGTGAGTACAGACGTAGCCTAATTCTTACCACCTTCTGTTTCATACTTTATTACTTCCCTGATCAGAATTTTCCAATATAATAGCCTGACCATTTTGAGAAGCAGGAGAAAAATTTATTTTTAATAGAGTTTTCCCCCTTTTAAATGGAATGAGCAGAATTCCAATTCCACAAACTTTCTTTTGAATCAGGACAAGGAGAATTAAGTTTATCTAAAGAGTTTAGAATGTGTGGGCGCCCCCTAGTGAAATATCAGTCAGAAGCTAACACAGGGAGCTGAGGAGCAATTATACAGTGAGAAGTTCTAACATGGAAAAGGCAGGAAAAACTGAAACAAAATGGTAGAGTAGTGATTCTTCAGTGTGAATATGTGAGAGAACTTCTCCTGGTTGGGGCAGAGTCTAATGAATTTAGCTTGGGGACAACACAGAAGATTGAGCAGTTTAACTTCAGACTCAGACCCCTGACTTGGAAAGGGGAGGTGAGAGAGGCTTGAAAACATCACATGCTCTCCTGCCAAGATGTGGGCTTGTGGGCCTCGTTCCTCCTGAGTGGCCAACTTTCTTCTAATTGGTACAAATGTGTTACAGAAGCCAGCATGACTCAGCCCTGAGTTGGGGTCACTTCCCTCTTCCATCTGCCCTTTTTGTGCAGAGAGGATGTGGCTGTGCAGTGCTGTGGAGAAGCTGCTGGCACAGAGGTACACAGCTGTCTGGTTGGTGCTGGCAGACTCCAGGATCAGGGTGAAATTCTCCTTCGTCTTTCTAGAGGCACTGTACCCTTCAGGGGCATCTCCTTTCTGTTCATCGTCAACACGGTATGAGAAATGGAGCAGCTGTAGCCCCAGAGCTGGGTCTTGTCGATACCAGAACATTGAGTCGTGGCCCATATTCTGTGAACATTCCATCACAACTTTCTCTCTTGTTCTTTTGACCAGATATCTTTCAGTTTGGGTTACTGCTGCATCCATGAAGCCTGTCAGAGAAGGATAGAGGAGATGACAAAGAGGCCCCCAGGAAGCCAGAAGAGGGAAAAACCTTCTATCCAGGGACTAGAAATAAAAGGACAGGACTCACCTAGTCCTGGAAAACAAAAGGCCACCACACAGAGGAGCCTGATCCCCATGGCAGGTTCAAGTCAAGAATGGTCTTCTCCCAGATCCAGGCTATAGTTTGACTGCCTACGATGTCCTTGTCCCCGCCCACACAGGATCCTCTGTCATCTTCTACATTCTAGAGAATTTAGAGCTGCTAAATGGAAAGCCATCCCTCTTCCTCATGGGAGTGTCAGTGTGTGTGTGTGTGTGTAAAAATGTTAACAAAGCAGGACTGAGTCAACTATCTTAGAAGGACCTGCTGGCAAGGTAGGCCTTTGCTTGATTCTGGGAACTTAGATTTCAGGATGTTCCCACCTATTAGTAAAAGGTAAATTTGGCTCACTGTGCCTGGACTGTTGCAGAAACAATGTGGTTTATGCTGCACACACGCTCTGCTTCTTTGAGTCTGGAATGTTGGTAAGTGCTGAGCACAGGGTGCCTTTGTGATCAGCTGTATCAGTTTGCTAGGGCTGCGATAATAGAGTACCATGTACTGGGTGACTTCAACAACAGAAATTTATTTTTTCACTATTTTGTAAGCTAGCAGTCTGAGATAAAGGCGTCCGCAGGGTTAGTCATTCAATGCCTTTCTCATTGTCTTGTAGGTGGCCGTCTTCTCCCTGTGTCTTCACATTGTTTTCCCTCTGTGTGTGTCTGTGTCCTAATCTCCTCTTAAGGACACCAGTTATTCTGGGAAAGGGCCCAACCCAATAACTTCATTTGACTTTAATCACCTCTTTGAAGACCTTAGCTCCAAATACAGTCACATTCTGAGGTACTGGGGATTAGAACTTCAACATATGAATTTTCAGGGGACAGAATTCAGTCTATATCACCAGCTGCCCACAATGTCTGGGGTGCTGAGTCTCTGATGGGCTTCCCTGGGCAGGGACACTGGACACAGGTTGCTGCGTTTCCGTTGCTGGGGTGAGAGTGCACGCTCTCCCGGGAGGGAAGAACATAAAGGCATCGCACATGGATTCCTCCAAACCCTGCCTGTGTCTCTCCCTGGTGGTCTGGCTGTGCATCCTCACTAGGTCTGGGTAATAAATCGTAGCGTGAGCACCACAACGTGCTGAGTGTGTGAGTTCCTTCGAGTGAGTCTCTGAAAGTGCGTCTCCCCAAGTGGGGAACTTTACTCTTCTCCCTATCTCTCAATATATATTTCCCTCATAGTGGTTTTAATTTTTCATACAATATTTTTTAACCAAAATAGTTGCTACAAGTCACACATTGTTTAGAAGGGCAGACTTTGGCACGAGACTGTCCGGGTTTGAAACCAGGTTGTTTTACTTATTGGCTGTGACCATGGACCAATTCTGGGCCTCAGAGTCCTTATGTGTAAAACGGAACTAATAAAAGTACCAGCCTCACAGGGTTACAGTAAGAAGGTAACAAGCTGGCACAAATAAACTGATTATAACCACACATGACAATATACGTAGCCATTGAAAGCACTGCCTCTTATCAATACCACCATCATCTACTGGATACTAATTTTGTGTCAGGCAGTATGTTAAGATTCTTCACTGACATAAGATTTCTTTTACTCAGCATCCTTATATTAGACTTTGGGGTTAGTCTTTGTGTTTTTAGATTTGCCTTCCAAAATATTTCTGCAGGAATTGTTTTTCAGTGAATTCTAATCTACAAAACTGAAACTACACTTAATATGCCCTCCTTAGCCACCATGTATATTAAGCTATCGTTCATAACCAAGGATCCTACTCCATCTCTGCTGATTCCTTCTCTAAGCTTCAGGATGCTTTTGTGATAGGCATCTCACTGAAGCAGCATCAGGCCCTGTTGACCTGCTAAGAAGAAAAAGCTACAAACTCTGGTGCACTTCTGACATTAACCCTCAGTTCTCTTCCCTGAATTCCTGGTGAATATTAAACCCGAATATGTCTGTCTTTTTGTTCTGATTCAAGGTCTATCTTCCTGTTGTGCTGCTCTCTACTTTTGAAGTCATTGGTTCTAACATTTACGAGATTTTATGGGATTCCTAGTAGCTCCCTGCCATCTTGAGCACATCTTTGCATCCAGGTTGGCATCTTCCATTGCAAAATATCTCCAGTCCCTCAGTACTCATATCCTACACATCTGTCCTTAAGTACATATTTAGTGTGCTGGAAATATTTAGTTGTAGATATTTCTGTTGTGATTGTTACTGAGTTGCCTCCATAGGTGTAGGTATAGAGAGAGATGTGATTCTTCTCATGGGCAATAGGCTAATTCCTTTATAAAGCACCTTCCTTTTCTGTCTGCTTGTTGGTGGTGGAGACACAATGATGCAAGTGCCCGCATGGGCAGGTCCACCTGGAGATGGGGTGGAGACAGTGGTGCACCAACAGTTGGGTTGTGGATGAGTCTGGCCCCAGGTGCGGGAAATAGGTGTGCATTGTCTGCAGAGAATTAGAAGAAGAGGAAGAGGAGGAGGGGGAGTGGGGTAAGAAATTAAGAGACGTCACAATCAAATGCAAAACCAAATTTAAAAGGACAGATTGTCAAAGTAATAGGAGAAATTTGAATATAACTTGGTAGTATATAATATTAAGGAATTACAAGGGCCGGCCCCGTAGCCGGGTGGTTAAGTGCCTGGCTTTGCCGGTTCGGATCCTAAGTGCAGACCTACATACTGCTCATCAAGCCATACCATGACGGCATCCCACATGGAGGAACTCGAATGACTTGCAACTGGGATATACAACTATGTACTGCGGCATTGAGGAGAAAAAAGAAAAAGAGGAAAGATTGGCAACAGATGTTAGTTCAGGGCCAATCTTCCTCAAAAAAAAAAAAAATCGTGGTGGCGGTAGATTAAAAAAATGTGTACAGAGAAAATAAGCATAAAAAAAGGAATTACACATAATTTTGTTAGGTACAGTTATATTATGGTTGTAAAGGAAAATGTTATTTTTTTAGGGCTTACTAAAATCTGGAGTAAAATATTATGATATCTGGAAATTGCTTCAAAGTATATCAACTAAAGATGGCAGAAAAAGAAGGAGGAGGAATGGCAAACGTTAGTTATTAAATCTGGGTAATAGGGCTGATTTTATTAATCTCTGATTTTGTGATTGAAATTTTTCACAATAAAACAGTTGAAAATGTTGTACCATGAGAAACATGGAAAGCATAAATTAATTTCACCTAATGCTTCACCTTCAACGTGCTTCACGAAAACATTAAAATAAGCACTCTCTTCTGTAAAGCAATTGGTTTATACTCTTCAAAACTGTCAAGATTACAAAAGACAAAGACAGACTGAGGAACATTCCAGATTAAAGAGTAAAAGAACACAACAATTAAGTGCAAGATGCAATTCTGGATTAGACCATGAACCAGAATCTTTTCTTTTTTAGAAAAGACATTATTTGGACAATTGCCAAAAATGAATAAAATATGTACTGACGTCAAAAAATTAAACCCAATTAAAAGTTGTTCTGATTTTATTATCAGCATGTGCTAGAAATTCTAAACAGTTTTGGTGACAAAAGACTCCTTCCGTGCAATATTTGCCACTCTACGACCGGCTTATTTCACTTAATGCAAAGCGTCAAACACTGAGAGTCAGAGGGGAGAATGGCCGATGCCAGGGGCAAGGCGGAGAAGGACGTGGGGAGTTGCTGTTTGACAGGTATAAACTTTCCATTATGCAAGATGATTAAATTCTAGAGATGCGCTGTGCAACGTTGTGCTCATAGTTAACAATATTGGATTGTACATTTACAAATGTGTGAAAAGCGATCTCATGTTCAGAGTCCTTATCAACAAAAACAAAACGAAAAAACCCAACTCACCAGGTGATTTTGGTGCACATTGAGAACCACTGATCAAAGCAAAAGGATCAGATCCAGGTGCCACGTGAGACTTAGACATTCTAGTAAAGTTTCACTGTAGTTATTCCACTTACATCATCTATTCAAATTTCCTAATGGTATATATATTTTTGAAAAATTGCCTATGTACAATGCAAATCAGTCATAACCATAAAACAGTTTCTATGTTTTTACCAATTATATAAAATAGTCAATTATAAACATTCAGATTAAATTCCTTAATTTTGACACAACTGTAAAAATCTAATATCTAATCCAACAGAGGATCTTATTGTAAATCAAGCATTTTGACTGTTACTCAAGACAGAAACCCTTTGATCCTGTTTCACTGAATTATTTGCTTATACAAAGTGTTTCAAATCAATAAATCATTCATATCTCTACTAGAATGGGTTTTCCTTTTTATTTTTTTTACAAAACATGTAAAGTCTGAAAGCTTCTACTGTTGGTGGGATCTGTAATTACACAATGTAATCTGATATGCTTAATTGAAAGGTATTAAACTAAGATTAAAATTGTTCTCTGGTACATAGAGGTAGCTAAAAGATTTTTCCCCAATTCAAAAAAATAAGATTGCTTCCAGAAAAAATCTTTTGTTGGTTTGAGTTATAAACAATTTCCATGTATGAGTGTATATATATATATATATATATATATATAAATTTATATATAAACATTTGTGTATAGGAACACCTACACACATATGTGTTTGTGTTTGTATGCACGTGTATACATATATATGTATATACATGGGTGTGGGTGTGTATTTTCTCACTTAACAAGCATTGTTTCTAGGTGGAAGTTGAGTGTAGAACTCCCAGTTATACAGTTTCCTCTGTCACCCCCTGGCTCAGCTACAAGTAGTGTTTAAGTAGTAAGTTCCTTGAAGTTTGGAATTATTCATGCCCCCTTCAGGCATTTGTGTCCCCAACCCCTGCAGCACAATATATTTCTCTATTTATACAGTAGATTAAAATAAGCCTAGTCTTTTTCCAGATGTGAAACAGAACTTGAGTCACTTCAATCCTGTCACTATGTGGAGACTTTTTATGTTTAAAATTTTAGGTGGTGAAACAGAGTATTTACTTGGAAGCGTACGATCTTTGTTTGTAAATACAAATTCCGGTTCTTACATGAGATCTTTTATTGAATCTGAATAAGATCTTTAACATTGAAATGCATTAATGTATTCTTATTTTGTAATTGTTGATTGCTTTTTAAATCTAAAGAACAAATCAAGAATATGCTGATTATTAGTGATTACCATATGACTGTTAATGGAACAGAATTGTTGTATAGAGGAGGGGAATGCTAAAATGTTGTTTGCTCTGGCAGTCAAATGGGCTAGATACACCATGGATGACAGGCAAAGGATGCTGGACCTTTCTTTGTCACATAGAAGAGAAATTCCAAACGGAGAGCTACTCAGGGAAAGTGAAAACTCCTTCCTTTCCTCACAACAGCAATTTGGCAGCAGAGGGTCAATATGCCTGCTCCAAGCTCAGTGACCCCAGTAGTTTGTGTGACGGGCACCTCCCAGGAGAATTCCTCTCCAATCTCCATCACCATGGCTCATTTCTGGGGCTGGAGATGACTGTGGAGTCCATGGCTATAAAATTCTGTCCCTGAACATGTAAAGGTGAGGAGACTTCTACAGAAATGGGGCATATCTAGAGCAGAAATTGGCAGCATCTATGTTTAGTAATAGCATCATCCAAGTAAAAATCTTGTCTCTCAGAGACTTTTTTCATCAGCTTTGTTATCTAAGCTGCTTATAAAAGGGGTTCTTAGCTGGGAAAGAGAGATGAGGAGGACAAATCCTGATTCAAATTCTTGAAGGCATCTTAGAATCCTTGCATTGATATTTATTGAACTCTTGCTGTATGCCAGGCACTGGAAATACAGTCATGGACCACAGAGCATGCTCCATACCTCAAAGATCTTCCATTCAATTCTCCATCCTGTATATCAGGCACAATGAGGAAATTTCTATCAAACAAAAACTTAATACAGTAAGATTATTGCAAAAATGAGATGTGTAAAAGGTTTGTTGTGTGTTCAAGAAATGACCAGAGACCTCGTGGGGAACCTGGGAAGCAACCATGAGCTCTGGAGGGTAAGAATGAGCTTTCTGGGTGAAGCTGGAAGAGGAAATGCCATGTGCAATTGCATATTATCTTGGTAGGTGGGTGGCAGTCACCGCTGAAATGCAGTTATAAAATAACTCCGAATAAGGTGTTGAACCCTGAAGAACTGAAATCCAGGGCCTGAGACCTGAAATTACAAAGGCAGTTGGTATAGAGAAGGAGTAGAACTGGCTAATCCCATGCAGTTGTGAGTGAGGGTCAGTGTGGAACAGGGAAATGCAACGGGCTGGACAGGCCTGTGGGGCCCTGGAGAGTCTGAAGATCACAGCCTGTCTGAGTGAGAAAGAGCTCCCTCTAGCAGGCAGTGCGAGGGAAGCTGGATTGATGTCAGGTGAATTCTGTTAAAGGACTTGGGTTGAGGAAACCGTCTTGAAACAGCAGAAGAGAAGTAAGGAAAAGAGGACTGGGACAGCTCATTCACAGGAGTTCTCCTCCACCATGACCTGGAGTAGACTCCTACTCATGGGGGCTCTGGAGCTCCAAATGTCTCCTGCAGCACGAGGAAGTGGGAAAGGCTTCTGAGTGCTTCTGTGGGGGCAGTAGCTTCCTCTGGTAGGGGTAGGGCTCAGGAAGGCAGAGCCACCTCTCTCCTTGTGATAACCCTTCTGTGCAGAGAGGAAGTAGCTATGTAGTGTTGTGGATTAACTGCCGGCAGAAGTCTCTGAGAGAGCTGGATGTCCGAAGCTGCGAGAAATGCCCAGTCTTATTTTAAAAGACACCATGTCTCTTCGAGAATTCCCATTTGTTTATACTCCTGCCACTAACTGAGTAATTGATTGTGGCCTCATTCCTGGCTCTTGTCTGGAGCATCACATATAGGTCACAGTACATATTTTGGTCACATCTCAGAGTCATCTTCTTTTCTGACCCTGAAACTTGATAAACTGGGATTTCAGTGATACCAGCATCCACAGACGTTGTGGATAAAAAGAGATGGTACCTCTAGGGGCTGGCCCCGTGGCCGAGTGGTTAAGTTCGCGTGCTCCGCTGCAGGTGGCCCAGTGTTTCGTTAGTTCGAATCCTGGGCGCGGACATGGCACTGCTCATCAAACCATGCTTAGGCAGCGTCCCACATGCCACAACTAGAAGGACCCACAACGAAGAATACACAAGTATGTACCAGAGGGCTTTGGGGAGAAAAAGGAAAAAAATAAAATCTTTAAAAAAAAAAAAAAAGAGATGGTACCTCTAGAGAACGCTTAGGAGGGGTACCAATGTGTAACCACCAGGGAAAGGCTTCATGTAGGGTTCTGGCAAACCAAGTTCAAGGACACCTGGCACGTGCCCATGAACCACCTATTCCAGGGAGATAAAGGGCTGTACAACAGCGAGGCCCTAGTTCTCATGGCAGGTGAGTTCATGGTGGGGTGTCTGTGTTAGCTCTGGTGGTAGTGAAATAAGACCTGGGTTCTCATGAGTCAGCCTGTGATGTCATCATGTCTGCCAGTTGCCTGTGCTTGGAACCACCTTCTGAAGACCAGAAGCCATGCCCGTTTTCTCCATAGCATCAGATAGGATTTTTTGTATGATCAGTCAACTCAGAATGAAAAGTAGCTGGTGACATCTGTTTGCACAAGACCTATAGTGATATATTCTTAGCTTTGTTCTCTTCTTGAACTTCTTATGTCTCTATGCACATTATTGTTTCAGCATCACACAAATTTTTATTAATGTAGAAGGACTGAATTTTCTAATTCTTTCCATAGCCTGGATCCTTCAATTGAATCTTTATCAATTCCAGTGTCTCTCTAAATTCCGCCTCGAAATTGCTTTTAACAATTTACCCAAATCTCCAAATTTATATTCATTCCACTGACTCTTCTGCTGCAAGAGTTCCATCTTCAATGACTCTCCTTAGTGAGGAGTATGCGGAAGTTTCCCTGCTCCTGAGCCTGCATTAACTGTGCTCTATCCCACCGGGGTTTGATGACTGAAGTCAGTGTGTTATTGAAGACTATGATATAGAAGAGAAATGACTGTAATACCCCTACCTCTTTTCCCTTTAATTCTTCCTCCAGATACACACCACCGTTCAGCCCACCCATTCTGTCGGACAACGTCTGTGCTCAGTTTTTACCTTCCTTAATTCAGCCCAAACATTGAGATATTTTTCTTCTCTTAGCTTAACCCAGGTCTATAATATGTTTTCTGTTTCAAGCTTTCATCTTTTATTCTTAGAAATTCCCAATTACTCCTTTCTACATTTGTTCAAGTAAGAATGTATCTCATGTCTAGTTCTTACATTCAAGAAAATTATAGGCGATCCCAAACAAAGAAGCTGGGAGAAAATTGTGACTTCTCCTAAAAGCACAGAGACCTGGAGTCCTGGATGGCCTGGGACAATCTACTATTTCATATATATATGTGTGTGTGTGTGTGTGTCCTTGTGATTGTGTGTCACTCTATGTATGTGTATCTGCCTCTCTTTATTTTTGCGTGCAATTTGTGCTCCCAAACTTCTTGGTTAATGACATGGAAAATTGGATGAGTTGGTTTTTATCAAGACTGGCAGGGCGGTTAAGCTTGTAGAATATGATGAGTTGAGTCTGAAGTACTGATAGAGATTTCGACTGACATTATCACGTAAGAAGTTGCATAAATTGTGCTAGAGCTCAGATTAGATGTCTGGTTAGAATACTTAATTTGAGAGGTATTGGAACAGACATTTTTATTAAAGTGATGAAGTTGGATGATGTTGTTTAGAGAAAGTATGTAAAGTAATAAGATGGAAAAGGATGAAATACTGAAAACCATTTTTAAGGGAAGAATATATAAATAGTAGTCTATAAAGGATATTGACAGTGAATGAAACAAAAATTAAAACAAATTGTGAATAGTGTTCTATCTTAGTCTGTTTAGGCACTATAACAAAATACTACAGACTGGGTAGCTTATGAACAACAGAAATTTATTGTTCACAGTCCTAGAGGCTAGAAGTCTGAGATCAGGGTGCCAGCATTGTCCAGTGGGGACCCTTTATTGATTATATAGACTTCTTGTTGTACCTTAATTTGGTGGAAGGGTCTAGGGATCTTTGTGGGGATCTCTTTTATAAGGCCACTAATCCCATTCATGAGGGCTCCACCCTCATGACCTAATTGCCTCTCAAAGGCCCCTCATCCTAATACCGACATATAAGGCATTAGGATTTCAAGATGAATTTTGAGGGGGCATAAACATTCAGGCCATAGCATGTTCCAAATCTGAAAATTCACTAAACCTTGTAGATATTTCCTTAGCATGTGTGAGATTGGTTGAGGTGGAAATGAGGCATTGGAAATAGATTCCATAAGGAAGACTGAGACTGGGTTCTATAAGGAAAGTTTAGAACAAGAATTCCCTCAGTTATAGGAAACAAAGGGCTGAGTAACTGGTGCCTAAGGCACGTCTAAGTCAGGAATAAGGGTATCCCAGCTCTAGGCTCTAATATAACAGAGGGTACTAAGTTTGTGGATTCAACATAAGTATGAAGGGGTCTGTCTACATCATTGTTGTGCCATAGGCTCCCATGGGATGGGGGTCATTTGTGATGACTTCCAGGAACTAAGAATAAGTTATTAGATGAAGGATCTATTTCATAGGGAACAGCCTTTGGTCTTATAACCTCCACTTACACCTCTGATTTAATTAATATAATTCTATTTATATTGAGCATGTGACAAATGATGTAATGGAAACCCAGCTTGGACCTAAGGAGCAGCAATTTTTGTAGTTCAGAAAGGTGAGGGAAGCTCTTTCGAAAAGGAGGGAATGGTCTCCTGAAAGCCTGTGTGTATGACATCGTGAGATGCTCTGGGAGAAAGCTCATCTTGAAGTAAGGGTGGAGGTGGAGGACTGGCAGGGTGGACTGACCCAGTAATACAGTCAAAGTTCTTGGGAGGATGAGTGGATTCTGAGCTCTGCTGAGTTTTTCTTGCCAGAATGTATATCCTGGATGGAGTTCTCTACATTCCCTTATTCCAGGTTATAATTACTATTTTAGTGGTTGCTGAGGAAGGTATGAAATTGAATGAGCCTTTGTGCAAAAGTCTCTGCAAGACATGGAGGATCAAGATACAGATGCAGTCTTGCCCCTCCAATACAGAGAAGGAAAAGGAAAAGCTTGAGCCAAAGGCTTCCTCTTATACTTCATTAATAGAGGTACCACTTGCAGGAAACTGTACCTGAGAGTGATGATGGAACTTGCTAGGAGCAACATTAGTGTCTGCTATATTGTACCACTTGGTGAAGGAAATGGTGCAGAGCAGAAGCATCAGCAGTGGCTGGCAGATATTTCAGGGCCTAGCCAAAAAAGAAAAGGATCTCACAGATACAGTGGCACCCAAGCTAGGCAACATCTTTGTCAGGGTGACATATGGCGGGGTAAACACAAGGCTGAAGTAGAAAAAGAATAAACTCTACTGAAGTACATGACCACGTCTTGTTTATATACATATGTGAAACCCCTTGGATCTCCCCAAACTGTGTGTGGCGAGGACTTTGTAGGGGCCTTAGATTCTGGTCTGGTGGGAGGAGTGTTGAGGGGATGAACTAAGAGAAGATTGATTCGTTCATTCATTTAACATTGCTCTCTTCAGACACTCTGGAAAGTGTGGAGATTATTAAAAAGTAAATGATATAGACCTCTGCTATCATTAACCTCAGCATTTATTAGCGTAAATTTTAAACAGAAAACAATTGAGTGTGTTATTTGCCAGGAGAATAGAAGTTCAGGTTGTCATAAGAGCATGTAGCAGAGGAACCAACCTGGTCAGGGATTCAAGGAAGTCTTCCTGGAGGAAATGACTTTTGAACTGGTATGCAGAGGAATCATTAGGTAGGTGTCTAGTAGATAGGGAGAGGAAGGGTGACCTATGCGGAGAGAACCTTATAGGTGAAGACCCAGGAGTGGGTCAGCAGAGGACGTGTTTGGGGAACCGAGAGAGTGGAATGTGTCTGGTAGAATGGAAGGCATTTGTGGCAACTGAAGGAAAGAGGAGGTTGACATTAGAGGGTAGACAGGTATGCAGAGACCACATCATGGAGAGTGTCGAGAGGCTGGTAAAGTAACATAAACTCGAGACTTAAGCTAGGGTAATAATGAAGGATATCTGTGGGTTTTCAGCTTGGGAGAGTGGTTTGTGGGTGGAGGCAGGGAGTAGGGTGGAAGGCAGGGTGACTACTTGGAAGGTGGTTAAGGAATCCAGGTGAGAGACAATGTTTGCTGGACCATAGTGTTATCAGTGAGGTTAAAAAATTAGTAAAAATATCAAGGAATTTAATACCTAGCAACGTGGAGTTGGTGGTGATGGATTAGGTGTGGAAGGATAGTGTCTGAGCGACGGTGAGGATGGTTCCTACATCTCTGGCTTGGGCGTTTGTGTGGATGGCAGGACCGTTTGCTGAAATGAGGAGAAGGTGAGATGTCAGATTTAGTAAACAGCTCAGAATGTACTAGTACCCTAAGTGACAAAACGACCAGGAATAGGACGTGAAATACAGGACAAAATTTTGTTGAGGGATTGGATTGAAAATGGAATATTTTGTTTTGGCAACAATGAAGCTCAGGAGGGAGAAAGGATTGCAGTGTGTGCAAAATTCTTTCCCAGAAAAGGAATTCCTATGCCTGACACTAAACCTAACACAGGTAGCTTGTCCTGCCTGAGCTTTGACAAGCTGATATGTACAGCAAGGGAGAGGAAGACACATTACTGAGGGGCTGCATTGCTGGACTCCTGGAGTTGGAGAGTGGAGGAAAGACTACTATGGCACTGATGGTGGGGAAGTTGTTCCTCTTGTTGGATGGGGCTTCCTGAGGGAGGAGCCTCCTTGCTCTTGTGGCTGCCCTTTTTGTGCAGACAGCAGCTGGCTGTGCAGTGCTGTGGATTCACTGCTGGCACAGAGGTACAGAGAGGTCTGGTTGATGCTGGCTGACTCCAGGGTCAGGGAGAAATTCCCCTTGTCTTTTCGAGAGACAGTATACCCATCAGGGACATCTCCCTTGTAAAGAATTTCATTAATTGAATAGTGGATCAGCTTTAGACCCAGCCCTGGGTCTTGTCGATACCAGTACATAGCGTCATGGTTCATATCCTGAGAACAATTCACTGTCAACTTCTTTCCAGTCTATGCAATGAGGTGTCTTGGAGTCTGGGTCACTTTGGCTTCCATGAGGCCTATGAGTGAAGGAGACAGAGCTAGAGACAGCCAAGTGGGGCACCTGATGCTGCAGCCTTTAGGAAAGCACTCCACCTAAGTCCTGCAAACTATGAGCAAGGGTTGCCCATGTGTTCTGGGACTTACCTGCTCCCAGGAGACAAAGCATGACACAGCCCAGGAGCTGTGGGCCCATGGCAGCATCACACAGGTGCCTGTCAGCCTGTGTACTCCAGTTGGTTTCTGTAGTGTCTCCATTTCTGCAGCTGCTTGGCTCTCATTTTCAGGACAGAAGCCACTCCCCTTTCCCCAGAGGGCTGATGTGTAACACAGACCAGTGGGGATGGCAAGGCTTCTGCTCACCGTCCCTTTCCGTGCTTTGCTTTGAGGCTGGTGGTTCTATGCATTTGATAATGCCCTCCTATCAGTATGCTCTTGTCAAACTTGGTAAGTATTTCTATGTTTGGATCTTTATGATGAAAATCGGTGTAACATATTTATCACTTAGAAATGTGAGGACATGAAACTTATAGTCCTCAGAGTTGCACTTTTATACTTTAGACATCCTCATTTCTACTCTGCAGAAGAAATTCCAGGTCTATTCCTCTCTTTGTCAATCACGATATATGTTTTAGTCACTTGCCTTTGAAAAAGTCTCATGTGTAAAACCTCAGTCAAGTCCACATCATGGATTCTTTTGTTGTTCTGTATCCAGTTCAAAATCCTAGAGGCAGGGGTCTTCCCTCATTAGCTGTTTAGAGTTTGTTGTGGGTGCTAGTAGCCGCCTTCCTCAAGGCTGGTGTTTGACATATCTTTCTTCCTTTTCTTGTTCTTTCTCCTTTTCCTAAAGGGACTTTGAAAGACAGAGGTGACATATGCCCTCTTCGATAACTGCACATTGTTACCAGTCACTTCAGTTTCTCTGCCTGCTCTTGGCACCTGGCTTTACTTTCTTGCCTTCTCCACGTGTCGCTCCACATGGAAAGTTTCTCTTCCTGGATACTGTGTTGCACTAAGGCTGGGTTTTCTGTGCTCTGGATCTAAGTCCTGAGGACTCTGCCTGTGGGTGGAGGTGTCATAGCATCTGTTCTTAGTTCTTCCAGCAACTGCACATATTGCTCCCTTTTCTGGGTCAGTATGTCCATCCTGTATTGAGCTCTCTTTCCTGGGGTTGCCTAGAATGTCTTCCCCCTTGAACAGCTTCGAGCTTTCTTTGTTAGAACCAAAGTATTCTTGTGGAGGAAGGAGGAGGAGAGAGAAGGAGATGACTCACTCCATCCCTCCTAACTGCTTCTAACCACAGCTAGAGCTTCTCAGTGCTCTTCTGTATTTGCCAAATCATTACCATCTCCAGGCAGGAGATTGGCCCTCATCTCAGTTCTTTGGCTGCCCTCAGACCTCAGATACGGCTGTCTTGCCCGCAGGCCCCTTCACAGCAGAGGCCCTGCTCTAATAGTCTCTATTCTGTGTGAGTGAGGGAGAGGACATTGTTATCATGACATTAACTCTACTCTAAGAAGGAGTGTGCTCTTTTTATATTTCTGTACCATTTTTCCTTCTGGAAAGGCTGTGAGGGGCAAGCTTGAGTCTTCTTCAGTCCTAGGTGTTGGTGTTGTCCTGGAAAGTGCTCCCTGTCCTAGCAATCATCCCAAATTTCATCTTTAGAAACCTTTCATAGTTTACCTGCATCCACAAAGCTAAACTCTCTGTTTATACTCCTTTCCATTGGATTTTCTCAGGTTTCATGATGCTTAGAGGTGGATAATTACAACCCAAAGGTGTACAGTTTGTCCCAAGCACTTCCTATGTTAGATTAACTCAAGGTTTAGGAGGCAGCTGATTCTATATTCCTATCCTCCCACCAGCTAATTCCCTCCTCTCACACGCATGCTTCTCCCTGCATCCCCCCTCCTGTTGACTGAGGCTGCCCTCATCTCTTCTTTCTTTCTCTATATCAACCCAGGTACTAAAGTGCTTCTGTTAACCTGAGTCTCTGATATCTTTACATTAGGAACCAGTTGTACCTTCCCACTCTTCCTGCCCAGAACCTACCCTCTGATTTCTCCTTCCCAAGGCCACCACATTCAAGAGTTTGGGGAACTTTGCTTCCCTCAAGTGGGACAGGTTCCTCCTTCCCTAGCAAAGGGACTTGGAAGAAATCCTCTACATGGCCAGGAGCTCTGAAACAACTCCCTCCATCTTTTGCTCTTTAACATCTTGCACCTCATTCTGTGCTGCCCATCTCTACATGTCTTCCCTAGACTTCTTCAGGGTGAGCTCTCAGCTCCTCCTCGGAGGCACTGCTTAGTGGATCTGCCCCTTGTCTCATCCACCCTTCCTGGGTAACACTATCTTGACAACAATAATTATGCCGGCCCCTACCCAACTGATGAGCCATTTCTTTGAAACCTCTGTTGGAGAACACAAGTTTTATCCCTTTAAATATATAGAAATCTTCTTTCCGTGGGTGCTTCTGACCCAGATACAGACTGCACAATTTTCACCACACTTCAAATCCTGTTTCACTTATGCTCAGTCCATTTGGTTCTGAGGAAGCCACTCTACTTGATATATTTTCGTATACTGTATAATTGAGAGACCAAATGAGAGATATTTTTTATTGTTTTCTTTTAATTGATGACACAGTGTTCAATTTTCTCCAACTTTCTCTTATCATTATCTGAAATGTAATGTTCATATTAAGGAATACGTTAGTGCCCTCTGGTGGAATATTACAGCAGTAGGCAGAATAATGGGCCTTTAAGATATTCAAGCTCTTGTGGATATGAGTATGTTTAGTTAGATTGCAAAAGGGAGTTAAGGTTGTAGATGCAATTAAGGTTGCTAATCAGCTGACCTGGAATTGAGAGAGTATCCTGGATTATCCAGGTGGGCTCAGTCTAATCACACGGGCGCTTAGCAGCAGAGAAGCTTTCCCAGCTATGTTTAGAGGGAAATGTGAGTATGGAGGCTGGGTCAGAGAACGGGGATGTTTCTGGCTTTGAAGACGGAGGAAGGGAGTCACAAGGCAAGGCAGTGTTATTCTCTCCTACAGCCTTCACAAAGGAAGGGAGCCTCGCCAATTCATTGGTTTTAAGTGAGTGACTCCTGTGTTGGACTTCTGACCTCCAGAACTGTTAGATAATACATTTGTGTTGTTTTAAGCCACTGAACATGTAATAATTTCTTATATCAGCAATATAAAACAAATACAATCACTGAGACTAAAAATCTGTGGCAAGAAAGCGATTGAGATGGGACAGCAAAGGAATATGTATAATAACTGGTCAGGACAGGGCCTCTGGGGATCTTCTATAGGTCTGGGTGGGGCTCATAAGGCAGGGTCACTGCAGGCCTTAGGTTTGCTATTTTGCAGACAGGATGTGGATGCACCGATAAACTGCTGGTACAGAGGGACTCAGAAGTCGGTTACTGCGGGGAGATTCATGGGTCAGGGGGAGATAATTGTTTTCTTCCTTTCTCTCTCTCTCTTCTCCCTCTGTCTCCCTCTCTACTTTTCCTTCTGTATGCTTGAGTGTGTTTATGTGATCATGTTACAGTGGGATGAAAGCTGGAAAATGAATGAAATTCTACTGATATTCACAATAACAAGAAAGTATTCTAATCTCATTCTCTTTGGAAGATGACTTCCTGTGTCCCGTGTCTCAACCTCCATGCCTTCCTTGGTAGAAGCATCTTGGTGGCTCTGTGCTTTCTAGCAGAGGCCGTTCATGCTGTGCTGTCCACTGACTGTCAGACCAAAGGAAGGAATTTGTCCCAATAGAATAGTCCTTCTCTGAATCTTGTCTGTGGGGCTCTCTGCTGGAACATTCTGATTCTAATCCTGTGGAGATGAGATTTGCAGAAAGAGAATATGCCAAGAGAAGAAACTGGCAGCATCTGACTCAAATTCCCGTCCTTATCCCTAAGCTTTTCTTAGGCTGCTCCCAGCTTGGCTTTCTTCATCAGCTGCCCTCTTTCAGCTGCCTGGAAGGAGGGCTCTGTACTAATTTTTTATTGCTGCTATAACAAGTTATCACAAACTTAGTGGCTTGAAATAACACAACCTGATTATCTTACCATAGATTAAAAGTTTGACATGGGTCTCATTGAGTTGAAATCAAGGTTTGGCAGGGCTGTGTGCCTTTCTGGAAATTCTAGGGAATAATCCGTTTGTTTGCCTTTTCCAACAGCTGGAAGTCACTCACATTCTTTGGCCTGCTTCCTCCATCTCCAAAGCCAGCAGCAGTGGGTCAAATCCTTCCCACGTCACTCTGACACAGCCGCTTTTAAGGCCCCCTGAGCTTAATTGGGCCCACTTCTATAAACCAGGATAATCTCCATATCTCTTCAACTGGTTAGCAAATTTCATTGCATCTACAAACTTAATTTCTTTTCCTATGTAAAGTAGTGTATTCACAGGTTCCGAGAATTAACATGGACATTTTTGGGGTCATTATTTCTGCCTACCTGGGATCCTTAACCAGAAAAGGAAGGTAAGGCTGAGGCTGGTAAAATTATTAAAAAATATAATACTTAGAAGGAGAAGTGGAGGCATGCCCAGGATCAAATCATTGTAGACATTGCTGTATTATTTATCTACTCCTTTAACAGCCATAAAATTATGTGTCAGGTGCTGTCTTAGACTATGGGAATACAGACATGAATATAAAAGACAATGTCCCTGCCCCATGTTGATTATGTTCAATTCTTCATTGAACTTGTATGTCATGCCCAGAGGAAGATTCTGGGAAAGGAATGATGGCAAGACATGTCTTTTTACCTTAAAGATTTTATAGCCCAATGAGAAGAAAGCTATACCAATAAACATTATAATTTGATATTTGCAAAAATGGTGGACTGTGTAAGTTATATTGAGGATACAGAGGAAGGAGCCCACCATCTTTTTGGGGAAACAGAGCACATTTCACATAGTGCTATTGTTTTAAGGAATATTTGGAAGACCAAAATGAGTTCGCCAGCAGTGTCATGCAAGGGAAATCGTATGTGCCGCATGTATGGAGATCACTAGAGTTCAATGTTGCTACAGTAACATGAGTGAGAATGTGAGTAGTGGAAGGTGTGACTGGATATTGTAGCAGGATTGTGATCATAAAAAACCATATATATTTACATGGGAAATTTCCTTCACCACCCCACATCTCATCCCAGAGTAGTTTACTTATGTGTCTTCCTAAACACATCACTATACTCATATAGTGGCCCACAACAGATTAGGGAAGTAGAAAAAGACTTAATAGATTGAAGAAAAAAAGACAGGCAATTTGTCAGTATACTTCATATGGTATTGTGCTTTAAGAACTGGTAATCACGTGGAGACAAGGGGATGATTATCTCGTGTGTCAATCAGAGGCTGGATCCAGTCAGGTCATTTTGTTTCCTTCTTTAGTTTCTCCTATGAGGAAAACTTGAAGCTTCTGAAGTGCTGACCCATTCTGCCTACTCACAGCGCATGAGTATGTCTTCCCCAGTGCCCAACTGTGATGGGCTTAATATGGAAACGTATCAGTGATTCAAAAGGAAAAATAAAGTGCTTTTTATTATCATTCTAGACTGTAGTGAGAACTTGACATTCTAATGCAAAGATATCTTTCTAGTGAAAGATTGTAATTTCCTTACTTTCAAAATATTAAAGCGATAGTCATAGTTTTTTCCATGCTTAAGTTTAGATTTTATGTATGGTAGACCAGAGAAAGGCAGTGTGGAAGGAAGTGACATGTTAAGATTTTTGCAATTATGAAGATTACGCTTGGGTAGAAGGCTGACACTGCATTGGATGGGGTGAAGCTGGAGCCAGAGAGATTAATAAGGAGGCTGTTAAATTTATCTAGGGAGTGGATCAAAAGAGCATGAACATGGCATTGATTGCATTGAGAGAATGGATGAAGAGAAAAGTCATGTAGGAGCTAGAAATGAAAGCACTTGAGTATGGATTGGATGTCCAGGGTAAAAGAGGAAGAGAAATGTAGTGTAATTCTATTTTGAATCTTGTATAAGTAAGTGACTCATACTTCAATTCACCAAATCAGGAAACCAGAAGAGTAGCTTGAGAGGCAAAGATGACATGTTGTGTTGAATATGAGAGACTGTTAACATGTCCAGAATTATTTTTTCTATGTACGAAAGTATCTTTTCTCTCCTCTTCTTGCTATCATTCCTTCTCCACGTATAGCAGCAAGCGGAAATTCAGTTCTGCTTAACTCATTAATATTTGAGTTACCCTGACAAGGTCTCTTTTGTTCAATCTTGGAAGGGTAGATCAATTCATAAGAAAAACAGTTTGCTGCTGAATTAATCAGTACCCCAATTATCCCAAATTACTTCTTTAGGAAACTTTTGCAAATTTGCTGATAACAAGAAAACTAAAGTCCCACTAAATAACCTCCTGCTAAATGAATCCTAATAATCATTCTTTTTTTGAGGTCCCACTTTGAAATTGTTAGTTTTCTCACTCATTGAAATTTCAAAGGGTTGTGCTATCTCCCAAAATAATTAGTCAGCTAAGATAAACTATTCCCATGTTAGGCTACCTCAAAATTCATAAGAAGAAGGCTGATTATACATTGCTTTCCCTCTGCCAACTAAGTTTGTTGTCTTTAGAAAAGGTTCTTTTAAACCTCACTCCATCCCATTCATTGGCAGCTGTGCTGGTCTCATCTTTCATCTCTTTTCTCACCCCAGGGACTAAAACAATTTTGCTCCTTATCCTGAGTCTTTGATGTCCTTCTAGTAGGAGCCAGATCCCTTCCACCTCCTCACTTATCCTTCCTAGACCTTCCCATCGCTCTTTTTACCAAGGCCACTCTATTCTACTTTTATATTGTGTCCTTGGTGAAACAGCAGGAAGAGAATTTGACCCATTGTATGGCTAAGAGTCTGAGACATATCCTGAGTAGTTTTGAATTCTAAATAAATGTATTTGATCGTATGCTCTCTGAGGATCTTGTCCTGATTTTCCTGGCATTTTTTCTGCATTCGTATGGTATACAGAATTCCAAGGATGACCCCACTGACCCTTGACTGTGGATAATCCCCTCCCCTTTGAGTCTAGGTGGAACCTATGAATATGATGACATATCACTCCTGTGATTATGTTACATTATTTGGCAAAAGGTTTTATCTGTTTGGGCCCATCCTAATCTAATCACGTGAGCCTTTTAAACTATGGAGTTTTCTCCATCAGGTGGCGGAAGGGGAGGTCAGAGAACATTTTGAAGCATAAGGCAGGGGCGTTCCCGAGAGAGAGACTGCGAGGAACTGAGGGCAACCCCCCAGTAACAGCCAAAAAGGAAACAGTGTCTTTAGTCCTGCCGCCACAGGGAACTGGATTCTGCCAATAATAGGAATGAGCTGGGAGGAGAATGCAGCCAGAAATCACCTTGATTTCAGCCTCACAAGACCTTGAGCACAGAATCCAGCCCCACCATCCAGGACTTCTGACAAATTTGTGTTGTTTTAACCTGCCTAAATTGCAGCGATTTGTTACACAGCAAAAGAAAACCAATACAGTTGGTGATTACTCAATGTCGTGCTTTGGGGAACTGTGCTAAGAACCTAAAGTTCTGCTCCTTAATAATCCCTGTAGACAAACACATTTCGTTTCTTTTACATCTCCCTCCTCTCCCCTCCCCCACCGACCCCGCCCCCAACTTTTTCCTCCCTCTGGGTAACCCTGAGCCCACATCTCCTCTGCAAACTTTTCACTACCCTCTGCATCCTCTCTCACCCATGCTCAGGCCATTTCACACCTCAGGAAGTCCCCTACCCTAATTATTTTCCTATACAACATGATTGATTACTCATTGAGAGACCCCATTGAAAAATCTTTGAACGTCTGGGTTTTTTTGTCTTTATTTATTTGAACAGAATTCAATTTCATCAGAATTTCCCTACATCCATATCTGAAAATTGAAGTTCATCTTAGAAAATATTCACATTGGGTTAATACCCTCTAGTTTAGGGGAATAGCAACCAGGGGGAAACACTTTGATTATAAAAGGAAAGGAGTCTGACAGACATAAATGGGAAAAGAGAATTAAATAATATTGAGGTCAGGTGGGGCTTCAGTGCAATCTTGTGAGGAAACTTCTCCTAGTTAGGGTCAGGAATCTTGAAGGCACTCTTTTTGTGCAGAGAGGATGTGGCTGTGCAGTGCTGTGGGTACACTGCTGGCTCAGAGGTACACAGAAGTCTGGTTGGTGCTGGCAGAATCCAGGTCCAGGGGAACCTATTTCAATTCATTTCGAGAGACAAGGCTACCCCTCAGGGACATCTCCTTTTCAACAGTGCTGGTGCCAGTTGAGTAGCAGATCAGCTGCAGTCCAAATTCTGGGTCGTGGAGATACTGTTACAATTAGTTGTGATTCAGATCCTGCGAACACTCTAGAATTAATTCCTTTCCTGTCCCTGAGATCCTGTGTCTCGGGGACTGTATGCCTCTAGCATCCTTGAGACCTGTGGGCGACAAAAGGGTGATTAAGGAAAGACAGAGCCTGGGGAGGGGAGACATGCTACATCCTGAAGAAACTTTTTGTAATTGGAGCCTGAGAAGCCAGTGACAGAGATTCCTCACCTGTGTCCAGGACTCCCCTCCTCTGATGGGACAGATGAGATCACAGCTGAGGATCCCATTGCTCATGACAGAGTCAGATGAAGAATGCTGTCTGGTACTGTGAAGAATAGTCTCTGACACCAATGCTTCTCATGTACTTCCTAGCCAGAGACCACTCCTTCCTCCCTCGCTACTTCAGAAGAGAATTAAAAGCCTCTTAAACTTAACAGAAAGTGGTGTTTTCATTTATCCAGGTCATAATTGCCTCTGCTGTTCTCTTGAAGAATTAGCATGGCAGTTTTATGCCTGTAAGAATTTTCTAGTTTCTCATATGATATATCCTTTTGTATGTGGTGGGTTTGCATCTTTTGGGTTTTCTCTAGACTGTTATGTTAAATCAAGTATGTTCCATGGACCCTTCAGTGTTTTGTCTGAAGACTTGGAATTCTTTTCCATTTTATCCCTGTACCCAACTTCAAATTCCAATCTAAAGTGCTCTAATCTCTTAGCAGCCTGTATTCGTTTCAATGAGCACTATACAATCCTTTCAGGCTTTCCATGTAATGCCTTGGTCTTTTCCTTTCTCCTTCCTTGGGCTGATTCTTAAGGGAACGAAAAGGTATGGTGGAGGGAATGGAGCAACCAAATGTACACAAACTTAGGAAAATCTAGTAGGTGTCTACAACACGTTCTGACAGGATCTGGATCTGGTGTAGTAACTCATCCCATGAGAGGTTCCACCAGATGGAACTGGGTGTGGACAAATGCTGCTGCAAGGACAGTAGCAGCTGTCTCCCTCTTGAGTGATTTAGCAACTGCTCTGAAATATGTATGCACTGGGAAAAAAGCATTTAAGGGAAATTGGGGATGTTAGTCACCATAGATGAACTGAAGCTCAAATGTCATTGAGGTGGCTTTCTACTGTTAAACATTATTTCTAGAAAGAGATTTTTTCTCAAATTCCAGGTCACCTGAGTGTGTGGTGTGAATTGCCGTAAACTGCCAGCACAGAAGCATGAAGATGTCTCCAGGGCCAGGAAGAAACCCTCCTTCTCTTTCTGGAAGATACTGCATACCTCAGGGATTCTTTTTCAGCAACGAGTGTGCATAGATCAGCCTCAGCCTCAGCACGGGGTCTTCGTCACCCCAGAACATCCTATCATAACCATGTCATTTGATTTCCTAAGGACATTCCAGAAAAGCTCTTTTCCCTCCTGTCCTCCTCCAGATATCCAGGTTATGGATGGCCTGCAGGAGCAGGATGAATAAGTTTCAAAGCAGGGTCCATCAGGGAGCTCAATGTTTTGGTCATCAGAAAAAAAAGATCCAGCCCTGATGGCCTGGTGGTTAAAGTTCAGTGCTCACTGCTTCAGCAGCCCAGGTTCGCTTCCTGGTCATAGAACCACACCGCCTGTCTGTCAGATGCCATGCTGTGGTGGTGGCTCACATGGAAGAACTAGAATGACTTACAACTAGATATACAACCATGTTCTAGGACTTTGGGGAGAAAAAAAAGGAGAAAAAGAGGAAGATTGGCAACAGATGTTAGTTCAGGGTGAATCATTCCCTGCAAAAAAACAAAACAAAAAAAATGGCCTGTGCTAAAGCCTAGAAATCCCAGGATGTGATTTTTCCTGGCGTTCCTGGACCTCACCCCTCCCAGGAGACCAAAGGCTATTCCCTAGAGGATCCTGATATCCATGGAAAGATAGGAGAAGGAATGGATCTTCTTTAGCTCTTGTCAGCCTGTAGGTTGTTTGCCTGTGGTGTGACTGCCTCTGCCCACACCCCTCGTCCCACGTCCTACAGAGGAGGAGTCTTTGTTTCGCTTCACAGAGCACCACCTGGGGTACGATGCTCCTGACCAATTCAGATTGGGAGAAACAATTGTTCTTTTGGATTTATACATGCTGTTCCATTGCATTCTTTCTGAATCAGACTTCGTTCTTCATCCATGACATTCCTCAACAACTAACTTGCTGCTAGGTTAGTGGACAACCTGGAAGGCTTTGGAGGGAGACTGTCTGGATTTGAATACTGGCTCTGCTACTTCCCGCTATCTTAGGCAAGTAAATGAGTGGTTTTGTGTCTCAATTTTTCTATCTGTAATTTGTGCTAATATAAGTACATACCTTGTAGAGTTGCTGTGAGGAGGGGTGTTGGGGGGATAACCTGAGAGAAGACTGATTCATTCGATCACTTAACATTACTCTCTTCAGGCTCTGTGATGAGTATGAAGACAAAAAGATTACCAATATAGGCATGGTCCCTGCTCTCATTAACCTCAACATTTATTAGAGTAAATTTTGAATAGCAAACAATCCAGTGTGTTAATTGCCATGAGGGTAGAAGCTCAGGCTCTCATAGGAGCATGTAGCAGAGGAACCAACTCAGCTAGGAAATCAAGGAAGTCTTCCTGGAGAAAATGACTTCTGAACTGGTATGCAGAGGTGTCCAGTAGATAGGGAGAGGGAGGAAGATGTAGGTGGAGTGAACATTATAGGGGAAGACCCAGGCGTGGGTCAGCAGAGGACATGTTTGGGGAACTGAGAGAGTGGAATATGTCTGCTAGAATGGAAGGCATTTGTGGCAACTGAAGGAAAGAGGAAGTTCATGTTAGAGGGTAGAAAGATATGCAGAGAGCACATCATAGAGGGTGTTGAGAGGCTGGTAAAGTAACATAAACTGGAGACTTTAGGTTAGTGAAACACATTGGTGGGTTTTTAAACTCAAGAGAGTGGTTTGTGGGTAGCGGCAGGGAGCAAGGTGGAAGGCAGGGCGACTACTTGGAAGGTGGTTAAGGAATCCAGGTGAGAGACAATGTTTACTGGACCATAGTGTTATCAGTGAGGTTAAAAAATTATTACAAATTGCAAGGAATTTAATGCCTAGAAATATGGAGTTGGTGGTGATGGATTAGGTATAGAAGGAGAGTGCCTGAGAGATGGTGAGAATGGCTCCTACGTCTCTGGCTTGGGCATTTGTGTGGATGGCAGGACCATTTGCTGAGATGAGGAGAAGGTGAGGTGTCAGATTTAGTAAACAGCTCAGAATGTACTAGTCCCCCAAATGAAAAAACATCCAGGAATAGGACCTGAAATACAGGACAAAATTTTGTTGAGGGACTGGATTGAAAATGGAATGTTTTATTTGGGCAACAATGAAGTTCAGGAGGGAGAAAGGATTGCAATGTGTGCAAAATTCCTTTCCTAGAAAAGGGATTCCTACCCCTGACACTAGAGCTAACACAAGTAGCTTGTCCTGCCTGAACTTTGACAAGCCGATATGTACAGCAAGGGAGAGGAAGACTCATTGCTGAGGGGCTGCCTTCCTCAACTTCCAGAGTTGGGGAGTGGAAGAAGGACTTCTATGGTGCTGATGGTGGGGGCAGTTGTTCCTCTTGGTTGGATGGGGCTTCCTGAGGGAGGAGCCTCCTTGCTCTTGTGGCTGCCCTTTTTGTGCAGACAGCAGCTGGCTGTGCAGTGCTGTGGATTCACTGCTGGCACAGAGGTACAGAGAGGTCTGGTTGATGCTGGCTGACTCCAGGGTCAGGGAGAAATTCCCCTTGTCTTTTCGAGAGACAGTATACCCATCAGGGACATCTCCCTTGTAAAGAACTTCAACATTAGTTGAATAGCGGATCAGCTTTAGACCCAGCCCTGGGTCTTGTCGATACCAGTACATAGCGTCATGGTTCATATCCTGAGAACAATTCACTGTCAACTTCTTTCCAGTCTCTGTGATGAGGTGTCTTGGAGTCTGGATTACTTTGGCATCCATAGGGCCTGTGAGGGAGGACACAGAGCTAGAGACTGTCGAGGGGGGCACCTGGTGCTTCAGCCTCTAGGAAAGGATTGAAGCTAAGACTTAAGAGTTATAGCCAAGGGCTGGCCATGTGTTCCAGTACTTACCTGCTCCCAGAAGACAAAGCATGATATAGCCCAGGAGCCAGGGACCCATGGCAGCATCATTCAGGTGGCTGTCAGCCCTGGTGACTCCAGTTGGTTTCTGTAGTGTCTTCATCTCTGCAGCTGCTTGGCCCTCATTTTCAGGACAGAAGCCACTCCCCTTTCCCCAGAGGGCTGATGTGTAACACAGACCAGTGGGGCTGGCAAGGCTTCTGCTCACCGTCGCTTTCTGTGCTTTGCTTTGAGGCTGGTGATTCTACGCATTTGAGACCTTCTTATCAGGTTAATCTAGTAAAACTTGGCAAATATATGTGTATTTTGGATCTTTATGATGAAAATTGGTATAACATGTTTGATTACCACTTAGAAATGTGAGAACATGAAAGTTACACTGTCATCAGAACTATACTTTTATACTTTAGAAGTCCTCATTTTTGCTCAGCAGACAAATTCCAAGTATATTCCTGTCTTTGTTTATCCATTGAGATGTTTTTTAGCCAGTATCTTTTGACAAGTCTCATGTATAAAAACTCAGTCAAGTCCACATCATGGATTCTTTAATTGGTCTGTATCCAGTTCAAAATCCTAGATGTTGGGCTCTCTTCTCATTAGCTGATTAGAGAGTTCATTGTGGGTGTCAGTAGCTGCTTTCTTAATGTTGGCATTTTGGGTATCTTATTTTCTCTCCTTTTCCTAAAAGAGCTTAGAAAGTAAGAGGTGACATTGGCCTTCTTCATTACCTCACATTGTTACCAGACAACTCAGTTTGTTTGTCTGCTCTTGGCGTACAGCTTTGGTTTCTTGCCTTCTCCATATGTTGCTCCACATGTAAGGGTCTGTCCCTGGATATTGTGTTGCAGCCAGGCTGAGTTTTCTCTGCCCTGGACCCAAGTCCTGGGAAGCTCTGCCTGTGGTTGGAAGTGTCGTAGCGTTCCTTCTTAGTTCCTCTAGTAGCTATACATATTGTTCCCTTTTCTGTCTCCCAAGGTCTTTCTGTATTGAAGTGACTTTCTGGGGTTGCCCAGGATGTTTTCCCCCTTGAACATCAGTGAGCTTTTTTTTTTGTTGAAACTAAAGTATTCTTAGTAGGGGGATGAGGAGGAGACAGAAGGAGATGGCCTCATCCCCCCTAATTGCTTCCAACCACAGCTAGAGCTTCCCAGAGCCCTTCCATATTTTCCCAAGTCATTATTATTTCAGGCAGGAAGTCTCCCCTCATTCTAGTCCTTGGGCTTCCCTCAGACCTCTGAGATGGCTTTCTTGCCCCCAGGCCCCTTCATGGTAGAGGCCCTGCCCTAATAGTTGCTATGCCATGTGAGTGAGGGAGACACTGTTGTCCTCATGATATTAACTCTTCTCTAAGAAGGAGCGTTCTCTCTTTTTATATTTCTGGACCATTTTTCTTTCTGGAGAGACTGTGGGGAGCAAAGATGGCCCTACTTCAGTCCTGGGTGTTATGTTGTGCTAGAAAGTCCTCCGTGTCCTAGCCACGGGCAGGTGTTCTTGAGGGAAGGAAAGCAGTTTTCATTCTCAAGAACCTTCCTCATGTAATTAATTCCCCATTACTTAGTAAATCTCATCATGCAAAATTTCATCTTTAGAATCTTTTGCAGTTCACCCACAGCCACAAAGCTAAACTCACTATTAATACTCCTGTCCTTTGGATTTTCCCAGGTTCTGTGGTGATTCCAACATCACAGAGGTGGATAATTACAATGGAGAGATTTACAGTTTGTCCCAAGTACTTCCTATAGTAGATTAACCCAAGATTTAGGAGGCAGCTGACTCTATATTCCTATCCTCCCAGCAGCTAATTCCCTCTTCTCAAACACCTGCCTCTCCCCTCCTCCATATCCTGTTGACTGAGGCTGCTCTAGTCTCTTCTTTCTTTCTCTGCATCACTCAAGGCACTAAAGTGCTGCTGTTACCCTGAGTCCCTGATGTTTTTACATTAGAAGCTAGTTGTTGTAACTTCCTACCTTCTTTCCTATAACCTTCTCTCTGATCTCTCCTTCCCAAGGCCACCATATTCAAGAGTTTGGGGAACTTTACTTCTCTAATGTTGAGCAGGTTCCTCTGTCCCTAACAAACGGACTGGGAATTAAAGAGACTCTTCTAGATGGCTACGAGCTCTGAAACATCTCCCTCCAGCTTTTGCTCTTTAACATCTTGCACCTCATTCTGTGCTGCCCATCTCTACATGTCTTCCCTAGACTTCTTCAGGGTGAG
The DNA here is from genome assembly GCF_041296235.1 of Equus asinus. Classification (NCBI taxonomy): domain Eukaryota; kingdom Metazoa; phylum Chordata; class Mammalia; order Perissodactyla; family Equidae; genus Equus; species Equus asinus. The sequence goes on along the minus strand of NC_091790.1, from coordinate 195,686,312 downwards.
CTCTCAGCTCCTCCTCGGAGGCACTGCTTAGCGGATCTGCCCCTTGTCTCATCCACCCTTCCTGGGTAACACTATCTTGACAACAATAATTATCCTGGCCCCTACCCAAATGAGGAGTCATTTCTTTAAAATCTCCATTGGAAAACACAAGTTTTATCCCTTTAAATATATAGAAATCTTTTTCCGTGGGTGATCCTGAGCCCAGATACAGACTGTCGTTCACTATACTTCAAAATCTATTTTACTTAAGTTGAGGCCACTTTGGTTCTGAGGAAGCCACTCTACTCGATATATTTTCCTATACTGTGTAACTAACCTTTGAAAGACCAAAGGAGAGATGTTTGTTTATTGAGTTTTCTTTTAATTGATGACACAGTGTTCAATTTTTTCAATCTTTCTCCTATCATTATCTGAAATGTAATGTTCATATTAAGGAATACGTTAGTGCCCTCTGGTGGAATATTACAGCAGTAGGCAGAATAATGGGCCTTTAAGATATTCAAGCTCTTGAGGATATGAGTATGTTTAGTTGGATTGCAAAAGGGAGTTAAGTTTGTGGATGCAATTAAGGCTGCTAATCAGCTGACCTGGAGTTGGGCTAGTATCCTGGATTATCCAGGTGGGCCCAGTCTAATCACATGGGTCCTTCTTAAGGTTAGAAGACATGTCTTGTCATCATTCCTTCCCAAGAATCTTCCTCTGGGCTTGGACTTGGCCTTGCCATTTTGTGCAGGGGATGTGGCTGCATTGATAAACTGCTGGTGCAGAAGAGCCGAGATGTCTGGTTACTCCTGGAAGATTCCAGGGTCAGGGGGAGACACTCTTTCTTCTTTTCTGTCTATTTTCCCTCAGTCTCCCTCTCTCCATTTCCCACTGTATGCATGAGTGTACTTATATGGTCACCTTACAGAGGCATGGAAGCTACGTTTAGAGGGAGATGTGAGTATGGAGGCTGGATCAGAGAGCTGGAATGTTGCTAGCTTTGAAGACAGAGGAAGGGTGTCACAAGATAAGGGAATGTTATTCTCTCGTAGAGCCTTCAGAACGGAAGGGAGCCTTGCCAATACATGGATTTTAGCTGAGTGAGTCCTGTGTTGGACTTCTGATCTTCAGAACTGTTAGATAATAAATTCGTATTTTTAAAAGCCACTGAGTGTGTAATAATTTGTTATATCAGCAATAGAAAACAAATACAATCACTGAGACTAAAAATCTGTGGCAAGATGTGGTAAGAAAGTGATTAAGATGGGAAAGCAAAGGAATATGTATAATATCTGGTCAGGACAGGGCCTCTGGGGGATCTTGAATGGGGTCCCCCAGAGTGGACGCCATACGTGCAGGGTCACTGCATGACTTGCGCTTGCCATTTTTGTGCAAAGGATGTGGCTGCACTGATAAACTGCTGGTGCAGAAGGACTCAGATGTCTGGTTACTGCTGGAGGATTCAAGGGTCAGGGGAAGACACTCTTTTCTTCTTTTCTCTCAATTCTCCCTCGTCTCTCTCTCTCTCCGTTTCCTGCTGTATGCATGAGTATACTTGTGTGGTCACCTTGCAGAAGTATGGAATCCAGAAAGTGAATGGACTTCTACTGATACACACAATAACAAGAATGAATTCTAATCTCCTGCTATTTGGAAAATGACTTCCTGTGTCACAATCTCCTTGGCTTCGTTGTCAGAAGCATCTTGGTTGCTCTGTGCTACTTAGCAAAGGCTGTGTGTGCTGTGCTGGCCACTGACTGTCAGACCAAAGGACAGAATTCTTCCAAGGAGAATAGTCCCTCCATGAGTGTTGACTGTGGGGCTCTCTGCTGGAACATTCTGATTCTAAGCTTTTGGAGATGAGGCATTTGCAGAAATGGAAGGTGTCAAGAGCAGAAACTGGTAGCTTCTGCCTTTAAAAATGATGTCATCTGATTCAAACTCCTGTCCTTATCCCTTTGCCTCTTCCTAGGCTACTCTCAGATTGGCTTCTCAGTTGCCTTCTTTCAGCTGCCTGGAAGGAGGGCTCTGTTTTAATTTTCTATTGTTGCTGTAACAGATTGTCACAAACTTAGTGGCTTAAAACAGCACAAACTTTTTAGCTTACCATAGGTTAGAAGGTTGACATGGGTCTCACTGGGTTGAAATCAAGGTGTAGTTGCCTTTTCCAACTGCTAGAGACCACCCACATTCCTTGGCCCCTTTCCTCCATGTTCAAAGACACGGCAGCGGGTCAAATTCTTCCTACCTCACTCCAACCACAGCCGCTTTTAAGGACCTCTATGCTTAATTGGGTCCACTTGGATAAACTAGGACAATCTACATATCTCTTCAACCGGTTAGCAAATTTCATTGTATGTACAAACTTAATTTCTTTTGTCATGTAAGGCGATGTATTCACAGGTTCCAACAATTAGGTTACGGACATTTTGAGGGTCATTATTCTGCCTATCAGAGACCCTTAGCCAGAAAAGGAAAGTAAGACTGGGAACTGGTTAAATTTAAGCAGTGTAATTCTTAGGAAGAAGAGGAGTCGAGTCTAGGATTAAATCATTGTAGATATTGTTGAATTATTTATCTATTTTTTTTTGAGGACGATTAGCCCTGAGCTAACATCTGCCACCAATCTTCCTCTTTTTTTGCTGAGGAAGACTGGCCCTGAGTTAAAATCCATGCCCATCTTCCTCTACTTTATATGAGGGAAGCTTATCATAGCATGGGTTACCAAGCGGTGCCATGTCCACACCTGGGATCTGAACTGGCGAGCCCCAGGCTGCAAAGTGGAACGTGCAAACTTAACCACTGTGGCATGCAGGCCGGCCTCTATTTATCCATCTTTTAACAGACATATAAGGAATGTCAATTATGTGTCAGGTGCTGTCTTAGACTATGGGGATACAGACATGAACAAAAAGACTATGTCCCTGCGCCGTATTGATTATGTTCAATTCTTCATTGAACTTATATGTCATCCCCTGAGGAAGATTCTGGGGAAGGAAGGATGGGAAGACATGTCTTTTTACCTTAAAGATTTTATAGCCCAATGGGAAGAAAGGTATACCAATAAACATTATAATTTGGTACTTTCAAAAAGAGAGGATTGTGTAAGTTGTGGTGAGAATACAGAAGAAGGAGCCCACCATCTTTTTGGGAAAACAGAGCACATTTCACCTAGTGCTATTGTTTTAAGGAATATTTGAAAGACTAAGATGAATTTGCCATCTGTGTCATGCAAGGGAAATCATATGTGCTGCTCTTTGGAGATTCCTAGAGTTCAACGTTGGTAGAATAACTTAAGTGAGAATGTGAGTGGTGGAAGGTGTGGCTCGATCTCATAGCAGCATTATGACCTCTGTTTGTCTGAGGCCCCACCTTGAGGTTGTTAGTTTTATTATTCATTGGAATTTCAAAGGATTGTGCTACCTTCCAAAATAATTAATCAGCTGATAAGATAAAATATTTCCATGTTCGATTACCTCAAAATTCATAAGAGGAAAACTAATAATATATTGATTTCTCTCTGCCAAATGAGTTAATTCTCTACAGAAAATTTCTCTCAACCCTCTCTCCATCTCTTTCATTGGCTGCTGATCTGGTCTCATCTTTCATCCCTTGTCTCAGTCTAGGTTTAAACAATTTTGTTCCTTATCCTGAGTCTTTGATGTCCTTCCAATTGTAGCCAGATCTATTCCACCTCTCCTCACCTTCCTTCCTAGAACTTCTCATTGCTCCTTTTACCAAAGACCACTCCTTTCTGCTTTTACACTGTGCCCATGATGAAACAGTAGGAAGAGAATTTGACCTATTGCATGGCCAAGACTCTGAAAGACCTCTCCAGAAGTTTTGAATTCAAACAATGTATTTGATTGTATGCTCTCTGAATGTCTTGTCCTGATTTTCTCGGCATATTTCTACATTGGTGTGGTATACAGAATTCCAAGAATGGACCCAATGACCCTTGCCTGTGTATGATCCCCTCCACTTTGAGTGTAGGTGTAACCTAGGATATGATGAGACATCACTCCTGTGATTATCTTACCTTATCTGGCAAAGGGTGTATAATCCAGATGGGCCCATCCTAATATAATTACATGAGCCTTTAAAAGAAGGGAGTTTTCCCCAGCTCATGACAAAACAGGAGGTTGGAGAGCATTTTGAATCTTGAGAGGGATTTGATGTGTATTTCTGGCTTTGAAGACGTAGAGGGCTGGAGAGAGACTTCAAGGAACTGAGGGCAAACCCCAGTGACAGTCAACGAGGAGACAGAGTCATTAGTCCTGCCACCACAAGGAACGGGAATCTGCCAATAAGAGGAATGAGCCAGGAGGAGGAGCAAGGCTCCATAAGAGAGTGCAGCCAGATGACATCTTGATTTCAGCCACATGAGACCCTGAGCAGAGAATCCAGCCCCACCATCCAGAACTACCGACTTAGAGGACTATAAGATAATAAATTGATGTTGTCTTAACCTGCCTAAGTTGTAGTGATTTGTTACACAGCAAAAGAAAACTAGTACAGTTGGTGATTACTCAATGTCCTCCTTTGGGGAACTATGCTATGAACCTGAAGTTATGCTCCTTAATAATCCCTGTAGACAAACACATTTCATTTCTTTTACACCTCCCTCCCCTTCCTCTTACAACACACACACACACACACACACAGACACACACACACACACACACACAGGCAAACACACTTTTTCCTTCCTCTGGGTAACCCTGAGCCCACATCTCCTCTGCAAACTTTCACTACCCTCTGCATCCTCTCTCACTCATGCTCAGGCCAATTCACTCCTGAAAAAGTCCCCTCTGCTACCTATTTTCCTGTACAATATGAGAACTCATTGAGAGACTACATTGAAGGATCTTTGAAAATCTGGTTTTTTTTTTTTTTTTCTTTAGTTGAACAGAAGTCAATTTCATCAAAATTTCCCTACATCCGTATGTGAAAATTGAAATTCATCTTAGAAAATATTCACATTGGGTTAATACTCTCTAGTGTAGGGGAATATCAAATGGGGGAAAGACTTTGATTATAATAGGAAAGGAGTCTAAGGGACACGACTGGGAAAAGAATATTGAGGTGGGGCTTCAGTGCAATCTTATGAGGAGACTTCCCCTACCTGGGGTCAGGAATCTTGAAGGCAAGTTCTCTCAGTCTTTTTGTGCAGAGAGGATGTGGCTGTGCAGTGCTGTGGGTACACTGCTGGCTCAGAGGTACACAGAAGTCTGGTTGGTGCTGGCAGAATCCATGTTCAGGGGAAACTATTTCAATTCACTTCGAGAGACAAGGCTACCCCTCAGGGACATCTCCTTTTCAACAGTGCTGGTGCCAGTTGAGTAGCAGATCAGCTGCAGTCCAAATCCTGGGTCGTGGAGATACTGTTACAATTAATTATGATTCAGATCCTGCAAACACTCTAGAATTAATTCCTTTCCTGTCCCTGAGATCCTGTGTCTCGGGGACTTATGCCTCTAGCATCCTTGAGGCCTATGGGAGAAATAAGGGTGATTAAGGAAAGACAGAGCCTGGGGAGGGGAGACTGATGCTACAGTCTTGAAGAAACTTTTTGTAGTTGGAGCCTGAGAAGCCAGTGACAGGGATTCCTCACCTGTGCCCAGAACTCCCCTCCTCTGATGGGACAGATGAGATCACAGCTGAGGAGCCCGTTGCCCATGACAGAGTCAGATGAAGAATGCTGTCGGGTACTGTGATGAGTAATCTTGGACACCAATGCTTTTCTTGTACTTTCTGGCCACAAACCACCCCCTCCTCCCTCGCTGCTTCAGAAAAGAATTAAAAGCCTCTTAGACTTAACAGAAAGTGGTGTTTTCCTTTATCCAGGTCATAATTGCCTCTGCCATTCTCTTGAAGAATTAGCATGGCTGTTTTTTGTCTGTAAGAGTTTTCTAGTTTCTCATATGATATAACATCCTTTTGTATGTGGTGGGTTTGCATCTTTTGAATTTTCTCTAGACTGTTATGTCATGTCAAATCAAGTAAATTCTGTGGACCCTTGAGTGTTTTCTCTAAACATTCAGAATTCTTTTCCATTTTATACCCTGTACCCAACTTCAAATTCCACTCTAAAGTACTCTAATCTCTTAACCAGCCTATTATTCATTTCAATGAGCACAATACAATCCTTTTGGGCTTTCCATATGATGTCTTGGTCTTGTCCTTTCTCCTTCCTTGGGCTGATTCTTAAGGGAACGAAAAGGTATAGTGGAGGGAATGGAGCAACCAAATGTACACAAACTTAGGAAAATCTAGAAGGTGTCCAAAACATGTTCAGAAACGTTATGGATCTGGTGTAGTAACTCATCCCATGAGAGGTTCTACCAGTTGGAACCAGGTGTGGACAAATGCTGCTGCAAGGACGGTAGCAAGTGTCACCCTCTTGAGTGATCTAGTAACTGCTCTGAAATACGGGAAAAAAGGCATTTATGGCAAGTGTAGGATGTTAGTCACTACAGAAGAACTGAAGCTCAGTGTCATTGATGTGCCATTCTGCTATTTAACATTATTTCTAGAAAGATGTTTTTTCTCAAATTCCAGATCACCTGAGGGTGTGGCTGTGAATTGCCACCGTTAAACTGCTAGCATAGGAGAGTGATGTCTCCAGGGCTAGGAAAAAACCCTACTTCTCTTTCTGGGAGACACTGCACACCTCAGGGAATGTTTTTCAGCGCTCTCAGCAAGGAGTGAGTAGTGGATCAGCTGTAACCCCTGTGCTAGGTCTTGGTCACACCAGAACATTCTATCGTAACCACGTCATCTAATGTCTTAGAGACTTTCCAAAAAGCTCTTTTCCCCTGTCCTCCTCTAGATATCTAGGTTTGGATTATTCCAACATCCAGATGACCTGTGGGAGAAGCATGTAGAAATTACAAAGCAGAGTCCACCAGGAAGCCCAACATTTTGGAAAAAAATAAAAAAGGCTTGTGCTGGAGCCTAGGAATCCCAGGACCTGATTATTCCTGGTGCATCAAGATACCACCCACTTCCAGGAGACAAAATACTATTCCCCAAGGGAGCCTGATACCCATGGCAAGATAGGAGAAGGAAGGGGTCTTCTTCAGGTCTTGTCAGCCTGTAGGTTGTTTGCCTGTGGTGTGACTGCCTCTGCCCATACCCCTCGTCCCACGTCCTACAGAGGAGGAGTCTTTGTTTCCCATCACAGAGCACCACCTGGGGTACGATGCTCCTGACCAATTCAGATTGGGAGAAACAATTGTTCTTCTGGGTTTACACATGCTGTTCCATTGCATTCTTTCTGAATCAGACTTCGTTCTTCACCCATGACATTCCTCAACAACTACCTTGCTACTAGGTTAGTGGACAACGTGGAAGGTTCTGGAGGAAGACTGCCTGTATTTGAATACTGGGACTGCTACTTACTCTTATATTAGGCAAGTAATATATATATATATGATATAAACGTATTACTTTACTTATATTTTAATTACTTATTAAGATTTATCCTTTAAAATGGTTAAGTCTGGGCTGGCCCTGTGGCCAAGCAGTTAAGTTCGCACTTTGGTTCGGTGGCCCAGGGTTTCGCTGATTCAGATCCTGGGCACAGACATATCACCACTCATCAAAACCATGTTGAGGCAGCATCCCACATAGCACAACCAGAAGGACCTACAACTAGAATATACAACTGTGTACCAGAGGGCTTTGGGGAGAGGAAGAAGAAAAAAAACAGGAAAGAAGCTGGCAACAGATATTACTTCAGGTGCCAGTCTTTAAAAAAAAAATGGTTAGCTAATAGTACTGTGGCTAATATTACCGCTACTAACATCATCATTCATTATTGAGTCTAATTTTTGTGCTGTGGATTGTGTTAGGAAATCTACATGCATTCTCTGAACTAAATAAAACCTCTGGGAGCCACATTTATTAACTCTATTTTACACATAAGAAGTTATTCTTAGAGAGGTTAAGTAACTTGGCAAAACTAGAAAGTGACTAGATAAGTCTAATTACAAAACCTGTACTTTTAACTATTAATAATGAATTTTTCAAGGAATACTACTCTGTAATTTTTTTTCTTTTCCTATCTTTTTTTTTTTTTTTTTTAAGAGTTTGGAGCCTTCTTTTTGCAGAATTATTTTACAATTTACTCTGACTTCTAAAACTAAAACCACACTTAGTATGCTATCTACCAACTGCCTGTGATTCAAAATATCCTTTATTACCAGGTCTTGGACTAGCTCTGTCTACTCTTGCTGAAAATCTCGAGCACTCTTATAACAGGAGGCTTACTCATGCCGGATTTATTTTTATCTAGATTCTTGGTGGGTCTCTTTTCTAAGAGTGGCTATTCTAAAGATCTGTTGCTGTCCATTTTTACATTCTATCCTTTGCTTATCCCATTTCTTATTTCTAAACTGATTTCCTTCAGCACTTAGGAAGTCTTAAATGATTCCAAGTTGTTCCTCATCATGCTGAATCATCCTTGGAACCAGGTCGGAATCTTATTATGAGAATTATGATAGAATTGTGAGGAATTTTATCTTCATGTAAACATTTCTGTTTTATAGTAAATGTTTTATACAACTGAACATAATTTTGTTTTTGCTATTTCTGTTCCTATTGGCTACTAGGTTGCTTCCAACAAAAGAGATAATTTCAGGGAATGTGAATCTTGGAATAGGCGTGCTGCTAAACACACCATAAAATGTCTTCCTATCTCTTGTTTTTCTTGCTGCCTTGTTGCTGGGGTGGTGACTGTATGTTTTCATATATGTGTGTCTGTAAGTGAAGTCACTTGAGGTTGGGGTATAGGACGTGAAAAATGTATGGGTTACTCTCAGCTTGTTGTAAGAAGAATAAATTCCAAATTGAAAGTCCCCCAAGGGGTTACTTTCTGTGCCCCTTTGCCACATCTCCCTCCTTTCCTCTCAATAGTAGTGTGTGGTGGATTCCTGTCACTCTGATGGCACATTGAATGGCAGTGAGGAGATTCTCCCAATAGCTCCCATCTGAGCCCAAGTCACTGTGGAGCCTCCTGCTGGAAGATTCTATCCCTGAACCTGTGAAAGTGTGACATTTATAGAAACAGGCCAATTCTGGAGCTTATCTGCCCTTAAAAATGGAATCATCAGAGTGAAAATAGCATCTTTATTCGTATACCTCATCTTCAGCTCTTTCCACAGTGGACTTTTTTATCATCCTCCAACCCTCCCAAGCTGTTTGCTTGAGGGCTCTGCCCTTAACTAGGGAAGAAGGATGAGACCTGAGACACGTGAGACTTCAGCAAATAAATAATTTTGAGGGTGAGTAGAGGATAGTGGGGCACAAATTCAGGGTCAATCCTATAAATGCATATTTGAATCTTACATTTATTTATTGAGTAAATATTCATTGAAGACCTACTATATGCCAGACACAGCACTAGACATTAGGATACAAGCTTGGACAAAAAAAGAAAGGTCTCTGATCCCATGGAACTTGCAGTTTTGTATCCCACACATCAGGCGCAGCCTTAGGTACTGGGGTTACAATGTCAAAGGATATGTAGTCCAGTGCCTCAAAGGCCATCTTTGCCTATGAGGAGCCAGACATGACCCAAATTACAAGCCATCTTATCATTACAGAAGTTGAAGTTTCTTTAAATTATTGTAGGAACATAGAGGAATGAGACATCATATCTTTCTGGGAAGAAGGGGAGGACTTCACAGAAGTGTGTGGTTTTAAGCAATAGTTGTAAGAAAAGAAATAATTCTCTGGTCTAGTAAGTAGAGGGACCAGCATATGAAAAGTCCAAGACATTTTTGGAGTTTAGGAAAAGTTCAGTAGACCTGGAAAGTCAAGTGCAGGGAGAATGGGAATGGCTGAGGAGGAAATTCACTTTTCAGGCAGGATTAGAGTGCGTTATTCCCCTCACCGTTCCCCTGAGACAAAGTACTTAACACACACTCCTTTCCCTGTGCTCGGCTAACCCCGACGATTAACATGATGGATTATATTAATGGATGTGCTGATATTGAACTATTCCTACATTCCTGGAGCAAACTCCCATTGTTGTGGGATATTATTTTTTAATGTGGTTGCTTGATTCTCTGTTATTTAGATTTTTAAAATCAATATTAGTAAATGAGATTAGTCTAGTCTGTAGGTTTTTTAAAGTATAATTTGGTCAAGTTCTGGTATAAATGCTAAACTCATGCCATGAAAATAATTTGGAAGTTTCCACTATTTTTCCATACCTTGGAATATTTTAAGTAGTTTGAGAGTCTCTGATCTTTAAAAGGTTTGGTAAAATTCCTGTAAGAAACCATCTGTGTTCCCTGCTTTTTGGTGAGGAAATTCAATTATAAATTTCTCTCTTTCTTTTGTAGCCACCGTTCTGTTTATTATACAGGAATTAAGAAAATATGTAAAGGAACTTTATGGACAACACTATGCCAATGAATTTGATAACTTAAATGAAATAAAAATATTCCTAGAAAGACATAAATTATCAAAGGTGATTCAAGAAAAATATAAAATGTCTGGGTAGACTTATTTCAAATAAAGAAATGGAATGAGTTAATACCTTATAGAGCAGAAATCAGCAAAATTTTCTGTAAGGGGCTATATAGTAAATATTTTAGGCTTTGTTAGCCATATGCAGCTTGTATTGCTGCTTCTGCTTCTGCTGCTGCTTCTTTTTACAACACTTTTAAAAGTATAAAACCCTTGGAGCCAGCCTGGTGGCATAGTGGTTAGGTTTGCACATTTTGCTTAGGTGACCCAGGGTGCATGGGTTCGGATCCTGGGCACGGACCTGCACACCACTCATCAAGCCATGCTGTGGCAGTGTCCCACATATAAAATACAGGAAGACTGCCACAGATGTTAGTTCAGAGACAATCTTCCTCAAACAAAAAGAGGAAGATTGGCCAATCTTCCTCACACACACACACACACAAAAGTGTAAAACCCACTCAGAGTTTATGGGCCATACAAATAGAGGCCATGGGCTGGATTTAGCATGTGCACCATAGTTTCTCATCCCATGCCATAGAGAGAAGTTCAGGACCAGCTGGCTTCACTGGTGAATCCTATCAAATAGTTAAATAATAACTAATACCACTTCAACTCAAAAACTTCCACAAAATAGAGAAGAGGTAAATATCCCAATTTATTCTATCAGGCTAGCATTGCCCTAATAGCAAAGACAAAGAAATCACAAGGAAATTACAAACTAGTATTTCTGTGGACACAGGTGCAAAAATCCTCTATTAAATTTTGGCAAACCTAATCCTAAAATATATATAAAAAAGATTATATACCATGACCAACTGAGATTTATCCTATGAATATAAGATTGGCTTAACAGCCCAAATCAAATAATGTAATACACTATATTAACAGAATAAAGGACATACCACATTATCATTTCAGTAGTAGTAGAAAAGAAATTTGACAAAAAACAGCACCCATTCATGATAAAAACTCTCAACAAAGTATGAACAGACAGAACTTCCTCAGCCTGATAAAGGGTTTGAATAAAATATCCACCTTAATGGTGAAAGCTTGAAAAGACTGAATGCTTTGCCTTTAGTATTGATAGCCAGGTAAGGATGTCTACTCTCATTACTTTTATTCAACATTGCACTGGGGATATGAGCCAGTGCAATCAGATGAGAAATTGAAATAAAATGCATCCAGATTGGAAGGGAAGAAGTAAAACTATATTTATTCTCAGACTACGTGATTTTGTACATACAAAATCCTACAACATTTATAGAGAAACTTCTAGAACTAATAAAAGAATTTAGCAAGGCTTCAGGATAGAGGATTCGTATACAAAAATCAAATGTGTTTCTACATACTGGTGATGAATAATCCAAAAATAAAAGTAAGACTAAAATCTTTTCACAACTGCATCATAAAAAATAGTACTTCACAGTGTATTAAAAGAAATGCAATAGGGCCGGCCCGGTGGTGCAGCGGTTAAGTTTCCACATTTCGCTTCTCGGTGGCCCAGGGTTCGCCGGTTCGGATCCCGGGTGCACACATGGCACCACTTGGCACGCCATGCTGTGGTAGGCGTCCCACATATAAGGTAGAGGAAGATGGGCACGATGTTAGCTCAGGGCCAGGTTTCCTCTGCAGAAAGAGGAGGACTGGCAGTAGTTAGCTCAGGGCTAATCTTCCTCAAAAAAAAAAAAAAAAATGCAAGAACTTTACATGGAAAAATATAAAATGTTAAGAGAAATTAAAGCAGATCTAAACAAATGGAAAAGCCTTCCTTGATCATGGAGAACTCAGTATTGTTAAGACAGAAATTCTCCCCAGGTTTATCACTGGATACAAGGCAGGCCCTATCAAAATCCCTGCAGGATCTTCTGGAGAGTTTGACAGGCTGACCCTAAATTTAAATGGAAATGCAAAAGATTTGAATATCAAAGCAATTTTGAAAAAGAAAGACAGTTGGAGGAGTTACACTAGCCAATTTTGAAACAGTATAAAACTATAATAATCACCAGAATGTGATATTAACATAGGATAGACATATACATTAAGGGAAAAGAAGAAAAAGTCCAGACATAAACCCTTCCACTTATGGTTTTGAGAAAGACAATAAGTCAATTCAAGTGGGAAAGGATATTCTTTTATCAAACAGTGCAGGGATACCCAAATGTAATAATGATATAATAATAATAATAAATAATGAACTTGGACCATTACTGCATACCATACACAAAAATTAAATCAAAACATATCATACACCTAAGGATACGAGCTAAAATTATAAAAACTCCAGAAGGAAATTCTTATGAAGTTATGCATTTCTTAAATATGATATGAAAAGCGTGATCTGTAAGACAGAAATTGATAAATTGGATTTCATCAAAATTAAAGACGTTTCCTCTTCAAAAGGGGCCTATTAAAATGAAAAGACAAAATATAGTCAGGGAGAAAATATTTGAAAGTCATATATCTGATAAAGAGCACTTAAAACTCAATAAATAAGAAAACAAACAACCCAAGAAGAATGAAAATCTATATCCTCACAAAGGCTTGTGTATGAATGTTCATAGCTGCGTTATTCGTAATAGCTAAAAACTGGCACAATTCATATGTCCAACAACCGGTAAATGGATAAACAAAATGTGATACATCCATACAATGGGATAATTTTTTGCAATAAAAATATAAGAAATTATTGAAATATGCTACAACATGGATGAATCCTCAAAATAGGCAAACTGAAAGAAGCCTGACATAAAAAACTATATAGGGTGATAATCTATTTATACTAATTCTCCAGAAAAGTCAAATCTATAGAGACAAAGAGTAGGTAAGTGGTTGCCTGGGGTGCGGATGCGACCACCCCACAGAGTAACTCCTTAAGGACAGGAGGGATCTCTTAGCCGTGATGGAACTGTTCTAAAAATGGACTGTGAAGATGATTGCACAGCTCAATAAATTTACTATAAATCTTTGAAATGGACCCTTACAGTGCGTGAATTTTATGGCATGGCAATTGTACTTCAATAAAACTGTACAAAATGAGCAACGGCTGCTGTGTATTAAAGCAAGATTTGGTTTAGGTCATATATATGTGGTAGCTGTTCACTTGAGCATCTCACTTATTTCTTTGCCCTGAATCCGACAGTTCACTTAGTGTCTGCGCAGGAAGCATTCACCATCTTCTGCACCAGAGCTAAAACTCGATCTTCCTCCCATCAGTCTTTGCTGAGAATTGTACTGCCGCAGCATCCAGCAGCACACTCAACAATACCCAGCAGGAGTGGCATCCATCCATGCTCAGAGACTTTGCTTTGCTTTGTCTCCAATTTATATCACATGACCATTCTTATTCAAAATATCCCAGAAAAACTACCAGCCCAAGAAAGCTCTACCATGGAAAATAAGATGGATAGTGATGAGAGAAGCCTTCCATACCACTATTTGGAATTCAAAGCTGAACTGAAACAAGTTAAGACTTCTTGAGTCACGTAGTTAATGAAACTCTAGAAGTCAGCCCTGCGGACAAGAACAACAGACCACTGAAGGTAGTGGGATAGCATGTGCAAAGGCACGGATGGGTACGAGAGGGTCAGAGAATATCAGTTCAGTAATGCTGTCATAAAAACAGCAGGGATGAGGGCATGGAAGATGGGCCAGATCTCGAGAGCTCACATCGTGAAAACCTTTGTGTCAGGTTAAGAGATCTGAGTTTTACCTTGAGTGTGAAGGAGAAGCGTGAAAAAATTGTGAGGGGGCCGGTAGAATGATCAGATTTGTGTATTATGCATATCACTCTAGTGGCGATGAGGAAGAAAAACGGGAAAAGGCCAAGAGGCAGGTAAGAAAGATTCTTTAATCCTCCAGGCATCTAGTAGGGACATCTGACCATAGGAGATGGTTCACCCTGATCTCACCGTGTGGCACTGCCTACAAAAGAGGATGATGAACTCTGTTGGGAATAAACTGAGTTGAGGAACCTATGAATTAGGAAGGTGGAAATATCTGGTAGGCAGTTCAGAGAACTAATATGGAAATAATGAGATATAATTCGGAGTCCAGAGTGCTAACCATTACACAATGGGGCGAGATGTAATTCAGGTACTGGATTGGATGACCTTGTCTAAGGTCCATGTGTAGATGAAGAAGAAAAGAATAAAAAATCCAGAAATCAAGATAAAATAAGGCAGAGGAGAAAAGAAAGAGCCACAAAGAAGACCGCAAGGGAATGTGTACAAGACAGAGGTTTCACATCTGAGCCCAGCACCCACCTCTTCTCAGGAAACATGGGCCCCCATAGCTGACAGCTGCACTTTTATCCACTGTCTGTGAAACAGTAGATCTATTCAAAGTCCCAGGTCTGGTCTCATGTGGGTGGAGACCACATGGCTGAGATGCGTAGTATTTAAGTAAGAAGAAGCATTGATCTGTGGAATAGCTTCCTAATGGTCAGGGACGTCTCAAAGGGACCCAGGGTTGAATACAGAGAAGTTACTGGAAGGTTTTCTTTGCAACCACAGTTTCTGTTCCTTGTGTCTCATATACATTTAGTTAGAATTTCATTAATTTAGAGGGAGAGTAGTGAAAATAATCAGTTCAGGTCCTTCTCTTATTCCAGGCTCAGTCCTGAATGAGGATTTGGGATTGACAGAAGAGGGATTGGGCTTGGGAAAGGAAAGGGACTTTGAGACGCTGTGTGTGAAGTAACTAGTTTTATGTGAGGAAGGGATCATTAACCAGAGATAGAGACAGCCTATGGAGAGAGCCACAGGAAACTCATGCTATTTCTTAGCTGGCAGTCTCTCCTGCAGGTTGTCGTAAGGCAACTGTCAAATAATATCCCACCTACCTTGAAGGCTACAACTTGTGCAAGCCTCAATTGGACATTGCAGTTAGATGCAGGGCAGAAGTCAGTGCTGACTGTGGGCTGGGTCATTCCCTGGTTTGATGGGGACTGACCCAGGGACAGTTTTCTGCCCATAATTTTGCTTAGACCACATTGACCCCTCAGGGCTGAGAAGTCTGGGGAGATTCACAGTGGCTTCTGTAGTTTAGGATGAGGTTTGTGAAGGTGAGACTGCCTCATCTTTGTGACTACCCTTTTTGTGCAGGCTGTAGATGCCTGTGTAGCACTGTGTATTAACTGCTGGCACAGAGGTATAGAGACGTCTGTGAGGGGCTGGCAGACTCTAGCGTTAGAGAAAAACGATCCTTCCTTAGTCTGGAGACAGTCGACTCAGAGGGGACATCTCCTTTCTCTGTGTTATTAACACCATATGAATAATGGAGCAGCTGTAGTTCCCTTCCCGCATCTTGTCGGTACCAGTACATATTGTTATGGTTCATGCTTTGAGAACATTCCAGAGTAATCTTCTTTCCTGTCCCTGTAACACAGTGTTTTGGGGTCTGGAAGACATCAGCATCCATGAGGCCTAAGAGAAGAAGACAAAAAGTGGCAACAGAATTCAGGATAGGCCTTAATGCTGGAGCCAGGAGCAACCCAGCAGAGGTGAAAATGTTCCCTTCTGATTTTAGAGAAATCTGTGTCTATGACTTACCTGCCCTCAGAAGGTAAAGGGCCACATACCAGGGGATCCTGACAGCCATGGCACAGCCAGGGTGAGAAGGAGTGTCTCCCAGTTCTGGGTAAGTGGGTTGGGCTCTTAATGTCGTCATCATGTGACAACACAGTCCCTGTAAACTTTCTGGGCCTCACAGCCATCCTGTTGATATAGTAGTGTCATCTCTGTCCCTTTATCTATCAAAGGACGAAATCTTTGTTCATTTCTGTCATTCAAAGCAGGCTATAGATGCTTTGCTTATTTATTTTAAGTCCATTTCCATGAAACACTTAAATTGCACCTGTTTTACAAGCTATAAAGATGAGGATTGCAGAGCTTTGAAAGCCTATAATGGGAGGACTTGACCTAATTAAGAAGTTTGGGAAAGAAAGTGATGTTTGAGGTGAGTTCTGAAGGATGAATTGGAATGAACTCTGCAGGCCGAGAGAGAACATTCAAAAGAAGGACCCGGAGAACAGAGTGGCTCAATCATACAGGCTGTGGGGGAGCATGCTGTGAGAATTAAATGGGGCAACCCATTTAGACAACATGTGTGAGGGGCTTAAAGCCGTAAGAAGAATTGACTGAGTTCTCAGAAAATGCTTGTTATTATTGTGTGATAATCACACAATTTTCTCAGTTTTATTTGTCACTGACTTGTGACTTGCTCAGATTTTACCAACTTTATCAACTCAGGCTTCATGATATTAGGTTCATCTTTCTTTTAACTGCACTACCAGTTGTGCCAGAACAGAAAATTCAGAGCCACAGTTGTTTTCCAATACATGTTTTGGTAACATTGGCTAAAACTCTTAGGGTGCGGCTGCAGCAAACAACATCCAAACCAAGTACTATCGTCTCTCCTCTCTTTTCCTCATTTCCTCTCAACAGAAACATCTGCAGCTTTGATTGTGAGTCAAAAAGATTAACCCCAGAGTCCCTTTCCCTTTTGTCTGCTTCCTTTGTCCCAGTTCACGAGGATCCAGTTGACATTCAATACAATTCTTACTGACATGCTGCTGACCTGCGGTTTTGGATTTTGACTATTGTGGCTCTGCTATTTGAGGATCACCTTTTAGCCTTCGTGTATCTTATACGTAACGCCTGTAGGCTTCTGCTCACTGTTGCTCTCTCATACGTCCTGAAGGGATATAACAATTATGACTTACCAAACCCTGAAATATTTGTCCCATTAGTGACTCCTTTAGGACAACGGTAATCATTAAAATCGCTAACGACATTTGACCTTTGCTTTTCTTATGAAATCTTGTCTTAATGGGAACTGTTGAGGATAAAAGATAAGTGAAATTCTACTGCCCCCTGCTGGAGAAAATTGAAATGGGTAAAAAGACACTAAGATTTGGGAAGATTCTTTCTGATGAATTTTAAAGAAACAAGAAGGAGAGAAGCTCCCAATTGTTCTAAGTATAAGAAGATTTAAGGATGAATGATGAGTTGACGAAAGTCCTCAGCAGTGACTGGATGCAAAATCGATATCTCACCGTAGAAGTGATTAAAGAAAGAGGGAAGAAGGAAAGGGATGGATTTTGGGTTGGGAGTAGATATGAGAGAGGCGCCGGTCCTACTTATATGAAGGGGCATTTGAGGGCCAAGATAAACTGTCTGATCTTTGTTGCTCAATGCAGGAATAACTCATGCATGGCCCATCTTTCTGGTATAGCAAGGAAAGTCTCTGGAGCAGCTGCGGAAAATTTCTAAATGTGAATAATTAAGGATACAGGAATTACCAGAGATTATTGTTACATACATCTCTGTACATTTTTGGTCCTCTCTCGCTGGAGACTCCTTGATTCTCAGGACCTGTAGTGCTTCCAGTGTCCGTGAAGTTTTAGGAGAAAGAGATACCAATAAGGATATGAGACAAAAAGGAGTCTTAATATTCAGCCAGATGGAAAGATCCAGAACCAGAGTGAGGCAACACTAGGTTAAGTCTTCATATCACGGCAAAACTCACCTGTCTTCATTGGAGGCAGACGGAAGAAAGGCAGAGGGTGCTGGTTTCCAGAACAGAGAGAGATCTCTCCTAGCTCAGGGCTCTGGTCTCATGCAGAAGTGAGGTGGTCTCTGAAGTTTAATCTGCCATGCCAGAATTAGTGTGTGATACAGAGGTTCCTATGTATTATCACAGGATAGAGTTTGACTACAGAGGATCACAGCCACTGATTTTGGAGCATGGGAGTCGAGCTTTTATGTAATAACTCACATGTCCAGATCCCACACAAAAAGCCTTTTATGAGCTTCAATACCATGTTCTCAACTGTACTGTAGCCGGTATTTGAAAGTCCCACAGACCCTCAAATAGAGCAGAAGTCAGCAGCCTTGCTCCATCCTTGCTCTATTCTTTGCTTCTAATACCAAAACTAGAACTCTGGGCATGAACCTAAATTATTAAATATTAAATAATTGAACTAAAAATATTTTTAAACCATCCCCATATAAAAGTATATGGTTTGTGTTAAAAATTAAAACAAAACAAATATTCACACACATATACACACATACAGATACACATATGTATATATAAACATATATATATACACATATATACATGTATATCCTCTTTCATATGTCTTCTGTTTCAAAACTCAGACTCCATTATAGAGAATAGCTTTTATTTCCCCTGCAACTGTTTTCGTTCTCCCATGTATATTTGGGATTATGGTTCACTTTGCCCTGATTCTCAGTCAATTACATATTACCATCAGATAGCGATTATTACCTATGTCTTTATATGTTTTTGGTTCACTAAAACACCTTCTCTCATTTTCCAATCTTCTTAGTCCTCTTATAGAATTATGCTTAACCAAACATATTTTCTTTCTTTTAAAAGGACTTGTAGTTGGGAGTGTGGCGGGCTTAAATAAACATGCATAAGAACTCAGAAAACATGTTACTTGGAAGAAAATCCTGAAGAACTACTTGAAGACATATTTTAGTCTATTTTCCTTTCCTCTCTCCCTCCTTTCCACCCTTTCTTCCTTCTATCTTTCCTTTGCTAAGTCAGACATTGCACTCAGTTCCAGGGTTATAAAATTGGAGGGACATCACGTCTAAACTAAAGAATATAGTATAGTCTTGGGAACAGTCAATATAAAAAGAATTATAAAAGAACACAATAACTATAGCAGTTTTGGAGTGAATAAGAGTTGAGTCTTCTCCATCTATAGGAGTCAGAAAAACCTTTAGAGGTAAGCCAATCTCTGAGCTAAGCATGAAAGCATGTCCAAGAGTAGGCCAGGCAGTCAAGAAATAGTAGCTTGTTTTAGATACCAGAAAGAGCATTTGCAAAACAAGAGCTGTGATCTGGCTTGGCCTGTTCAGAGGAATAAAAACATTCAGTGGAGCTAGAGTCTAAAGTGGTGGAGCGAACTTGGAAGATCTGGCCATGTTTTTAGACACAGACTTATTCAGGGAGGGCTTTGTGTGCCGTGTGAGGAATGTCAGACTCGATCAGGCCAGTGGCAATGACTAAGACAGAGGAAAGCAGATGAAATAAGGCTGGAGGATATTCTTTTTCCTAGGTAATGGATGATGAGAACCTGCATTAAAGTAGAAGCAATGAAGAAGGAAAGAAGCAGCTGAATCAGACAAACGTGCGTATTGGAAACTGTGATGTGTCTCCTGTCTCTCCCTTTAGGCATGAAGGATGTTTTTGCCCAACTGCGAGGAGTGCTGCTGGCTAACAGCCCTTTTTGTGAACTGTTTTGGCTGAAGAGACACCTCTTCCCCACCAAGGGCATGCCCCCATCTCAGAGCCACCCATGTTCAGTGATACGGTTGCAAGGAAAGTGGGTATAGGACCTGGCCCCTTCTCTTCAATTTCAGATGATTCTAAGGGTCATCCAGCTTCAGAGCTCCCTGTGGACTTGATGAACACTTTATTGAGGCTCCGGGACAGCCCAGCTTCTCCCTCTGTGCCATCCTACTTTCTTCTTTTCCCTTCTACCCATGTTGATCACAAAGCATTGTCTAATAACCTTCCAGCAAACTAATCTCCCTTGCAAAACTCAGAAAGCCAAACCTATGACGAGTTGGGATATAAAAGTAATAGATTTGTAAAGGGATTTAACATGAGGACCAATGGAAAAGAAGAAACTAGAATGATTGTTCCAATCACTGAGACAAATGCAGTATACAGGCCAGTATATAGTATATAGTATATGGGTGCATGTAGAGGTGGGGAGACTATAAATTCTGCAATAAATTACTTGAATTTGAATTGTGGAGTATCCAGCTGGAAGTGTCCAGTTGATAGGTGAATTTACCAGTTAGGAACTTATGAAAGAAATTGTCCTGATTGTGGATGGAGGGTTAAGGGAGAATATTCATACCAAGGAAAAAAAGAAGGCAGAAGAAAAATCAAGAGAAATCTGCTAGAAACATCCAGTAGACAAGTAAATGGAACAGTTAATAGCTTATAGGAGAAGAATTATTATTACAGAGGAGACTATTGATGAATTGTGCATAGAAAGCAGGAAACAAAACTCCATAGAACTGTTTTTTGTGTGTTTTTTTTGCTGAGGAAGATTTGCCCTGGGCTAACATCTTTGCCAATCTTCTTCTATTTTCTATGTGGATGGTAGCCATAGCATGGCTGAGGAGTGGTGTAGGTTTGCACCCGGGATGTGAACTCACAAATCCAGGCTGCCAAAGTGGAGTGTGTGGAACTTTAACTACTTGGCTATGGGGCTGGCCCCAAGAAAACTGTTTTTTTTTTTTTTTTGAGGGGAAAGCAGATGAGATGGAGCTCATGAGAAACTGAAAAAAAAGGTGACATTCTTTTCAGATTAGAACAGGTAGAAAATGAAATATGTTGGGTTTTTTGTGTCTGAACTGTCACCAAGTCCTGGGGATTCTTTTGTTAAAATAATTGAGGCTTATGGGGTAAGAAGACAAAGCACACGAAGAAGGCTTTAACTTGGTTCTCAGGCAGGTTTTACATTGTGCTATGGCAGCCCTTGGTCAAGTATTTTTGTGCCTGGAGTTCACTGGCTCCTAGGAGGGTCCCCCCTGCAGGGGAGACACATTTATTCCAATGACTTGAGAAAAAGAGGAATCTCCAAGCTCCTAGCTTCGGCTCCCTGTTGGGAAATAGGAAAATTTTTTGAAATTCAGTACATCCAGATAATGAGACAAGTCTCTATCTGCTCCTGCAGATTAAGGTTAATCTCAGCAGAGACCCAAGTGTAGGGCAGCAGATCAAAGATAACTTTTATAGATCACAGTCTCTGGTACTTGAACTTTACCTTCAGAGTCAGATTTAATTGGCATTAAATTTACTTAGAATGAAGTTTAGAAAACAAGCTGGTCAGTTTGTTGTCAGCATAAAGACAACCAAACATAGAGCTGAACAGTGGTTGGAACTTGGAGGACCTGCAACTGAGAAAGGGCTGGCCCAGTAAAGGGGCTGTGGGTGGGAACAGAACGGAGTGGGGGGTGCTGCAAAGTG
Organism: Equus asinus; assembly: GCF_041296235.1. Taxonomy (NCBI): domain Eukaryota; kingdom Metazoa; phylum Chordata; class Mammalia; order Perissodactyla; family Equidae; genus Equus; species Equus asinus. Next base: position 195,664,826 of record NC_091790.1, on the reverse strand, counting down.
AGTGGAGACAGAGGCAAAATATTCATTAAAAACCACACTGAATTTGAGCTGATAAGAGATGCTCTTCTTGAAAATCATGCCGGTGTTGCCAAATGCTCAGGTTCATTCTCCTAGAAGGACACTATTGGGCTAGCCCTGCTAGAATAGATAAAGAGGGTCAGTAGGCAGGGGAGATAGGTTTCATCTAGTCTGTGGTTTCAGAGTCATCACATGGCCTGAGGACGGTGACTCATGGTGGCCCTAAGCTCAGTCTGAGGCTCACACAGCATAGAAGCACTCAGACCTCTAAGGATCCCCACATACCACTTATAGGAAACCTTCTAAGCAAATAACTCACCCATGTGCCTGTCTTTCTGTGTAGAGAGCAGGTGGCCAAGTGGCGTTGTGCAAATAACTGCTGGCCCAAAAGTAAAGAGCCATCTGATTGGCGACAGCCGTCTCTAGAGACAGGGAGAATTTCACCTTCTCCTTTCAAAATTCACTGTACCCACCAGAGATTTCTCCTTTGCTAATATCGTTGACATCATAGGAGTAGTAGATCAGCTGTAGCCCCAGTCCCAGGTCTTGTCGATACCAGTACATTTGATCATGACCCTTAGTCTGAGAACATTCCGGTACAACACTCTTTCCTGTCTTTGTGATCCTATTTCTTGGTGTCTGGGTAACACCAGTATCCATGGAGCCTGCGAGGAAACAAACAGAAACTGGAGTTGGAGCTTGGGAAGGGTCCTCTTGCTGTAGTCTCAAAGGAGAAGCTTCAGCCAGGACCTGGAAAATTTAAGGCAGGGATTTCCCATGTGTTTCCTCACCTGTTCCCAGGAGACAAAAGGCCACACAGCAGAGGAGCATGGAGGCCATGGCAGGGAGCAGGCAGGATGGAGGCATTTCCAGTTCTTAGTGTTGGGAGAAATAGGACGTGGAAATAGGAAAGTGGAAGCAGTCCGTCAGTGATGTCATGGTCCCTCTCAACTTATTAGGCCTCAGAGAAAGATGCAGCCACACCACTTCCCCCTTGGGGTCTAACTTTCTTCACTCCCTTATTCTCAGGCAGGTGGTGCTTTGGTTTACTTATTATGTGTCCCACCACTGGATGCTGAAACTCACTCCATTCTCTTCTCTTCCTGGTTCTCCTCTGCCATCTCTCAGAAGGAAGTCTCTCCCTCTTCTCAGGGGTGACTGTTTCTGTTGTTCAAAGAAGCATCATTCTCCCAGCTAAATAGGCTATGGAGAAAATTCTGAATGCTTTCAATAAAGGGGATCCAGTCTTACTGGAAGGTTGTGACTTTGTAACATTTCTCTTTTTTCTACATTTATTGATTTTTTCTAACTCAGGTCCAGGTAAGCTTTGCAATTTGAGTATATTCATCATAAAGTTTAAGAGTTTTTTTTAAGGGGGCCAGTAATACTATATTTGTTTCAAAATGCTACTATTCTTTAATGGCTGCTGCTTTTCTGGTCAGTTTTCTGGGCATAGATCTTTACTGAAAATATTGGCTCATTGTATGAAGTTATTCACTTAACGTAGGTATGTATTTCAAAGAAATTCTTAACACTTTCACTCATATTTTGAATTAACTGAAAATAGTTCATTAAAGATATCATTTTATCAAAACAAAAACTGTTCAGGATTTTAGGAGGAAAACGTTCAATATTTCAATGCAACAAATTACAAACACAACTCAGCTACAACGATAGTGTGAAACTCCGACGTAGTAAGCCAGTGCTCTCTGCCACTTCAGGTCTGTGCCTGGCCTGCGTCTGCCTCATCCACGAATACACCATGGCATCTTACACTAGTGGATCTGCTGCACATCATACCAGGAAAGTCTTCTTTTTAATATTTTTCTTTGGATTATGAAAATTTCTAATATATGCTAGTAGATGTAATAATATAATATGCCTCCTTGTCTCCACAGTATCCAGCTTCAATAATTACTAACTCACAGCCTCTCTTGTTTATTCCTCACCTACTTCTCTCCCGCCTGTATTCTTTTGCTTAGTTGCTGATTTATTTAAAAGTGCCCAAGCACATGTTACAGCCACTGTATACACTCTATATGACATATGCCAGTGTCCTCTCCCTCCCTCTCTCTCTTTCTAGGCAGAGTTCTCCACTAATAATTCCAATAGAAATGTGAATTTGTTCCAGTAAATTGCTTATCCTGGGACTCGATTAATACAAACAAGATAATGATAATAAAGATGATCATTTTGGGTTTGTCCTTAGTGGGAAAAATATCATTGCCCTAATTTGCAATTCTTAAAGGACTCATGTTGTTTTGCTGCCCCCAGCTGTAGGCAGTGATTTGAGCGGAAGAGAGATTTGGAAGCTGAATGTAAACTATTATTGGAGGTCATGTCAGTTGAGAGAACAAAGGACTCAGGTTCAGTGGAGTCCTACAGGGGAAGTTCGTAGATGCGTGGCAAGGAAAGGAGAAGCAGGAGTCGTGTGGGAGCAGGATCCATGCCAGAGGAGGAGAGACTGTTGCTCTTCTGATCTGTGATTTATTGGTCTGCGTAACAAACATCCTCCGGCACAAGGGATGCCAAAGGAGAAATGATTTGTTTTTTTTTACTACTAATTAGCACTTTCTGTGTCATAAAAAATTTTTTCCTACCTTCAACTCACAAAGATCTTTTCCTGTCTTTTCTTCTAGAAGACTTGTAATTTTAGCTTTTGTACTTAGGTCTATGATCCATCTCAAACTGACTTTTGTTTCTGGTATGAGGTATCAGTAAAGTTCATTTCTTTCCATGGGATCATTCAGTTGTCCCCACATTATTTGTTGAAAAAATTGCTATCTTAATGCATTGAAATTTCCGATCTATAAACATGATATATCTTTCCATTTTTAATATTTTCTTTAATTTTCCTTTGTGATGTTTTGTGGTTTTTCAATGAGCAGATTTAGCTAAATTTATTCCTGTTACTGATACTATTGTGTACAGGTTGTTTCCTGAAGTTGATTTTTCAATTGTTTTCAGCTAGTATAAAAACACTTGATTTTTTAAAATTGACCTTTTTTTAATATATCCTGTCATCTTGCTAAATTCACTAATTATTTCTAGTTGTTGTTCATTGATTCCTTAGGGTCTTCTACATAAACAACCAAGCAATATGACAATAGTGATAATTTCACTTCTTCCTTTCCAACATTTAAGACTTTGCTTTCTTTCTTTTTTTTTGCCTTATCAAAGTGGTTAAGACTTCCAATATAATGTTGAAGAAAAGAGGTGAGAGAAAACAACATACCTTGTTCCTGATTATAGGAGGAAGGTGTTCAACAGTCACCATTAAATAGGACATCAGTTGTATGTTTTTGTTGATACTCCCCATCAGATTGAGAAAGTGTTCTTCTATTACCAATTTGATGACAGTGCTTATTTTGAACGAGTACTGGATTTTGTCAATGTTTTCTCAGCATCTATTGAGATGGCCAAATGATTATTCTGCTAAGTGATGACATACATTGATTTCTTTTTTTTTGGAGGAAGATTAACCCTGAGCTAACATCCACCACCAATCCTCCTCTTTTTGCTGAGGAAGATTGGTCATGAACTAACATCTGTGCCCACCTTCCTCTACTTTATATGTGGGACACCTGCCACAGCATGGCTTGTAAGCTGTGTGTAGTTCTGTGCCAGGGATCCGAACCAGAGAACCCCGGGCTGCCGAAGTGGAGCACGCAAACTTAAACACTACGCCACTGGGCCTGCCCCACCATACATTGATTTTTGAAAGCTAGTTCATTGTTTCTTCTGCAATAAATCTACTTGGTCATGATGTATTATCACTATATGTGTATAAACACATACACACATGCATATATGCATATATACACTCACATTCGGACTTGACTTGTCAATATGTTGGAAAGGACTTTTCTCATCTATGATCGTAAGGGATATTCTGTAACGTCTTTGTCAGGTTTTGGCATCAGGGTTTTGCTGGCTTTACATGATGACTTGTGAAGTGTTTCCTCCTCTTTTATCTTCTAAAAAATAATTTATGTAAAGTTGGCATTATCTTTTTCCTTAAATGTTTGATAGAATTCACCAGGAAAGGAATCCGTGTCTGTAGTTTCCTTGGAAGGAATGTTTTTGATAAATAATTCAATTTTCTTCATATAAGTTTCTTCACATTTATAATTTCATCTTAAATCAGTTTGGTAAGTTTGTATTTTTCAAATAATTTCATTTCATCTTAGTTGTGGAATTTCTTGGCATATACTTATTTGTGAGTCTATTGGCATTTTGATGTCTATCTTTATCTATAGAGATATTCTCTTTTCCATAATTGATATGTAATTTGTCTTGATTGATTTGGGTTAATCACTTTTATCAATGGTCAAACCATGACCACATTTTCCTCTAAATCCTTGAACGTATATTTATAGTAGCTACTTGTCTGAATCTTTCAGGGTTGGTTTCTATTGCCAATTTTTTTTCCCTATTTATGGGTCTTATTTTCCTATTTCTTCCTATGTCTAACACTTTTTTCATTGCATGATTGAAATTGTAGATGCTACATTGTTGAAAGTCTTGATTTTTTTTTGTTTGCATTTATTTAGAGAGTGCTACGATATTTTTCTCTAAAAGGCAGTTAATTTATTGGCAGATCAGCTGGATCCCTTAGAGGCCTGTGGAGCTTGCTTAGGGCAGTTCTAGAGTGGCTCTCACTCTAGGGCTTGGGTACCCCTTCTCTCAAGCTGTGACCCACACGCCCGGGGGTGCCAAGTGTATTCTGGGTGGTTCAGCAAGGTCTCTCCACCCTGGCTGGTCAGAGTTCATGTCTCCCAGGACTGTCTGGCCGCTAGACTCTCCTTCCTCTCACAGTTCCCCAGGATTGCTCTCAGTCAGGCCTGAGGGAGGCTCTCTCTATGCCTGTGCTGTTCGCTATCTGATCAAAGACTAAAGGGGACTCCATACAATATTGGGAGTCTTTTCCTGCACAGCTGACCCTCACAAACATCAGTAACTCCACAGCCGTGAACTCTGACCTCTGCCTCCCCACCAAAGTGAGACCACTGTGCTCTGTTTGGTCTCCATGCCCTTGTGTTGTATCCAGAAACTACCAAGGCCAAGAAACTGTACCCAGGCAGAGACTTGGGGCAATAGTGAGGTTCCCATCTCTGTTTCTTCTTCTCCATGATGAGAGCCTTCTACTGCCTGTTGTCTACTGTCTGAAAGCTGTTGCCTTAAAATTTTGTCAAGTTTTAGAGTGGCTTATGGATGCAGGGCAAGTACAGTAACAACTATCCAATTTGATCAAAAGCTAAATTCCCAGGAATAAGCAATTTTAAGGTTCCTGGTCGCTATTGTCAAACTGATGCTATTGTATGTAGTTTATAAAAGTAACCCCCTGACTGGGCTCTAGTCAAACTGAATAACATAATTCGCTTTTAAAATGTTCTTAAATACTTCTTTGCAAATATTATTTCTTTCCAAATTTGCATGAAATTTTTTCTATTCATGTTTTCTCATTTCCTATTAAATTTCTGGTTTGATTCTTTTCTCAATTTATCTTCACCTTAATGGTAAACACTGACAGTTTTCTGGGTATCACTTAAAATTTGTGTTCCTAAATTATTCCTCAGGAATTTGTTTTAATTTAGCCAATGAAAAATTGCTCCCTACAGAGAATGTAACATTCTCATGTTGTTCATTGAGAAATCTACAATTTGCCATAACTACACATTCTTTGAAACACATTTTTTCATGGCTCTTTTTACTCTTCTCTTTTTGTCCAGAGCCTGAAATCCCATGTAGTACAACTAAAAATTTCTCAGTCCTTTTACCTCTCAGGGAAAGGGGTTTGCTCTCAAGCATTGGTGCAATTGAGATGGATCAACCATTGTATCAAGAGCTCAGTGAAACTGGTGGTTGCATTGGATGGAATTTGGCCCTAAAATAGGTAACATGAGGGCAAATATTTAGTTTCTAAGAAAAATGTCTGAATTTTTACTGCCCCTGTTATAACCTGACAGCAGAACCCAGTTAGAAAAAAGAGGGAGAAAAATTAATTTTAATCAAGTTTGCTCCGGGGAGCAAGAAGCATAGCTGAATGGAATGAAGCATTTTCTCAGAGTTTCTGGATGAACAGAGGTTGTTGATGGGTGATAAGTAGTTTTGGGGGCAGCCACAGTTGGAAACCTTTCTACACTACACAAGGACATGAGTAATAGTGGGGGAGACAGCACTGTGGATGCCTAGGGGACTGGGAATGGGAGAAATGGAGGTGTATTTCAGTAATGGAGATAACATGCACCTGCCCAAGAAGAAAGGCCACCTGTCCCCCCACACATACTGGTTCTTTGAAGTCTGGAACAAGGATGAAGTCATATAGGGAGGTGGTATCTCAATGTCTAAAATAGAAAGGGCACTAATACCTAGTATATTTCAAGAACTCCTACAAATGATTGAGAAAAATATAGAGCTCCCAATAAAGAAATGGCCTAAGGATATGAATAGGCCATTTTGAGAACAGAAATCCAGGAGAGACATGTAATGAGAAACAGCTCAAATTCATTAGCAGTACAAAAAATGCAAATGGGAGATGGAGGGAGGGAGGAAGGGAGGAAGACAGCATTATCCAGCTTTCCAGATGGTTGCCAGTTAGTAGTATAGGAGTATAAAGTAACCCCCTTCCTATTAAATTATTGGTTTTATTTATTTTTCTGAAATTGTCATCTGCATCTTTATGGTAAACACTGGCGGTGTTCTGGGGGGAGAAGTGGAAGAGAGATTGGAATCTCCTTACACTGATAGACTGGCAACAATCTAGAAAAATGGATAATGACATAAGAGGATAAGAGGATATGGCAAATGTTATGTGCTTTTAAGTGGGATTTCTGAAGAGCCCTCTGTTGGTATTTAGATACATAAAGTTACATACACATATAGTACTCCATGTCTCAGCAATCACGGTTCTGGGTATATAAATCCTATAAAATGATTATACAGGCCCATGATGAGATATGTTCAAGCGTATTCAAATGCTGGCATGAAATTGGAGGAAAACTGGGTGTCTATTTCTAGAGAAGTGGGTATGGAGTACTGTGCATCATTTAGAAGCAACAGACTAGATGTACATACAGAAAAGTGAAGCATTTCACTTACTTTGAGCTGAGTGGAACAATCTAAGAGACAGAATTGCATGCATAAAGATTTACATGATTTTGAATACGTACATACAGAGCAAGAGTTGAGTTCTCCTGGAGAAGGTTCATGGCTGGATCATGACCAGTCTGTTCTTTCCCCTGGGATTTTAAACCCAGGTTTAGAAAGAGCTGGGCTGGTCTTTGTCAGTGTGGTGAAATGACGACAACTGAATTTGTGACCTTTAATGACCATCTTATCTTGTCATGAGGACTGGAAGAGAAGAGAAAGACAGAATACAGGGAGAGAAAAACAAGATGCTGATAAAATAAGAGAAGAAACATGAGAACTGGAGAGGCATTCATTCCAGTCTCTGGCCAAGTGGTGTTTTGTCCAGAATTGTCTGTCCATCACTCCTTGACTGCTGCTAACCACCCTTTAGCCTTGTACTAAATTCCACTGTGGCTTAACCTTCTCCAGTTAATTTCTGTTACTTCCTTCCAACCTCATATATCACCTGCTTCCTGAGTTGGGTCCATGATGAGTTTGTGCACTAAGAGGAAGTACCATTTCAGCGCTGTGGATCGACTGCTGGCACAGAAATACAGTGCCAAGTCTCCTGGTTCGGAGGACTTGATTTCCAGGCTGCAGGTTAAGTTTTTGGGGCATTGAGGTGAGAATCGCTCCTTGACCAACTCAATTTCATCAAGAACTTGTCCATCCTCCAAATAAATCAAAAACTTAAACTCTTTTTTCTGAATCTGTTGATACCAGTAAACAGAAGTATGTCCTTTTTGGGGCATACAATCCATCCTTGCTTTCTGTCCTTTGCTTTTGACCAGATGTCCTGGAGTCTGGGTGATGTTGGCATCAATAGAGCCTGTAAGAGGAGGACACAGCAGCTAGAGACTAAGCCCAGGAGGGAGCCTGACAAGGAAAAAGCTTGGGACTGGGTGTTGGCAAGCCCAGAACGAGATTTTACTTTTGCGCCCAGGACTCACCTGTACTCCCAGGAGACAAAGGGCTACACGGCAGAGGAGACTTGCATCACCTCCCTGTGACGTGATTGCTTTGCAGACTCATAATCCTTATGTTACTGCTTCACGTTACAGGACAAAACCACTTCATGGTATCAGAAGGAAAGCTTTTCTCCTTGCTCAGTAAATACAGTTTATATTTTATTCATTTTAAAATAGTCATTTAAAAAACATTTTATATATATTTTTACTAATAGAAACTGTATACATGTATATTTAAGAAGTTAGAAAATAAAACACCATTTCACTACCAAAGATGATCACTGTTAGCATCTTAGTGATATTCTTTCCAGATTTCTCCCTCCATCTCCTCTTTATGTGTGTGAGTGTGTACATAGACGTATTCTTTTTGATAAAAATACACCAGTCTGTAAATGCCATTTTATATATTTTTTTCAGTTAACGATCATCATCTCTCCGTGACAATGCATTCTCATTTTACAGACCATCTAGTTTTTATTTAAAGTTTAGCAGTTGTCTGAAAAATGTCCTTCATCATTGATTTGAACATCAGTTTCTGACTCAGGACTGGGCACTGCTTTTGGTGATTAATTATCTGATTATCTTTTACTATAATGCAGATCCCTGTTCTTACTGTTTTTGTGATTCTGAGACGAGCCACAGCTTTGCAGAATGTTTCACGTTCTTGATATTTCTAGTGTATTTTAGCTGGTTCAATGTTGGTGTTTATTTTAGACAACCTCTCTTTTTCTTCCCTGATTTTTCTCTCCATCGCCCTGTATTTTAAATAGTGCACTTCTTTTTGCAAGATCTATTTTTGCTCACTCTCTTCTTCCTTCATCCCATGCCCATTCCAGGTAAGTAATGTTAACAGCCTAGATTTCTCCTTACTCATTCAATTGTTCAATGAAGTTGTTTTCTCCAAATTAAAAAGTAGATATTTTATATGTACACAAGAATTTGATAACATATCAATAAAATGAGCATTTGAACAAATAACACCTCTTGAGAAATAAAATGTTGCCAGTCTTTGAAATCTCTTTTTTCTTTCCCAAATATGATGCCCCTCCAGTCCCTGTCCTCTAACTCTATCAAGGTGTTTGTGTTTATCTTTTTTTACTTTCAATTTATATTTTAATACATAGGTGTATAACTAAACAAAAGTGTGTATTTTTGCAAGCTTTAAACTTTATACAAATGGGGCAATGCTGTATATATCTCTTGCAATGTAATTTTTCACTCAATATTATGAAATTCAATCATATTGATGTGTTTAATTTTAGTTCATTCATTTTCACTGCCTTATAATTTCTTTATGGTAATACACCATCATTTATTTATCCATCCTTCTGTTGGTGTACCTTTGGGTATTTCACAGTTTTTTGCTATTACCAGGTAGTATTATACTGAATATACTTGTACTTGTGCCCTGGTTTACATATAAGACTTCATCTAGAAAAGAGTTTTTCAGGTAACTAAAATATCATTTCTCAGCATTGAGTTATAATTTGTACAATGAGTGTGAATTCATTGCATAATATACTTTCTTCTCAAGAGTCTTAGATAATTGAGTATGTGATCATAAATCAATTATTTCTTAATGAATGCTGTTATTTTGGTAGATAACTGTTTATTTTATTTTTACATCCAAGGTCATCAGTAATAAAGACACTTTCATGATGAAACCTTTGGTTGGAGTCTGGTGGCTTAGAAACAGTTGCTGCCCCCTTGTGGAGGAAAGGCATGTGTGTGCGTGCATGCATGTGCGTGTGTGCGTGTGTGTGTGTGTGAGAGAGAGAGAGAGAGAGGGAGAAGAGAAATGAAAATGATGTAATGATTTAGAATGAGCATCATTAGAAAGTGCAGCATGTGCATAGAACTCAGAGAAAGAATCCTGCTGACGGGTTGCTTCCAATGACTGGGTTTAGGCTTCAGGCTTTCAGCAAGATCTGCAAAGTTGAGCATCTCATCTTCATATGCGAGCTGTTACCGTTGTTGGTACCATAGGCCCCTTTGGCAATCTGGTAAATCCTTAGGACCCCTTCTCAGAATAAAGCTGTAAACCCATAAAATAGAATGCATAATATTACAAGGGAAACCAACTATTTTGAAATGTAGTTACCAAAATATTTTTTCAAAATTTGTGATATATTAATATGCATACATCTTTAAAATTCATTAAATTAAATATATCCTGGCAAGTCTAAAAACTGCTGTGATTTCAAAATAGTGATGAGGGTAAATGATATTTACTCTATGTAATGTGATATGAAAATAACATGACTTTCATATCAACTATGATATATGCAAATGTCTGTGATTTCTATCATTGTCACAAGTACTCCTAAGATTGCTGTGGTTTATTCACTATTTCTATCATGAACGGAATGCTGTATTTTAGTTAGAGATTAGTGAAAATAAAGATAAATTCTTCCCATTCAAAATCATAGATACCTTCAATTCTATCTATCCACCCCTTGGAGGCCTATGGGCCCCAGGTTAAAATTTTCTGCTTTAGAAGAGAATATGCTTAATGCTGAAATCCATGAACAGGAAGAATTAGAAAGTTCACATATCCTCAGAAATAGTTTACCCACATATGCAATCTCAAATTTGTCAAAGGTGTCCTGATTAAAAACAAAAGGAAAAACATTTAAACCACTTCTTTAGACTGAATACAGGAAATCATGACAATGACAGGTACTTACTATGATTGTATCTGGTCCTGGAAACATGACACATTTCTATAATCTACCTTTCTGTATATGATCTTCGTTATCAGTTACTTTCATCATCATCATCATCAACATCCTCATTATCGTGATGTATATGTGATTCTCAGGGGCATTATTGCAATAGAAAAATGACAGGGACACAGTACAATAGAGATATACTTTCCCGCATGAAGTACTGAGGCTTTATGCTAAGGAATCCTGTAATCAATCAGAAATAATATCCCCAAAATGGAATAGAAAAAGATCTACACAGATTATACTTTAAAATAATCCCTTACAATAGTATGTTACTAATTCTGAGATACTTCAGATCTCAATGAATGGTAATATATGCATTATTCTTATTGACAGAATTTTAGACAGATCTAGTGTGTTCAAGATCCTTGTTGCATTCATTGTGAAGTTGTGTCATGTTTCAGAGGTAGCTCAAAGGAGTAAATAATGAAAAAACATTACATTGCTCGACACCTTTTCCCATATTGCAAAAGAGTCCACTGTCTGCTCCCATTCTGTGGCTCTAACGAGGTAAATCTTCATCTGGAATCCTCATATATTTTCAAAAGAAACACTGAAAGGATAAACCAAGTAAATAATAAAAATGGTTACCTAAAGGAGAAAAAAGAAATTGGGTAAAGGAGACAAAGAGAAAGCAAGAGCAAGATGAGTCATTTCTGCCCCAATAGATTGCTCATTGTATTAAAAGTAAGCAATCTAAACAATCCAGTCAAAACAAAGAGATTGCCAATGTGGATACTCAAAGCTAAGGAACACTGAATTGATTTGCTAGGAGGATGAGGAGAAAGACGACCCTGTCTGCAGGACTCCAGGCCTGATGAAAGGCCCACAGCAGGAACAAGAAGACACTGACAGACTTCACCAGCAGAGCTGTAACACCCGAATTCTCCCCTCCAAATGACGTGCTTAAGTGTAAACATTCCCTTTAATTATTCTTAATTCATTGGTTTATATTTACAAGCAAAACGTAGATCTTCTTAAAGTGCACTTTGCAGAAGTTTCACAACTTTTTCGATATGTTTCAATTAGTATATTTTACATTAAACCAGAACAGTAGGAACACTTGGTTCACTCAGGAGATGAGGCTGACGTGAGCTCACGTGTGGTGGCTGGCGAACACTGACTTCTGGAGAAGATATTTTTATGTAACATACCGAGGTTGAGATGTCAGTTGAGATGTAAAGACTAAATTAAATTGTGTTAATGCAAAATCTTGGCATAAAATATTTTAATAAATAAATTCCTTATGAGTATTAAGAGTACATTCATAATACATTTCTAAAAATAAATTTAGGAGAAATTCAACAATGTATGCGCAAGACGTGTGCAATAAAAATTACAAAACAATGCTGAGAGAAATCGACAAAGACCTTGATAAAGGAGCATGGAAGATTTTTTGGGGAAAGGGAAATGTTCTGTATCTTGATTGTCATGCTGTTTACATGGGTGTAAATATTTGTCGAAATGTATTGAAATATATATTTAAATTGGGTGCATTTTACCGTGTATATGTTATGCCTCAACAGAGTTGCTTTTCAAAGTTGCATGATGGTAGTATTCCAGGGGGAGGGAGGAGCTGAGTTTCCCACTGAGATTCTATGGCAGGGACAGCTGTGAGAAGCAGTCATGAACCCTTAATGAGTCTCTGGGTCTGGTTCAATGGAATGTGCTGGGCCAGAGGATCAGGGTCCTCAGGAAAGACAGCTGACCTGCCTGTTATCCTTATTCCTGAAGGCTTTGCCACAGGTTTGCCAGGTGGAAAACACAGATTCCATATTTTTAAAAGATAGCTAGAAATCCCTCAAGCTCATGGGAAAAAAAGGGTATCTTGGGTCTTCCCTTTGCCAGATATCCTGCAAACTGAAGAATCTGAGCCCCCTTACATCTTCCTTCCCCTTCCTTGGGTTTCTTGCCCCCATAAGCTGTTTTAAACATTCTTTTCTGGTCACCTAGAGCTGCCATTTGCACATTTTTCCTTCTGGTTTATGCTCTTTCAAGTTGGTTTCTGTTAGTTCCTGTTCACCTAACACACCACTATTTCCTGAGCTGGGTCCACGATGAGTTTGTGTGCTAAGAAAAGCTCACATTCAGCACTGTGGATTCACTGCTGGCACAGAAATACAGGGCAGAGTCTCCTGGCTCAGTGGACTTGATTTCCAGGCTGCAGGATGCATCTTGGGGGTACTGAGCTGAGAATTGCTGATCAAACCCTTCTATTTTATCCGTAATCTTTCCATTGCGTAAGTAAACCAAAAAGTCAAACTCTCCTTCCAGCTTCTGGCGATACCAATAAACATAACTATGTGTTTTTATGGGGACACAATCCATCTTTGCTTTCTGTTCTTTTCCTTTGACCAGATGTCCAGGACTCTGGGTGACCTTAGTGTCCATGGAGGCTGTGGAAGAAAAAGACAAAAGGTAGAGAAAGGACCCAGGAGGGAGCCTGGTACCCAGCAGCCCCAGGAGCAAGTCCTGAAACTGGAATCGGACATGTTCACAACAGGAACTCACCTGCTCCCCAGAAAAAAAGGGCCACACAGCAGAGAAGTCTGCACTGCATGGCTGGCTCAGGGAAAGTAATGGCAAGTGGCCTTTGCTCTAAGGCTTCCTCATATCCCATCAGCCTCCTCCTCCTCATTTAGTGGCTTCCCATTGTCTTCACAGTCTCCATGTACAGGAGACTATAACACTTGACAGGATGTGGGAGGGCAGGCAGAGCTGGCGAAAACAACTAGTGTGAATTTCAAACTGCCTTTATTTTCTTTTTCCCTGACTCTGCTCCTTCATTTTTTTAAGTAATATCACTTACACATCATTTATTTATTTGCTTTTTAAACATGTTAATGTGCCTCCTCCCTTCCATCTCAGGAAATACATCATACAGCTTGGTATATATCAATCATAGCCTTCACCACACTTATAAAATCAAATAGCATTGACTTTACAATAAAAAATTAAATGTTGAGCTATCCGAAACAATATCTATGAGAAATATCCAATGCCCCTAGGAAACAATAAAATGCATATTCTTTCCTGAACCAGTCAGTTTAGGAGATAGATTATAACTGAGAAGTTTTAAGCCTCTGTGTTATTCTTCCAGATTTCATTTTTCTTTCTCCACCACGTCCAGGAGACCATAATCCTGAAGTTTATATTTTTATTCATTTGCTTTTCATTATAGTTTTTAGCATTTATGTAAGAACCTGTAAATTATTATTTAATGTTGTACGTCTGAAATTTATCTAAAGGGGATCATTCTGTTCACACTTTTTTCTGTGACATGTTCTTTTTCTCTTCAACATTATGTCTGTGATATTAATTCATGTTGATGGATATAATTTTAGATGATTCATTTTCAATAATGATTCCATTCTCTTTGTTTGCTAAAATTTGTTATCCATTCTTGAATTAAAGCTCACTGTTTTTTTTCCTATGTTTTTTTCTCAACTGTAACAGGACTGAATTCTTTTACATTTCTCTGCATATCTAGGTGCAGGATTTTCTCTATTCCTGGGAATTAAAGATTGAGACTTAGTGAAACCACATCAACTTTACATAATATGACAAAATTCTTTCCAAATTAAAATAAATAGTCTCATCATCATTTCAGCCATGTTTTTAAATGTTCCACATCTAGCATCCAATTGGAATGTAATATCCTTTTAATTTTGTCTATTAGGTTAAAGTCGTATTTCACTGCAGTTTTAGTTTGCATTTTTATGATTTCTAAGGAGGTTGAATATATTTTTGCATATTTATAGGCCACTCATGTTTTCTGTAAAGCTCTCTTTGTCCATACTTCTTTTTGGATGATTAGCTTTTGTTTATTTGTAACAGTGCTTTATATATTCTGGAAACCACACCTTAGTTACATGTATTGCCAATATGTTTCCAATTTTTGACTTGTGTTTTCACTCTTATTGTAATATTTTTTGTTGAATTTCATATTTTGGTAGTTTATCGTTCTCTTTTTGGGGGGCTATGCATTTTTAACTTCTTTATAAAAAATGCTCCCATAGGACAAGTTCATAAAGATATACTCTCATATTATTTACCATGAAAATTAACATTTTGAATGTTGCATTTAAGCACTTAATCCATGTAGAATTCATTTTTGCACATGCTGTGAAGAAGGGTTTAAATGAATCTTTCCTTGTGTGGATGACCACTTGTCCCAGACTCACTTATTGTATATTCCATCATTGCCCCACACACCTGCAATGATGGCCCTATCATATATTAAGTGCTTATATAGGCATGGGCCTATTTTTAATCTATTATTTTCCATTTTTATATTTGTTTATGCTTTTTTTGTTACCCTAAATTATAAAATAATTTGGTGATTGGTAGGGGAAATTATCTCACTTTAAACTTCTTCAATACTATCTTGCCTATTTTTGTCCCTCTTTTCCACTTAAATTTCAGATGATTTTAGTCAAATTTCATGAAAAAATATCTTTGGTGATTCTGATTAGTGCTGCATTGAATTTGTAGATGGCATTTGCAGAAATTGGAATACTCTTACCATTGGGTTTACTTACTCATGATCATGGTATATATCTCAGCATATATCAGATTTTTTAAACTGTCTTCCTCTAAAATGTTAATAATTTTCTATATTAAAGTTTTTCTGGGGTCGGGTCCATGGCCGAGTGGTTAAGTTCGCACGCTGCGTTGCGGCAGCCCAGGGTTCAGATCCTGGGCGTGGACATGGCACCGCTCCTCAGGCCACATTGAAGCGGCGTCCCACATCCCACAACTAGAAGGACCTGCAACTAAGATATACGACTATGTACCGGCGGGGGGGGGGGGGGGGGGGGCTTGGGAAATAAAATAGGAAAAAGAAAGATTGGCAACAGTTGTTAGCCTAGGTGCCAATCTTTAAAAAAAAAAAAAAGTTTTGCTTATCTACTAGTATATTTTTTAGGTGTTTTATATTTTATGTCACTATTTGTAAATGGTCTCTGTTTAAAAATATATCTTTCAACTCTTGCTATTATATGGAAATAAAACTGATGTCTTATATTTATATTGAATTCCATAAACTTATTAAATTTTGCTATTAATAATTCAAAGCTTCTATAGATTCCTTTGGATCATTCTCTAAACTTGTCATCTGTCAATAATCACTTCTTTCTCTTTCCTTTCTTATTCTTACCCTTTTCTTCTTGTTCCAGTGATTGGAAATTCAGCACAAAGTGGAATAGAAATGGTGGTGAGATTTATTTGCTTATTTATCAATTATGTATGAATTGGACAACTACAGATACTGGATATGTGGTAAAGGCTATGAAGGTTACAAAGTGTAAGATTGGATCCTGCTATTTCAAGGACCCATTGGTGTCCCAGGATACCTGCAAATCATTCTCCCAACCAGTGTCTAACATATCTCACCTGAGGGACCTGAAGGATCTATGAACTTCTCTTCTCAGGTGAAGGAAGAGCTGAGCCTGCTCTTTATGCTCCAGGGGTATTTTACAGAAAGACCCACATCACCCCCTAGTGGTCATGGGGCAAATTCATCAGATACCCTCTGACCTCTCACTGCCTTCACCTTCCAGGTGAATGGGGAGCTGAGTGGGGAGTTGCCAGCTCCAAGCTGTGAAGCAGCATTCAGGCACCTCGTGTATCAGAGAGGAATTAGGAAATAAGCAGTGCTTGGTGCGGTAACCTGCGCGTAATGCTTAGAATTGTTACAGGTAATTAATTATATAATCACTCAGTCGCTAATCTAATATTGATTGATGGCTTATCGGTATAATTTGCATTCTCAATCTTTTCTAGCTACCATTCAATGCGAGCATGCTCTTTAAGTCTCTCTCCTAAATCCTCTGCCCTTTTCTTTGTATGTTCTGTCACCAAGGGATCCTAAGCACTTTCATTCTTCCAATTATGCCAGATGTCCTGAATTTTTACCTCTCATCCACATCCATTTTCTGAGTCCATTTCTTGTACATGCCACTGCTGTCTGTACGTTTCCAGTCAGTTTTCTGCCTCAAAGTCACCCCGAATCTCAATAAATTGTGGTCTTCCCTCTGGGTCCTCCGAATCCATCTGGCTGTGGTAGTCTTCTTCAATCCTCCCTGTCTATTGCCTCTCATGTCTAATCAATTACCAAGTCCTTTGATTTTACCTTCCAAACATCTTTTAAATCTCTCATTTCCTTGTGTGTCTATCACTACCATCCTCATCCTAGCTGCACTTTCACTTGCCTGGGCGAACGCATTGGCTCTTTTCTCTGCATCAGCTCTTTCCACACTGATGGTGAATTTTTCACACCGTAGCCAGGGCAATTAAGAAGACACATGTGGACCTTGAGGGAATTACGTTAAGTGAAATAAGCTAGATAGAGAAAGACAATCTCTGTATGACTCTACTCACATGTGGAAGTTAAACGTGTAGTCAAAGAGAACAGATAAGTGGCTACCAGGGGAAAGGAGGGGTGGGGGGTGGGCACAAAGGGTGAAGGGGTGCACCTACCACACGACTGACAGACAATAATGAACAACTGAAATTTCACAAGGTTGTTAACTATCATTAACTCAATAAAAATTTAAAAAAAGACACACATGCATGCACCCACACCCCCACCTACACCCACACAAACATACAACAACAACAAACACTAATCTGACTACTACAAAAGTCAAATATCCTAACCTCAATGGCAGGGCAAGTTGTATGTGAGAACTCTCTGTACTTTCCACTTAATTTTCCTATGAACCTAAAATTGCTCTAAAAAATAAAGACTAGTTAAAAAACACTCAATGACTGCTATTACATTTTATATTAAATTCCATGTCATATACTTTGATTTATAAGGTAAGGAAGGGTCTGATGTCTGATGTCTGCCCACCTCTCTCCAGTTTCACCTTGTGCTCGCCCCCTTCGTCTTTGCTCCTGCCCCATCACTACATCTTTCCATTCATTAAGCACACCGATTTCTGTACTACCTGAAAAATTTTGCACTGGATCTTCCATCTTTCTTAACTGACTATCAGTTCATTATCCCAGGTCCCACTTAATAACCTCCAGTTCATCTTCAAGATGTCATCTCAAATGTGACTTCCTCTAAGAAACCTGCTCTGTGACTCTTTTAGGTCTCTGTGTGTCATAAGCAGTGGCAGCTGGATTCAGTGTCACTCAATGCCCTGTCTGTGCCTCACTGACACAAGGCCAGAGACGCTGGATCCCAACAAATATTCTCTCCCATGAGTTTAACAGAGACTTAGAGATGGAAGGTAGTGGTAGAGGATCTTTATGCCTGACTTTTAGAAAGAAGGCTTCTGAGCTCCTGTAGCTTAGAAATATGAGACTAGGATTTTTGTTCTTACTCAGCTGCATTTGATGGTCTCTTCTCTCATCCCTCTGACCTCATCCGGCATCTGCACAAACAATTCCCCTTAATGTGGAAGTTAGTGTTTTAAGGAGCCCTTTTCTCCTGTATTGTATCTGGTTTGCTTTCCTTTTGTTTATTTTTAGCCTTATTGTAATTGAGTTACTGTACACAAAGTTGCACATATTTAATGTATAGAATTTGATGAGTTTGGAGATATGCATACACCCCTGAAACCATCACCACAATCAATGTAATAGACGTATCTATTCCCTCCCAAATTTTCCTAGTGTCTCTTTGTTTTTGTTTTTTGTGGTAAGACCACTTAACATGAGATCTACCCTCTTAACAAATTTTTAAGTGCACAGCACAGTATTGTTATCCAAAAGCCTACGTTGTACAGCTATGTCTTACAGAAGATCTCTAGAAAGCATTCATCTTGCATCACTGAAACTTTATATCAGTTTAACAACTCCTCATTTCCCCTTCCCTATAGACCCTGGCACCCCACTATTCTATCGTTTTGCTTCCACAAGTCTGGCTACTTTAGATACTTCATATAAGTGGAATTGTGCAGTATTTATCTTTCTGTGACTGGTTTATTTCACTGAGCATGTCTTTTGGGTTCATCCATGTTGCAAATGACAAGATTTTCTTCTTTTTTAAGGCTGAATAATATTCTATTATATGTATATACTGCATTTTCTTTACCCACTTATCTTTTGATAGAGCTGTTCCCATATTTTGGCAATTGTGAATAATGCTGCAATGCACATGGGAGTACATATATGTCTTCAAGATCATGATTTTAATTATTTTAGATATATACCCAGAAGTGGGATTGCTGGGTCATATGTTAGCTCTATTTTAGACTGTTTGGGGAACTCCATGCTGATTTCCACAGCAGCTGCACCATTTTACATTCCCACCAACAGTGTACGAGGGCTCCAATTTCTCCACATCCTCACCAATACTTTGTTATCTTTTGTTTTTTTGGTAATAGCCATCCTTACTGGAGTGAGGTAATATCTCATTTTGGTTTGCATTTGTTTTTCCCTGATGATTAGTGACATTGAGCAGCTTTTCATGAACCGTTTATCCATTTGCACGTCTTCTTTGGAGAAATATCTATTTAAGTCCTTTGCCAATTTTTAAATCAGATTATTTATTTTTTGCTATCAAGTCTTAGAAGTTTATTATACATTTTTGGATATTAACACTTTATCAGATATGTGGTTTGCAACTATTTTCTCTAATCCCATACAAATCTATTATAATTAGAATAGTATGGCACTGGCATAAAGACAGACATATACACCAATGGAACAGAAGAGAGAGCCCAGAGATAACCTCATGCATATATGGTCAACTGATCTTCAAAAAAGTTGCCCCAGTGGGGGAAGGGCAGTCTCTTTAACAAATGGTTTTGGAAAAACTGGATATCCACATGGAAAAGAATGAAATTGGACCCCTGTCTTACACCACACACAGAAATCAACTCAAAATTGATTAAAAAATTAAATATAAGACCTGAAACTGTAAAACTTCCAGAAGAAAACATCCCTATGTTTCTTCTTGACTTTAGTCTTGACAATGATTTTTTGCATATCATCCCCAAATGGCCGGCAGCAAAAACAAAAATAGACAGGTGGGGCTACATCAAACTGCAATGTTTGCTTTCCCTGTCAAAGAGCAATTGTAAATTTTAGGCCAACAAGAAACTAAAACCATCTAAGGGATTTTCTACTGGATTTCAATTTCTTCCCAAGACAAAATAAAGTATCCTTCACTGATTGTCTCCCCTGTTTTCAGCCCTCTGCTTCTGAGAGCAAATCTTTTAAAACTGAGCCTTCTTTATCCCCATCCCTTTGGGGATTGTGGACCCAAAGGTTTTTTCTCACAACTAACTAATTGCTTCAAAGATGGATGTTATTTTGATCTTACTCATGAACATTCTGAAGCAGGAAAAACATGGCAGAGATAACATCTAATCATACTTCCATTGATTATTTGAGGTGGCTTTATTTTATGACTTGATTCTTTCATAAGGACTGCAAACAGGTTTCTCAAAAATAATTTAGAGTAAGATTTTTAAGGGATCTTTTCAACTGTTTTTTGGCCTTTATTTTGTTATAAAGAGAAAGCAATGTTTCCAGGAAAAGGACACATAGATATTGATGAAAAATATTTAGGTTTAATATTTAATGGTTTTTTCATACTTTTTCTTAAAAGGAGGATAATCTTTAAATATATGATATCAGGGGCTTCAAATTCTCAAGGTGTTTTTTTTTTTTTTTTTTGATTTTATTTTTTCCTTTTTATCCCCAAAGCCCCCCAGTACATAGTTGTATACATTCTTCATTGTGGGTCCTTCATAGTTGTGGCATGTGGGACGCGGCCTCAGCGTGGTTTGATGAGCAGTGCCATGTCCTCGCCCAGGATTCGAACCAATGAAACACTGGGCCGCCTGCAGCGGAGCATGAGAACTTAACCACTTGGCCACGGGGCCAGCCCTCTCAGGGTGTTTTTGATGGAGTTATCTTCAGTAAATTACCCATAGTCCATTTTTGTAAAGAAAAACAAAAGAAACTTAACTGATTTTTTAGAATGGTACCAGAGAGTAGATTACAGAGAAAAAACTCAAATATTTATACAGTATTTGAAATTGGCTATTGATCAGTTGAAAGTAGTCGGACTGTTTTCCCTATTCCAGAATGGAAACATGGCCTCAGTGGTATGAAGGCGTAAAGCACCTAATCAAATTATTACCTTTGGACACCTGAGATGTGGGACGTAGTGCAGCAATTAGGTTGAGACTCCCATAAAGCAGCTCTGGAGATTATTTTTGTGGAATGTTGAATTATGATGCCAGTTGACTCACAGTTTTGCAAATCTCTCATGCGTAAGGTAGGGTATTGAATGGGAATGGGGATATCCAAGGATATGGAAGACTTAAATGACCCTGACTCCCTCAAAGCCTCTGAAATTCTCCCCGCGGCATCTCTGATACTAGAGAACACTGTGCCTCTGTTGAGTGTGTATGTCTGTGTGTGTGTGTTGGGGAGGGGGAGGTAAGAATCTATCTCTTACTCCATCGCTGGCTCTCAAAGGTTAACTTGGTTTCAAATACAACAGAGCCCAGATATTAGAACGTAGGCTCAGAGCATGAAAAGAAAGTATTACACTTAAAAAGAATTGCTCACTTATTTCATGAAAAAATTTGAAGGAAATGTAAGATTGTATTTTGATTGACTTAGTCCGAGGAGGACAGGACAGAAATTCATATCAGATTATGTTCAGTGCTATTGCCATATTCCCCTAAAATAAGCCATGTGGGAAGCAGGCTGTGTCTCTCACAGTCAGCTGGATGGGAAAAGGCAAGTGTGGACACAGCATCACTGACAGTCTAATACTATGAAGCTTAATGTAGAGGAGGGAAATCAGTGCCTGCCGGACATAGGGATGTGATCACTTTCTTACCATGTTTCATGCCAGAGCCTAAAATGCTCTTCTCTTGTCCTTGTCATTGGTGAAGGCAGCAGTGGGATATTTAATAAGTATTTTCCTAGCTCTTCTCCTGGCTGAAAATGCTGACATGGTAGGGAACTACAATTAAAATGGGTCCCTGGTTTCAGTGGCAATGAACACAGTCTGAGCTGACTGACCCCAGGTGGGGTGTTTAATCACTGATAACAGCATGGACATGGTCATCATGTGGATATAACGTGGCAGCATGTCCATTGCTGAATTGGCTCCATCTTAGTCAGTTCAGTTCAACTTTGGTTGGGGGCAAGGTCTTGTTTCCACATCTTCATTTTCACACTTGGTGTCTAAGCCCTCACTCCCTGATCCTCACTACACAATGCTCTCCACTCTCCTTTTCACAGACTCTAATCCCTTCAGTTATTTGTTTTATTTTTTCTCTTTTTTGATCTCATATGCATAGGATTTGATTCATTTTAACCCTTGGTTCATCACACACAGACATTGTTTATTAGTGTATAGTTATTTATTTATTTAAAAATTTAGTAAGTACTGCTGTGGATGGCTGAATGACATAGTGGTTAAGTTTGTGTGCTCCACTTTGGTGACCTGGAGTTCACAGATTCTGATCCCGGGACTGGACCTATGCATGCAAAAAAGAGAGGAAGACTGGCACAGATGTTAGGTCAGCGACAATTTTCCTCAAGCAAAAAGAGGAAGATTGGCAACAGATTTTAGCTCAGGGTCAATCTTCCTCACCAAAAAATAAATAAATAGTGTAGATATATATATATATATATATATATATATATATATATATATATAGTAGGAACTTGTAAAACATCTCTCCCCCTTGTCCAACAACACTCCAGATAGACTTTGACAGTACTTAAATTTAGCTATGTGGTTTTCTCCCATCCCATCTCCTACCCCTCCCCATCCAAGTCCCATAAGAAACACCATCCTGAACTTGAGTCATCATCATTCCTTGTCAGTGGGAGTTAGTAAATGTGTGACAGTCGGCTCTTGGGAGGAATACAAAACACGCCCTGATTTGCTATGTCTCCTGTTATGCGTGGTGTAACTATTTCAAGCTACCAACATGAAGTCTTTGAAATTGGAGTCCAGAAAGATGTCTACAATCAGCTCTCATGGGCTGGTAAAAGCAAGTTCTAGCAACAACGGTTTCGTGTTTTCCCTTTTCATATAATTTTTTCTAATGTACTTCTAGTCATGAAAATTGTTTTCTTGATTTTTTTTTTAGCTTTTTATATGGTGTATCACGCTTTACAAAATCTTATCAGGGATTTTGCATTTGCTGTTATATTGCTAAGATTCACCTGTAACATTGCTCATCACTGGAGCTCATTCATTTTGGTTGAATTATATATTGTTTTCCATCATCTGTGTATGCCACTGTTTATTCATTCACTCTCTTGTCAATGCATATGTGCCTTAGTTCCATGTCTTGCTATTATGAACAGTGATGCTAAGAACAGTTGGTTTTTGTCTTCTGATCTGGATGTGCAAGACTCTCTCCTGATGTAAAGCTAGGAGTGGAATTGCTGGGTCATGGAATACAGGAATGATCCCCTATTTGACATAATGTCAAACTGTTTCAAAATTGTTTGTAACACTTAAGCTCCCACCACTAATCCTGTGGCCCCATACCTTCTTGAACAAGTTATATTTCCAAGCTGTTTATATTGCTAATCAAATGGATATAAAACTTACATATCATTATGTCTGCTTCACGTCTTCCTGATCACCAGTAAAGTTAGATATCTCCCCATTGTTTATTGGTCCTAGATGTTTCTTTTACTAATGTATGTTAATATGTTTTGCATATTTTTATTGGTCATATGAATTTGAGGTAAATGTAATTTTTTGATTTTTCCTAGGAAAGGATTTTTCTGAAGGGCTTACACTCACTGCTCCACTTATCTTCCGGCTTCTGAGACAACTCTCTAGTTCTGTAGACAAGCCTTGCTGTCTGAAGTCTTTCTCATATGCTACCTCTGCTTTCTCTTCTCTTGACACCTTTCTTGAGATCCAGCTCAACCAACACCTCTCTATGAAGGTTTTGTGTGCTCTGTACCTAGTGAACAGCTTCCTTTGTACATGATCTTAACCTATTCATTCATCGATGAAAACACTATATTGCACATCATCGAATTGTTTCATGAGTGACTATCTCTCCTTGGTTGCCTTATGATTCTCTTTCTCTTGAGCATCTAGGATGGAGACAAGACAGTGCTGAATAGTCTTGGAGAGGAAATGCTGAAGTTTATTATAGAAAACACAAAGTGTTTTATGGAAGCGTTTTGAGATCTACCTAGATGATTATGTGTCGACTTATCTAAGAACATATGATTGACATTTGGCAGAGTCAGGAAAAGAATCCAACTTAATAATTTTCAGCCCAGGGACCTTTCCATGTCAGTTGGCCGGTTAATAGGCCCAGCTCCATTCCCATTTTGCCGGTTCTCAAACACTACACATTCTCCACACTCCACACTCAGATATTCTCTCTATTTACATATGCAGACACACATATATTCACAGATGTCTCAATCAGAGGAGCTGTGGTTTTCCTCCTTCCACAGGGCTCCATGGGTTTAGTGGGAGGGGAAGGGGGGCTGTTGCAAAGGTTCTTGTTTGAGTCTCTGATCTCTATCCCGCGCTGTGTCACTAGCACTACAGAAGTAAAGGCTACTGTCTGCAGGATGAGCACTTGTCACTGTCAGAGTTGAAAATGTTTCGTTGTGATAATTGATGGGAAATTTGGCTTCGTCAAAACCTTCTTCATATGTGGCTTTGGAGCCCTTATTAGAAGTTGCAATCAGTGTGAGGCCCTGTTTCGGCAACTGACGATACCAAAACACAGTTGGGAGCTGAAGGCCCTGTGGATGGCACTCAATCTTCACAGACGTTCCATTCTTACAGATAGCCCTGCTTGGATGTTGAAAGACGAGAGCACCAAGCCCTAAACCTGCTGAAACAGAGGTCAAAGAGATGAACAAGGCTAGTAGGACCAGTCAGACATGAACATAGGCAGAGAATTCACAGCCTTTACCCCTCGCCTTTCTCCCAGAGAACTCTGTTCGTTTTTGAAAAAGTCTTCCTGTAAGACTCCCTAGGATCATAATCCCCCATCTCGCCTGACTGGTGCCTTCTCAACTTACCCTTTACATCCCTAGAGGGCATGGATGTCCCCTCTCATTTTGATCAGCATAAAAAAATCCACAACCTCTGGCTACCACTTCACTCATGCTAACACACACATATACTTGCCCAAGCTACTAATATAATAAGGCTCATACTGGGCCCCAGAAGCAGCAGAAGCACCAACATCTTCAGTTCTTGGCCTCACACCACCCTCTCTCAAGAGAGGTATGACCATGTTCTTCATCACTCCTTTCTCCACCCTTAAAAGGACGGATGACTGCTTACATAATCCTGAGGATGTTCTAATCTGCCCCCTGGTGGTGATCTTTTCCAATGATGCAGGATCTTTTGCTCTTTCTATCAAATAACCACACATCATTTGCTTAAGAGTCTCAAAAATGTTTTAATTCAACTCCTAATTTTATGGAAGATACACCGAAATGTAGATCGTCGAAATGACTGAAACAAGTTTCTTGGCCTTATATAAAGAAAGGGGTGTATGTTTGTGTAGTCAGTGGCATTATAGACCCTTCTTCACCTCTTTGCCATATCCTCAAAGCAATCAAGGGCAGCATAAACCCTGACAGTTGGTTTTTCGTTTTTGTCCCGCATGTACCTAACTTCAGCTTTGATTGCTGAGGAATCCACTTCGAAGAGGCATCTGCTTCTAAGATGGCTATCTCAAATAAACACAGTTCCAACCACATGACTAGATCAAGAACCAGGACACTTCCCAGCCGCCCTGGGCCCAGGCGCCTTTGTTTTGGAGATCTTGGTTGATTTCCATAAGTGACCACTTGGAGCACTTTCTTTTGCTCTTTCAGGGCCTTAAATTTCTGATCTCCTGTTTTAAATTCTACAACACAGAGTGAGCCCACAAAACCCTAGATTCTCACCCTCAACACCAATACAAGGAGAACCCCAGGCCTGTGTTCTCTCTCTCTTTCTCTACCCATGACCTTGCCCTGTGGCCCCAGGTGTGCCGTATAATTTCCAGGACCTCTAAGTAATAAACCATTTTTTTTTCCAAGTTTCCTGATGGTTATTGCTGAGGGAATCTTACAATCATAAAACTACAAGGGCCCGTCCAGCCACAACATTGGTTATCAACAGGCTCAGACCAACACACAACACCAAGACAACTCATGGCTGTTAGTCACTAGAACTGTAGATGAGCGTAAGAATTCCCAGGCTACAAGTTCAATGTTTCTTTATATTGATGATGTGGACACTTCCTCATCTTAAATGAACTATTTATTTCACAACTATCTCATGCCAGTTCCCCTCATGTTGATGGACTTAACACTAAACATGGCTACTTACTATAGTCTCTATGTCTTTGTGTAAAACACTGTGGAGGCTGTGAGGATAGTTTATCTGTAGAGATTTCACCATGATACAGGTCATAAGCTAAGTATTGGTCAAAGGAATGGGTTATAGGGGATTTAGGGATTTACTTCTTCTTTGAACAAGCCAGAAAATTTGTTCAAAACTGCCCATGCTTGGAAATGAGTGGCAGTTTCAAGAGGCTGAAGATTTTTCTCCAAAGCATTATACGTTCATTTTTATAACAACCTCCAGGTTGTGCTTTCAGTTAAGGTTTAGTTCTTTTTATCTGGAGTAGGTAACTAAGAAAGGTGGGATTAGGTCTTGATCTATCAAATTATGTTTGTATTATAGTGATATAGATTTTTATCATAGCAAGTGTAATTTTTCCATACTAAATATTACTGCATACATACGACTGATATATGTATTAAAGGGCATCTGACATGCTCCTGGAGCTGTATTTATTTCATGGGTAGTACACACCACATTACACTGGGCCCACCTACCTCTATAACTGAATTTGTCCTGCAAAGAGTAGGTGATTGTGCCTTTCAGTGCATTACTTCTGGTATAACATTATGACACATATGAGATGAAGTGACTGGAAGCCCCCAGATCAGGAGAAAATCTTTCTATAATATTTGAGGAGCACCAGCCATCAGGTATATACTCATGGTTGATATTACTGTAACAACTTAACAAAGGAAGAAATGCCTTGCCCAGAACCTTCTTCCTGGCATAGTTCTTGATTAGAGTTGACTTCAAGAAAAATATTTGCAAATGAAGCGGCTATCACTATGCTCTGAAGTCATCATTGGTCCAAGGCAATGAGGAATAGGATCAAAAGTACCAATTTATCACATTATAGTAGCTACTCTTCAAAGATGGCACCCAGATGAACCCCACCTCCCAGTAGTCACATTCTTGTCACTCCTTTCCTTTTGACTCTGGACTGGCCTGTATGTGCTGTAGAGAACACTGCATGGTTTTCCAAGATAGGTCATAAGTAGCCTTGTAGATCCCACCTGGCTCCTTTGAATACTCACTTTTGGGGAAGTCAGCCACTATGTCATAATTTTAAGTACCCTGAGGCCACCATGCCATGAGGAAACCCAGCTACGCACATTGAGGGTCTGTGTGGAGAAAGAGAGACATGCCAGACTAGTCCACAGCTGTTCCAGCCATCCCAGATGAGGGATCAGATATGTACATAAAGAAGCCATTTTGTATGTCCAGCCCAGGTGAGCCTAGAGGTATCTCTAGCCTCAGTGACTATCTGACTGTGACGACATGAGAGACCCCAAGTGGGAAATGCCCAGCCAATCCTATCCAACCCACAGAACAATGAGAGATAATGCATTGTTATTTTCATTCGCTGTATTTTGGGATGTTGTTCCTGCTGTTGTCATTGTTCTAAGCTTTTTAAGTGAGCTGTAAAATACATATAATAGACTACACAAATCTTAAGTGTACAGCTTACTGAATTTTCACAAATGAATACACTTTTGTAGTTACTACCCAGATCAAGATACAGAACATTTCCACATCCTAGAAGTCTCCCTCATGCTTCCTTCCAAGTAAATTAAAAACGCCCCCAAGCATAGCCACTATTTAAATTTCATATAGTCTTCACTCTTGTGTCTGGCTTCTTTTGTTCAATATTCTGTTTGGGAGATTCGTCCATCTATGACTTTGCAGTCAATATTTGATTTTTTGCTGTTCTATTTTATAAAAGTAACACAATTTATTTTTCAATTTCATTTCTGATTGACCTTTAAGTGTTTTTTAATTTGAGATCCTCATGAGTAAAGCAGCTGTGACAGTGTTTTTCTCACCTATTTTTTTCTATTTCCTCAAAATTCTGGAGTATTTGTTGAGTTTGTATCCAACTAATAAATTGGATTTCTGACTTGTCTAATTTGCTACTGAATACTTCTAGTATATTTTTAAATTTAGATATTGTGTTTTTCCTACCCAATAAATATTATAATTCTTTGATTATGTTTTCTATAAAGTTTTCTTCCTAGTTAAAGGATGAATTGGCTTCTCAAAACTTGCTAAGAAAACATTTAGTGACATTTTAACTTTTTAAATTTTTTTAACCTTCTTTTCATACAGTGACTCTCTTACAGCTTGGTCCTGGGAATGGAAGCTGTTATGAAACCTCACAGCTTTTCAGTGTTAGGACCACTCTGAAAAAGTAAATGGTTCAGTAGTTTTAGAGTAGATGTTTTAAAATCAAGTAAAATCCATATACTTTATTTTATACATTCCTCAACAGACAGGAGGAAATCTGTATCCCTTCTAGTTATGCCCAAGACAACAAAGAAGAACAAGACTGTCTTTCTCTTACTGTCATCCCTTTAATTTCCTTCCTCTCATTGGACACATAGCCTCACCCCATCCCATGACCTCTGGAAAATGGCTTGCACACAGGGAGGGCTGTCTCCCCAACTAAAAGTCCAGGAGTGCATCAGCTGGTTCAGGAAATGACCGACCTGGAGGTATCTGTGAACATGGTCTGGACTGTCCAGGTGAAGCATTTTAGATCCATCCCATTCCCAACTGTTTCCTCACTCTTACCAGAGAGCATTAGTTGTAATCATAGCTTGGAATGCTCATCACAGCACTTGTCAGTATTTTAAATCCCATTCAGAGGTTAGTGTCTCTTTCTCATCTCTCTATCTCAGTATATTAGTCTCTAGGTTAGGCAAGTTTCCACAGAATATTTGGGAGAATAAAGCCAAACTCTACGCAGAATCAGAAAGGAATCCAAATAAAATGCATGAAGCCAAAGCTTTCATATTATGGTCAGGGCCTCCCCACAATTTCCCAGAATTTGCTTGTCCCAGAAGACATGTGTCCACGCATTTAACAGACTGGAGTTCTCAAATGCTTCCAAGAATTTTTCAAAATATATTTCATCCAGCATTTTTAGTTGGATGCACTGTGAGTGCTATTCTGAATAGTATAGACTGTCATACATTTCTAGAAACAGAGTTAGGTGATCAAATAAAAACTTATAAACAAATGGAGTCCAAAGAATTAACACCATTTGACTTATTTTTTTTCTTAGAGATTGGCACCTGGGCTAACAACTGTTGCCAATCTTCCTTTTTTTTTCAAAGATTGGCACCTGGACTAACAACTGTTGCCAATCTTCCTTTTTTCTTTTTCAAAGATTGGCACCTGGGCTAACAACTGTTGCCAATATATTTTTTTTTCTGCCTCCATCTCGCCAAACCCCCCCTGTACACAGTTGTACATCTTAGTTGCACGTCCTTCTAGTTGTGGGATGTGGGACACTGCCTCAATGTGGCCTGACAAGCAGTGCCACGTCCACGCCCAGGATCCGAACCCTGGGCCACTGCAGCGGAGCACGCGAACTTAACCACTCGGCCACAGAGCCGGCCCCCATTTGACTTTTAATTCCATATTTAGGTAGCAGACCATGAAAGGAGAAAATATACTGAAAACGTAAAGATCACTCAGGTGGTGGTTGTGGATCGGGGAAATCTTACTCATCTTTCAAGTTTCATCTCACATTTTGCCTTCTCTTTGAAGCCCTTGCTGATGTCATCAGACAGAATTGGCTGTGTTGCTTCTTATAGTCCACTTACACCTCTGACTAAAGC
The DNA here is from genome assembly GCF_041296235.1 of Equus asinus. NCBI lineage: Eukaryota > Metazoa > Chordata > Mammalia > Perissodactyla > Equidae > Equus > Equus asinus. Next base: position 195,635,029 of record NC_091790.1, on the reverse strand, counting down.
ATACATATATGATCTTTGATTACAGTATTTGTCTCTACACATTTCACTCCCCACTGGACTTTCATTCTTTTTCTGAAGAAAGGAAGTGTTTTCCGTACATTTTGTTTTCCAGTGTTTTGCAAAGTAGAAAAAAGATCTGGTTTGTAAAACTAACTTCTCTCTTCTTCTCTTTCTTCCTTCCCCTCCTCCTCCTCTTCCTCTTCATCTTTCTTCTCCTTCTTCCTTTCTCTCTCTCTGTCTCTCTCCCCACGATATAGTTAGATATAAATATATCCATATATGTCATGTTTAAACCCAACTTGGTAGATCACTGATGTCCGTTCCACTCCACAAAGCATGTTGATGGCAGCAGCTGCCTTGGAGGCCTGGTTGAGGTGGAGGAAAGCTGGCAGATCAAGGTAATGAGCCTAGAAAAGCCTGCCATCTGGTGGGAAGCAGGGCTTGGGACACATTTATGCACAGAGAGGAGGTGGCAGTGCTTCACTGTGTCTCTATTACTGGCACAAAAATGCAGGGCTGTCTGGTTCTTTTGAGTCAATGATGTCACAGTGAGAGGAAAAAGAATGCCTTCCTCTCCCAAGAGGCACTGTCTCCTTTCTGAACAGCATTTACAACCTGTAGGTAGTAGATGAGTCTCAGTCCAGGTTCTGGGTCCTGTAGGTACCAGTACATGGCGCCCTAATCTAAATTCTGTTCACATTCCAGGGTCACATCTTCTCCTTCCTCTCTGATTAGGGATTTTGGGCTCTGAGTGATTCCACAGTCCATGATGCCTAAGGAAGAGAAAGAAAGGCTCTGGAAACACAGCCCAAGAGGGTGCCTAATGCTGCTGTCACAGGGAAAGTCTTAGATCTGGAGCTTGACACCTTTGGGACAGGAATTTGCTCCCTGAACCCAGGACTCATCAGTTCCCAGGAGTCAAAGGGCCACCCAGAAGAGCACCTGTTTTCCCATAGTGGGCAGGGGGCTCTCCTTTTGGCTCCAAGCACTTGCTAGAAAACAAATGAGGAAAGAAACTTAGCTCAGTGATCCCACTATCTTAATATGCAAAATTTGTCAGAAGGCTAGACTGGATAGTTGGAAGAGGTCTTGAAGATTTTACGAGAGGAGCCCCCTACTTTTGGGATGAGGAGACTGAGAGGGCAGACCTGAATCACTTGCTCCCCCACTTGTGCCTCCCTCATGAAACTCTGCATTCATTCTGGCCTGAATGGGCTGACACCTCCACATATCCAGACTGGAGTCTTCTCTGATTGGCCCCCTGGATTTTACCTTCCTACTTATGCTAATGTCTGATGACTATGGGAGCAATGCAAACAGTCTGGTCACACAGATGGCAGAATTCACTTGTAATCCCATCTACTCCCCAGGGAAAGAGTGACCCTGGGCTCTGTGCAGAGCTGTCAGTGACAGGGATTGACAGGCACCACTCAGACCTGCTGCCAGGAGCCCGGTACCTCTACATCTTCCTCTGCATTCAGGCCCAGGCCTCACTTTCATTCCAGCACCTTCTGCCTGGCTGGTTTTACTTCTCTCCATCATTTTCATTCTCTTAGGTGTTTCCCTGCCTTACTTCAACGCCCTTACTTCATTTCCATTTGAGTTTATTCTTCCTTGGGTATCTTAATTTATTTTTCACTTCTTAGGTAATTTTGTCTTTTTGTATCACTTCTCTCCTGAATTCTATCAACTATTTTTCTTTTCTTTCATCCCTGTTTTTGCTTTTCTGTTCTTAAGTTTTGAACTTCTGGTTACAGGTGGGTTATCCTATCTTCAGCTGCTTGCTTGAGTATATTTAATTTTGTTTAGAGTGTAGATTGGCATTTTCTTCTGATTCATGATTGTTTTTGAGGGATATGGTCAGAGAGGGAGGGTTTTCCTTTACTGTATGGATTTTGCTCTCCTTTTGTTCATTTTTGTGATTTTGAAGTATTTTAAAATATACATCGCTTAATAGTACACATTGCTGTGGTTCTAGGGAAGTTCAGACCCTTTAGGAAGTTTGTGTGTTTTCATGATGTGGAGTTATGAGTCCTCTTATTTTGTGATTTCCTTTTCTCTTGCAGGACTTTACATTTCCCCTTCGTCTTTTCTCCATCACCACCCAGTTCCTGGAGGACCGTTTTTCCTTTTTTATGCCTTTTTTCCTCTCTCAGAAGCTGTGCATTCTGAAGGCCACCCCTTTCAGTCTTGAGCCTGGCTCTTTAAGCGGGGTGAGTGCTCTTTGAAATCTTCTCCCTCAGGTCCTGCTCAGATTGGACTGGGGGTGTTTTTACTAGTGGTCCCTCCAACACCCCCTCAGGCCCGGTCACTACCCTCCTCCATCCCTCTGACAACACTTCTGCTCTATCTCCTCCAGCAAGAGAAAGTAAGGGACCGGGGCAACAAAATAATTTCAGAAAATCAAATGCAGAAAACACACATGAGCGATGTGCTTTATACTCCATCTTGCTGAAGAGAACTTCCTTTGTGTGTATTTGAAGTGACTTTGCGTTTGTCTGCCTTATGATTTTCTGAAATTGTTTCATCAAAGCAAATGATAATAAACAAATAAAATGAAAATAAACCCACTTTTCTGTAGGTGCCCGACATCTGTTGTGTGATGAGAATAAAAAATGTGTTCACTGAGATAACACAAAGTTGAGGAGATGTGTTTCTAATGAACAGTATTTTGGGCCAGACATAGCTCCTCAATTCTAGACAAATTTATCCAACTCTAGTTCCACTATCTCTGGGATATCCTATAGCAGGGGATTTTAATCCTGGCATCTATACACATACCTGCATAGGCACTATGGGAGGAACAAAATCTAGATTATTCCAGAAAGAATAAGAGGCAGCACAGTGTGGTATAAAAAGCACAGCCCTTTGAGCTAGACAAACCTGGGTTAGATGACCCTGTATCTCTCTCTCTCTCTCTCTCTCTTTCTTTTTCTTTTGAGTTTTAGAAAGAAAGATATACTCCACAAACTTGTGTTTTCTCATGTTTAGAATGAAGACAATATTTCCTTTGTTTGAGTGTCCTGCTGATTAAATAAAATTCCATATTTAAAGCATGCAATAGAGAACTTGAAATAGACTATGAAATAAAGAAAAGCATTAGTCAATAAACATTTACCTAAAAATTATGTCCAGAGTTAGAAAATCTTTACCTTTTTCAGGTGACAGAGCCTTAATACCTGAGCATGGGCTGGGATGTTCCATGCTATTTCTATAGTTCCCCCAACATCCATCCTCACTTCGCTAAATACCTCATAGGTAATTTGTTCCCTAATCAAACAACATGTCCCCTGCCCCAGCCCACACTGTTTCCAGGGTTGGGCCTGAAGGGTGTTTGTGCTCTGAGAGGATGTGACTCTGCATTGATGTGGATGAGGAGCTGACACAGAAATCCACTGCTGAGTCTCCCAGCTCTGCCAACTGGATGTTTAAGACACTGTGTCCCCGTTTGGGAAATTGAGCAGAAAAGCATTTTGCTGACATTCCTGACTTGTGTATGACTTTTTCTTTCTGGCGGTCGATCATGAATTTCAGACCTTCCTCCAGGAGGTGCTGATACCAGTAAACATGACTGTGCCCTGTCACCAGACTGCATCTCAGTGTTACCTCCTGACCTCTCACCCTGACCAAGTTTCTTGGGTCCTGGATGGTGTCAGCATTTGTGGGACTTCAAGAAAGAAAAGATGGTATGAGACAGAGTCATAACGGCAGATAAAGGGAGCACCTTACAATGAAGCAAGCCAAGGAAAGATCAAATATCTTTGAAGTCTCTGGTGTCCAATTAAAAATTCACATCCTTTTGCTTTTTACTCTATAATACAATTATTTGTTTTCATTTGAATGTCAATACCCTTCCCAAAATCTTTGGGCAACGTGGACGTCCAGGGCATATTTGAGACACAACTGTAGAGCCACAAACAAAGCCAAGTGATACTGATCCATTAGGCCAGAACTCACCTGCCCCCAGGAGTCAGATGACCACCTAGCAGAGGAGTCCGTTGCCCATGGCAGAGCTGGGCATGAAGGTGAGCCCTTAGGCGGGACCCAGGAAGGCTGTTGACTGCAGCAGCTCAGGGGGCTAGACTTCACTGCTGCCTCCCATGAGGCAGGTCTTCCAGTGAGGTCACCATTTCCAGAGGATCCGATTGTCTCTAGAACTAATCTTGTACATCAATTGAATGGAACATCTTTTTTTCTTAACTATATTTACAACTTAGCTTAATATGTGTTAGTGTGGCAGAGAGTGTTGTGCAGGGAAAGTTGAGAGATGAATGTCTTCATTATCAGTCCTTAGTTTCTGAAACGTTAATATTTACCACTTCCTTCTCCACTTTTTCATGTCATTTGTTCCTTTATTTTCCTTTCTTTGGTTCACATCATCTTTCCGTTTTCTGATGTTGAGTAGTGATAGTGACCAAATGTGATATCTGGGAACATGTATTGAGAGACAGGGAAGTGGAGACCAGGATTGCTGGGGAAAAAATTAGAGACTTCAAAAGATCTGACTCAGTTTCCTTCTTTCCTCCTTTACCTCAGCTGAGAAATGGATTCAAGCATTTTGAGGGAACATTATTTTATGGTTTATAGTTGAATTTTCTCATCTTGTGTTATTCTACTTGAATTTTTGATAGAAGTAATTCAAAGAACAACGAGTATAAAAAGTATAAATTCACCCTCTCACCTCATATCCCCTGATTCTATTGATTTATCTGTATTATTCTCTTTAATCATGGATGACATACCTATGTTTGAAGGGCCTTCTTCTGTCTTTCTTTCCTACTCCGTGGAATTGAACAAAAACTCTGAGAATCCCTACTGTGTCCCAGGCATAGTGAAAGGGAGTTACAAAGAAGGATAAGGCACTATCAAAGGTTGACTTGGTTTCAAATGCAACACAGCCCAGCGAGTAGGACACAGACTTAGAGCACAAAAAGAAAATGTTACATTAAGAAGAATTTCTCATTTGCATCTTGAAAAATTTGGAGAGAAGCTTACTGTATTTTATTTTGACAGTCCTCGTCCAAGGAGGACAGGACGCAAACTTTAATTGTAACATGTTCATTGCTATTGTCGTATTCCCGTAAAGTAAGACGTGGGCAGCAGCTGTGTCTCTCACAGTCAGCTGGAGGGGAAAAGGCAAGTGTGGACACAGCATCACTGACACTGCACTACTATGAAGCTTAATGTAGAGGAGGGAAATCAATGACTGCTGGAGACAGGGGTGTGATCACCTTCTCACCATGTTTCATGCCAGAGCCTAAAATGCTCTTCTCTTCTTCTTGCCGTTGGTGAATGAAACAGTGAGATATTTAATAAGTCCCTTCCTAGCTCTCTTTTCCAGGCTGAAAATGCTGTCAGAGTAGGGGGCTCCAATTAAAATGGGCCCCTGGTTTAAGTGACAATGAACACAGTCCGAGGTGACTGACCCCAGGTGGGGTATTTAATCACCTGTAACAATATGGACATGGTCATCATATGGATACAACGTGGCAGCATGTCCATTGCTGAACTGCCCCCGTCTTAGTCCGTTCTGTTCTACTTTGATGGGGGGAAAGTATTCTTTCCACACCTTCAATTTCATACATGACATTTAAGTCCTCACTCCTTGATTCTCACTATGCAGTGATCTTCATTCTCTTCTTTCATAGACTCTAATCCCTTCAGTTATTTGTTTTATTTTTTCTATTTTTGATATCTTAAGCATAAGATCTGATTCCTGTTAGCCCATTGTTCCTCACACACAGACATTGTTTGTTGATGCGTGCTTGTCTATTTACTTAAAAATACACTAGGTACTTGTAGAACATCTCTCCCCTAGCACAACAATAATCAAGATAAATGCTGACAATATATAATTTAGCAATGTGGTTCTGTCCCATTCCATCTCATACCACTCCCCATCGAAGTTTCATATGAAACATCCTCCTGAACTTGAGTCGTCATCATTCCTTTTCGGTGTGTGTTGGTAAATGTTTGACAACCAGCTCTCCGGAGGAAAATAAAACAAGCCCTGATTTGCTGTGTCTACTGTCACCCATGTGCAAATATTACCACTGTGGCTGATTTTAAACTACCAATGTGATGCCTTTTAAATTGAAGTTCAGAAAGATGTTTACAATCAGATCTCAAGTGCAGGTAAAAGTCAGTTTCAGTAACAACTGCTTCTTGATTTCCCTCGGTTATAATTTCATCTAATATATTTGCAGTGATGAAAACAATTTTTTTGATTACTTGCTTCAGCTTTATAAAAGTGCATCATGCTTTACATAATCTTATCAGGCTTCATTTTTACATTTGATATTATATTGTTAAGATTCACCTGCAACTTTGCTCATCACTGGAGCTCATTCACTCTGACTGATGTATATATAGTTTCCGTCACATTAATATACTACCCTTTATTCCTTCACTTTCTTGTCAATGCCTAAGTAGCTTTGCTCTATGTCTTGCTGCTGTGAATAGTGCTGCTTCCAACATTTTTGTGTTTGTGTCTTCTGATGACCATATGTAGGAGCTTCTCCTGACGTAAACCTAGGAGTGGAATTGCTGGGTCATGGAATACAGGAATGATGAACTATATGAGATAATGCCAAACTGTTTCCAAATTGTCTGTATTACTTATGCTTGCACAAACAATCCTGTGGACCCATATACTCTCTAATAGCTTATATTCCCAAGCTTGTTGTATTGTTAATCAAATGGATACAAACTTACATATCATTGTGTCTTGCTTCACATTTTCCTGATCACTAGTGAATTTCAATATCTGCTCATAAATTTATTCATAGATTTTTTTCTATTAAATGTATGTTAGTATTTTCTGCTATTTTTTTGGTTATGCAAGATTTGTGTTCAATGTAATTTTTTGATTTTTCCTATGATGGTATTTCTGATGGGCTTACACTCACTGTTCTAGTTATTATCTTCTGGTTTCTGCCAGAACTTTCTAGTTCTGTCTACAAGCCTTGTTGTCTGAAGTCTTTCTTATATGCTTCAGGTATAGAAGGTGCCTGCCTTCCTTTGTACCTGGTCTCAACCCGTTAACTCATCAATCAAAATATGGTATCTAGCACATCATCACATTCCTTCCTGAATAAATATCTCTGCTTGGCTGCCTTATGATTCTCTTTATCTTGAGGGTCTAGAATGGAGACAAGACAGTGCTGAATGCTATTTAAGAGTCAAATGCCAAAGTTTATTAGACAAAATACACAGAGTTGTATAGGAGCCTTTTGAGATCTACCTGTAGGGTTATGTGTACATTTATGTAAGAACATGTGATTAACATATGGCAGAGTCAGGGAAAAAATCCAGCTTTTATAATTATAAGCCCTGAGACCTTTCCACATCATCTGGCGACATTATAGCCCCAGTTCCATTCCATTTTGCTAGTTCTCAAACACTACACCTTCTCCACACTAAGATATTCTCTCTCTTTAAGCACACACCCCCCCAGGCTCACTGATGTCTCAATCAAAGAAGCTGTGGTTTTTCTCTCTCCAGACCTCCTTCTACAGGGCGTCACAGCTTTGTTGGGGTGGGGAAGAGGGGGCTGTTGCAAAGGTTTATGTTTGAGTCTCTGATCTCTGCCCAGCACTGTGTCACTAGCACCACAGAAGTAGAGGCCGCTGTTGGCAGGGTGCGCACTCAGGATGGTAAGAGTTGAAAATGTTAGGTTGGGATGGCTGATGGGAAATTTGGCATCAGAAAAACCTTGTTCGTATTTGGGATCAGAGCCCTGAATAGAAGTTGCAATCAGCGTGATGCCCTGGTTCGGCAACTGATGATACCAACACACAGTTTGGGCCTCAAGGTCCACTGTACGGCACTCCATCTCCACGGAGCTTCCATTCTTACAGATAGGCCTGCTTGGATGTTGAGAGACGAGAACACCAAGCCCAGAACCTGCTGAAACAGAGGTCAAAGAGATGAAAGAGGCCAGCGGGACCAGTCAGACATGACCACAGACAGAGATCTCATAGTTTCACTCTTTCACTTTTCTCCCAGCTCCCAGAGAATCCTGTGTATTTTCTGAAGTCTTCCTGTCAGACTCCCTAGGATCATATCCCCCATCTCCTGTGGTTGGTGACTTCTCACCTTACCCATTACCTTCCCAGAGGGCATGGATATCCCCTCTCATTCTGATCCACAGAAATAATCCACAATCTCTGGCTACCACTTCACTCATGCCAACCCCCTCGCACACTTGCCCAAGATACTGATATAATAAAGTTCATACTTGGCCCCAGAAGCAGCAGAAACATCAGCATCTTCAGGGGTTTGCCTTACAACACACCTCTCTCAAGAGAGATGTGACCATACTCTTCATTCTTCCCTTTTTGCTTCTAGAAGGTTGGATGACTGCTTACATAATCTTGAGGATGCTCTTATCTGCCCCCTGGTGGTGATCTTTGCCAATGATGTAGGATCTAATACTCTTTCTGACTATCAAAAACCATACATACTTTGCTGTAAGGGGCCTCAAAAATGTTCTAATGCAACTCAATTTTATAGAAGATACACTGAGATGTACATAATTATAATGGTTCAAAGTGGCTTCTTAGCCTTATATAAGGAAAGGAGTATATGTTTGTGTAGTAAACAGCATTATACTTGTTGATGAAAATGATCCATAACCAATGTATAAATAAAAATTTGGGTGAGTTTATTGTGAGCCAAAATGTTAGGACCATAGCCCAGGGCCTTCCTTTCCAAAGGAGGGAAGGGAACCAAAGAAGTGGGGTGTACAGAGTGTTATAGACCCTCAAAAAGGATGTTTCACATATGATTGAAGTATACCTTTTACAATAGTCATGAGACTGCTCTGTTGGCACAGCGATTGATGGACACAGTAGGTAGTAGGTCTACTGTCTAGGTGGACACAGCAGAGTGGCAAGTCTGTTGTGTCGAGTTGGGTGGTCACAGGTGAGCACAGCAATCAGTTCCTAGCCTAGGGAATGATGCTTATCCTAGGGAATGATGGAAATCCCAATGTGGGGGGGAAGTTCCACCTTTATCTTAAGGGCATTTGTTTTTGCCGTAGGAAATGTTTAAAGTGGATATACAATGCATGCTCAATGGCCATCTTAGTCCCTTTTGGGAAAACAAAGTCACGCCAAATTAGGTTTACACCAAATGGCTTCTTCATATACTCCAATATATCCTATTGCTTACCATTTATATTTGTCGTACACATTTCATATCTTCTGTGCCATACCCTCAAAGTAACCAAGTGTAACGTAAGCCCTGAGGTTGGTTTTTCTATTTTGCAGCGCAAATACATAACTTAAGCTTTGATTTTGAGGCATCCAATTCAAGGTGGCTTCAACTTCAATGATGGCTATGTCAAATAAACAAATTGCTAGCCTCCTAACCAGATAAAGAGCCAGACCAGCTCCCAGCTGATCCCACTTCCCGCAGTTTCCTTTCTTTTAGAGACCTCAGTTGTCAAAACTGACCACTTGGATCACTTGTTTTTCTCTTCCAGTCTTTTAAATTCTTGCTTTTATATTTTACATTTTGTATTGGTGAATACAACAGAGTAAGCCCAAGAAACTCTAGATCTCACCCTCGACCCCAGTAAAAGTAAAGCCCAAGTCTTGTGCATGCTCAGTCTCTACCTGAGACCTTGCTATGTAGCCTCAGGTGTATCATGTAATTTCCAGGACTTGTAAGTAATACACTTTATTTTTTCAAAGGTTCCTGATGGTTCTTCCTGAAGGTACCTTGCAATCATAAGAACCACAACAGCCAGTCCAGGCACAATATTGTTTATCATGAGGCTGAGACCAGCACACAACACCAAGAAAACTCATGGTTTTTAATCACCAGAACTGGGTGAGCAAAAGAACTCCCATGTCAGGAGTTAAATGTTTCCTCATATTTATGATAAGGACAGTTGCTCATCTTCTAAATGAGGTATTTATTACACAACCATCTCATGCCAGTTCCCCTCATATTCATGCACTTAATGCTAAACATGGCTATTTATTATAGTCCATGTGTCTCTGTGTAAAGCACTGCAGGGGCTGTGAGGATAATTTATTTACAGCTATTTCACCATGATACAGGTCATAAACTAAGTATTGGCCAATGGAAATAGATTCTAGCAGATTTAGGGAATTATTTCTGCTTTTAACATGGTAGAATATTTGTTTCAAATGCCTCATGCCTGGAAAGGTGTAGCAAGTTCAAACTGGCTAAAGATTTTTCTCCAAAGCATTATGCTTTCATTTGAATAATGACCTCCCAGTTATGCCTCCACTTACTATTTAGTTCTTCTTATCTGGAGTGGGTAACTAAGAAATATGAGATTAGGAATTGATCCATCAAATTATGTTTGTACTATAGTGACATAGATTTTTATCATAGCAAGCATAATTGTGTCATACTGAATATTCCTGTATGCATAAGACTGACATATGGCTTAAAGGGCATCTGACACGCTCCTGTGCTATATTGTTTCATAGCTGGTACATGCCACTTTAGACTTGGACCACCTCTCACTATAACTGCACTTTTCCTGCAAAGAGTAGGTGAAAGTAACTTGTAATTCATTATCTCTTGTATAATCTTATGACAGATATGGGATGAAGTGCCTGGAAATCACCTCATCAGAGGAAAATCTTTCTACTCCTTCTGAGGACCTCCAGCCATCAGGCATATACCTGTGGTTTATATTACTGTATCAACATAACTAAGGAGGAAATGCCTTTCCCAGAACATTCTTCCTAATAGAGCTCTTGATTAGAGTGGATCTCAAGAAAATTATTTGTAAATGAAGCAGATGTCATTATACTCTGAAGTCATCATTGGTCCAAGGCAGTGAGGAACAGGATCAGAAGTACCATTTTATCACATTATGGTAGCTACTCTTCAAAGATGGCCACCCAGATGAACACACCTCCCAGTAGTCACATTCTTGTCAGTCCCTTCCTCTTGACTCTGGACTAGCCTGTATATGCTGGAAACAACATTGCATGATTTTTCAAGACAGGTCATAATTAGCCTTGTAGATCCCACGTGGGTCTTTTGAATGCTCACTTTTGGGGAAGCCAGCCACTACTTGATAACTTTGAGTACCCTGAGGCCACCATGCCATGAGGAAACCCAGCTAACTACATTGAGGGGCTGTGTGGAGGAAGAGAGACATGCCAGACTGATCCACAGCTGTTCCAGACATCCGAGTTGAGGGATCAGGTATGTGTATAAAGAAGCCACCTTGGATATCCAGCCCAGGCAAGCCTTAGGTTATCTCCAGTGTCAGTGACTATTTGACTATGACGACATGAGGGATCCCAAGTGGGAATTGCCCAGCCAAGCCCATTCAACCCACAGAACCATGAGAGATAATGCGTTTATACTTTGTCACTACATTTTGGAGTGGTGGTTGTTATCCTATGCTTTTAAACTGAGCTATAAAATACATATAATAGACTGCATAAATCTTAAGTGTACAGTTTAGTGAATTTTCACAAATGAAAACGTTATGCAACTACACCAAGATCAAGATACAGCATTTCAGCTCTCCAGAAACCTCCCTCATGCTCCCATCCGAGTAAATTTAAAATGCCCACAAATGTAGCCACTATTTGAACTTCATATTGTGTATTCTTTGTCTACCTTCTTTGTTCAATTATCCATTTATGAGATTCATCCATCCATGATATTGCAAATAATATTTGATTCTTTGCTATATTTTATTCTTGTATATATGTGTAACATAATTTATCTATCCATTGCATTATTGATGGACATTTAAATGCTTTCCTTTTTGAAGTCATCATGAACATGGTTCATGTTCATGAATTTGTGAGTTCATGGTTCGTGATTGAAAGACTGTCATTCTTAAGTGCTTCTAAGAATATTTAAAAATATATTTCATCCAGCACTTTTAGTTGGATGCAGTGTAAGGGTTAGTCTGAATAGCATAGACTGTCATACATGTCTAGAAACAGAGGTAATGTCATCAAATAAGAACTTGTAAACAAATGCATTCCCAAGATTTAACAGCACTTCTCTTCTAATTCCATAGTTAGGTGGCAGACCACAAAGGGAGAAAATACACAGAAAGCATAAAGAACATTTGCAAAACAATACTGACCACCTGTCTGCTGACTATTCATGAAAAGATTTCCTCCAAGCCTGACTCTCTATTCTGAGTACCAAGTGCATTACAGGAGCCTACTGGGTATTTCTATGCAGAGAGTTCAAGGCCCACTTGACCTGCAAAGTCAACATTGTGCAGTAAATTTGTTCCACTCCTTCTTCCAAATTTTCTCTTATTGCCGTATTCTGGGGAGTTCATCACCTTTATTCTTGACATCATCTCATCGTTCTCTCCTAACGTAGTTCCCTAAGCCCATATCACTCAGGTGGAGCTTGTGCATCTGGTACAATCCTACTCATCATTCGAGTTTCATCTGACATTTTACTTTCTCTTTGAAGCCCTTCCTGATGTCACCAGAGAGAATTGGCCATGGTATTTCTTGTAGTCCTCTAACACCTCTGATTAAAGCACACAGGTATGATATTAGACGACAGTACTTGTCTTCTATACATTTCTCTTCCCACTAGGCTTTATTTTTCTGATGAAAGAAATAATTTTCTCTTCATTTTTTCCCCAGAGTTTAGTAAAAGAGAAGGAAGAAATGAGTTCTAAAAGTAACATTTTTTCTCTCTTCTCCTCTCTCTTTCCTACTCTACCTTTTCCTACTTTTCTTCTTCCTTCTGCTTTTCTCCTTCTTCCTCTCTCTGTCTCTCTGTCAATGATATCATTAGATGCACTTATAGATATATGCACATATGTCATGTTTCAACCCAACTTACTGGATCTCTGAAGTCCCTACCATTCCACAAAGGGCATTGATGGCAGCAGCTGCTCTGTGGGCCTGGTTGAGGTGGAGGAAAGCTGGAAGATCAGGGTACTGAGCCCAGAAAAACCCTGCCACCTTGTGGGGAAGCAGGGCTTGGGACACATTTATGTACAGTGGGGAGGTGGGGGCGTTTCACTGTGTCTCTACTACTGGCACAGAGATACAGGGATGTCTGGTTCTTTGGAGTCAGTTTCACAGTGAGAGGAAAGAATGCCTTCTTCTCCTGAGAAGCACTGTAGCCTTCAGATACATCTCCTTTCTAAACAGCATTTACAGCCTGTGAGTAGCAGATGAGTCTCAGCTCTTGTCCATGATCTTGTCAGTATTAGTACATGGTGCTGTAATTAAAATTCTATTCACATTCCGGGGTCACATCTCGTCCTTCCTCTCTGAACAGATATTCTGCGCTCTGAGTGATTCCACTGTCCGTGGTGCCTATGGAAGAGAAAAGCTCTAGAAACACAGCCCAAGTAGGTTCCTAATGCTGCTGTCATGGGGAAAGAATTAGGTCTGGAGCTTGGCACCTCTGAGACAAGAATTTGCTCCCTCAACCCAGGACTCACCTGCTCCCAGGTGACAAAGGGCCACCCAGCAGAACACCTGATTGCTCACAGTGGGCAGGGCAGCGGGTCTCCTTTTGGCTCCAAGCGCTTGCTGAAAGACAAATGAGGAAACACACTTAGCTGTGGGGATCCCACTGCCTTAATATGAAGAATTTGTCAGAAGGCTAGACTGGATAGTTGGAAGGGATCCTGGAGATATTGGAGATGGGCTCCCTCATTCTGTGGATGAGGATACTGAGAGGGGAGACCTGAATCACTTGCTCCCACCTTGTGCCTCCCTCCTGAAACCCTGCACTCCATCTGGCTTGAGAGGACTGGCACCCCTAGGTATGCAGGCCAGACTATCCTCTGATTGGTCTGCTGCATTTTACCTTCTTAGTTCTGCCAATGCCTGATTACTAGGGAAGTACTGAAGACACTATGGTCACACAGAAGGAATAATTCACTTGTAATCCCATCCACTCCCAGAGGAAAGAGTGACCCCTGGTGTGTGTGCAGAGGTGTCTGTGCCAGCGATGGACAGGCACCACTCAGATTTGCTGTCAGGAGCCCCGTTGCTCTAGATCCTCCTAGGCATTCAGGCTGAGGCTTCTCTTTCATTCCAGCAGCTTCTCCCAAGCTGGTTTTACTTCTCTCTGGCCTTTTTATTCTCTTAGATATTTCCCTGCCTTTCCTCAATGCCGTTACTGAATTTCCATTTGCCTTTAGTCTTCCCTGGGTATCTTTAATTTATTCTTTGTTTCTCGGATAATTTTCTCTTTTTCTTTCATTTCTTTCCTGGCTGTATGAACTCATTTTTTTCCCCCCATTTCATCCTGTTTTTGCTTTTCTATTCTTAAGTTTCAGAGTTTTGGTTATAGGTAGGTTATCCTAACTTTAACTGCTTGCTTGAGTATATTTAATTCTGTTTTGAGTGTAGACTGGCATTTTCTTCTGACTCATAGACATGGTGAGAAGTAGGTGGTTTTCTTCTACTCTTCCTCTTGTTCATTTTCGTGAGGTTGAGGTGTTTTTACAGTGTATCCAGCCTATTAGTATCCTTTCCCCTCCTTCTAGTGAAGTCCAGACACTTTAGGAAGCTTGTGTATTTGTTTGTTTTCACTGTGTGTGGGAGGTTACTTGTCCTCTTATTTTGTGATTTTCTTTTGTTCTTCAGGACTCTAAGTTTTCCCCCTCTTTTTCTTTTCTCCTTCACCATCTAATTGCCAGAGGATAATTCTTCCTTTTTTTAAAATTTTTTTCTCCCTCGGAATCTGTACATTCAGAAGGGGATCCCTTTCAGTCCTTTGCCTGGCTCCTTAAGCAGAGTGAGTGCACCCTGAAACCTCCTTCCTCAGGTCCTGTCAGCTCCGACTCAGGCGGTGTCTTTTCTGGTGGTCTCTCAACTCCCCTCAGGCTCAGTCACTGCCCCACCTCTATCCCCCTCACAGTTTTTCTGCTCCACCTCCTCCTCCAGGACATGGACCAGGGCGTGAAAAAATTTCAGAAAATCCAAAGGGAGAAAACAGCTAAGCGACATAGTTTACACTGGATCCTGGTGAGGGGCCACTTCCTTGGGTCGTATGCATTTGAAGTGACTTTGGATTCGTCTGCCTTATGATTTTATGAAATTGTTTCATCAAAGCAAATGAAAATAAACACTTTTCTGTAGGTGCCCGGCATTTGTTGTGTGATGAGAATAAAAAAATTATTCACTATACAAAAAAGTATTCATGATACAATGAAAATTTGAGGTGATGTTTTCCTATTGAACCGTATATTTGAGCCAGTCCTATCTCCTAAATTCCAGACAAATTTATCCAACTCGACTTCCACCATCTCTCGGATATGCTGTAGCACGAGCTTATAATCCTGGCATCCACACATACCTGCATAGGCGTTAGGCAACGGACAAAACCTGGGTTATTCCAGAAAGAATTAGAGGCAGCACAGTGGGGTATAAAAAGCACAACCCTTCGACCCAGACAAAACTGGATTTGTCTCCTGTCTCTCTCTCTCTTTCTTTCTTTTTGAGTTTGAGAAAGAGAAACGAACTTCTGGCATCATGTTTTCTCGTGTTGAAAAGGAAGACAATATTTCCTTTGCTTGATTCTCTTGCTGATTAAATAAAATTCTTTATTTAAATCATGGAATTGAGAACTTGAAATAGCTATGAATTTTAAAAATCTTTACCTTTTTCAGGTGAGAGAATCTTAGTTCCTGATATGGGCTGGCATGATTGATGATATTTCTAAGTCTTCCCCTATTCCCATCCTCACCTCACTAAATGCCCTATGGCTGATTTATTCCCTAATCAAAGGACATGTCCCCTCCCCCAGATCACACTGTTTCCCTGCAGGGTCCTGAAGGTGTTTGTGCGCTGAGAGGGTGTGACTCTGCATTGAAGTGGATCAGGACCTGGCTCAGAAATACACCCCTGAGTCTCCCAGCTCTGCCAGCTAGATGTTTAAGACACTGTGTCCCTGTTTGGGAAACTCAGCAGAAAAGTGTATTGTTGGCATTCATGACTCGTATGTGACGTTTTCTTTCTGAAGATCAATCATGAATTTCAGATCTTTCTGTAGGACGGTCTAATACCAGTAAACATGACTGTGTCCTGTCACTGGACCACAACTCAGTGTTGCTTCCTGTCCTCTCTCCCTGACCAAGTTTGTAGGTTCTTGGATGTTGCCTGCATTCGTGGGGTTTCAGGAAAGAAATGATTGTACGAGATAGAGTCATGATGGCAAATAAAGGGAGCACCTTACAATGAAGCAACCTAAGGCAAGATCAAATATCTTTGAAGTCTCCTGTGTCCAATTAAACAGTCACATGAATTTTGCTTTTTACTCCATAATACAATTATTTGTTTTCATTTGAAAGTCAATACCTTTCCCAAAATCTTGGAGACACATAGAGGTCCAGTGATAGAGCCACAGACAAAGGCCAGTGCTGCTGACCCATTAGCCCAGCACTCACCTGCCCCCAGGAGCCAGATGAGCACCCAGCAGAGGAGTCTGGTGCCCATGGCTGACTTGGGCATGAAGGGCAGCCCATAGGCAGGGCCCAGGAAGGGTACTGACTAAAGCAGCTCAGGGGGCTGGGACTCACAGCTGCCTTCCATGACGCTGTCTTCCTGTGAGGTCACCATTTCCAGTGGATCCTGTTGTCTCTACAACTGACCTTGTACATCAGTTGACTGGGGCATTTTATTTTCTTAACTATACTTGCAACTTGGCTTAATACGTGTTACTGAGGGGGAGAGTGTTATGCAGGGAAAGTTGAGAGGTGAATATCTTCATTATTGGTCCACAGTTTCTGAACCATTAATTTTTACAGTTTCCTTCACTACTTTTTCTTATCTTTTGTTCCTCTATTTTCCTTTCTTCAGCTCATAACATCTTTCCAATTGCTGTTGTTGAGTAGAGGTCATGACCAGATGTGATATCTGGGGACATGTATAGAGAGACAGGGAAGAGGAGACTAGTATTGCCAGAGAAAAAATTAGAGACAGGAAAAGATTTGACTCAGTTTCTTCTTTCCTCCTTCACCTCAACTAAGCAGGGTTTCAAGCACTTTGAAGAAAACTAACTTTCTGTTTTATAATTGCCTTTTCTCATCTTCTGTTATTCTACTTGAATTTTTGATATAACTAATTCAAAGAACAACCAGTATAAAAAGTATAAATTCTCCCTCTCACCTCATGTTCCCTCATTCTATTGATTTATCTGCATTGTTCTCTTTTATCATTGATGCGATACTTATGTTTGAAGGATCTTCCTTCCTTCCATTCTTCTGTCCTTCTCTCCTACTCTGTGGAGTTGAACAAAAATTCTGAGAAACCCTACTTTGTCCCAGACATAGTGAAAGGAAGATACAAAGAAGAATAAGCCACTATTAAAGGTTAACTTGGTTTCAAATACAACACAGCCCAGGGAGTAAGATACAGACTTAGAGCACAAAAAGAAATTGTTACATTTAAAAGTTGCACATGTGTATCTTGAAAAATTTGAAGAGAAGCTTACTTTATTTTATTTTGAAAGTCCTCATCCAAGGAGGACAGGATACAAACTTCAATTGTAAGATGTTCATTACTACGGCCATATTCCTCTAAAATAAGAAATGTGGGCATCAACTCTGTCTCTCACAGTCAGCTGGAGGGGAAAAGGCAAGGGTGGACACAGCATCCATCCATGCTAGCTGACACTGCACTACTATGAAGCTTAATGTATAAGAGGGGAATCAATGACTGCTGGAGATACGGATGGGATCACCTTCTCACCATGTTTCCTACCAGAATCTAAACTGTTCTTTTTTTCTCACCATTGGTGAAGAAAGCAGTTGGATATTTAATAAGTATTTTCCTAGCTCTCTTTTTCAGGCTGAAAATGCTGACAGAATAGGGGCTCCAATTAAAAAGTGTTCCTGGTTTCAGTGGCAATGAACACAGTCTGAGGTGACAGACCCCAAGTAGAGTGTTTAATCACCAGTAATAACATGGACATGGTCATCATGTGGATATAACTTAGCAGCATGTCCAATGATGAACTGGCTCCCATCTTAGTGTGCTCAGTTCTACTTTGGTTGGGAGGAAAGGTCTTGTTTCCACACTTTCATTTTCACACATGGTATCTAAATTCTCTATCCCTGACCTACACTGTGATCTTCATTCTCTTCTCTCACAGACTCTAATCCCTTCAGTTATTTGTTTTATTTTTTCTCTTTTTTGATCTCATCCACATAGGAGTTGATTGATCTTAACCCATGGTTCATCACACACAGACATTGTTGATGCATGTTTTTGTTTATTAAAAAATATTATAGGTGCTTGTAGAACATCTCTCCCTCACACAACAGTAATCAAGGCAGACCTTGACAATATGTTATTGAACAATGTGGTTCTGTCCCCTCCCATCTCTGACCACTCCCCATCAAAGTCCCATACGAAACATCACCCTCAATTGGAGTCATCATCATTCCTTACCAGCATGTGTTGGTAAAGATCTGACAACCAGCTCTCTGGAGCAAAATAACCAAGCCCTGATTTGCTGTGTCTACTGTTAACCGTGGTGTACATATTCCCGGTATGGTTGATTTCAAGCTATCCACGTGACGTCTTTGAAATTGCAATTCAGAAAGATGTTTACAGTCAGCTCTCATGAGCAGGTAAAAGCCAGTTCCGGCAACAACTGCTTATTGATTTCCCTTTATTATAATTTAATCTAATAGATTTGTAGTCACAAAAATAATTGTTTTGGTTACTTGCTTTTAGCTTTATTAAAGTGCATCATGCTTTACATCATCTTAGCAGTGTTAGCTTTTGCATTTGAAATTATATTCTTAAGATTCACCTGCAACTTTGCTCATCACTGAAGTTCATTCACTTTGACTGATCTATACGTAGTTTCCATTACATGAACATACCACCATTTATTCCTTTATTTTCCTGTCAATGCCCCGGTAGCTTGGTTCTATAATTTGCTACTGTGAATAGTGCTGCTTAGACCCCTTTTTATTTATGTCTTCTGATGACCATAAGTAAGAGCTCCTTCTGAGGTAAACCCAGGAGTAGAATCACAGGGTCATGCACTACAGGAATGAAGAGGTATATGAGATAATGCCTGATTGTTTGGAAATTATCTGTACCACTTAACTTGCACAAGCAATACTGTGGACCCATACATTCTCTAGTAGTTTCTATTTCCACGCTTTTTATATAGCTAACCAAATGGATATAAACTTACATATCATTGTGTCTTGCTTCACATTTATCTGATTACTAGTGAATTTAAATATCTGCTCACATATTTATTCATAGATATATCTTCTATTAAATGTATGTTAGTATTTTCTGCTTATTTCTTCTTTGGTCGTACAAGATTTGTGTTCAATGTCAGTTTTTGGTTTTTCCTAGGACAGGGTATTTCTGACGGGCTTACACTCACTGCTTGCCTTATTAACTGCTGTCTTCTGAGAGAACTTTCTAGTTCTAGCCTTGTTGCCTGAAGTCTTTCTTATATGCTCCTTCTGCCTTTTCTGCCCTTTGACACCTTTCTTGAGACCCAGGTCAACCAATATCTTCTCCGTGAAGATTTGGTAAGCTCTGTACCTAGGTTTAGAGGGTGCACACCTTTCTTTGTTGCCATCTTACCCAGTTAATTCATCAATCAAAACACTGTATCTAGCACATCATCACATTCTTTCATGAGTGAATACCTCTGCTTGAATGCCTTACTATTCTCTTTATCTTGAGCGTCTAGGATGGAGACAAGACAGTGCTGAATGCTCTTTGAGAGCCAAATGCCAAAGTTTATTAGACAAAATACACAGAGTTTTATAGGAGTGTTTTGAGATCTACCTGTAGGGTTATGTGGAGATTTACCTAAAAACATGTGCTTACCATGCGGGAGAGTCAAGAAAAAATTCCAGCTTTTATAATTTTCAGCCGTGGGACTTTTCCCCGTCACTTGGCTGCTTTATAGGCCCAGCTCCCTTCCATTTTGCAAGTTATCAAACACTAGCCCTTCTCCAAATTCAATGCTCAGATATCCTCTCTCTCTTTCTATACACACACACACACACACAGACACACACACACAGTCACAGATGTCTCAGTCAGAGAAGCTGTGGTTTTCCTCTCTCCATGTCTCCTTCCACAGGGCTCCATGGGTTTGGGGGGTGGAGAAGAGGGCGCTGGTGCAGAGGATCTTGTTTGGGTCTCTGATCTCTGCCCAACGCTGTGTCACTAGCACCACAGAAATAGAGGCTGCTGTCGGCAGGATGCGCACTCATGATGGTAAGAGTTGAAATTGTTCGGTCTGGATGGCTGATGGGAAATTTGACCTTGGGAAAATCTTGTTCGTATGTGGGATCGGAGCCCTGATTAGAAATTGCAATCAGCGTGAGGCCCTGGTTTGGCAACTGACGATACCAACACACAATTTGGGCCTGAAAGTCCACTGGACGGCAGTCAATCTTCACAGAGCTTCCATTCTTACAAACAGCCCTGCTTGGTTGCTGAGAGACGAGAGCACCAAGCCCAGAGCCTGCGGAAACAGAGGTCAAAGAGATGGAAGATTCCAGAAGGACCAGTCAGACAAGACCACAGCCAGAGAACTCACAGCCGTGCTCCCCCTAACTTTCTCCCAGCTTCCAAAGAATCCTGGTTGTTTTCTGAGGTCTTCCTGTCAGTCTCCTTAGCATTCTAATACCTCATCTCCCCTGACTGGTGACTTCTCATGTTACCTATTACCTTCCCAGAGGGCATGGATGTCCCTTCTCATCGTGATCCATTGAAAAAGTCCACAACCTCTTGCTACCACTTCACTCATGCCCACACCCATCCACACTTGCCCAAGCTAAGGATATAGTAAGGCTCATACTTGGCCCCAGAAGCAGCAGAAGCATCAGCATTTTCAGCGGTTGGCCTCACACCACAATTCTCTCAAGAGAGCTATGACCATGCTCCTCATTCTTCTCTTTTTGCTCCTAGAAGGTTGGATGACAGTTTACATAATCCTGAGGATGCTCTCATCTGCCCCCGGGTGGTGATTTTTGCTAATGATGTAGGATCTATTTCTCTTTCTGACTATCAAAGAACCATACATACATTGCTGTAAGGGGCCTCGAAAATGTTCTAATTCAACTCGTAAATTAGAGAAGATGCACTGAGATCTAGATCATTGAAATGGTTGAAAGTAGTTGCTTAGCCTTATGTAAAGAAAGGGGTACGTGTTTGTGTTTAAAAAGCATTGTAGTGATTTCATTACTTCTGTGACATACCTGAAAATTAGCAAGTATAGTGTAAGCCCTGAAGTTGGTTTTCCTATTTTGTTGTGCTAGTACCTAACTTAAGCTTTGATTTTGAGGCATCCCATTCAAAGAGGCTTCAACTTCAATGATGTCTACGTCAATTAAACAAATTGCCAGACACCTAACTAGATAAGAGCCAGACCACCTCCCAGCTGTCCTCATGTACACCAGGCTCCTTTGTTTTAGAGACCTTACTTTTGATAACTGACTACTTGGGCCACTTGTTTTTTCTCTTCTAGTCTTTTAAATTGTTGATTTTATATTTTATATTCACCATCACAGAGGGAGCAAAGAAACCCTCAGTCTCACCCTTGACCCCAATAAAAGAATAGCCAAAGGCCTGTGCATGCTTGTTCTCTACCTGAGACCTTGCTATATAGCCTGTGGTGTGCTATGTAATTTCCAGGACTTGTAAGTAATACACCTGCTTTTCCTTCCAAGGCTCCTAAAGGTTGTTCCTGAAGGCATCTTGCAATGGTAAGAACCAGAAGGGCCAGTCTAGGCACAGCATTGGTTATCGTGAAGCTGACACCAGCACACAACACCAACTCACGGTTGAGTTTTCTCATCACCAGAACTTTGAGGGAGCAAAAGAAATTCCAGTCTAGGAGTTCAATGTTTCTTCATATTGATGGTAAGGATAGTCGCTCATCTTCTAAATGAGGTATTTATTTCACAACTCTCTCATGCTGATTCCCTTCATATTAATGGACTCAATACAAAACATACTTTCTATTGTCTATGTCTCATCATGTAAAGCACTGAGGAGGCTGTGAGGATAATTTATTTATAGCTATTTCACCATGATACAGGTCATAAACTAAGTATTGGCCAACAGAAATAGATCCTAACAGAGTTAGGGAATTCTTTCTGCTTTGAACATGGTGGTATATTTGTTTTAAATGCCTCATGCCTGTAAATGTGTAGGAAGTTCATGGCGGCTGAAGATTTTTCTCCAAGGCATTATACGTTCATTTTTATAACAACCTCCCAGTTGTGCCTTCAATTATCATTTAATGATTTGTGTCTGGAGTGGGTAACTAAGAGGGGGAATTAGGACTTGACCCATCAAATTATGTTTGTACTGTAGTGACATAGATTTTTATCACAGCAAGTGTAATTATTGCATAATGAATATTCCTGTACACATAAGCCTGATATGTGGACTAAAGGGCATCTGACATGCTCCTGTGGCTATATATTTATCATGTTTGGTACATGGCACGTTATACTGTGACCATCTCTCACTATAACTGTATGTTTCCTGCAAAAAGTAGATGAGTGTAACCTGCAACGCAGTCTTGTTTGTGTAATTATGACAGATATGAGATAAAGTCACTGGAAGTCCCTCAGTCAAAGGAAAATCTTTCTACTCCTTCTGAGGACCACCAGACATTAGGTATAGACCTGTGGTTTATATTACTGTATCAACTTAACTAATGAATAAATGCCTTTCCCAGAACCTTCTTCCTGGTGTAGTTCTTGATAAGAGTTGATGTCAGGAAAATCATTTGCAAATGAAGCAGCTGTTCTTAAGCTCTGAAATCATATTGGTCCAAAGCAGTGAGGAACAGGATCAGAAGTACCACTTTATCACATTATGGTAGCTACTCTTCAAGGATGTCACCCAGATGAACCACACCTCCCAGTATTCACGTTCTTGTCAGTCCCTTCCTCTTGACTCTGGACTAGCTTGTATGTGCAGGAAACAATACTGCATGATTTTCCAGGATAGGTCATAAGTAGCCTTGTAGGTCCCACCTGGGCCTTTTGAATGAACACTTTTGGGGAAGTCAGCCACCATGTGATAATTTTAACTACCCTGAGGCCACTGTGCCATGAGGAAACCCACCTAACCATTGAGCTGCTGTGTGTAGAAAGAGAGACATGCCAGGCTGGTCCACAGCAGTTCCAGCCCTCCAAGGTGAGGGATCAGTTATGAGCATAAAGAAGCCATCTTGGATGTCCAGCCAAGGTGAGCCTTCAGGTATCTCCAGCTTCTGTGACTATCTAACTCTGACAACCTGAGAGACCCCAAGTGGGAACTGCCCAGGCAAGCCAATTTAAACTTCCGAACCATGAGAGAGAGTATGTTTTTATTTTAAGTCACTACATTTTGGAGCGGTGGTTGTTATTGTTGTGGTGTTCTAAGCTTTTTAAGTGAGATATAAAATACATATAATAGACTGCACAAATCTTAAGCGTACTGCTTACTGAATTTTCACAAAGAAAAACAATATGTAACTACACCCAGATCAAGATATAGAGCATTTTCAGCTCTCCAGAAACCTCCCTCATGCTTCACTCCAAGTAAATGGAAAATGCCCCCAAATGTAGCCATTATTTAAAATTTGTATGGTATGTATTCTTCGTCTGGCTTCTTTAGTTCAACATTCTGTTTATGAGATTCATCCATACATGAGTTTGCAAGTAATATTTGATTCTTTGCTATATTTTATTCTTCTATATATGTAACATAATTTATTCATCCATTGCATTTTTGATGGACCTTTAAGTGATTTCCAGTTTGAAGTCATCAAGAACATGGTTCATGTTCATGAGTTTCTGAGTTCACGGTTAATGATTGACTGACTGCGGTTCTTAAATGTTTCTAAAAATATTTAAAAACATATTTCATCCAGCATTTTTCGTTGGATGCAGTGTGAGAGTGAGTTTGAATAGTATAGACTCTCATACATTTCCAGAAACTGAGTTAATGTGATCGAATAACAGCTCGTAAACAAATGCAGTCCCAAGACTTAACACCACTTGCCTTCTAATTCCATTCTTAGGTGGCAGATGACAAAGGGTGAGAATATGCAGAAAACATGAAGAAGATTTGCAAAATGATACTGACTACCTGTCTGTTGATTATTCATGCAAATATTTCCCCCAAGCCTCACTCTCCTTAGTGCCAAGTGCATTCACAGAAGTCTACTGGATACGTGTACGCAGATATACAAAGAAGGTTCACTTGAAGTGGAAACTCAACATTGTACGGTAAATTTGTTCCACTCCTTCCAGATTTTCTCTTATTGCCATATTCGAGGGAGTTCATCACCTTTATTCTTGATCTTATCTTATCATTCTTTTCTAACATAGTTCCCTAAGCCCGTATCACTCAGGGGGTGCTTGTGCATCTGGTGAAACCCATTATTCAAGTTTCGAGTTTCATCTCACATTTTGCTTTCTCTTTGAAGCCTTTCCTGATGTCACAGACCGATTTGGCTGCGTTGTTTCTCATAGTCCTTTAGTCCATAACACCTCTGATTAAAGCACGCATGTATGAGATTAGATCACACTATTTGTCTTCTACATATTTCCCTCGCCACTAGACTTCTATTACTTTCCTGAAGGAAGAGATCATTTTCTCTTAATTTGTTTTTCAAGAGTTTAGTAAAATAGAAAAAAGAAAGGGTTGTAAAAGTAACATCTCTTCTCTCTTCTCCTCTCTCCTTCCTCATCTACCTTCTCCTCCTCTTCCTCTTCCTTCTACTTTTCTCCTTCTTCCTCTCTCTGTCTCTCTGTCCATGATGTTGTTAGATATAGTAATAGATATACACATATACGTCATGTTTAAAAATGACTTAGTGGATCGCTGAAGTACCCTGCCATTCCACAAAGAGCACTGATGGCAGCAATTGCTTTGCGGGCCTGGCTGAATTGGAGGAAAGCTGGCAGATCAGGTACTGAGTCCAGAAGAGCCCTACCACCGGTGGGGAAGCAGGGTTTGGGACACATTTATCAGAGAGGGGAGGTGGCCTTTCATCACTGTGTCTCTACTATAGGTACAGAGATACAGGGCTGTCTGGTTCTTTGGGTTGATTTCACAGTGAGAGGAAAGGATGCATTTTTCTTGTGGGAGGCACTGTAGCCTTCAGATATGTCTCCTTTCTGAACACCTTTTACAAATGGCGAATAGTGGATCAGTCTCAGCCCTTGTCCTGGGTCCTGTCGGTACCAGTACATGGCGTAGTAATCCAAATTCTGTTCACATTCCAGGCTCACATCTCATCCTTCCTCTCTGATCAGATATTTTGGGCTCTGAGTGATTCCACCATCCATGGTGCCTAGCGAAGAGAGAGAAAACCTCTGGAAACACAACCCAAGCAAGTTCCTAATGCTGCTGTCACAGAGAAAGCCTTAGTACTTGACCTTGGTACCTTGGGGAGAGGAGTTTGCTCCCTGTATCAAGGCCTCACCTGCTCCCAGGAGAAAAAGGGTCACCCAGCAGAGCACCTGTTTTCCCATAGTGGGCAGGGGGTCTCCTTGTAGTTCCAAGCACTTGCTGGAAGACAAAGGGGGAAAGAAACTTAGTTCTGGGGATCCCACTGCCTTAACATGCAGAATTTGTCAGAAGGCTAGACTGGATATTTGGAAGGGATCCTGGAGATATTCGTGATGAGCTCCCTCACTCTGTGGAAGAGGAGACTGAAAGGGTGGACCTGAATCACTTGCTGTGCCCTTGTGCCTCCCTCCTGAAACTCTGCATTCAGCCTGGCCTGAGTGGGCTGGCATCCCCACATCTCCAGGCCAGGGTCTCCTCTGATTGGCCCATTGGATTTTCCCTTCCTACTTATGCTGATGTCTGATGACTATGGGAGCACTGCAGACACTCTGGTCACACAGAAGGCAGAATTCACTTGTAATCCCATCCACTCCCTGAGGAAAGAGTTACCCCTGGTGTGTGTGCAGAGGTGTCTGTGGCCAGGATGGACAGGTACTACTCAGATCTGCCAGGAGCCCAGTTGCTCCAGATCCTCCTCTGCATTAGGGCCAAGGCCTCATTTTCATTCCAGCACCTTGTCTGGCTCATTTTGCTTATTCTCTGTCATTTTCATTCTCCTAGTTTTGTCCCAGCCTTTCTTCAACTTATTCTTCATTTCTCAGATTATTTTGTCTTTTTCTTTCATTATTTTCCTGAGTCTCTCTACCTCTTTTTCTTCTCCCATTTCTTCCTATTTTTGTTTTTGTATTCTTACGTTTTGAACTTGAGGTTGTAGGTGGGTTATCCTGTAGTCAGCTGCTTTCTTGAGTATATTGATTTCTTTTTGGAGTATATTTTTACATTTTATTCTGACTCAAGATTTTTTGGGGGGAGACTCTGAGAGATGAAAGATTTTCTTCCACTCTATGGATTGTGCTTTCCTCTTGTTCCTTTGTGTGATGTAGAGTTGTTTTACAATATACCCATATTAATGGAAACTTTTCCAGTCATTCTAGTGAAGTTCAGACACTCAAGACGTTTGTTTGTTTCTTTCAATGGTGTTGAGAGAGTGGGCTATGAGTTCTCTTATTTTGTGATTTTCTTTTGTTATTCAGGACTCTAAGTTTTCCATCTCTCCTTTGCTCCTTCACCACCCAATTGCCATAGGACCCTTCTTCCTTTTTTATGCCTTTTTTTCTCCCTCAGAATCTGTACATTCAGAGGGGTACCCCTGTCAATCGTGTGCCTGGCTCTGTAAGCAGAGTGAGTGCACCCTGAAACCTCCTTCCTCGGGTCCTGTCTGATGTGACTCAGGCGGTATCTTTTCTGGTGGTCTCTCATCGTCGCCTCAGGCTCAGTCACTGCCCCTCCTCTGTGCCCCTCACAGTCTTTCTGCTCCACCTCCTCCTCCAGGACATAGAGCAGAGGGACGAGGGTGATGAAAAAATTTCGGAAAATCCAAAGGCAGAAAACAGCTAAGCGACATAGTTTACACTGGATCCCGGTGAGGGGCCAATTCCTTGGGCCATGTGCATTTGAAGTGACCTTGCATTCGTCTGCCTTATGACTTTCTGAAATTGTTTCATCAAAGCAAATGAAAATAAACACTTTTCTGTAGGTGCCTGGCATTTGTTGTGTGATGAGAATAAAAAAATTATTCACTGATACAATGAAAATTTGAGGTGATGTTTTCCTATTGAACCATATTTTGGAGCCAGTCCTATCTCCTAAATTCCAGACAAATTTATCCAACTCGACTTCCACCAACTCTTGGATATGCTATAGCACGAGCTTATAATCCTGGCATCCACACATACCTGCATAGGCGTTAGGCAACGGACAAAACCTGGGTTATTCCAGAAAGAATTAGAGGCAGCACAGTGGGGTATAAAAAGCACAACCCTTCGAACCAGACAAAACTGGGTTTGTCTCCTGTCTCTCTCTCTTTTTCTTTCTTTTTGAGTTTGAGAAAGAGAAACGAACTTCTGGCATCATGTTTTCTCGTGTTGAAAAGGAAGACAATATTTCCTTTGCTTGATTCTCTTGCTGATTAAATAAAATTCTTTGTTTAAATCATGGAATTGAGAACTTGAAATAGCTATGAATTTTAAAAATCTTTACCTTTTTCAGGTGAGAGAATCTTAGTTCCTGAGCATGGGCTGGCATGATTGATGATATTTCTAAGTCTTCCCCTATTTCCATCCTCACCTCACTAAATGCCCTATGGCTGATTTATTCCCTAATCAAACAACGTGTCCCCTCCCCTAGATCACACTGTTTCCCTGGCAGGGTCCTGAAGGTATTTGTGCGCTGAGAGGATGTGAGTCTCTATTGACGTGGATCAGGAGCTGACACAGAAATACACCCCTGAGTCTCCCAGCTCTGCCAGCTGAATGTTTAAGACACTGTGTCCCTCTTTGGGAAATTCAGCAGAAAAGTATCTTGTTGGCATTCATGACTCATATATGATGTTTTCTTTCTGCAGGTACATCATGAATTTCACACCTTCCTGCAAGAGGTTCCAACACCAGTAAACATGACTGTGTCCTGTCACTGGACCACAACTCAGTGTTGCGTCCTGGCCTCTCACCCTGACCAAGTGTCTTGGGTCCTGGATGGTGCCTGCATTTGTGGGACTTCAGGAAAGAAAAGATTGCACGAGATAGAATCATAATGGCAGATAAAGGGAGCACCTTACAATGAAGCAACGTAAGACAAGATCAAATATCTTTGAAGTCTCCTGTGTCCAATTAAAAATTCACATGAATTTTGCTTTTTACTCCATAATACAATTATTTGTTTTCATTTGAAAGTCAATACCTTTCCAAAAATCTTGGAGCCACATGAACGTCTGGCTATAGAGCCACAACAAAGGGCAGTGATGCCGATCCATTAGCCCAGCACTCACCTATCCCCAGGAGCCAGATGAGCACCAAGCAGAGGAGTCTGGTGCCCATGGCTGGCTTGGGCATGAAGGGCAGCCTATAGGCAGGGCCCATGAATGGTGCTGACTGAAGCAGCTCAGGGGGCTGGACCTCACAGCTGCCTCCCATGAGGTGGTCTTCCTGTGAGGTCACCCTTCCCAGTGGATCCTGTTGTCTCTAGAACTGATCTTGTACATCAGTTGACTGGGGCATTTTATTTTCTTAACTATACTTGCAACTTGGCTTGCTACGTGTTAGTGAGGGGGAGAGTGTTGTGCAGGGAAAGTTGAGAGGTGAATATCTTCATTATTCATCCTCAGTTTCTGAAACATTAATTTTTACAGCTTCCTTCTCTACTTTTGCATATGTTTTGTTCCTTTATTTTCCTATCGTTGGCTCATAACATCTTTCCAATTTCTGTTGCTGCGTAGAGGTGGTGACCAGATGTGATATCTGGGAACATGTATAGAGAGACAGGGAAATGGGGACTAGTATTGACAGAAAAAAAATTAGAGACAGGGTAAGATTTGACTCAGTTTCTTCTTTCTTTCTTCACCTCAGCTAAGCAATGGTTTCAAGCACTTTGAAAAATCCTAACTTTATGATTTATAATTGCCTTTTCTCATCTCCTGCTATTCTACTTGAACTTTTGATACAAGTAATTCAAAGAACAACCAGTATAAAATGTATAAATTCTCCCACTCACCTGGTATCCCCTGATTCTATTGATTTATCTGTATTATTCTCTTTTATCATGGATGACATCCCTATGTCTGAAGGATCTTCCTTCCTTCCATTCTTCTGTCCTTCTTTCGGACTTTGTGGAACTGAACAGAAATTCTGAGAAACTCTATTTTTTTCTCAGGCATAGTGAAAGGAAGATACAAAGAAGAATAAGGCACTATCAAAGGTTAACTTGGTTTCAAAATACCACACAGCCCAGACGGTAGGATACAGACTTGGAGCACTTAAGAAAGTGTTACCTTTACAAAGAATCACACATTTATAACATGAAAAATTTAGAGAAAAGGTTAATGTATTTTATTATAAATCCTGGTCCAAGGAGGACAGGATGCAAATTTAATTGTAACATGTTCATTGCAATTGTCATATTCCTCTAAAATAAGACATATGGGCAGCAGCTGTGTCTCTCACAGTCAGCTGGATGGGAAAAGGCAAGTGTGGACACAGCATCCATCTCTGCTAACTGACACTGCAATGCTGTGAAGCGTAATGTAGAGGAGGGAAATCAATGACTGCTGGAGATAGGGATGTGATCACCTTCTCACCATGTTTCATGTCAGAGCCCAAAATGTTCTTTTCTTTTCCTTGCCATTGGTGAGGAGAGAAGTGCATTTGATAAGTATTTCCCTAGCTCTCTTCTCCAGGCTGAAAATGCTGACAGATTAGGGGGCTTTATTTAAAATGGGTCCTTGGTTTCAGTGGCAATGAACACAGTCTGAGGTGACTGACCTCAGGTAGGATATATAATCACGAGTAACAATATGGACATGGTCACCATGTGGAGAGAATGTGGCAGCACGTCCATTGCTGAATTGACTCCCATCTTAGTCTGTTCAATTCTACTTTGGTCAAGGGAGATGTCTTGTTTCCACATCTTCATTTTCACACATGATATCTAAGTCCTCTCTCCCTGATTCTCACTACACTGTGATCTTCATTTTCCCGTCTCACAGACTCTAATCCCTTCAGTTATTTGTTTTATTTTTTCTCTTTTTTGAGGTCATTCGCATAGGAGTTGATTCATCTTAACCCATGGTTCATCACACACAGACATTGTTTGTTGATGCATGTTTTGTCTTTATTAAAAAAAATAGGTACTTTTAGAGCATCTCTCTCACTCGCACAACAGTAATCAACACAGACCTTGACAATATATAATTTAGCAATGTGATTCTGTCCCCTCCCATCTCTGACCACTCCCCATTGAAGTCACATAAGAAACACCATCCTAAACTTGAGTCATCATCATTCCTTGTCAGGGTGTGTTGGCAAAGGTTTGACAACCAGCTCTCTGGAGGAAAATAACAAAGCCCCAATTTGCTGTGTCTACTGTTAACCATGGTGTACATATTCCCAGTATGGTTGATTTTAAGGCACCCAGGTGATGTCTTTGAAATAGGAGTTCAGAAAGTTGTTTACAATCAACTCTCATGAGCAGGTAAAAGCCAGTTACAGCAACAAATGTTTCTTGATTTCCCTTTTTTATTATTTTATCTAATAGATTTTCAGTCACAAAAATAATTTCTTTATTACTTGCTTTTAGCTTTATAGAAGTGCATCATGCTTTACCTAATCTTATCAGGATAGTTTATGAATTTGATATTATATTGTTAAGGTTCATCTGCAACTTTGCTCATCCCTGGAGTCCATTCACTTTTACTGATATATATATATATATAGTTTCCATCACATGAATATCCCACCATTTATTCCTTCACTTTCTTGTCAATGCCTCAGTAGATCGGCTCTATGTTTTGCTACCATGAATAGTGCTGCTTAGAACACTTTTCTATTTATGTCTTCTGGTGACCACAAGTAAGAGCACCTCCTGAGGTAAACCCAGGAGTAGAATCACTGGGTCACGGAATACAGGAATGAAGAAGAATATGAGATAATTCCAGAATATGAGATAATTCCGTATCACTTGTGCTTGCACAAACAATCCTGTGGACCCATACATTCTCTAATAGTTTATATTTCCAGGCTTGTTGTATCGCTAATCAAATGGATATAAACTTACATATCATTGTGTCTTGCTTCACATTTTCCTGATTACTAGTGAAATTAAATATCTGCTCATATATTTACTCATAGATACTTCTTCTATTAAATGTATGTTAGTATTTTCTGCTTATTTCTTTTTGGTCATACAAGATTTGTGTTCAATGTAATTTTTTGGTTTTTCCTAGGACAGGATGTTTCTGATGGGCTTACATTCACTATCTGGTTATTATGTTCTGGCTTGTGACAGAACTTTCTAGTTCTGTCGACAAGCAATGTTGTCTGAATTCTTTCTTATATGTTCCTTCTGCCTTTTCTTCCCTTTGACCCCTTCTTGAGACCCAGCTCAACCCACACCTTCTCCATGAAGGTTTGGTGTGCTCTGTACCTAGATATAGAGGGTGAGTACCTTCCTTTGTTCTCAGTCTTACCTAGTTCATTCATCAGGCAGAACACTGTATCTAGCACATCATCACATTCTTTCAAGGGTGAATATCTCTGCTTGGCTGCCTTCTGATTTTCTTTATCTTGAAGGTCTCGCATGGAGACAACACAGAGCTGAATAGTCTTTGAGAGCCCAATGAAAGTTTATTACACAAAATACGTGGAGTATTATAAGAGCATTTTGAGAATTATGTGTAGATTTACCTATGAACATGATTAAAATATGGGAGAGACAGGAAAAAAAATCCAGCTTTTATAATTTTCAGCTGTGTGACTTTTCCACGTCACTTGGCCACATTGCAGGCCCAGCTCCATGCCATTTTACTAGTTCTCAAACTCTAGACCTCCTACACACTCCACACCGAGATATTCTCTCTCTCTTTCTCTACACACACACTCACACACACACATTCACAGATGTTTCTATTACAGAAGCTGTGGTTTTCCTCTCTCCACACCTTCTTCCACAGAGCTCCACAGCTTTGATGGGGTGAGGAAGAGAGGGTTGTTGCAAAGGTTCTTGTTTGGGTATCTGACCTCTGCCCAGCGCTGTGTCACTAGCACCACACAAGTAGAGGCTGCTGCCTGCAGGATGTGCACTCATCACCATGAAAGTTGAAACTTTTAGATTGGGATGGCTGATGGGAAATTTGGCATCAGAAAAACCTTGTTCGTATTTGGGACCAGAGCCCTGAATAGAGGTTGCAATCAGCGTGAGGCCGTGTTTTGGCAGCTGATGATACCAAAACACGGTGTCGGCCTGAAGGCCCACTGTACGGCACTCCATCTCCACGGAGCTTCCCTTCTTACAGATAGCCCTGCTTGGAAGTTGAGAGACGAGGGCACCAAGCCCTGAGCCTGATGAAACAGAGGTCAAAGAGATGAAAGAGGCCAGCAGGACCAGTCACACATGACCACAGCCAGAGAACTCACAGGCTTGTTCCCTCACTTTTCTCCCTGCTCCCAGAGAATTCAGTTTGTTTTCTGAAGTCTTCCTATCAGACTCCCTAGAATCATAATCTCCCATCTCCCCTGACTGGTGACTTCTCACCTTACCCATTACCTTCCCAGAGGTCATGGATGTCCGCTCTTATTTTGATTGGCAGAAAAAATCCACAGTCTCTAGCTACCACTTCACTCATGCCAACACACAAGCACACTCGCCCAAGCTACTGATATAATAAGGCTCATACTGGGCCCCAGGAGCAGCAGAAGCATCAGCATCTTCAGGGGTTAGCCTCACACCACACCACTCTCAAGAGGAGTATGACCGTGCTCTTCATTCTTTCTTTTTTGTCTCTAGAATGTTGGATGACTGCTTACGTAATCCTGAGGATGCTCTCATCTTCCCTCCGGTGGTGACCTTTGCCAATGATATAGGATCTATTACTCTTTCTGACTCTCAAAGAACCATACATACATTGCTGTAACGGGCCTCGAAAATGTTCTGATTCAGCTCCTAATTTTAGAGAAGATGCACTGAGACGTAGATCACTGAAATGGTTCAAAGTAGTTTCTTAGCCTTATATAAGGAAAGGGGTATATGTTTGTGTATTAATACACATTAATACTCATTTCATTACTTCTGTGTCATCCCCTCAAAGTAACCAAGTGCAGTGTAAGCCCTGAAGTTGGTTTTTCTATTTTTTCATGCTGGTACCTAACTTAAGCTTTGATTTTGAGGCATCCAATTCAAAGAGGCTTCAACTTCAATGATGGCTATATCAAATAAACAAATTATCAGACAAATAACTAGATAAGAGCCAGACCAACTCCAGCTGTGCCCACCTCTCCCAGGCTCCTTTGTTTTAGAGATCTTTGTTTTGATAACTGACCACATGGGCCAATAGCTTTTTCTCTCCAGTCTTTTAAGTTCCTGCTTTTATATTTTAAATTTACCAATACAGAGGGAGCCCAAGAAACCCTAGATCTCACCCTCCACTCTAATAAAAGCAGAACCCAATTCCTGTGCATGCTCAGTCTCTACCTCAGACCTTCCTATGTAGCCTCAGGTATATCATGTAATTTCCAGGACTTGTAAGTAATATACCTTTTTTTTCCCCAAAGCTTTCTGATGGTTATTCCTGAGGGAATATTGCAATCATAAGAACCAGAGGGAACAGGCCAGGCACAACACTAGTAATTGTTGGGCTGAGACCAGTGCACCACGCCAAGAAAACTCACTATTGTTAATCGCCAGAACTAAGGGTGAGCAAAAGAAATCCAAGGCTAGGAGTTCAATATTCATATTGATGATAAGGACACTTTCTCATCTTCTAAATGAGGTTTTCAGTTCCCAACTATCTCATGCCAGTTTCCATCATATTGATGTACTTCATACTAAACATGGCTATTTATTATAGTCTATGTGTCTTCGTGTAAAGCACTGTGGAGGCTGTGAGGATAATTTATCTGTAGCTATTTCACCCAGATACAGATTATAAGGGAAGTATTTACCAATGGAAATAGCTTCAAGCAGATAGGGATTATTTCTGCTTTGAACATGGTGGAATATTTGTTTTAAATGCCTCATGCCTGGAAATGTGTAGCAAGTTCAAAGGGGGTGACGATTTTTCTCCAAAGCATTATACTTTCATTTTTATAATGACCTCCCTGTTGTGACTCCACTTAATATTTAGTTGTTTTTATCTGGAGTGAGTAACCAGGAAAGGTGGGATTAGAACTTGACCCATCAAATTATGTTTGTACTATATAGTGGCATAGATGTTTATCATGGCAAGTATAATTGTTGCATAGTCAATATTCCTGTATACATAAGACTCGTATATGGATTAAAGGGTGTCTGGCATGCTCCTGTGGCTATACGTTTTTCATGGTTGGTACATGCCATTTTAGACTGGGATCACCTCTCACTGTAACTGTATTTTTCCTGCAAAGAATAGGTGAATGTGCCTTGCAATGTGTTATTTCTCGTATAATATTATGACATATATGGGATGAAGTAGCTGGAAGTCCCTGGATCAGAGGAAAATCTTTCTACTCCTTCTGAGGACCTCCAGCCATCAGGCATATACCTGTGGTTTATATTACTGTATTAACTTAACTAAGGAGGAAATGCCTTTCTATCTTTCTAATAGAGCTCTTGATTAGAGTTGATCTCAAGAAAACAATTTGCAAATGAAGCAGCTCTCAATATGCTCTGAGGTCATCATTGGTCCAAGACAGTGAAGAACAGGATCAGATGTACCAATTTATCACATTATGGTAGCTACTCTTCAAAGATGGCACCCAAATGAACCACACCTCCCAGTATTCACATTTGTGTCAGTCTCTTCTTGACTCTGGACTGGCCTGTATGTTCTGGAAACAACAGTGCATGATTTTCCAAGACAGGTCATAATAGCCTTGTCATTCCTGCTTGTGTTTTTGAATGCTCACTTTTGGGGAAGCCAGCCACCATGTCATAATTTTAACTACCCTGAGGCCACCATGCCACAGGGTAGTCAACCCCTCTAAGCACATGGAGGGGCTGTGTGGAGAAAAAGAGACAGGCCAGGCTGGTCCACAGCTGTTTCAGCCACCCCAGGTGAAGGATCAGATATGGCCATAAAGAAGCCATCTTGGATGTCCAGCCCAGGCAAGCCTTAAGCTACCTCCAGCCTAAGTGACTATCTGAGTGTGAAGACATGAGAGACCCCAAGTGAGAACTGCCTAGCCAAACCCATTCAACCTGCAGAACCATGGGAGATAATATGCTTTTAATTTACGTCACTACATTTTGGACTGGTGGTTGTTATTGGTTTTCTCATGTTTTTAAGTGAGCTATAAAATACATATATTAGGCTGCACAAATCTTAAGTGTACTGCTTACTGAATTTTCACCAAGAAAAACACTATGTAACTACACCAAGATATAGAGCATTTACAGCTCCCCAGAAATCTCCTTCATGCTTGCTTCCAAGTAAATTAAAATTGCCCCCAAATGTAGCCATTATTTAAATTTCATATAATATGTACTCTTGTGTCTGGCTTCTTTAGTTCAATAATCTGTGAGATTCATCCATCCATGATTTTGCAAATAATATTTGATTCTTTGCTATATTTTATTCTTTTATATACATGTAACATAATTTATTTATCCACTGCATTTTTGATGGACATTTAAGTATTTTCCTGTTTGAAGTCAGCAAGAACATGGTTCATGTTAAGGAGTTCATGAGTTCATGGCTCATGATTGACAGACTGTGGTTCTTAAATGCTTCTAAGAATATTTAAAACATATTTCATCCAGCATTTTTAGTTGGATGCAGTGTGAGAGTTGGTCTGAATAGTATAGACTCTCATACATTTACAGAAACTGAGTTAATGTAATTGAATAAGAGCTTGCAAACAAATGCAGTCCCAAGACTTAACACCACTTACCTTCTAATTCCATGCTTAGATGGCAGATGACAAAGGGTGAGAATATACAGAAAACATAAAGAACATTTGCAAAATAATACTGACCACCTGTCTGCTGCTTATTCATGCAAATATTTCCTCCAACCCTGACTCTCCGTTCTGAGTGCCAAGTGCATTTACAGACGCCTACTGGATGCTTCTACGCAGATATCCAAGGAAGGTCCAGCAGAACTGCAAACTCAATATTGTGCAGTAAGTTGCTCCAATCCTGTTTCCAAATTTCCTCTTATTGCTGTATTCTAGGGAGTTGATCACCTTTTTTCTTGACATCATCTCATCGTTCTCTCCTAATATAGTTCCCTAAGCCTGTATCACTCAGGTGGCGCTTGTGCATCTGGTGAAACCCTACTGAATATTTGCATTTCATCTCACATTTTTCTTTCTCTTTGAAACTCTTCCTGAAGTCACTAGACAGATTTGGCTGTGTTATTCCTTATACTCCTCTAACACCTCCGATTAAAAGCACACAGCTATGATATTAGATGACAGTATTTGCCTTCTACACATTTCTCTCACCACTCAACGTGTATTATTTTTGTGAAGAAAGAGACCATTTTCTCTTCATTTTTTTCACCAGAGTTTAGTAAAATAGAAAAAGGAAATGAGTTGTTAAAATAACATCTCTTCTCTCTTCTCCTCTCTCTTTCCTTCAGAGATCCACTAAGTTAGGTTTAAACATGACATATGTGCATATATCTATATCTAACGCTCTGAAGTCCCTGCCATTCCACAAAGAACATTGATGGCAGCAGCTGCTTTGGGGGCCTGGTTGAGTTGGAGGAAAGCTGGCAGATCAGGGTACTGAGTCCAGAAAAGCCCTGCCACCTGGTGGGGAAGCGGATCTTTGGACACGTTTATGCACAGAGAGGAAGCGGCCTTTCATCACTGTGTCTCTACTATAGGCACAGAGATACAGGGCTGTCTGGTTCTTTTGAGTTGATTTCACAGTGAGAGGAAAAGATGCCTTCTTCTCCCGGGAGGCACTGTAGCCTTCAGATATGTCTCCTTTCTGAACACCTTTTACAAACAGCGAATAGTGGATCAGTCTCAGCCCCTGCCCGGGGTCCTGTCGGTACCAGTACATGGCATTGTAATCCAAATTCTGTTCACATTCCAGGCTCACATCTCGTCTTTCCTCTCTGATCAGATATTTTGGGCTCTGAGTGATTCTACCATCCATGGTGCCTATGGAAGAGAAAGAAAACCTCTGGAAACACAACCTAAGCAAGTTCCTAATGCTGCTGTCACAGAGACAGCCTTAAGTCTTGACTTTGGCACTTTCAGGATAGCAGTTTCAGTTTCTCCCTGAATCTAGGACTCACCTGCTCCCAGGAGACAAAGGACCACCCAGCAGAGCACCTGGTTGCCCATAGTGGGCATGGGGTCTCCTTGTGGCTCCAAGGACTTACTGGAATACAAATGAGGAAAGAAACTTAGTTATGGGGATCCCACTGCCTTAACATGCAGAATTTGTCAGAAGGCAAGACTGGATAGTGGGAAGTGATCCTGGAGATTCTCAAGACAAGGTCCCTAATTCTGTGGAAGAGGAGACTGAGAAGGGGGACCTGAATCACTTGCTCCCTCCTTGTGCCTGCCACCTGAAACTCTGCATTCATTCTGGCCTGAGTGGGCTGACACCTCCACAACTCCAGGCCAGAGTCTCCTCTGATTGGCCCGCTGGATTTTACCTTCCTACTTATCCTAATATCTGATGCCTAAGGGAGCACCGCAGACATTCTGGTGACACAGAAGGTAGAATTCACTTGTAATCCCATCCACTCCCTGAGGAAAGAGTGATCCTGGGCTCTGTGCAGAGGTGTCTTTGGAAGCCATCAACAGGCACCACTCAGACCTGCTGCCAGGAATGCCTTTGCTCTAGATCCTCCTTCGCATTCAGGCCCAGGCCTTGCCTTCATTCCAGCAACTTCTGTCTGGCTGGTTTTACTTACTCTCTCTCATTTTCATTCTCTTAAATGTTTCCCTGCCTTTCTTCAATTTATTCATCATTTCTTGGATAATTTTGTCTTTTTCTTTCTTTTTTTTCCTGAGTCTCTCAACCTGTTTTTTTTTTTCCCCATTTTTTCCTCTTTTTGCTTTTCTGCTCTTATGTTTTGAACTTCTGGTTATAGGGGAGTTATCCTGTCTTCAGCTGCTTGCTTGAGTATATTGATTTCTTTTTGGTGTGTAGTTTTACATTTTCTTCTGACTCATGATTTTTGGGTGGGGGAGATGGTGAGAGATGAAAGATTTTCTTCCACTCTATAGATTGTGCGTTCCTCTTATTCATTTTTGTGATGTTGAGCTGTTTTATGGTAAACCCATATCAATGGTATCCTTTCCAGTCATTCTAGTGAAGTTCTGACCCTCAAGAAGTTTGTTTCTTAGTGATGTTGGGTGGGGGTTATGAGTCCTCCTATTTTGTGATTTTCATTTGTTTTCAGGACTCTAAATATGCCACCTCTTTTTCTTTTCTCTTTCACTATCCTATTGCCAGAAGACCCTTCTTCTTTTTTTATGCCTTTTTTTTCTCCCTTAGAATCTGTACTTTCAGAAGGGGGATCCCTTTCCATTGTGTCCTGGCTCCTTAAGCAGAGTGAGTGCACCTTGAAACCTCCTTCCTCAGGTCCTGTCAGCTCTGACTCAGGGGGTGTCTTTTCTGGTGGTCTCTCAAAGCCTTCTCATGCTCAGTCACTGCCCCTCCTCTCTCCCTCTTACAGTCTTTCTCCTCCTCCAGGGCATGGAGCAGAGGGACGAGGGTAATGAAAAACTTTTGGAAAATCCAAAGGCAGAAAACACAGCTGAGTGACATGGTTTACACTGGATCCTGGTGAGGGGGAACTTCCCTGGGCACTATGCATTTAAAGTGACTTTGGATTCATCTGCCTTATGATTTTATGAAATTGTTTCATCAAAGCAAATGAAAATAAACACCTTTCTGTAGGTGCCTGGCATTTGTTGTGTGATGAGAATAAAAAAATATTCACTAAGATAACAAAAATTTGAGGAGATGTTTTCCTATTGAACAATATTTTGGGGCCAGACCTACCTCCTAAATTCCATACAAATTTATCCAATTCTACTTCCACCATCTCTGGGATATGCTATAGCAGGAGCTTACAATCCTGGCATCAACACATACCTGCATAGGCGTTAGGCAAGGGACAAAGCCTGGATTGTTCCAGAAAGAATAAGAGTGAGCACAGAGTCGTATAAAAAATAAAAAGCACCACCCTTTGAGCCAGACAAAACTGGGTTTGTATCCTGTCTCTCTCTCTCTCTCTTTTTCTTTTTCTTTTTTATTTTGGAGTTTGAGAAAGGGAAATGAACTTCTGGCACCACGTTTTCTCAAGTTGAAAATGAAGACACCATTTCCTTTGCTTGATTCTCTAAATCTTAAGTAAATTAAATGAAATTCTTTATTTAAACTATGGTATTGAGAACTTGAAATAGATATGAATTTTAAAAATCTTTATCCTTTACAGGTGACAGAATCTTAGTTCCTGAACATGGGCTGGCATGTGCCATGCTATTTCTACAGTCTTCCCCTATTTCCATCCTCATCTCAGTAAATCCTTCATAGGTGATTTGTTCCCTAATCAAACAACATGTCTCCTCCCCTGGCCCAGTGCCTTTTCCAGGGCTGGGTCTGGGGGTGTTTGTGCACTGAGAGGATGTGACCCTGTTTTGGTGTGGATAGGATCTGGCACAGAAATACACTGCTGGTCTCCCAGCTTGATCTTTAAGACCCTGGGTCCCTCTTTGGGAAATTCAACAGAAAAGCATTTTGTTTGCATTCCTGAATCATCTATGACTTTTTCTTTCTGCAGGTACATCACGAATTTCAGACCCTCCTTCACGAGCTGCTGCTAACAGTAAACACGACTGTGTCCTGTAACCGGACTGCATCTCAGTGTTGCCTCCTAGCTTCTCCCCTGACTAGATGTCTTGGGTCCTGGATGATGCTGGCATTTGTGGGAACTCAGAAAAGGAAAGATTGCATGAGACAGAGTCCTGCTGGCAGAGGAAGTGAGTGCCTTAGAATGAAGCAACCAAAGGCAAGATAAAATGTTTTTGAAGTCTCCTGTGTTCATTTAAAAATTCACATAAATTTTGCTTTTTACTCCATAATGCAATTAGTTTCCTTCAGTTGAATGTCAATTTCTTTCACAGAACCTTTGGGCAACATGAAGGTCCAGGGCATGTTTGAGACATAGCTATAGAGCCATAGACAAAGACCAGCGATGTTGATCCACTATCCCAGAAGTCACCTGTCCCCAGGAGCCAGATGACCACCCAGCAGAGGAGTTGGTTGCCCAAGGCAGAGTTGGACATGAAGGGGAGCCTATATGCAGGGCCCAGGAAGGGTGCTGACTGCAGCAGCTCAGGGGGCTAGACTTCACTGCTGCCTCCCTTGAGGCAGGACTTCCTGTCTGGTCACTATTCCGGTGGATACTGTTGCCTCTAGAACTGATCTTGTACATAAGTAGAATGCGACCTTTTTTTCTTGACTATACATACAACTTGGCTTAATACGTGTTAGTGTGGGGGATAGTGTTGTGCTGGGAAAGTTGAGAGACGAATGTCTTCATTATTGGTCCTTAGTTTCTGAAATATTAATATTTACCACTTCCTTCTCTAACTTTTCATATCTTTTGTTCCTTTATTTTCCATTCATTAGCTCATATAATCTTTCCATTTTCTCTGTTGAGTAGATGTAGTGAGCAGATGTGATATCTGGGTACATATATTGAGTGACAAGGAAGTGGAGACCAGGATTGGAGAGAGGAAGTGATTTGACTTTGTTTCCTTCTTTCCTCTTCCACCTCAGCTAAGCAATGGTTTCAAGCATTGATGGAACTCTGTTTAGTGGTTTATAGTTGACTTTTCTCATCTTTTGTTATTCTACTTGAATTTTTGATGTAAGTACTTCAAAGAACAACCATAAGAAAATCTGTAAATTCTCCCTCTCACCTTGTGTACTTTGATTCTATTGATCTATTTGTATTATTCTCTTTCATCAAGGATCTGATACCCATATTTGAGGGATCTTGCTTCCTTCTGTTCTTCTGTCCTTCTCTCCTACTCTGTGGCATTCAACAAAAGTTCTGAGAAACCCTACTTTGTCCCAGCCATGATGAAAGGAAGATACAAAGAAGAATAAGGCATTATCAAAGGTTAACTTGGTTTCAAATACAATGCAGCCCAGAGAGTAGGACATAGACACAGCACAAAAAGAAAGTGTTACACTTAAAGAGAATTGTTCATTTATATCATGAAAAGTTTGGAGGAAAGGTTGTAGGATTTTATCTTAATGGTCCCAGTCCAAGGAGACCAGGACACAAATTTGGGTTGGGTTATGTTCAGTGTTATTGCCGTATTCCCCTAAAATAAGACATATGGGCAGCAGGCTGTGTCTCTAACAGTCAGCTGGATGGAAAGGGTAAGTGTGGACACAGCATCCATCAGTGCTAACTGACACTGCAATACTATAAAGTTTAATGTAGAGGAGGGAAACAAAAGACTGCTTCACATAGAGGTGTGATCACTTTCTTACCATGTTTCATGCCAGAGCCTAAAATGCTCTTCTCTTCTTCTTGCCATTGGTGAAGGTAGCAGTGGGATATTTAATAAGTATTTTCCTAGCTCTCTTCTCCAGGCTGAAAATGCTGACAGAGTAGGGGCTCCAATTAAAATGGGTCCCTCGTTTCAGTGGCAATGAGCACAGTCTGAGGTGACTGACCCCAGGTGGGATATTTAATCACCAGTAATAACATGGACCTGGTCATCATGTGGATATAACGTGAGAGCATGTCCCTCACTGAACTGACTCCCGTCTTAGCCCGTTCAGTTCTACTTTGGTTGGGGACAAGGTCTTGTTTCCACGCCTTCATCTTCACACTTGGTATCTAAGTCCTCATTCCCTGATCCTCACTACACAATGCTCTTCATTCTCCTTTTTCACAGACTCCAGTACCTTCAGTTATTTGCTTTACGATTTTTCTCTTTTTGTATCTCATATGCATAGGATTTGTTTCATCTTAACCCTTGGTTCATCACACACAGGCAATGTTTGTGGATGCATGGTTTTTTATTTATTTAAAAATATACTAGGTAGTTGTAGAATATCTCTCCACCTTGTACAACAATAGTCAAGATAGATCTTGACAACAAGTAAATTTAGCAATGTGGTTCTGTCCCGTCCCATCTCCTACCACTCCCCATACACATCCCACATGAAATATCATCCTCAACTTAAGTCATCATCATTCCTTGTCAGTATGCGTTGCTAAATATTTGACCACTAGCTCTCTGGAGGAAAGTAAAACAAGCCTTGGTTGGCTGTGTCTGCTGTTAACCATGGTGTGACTATTCCCACTATGGCTAATTCAAGCTATCTACATGAAATCTTTGAAACTGGAGTTCAGGAAGATGTGTATAATTAGTTTTTATGAGCTGGAAAAATGTGGTTCCAGCGAAAACTATTCCTTGCCTTCCCTTAAATATTATTTTATCTAATCTATTTGTAGTCATAAACGTTATTTTCTTGATTTAGTTGTTTTAGATTTATAAAAAGTTCATCATGCTTTACATAATTTTATTAGAGTTTGTTTTTGCATTTGATATTATATTGCGAAGCTCCACCTATACCATTGCTCATTACTGGAGTTCATTCATTTTGATTGATGTATATATAGTTTCTGTAGTATGAATAAACTGAAGTTTATATGTTCACCCTCTTGTTAATGCATATGTGGCTTGGTTCCCCATCTTGGTGCTCTGAAAAGTGCTACTTAGAACACTTTTGTATTTCTGTCTTCTCATGT
Source organism: Equus asinus (assembly GCF_041296235.1). Lineage (NCBI taxonomy): Eukaryota > Metazoa > Chordata > Mammalia > Perissodactyla > Equidae > Equus > Equus asinus. The sequence continues at coordinate 195,592,234 of NC_091790.1, read as the reverse complement.
TCATATGGAAGAGCTTCTCCTTATGTAAACCTAGGAGTGGAATTGCTGGGTCAAGGAATGCAGGATTGATAAATTATAGAGATAATATCAGACTGTTTCCAAATTGTTTGTAGCATTTAAGCTCTCACCAGTAATCTTGTGGATCCGTACCCTCTCTAACAGTTTATATTTCCAAGATTTATATAGTGCTAATTTAATGGATTTAAACTTACATATCATTTTGTCAAATTCAAATTTTTCTAATCATCTGTGAAGTCAAGTATCTCCTCATTTGTTTATTGGTCATAGATGTCTCTTCTATTAAACGTATGTTTGTATATTTTGCTTCGTTTTAATTGGGTCATACAAAATTTGTGGTGAATGTAATTTTTTTTGGTCAATGTAATTTTTTGTTTTTTCTTAGGAAAGGATTTTTCTGAAGGACTTACACTAACTGCTTCACTTATTATCTCTAGGCTTCTGACATAACTTTCTTAGTTCTGATGACAAGCCATATTGTCTGAAATCTTACTTATGTGTTTCTTCCACATTCTCTTCTCTCTGACACCTTTCTTGAGAGCCAGCACAACCAACTCCTTCTCTGTGAAGGTTAGGTGTGCTCTGTACCTAGGTATGGAGGGTGCATGCCTTCCTATGTACCTGGTCTTACCCTGTTCATTCATCAATGAAAACATTGAATATAACATATCATTGAATTTTGTGATTTTTTAATTGAGGAAGCTAACATCTGAGGCCCATCCTCTTCTTTTTGCTGAGGAAGATTGGCCCTGACCTAACATCTATGCCCATCCTCTTCTATTTTATATGTGGGATACCTGCGACAGTAGGGCTTGAAATCAGTGTGTAGGTCTGCACCTGGGATCCGAACCGGCGAACCCCAGGCTGCCAAAGTGGATCATGCAACCCCACGGCTATGCCACTGGGCTGGGCCCCATCACTGAATTCTTTCATGACTGAGTATCTCTGCTTGGCCACCTTATTCTCTTGGCTGCTTGGATTCTCTTTATCTTGACAGTCTAAGATGGGGACAAGATAGTTCTGAATAGTCTTGGAGAGCCAAATGCAAAGGTTATTATAGAAAATACACAGAGTTTTATAGAAGCATTTTGAAATCCACCTGTAGAGAGAGTTGGAAGAGAGATTGAAATCTCTTTATACTGCTGGGGTGGCAACAATCTAGAAAGCTGGATAATGCCATAAGAGGATGGGGGGGCTATAGGAAGCCTTATGCACTTTTAAGTAGGATTTTAGACTTATGCAGCATTCTGGAGTCCTCTGGTGGTATTTAGATACACAGAATAACATATACATATAGTACTCCATGTCTCAGCAATCTATGATTCTGGGTACAGAATCCTATAAATGATTATACAGTTCCAGGATGTGAGATGTACAAGCATATTCAAATACCAGCAAGAAATTGGAGGAAAACTGGATGTCTGTTTCTGGAGAAGTATGTATGGAGTAATGTACATCATTTAAAAACCACAGACTATGGGGCCGGCCCGGTGGTGCAGTGTTAAGTGTGCATGTTCTGCTTTGGCAGCCCAGGGTTTGCTGGTTCAGATCCCGGGGATGGACATGGCACTGCTTGGCAAGCCATGCTGTGGTAGGCGTCCCACATATAAAATAGAGGAAGATGGGCATGGATGTTAGCTCAGGGCCAGTCTTCTGCAGCGAAAAGAGGAGGCTTGGCAGCAGTTAGCTCAGGGCTAATCTTCCTCAAAAAAAAAGAAAAAGAAAAGAAAGAAACCACAGACTAGATGTAGGTACACAAAAATGAAGCATTGCACTTACTTTGAGCTGACTGGAATAATCTAAGAGACAGAATTGCGTGCATAATAAAGTAAAATTTACGTGATTTTAAATACATACATACATACACAGCAAGAGTTGAATTCTCTTGGAGAAGGTTCACGGCTGGATCATGACCAGTCTATTCCTTCTCCTGGGATTTTAAACCTAGGGTTAGAAAGAACTAGGCTGACCTTTGCTGGTGTGGTATAATCATGACAGCTGAAGTTATGACCTTCAATGACCATCTTATCTTTGTCACAAGAACTGGAGGAAAAGAGAAAGACAGAATACAGGGGGAGAAAGCTTGCAGCAGACCAAATAAGAGAAGAAACATGAGAACTGGAGAAGAAGTTATTCGAGACCCTGGGCAAGTGGTATTTTTTTCCAGAATTGTCTGGCCATCACTTCTTGACTGCTGCTAAACATCCTTTAGCCTTTTACTAAATTCCACTGTTACTTCCTTCCAACCTCCTACATCACCTGCTTCCTGAGTTGGGTCCACGATGAGTTTGTGCACTAAGAGGAGCTACCATTTTAGTTCTAAGGATTGGCTCCTGGCACAGAAATACAGTGCCAAGTCTTCTGGTTCAGAGGACTGGATTTCCAGGCTGTAGGGTGAGCTTTTGGGGCATTGAGCTGAGAATCTCTCCTTAACTAACTCAATTTTATCAAGAACTTGTACATTCTCAAAATAAATAAAAAACTTAAATTCTTTTTACTGGATCTGTTGATACCAATAAACAGAATTATGTCCTTTTTTGGGAATACAATCCATCCTTGTTTCTGTCCTTTGCCTTTGACCAGATGTCCTGGAGTCTGGGTGACCTTGGCATCAATAGAGCCTGCAAGAGGAGGACATAGCAGCTAGAGACTAAGCCCAGGAGGGAGCCTGACAAGGAAAAAGCTTGGGACTTGGAGTTGTCAAGCCCAGAACAAGATTTTTCTTTTGTGCTCAGGACTCACCTACTCCCAGGAGACAAAGGGCTACACAGCAGAGGAGGCTTGCACCCATGGTGGCATTGAAGTAGCAAAAGGATGAGGCTTTTCCATGTCCCATCAGCAAGCAACCTCCCTGTGACGTGATTGCTTTGCAGACTCATAATCCTTATGTTACTGCTTCACGTTACAGGACAAAACCACTTCATGGTATCAGAAGGAAAGCTTTTATCCTCGCTCAGTAAACATAGTTTATATGTTATTCAAATTAAAATATTCATGTTAAAAACATTTTATATCTATTTTTACTAAGAGAAACAGTATATATATGTATATTTTTAGAAAGTTAGAAAATAAAGATAACATAAAACACCATATAACTGCCAACGATGATCAGTGTTAACACCTTAGTGATATTCTTTCCAGATCTCTCCCTCCTTGTCGATCTATGTGTGTAAGTCTGTGCATAGACATACTCTTTTTAATAAAAAATATGTTACTCTGTTAATACTGTTTTAGAATCTGTTTTTTTCAGTTAATGATCATCATCTTTCCCTTTCATTGCATTCTCATTTTATCTACTACCCAGTTTTTCTTCAAAGTTTAGCAGTTGTCTCAAAAATGTCCTTTGTCGTTGATTTGAACATCCATCTCTAACTCAGGACTGGGCACTGCTTTTGATGATTAATTACCTGATTATCTTTTAATATAATACAGATCCCTGTTGTTAATGTTGTTTGTATGATTCTGAGACTAGCCACTGCTTTGCAGAATGTTTCACCTTCTTGATATTTCTGGTGTATTCTAGCCTGTTCATCTATTAGTGTTTATTTTAGATAAACTCACTTTATCTTCCCTGATTTTTCTCTCCATCACTCTTTATTTTAAATAGAGCACTTCTTTTTTCATGCTCTATATGTGCTTATTTTCTTCTTCCTTCATTCCACCCCCATTCTAGGTAAGTAAAGTTAAGTGTAATGTGTATGTTTTCATAGATTATTCAGTTGTTCTATGAGGATGTTTTCTCCACATTAAAAAGTAGATATTGAATATATACACAAGAATTTGATAAAATACCAATCAAATGAGCACTTGAACAAATAAATACTCTTAGGAAATAAAATAATGCCAGAGTCTTTGAAATCTCCTATTTCTTTCCCAGATCTGATGCCCCCCCCACTCCCTGTTCTCTAACTCTATTGAGGTGTTTGTGTTTATCTTTCCTTGCTTCTAATCTATATTTTAATACATAGGTCTATAAGTAAACAAAATAGTGTGTAGTTTTCCTGTTTTAAACTTTGTACCAATGGGACAATGCTGTATATATCTTCTGTAATGTAATTTTTCGTTCAATATCATAATATTCAGTAATATTGATGTCTTTAATTTTAGGCCATTCTTTTTCACTGCTGTATAATCTTTCATAGTAATACACCATCGTTTATTTATCCAGTCTTCTGGTGATATTCATTTGGGTATGTCATGTTTTTTCCTATTACAAAATAGTATTAGACTAAATGTTCTTGTACTTGTTTCCTAGTTTTTACATATAAGAGTTCCTCTAGGAAAGAGTTTCTCAAGGGTAGAATTGCTGGATAATGTGTACACGCATCCTGTTTTGTTTTTTTTTTTACAGGTTTATTGAGGTGCAATTGATATACAAAAAAACTGCATATATTTAGTTATAGAATCTGATGGGTTTGTACAGATGCAAACACCTGTGATACCGTCACCACAATCAGGGTAATAAATGTATCCATCACTTCCAAAATGTATACTCACCTTAAACTTTACTAGATAATGCCAAATTGCTTTACAAAGTAGATCTACCAGAATATACTCTGTCCAATGGTTCAAGAGAGTTCTTGACACGTTCTTTTGTCAACACTTGATATAGTGTAACTTTTTCATTCTAGCCATTCTTGTTATATATTTTATTGGGGTATTAGTTTGTATTTCCTTGATTAATAATTAAATTTATCAATGTTTACATGTTTAGTGGCCTATTAAATTTTGTCTTTTGTGAGGTGGATTTTGAAATTTTTACCCATTTATCTATTGGATTCATTTTTTCTCATTGGTAGAGAAATTAATTTTATGTGTTCTGTATAAATTTTATATGTTAGCCTTTCTGGGGTACATAAATTTAGATCTGTATATGGATATATATATAAAATATCTAATAAACATATTAGATATATTTGTATAAATATATATTAATATATGATCATATCTCACTATATAGTTAACCTTTTCATTCTTATATGGTTAACTCTGATGATGGAATAAACTGATTTCTATGTGATCATTTTTATCAATCAGTTCCTTACTGATTAATAGAATTAAGAAATTCTTCCCTGCCTTGAGATGCTGAGGATATACTCCTAAGCTATATTCTTAAAGCTTTGTGGCTTATTATTTATGCTTCTAATACAGCTGGAACTAACTTTAGATACCCTGTGACGTGAGTGACCAATTTCATCTTTCTTCCTACAGGTACCCAATTTCACCATCAACACTTGTGGAAAGATATATTCTTTTGTCTGCAGTACCACTTCTGTGTGTATATGTACATATCTATATTTTTTTCCCCATGAATCAATTTATGTATCACTGGCCCTATGCTACACTGCCTTTATTGTTGTCATTTTATAATAATTGTTGACATTGTAAGATCCTTCCACTTGGTTCTTCTACTTCAAGAGGGTCTTAGCTATTCTCAGCCCTTTGCAGCATAATACGAATTTTAGATTTAACTTATCAAGTTCTATCAAAAACTTGTGATTTTGATTGGATTATATTAAATGTATAAATCAATTTGGAAAAAATGAACATTTTTTAAAACACTGAATCTATCCAAGCTATAAAGATAGCACCTATTTTCACTTATTTATGACTTCTTTAGTGGCTGTCAATAGGCTTTATATATTTATATATTTACTGCAGTGCAGAAGGTCCTATTTATCAGAATAAACTGTGACAGTTTATTAGTGGCAGTGCATTAGAGCAGGGATTTGGGAGACGTCCTGGGCTTGAGTCCTGCCTGGGCCATTTGGCAGCTATGTAACCTTGGGCAAGTCTCTCACCCTCCCTTTGATGTGATTTTCTCATCTGTAAAATGGGTATTATGAATATCTACTTCTAAAGTTGTTGTGAATATTATATAAATAAATAATTTAAAACAGTTTTTAACTCAAAATAAGCACCATATACCTGTTTGCTATTATTGTTTTCTGGAACTAGCATTCTAATTTAGAGGATTTAGGAAGTTAATGCTATGTGAAGGAAAATGAGACATTTGCTGACAGAGGGTTGCACCAGCTAACTAAAACATCATTTCCCAGCACTGAGTTGAAATTTATACAATGAGTGTGAATTCATTGCATGACGTAGTTTCTTCTCAAGAGTCTTAGATAAATGAAAATGTGATCGTAGATTAATTACTTCTTAATGAATGCTGTTATTTTGGTGGATAAACATTCGTTTCACTTTTATGCCTGAAGTTATCTGTGACAAAAGACATTTTCATGATGAAACTTTTGGTTGGAATCTGGTAGCTTAGAAACTGTTGCTGCCCCTTCCTGGAAGAAAGGCATGTGTATGTGTGTGTGAGAGGGAGAGAGAGAGAGGGAGAGAGAGAAGGGGAAAGGAAGTGATGTGATGATTTAGAATGACCATCATTAGAAAGTACAGCAATGTGTGTAGAACTCTGAGAAAGAATCCTGCTGACAGGTTGCTTCCAATGTTTGGGTTTCTGCTTCAGGTTTTCAGTCACATCTGCAAAGTTGAGCATCTCATCCTCATATGGGAGCTCTTACCCTTGTTGGTACCATGGGCCCCTTTGGCAATCTGGTAAATCCTTAGGACTCCTTCTCAGATAATGCTTTAAACCTGTAAAATAGAATACATAATATTACAAAGGGAACCAACTATTTTGAAATGTAATTATCAAAGTATTTTTTGAAAATTTATGATATATTAATATACATACATCTTTAAAATTCATTAAATGACATATATCCTAGGAAGTCTGAAAACTTCCATGATTTCAAAGTAGTGATGAGGGTAAATGATATTTACTCTATGGAATGTGATATGAAAATACCTGTGACTTTCATTCCAACTGTAGTATATGCAAGTATCTGTGATTTCTATTGATTCTGTCACAGGTATTGCTGACATTTCTGTGGTCTATTCACTATATCATGAACTAAATCCTGCATTTTAGTTAGAGATTAGTGAAAATAAAGATACGTTCTTACCCTTCAAACTCATGGATTCCCTGAATTCCATTTATGGAAGGTCCGTGGGTCCCAGGTTAAAAATTTCTACTCTAGAAAACAATATGCTTCATGCTGGAATCCATGGTCCGGAAGCAGTAGGAAGTCCACATATCTTCAGAAATAGTTTACCCATGTGTGCAATCTCATATTTATCAAAGGTGTCCTGATTAAGAAAAAAGGAAAAAACACTTAAACCAGTTCTTTAGACTGATTTACAGACCCAAATCAGGACAATGAGAGCTACTTACCATGATTGCATCTGGTCCTGGGAACACGATACAATTTCTAAAAACTATATTTCTGTATACCATCTTCATTATCAGTTGCTATCATCAGCAGCAGCAGCAGCATCAGCATCCTCATCATTCTCATTATCATGATGTGCAAGTGATTCTTGAGGGGCATAACTAGAATAGAAAATCACACAGACACAGTATAATAGAAATATACTTTCTTGCTTGAAAGAGTGAGGCTTTATGCTAAGGAAGCTTGTAATCAGAAGTAATATTCCCAAACCCGAAAAGCAAAAATATCTGCACAGTAAATACTTCAAAATACTCCCTTACAATAGCGTGTGTTATTAATTCTAAGACACTTCAGATCTCATTGATTGGTAACATACACTATTCTTTTTTTTTTTAATTCTAATCTCTCCTTTTTTTTAATGATTGGCACCTGAGCTAACAACTTTTGCCAATCTTCTTTTTTTTTTTTCTGTTTTATCTCCCCAACCCCCATACATAGTTGTACATCTTAGTTGCAGGTCCTTCTAGTTGCAGCATGTGGGACACCACCTCAACATGGTCTGACGAGTGGCGCCATGTCCGCGCGCAGGATCCGAACACTATTCTTCTTGACAGAATTTCATACAATTCCAGTGGCTTTAAGATCCTTGTGGCATTCATTGTGAATTAGTGTCGGGTTTCAGAGATAGTTCAAAGGAGGAAACAATGAAAAAGGTTATATGCCTCAACACCGTTTCCCATTTTGCAAAGGATTCCACACTCTGCTCCCATTCTGCGGCTCTAATGCTGCCAATCTTCATCTGGAATGTTTATATATTTTCAAAAGAAACACTGAAAAGATAAACCTAGAGAATATTAAAAATGGTTACCCATAAGGAGAAAAAAGAAATTGGGTAAAGGAGACAAATAGAAAACAACAGCAAAGGAGGCATTTCTGCCCCGATATATTGCTAATTATATTAAAAGGAAGCAATCTAAACAATCCAAACAAAATGAAGAGATTTCCAATCTGGATCCTGAAAGCTAAGGAACACTGAATTGATTTGCCAGGAGGACGAGGAGAAAGATGATACTGTCTGTAGGACTCTGGGCCTGATGAGTGGCCCACAGCAGGAACAAGAAGAGACTGACAGACTTGACCAGCAGAGCTGCAACACCTGAATTCTTCCCTCCAAATGATGTGCTTAACTGTAAATACTCCCTTTAATTATTCATAACTCATTGGTTTATTTTTACAAACAAAAAGTATCTCTTCCTAAAGTGCACTTCACAGAAGCTTCACGACTTTTTTGATATGTTTGAATTAGTGTATTTTACCTTAAAGCAGAGCAGTACGAACACTTGGATTACTCAGGAGATGAGGCTGACGTGAGCTCACGTGTGGTGGCTGGTGAACACCGACTTCCGGGGAAGATACTTTTATGTAATATACCGAGGTTGAGACATCAGTTGAGATGTAAAGACTAAATTAAATTGTGCTAATGGGAAATCTTGGCAGAAAATATTTTAATAATAAATTTCCTGTGAGTATTAAAATGTACGTTCATAATAGATTTCTTAAAATAAATTTAGGAAAAATTCAACAAAATACGTGTAAGATGTGTACAATAAAAAAACAACAGAGCAATCCTGAGAGAAATTAACAAAGACCTCAATAAAGGAGCATGGGGGAACTTTTGGGGGAGAGGGAAATATTCTGTATCTTGATTGTCATGCTGGTTACATGGGTGTAAAGATCTGTCAAAATGTATTGACAAATATACTTAAAATGAGTGCATTTTATCATGTGTACGTTACACCTCAACAGAGTTGCTTTCAAAGTTGCATGATGGTAGTATTTCTGAGGGAGGGAGGAGCTGAGTTTCCCACTGAGATTCTATGGCAGGGACAGCTGTGAGAAGCAGTCATGAACCCTTAATGAGTCTCTGGGTCTGGTTCAATGGAATGTGCTGGGCCAGAGGATCAGGGTCCTCAGGAAAGACAGCTGACCTGCCTGTTATCCTTATTCCTGAAGGCACAAGTTTGCCAGGTGGAAAACACAGATTCCAGATTTTTATGAATATTATTAGAAATTCATCAAGTTCATGGGGAACAAAAGGGTATTTTGGGCATTTCCTTTACCGGATATCCTGCAACTCGAAGAAGCTGAGCCCCTTTTACACTTTGCTTCCCTTTCCTTGGGTTTCTTGTCCCCATAACCTGTTTTAAACATTCTTTTCTGCTCACCTAGAGCTGCCATTTACACGTTTTTCCTTCTGGTTTATGCTCTTTCAAGTTGGTTTCTGTTAGTTCCTGTTCACCTAACACACCACTATTTCCTGAGCTGGGTCCACGATGAGTTTGTGTGCTAAGAAAAGCTCACGTTCAGCACTGTGGATTCACTGCTGGCACAGAAATACAGTGCTGAGTCTCCTGGCTCAGTGGACTTGATTTCCAGGCTGCAGGATTCATTTTTGGGACATTGAGCTGAGAATTGCTGATCAAACCCTTCTATTTTATTAATAACGTCATTATTCTGTAAGTAAACCAAAAACTCAAACTCTCCTTCCAGCTTCCGGCGATACCAATAAACATGAATATGTGTTTTTATGGGGACACAAGTCATCTTTGCTTTCTGTTCCTTTCCTTTGACCAGATGTCCAGGCCTCTGGGTGACCTTAGTGTCCATGGAGCCTGTGGAGGAAAGAGACAAAAAGTAGATAAAGGACCCAGGAGGGAGCTTGGTACTGCAGCCCCAGGTGCCAGTCCTAAAACTGGAATCAGACATGTTCACACAGGAACTCACCTGCTCCCCAGAAAAAAAGGACCACACAGCAGAGAAGTCTGCGGCACATGGCTGGCTCAGGGAAAAGCAATGGCAGGTGGCCTTTTCTCTAAGGCTTTCTCATCCCCCATCAGTAACCTCCTTGTGATGTGGTCGTTTCCCATGGTCTTCACAGTTGCTGTGTGCCTGAGACTAAAACATTTCACAGGATGTGGTTGGGCAGGCAGAGCTGGTGAAAACTAGTGTGAATTTCAAGCTGCGTTTATTTTCTTTTTCCTTGACTCTGCTCTTTCATTTTTATTTTAAGTAAAATCACTTACATATCATTTATTTATTTGCTTTTTGAACCTGTTAATGTGCCTCCTCCCCTCCTTCCTTCCATCTCAGGAAATACATCATACAGCTTGATGTATATCAATCATAGCTTTCACCACACTTATAAAATCAAATAGCAGTGACTTTACGTTAAAAAGTTAAATGTTGAACTTTCCAAAAAAATATCTATGACAAATATTGAATGCATCTAGTGAAACAATAAAATGAATATTCTTGCCCGAACCAATCAGCTTAGGAGATAGATTATCAATAAGAATTTTATGGCCCCTGTGTTATTCTTGTAGATTTCATTGTTCTATCTCCACCATCTCCAGGTCACACTATAACCCTAAAGTTTATATATTTTTTTCTTTTTTTTTTTTTATTTATGTTATGATAGATTACAACCTTGTGAGATTTCAGTTGTACATTTTTGTTAGTCATGTTGTGGGTACACCACTTCCCCCTTTGTGCCCTCCCCCAACCCCCCCTTTTCCCTGGTAACCACCTATCAGATCTCCTTATCAATATACTAACTTCCACCTATGAGTGGAGTCATATAGAGTTCGTCTTTCTCTGACTGGCTTATTTCGCTTAACATAATACCCTCGAGGTCCATCCACGTTGCTGTGAATGGGCCAATTTTGTCTTTTTTTATGGCTGAGTAGTATTCCATTGTGCATATATACCACATCTTCTTTATCCAATCATCAGTTTCTGGGCATGTAGGCTGGGTCCACGTCTTGGCTATTGTAAATAATGCTGCGATGAACATAGGGGTGCATCGGACTCTTGAGATTTGTGATTTCAGGTTCTTAGGATAGATACCCAGTAATGGGATGGGGCTGGGTCATAGGGTATTTCTATTTTTAACTTTTTGAGGAATCTCCATACTGTTTTCCATAGTGGCTGTACCAGTTTGCATTCCCACCAACAGTGTATGAGGGTTCCTTTTTCTCCACAACCTCTAAAGTTTATATTTTTATTCATTTGCTTTTCATTATAATTTTTAGCATTTATGTAAGAATGTGTAATTTGTATATTTTTTAATGTTGTGTGTCTTTGAAATTTATCTAAGGGATCATCCTGTTCACATTTTTCTCTGTGACATGTGCTTTTCCTATTCTACATTCTGTTTGTGATATTAATTCATGTTGGTGTACATACTTTTAGATAATTCATTTTCACTAATATGTAGGATTCCATTCTATTTCTTTACCAGAATTTATTATCCATTCTTGAATTAACGCACACTGTTTTTTCCTAGGCTTTCGCGGGATTGCCAACAAGACTGCATTCTTGTACGTTTCTCTGAATCCCTAGATGCAGAATTTTCTCTATTCCTGGGAATGTAAAGATTGAGACTAGGGAAACCATGTCAACTTTACTTAATATGGCAAAATGCTTTGCAAATTAATTAAGCTAAGTAAATAGCCTCTACGTCACTTCATGAGTGTTTTCAAATGTTCCACATCTAGGACTCAATTGGAATTTAATATTCTTTTAATTTTGCACATGTATTAGGTTAAAATTGTATTTCACTGCAGTCCTAGTTTGCATTTTTATGATTACTAGGGAGGTTGAACATATTTCTTATATTTATAGGCCACTCGTGTTTTCTGTAAATCCCTCTCTGCGCATGTTTCTTTTTGGATGCTTAGGTATTATTTAATTGTAACGGTGTTTTACACATTCCGGATACCAAAACTTTGTCAGTTACATGTGTTGCTAATATCCTTCCAGTTTGTTGCTTGTGTTTTCACTCTTTTTGTAATTTTTTTTGTTGAATTTATTAATTTAATTGTTAATCATTCTCTTTTGGGGGATATGCATTTCTAAATTCTTTATAAGAAATGATCCCATAGCCCAGGTTCATATAGATATACTTATATTATTTACCCAATTAATATTTTGAACGTTGCATTTAAGCATTTAATCCATTTCGAATTCATTTTTGATCATGCTGTGAGGAAGGGTTTAAATTACTCTTTCCTTGTATGGATGAGCACTTGTCCCAGAATAGCTTAGTTTTATATTCCATCATTCCCCTACACACCTGCAATGATGGCTCTATCATAAATTAAGTGACTATGTAGGCATGGGCTTATTTTTAATCTATTATTTTTCATTTTTCTATTTATTTATGCTTTTTTGTTACCCTAAATTATAAAATAATTTGATGATTGGTAGGACAAATTACCTCAGTTTGAACTTCTTCAATCCTATCTTGCCTATTTTGTCCCGCTCTTCCACTTAAATTTCAGACTATTTTAGCCAAATTTCGTGAAAAAATATCTTTTGTGATTCTGATTAGTGCTACATTGAATTTGTAGATGACATTTGCAGAAATTGGAATACTCTTACCATTGAGTTTACTTATTCATGATCATGGTATATATCTCAACTTATTTTAGATTTTTAAAATGTCTTCCTCTAAAGTGTTAATAATTTTCTATGTTAAAGTCTTGCTTATCTCTGAATAGATTTTTAGGTGTTTTATATTTTATGTTACTCTTTGTAAACGGCCTCTCTTTCTTTAAAAATGTATCTTTCAACTGTTACTAGTATATAGAAATAACACTGACTCCTTATATTTATAGTGAAGTCTGTAAACTTATTAAATTTTGTTATTAGTAATGCAAAGCTTCTATAGATTCCTTTGGATCGTTCTCTAAACTTGTCGTCTGTCAATAATCACTTCTTTCCCCTTCTTTTCTCATTATCACCCTTTTTCTCTTGTTCCACTGACAGGAAATTCAGCACAAAGTGGAATAGAAATGGTGGTGAGATTTATTTGCTTGTTTATCAATTGTGTATGAATTGGACAACTATATGTACTCGATATGTGGTAAAAGCTATGAGGGTTACAAAGTTTAAGATGGGATCCTACTATTTCAAGGACCCATTGGCATCCCAGGATACCTGCAAATCATTCTCCCAACCAGTGCCTAATGTATCTCACCTGAAGGACCTGAAGGATCTAAGAATTTCTCTTCTCAGGTGAAGGAAGAGCTGAGCCTTCTTTTATGATCCAGGGGTATTTTACAGAAAGACCCACATCACTCCCTAGTGGCCAAAGAGACAAAGTCATCAGATGGCCTCTGATCTCTCACTGCCTTCACCTTCTAGGTGAATGGGGGCTGAGTGGGGATTTGCCAGCTGCAAGGTGTGAAACAGCATCCAGGCACCTCAAGTATCAGAGAGGAATTAGGAAATAAGCAGTGCTTGGTGCGGTAACCTGCGCGTACTGCTTAGAATGGTTACAGGTAATTAGTTACATAATCACTCAGTCACTAATCTAATATTGATTGATGGCTTATCAGTATAATTTACCTTCTCACTCTTTTCAAGCAACCATTAAAGGTGTGCATGCTCCTTAAATCTCTGTCTTAAATCCTCTGACCTTCTCTTTGTATATTCTATCACCAAGGGATCATAAGCACTTTCATTCTTCCAATTACACTAAATGTCCCAAATTTTTACCTCTCATCCACATCCATTTTCTGAGTCCATGACTTGTACATGCCGCTGCCTTCTGCTCATTTCCGTCGGATTTCTGCTTAAAAGTCACCCCCAACCTCAATAAATCATGATGTTCACACTGGGTTCTCCGAATCCATCTGGCTGTGGTAGTCTTCTTCAATCCGCCCTGTCTGTTGCCTCTCGTGTCTAATCAATTAGGTCCTTTGACTTTACTTCCCAAGCATCTTTTAAATCTCTCATTTCCCTGTGTTTCTGTCACCACCACCCTCATCCTGGCTATGCTGTTGCCAGCCTGGGAGAACGCATTGCCTTTTTGTGTCAGCTCTTTCCTTTTCACACTGTAGCCAGGGCAATTAACAAAACACGCAAGTGCACACACACACACACAACAACAAGAACAAACACTAACCTGATTACTAAAAAAGTCAATACTTTAATCTCAATGGCAGGGCAAGTTGTATGTGAGACCTCTCTGTACTTTCCACTTAATTTTGCTGTGAACCTAAAACTGCTCCTAAAAATAAAGTCTATTTAAAAACCTCAGCAGGTCCTGTTACATTTTATGTTAAATTTTATGTCATATACTGTGATTTATAAGGTCAGGAAGAGTCTAATGTCTGCTGTCTGCCCACCTCTCTCCAGTCTCACCTTGTACGCATCCCCTTCCTCACTCTTTGCTCCTGCAACATCGCTACATCTTTCCACCCATTAAGCACACTAATTTGATTCCTGCCGGAAAAGTTTTGTACCGGCTCTTCCAGCTTTCTTAAATGTCTATCGGTTCATGGTCCCTGGTCCCACTTAATAACCTCCAGTTCATCTTCAGGATGTCAACTTAAACATGACTTCCGCTGAGAAACCTGCTCTGTGACTCTCTTAGGTCTCCGTGTGTCACAAGCAGTGGCAGCTGGATTCAGTGTCACTCAATGCCCTGTCTGTGCCTCACTGACACAAGGGCAGAGACACTGGATCCCAACAAATATTCTCTCCCATGAGTTTAACAGAGACTTAGAGACGGAAGGTAGGGGTAGAGGATTTTATGCCTGATGTTTTAGAAAGATTTCTGAGCTCCTGTTGCTTGGGAACATGAGACTAGGATTCTTGTTCTTACTCAGCTGCAGTCGATGGTCTCTTTTCTCATCCCTCTGAGATCATCCAGCATCTGTGCAAACAATTCCCTATAATACGGAAGTTAGTGTCTTAAGGAGCCATTTTCTTCTGTGTCAGGTTTACTTTCCTTTTATTTATTTTCAGCTCTATTGAGGTATTATTAATGTACACATAGCTGCACATATTTAATGTATAGAATTTGATGTATTTGGAGATATGCATACACCCCTGAAACCATCACCACAATCAAAGTAATAGACATATCCATCACCTCCAAAAGGTTCCTGGTGTCCCTTTGTTTTGTTTTTGTTGTTTTTTGTGGAAAGACCACGTAACAGGAGATCTACCCTCAACAAATTTTTAAGCGCACGACATAGTGTTGTTAACCAAAGACACTATGTCGTATAGCTATGTCTTACAGCAGATCTCTAGAAATTATTCATCTTGTGTAACTGAAACTTTAGATCAGTTGTACAACTCATTCCCCTTCCCTATAGACCCTGGCACCCCACTATTCTACATTTTGCTTCTATGAGTCTGACTACTTTAGATACTTCATGTAAGTGGAGTCGTGCATTATTTGCCTTTCTGTGACTGGCTTATTGCACTTAGCATGTCCTCCAGGTTCCTGCATGTTGTTGCAAATGATGAGATTTTCTTGTTTTTTAAGGTTAAATAACATTCTATTGTACGTACATACGACATTTCCTTGATCCACTTATCTGTTGATGGAGTTGTTTCCATATTTTGGCTATTGTGGATAATGTTGCAATGAACATGGGAGTGCAGCTATGTCTTCAAGATCATGCTTTTAGTTTGTTTAGATATATACCAAGAAGTAGCATTGCTGGATCCTATGGTAGCTCTATTTTTGACTGTTTGAGGAACTCACACTGGTTTCCATAACAGCTGTACCATTTTACATTCCCACCAACAGTGTATGAGGGCACCAATTTCTCCACTTCTCGCCAATACTTGTTATCTTTTATTGTTTTGATAACAGCCATCCTAACTGGTGTGAGGTGATATCTCATCTTGGTTTTCATTTGTTTTTCCTATCATCAATGAATTTAATTACTCCTCCCGTGTTTATTGGTTATAGGTGTATCTTCTATTAAATGTAAGTTAATCTCTTTTGCTTATTTTTTATTGGTCATACAAGATTCTCATTCAATGAAATTTTTTTGGTTTTTCCGGGGGAAGGATTTTTCTGAAGGGCTTACACTAACTGCTCCACTTCTCTTCCAGATTCTGACAAAACTTTCTAGTTCTGTAGACAAGCCATGTTATTTGAAGCCAATCCAAGCCAAGCTAAGACAAATTTTTCTTGTATGCTCTCTCCATCTTCTCTTCCCTTGGACACCTTTCTCAAGATCCAGCTCAATCAACTCTTTTTCTATGAAGGTTTGGTGTGCTCTGTACCTAGGTATAGAGGGTGCATGCCTTCCTTTGTAACTGGTCTTACCCTGTTCATTCATCAATCAAAACACTGTATATGGCACATCATCACATTCTTTCATGAGTGAATATCCCTGCTTGACTGCCTACTGATACTCTTATCTTGAGTGTCTGGGATGGAAACAAGACCAAGCAGAAGAGTCAAATGCCAAAGTTTATTATAGAAAATGCACAGTTTTTTTATAGAATTATTTTGAGGTCTAGCTAGATGTTTATGTGTAGATTTATTTAAGAACATATGATTAACATATGGTAGAGTCAGGAAAAAAATCCAGGTTTTATAGTTTTCAGTCCAGGGAGCTTTCCATGTCAGTTGGCCAGTATCGAGGCCCAGCTCCATTCTCTTTTGCTAGTTTTCAATGCTATACCTTCTCTACACTCCACACTCAGATATTCTTTTTCTCTCTTTCTATGCACACACACACAGACACACATTCACAGATGTCTCTATCACAGACGCTGTTGTTTTTCTCTCTCCACACCTCCTTCCACAGGGCTTCACAGGTTTGATTGGGTGGGGAAGAGGGGTCTGTTACAAAGGTTCTTGTTTGGGTCTCTGATCTCTGCCCAGCGTTGTGTCACTAACACCACACAAATAGAGGCTGCTGTCGGCAGAATGCACACTCGTCACCATCCGAGTTGAAAACGTTAGGTTGGGATGGCTGACGGGATATTTGGCCTTGGTTAAACCTTGTTCACATGTGGGACTGGAGCCCTGATTAGAGGTTGCAATCAGTGTGATGCTCTGTTTTGGCAACTGACGGTACCAAAACATATCTGTGGCCTGAAAGTCCATTGAACAGCACTCGATCTCCACTGAGGTTCCCTTCTTACAGATAATCCTCCTTGGATACTGAGGGACAAGAGCACCAAGCCCAGAGCCTGCTGAAACAGAGATCAAAGAGACGAAAGAGGCCAGGAGGACCAGTCAGACATGACCACAGACAGAACTCACAGCCTCGCTCCCTCCCCTTTCTCCCGGCTCCCGGAGAACTTGGCTTGTTTTGTGAAATCTTCCTGTCAGACTCCCTAGAATCATAATCCCCAATCTCTCCTGACTAGTGACTTCTCACTTTACCCATTACCTTCCCAGAGGGCATGGTTGTCCCCTCTCATTGTGATCAGCAGAATATATATTGAGGACTGGGAAGGCGAGGGGGTCCGCAAGGCAGAGGGAGCGGGAGGCAGGAAACTGGGAGGAGGCCACAACCTCTGGCTACCACTTAACTGATGCCAACACCCACGCACAATCACCCAAGTTACTGATAAAATAAGGCTCGTACTGGGCCCCAGAAGTAGCAGAAGCATCAGCATCTTCAGTGGTAGGCCTCACACCACCCTCTTTCAAGAGATTTTGACCATACTCTTCATTCTTCCTTTCTCCACCCCTAGAGGGATGGATGCTTACATAATTTTGAGGATGCTCTCATCTTCCCCCTGGTGGCCAATGAAGCAGGATCTACTGCTCTTTCTATCAAAGAACCACACATCCATTGCTTAAAAGGGCACAGAAAATGTCCTAATTCAACTCCTAATTTTGTAGAAGGTACACTGAAACGTAGATCATTGAAATGACTAAAACAAGTTTTTCGGTCTTATATAAGGAAAGGGATATATGTTTGTGTTGTAAATGGCATTATAGTCACTTCTTTACCTCTGTGCCATGTCCTCAAGGTAAGCAAGTGAAGTGTAAACCCTAATAGTTGGGTTTTCTTTTTTGTCATGCAAGTACCTGACTTAAACTTTGATTGCCTATGCATCCACTTCAAAGTGGTATCCACTTCAAGGATGACTCTCTCAAATAAACACACTGCCACCCAAAGGACTAGATAAAGAACGAGGACACCTCCCCACTGCAACCCCTCCCCAGGCTCCTTTGTTTTAGAGACCTTGTTTGATTTCCATAACTGACCACTTGGGCCACTTGTTTTTTTCTCTTCCTGTGCCTTAATTTCCAGTTCCTATGTTTCACCAATACAGAGTGAATCCAAGAAACCTAGACTCTCAACCTTAACACCAGTAAATGCAGAACCCCAGGCCTATGCTCTTTCTCTCTATCTACAACCTCGTCATATGGCCCCAGGTGTGCCATATAATTTCGAGGACCTGTAAGTACTAAACATTTTTTTTTCAGTTTCCTGATGATTATTGCTGAAGACACCTTCAATCATAAGAATCATAAAGGTGGATCCAGACACAACACTGGTTATTTATAGGCTGAGACCAGCACATAACACTAGACAACTCCTGTTTTTTAATCACTAGAACTATGGATGAAGATAAGAAATCATAGGCTAGAAGTTAAATGTTTCTTCATATCGTTGATAAGGACAATTCTTCATCTAAAATGAGCTATTTATTTCACAACTATCATCCCAGTTGCCCTCATACTGATGGACTTAATATTAAACATGGCTATTTATTATGGTCTATATGTGTTTGTGTAAAGCACTATAGAGGCTGTCAGGAAAATTTATTTATAGCTGTTTCACCATGATACAGATTGTAAGCTAAGCATTTACCACTGGAAATAGGTTCTAGGAGATTTAGGGATTTCATTCTGCTTTGAACATGCTAAATGTTTGTTTTAAATGACTCGTGCTTAGAAATGTGTAGCAATTTCAAAGAGGCTGAAGATTTTTCTCCAAAGCATTATACATTTTTATAAAAACCTCCCAGTTGTGATTTCACTTAATATTTAGGTCTTTTTCCCTGGAACACTTAACTAAGCAAGCTGGGATTAGGACTCAATCTATCAAATTATGTTTGTACTATAGTGACATTGATTTAACAAATATATTTTTATAGTAAATATAATTATTTTATACTAAATACCACTGTATACATAAAACTGGTATATAGATTGAGGGGCATCTGACACGCTCCTATGACTATAGTTGTTCCATGGTTGGTACACACCACATTATACTGGGGCCACCTCCCACTTTAACTGTGCTTTTCCTGCAAAGAGTGGGTGAATGTACTTTACAATGCATTGCTTCTGGTATATCATTATGATATATATGAGATGAAGTGGCTGGAAGCCCCTGGATCCAAAGAAAATCTTTCTAGTATATTTGAAGACCACCAGCCATCAGGTATATAAATGTGGAGTATATTACCGTACCAACTTAACTGAAGAGGAAATACCTTTCACAGAACCTTCTTCCTGCTATGGTTCTTGATTAGAGTTGATCTCAATAAAGATATTTGAAAATGAAGCAGCTGTCACTATGCTCTGAAGACATCATTAGTCCAACACAGTGAGGAACAGAATCAGAAGTACCAACTTACCATATTCTGGTAACTACTCTTCAAAGAAGGCACCCAGCTTAACCCCACCTTCCAGTATTCACATTCTTGACAGTCTCTTCCTCTTGACTCTGGACTGGCCTGTATGTGCTGGAAATAACACTGTATGATTTTCTAAGATAGGTCCTAAGCAGCCTTGCAGATCCCACATGGGTCTTTTGAATGCTCACTTTTGGGGAAGCCAGGCACTATGTAATAATTTTAAGTACTCTGAGGCCACCATGCCATGAGGAAACCCACCTAACCACATTGAGGCACTGTGTGGAGAAAGAGAGACATACAAGGCTGGTCCACAGCTGTTCCAGCCATCCAAGGTGAGGAATAAGATATGGGCATAAAGAAGCCATCTTGGATGTCCAGCCCAGGTGAGCTTCCGGTATCTCCAGCCTCAGTGACTATAACTGTGACAACATGGGAGACCCCAAATGGGAACTGCCCAGACAAGCCTATTGAATCCACAGAACCATGAGAAAGAATACAATTTTATTTTAAGTCACTACATTTTGGGATGGTTGCTGTTGTTTGAAGATTTTTAAGCAAGCTGTAAAATATTAATAATAGATTGCACAAATCTTAAGTGTACAACTTGGTGAATTTTCACAAATAGACCCACTTTTGTAACTACCTCTCAGATCAAGATACAGCGCATTCAGAACGCCAGAAGCCTCCCTCATCTTTCCCTCCAAGCAAATTGGAAACGTCCCCGAGTAGCCACTATTTTACCTTCACATACTGTGTACTCTTGCGTTTGGCTCCGTTTGTTCAACATTGTGTTTATGAGATTCATCCATCCATGATTTTGCAAACGATGTTTGATTTTTTGATATATTTTATTCTATTACATAAATATAACACAATTTATTTATCCATTGAATTCTTGATTGATACTTAAGTGTTTTCCAGTTTGAATTCAGCAATAACAGAGCCGCTGTGATGGTTCAATTTTCTCACATATTCTTTTCTATTTCTTCAGAATTCTGGAATAGTTCTTGAGTTTGTATTCAATTAACACATCGGTTTTCTGACTTGTCTAATTTGCTACTGATTGCTTCCAGTATGGTTTTAAATTCAGAAATTATACTCATTGTACCCAAGAAATATTACCGTTCTTCAATTATATTTTTCAATAAATTGTCCTTCCTAGTTAGTAGATGCAATAGCTTCTCAAAACTTTCTAATGAAACATTTAGTGATACTTTAACATTTTTGATTTTTTGACTTTCTTTTCATATAATAACTCTCTTGCAGCTTGGTCATAGGAAGGGGAGCTTTTATGAAACTTCACAGCTTTGTAGAGTCAGGACTACTATAAAAAGTAAATGGTTCAATAGTTTTAGAGTGGACGTTTTAAACCTAAGAAGAGTCCATATGCTTTGATATATAAATTCCTCAAATAACAGGAGGAAATCTGTATCCCTTCTAGTTATGGCCAAGATAACAAAAAGAAGAACAAAACCATCTATCTTTTATCTTCTTCCCTTTAATTTCTTCTCTCTTATTGGACAGATAGCCTCACCCCATCCCATTGTCTCTGGAACATGGCTTGCACACAGGTAGCAGAAAACTCTAAGGCTGTGTCCTCGACTGCCACAAAAGTCCATGACTGCATCATCTAGCTCAGGAGATGATTCACCTGGAGGTATCTATGAACATGGTCTGGACAGTCCAAGTGAGGCATCTTAGATCCATTCCATTCCCAAAGGTTTCCACACAATTGTCAGAGAGAATTAGTTACAATACAGCTTGGAATGCTTGTCATAGCACGCCAGTGTTTTAAATCCTATTCAGAGGTTAGTACCTCTTTCCCACTTCTCTGTCTTAGTATATTGGTCTCTGGGTGAGGAGTGTTACGCAGAGTATGTGGGAGAAGAAAGACAAAGCTAAACACAGAATTCAAGAAGGAATCCAAATAAAATGCGTGAAGACAAGACTTGTATGTAATCGTCAGGGACTCCTCACATTTTTCAAGAACTTGCTTGTCCCAGGAGATACATGGCCACACAGGAGAACAGACGGGGTTTCTTAAATGCTTCCAAGAAAATTAAAAAATACACTTCTCCAGCATTTTTAGTTGTATGCAGTGTGAAGTTTAGTCTTAATGGTATAGACTTTCATAAGTTTCTAGACACAGAATTATATGATCAAACAAAAACTTGTAAGCAAACTCAGTCCCAAGAATTAACACCACTTGCTTTCTGATTCCATCGACAGGCGGCAGATGACAAAGGGTGAAAATATACAGAAAACATGAAGACTGTTTGCAAAATAATACTGATCACCTGTCTGCTGACTTTGTAGGTATCCAAGGAAGGTTCTTTAGAAGTTTCTCTTGAAGTAGAAACTCAATTTTGTTCAGTAACTTTGATCTACTCATTCTTCCAATTTTTTTCTTATTGCCATATTTGCAGGAGAGGTGGTGATCATCCTTATTTCTGAATTTATCTCATCACTCTCTCCTGCCACAGTTCTCTAAGCCTGTATCAGTCAGGTGGTGCTTGTGCATCTGGTACAATCCTACTCATCATTTGAGTTTCATCTCACATTTTGCCTTCTCGTTGAAGCCCTTCCTGATGTCACCAGACAGAATTGGCCACGCTATTTCTTATGTGCCACTAACACTTCTGATTAAAGCACACACGCACAATATTAGATTACAGTATTTGTCTCCTACACATTTCTTTCTCCACTAGACTTTTATTATATTTCTGAAGAAGGGGACACTTTTCTGTTTATTTTTGTTTCCCAGTGTTTAGTAATGTAGAAAAAAGAGCTGGCTTATAAAATAAACTTCTCTCCTCTCCTCTTTCCTTCTCCCCCTCCTCCTCCTCTTCATCTTTCTTCTCCTTCTTACTTTCTCTCTGTCTCTTTCTGTTGCTTTCCCCATGATATAGTTAGATATAGACATATGCACATATGTCATGTTTAAAACCAACTTAGTGGATCACTGAACTACCCTGCCATTCAACAAAGAGTGTTGATGGCAGCAGCCGCTTTGGAGGCCTGTTTGAGGTGGAAGGAAGCCAGCAGGGCAGAGTACTGAGGCCAGAAAAGCCCTGCCACCTGGTGGAGAAGCAGGACTTGGGACACATTTATGCACAGAGAGGAGGTGGCAGTGCTTCACTGTGTCTCTACTACTGGCACAGAGATACAGGGATGTCTGGTTCTTTTGAGTCGATATTGCAGTGAGAGGAAAGAATGCCTTCTCCTCCCGGGAGACCCTGTAGCCTTCAGATAAGTCTCCATTCTGAATATCTTTTACAAACGGCGAGTAGTAGATGAGTCTCAGTCCCTGCCCTGGGTCCTGTCGGTACCAGTACATGTAATCATAATCCAAACTCTGTTCACATTCCAGGGTCACATCTTTTCCTTCTTCTCTGATCAGGTATTTTGGGCTCTGAGTGATTCCACCATCCATGGTGCCTGTGGAAGAGAAAGAAAGGGTCTGGAAACACAGCCCAAGCAAGTTCCTGATGCTGCTGTCACAGGGACAAGCTTAGATCTGGAGCTTGGCACCTTCAGGACAAGAATTTGCTCCCTGAACTGAGGACTCACCTGCTCCCAAGAGACAAAGGGCCACCCAGCAGAGCACCTGGTTGCCCATAGTGGGCAGGGGGTCTCTTTATATCTCTGAGCACTTGCTGAATACAAATGAGGAAAGAAACTTAGCTGTGGGGATCTCCTGCCTAAATTTGGAAAATCTGTCAGAAGCCTAAACTACGTATTTGAAAGGGATCCTGGAGATATTTGAGAAGTCTCCCTAATTCTGTGGAAGAGGAGACTGAGAGGGGAGACCTGAATCGCTTGCTCCCTGCTTGTGCCTCCCTCCTGAAACTCTCCATTCCGTCTGGCCTGATTGGGCTGGCAGTGTCACATCTCCAGGCCGGAGTCTCTTCTGATTGGCCCGCTGGATTTTATCTTCCTAGTTATGCTAATGTCTGATGACTATGGGGAGAACTGCAGACAGTCTGGGCACACAGAAGGCAGAATTCATTGATAATCGAGTCTATTCTCTGAGGAAAGAGTGTCACGTGGGGTCTGTGCAGAGGTGTCTGTGATAGCGACGGACAAGGACCACTCAGATCTGCTGACAGGAGCCCAGTTGCTCCAGATCCTCCTCTGCATTCAGGCCCAGGCCTCGATTTCATTCCAGCACCTTCTCTCTGGCTGGTTTTACTTCTCTCTGTTATTTTCATTCTCTTAGATGTTTCACTGCCTTTCTTCAATGCTTTTACTGAGTTTCCATTAGAGTTTATTCTTCCTTGTGTATTTTTTAAGTTATCTTCATTTCTTAGATCATTTTGCCTTTTTCTATCATTTCTTTCCTGAATTTAATCAACTTTTTAAAAGTAATTTCTCCCTGTCTTTCCCAATTCTGTTCTTAAGTTTTGAACTTCCAGTTACAGGTGGGTTATCCTATCTTCAGCTGCTTGCTTGAATATATTTCATTCAGTTTGGAGGTCGACTTACATTTTCTCGGTCATGATTGTTTCCGGGGGAAAGATTGGGAAGGGGAGAGATTTCCTCTCCTCTACGGATTTTACTTTCGTTCTGTTCATTTTCATGAAGTCGAAAAGTTTTACAATATACCCAGCATAATGATTTCGTTTTTTCCATTTCCCTTCCTTCTCTCCTACTTAGTGGCATGGAACAGAATTCAGAGAAACCCTTTTGTCCAAGGCATGGTGAAAGGAAGATACAAGATGAACAATACACTATCAAAAGTTAACTTGTTGCAGATATAACACACCCCAGAGAGTATTCTCTAGACTTAGAGCAAAAAGAGAAACTATTACACTTAAGAAGAATAGCCCATTTACATCATGAAAATTTTTTTTTTTAAAGATTTTATTTTTTTCATTTTTCTCCCCAAAGCCCCCGGTACATAGTTGCATATTCTTAGTTGTGGGTTCTTCTAGTTGTGGCATGTGGGATGCCGTCTCAGCGTGGCTCAATGAGCAGTGCCATGTCCGTGCCCAGGATTTGAACCGACGAAACACTGGGCCGCCTGCAGCAGAGCACGTGAAGTTAACCACTCGGCCATGGGGCCGGCCCCCTATCATGAAAATTTTGAAGAAAATATTGTAGGATTTTCTTTTAATGGTCCTGGTCCAAGGAGGACAGGACACAAATTTTGGTCCGGTTATGTTCAGTGCTATTGCCGTATTCCCCTAAAATGAGACATGTGGGCAGCAGCTGTGTCTCTCACAGTCAGCTGGATGGGAAAAGGCAAGCGTGGACACAGTATCCAACCATGCTAACTGACATTACACTACTGTTACTAATGTAGAGGAGGGACTCAATGACTGCTTGAGATAGGGATGTGATCACCTTCTCACAATGTTTCATGCCAGAGCCTCAAATGTTCTTCTCTTTTCCTTGCCATTGGTGAAGGAAGCAGTCGAATATTTAATAGGTATTTTACTAGCTCTCTTCTTCAGGCTGAAAATGCTGACAGAGTAAGAGGCTCCAAATAAAATGGGTTCCTTATTTTGGTAGCAATGAAGACAGCCTGAGGTGACTTACCCCAGCTGTGGTATTTAATCACCATTTACAGCATGGTCATGGTCATCATGTGGATATAATGTGGCAGCATGTCCCTTGTTGAATTGGCTCCCATCTTCCTCTGTTTGGTTCTAGTTTGGTTGGGACAAGGTCTTGTTTCCACACCTTCATTTTCACACTTGGCATCAAAGCCCTTATTCCCTGATTCTTAATACACTATGCTCTTCATTCTTCTCTTTCACAAACTCTACTCCCTTTAGTTATTTATTTTACTTTTTGTCTTTTTGATATTATATGTATAGGATTTGAATCATCCTAACCATTGGTTCATCACACACAGGTATTGTTTTAGATGCATGTTTATTTATTTATTTAAAAATATAGTAGGTACTTGCAAATCATCTCTCCCCCTCACCCAACAATACTCAAGCTAGACCTTGACAATATGTAAATTGAGCAATGCACCTCTGCCCCATCCCATCTCCTACCTCTCCCCATCCACATCCCATATGAAAAACCATCCTGACGCTAAGTCATCATCATTCCTTCTCAGTGTGTGTTGGTAAATATTTGACCATCAGCTCTCTGGAGAAAAGTAAAACAAGCCCTGATTTGCTGTGTCTGCTGTTAACCATGGTGTAAATATTCCCGCTATGGCTGATTCAAGCTACCAAAATGATGTCTTTGAAATTCGATTGCAGAAAGATGTGCATTATTAGTGTTTATGAGCCGGAAATAGTTCCAGCAAAAATTATTTCTTGCTTTCCTTTTCATACAATTTTATCTAATAGATTTGTAGTCATGAAAACTATTTTCTTGATTTAGCTGTCTTAGATTTATAAAAAGTGCATCATTCTTTATATAATCTGCTTATAGTTAATTTTTGCATTTCATGTTATTTGCTAAGATTCACCTATAACTTTGCTCATTCTTGGAGTTCATTCATTTTGATTGATGTATATATAGTTTTCTATTGTATGAATAAACCACAGTTTGTACATTCACCCTCTTGCCAATGCACATGTGGCTTGGTTCCATGTCTTGGTGCTCTGAAAAGTGCTGCTTAGAACACTTTCGTATTTATGTTTTATCATTTGCATATGTAAGAGCTTCTCCTGATGTAAACCTAGCAGTGGAATTGCTGGGTCATAGAATACAGGAATGATCAGTTATAAGAGATAGTGCTAAACTGTTTGGAAACTGTTTGTATCTCTTAAGCTCCCACCGGTAATCTTGTGGATCCATACTCTCTCTAGCAGTCTATACTTTCAAGATTTTTATATTGCTAACTAAATATATATAAACTTACATATTACTATGTCAAATTCACCTTTTCCTAATCATCAGTGAAGTCAAATATCTCCTCATTTGTTTATTGGTCATAGATGTTTCATCTATTAAATGCACATTAGTATCTTCTGCTTATATTTAGTTGGGTCAAACAAGAATTGTGGTGAATGTAATGCTTTGGTTTTTCCTAGGAAGGGGTATTTCTGAAGGGCTTGCACTAACTGGTCACTTATTATCTCCATGCTTCTGACAGAATTTTCTAGTTCTGTTGGACGAGACATGTTGTCTGAAGTCTTTCTTATGTGTTCACTCTGCCTTCTTTTACCTTTGACACTTTTCTCAACATCCAGCTCAACCTGCCCCTTCTCCATGAAGTTTTGCTGTGCTCTGTACCTAGATGTGGAGGGGGAGAGCCTTCCTTTGTACCTGGTCTTACCCTGTTCATTCATCAATGAAAACACCATATAGCACATCACTGAATTCTTTTATGAGTGAATATCCCTGCTTGGCTACCTTATGATTTTTTATTATTTTGAGGGTCTAAGATGGAGAAAAGACTGTACTGAATAGACTTGAAGATCCAAATCTCAAAATTTATTATAGAAAATACAAAGAGTTTTATAAAAGTGTTTTGAGATCTACTTGTAGGGAGGGATGGAAGAGAGATTCGGATCTCTTTACACCTCTAGACTAGCAACCATCTAGAAAACTAGAGAATGCCATAAGAAGACTGGGGGCTATGGGCAGCTTTGTGCACTTTTAAGTGGGATTTTAGACTTACACAGCATTTCTGAAGAGCCTTCTGGTGGTATTTAGATACAAAAAATAATATATACATATAGTACGTGTCTCAGCAGTCATGATTCTAGGTACATAATCCTATAAAATGATTATACAGGTCCATGATGCAATATGTGCAAGCATATTCATATGCTGGCATGAAATTGGAGGAAAACTGGGTGTCTATTTCTGGAGATGGGGGCATGGAGTAATGTGCATCAT
The DNA here is from genome assembly GCF_041296235.1 of Equus asinus. Classification (NCBI taxonomy): domain Eukaryota; kingdom Metazoa; phylum Chordata; class Mammalia; order Perissodactyla; family Equidae; genus Equus; species Equus asinus. Next base: position 195,564,737 of record NC_091790.1, on the reverse strand, counting down.
TTAGAAACCACAGACTAGTTGTACATACAGAAAAATGAAGCATTTCACTTACTTCGAGCTGAGTGGAAAAATCTAAGAGACAGAATTGCATGCATAATGAAGATTTACATGACTTTAAATACATACATACACAACAGGAGTTGAATTCTCCTGGAGAAGGTTCATGGCTGGGTCATAACCAGTTTGTTCTTTCCCCTGGGATGTTAAACCCCGGTTTAGAAAGAGCTGGGCTGATCTTTGTCAGTGTGGTAGAATGATAACTGAAGTTTGAACCTTCAATGACCATCTTGTCATCGTCATAAGGACTGGAGGAAAAGAGAAAGACAGAATACAGGGGGAGAAATCTTACAGCAAACATAATAAGAGACAAAACATGGGAACTGGAGAAGCAGTCATTCCAGACCCTGGCCAAGTGGTGTTTTTTCCAGAATTGTCTGTCCATCACTCCTTGACTGCTACTTAGTACCCTTTAGACTTGTACTAAATTCCACTGTGTCTTAAGCTTCCCTAGTTAATTTCTGTTACTTCCTTCCAACCTTCTACATCACCTGCTTCCTGAGTTGGGTCCATGATGAGTTTGTGCACTAAGAGGAAGCACCATTTCAGTGCTGTGGATTCGCTGCTGGCACAGAAATACAGTGCTGAGTCTCCTGGTTTGGAGGACTGGATTTCCAGGCTGTAGGGTGACTTTTGGGGCATTGAGCTGAGAATCGCTCCTTGACCAGCTCCATTTTATCAAGAACTTGTTCATCGTCAAAATAAATCAAAAACTTAAACTCTTTTGTCTGGATCTGTTGATACCTATAAACCGTACTATGTCCTTTTTTTGGGAATGCAATTCATGCTTGCTTTCTGTCCTTTGCCTTTGACCAGATGTCCTGGAGTCTGGGTGACCTTGGCATCAACAGAGCCTGTAAGAGGAGGACACATCAGCTGTAGACTAAGCCCAGGAGGGAGCCTGACAAGGTAAAAGCTTGGGACTGGGAGTCAAGCCCAGAAGAAGATTTTTCATTTGTGCTCAGGACTCACCTACTCCCAGGAGACAAAGGGCTACACAGCAGAGGAGACTTACACCCATGGTGGCATCGAAGTAGCAAAAGGATGTCGCTTTTCCATGCCCCATCAGCAAGCAATCTTCCTGTAACATGATTGCTTTGCAGACTAATAATCATCATGGCACTGCTGCATGTTACAGGGCAAAAGCACTTCATGGTATCAGAAGGAAACCTTTTATCTTTGCTCAGTAAATATAGTTTATATTTTATTCATTTAAAAATATTCATTTAAAAAACATTTTATATCTATTTTTCCTAACAGATACTATATACTTATATACTTTTTAGAAAGTTAGAAAATAAAGATAAAACACCATATCACTGCCAAAGATCACTGTTAACACCTTAGTAATGCTCTTAACAGATCTCTCCCTCCCTCTCTATTTTTCATGTGTGTAAGTTTATACATAGATATATGTTTTTGATAAAAAATATGGTATTCTGTTAACGCTATTTTAGAAACTTCTCTTTTGTTGTTAATGATCATCATCTTTCCCTTTCAATGCATTTTCATTTTATCTACTACCCAGTTTTTCTTCAAAGTTTAGCAGTTGTCTCAAAAATGTCTTTTGTCATTGATTTGAACACCAGTTTCTAACTCAGGACTGGGTGTTGCTTTTGGTGATTAAGAATCTAATTATCTTTTAATATAATAGAGATCCTTGTTGTTAACGTTGCTTTGTGATTCTGAGACTAGCCACAGCTTTGCAGAATGTTTCACCTTCTTGATATTTCTGGTGTATCCTAGCTTGTTCATTTACTGGTGTTTATTTTAGATAAATTCTCTTCATTCTTCCTGCTTTTTCTCTCCATCACCCTTTATTTTAAATAGAGCACTTTCTTCATGCTCTATATGTGCTTATTTTCTTCTTCCTTCATCCCATGCTAGGTAAGTAAAGTTAACAGTGTAATGTGTCCCATTTCATGGATCCTTCAGTTGTTCCATGAGGTTGTTTGCTTCACATTCAAAAATTGATGTTGAATATACACACAAGAATTTGATAAAATACCAATAAAATGAGTAATTGAACAAATAACCCCTCTTAGGAAATAAAATAGTGCCAGAGTCTTTGAAATCTCCTATTTCTTTCCCAGATCTGATGCCCCACAACTCCCTGTTCTCTAACCCTATTGAGGTGTTTGTGTTTATCTTTCTCTGCTTCTAATCTATATTTTACTACATAGGTTCATAGCTAAGCCAAATAGTGTGAAGTTTTGCATGATTTAAGCTTTGTACAATTGGGACAATGCTATACACGTCTTCTGTAATGAAATTTTTCTTTCAAAATCACAAAATTCAGTCATATTGATGTGTTCACTTTTGGATCATTCATTTTCACTGCTGTATAATTTCTCCATAGTAATTCACAATCATTTATTTATCCATTCTTCTGGTGATGTTCCTTTGGGTATGTCATTTTTTTTTGCTATTACAAAGTAGTATTACGCTGAAGATCCTTGTACTTGTGCCCAGCTTTTTATATATAAGAGTTCCTCTAGGAAAGAGTTTCTCAAGGGTGAAATTGCCAGATAGTGAGTACACACACTTTTTTTTTCCACAGTTTTATTGAGGTGTAATTGCTATGCAGAAAAACCGGACATATTTAATTATAGAGTCTGATGGGTTTGTACAGATACATACACCTGTGATACCATCACCACAATCAAGGTAATATCAATACATATCAATCACTTCCAAAATGTATACTTGCCTTGAACCTTACTAGAAAATGCCAAATTGCTTTCCAAATTAGATTTACCAATATACGCTCTGTCTAGTGGTTCAAGAGAGTTCTTGACATGTTCCCTTTGCCAACACTTGATATAGTACATTTTTTTCATTTTAGCCCTTCTTGTGATATATTTTATTAGGGGGTTAGTTTGCAGTTCCTTGATTAATAATTAAATTTAGCAATGCTTACACATATAATGGCCTATTAATTGTTTCTTCTGTGAGGTGGTTGTTGAAATTTTTACCCATTTTTCTATTGGGTTAATGTTTTCTCATTGGTAGAGAAATTAATTTGTGGGTGTTCTCTATACTAACCTTTCTTGGGTACATAAATTTGATATGTATAGGGATATAAATATATATTATATATAATAAGATATTATATATTTCTATAAATATATGTAATATATTTTGCTACCTCACTATATAGCCAAACTTTTCATTCTTATACGGTTAACTCTGATGAATGGAATAAACTGCTTTTTATGTGATTGTTTTTATCAATCAGTTCCTTACTGATTAATAGAATTAAGAAATTCTTCCCTGCCTTGAGACACTGACGATATGCTCCTAAGGTATATTTTTAAAGCTTTGTGGCTTATTACATTTATGCTTATAATACAGCTGGAACTCATTTTAGACATGTTGTGAGGTAAGTGACCAATTCAGTTTTCTTCCTAGAGATACACAATTTTCCCAACAACGCTTGCAGAGAAATCTATTCTTTGGCGTCTTCAGTACCACTTCTGTGTGTATATGTACATATCTATATATTTTTTCCCATGCATCAATTTATATGTCTCTGGCCCTATGCTACACTACCTTTATTATTGCAATTTTATAATAATTTTTGACATTGGAAGACCGTCTCTCTTGCTTTTTCTACTTCAAGAGTGTCTTAGCTATTTTTGGCACTTTGCAGCATAACATAAATTTTAGATAACATCAAGTTCTATCAAAAATTTGTTGGGATTTTGTTTGGATTATGTTAAACGCATAAACCAATTGGGAAAAAAATGAATATTTTTTAAAACATTGAATCTATCCAAGCTATAAAGATAAGACCTATTTCACTTATTTATAGCTTCTTTAATAGTTGTCAATAGTCTTTATATATTTATATATTTACTGCAATATAAAAGATTCTTTTTACCAGAATAAACTAACATTTGATCCTTCCACTACTTCTGCCTGTTATCCAAGAAGTGTTTGTGGCTTTTTCTGCTGCGGTTACCTTTATTTTCTCATTTTCTTAGAAATATCAACATTAGACAAGCCAAAACTCACCCATTCTCTAAAGCACTTCTTTGTTTTTGCATTTTGTATCCTGAAATCTCCCTGCTCAATCAGCCATAATGTCCATTTCTGTATTCCTTTGTCACCCTAAAGAGCCAAAATACTGCAGTCCATATTTCCAAGCATTTTATCTCTGTTATTGAAATCTATACTTCGGGTGGAATTTTCTGGCCCCGTAGTTTAATCCTTTATGTGCTGAGCTCTGCAGAATCTCTATCTCTAGCCCAGCTCTATTGAGTTTCAATTTCACATCTGTATATACAATCGCCTACTTCCAGTTTTCATCTGGTTGTCCCACAGACAATTCAAAGCTTACTATCCCAAAAGGGAATTGCTACTGCTAACAAGATCCCACATTATTTGAAGCTGTGGTCTTTGTAAGAAACCGAAGTCATATGGTGACGGTTGAAAAATTGTGTTGATCACCTGTCTGCTGATGATACCCAAATATTTTCTCAAGCCTCAGCTCTCTTTTTGGAGCAACAGCCTACAAGGGAATTGCATACTTACATCCATGAAAATAGAAACTCAACTTATTCAAAAACTCCATTCTATCTATTCTCTCGTGTTTGCACAATTGGATTTATTTCATATCAGTTGATCATCTTTTTCTCTTCATTAATTTTTCCCTGAAGTACACTCTCTTTAATATGCCATTGCAGAACTTGTTCTCTTTATCCAGAAGGACCTTCCCACAATCAGGTCCATCTGGTGAACCTCAAATGTAACCTTCTCTTAGCTTTCTCTGACCCCATCAGAGTTAATTGGCATGCCCTCCTTGAAGTTTCCAAAGAACTTCTGCTTATAGTATTGTCTTATACTATGTTGTTATATTATGATACTATATTATGATGTATTATAGTATATATATTCCATTCTATTATAATTACTTTCTTTACTAGTAGACTGTTAGCTTCTTTGAGGAAAGATCTGTTTTCTATTCAACTTTGTATCTTTTGTATTTGAAAAGTGGGAGGACATAGTAAAATCTCAAGAAATGATATAGATGAATGTAAAAGGAGTCATTAAATGACTGGAAGCACGAGGAGCACAGTGCATCCTCTGGGTCTGTTCTCCTGAGCCCCTGATGAAGAATTCAGAGAGTGCAGGGAAGGATACTTAGCCAAGTATTAAAATAGAGGCTGTGCTGGGGGCTGCAGGGCTGGAGCAGGTTTGTGCACAGGTGGACAGTGGCCGTGCTCGACTCTGCTGTGCTACCAGAATAGAGATACAAGCCTGTTTGATTGATGTGGGCCAACCTCACAGTCAGAGGAGACATCTCTGTCTCCTCTCGAGAGAAAGCGTGGCCTTCAGGTACGTCTCCTTTGTGAACATAATTTACAACCTGTGAGTAGTAGATGAGTCTCAGCCCTTGACCTGGGTCCTTTCGGCACTGGTACATGTCATTGTATTCCAAATTCTGTTTACACTCCAGGGTCACATCCTGTTCAACTCCAGTGAGCAGGAATGCTTAGGTCTGGTAGATTTCGGCATCCACAGGTCTTGTGTGGGTAAGGATACAAATGTGGGGGTAAGGCTTAGAAGGAAACTCCACGGTGTTGTAAGAAGGTGTTTGAGTGGGAGTCTGCACACCCAGGATAGAAATTTACCACCTGGGTGTTGGACTCACCTGCTCCCAGGAGACAAAAGGCAATGTAGCAGAGGGCCCTGCAGCCCATGGCAGGGACAGGATCTTTGTGAAGCTCCAGACACAGACTCAGAGAGAGGCTAAGGGAAGGGGCTGGGATCGAGGGCTTCCCCAGTCTCAATATGCAGTTTTGTCATTGCTATAAAATGCCTGACTGTCACAGGAAATTTTGTAGATGGGGGCACTGAGGCTCAGAGAGATGAAATCACTTGCATCTTGTCTTCTGCCTACTGAGCTCTTTATATCCCTTCTAAATGGGCAGGTACCTGCATAGTGAGAAGACAGAACCCCCCATTTCCTGGTTATACTCCACTCCAAATGCTATGTGCCCATGTGCTAGCTGTGGTGAGAACTAGGAAAAGAAATACCTACAATTTTCAGAGTCTATTGCTTCCCTACCCACCTTTCTGTTTCCCACCAATACTGTTAAGTGGGGAATCTCCAAACACAAGGAGAAGTTCAGATGTTTTGTTGTTATAAAATAGAGCTAATCCTCTCCATCCTCTGTATTTATTGATACAGTGGTATTTGATGCAGTAGAGAAGGAGCAGAGGCTACTCCAGTAATTTCAGCAATAGCCAAGGGCCCTAAACTCACTCTCCCATGGTGGCAGTGCATTAGAGCAGGGATTTAGGAGATGACCTGGGCTTGAGTCCTGCCTGGGCCCTCTGGCAGCTATGTAACCTTGGGCCAGTCTCTCACCCTCCCTTTGATTTTCTTTCCTCATCTGTAAAATGGGTACAATGAGTATCTACTTCTAAAGTTGTTGTGAAAATTATATAAGTAAATAATTTAAAACCGTTCTTAACACAAAATAAGCACCATATTCCTGTTTCCTATTATTACTTTCTGGACCTGGCATTCTAATTCAGAGGATTTAGGAAGTTAATGCTATGTTAAGGAAAATGAGACATTTACTGACATAGGATTGCACCAGCAACTAAAATATCATTTCCCAGCACTGAGTTGAAATTTTTACAATGAGTGTGAATTCATTGCATGACTTAGTTCCTTCTCAAGAGTCTTAGATAAATGAAAATGTAATCAAAGATTAATTACTTTTTACCAAATGCTGTTATTTTGGTGGATAAATGTTTGTTTCATTTTTATGTCTGAGATCTTCTATAAGAAAAGACACTTTCATGATGAAACTTTTGTTTGGAATCTGGTGGCTTAGAAACTGCTGCTGCCCTCTCTTGGAAGAAAGACATGTGTATGTGTGTGTATGAGTGTGTGTGTGTGAGAGAGAGAGGGAGAAGGGAAAAGGAAGTGATGTGATGATTTAGAATGACCATCATTAGAAAGTATAGCAATGTGTGTAGAACTCTGAGAAAGAATCCTGCTGACAGGTTGCTTCCAATGACTGGGTTTAGGCTTCAGGTTTTCAGTCACATCAGCAAAGTTGAGCATTTCATCCTCATATGGGAGCTGTTACCCTTGTTGTTACCATGGGCCCCTTTGGAATTCTGGTAAATCCTAAGGACTCATTCTCATAAAATACTTTAAACTTGTAAAATAGAATAGATAATATTACAAAGGAAACCAACTATTTTGAAATGTGTTTATAAAAATATTTTTAAAGAATTTATGATATATTAATATACGTAGATATTTAAAATTCAATAAATAAAACAGATCCTGGGAAGTCTGAAAACTGCCATGATTTCAAAGTAGTGATAAGTGTAAATGACATTTACTCTATGTAATGTGATATGAAAATACCTGTGACTTTCATTTCAACTGTAGTATATGTAAATATCTGTGATTTCTATTGTGGACTTTGTCACAGGTATTGCTGACATTGCTGTGGTTTATTCACTATATCGATCATGAACTAATTGCTGAATTTTAGTTAGAGATTAGTGAAAATAAAGACATATTTTTCCCATTCAAATTCATGGATTCCCTGAATTCCATCTATGGAAGAAGGTCCATTGGCCCCAGGTTAAAAATTTCTGCTTTAGAAGAGAATATGCCTCATGCTGAAATCAGTGGGCCTGAAACATTAGGAAGTTGACATATCCTTAGAAATAGTTTACCCACATATGCAACCTCAGATTTGTCAAAGGTGTCCTGATTAAAAAAAGAAAAAGGAAAAAAAGATTTAAACCACTACTTTAGACTGATTTACAGGCCCACATCTCCAACGAGAGCTACTTACTATGATTTTTTGGTCCTGGGAACATGATACAATTTGTATAACTATGTTTGTGTATACCACCTTCATTATCAGTTACTTTCATCCTCCTCCTCCTCCTCATCAACATCCCCATAATCCTCATTATCAAGATGTACATATGATTCTTGAGGGGCATTTCTGGAACAGAAGGTGACAGGAACACAATATAATAGAAATATACTTTCTTGCATGAAAGAGTGAGGCTTTATGCTAAGGAACCCTGTAATCAGAACAATATCCCCAAAATTGAATAGCAAAAAGACCTACACTGTATATGCTTTAAAATAATCCCTCACAACAGCATGTGTTGTTAATTCTGAACACTTCAGATCTCAGTGAATGGTAAGATATATACTATTCTTATTGACAGAATTTCAGACAATTCTAGTGGGTTCAAGATCCTTGCTGCATTCACTGTGAAGCAGTGTCAGGTTTCAGAGGTAGTTCAAAGGAGTAAACAATGAAAAAGTTTATATTCCTCACCACCCTTTCCCGTTTTGCAAAAGATTCCACAGTCCACTCCCATTCCGTGCCTCTAAAGCTGTCATTCTTCACCTGGAATGCTTACATATTTTCAAAGAAACACTGAAAGTATAAGCCAAGAAAATAATAATGCCACAAGTAGGAGAACCTGCAACTAAGACATACAACTATGTACCAGGGAGATTTGGGGAGATAAAGCAGAAAAAAAACAGAAGTAAAGAAAATAATAAAAATAGTTATCTAGAAGGGGAAAGAAGAAATTGTGTAAAGGAGAAAAATAGAAAACAAGAGCTAGATGAGGAATTTTTGCCACAATATATTGCTGATTATGTTAAAAGTAAGCAGTGTAAACAATCCAATCAGAATAAAGAGATTGAGAAGCTGGATACTGAAAGCCAGGGAACACTGAATAAATTTGCTAGGACGATGAGGAGAAAGACGACCCTGTCTGTAGGATTCCAGATCTGATGAAAGGCCCACAGGAGGATTGACAGACTTGACCAGCAAAGCCACAACCCCTGAATTCTTCCCTGCAAATATTGTGTTTACCTGCAAAATACTCTCTTTAATTATTCTTAATGCACTGGTTTATTTTTACAAGCAAAACGTAGCCCTTCCTAAAGTGCACTTTGTAGAAGTTTCACAAGTTTTTTGATATGTTTGAATTACTTTATTTTACCTTAAAGCAGAGCAGTATGAACATTAGCTGGTTCACTCAGGAACAAAGGGTGACGTGAGCTCACGTGTGGTGGCTGGTGAACACTGACTTCTGGAGAAGTTATTTTTATGCAACGTACTGAAGTGGAGACATCAGTTGAGACATGTAAAGATTAAAGTAAATTGGGCTAATGGGAAAACCGGGCAGAAAATATTTTAATAAGTAAATTCCTTATGACTATTTAAAAGTACGTTCATAATACATTTCTTAAAATAAATTTAGAAAAACCTTAGGAAAAATTCAACAAAATACGTGCAAGATGTGTACAATGAAAAAAAGAAAACAGAGCAATGCTGAGAGAAATTAACCAAGACCTGAATAAAGGAGCATGGGGGCATGGGGGCACTTTTGGGGGAGAGGGAAATGTTCTGTATCTTGATTGTCATGCTGGTTACATGGGTGTAAAAGTTTGTCAAAATACATTGAAATATATACTTAAAATGGCTGCATTTTATCGTGAGTACGTTATGCCTCAATAGAGTCGCTTTCAAAGTTGCATGATTGTAGTATTCCTGAGGGAGGGAGGAGCTGACTTTCCCACCAAGTTCCTATGGCAGGGACAGCTGTGAGAAGCAGTCATGAAACCTTAATGAGTCTCTGGGTCTGGTTCAATGGAATGTGCTGGGCCAGAGGATCAGGGTCCTCAGGAAAGACAGCTGACCTGCCTGTTATCCTTATTCCTGAAGGCACAGGTTTGCCAGGTGGGAAGTACAGAATTACACTTTTTAAATAAAAATTGTCAGAAATCCATCAAGCTCATGGAAAAAAAAAATGTATCCTGAGTCTTCCCTTTGCCAGATATCCTGCAAACCTGAGAATCTGAGCCCCTTTACACCTTCCTTCCCCTTCCTTTTGTTTCTTGCCCCCATAACCTGTTTTAAACATTCTTTTCTGCTCACCTAGAGCTGCCATTTACACATTTTTCCTTCTGGTTTATGCTCTTTCAAGTTGGTTTCTGTTAGTTCCTATTCACCTAACACACTATTTCCTGATCTGGGTCCACGATGAGTTTCTGTGCTAAGAAAAGCTCACGTTCAGCACTGTGGATTCACTGCTGGCACAGAAATACAGTGCTGAGTCTCCTGGCTCAGTGGACTTGATTTCCAGGCTGCAGGATGCATTTTTGGGGCATTGAGCTGAGAATTGCTGATCAAACCCTTCTATTTTATTAATAACGTCATTATTCTGTAAGTAAACCAAAAACTCAAACTCTCCTTCCAGCTTCCGGCGATACCAATAAACATAACTATGTGATTTTAGGGGGACACAAGTCATCTTTGCTTTCTGTTCCTTTCCTTTGACCAGATGTCCAGGCCTCTGGGTGACCTTAGTGTCCATGGAGCCTGTGGAGGAAAGATACAAAAAGTGGAGAAGGGACTCAGGAGGGAGCCTGGTACTGCAGCCCCAGGTGCCAGTCCTGAAACTGGAACCAGACATGTTCACACAGGAACTCACCTGCTCCCCAGAAAAAAAGGGCCACACAGCAGAGAAGTCTGAGGCTCATGGCTGGCTCAGGGACAGCAATGGCAGGTGGCCTTTTCTCTACGGCTTCCTCATGTCCCATCCGCAACCTTATCGTGATGTAGTTGCTTCCGTGATCTTCACAGTTGCTGTGTGCCTGAGACTAAAACGTTTCACAGGATGTGGTTGGGCAGGCAGAGCTGGCGAAAACAACTAGTGTGAATTTCAAACTGCTCTTATTTCCTTTTTCCCTGACTCTGTTCTTTCATTATTTTTTTAATAAAATCACTTACACATCATTTATTTATTTGCTTTTTGAACCTGTTAATGTGCCTCCCCCCCTCCTTCCTTCCATCTCAGGAAATACATCATACAGCTTGGTATATACCAATCATAGCTTTCACCACACTTTTAAAATCATATGGCAGTGACTTTACATTAAAAAGATACATGTTGAACTATCTAAAACAATCTTATCACAAATATGCAATGTATCTAGGGAAATAAGAAAATGAATATCCTTGCCTGAACCAATCAGCATAGGATAAAGATTATCACTGAGAAGTTTTTAGGCCCTGTGTTATTTTTCCAGATTTCATTGCTCTTTCTCCATGACCTCCTGGTAACCATAACCCTGAAGTTGGTATTTTTATTAATTTGCTTTTCATTATAAATTTTAGCACCTATGTAAGAATCTGTAAATTATATATTTTTTAATGTTGTATGTCTTTGAAATTAATCTAAGGGGAATCATTTTGTTCATATTTTATTCTGTGACATGTTCTTTTTCTACTCTACATTATGTTTGTGATATTAATTCATGTTGATGCACATAATTTTAGATAATTCATTTTCACTAATATGTAGGATTCCATTCTATTTCTTTGCTAGAATTTACTATCCATTCTTGAATTAATGCACGCTGTTTTTTTCCCTACGTTTTTGCATGACTGCAAACAGGACTGCACTCTTGTACATTTCTCTGAATATCTGGGTTCAGGATTTTCTCCATACCTGGCAATGTAAAGATTGAGACATAGTGAAACCACGTCAGCTTTACATAATATGACAAAATGCTTTCCAGATTGATTAAGCTAAACAAATAGTCTCATCATCATTTCATGAGTGTTTTCAAATGGTCCACATCCAGGACTCAATTGGAATTTAATATCCTTTTAATTTTGCATGTCTATGAGGTTAAAATTTTATTTTCACTGTAGTTTTAGTTTGCATTTTTATGATTGCTAAACAAGTTAAACATATTCCTTCTATGTACAGGCCACTTGTGTTTTCTGTAAATCCCTCTTTGCCTGTATTTCTTTTTGGATGATTAGCTATTATTTAATTGTAACAGTGCTTGATATATTCTGGATACCAAATTTTGTCAGTTATATGTGTTGCTAATATCTTTCCAGATTGTGCCTTGTGTTTTCACTCTCTTTGTAATCTTTTTTGTTTAATGTCTTAATTTAGTAGGTTGTGATTCTCTTTCGGGGGGTATGCATTTTTAAATTCTTTATAAGAAATGCTCGCATAGCCCAGGTTCATAAAGATGTACTCTCATATGATTTACCCAGATAGTTAATATTTTGAATGTTGCATTTAATCCATTTAGAATTCATTTTTGCTTATGCTGTGAGGAAGAGTTTAAATTAATCTTTCCTTATATGGATAACCACTTGTCCCAGAATAGCTTATTTTATATTCCATCATTCCCCTACACACCTGCAACGACGGCTCTATCACAAATGAAGTGCCTAGATACGCATGGACCTATTTCTAACCTATTATTTTCCATGTATGCTTTTTTCATTATTCTAAATTATAAAATAATTTGATGATTGGTAGGGCAATTCACCTCACTTTGAACTTATTTAATATTATCTTGCCCATTTTTGTCCCTGTTTTCCACTTAAATTTCAGATTACTCAAATTTTATGAAAAAATATCTTTTGTGATTTTGTTTAGTGCTGCATTGAATTCACAGATGACGTGCAGAAATTGGAATACTAACCATTGAGTTTATTTATTCAGGATCATAGCATGTATCTCCACTTACTTCAGATGTTTAAAATATCTTCCTCTAAAATTTTAATAATTTTCCACATTAAAGTCTTGCTTATCTTCCAATAGATTTGTTTTTAGGTGTTTTATATTTTATGTTACTATTTGTAAATCATCTCTCTCTTTTTAAAAACATATCTTTTAACCGTTGCTAATATATAGAAATAACACTGACTCCTTATAATTGTGCTGAATTCCATAAATATTAAATTTTGTTATTAATAATGCAAAACATCTATATGTTCCTTTGGATCATTCTCTAAACTTGTCATCTGTCAATAATCACTTCTTTCCCCTTCCTTTCTCATTCTCACCCTTTTTTTCTTGTTCTACTGACTGGAAATTCAGCACAAAGTGGAATAGAAATGGTGGTGAGATTTATTTGCTTGTTTATCAGTTATGTATGAATCAGACAACTACAGGTACCGGATACGTGGTAAAGGCTATGAGGGTTACAAAGTGTAAGATGGGATCCTGCTATTTCAAGCACCCACTGGCGTCCCAGGATACCTGCAAATCATTCTCCCAACCAATTTCTAACATATCTCACCTGAGAGACCTGAAGGATCTATGAACTTCTCTTCTCAGGTGAAGGAAGAGCTGAGCCTGCTCTTTATGCTCCAGGGGTATTTTACAGAAAGACCCACAACACCCCCTAGTGGTCATGGGGCAAATTCATCAGATGTCCTCTGATCTCTCACTGCCTTCACTTTCTGGGTGAACGGGAGGTGAGTGAGGGGTTGTCAGCTCCAAGCTGTGAAGCAGCATCCAGGCACCTCAAGTATCAGAGAGGATTAGGAAATAAGCAATCTGATGTCTGGTAACCTGCATGTACCGCCCAGAATTGTTGGGAATAATTAGTTTCATAATCACTCAGTCATTAATCTAATATTGGTTGATGACTTATCAGTATAATTTACCTTCTCAGTCTTTTCTAGCCACCATTCAAGCTGAGGATGCTCCTTAAATCTCTGTCTTAAATCCTGCCCTTTTCTTTGTATACTCTACGATGAAGTGATCCTAAGCGCTTTCATTCTCCCAATTACACTGAATGTCCTGAATTTTTACCTCTCATCCACATCCATTTTCTGAGTCCATGACTTGTACATGCCGCTGCCTTCTGCTCGTTTCCATCAGATTTATGCCTAAAAGGCACCCCCAACCTCAAATAAATCATGATATTCCCACTGGGTCCTCCGAATCCATCTGGCTGTGGTAGTCTTCTTCACTCCTCCCTGTCTGTTACCTCTCGTGTCTAATCAATTACCAAGTCCTTTGACTTTACTTGCCAAATGTCTTTTAAATCTCTCATTTCCCTGCGTTTCTGTCACCACCGTCCTCATCCTAGCTACACTATCGCCGCCTGGGCGAATGCATTGTCTCTTTGCGTCAACTCTTTCCTTTCACACTGTAGCCAGGGCAATTAACAAAACACTCATGCGTGCACACACACACAGACACACACAGACTCAAGCACGACAACAACAAACACTAATCTGATTACTACTAAAGTAAAATACTTTGATCTCAACGGCAGGGCAACTTGTATGTGAGAGCTCTCTGTACTTTCCACTTAATTTTCCTGTGAACCTAAAACTGCTCTGAAAAATAAAGTCTATTAAAAAAACTCAATGACTTTTCTTACATTTTATGTTAAATTCCATATCATATACTGTGATTTATAAGGTCAGGAAGAGTCTGCTGTCTGATGTCAGCCTGCCTCTCTCTAGTTTCAGCTTGTGCTCACCCACTTCAGCAGTCTTTGCTCCTGCCACATCACTACATCTTTCCATTCACTAAGCACACCGATCTCTTTACTATCTTAAAAATTTTGTGATGGATCTTCCTCTTTCTTAAATGTCTATAAGTTCGTTTTCCTTGGTTCTGCTTAATTATCTCCAGCTCATCTTTAGGATGTCATCTCAAACATGATGTCAACTAAGAAACCTGTTCCATGTGTCATAAGCAGTGGCAGCTGGATTCAGTTTTACTCAATGCCCTGGCTGTGCCTCACTGATACAAGGGCAGAGACACTGGATCCCAACAAATACTCTCTCCCATGAGTTTAACAGAGACCTGGAGATGGAAGGTAGTGGTAGAGGATCTTTATGTCTGACTTTTAGAAAGAAGATTTCTGAGCTCCTGTAACTTAGAAATACGAGACTAAGATTTTTGTTCTTACCAGCCACAGTTGATGGTCTCTTCTCTCATCCCTCTGAGCTCATCCAGCACGGGTACAACCAATTCCCTTTAATACAGAAGTTAGTATTTTAAGAAGCCCTTTTCTCCTGTATCAGGTTTACTTTCCTTTTATTTAGTTTTAGCCTCATTGAGGTAGAACTAATGTACACACAGCTGCACATATTTAATGTACAGAATTTGATGTGTTTGGAGATATCCATACACCCCTGAAACCATCACCACAATCCAAGCAATAGACATATCCATCACCTCCAAAAGCTTCCTGGTGTCCCTTTTTTTTTTTTGATAATAAGACCACTTAGTATGAGATCTACCCTCAACAACTTTTCAGTACACAACACAGTATTGTTATCCAAAGGCACTATGTCATACAGCTATGTCTTACAGCACATCTCTAGAAAGTATCCGTCTT
This sequence comes from Equus asinus, assembly GCF_041296235.1. NCBI lineage: Eukaryota > Metazoa > Chordata > Mammalia > Perissodactyla > Equidae > Equus > Equus asinus. Next base: position 195,549,487 of record NC_091790.1, on the reverse strand, counting down.
GCATAACTGAAACTTCACATCAAATGAACAGCTCCCACATTTCCCCTTCCCTGTAGGCCCTGGCACCCCACCATTCTTCTTTGTGCTTCTGTGAGTCTGACTACTGTAGATCCTTCATGTAAGTGGAGTTGTGCTGTATTTGTCTTTCTGTGACTGGCTTATTGCACTGAGCATGTCCTCCAGGTTCCTGCATATTGTTGCAAATGACAGGATTTTCTTCTTTCTTAAGGCTAAATACCATTCTATTGTATGCACCTACCACATTTTCTTTATCCACATATCTGTTGATGGAGTTGTTTCCATATTTTGGCTATTGTGGATAATGCTGCAATGAACATGGGAGTGCAGCTATGTCTTCAAGATCATGATTTTAATTCTTTTAGACATGTACCCAGAAGTGGGGTTGACTGTTTGAGGAATTCCATGCTGATTTCCATAGCAGCTGCAGCATTTTACATTCCCAACAGCAGTGTGTGAGGGCTCCAATTTCTCCACATCCTCACCAATACTTATTATCTTTTGTTGTTTTGATAACAGCCATCCTAACTGGCGTGAGGTGATATCTCATCTTGGTTTTCATTTTTCCCTCATGATTAGTGATGTGCAGCACTTTTTCATGTACTTGTTGTCCATTTGTATATCTTCTTGGAGATATGTATATTCAAGTCCTTTGCAAATTTTTAAATCATATTATTTGGGTTTTTGCTATTGAGTCATAGAAGTTTCTTATACATTTTTTGGATATTAAGACTTTATCACATATATGGTTTGCAAATATTTTCTCGTAACCTATATAAAGCTACAGTAATTAAGTAGGATGGTACTGGCACAAAGACAGAGATGATCACCAATGAAACAGAATAGAGAGCCCAGAAATAAACTTGTGCACATGTGGTCAATTGATCTTTGACAAGGTTGGCCCAATGGGGAAACGACAGTCTCTTCAAGAATGGTGTTGAGAAAACTGGACATCCATATGCAAAAGAATAAAACTTCACCCTATGTCTTATACCACATACAGAAATCAACTCAAAATGGATTAAAAAGTTAAATATGAGACCTGGAACTTTAAAACTCCTAGAAGAAAAGAGTATAAAAGCTTCTTGACTTTAGTCTTGGCAATGACTTTTCAGATACCATCCCAAAAGTGCTGGCAACAAAAGCAAAACTAGACGCGTGGGGCTACATCAAACTAAAATGTTTGCTTCCCCTGTGAGCAGTGAATTGGAAGTTTTAGACCAACAAGAAACTTAAAACTGACTGATGGATATTCTACTGGATTTCAATTTCTACCCAAGACATGATAAAATGACATTCACATATTGTCTCCCCTCGTTTCAGCTCTCTGCTTGTGAGAATGAATCTTTTAACATCTGAGCCATGTTTATCCCCACTCTTTTGGGGGCAGTAGATCCAGAGCTTTTATTCACAACCAAGTAACTGCTTCAAAGGTGGATGCTATTTTGATCTTATTCACGAACATTCAGGAGTAGGAGAAAATGACAAAGATATCATCTAATCATAATTCCATTTATTATTTCAAGTGACTTTACTTTATAAGACTCTATTCTTGCATAAAGATGACAAACAGCTTCCTCAAAAATAATTTAGACTAAGATATTTTTTAAATGAACTTTTCCAGCACTTTTTGCACTCTATGTTGTTATAAAGAGAAAATAATGCTTCTAGTAAAAGGATACCCAGATCTTGATGTAAAATATTTAGGAATAATATTTAATAGGTTTCTTCATACCTTTTCCTAAAGGAGGATCATCATTAAATACATGATATCAAGGGCTTCAAATTCTCAAGGGAGTATTTGATCCAGAGTTACTTGCAGTAAATTAGCAATAGTCTATTTTTCTTAAAAAATGAAAGAAACTTAATTGTTTTTTTAGAATGTTACCAGAGAGTAGATTAAAGATAAAAGATGCAAATATGTATAGAGCATTTGAAGTTCACTAGTGGTCAGTCAAAAACAGTCAGACGGTTTTCCATATTCCAGAATGGAGACACAGCTGCAGTGTATGAAGTTGTAAAGCGGCTAATCAAATGATCACCTTCAGGGACCTGAGATGTGGTATGTATTATAGCAACTGGGTTGAACTCCGGTAAATTTGTTCTGGAAATTACTTTAGTGGCATGTTGAATTAGAAGGCCAGTTGACTCACAGCTTTGCAAATGTCTTATGTGTGAGGCAGGGTATTGAGTAAGAAACGGACGATCAGAATGGGAATGTCGAGGGTACTGAAGACTTAAAGGACCCCGACTCCCCCCAAGCCTCTGAAATTCTCCCCGCGGCATCTTCATTACTCTCTAGTAGTAACACTGTGACTGTTGAGTGTGTGTGTGTGTGTGTGTGTGTGTGTGTTGGGGAGGGGCAGATAAGAGTCCATCGCTTACTCCATCCATGACTGGCTCTCAAAGGTTAACTTGGTTTCAAATACAACATAGCCCAGAGATGAGAATGTAGACTCAGGGTAAGAAAAGAAAGCATTATATTTAAAAAGAACTGCTCATTTATATCATGAAAAGTTGGAGGAAATGTTGTAGGATTTAATTTTAACTTTTTTATTTTAATTTTTATTTTTTTAAAGCTTGGCGCCCAGTTAACATCCGTTGCCAAACTTCCTTTCTTTTTTCTCTTTCCCTTCTTTTCCCCAAAGCCCCCCAGGACATGGCTGTGTACTCTAGCTGCAGGTCCTTCTAGCTGTGGCATGTGGGATGCCACCTCAGCATGGCTTGATGAGTGGTGCCTTGTCTGCGCCCAGGATCTGAACTGGCAAAACCCTGGGCCGCTGAAGCAGAGCTTGCAACCTTACCCATTCGGCCAAGGGGCTGGACCCAGGATTTTATGTTTATTGTCTTGGTCTAAGGAGGACAGGACACAAATTTGTGTCAGGTCATGTTTATCACTATTGTCATATTCCTCTAAAATTAGACATGCGGGCAGCAGGTTATCTCTAAAAGTGAGCTGGATTGGAAAAGGCAAGTGTGGACACAGCATCCATCCGTGCTAAGTGATGCTGAACTACTATGAAGCTTAATGTAGAGGAGGGAAATCAATGACTGCTGGAGATAGGGATGTGATCACTTCCCCACGATGCTACATAACAGAATATAAAATACTCTTATCTTTTCCTTGCCTTTGGAGAAGGAAGTGGTGGGATATTTAAAAACTATTTTCCCAGCTCTCTTCTCCAGGCTGAAAATGCTGAGAGAGTAGGAGGCTCCAATTAAAATGGGTCCCTGGTTTCAATGGCAATGAACACAGTCTGAAATGACTGACCCCAGGTGGGTTATTTAATCACCAGTAACGACATGGTCATGGTCATCATGTGGATGTAACATGGCAGCCTGTCCATCGCTGAACCGGCTCCCATCTTAGTCCATTCAGTTCTACTTTGGTTGGGGGCAACGTCTTGTTTCCACGCCTGCATTTTCACACTTGGTATCTAAGTCCTCATTCCCTGATCCTCACTACACAATGCTCTTCATTCTCCTCTTTCACAGACTCTAATCCCTTCAGTTATTTGTTTCATTTTTTCTCTTTTTTGATCTTATATGCATAGAATTTGATTCATTATAACCTTTGGTTCAGCATGCACAGGCATTATCTGTTGATGGTAATTAATTTATTTAAAAAATATAGTAGGCCCTTGTAAAACATGTCTCTCCCTCACCCAATGATACTCTAGATAGTTCTTGGCAATATTTAAATTTAGTAATGTGATTTTCTCCCATCCCGTCTCCTGCAATTCCCCATCCCACATTAAACATCATCCTGATCTCGAGTCATCATTGTTTCTTCCCAATGTTTGTTGGTAAATGTTTGACAACCAGCTCTCTAGAGGAAAATAACCCAGCCCTGATTTTCTGTGTCTACTGTTATCCATGGTGTAAATATTACCACTGTGGCTGATTTCAAGCTACCAACATGATGTCTTTGAAATTGGAGTTCGGAAAGCTGTGTACAATCTGCTCTTGTGGGCTGGTAAAAAGCATCAACACGTGTTTATTGATTTCTTTTAATATCATTTTATCTAATGTATTTATAGTTGTTAAAACTATGTTCTGGATTTTTTTAGCTTTATAAAAAGTACATCATCCTTTATATGATCTTATCAAGGTTTTTGCATTTGACATTATATTGCTCAGATTCATCTATAACATTGCTCATCACCGGAGTTCATTTATTTTCATTGAATTATATATTGTTTTCCATCATACAAATATATCACAGTTTATTCATTCACTCTCTTGTCAGTGCATATTTGGCTTGGTTCCCTGTCTTGCTATTGTGAATAGAGCTGCTAAGAGCACTGTTATATTTATGTCCTCTGATGTGCGTATTCAAGAGCTTCTCCTGATGTAAACCTAGAAGTGGAATTGCTGGGTCAAGGAAAACAGGAATGATCAACTGTAAGAGATAATACCAGCTGTTTCCATATTGTTTGTATCACTTAAGCTCCCACCCATGATCTTGTGCCTCCATACCGTCTTGAAAAGTTCATATTCAAAGCTTCTTATATTGCTAATCAAATGGATATAACTTACATATCACTGTGTCTTGCTTCACATTTTCCTGATCACCAGTGAATTTAATTGCTCCTCATATGTTTATTGGCCATGGATGTTTCTTCAATTAAACGTATGTTAATATCTTTTGCTCATTTTTTTTGGTCATGCAAGATTTGCATTCAATGTAATTTTTTGGTTTTTCAGAGGAAAGGATTTCTCTGAAGGGCTTACACTAACTGCTCCATTTCTCTTCCAGATTCTGACAGAAATTTCTAGTTCTGTAGACAAGCCATATTGTCTGAAGTCTTTCTTAAATGCTCCTTCCACCTTCTTTTCCCTTTGACGCCTTTCTTGAGATCCAGCTCACTCACCTCTTTCTCTATGAAGGTTTGGTATGCTCTGTACCTAGGTATACAGGGTGCACACCTTCATTTGTACCTGGCCTTACCCTGTTCATTCACTAATCAAAACACTTTATATAGCACATCATCACCTTCCTTCATGAGTGAATATCTCTGCTTGGTTGCCTTACGATCCTCTTTATCTCGAGTGTCTGGGATGGAGACAAGACAGTGCTGAATAGTCTTGGAGAGTCAAATGCCAAAGTTTATTATAGTAAATACACAGTGTTTTATAGATGCATTTTGAGATCTAGCTAGAGGGTTATGTGCACATTCATCTAGGAACACATGATTGACATACAGTATAGTCAGGAAAAAAATTCAGGTTTTATAGTTTTCAGCCCAGGGAAATTTCCACGTCACTTGGCCACTTTCTAGGCCCAGCTCCATTACATTTTGTTAGTTTTCAAATGCTACACCTTCTTCACACTCCACACTCAGATATTATCTCTCTCTCTTTCTCTACACAAACACACACACACACACACACCCCTTACCCATTACCTTCCCAAAGGACCTGGACGTCCCCTCTCTTTGTGACCAGCAGAAAGAATATGACTTCTGGCTACCACTTCACTCATGCCAACACCCATGCACAATCGCCCAAGTTACTGATAAAATAAGGATCATAATGGGCCCCAGAAGCAGCAGAAGCATCACCATCTTCAGGGGTTGGCCTCACACCACACCTCTCTCAAGAGAGGTATAACCATGCTCTTCATTCTTCCTTTCTTCCACCCTAAAAGTTTGGATGACTGCTTACGTAATCCTGAGGATGCTCTAATCTGCCCCTTGGTGGTGATCTTTGACAATGATCTTTGATAGTCTTTCTGGCTATCAAAGAACCATACATCCATTGCTGAAAGGGCCCTCAAAAACGTTTGAATTCAACTTTTAATTTTATAGAAGATACGCTGAGACCTAGATCATTCAAATGACTGAAACAAATCTCTTGGCCTTATATGATGAAAGGGGTGTATGTTTCCGTAGTAAATGGCATTATAGTCAGTTCTTTACCTCTGTGCCATATCCTCAAAGTAACCAAGTGCAGAATGAGTTGTGACAGTTGGATTTTTTTTATGGTAATGCAAGTACTTGACTTAAGCTTTGATTGCTGAGGCATCCCTTCAAAGAGGCACCCACTTCAAGGATGGCTGTCTTGAATAAACACAGTGGGAACCACATGACTGGATAAAGAACCAGGGCACTTTCCTGCTGCCTCCCTCACCAAGCCCCTTTCTTTAAAGACCTTGGTTGATTTCCATAACTAACCACTTCGGCCATTTGTTTTGTTTCTTCCAGTGCCTTAAATTCTGGGTCTTGTATTTTAAATTCACTAATACAGAGTGAGCCCACAGAACCCTAGACTGTCACCCTCAAGACCAATAAAAGCATATCCCTGGCCTGTGCTCTCTCTCTCTCTCTCCACCTGCAACCTTGCCCTGTGACCCCATGTCTTCCATATAATTTCCAGGATCTGTAAGTAATAAGCATTTTTTTTTCAAGTTTCCTGATGGTTATTGCTAAGGGAATCTTGCAATCATAAGAACCTCAAGGGCCCGTCCAGTCACAATGTTGGTTATTGATAGGCTGAGACCAGCACTCAGCACCAAGACAACGCATGGTTGTTAATCACTAGAACTACAGATGAGCATAAGAAATCCTAGGCTATAAGTTCAATGTTTCTTTATGTTGATGATGTGGACACTTCCTCATCTTAAATGAACTATTTATTTCACAGCTATCATGACAGTTCCCCTCATATTGATGGACTTAACACTAAACATGGCTACTTACTATAGTCTCTATGTCTTTGTGTAAAGCACTGTGGAGGCTGTGAGGATAGTTTATCTATAGCTCTTTCACCATGATACAGGCCATAAGCTAAGTGTTGGCCAATGGAAATGCATTCTAGGAGATTTAGGGATTTATTTCTGCTTTGAACATGATGGAATATTTGTTTTAAATGGCTCATGCTTGGAAAGGTATAGCAATTTCAAAAAGGCTGAAGATTTGTCTACAAAGCATTATACTTTCATTTTTTTAACAACCTCCAAGTTGTGCTTTCAGTTAAGGTTTAGTGCTTTTTATCTAGAATGGGAAACTAGGAAAGGTGGGATTATGTGTTATTTATCAAATTATGTTTGTACTATAATGATGTAGATTTTTATCATAGCAAGTATAATTTTTGCATATTAAATATTACTACATACATAAGACTAATACACGTGTTAAAGGGGTTCTGACATGCTCTTGTGGCTATATATGTTTCATGGGTAGTACACACCACATTACACTGGGACTACCTCCCACTATAATTGTACATTTCCTGCAAAGACTGGGTGATTGTACCTTACGATGCATTACTTCTGGTATAACATTATGACATATATGAGATGAAGTGGCTGATAGCTCCTGGATCAGAAGAAAAACTTCCTACCATATTTGAAGACCACCAACCATCAGGTATATACTTGTGGTTGATATTACTATAACAACTTAACTAAAGAAGAAATGCCTTTCCCAGAACCTTCTTCCTGGTATAGCTCTTGATTCGAGTTGATCTCAAATTATTTGCAAATTAGTCAGTTGCCACTATGCTCTGAAGTCATCATTGGTCCAAGGCAGTGGGGAACAGGATCAGAAGTACCACTTTATCACAATATGGTAGCTACTCTTCAAGGATGTCATCCAGATGAACCCCACTTCCCAGTTTTTACATTCCTGTCAGTCCCTTCCTCTTGACTCTGGACTGGCCTGCATGTACTGGAAACAACATTGTATAATGTTCCAAAATTGGTCATAAGTACCCTTGTAGATCCCACCTGGGTCTTTTGAATGCTCATTTTTTTGGGAAGTCAGACACCATGTGATACTTTTAACTATCCTGAGACCACCATCACTTGAGGAAAAATACCTAACCACATTGAGGGGCTGTGTGGACATAGAGAGACATGCCAACCTGGGCAATAGCTGTTCCAGCCACCCCAGGTGAGGAATCAGATATGCACATAAAGAAACCACCTTGGATGTCCAGCCCAGGTGAGCCTTCAGGTATCTCCAGCCTCAGTGATTATCTGACTGTGACGGCATGAGAGACCTTAAGTGGGAAATGCCAAACCAAGCCTATTCAAGCCACGGAACAATGAGAGATAATGCATTTTTATTTTAAGTGACTATATTTTGGGGTGGTTGTTGTTATTATTGTTGTTTTTCTAAGCTTTTTAAGTGAGCTATAAAATATGTATTATAGACTGCACAACTCATGAGTCTACAGCTTGGTGAATTTTCACAGATGAATACACTTTTCTGGCTACCATCCAGGTCAAGATATAGGACATTATCAGCCACCCAGAAATCTCTCTCATGCTTCGCTCCCAGTAAATTAGAAATATCCCCACTATTTAAATTTCATGTAGTATGCACTGTTTCACCTGTCTTCTTTCATTCAACATTATGTCTGAGAGATTCATCCATCCATGATTTTACAAATAATATTTTATTTTTTGCTGTTTTTTTACCCTGTTATATAAACGTAACACAATTTATTTTTCTATTTCATTGTTTATAGACCTTGAAGTGTCTTCCGGTTTGAGGTCTTCATGCACAAAGCAGCTATGATGGTGTTTTTCTCACTCATTTTTTCTATTTCCTCAAAATGCTGGAATATTTGTTGAGTTTGTATCCAACTACCAGACTGGATTTCTGGCTTGTCTAATTTACTACTAACTGCTTGTAGTATATTTTTAAATTCATAAATTGTGTTTATTGTATCCAAGAAAGATGATCATTCTTTGATTCTATTTTCTATAAATTGTTCTTCCTAATTCAAAGATGAAATGGCTTCTCAAAACTTGCTAAGGAAACATTTAGTGATATTTTAACTTCTTTAACTTTTTGACTTTCTTTTCATACAGTAATTCTCTTACAGCTTGGTCCTGGGAATGGGAGCTGTTATGAAACCTCACAGCTTTTCACTGTTAGGACCACCCTGAAAAAGGAAATGGTTCATTAGCTTTAAAGTGGATGTTTTAAAGTCAAGTAAAATCCATATGTTCTATTTTTCAAATTCCTCAATGGACAGGAGGAAATCTGCATCCCTTCTGGTTATGCCCAAGACAACAAAGAAGAACAAGACTCTCTGTCTCTTATTGTTGTCCCTTTAATTTCCTTTCTCTCATTGGACAGATAGTCTCACCCTGTCCCATGGCTTGCACACAGGGATCAGAGAACTCTAGGGCTGTCTCCCCAATTGCCACAAAAGTCCATGACTGCATCATATGGCTCAGGAAATGATTGACTTGGAGGTGCCTTTGAACATGGTCTGCACATTCCAAGTGAAGCATCTTAGATCCATCCCATTCCCAACTGTTTCCTCACTATTATCAGACAGCATTTGTTACAATGACAGCTTGGAATGCTCATCATACCACATCAGTGTTTTAAATCCGATTCAGAGGTTAGTGTCTCTTTCTCATCTCTGTATCTCAGTAAATTGGTCTCTGGGTGAGTAAGGCTTCCATAGAATACGTGGGAGAAGAAAGCCAAAACTAAACTCAGAACCAGGAAGGAATCCAAATAAAATGCATGAAGCCAAGGCTTGTGTATTGTGGTTAGGGACTTCCCATATTTTCCCAGAATTTGCTTTTCCCAGGAGTGATAGGTCTGTAAAGAAGAATAGACTGGAGTTCTTAAATCCCTTCAAAAAATTTTTAAAATATATTTCATCCAGAACTTTTAGTTGGAAGTACTATGTGTGTTAGTCTGAATAATATAGACTGACATACATTTCTTGAAACAGAGTTAGGTGATCAAATAAACACTGGTAAAGAAATGCAATCCCAGGAATTAACACTACTTGCTCTCTAATTCCATACTTAGGTGGCAGAACACAAAGGGACAAACTATACAGAAAACATAAAGATCATTTGAAAAATAATACCCACCAACTGTCTGCTGATTTTTCATGCAAATATTTCTCACAAGCCTGAGTCTCCCTTCTGAGAGCCAAGTGCATTCGCAGGAGCCTACTGGGTATTTCTATGCAGATATCCAAGGAAAGTCCACTGGGACTAGAAGCTCAATTTTGTTCAATAACTTTGCTCCACTCATTCTTCCAAATTTTCTATTACCACTACATTCTGAGGAAGGGGGTGGTGATCATCTTTATTCTTGATATTATTTTATCACTCTCTCCTAACATGGCTCCCTAAGGTTGTATCACTCAGGTGGTGCTCTTGCATCTTTTGAAATCTTGGTCATCATTTGAGTTTCATCTTATATTTTGCCTTCTCTTTGAGCCCTTCCTGTGTCACTAGACAAAATTGGGCACGTTATTTCTTATACTCCACTAACACTTGTGATTAAAGCACACATGTATGATCAATCATACCTGTATGATATTAGGTTATAGTATTTGTCTTCTACACATTTCTTTCCCCATTTGACTCTTGCTTTTTTTCTGAAAAAGGGGAACCTTTTCTATTTATTTTTGTTTCCTAGTGTTTAGTAATGTAGAAAACAGAGCTGGGTGGTAAAATAAACTTCTGTCCTCTCCTCTTTCCTTCTTCCCCTCCTCCTCCCGTTCATCCTTGTTCTTCTCCTTCCTCTCTCTCTCTGTCTGTCTCTCTCTCCATGATATAGTTGGATATAGATATATGCATATATGTCTTATTTAAAACCAACTTAGAGGATCACTGAACAACCCTGCCATTCCACAAAGCATATTGATGGAAGCAGCTGCTTTGGGGGCCTGGTTGAGGTGGAAGAAAGCCAGCAGAGAAAGGTACTGAGTCCAGAAAAGCCCTGCCACCTGGTGGGAAGTGGGGCTTGGGACACATTTATGCACAAAGAGGAGGTGGCAGTGCTTCACTGTGTCTCTACTACTGGCACAGAGATACAGGGCTGTCTGGTTTTTTCGAGTTGATGTCACAGTGAGAGGAAAGAATGCCTTCTCCTCCCGGGAGGCCCTGTAGCCTTCAGATACATCTCCTTTCTCGACAGCCTTTAGAACCTGCGAGTAGTAGATCAGTCTCAGCCCTTGTCCCGGGTCCTGTCGGTACCAGCACATGTAATCATAATCCAAACTCTGTTCACATTCCAGGGTCACATCTCGTCTTTCTTCTCTGATCAGGTATTTTGGCCTCTGAGTGATTTCGCCATCCATAGTGCCTATGGAAGAGAGAGAAAGGCTCTGGAAACACAGCCCAAGAGGCTGCCTAACGCTGCTGTCACAGGGACAGGCTTAGATCTGGAGCTGGGCACCTACAGGATAGGATTTGCTCCCTGAACCCAGGACTCACTTGCTCCCAGGAGACAAAGGGCCACCCAGCAGAGCACCTGGTTGCCCATCCTGGGCAGAGGGTTCTTTGCAGCTCCAAGCACTTGCTGGAAACAAACGAGGAAAGAAACTTAGCTGTTGGGATCACCTCCCTATATTTGGAAAATTTGTCAGAAGGCTAGACTGGATACTTGGAAGGGATCCTGGAGATATTCGAGATGGGCTCCCTAATTCTGTGGATGAGGAGACTGAGAGGGGAGACCTGAATCACTTGCTCCCCACTTGTGCCTCCCTCCTGAAGCTCTGCACTCTTTTGACCAGAGTGGGCTGGCAGTGCCACATCTCTAGGTTGGAGTCTCTTCTGATTGGCCCACTGGATTTTACCTTCTTAGTTATGCTAATTTACAATGATTATGATAGCAATGAACACAGTGTGGGGTGATTGACCCCAGGTGGGGTATTTAATCACCATTAACAACAGGCACATGGTCATCATGTGGATATAACGTGGAAGCATATCCATTGCTGAATTGGCTCCCATCTTACTCTGTTTGCTTCTAGTTTGCTCGGGACAAAGTCTTGTTTCCACACTTTCGTTTTCATACTTGGCGTCTAAGTCCTCATTCCCTGATTCTTAATACACTCTGCTCTTCGTTCTTCTCTTTCACAGACTCTACTCTTCATTTATTTATTTTATTTTTTTCTCTTTTTTGATTTCATATGCATAGGATTTGAATCATTTTAACCCTTGGTTCATCACATACAGGTATTGCTTGTGGATGCATGTTTCTTTCTTTCTTTAAAAATATAGTAGGTACTCATAAATTATCTCTCCTCCTTACCCAGCAATACTCAAGATAGACCTTGACAATATGTAAATTTAGCAATACACTTCCATTACATCCCACCTCCTCCCACTCCCCATCCACATCCCATATGAAAAACCATCCTGGGCTGGCCCGGTGGTGCAGCGGTTAAGTATGCATGTTCCGCTTCTCGGTGGCCCGGTTTTTGCCTGCTCGGATCCTGGGTGCCGACATGGCACCGCTTGGCAAAACGCCACACTGTGGTAGCCGTCCCACGTATAAAGTAGAGGAAGATGGGCATGGATGGTAACTCAGGGCCAGTATTCCTCAGCAAAAAGAAAAAAGAAGGAGGATTGGAAGTAGTTAGCTCAGAGCTAATCTTCCTCAAAAAAAAAAGAAAACGAAAAACCATCCTGATGTTAAGTCATCATCATTCCTTCTCAGTGTGTGTTGGTAAATACTTGACCATCACCTCTCTGAAGGGAAATAAAACAGGCCCTGATTTGCTGTGCCTGCTGTTAACCATGGTGTAAATATTCCCACTATGGCTGATTCAAGCTACCAAAATGATGTCTTTGAAATTGGAGTTCAGAAAGATGTGTATTATTAGTGTTTATGCGTTGGAAATAGCCAGTTCCAGCAAAGTCTGTTTCTTGCTTTCCTTTCCATATAATTTTATCTAATATATTTGTAGTCAGGAAAATTATTTTCTTGATTTAGTTGTCCTAGATTTATAAAAAGTGCATCATGGTTTACATAATCTGATTTCATTTTTACATTTCATATTATTTGCTAAGATTCACGTGTAACTTTGCTCATTCCTGGAGTTCATTCATTTTGATTGATGTATATATAGTTTTCTATTGTATGAATAAACCACAGTTTGTACATTGACCCTCTTGCCAATGCGCACGTGGCTTGGTTTCATGTCTTGGTGCTGTGAAAAGAGCTGCTTAGAACACTTTTGTATTTGTTTTCTCACATGCGTATGTAAGAGCTTCTCCTGACGTAAACCTGGGAGTGGAATTGCTGGGTCATGGAATACAGGAATGATCAGTTATAAGAGATAGTGCTAAACTGTTTGGAAACTGTTTGTATCTCTTAAGTTCCCACCGGTAATCTTGTGGATCCATACCCTCTCTAACGGTCTATATTTCCAAGATTTTTATATTGCTAGTTAAATGGATATAAACTTACATACCCTTATGTCAAATTCACCTTTTCCTAATCATCAGTGAAGTCAAATATCTCCTCATTTGTTTATTGGTCATAGATGTTTCATCTCTTAAATGCATGTTAGTATCTTTGGCTTATTTTTAATTAGATTGTACAAGATTTGTGGCCAATGTAATATTTTGGATTTTCCTGGAAAGGGATGTTTCTGAAGGCCTTACACTAACTGTTCCACTTACTATCTCCAGGCTTCTGAAAGAACTTTCTAGTTCTGTTGACAAGCCATGTTGACGGAAGTCTTTCTTATATGCTCACTTTGCCTTCTCTTCCCTTTGACACCTTTCTCAACATCCAGCTCAATCATCGCCTTCTCCATGAAGGTTTGATATGCTCTGTACCTAGGTGTGGAGGGTGCACACCTTCCTTTGCACCTGGTCTTACCCTGTCCATTCATCAATGAAAACACCATATAGCACATCAGCGAATTCTTTTATGAGTGAATATCTCTGCTTGGCTGCCTTACTATTCTTTTATCTTGAGGGTCTAAGATGGAGAAAAGACCGTACTGAATAGTTTTGAAGATCCATATGCCAAAATTTATTATAGAAAATACAACGAATTTTATAGAAGTGTTTTGAGATCTACCTGTAGAGAGGGGTGGAAAAGAGTTTGGAATCTCTTTACACCTCTAGACCAGCAACAATATAGAAAACTGGATAATGCCATAAGAGGACTGGGGGCCATGGAAAGCCTTATGCACATTTAAATGGGATTTTAGACTTACACAGAATTTCTGAAGAGCCCTCTGGTGGTATTTGGATACAAAAGATTACATATACATATAGTACTCCGTGTCTCAGCAATCCTGACTCTGGATCCAGGATCCCGTAAAATGATTATACAGGTCCATGATGCAATATGTGCAAGCAAATTCAAATGCTGGCATGAAACTGGAGGAAAACTGGGTGTCTATTTCTGGAGATGGGGGCATGGAGTAATGTGCATCATATAGAAACCACAGACTAGATGTACATACAGAAAAATGAAGCATTTCACTTACTTTGAACTGAGTGGAACAATCTAACAGACAGAATTGCATGCATAATAAAGTAAGATTTACATGATTTTAAATACAAACATACACAGCAGGAGTTGAATTCTCCTGGAGAAGGTTCATGGCTGGATTATAACCAGTGTGTTCTTTCCCCTGGGATTTTAAACCCCGGTTTAGAAAGAGCTGGGCTGATCTTTGTCAGTGTGGTGAAATGATAACTGATTATGACCAACGACGATTTTGTTTTCATCATAAGGACTGGAAGAAAAGAGAAACACAGAATACAGGGAGACAAAACTTGTGGCAGACAAAATAAGAGAAGTAACATGAGAACTGGAGAGACATTCATTCCAGACTCTGGCCAAGTGGTGTTTTGTCCAGAATTGTCCGTCCCTCACTCCTTGACTGATACTAAACATCCTTTAGCCTTTTACTAAAATCTGCTGTGGCTTGAGCTTCCTTGTTAATTTCTGTTACTTCCTTCCAACTTCATACATCACCTGCTTCCTGAGTTGGGTCCATGATGAGCTTTAGAACTAAGAGGAACTACCATTTCAGCCCTCTGGATTGGCTGCTGGCACAGAAATACAGTGCCAAGTCTCCTATTTGGAGACTGGATTTCAGTCTGTAGGGTGACTTGGGGTATTGAGCTGAGAATCACTCCTTGGCCAACTCAGTTTGATCAAGAACTTGTTCATCCTCAAAATAAACAAAAACTTAAACTCTTTTATCTGAATCTGTTGATACCAGTAAACAGACTTATGTCCTTTTTAGGGCGTACAATCCACCCTTGCTTTCTCTCCTTTGCCTTTGACCGGATGTTCTGGAGTCTGGGTGACTTTGGCTTCAACAGAGCCTGTAAGAGGAGGACACAGCAGCTACAGATAAAGCCCAGGAGGGAGACTGACAAGGAAAAAGCTTGGGACTGGGAGTTGGCAAACCTAGAAGGAGAGTTTTTTTGTGCTCAGGATTCACCTACTCCCAGGAGACAAAGGGTTACACAGCAGAGGAGACTTGCACCCATGTGGCATTGAAGTAGCAAAAGGATGAAGCTTTTCCATGTTCCATCAGCAAGCAACTATCCTGTGATGTGATTGCTTTGCAGACTCATAATCCTTATGTTACTGCTTCACGTTACAGGACAAAACCACTTCATGGTATCAGAAGGAAAGCTTTTATCCTTGCTCAGTAAGCATAGTTTATATGTTACTCATTTTAAAATATTCATTTAAAAAACATTTTATAGTTTTCCTAACAGAAATGATATATATATATATATATATATTTATTTTAAAAAGTTAGAAAATAAAGATAAAACACCGTATCACTGCCAAAGAAGATCACTGTTAACACCTTAGAGATGCTCTTAACAGATCTCTCCCTCATTCTCTGTTTTTCTTTATGCGTGTGAGTTTATACACAGACATTCTTTTTGATAAAAAATGTTATTCTGTTAATGCTGTTTTTAACCTATTCTTTTTCAATTAATGATCAGCATCTTTCCCTTTCATTGCATTCTCATTTTATTTACCAACCAGTTTTTCTTCAAAGTTTAGCAGTTGTCTGAAAAATGTCCTTTGTCATTGGTTTGAACATCGGTTTCTAACTCGGGACTGGGCACTGCTTTTGATGATTAATTACCTAATTATCTTTTACTATAATACAGATCCCTCTTGTTACTGTTGTTTTTATGATTTGGAGACTAGTCACTGCTTTGCAGAATGTTTCAGCTTCTTGATATTTCTGGTATATATTAGCTCGTTCATTTAGTAGTGTTTATTTTAGATAAGTTCTCTTTTTCTTCCCTGATTTTTCTCTCCACCACCCTTTATTTTAAATAAAGCACTTCTTTTTTCATGATCTATATTTGATTATTTTCTTCTTCCTTCATCCCATCCCCATTCTAGGTAAGTAATGTTAACAGTGTAATGTGTATCATTTCATGGATCATTCAGTTGTTCTATGAGGATGTTTCCTCCCCCTTAAAAAATTGATATTGAATACGTACACAAGAATTTGATAAAATACCAATCAAATGAGAACTTGAACAAATAATCCCTCTTAGGGAATAAAATAGTGCCAGAGTCTTTGAAATCTCCTATTTCTTTCCAGGATCTGATGCCCCTCCACTCCCTGTTCTCTAACTCTATTGAGGTGTTTGTGTTTATCTTTCTTTGCTTCTAATCTATATTTTAACACATAGGTGTATAACTAAGGAAAATAGTGTGTAGTTTTGCATGCTTTAAGCCTTGTACAAATGGGATAATGCTGTACATGTCTTCTGTAATGTAATTTTTCTCTCAAAATTACAAAATTCAGTCATATTGATGTGTTCACTTCTAGATCATTCATTTTCACTGCTGTGTAATTTCTTCATAGTAATTCACAATCATTTATTTATCCATTCTTCTGATGGTGTTCATTTGGGTATATCATGGTTTTTTGCTATTACAAAGTAGTATTACGTGAATGTTCTTGTACTTGTTCTCTGGTTTTTACATATAAGAGTTCCTCTAGGAAAGAGTTTCTCAAGGGTGGAATTCCCAGATAGTGGGTACACACATCTTTCTCTTTTGTTTTTCACAGTTTTATTGGGTGTAATTGATACGCAAAAAAATGTATTTAATTATAGAGTCTGATGGGTTTGTACAGATGCATACACCTGTGATAGCATCACCACATTCAAGATAATAAACATATCCATCACTTCCAAAAGTCTACTTGTCTGGAACTTTAGTAGATAATGCCAAATTGCTTTCCAAGTTAAATCTACCAATATACGCTCTGTCCAACGGTTCAAGAGAGTTCTTGACACGTTCCCTTGCCAACAGTTGATATAGTGCACTATTTCCTTTTTAGCTGTTCTTGTGATATATTTTATTGGGGTGTTAGTCTGTATTTCCTTGATTAATAATTAAATTTAGCAATGCTTGCACATTTAATGGCCTACAAAATTTTGTCTTTTGTGAGGTGAATGTTGAGATTTTTACCCATTTTTCTATTGGGTTAAGTTTTTTCCTTGGTAGAGAAATTAATTTGCAGGTGTTCTTTATAAATTCTATATACCAGCCTTTCTTTGGTACATAAATTTCAATATCTATAGGTATATTAATATATATTATATAAGAAACCTATTATATATTTCTATAAGTATATATAATATATAATCCTATCTCATTATATAGGTAAACTTTTCATTCTTATATGATTAACTCTGATGAATGGAATAACCTGATTTTGATGTGATTGGTTTTACCAATCAGTTCCTTACTGATTAACAGAGTTAAGGAATTCTTCCCTGCCTTGAGACGCTAAAGATATGTTCCTAAGGTATATTCTTAAAGCCTTTTAGCTTATTACGTTTATGCTTCTAATACAGTGGAAACTAATTTTAGATATGTTGTGAGGTGAGGTAAGTGACTATCAGTTTTCTTCCTAGAGATATACAATTTTTCCAACAACACTTGCAGAAAAATCTATTCTTTGGCTTCTGCAGTACTACTTCCGTGTGTATATGTACATATCCTTATATTTCTTTCCAATGGATCAATATATATATCACCGCCCCTATGCTGCCTTTATTATTGTGGTTTTATAATAATTCTTGACATTAATTATATCCTCCCACTTGGTTGTCTACTTCAAGACGGTCTTGACTATCCTTGGCTCTTTGCAGCAGAACATAAATTTTAAATTTAACTTACCAAGTTCTACCAAAAATACATTGGGATTTTGACTGGAACATATTAAATCTATAAATCAATTTGGAAAAAAATGAAATTTTTTTTTAAAGCATTGAATCTATCCAACCTATAAAGATAGGATCTGTTTTTAGTATTTATGCCTTCTTTAATAGCTGTCAGCAGCCTTTATATATTTGTATATTTACTGCAATGTAGAAGATCCTATTTACCAGAAGAAACTAACGTTTGACCATTCCCCTACTTCTGCCTGTTATCCAAGAAGTGTTTGAGGGTTTTTCTCTGTGGTTACCTTTTATTTCTCGTTTTTTAAGAAATATCAACATTAGGCAAGCCAAAACCCACTCTGTCTCTAAACTACTTCTTTGTTTTTGCATTTTGCAACCTGATCATTCCCTACTCAATCAGCCTCAACAGTCCCTTTCTGCATTCTTTTATCACCCTAAAGAACCAGAATACCGCATTCTATATTTCCAAGCATTTTATCTCCGTTATGGAAATTTATACTTTGGGTGAAATTTTCCGGCCCCATAGTTTAACCCTTTATATGCTGAGCTCTGCAGAATCTATATCTCTAGTCCAGCTCTATTGCACCTCAATTTCACATCTGTGTGTACAATCGCCTACTTCCAATTTTCATCTGGCTGTCCCACAGACAACTCAAAGCTTACTAACCCAAATGGGAATTGCTACTGCTAGCAAGATCCCACATTACTTGAGGTTGCGGTCATTGTAAGAAACCAAAGTCATATGGAGACAGTTGAAAAATTGTGTTGATCACCTGTCTGCTGATGATAACCAAATATTTTATCAAGCCTCAGCTCTCTCTTTGGAGCAACAGCCTACAAGGGACTTCCATACTTACATCCATGACCAGAAACTCAACTTATTCAGAAACTCCATTCTATCTGTTCTGTCAAGTTTGTCCAATTGGATTTATTTCATCTCAGTTGATCATCTTCTTTCTCTTCATTTCTTTTTCCTGAAGTATCACTCTCTTTAATATACCTTTGCAGAACTTGTTCTCTTTGTCCAGAATGAGCTTCTCACAATCAGGTCCATCTGGTGAACCTCAAATGTAACCTTCTCTTAGCTTTCTGTGATCCAACAAGAGAGAATTGGCATGTCCTCCCCAGAGTTTCCAAAGAACTTCTGATTATAGTATTGTCATATGTTGCTATATTATGATACTATATTATGATGTATTATATTAAATTCCATTCTATTATAATTACTTTCTTTACTAGTAGACTGTTAGCTTCTTTGAGGAAAGATCTGTTTTCTATTCAACTGTGTATCTTTCGTATTTGAAAAAGTGGGAGGACATAGTAAAATCTCAAGAAACGATATAGATGAATGTAAAAGGAGTCATTAAATGACTGGAAGCACAAGGAGAAAGTGCATCCTCTGGGTCTGTTCTCCTGAGCCCCTGATGAAGAATTCAGAGAGTGCAGGGAAGGATACTTAGCCAAGTATTAAAATAGAGGCTGTGCTGGGGGCTGCAGGGCTGGAGCAGGTTTGTGCACAGGTGGACAGTGGCCGTGCTCGACTCTGCTGTGCTACCAGAATAGAGATACAAGCCTGTTTGATTGATGTGGGCCAACCTCACAGTCAGAGGAGACATCTCTGTCTCCTCTCGAGAGAAAGCGTGGCCTTCAGGTACGTCTCCTTTGTGAACATAATTTACAACCTGTGAGTAGTAGATGAGTCTCAGCCCTTGACCTGGATTCTGTCGGTACTGGTACATGGCGTTGTATTCCAAATTCTGTTTACACTCCACGGTCACATCCTATTCAGCCCCAGTGAGCAGGAATGCTTAGGCCTGGTAGATTTCAGCATCCACAGGTCTTGTGGGTAAGGATACAAATGTGGGGGGTAAGGCTTAGAAGGGAACCCCACGGTGTTGTAAGAAGGTGCTGGAGTGGGCGTCTGCACACTCAGGATAAGAATTTACCACCTGGGTGTTGGACTTACCTGCTCCCAGGAGACAAAAGGCAATGTAGCAGAGGGCCCTGCAGCCCATGGCAGGGACAGGATCTTTGTGACGCTCCAGACACAGACTCTGAGAGAGGCCAAGGGAAGGGGCTGGGGTTGAGGGCTCCCCCAGGCTCAATGTGCAGCTTTTGTCATTGCTATAAAATGGCTGACTGCCACAGGTGATTTTGTAGATGGGGAGACTGAAACTTAGAGAGATGAAGTCACTTGCATCTTCTCTTCTGCCTACAGAGCTCTTTATATCCCTTCTAAATGGACAGGATCTTGCATGGTGAGAAGACATAATCTCCCATTTCCTGGTCAGAGTCGCACTCTGAATGCCATGTGCCTGTGCACAAGCTGTGTTAAGAACAAGGAAAAGAAATACGTACAAGTTTCAGAGTCTATTACATGCCTGTCAACCTCTGTGTTTCCCACCAATATTGTTAAGTGGGGAATCTCCAAACACAAGAAGAGGTTAAGATGCTTTGTTGTTGTAAAATAGATCTAATCCTCTCCATCCTCTGTGTTTATTGATACAGTGGTATTTGATGCAGTAGTGAAGGAGCAGAGGCTGCTCCAGTAATTTCAGCAATAGCCAAGGGCCCTAAACCCACTGTCCCCTGGTGGCAGTGCATTAGAGCAGGGATATGGGAGATGGCCTGGGTTTGAGTCCTATCTGGGCCATTTGGCAGCTATGTAACCTTGGGCAAGTCTCTCACCCTCCTTTTGATGTGATTTTCTCATCAGTAAAATGGGTATAATGAGTCTCTACTTCTAAAGTTGTTGTGAATATTATATAAATAAAGATATTAAAACACTTCTTAACACAAAGAAGCACCATATTCCTGTTTGCTATTATTATTTTCTGGACCTGGCATTCTAATCCACAGATTTAGGAAGTTAATGTTTTGTTAAAGAAAATGAGACACATACTGACATAGGATTGCACCAGCTAACTAAAATGTCATTTCCCAGCACTGAGTTGAAATTTATATGAGTGTGAATTCATTGCATGGCATACTTTCGTCTCAAGAGTCTTAGATAAATGAAAATGTGATCGTAGATTAACTACTTCTTAATGGATGCTATTATTTTGGTAGATAAATGTTTGTTTCATTTTTATGTCTGAGGTTATCTGTAATAAAAGACACTTTCATGGTGAAACTTTTGCTATAATGTGGTGACTTCGAAACTGTTGCTGCCCACTCCTGGAAGAAAGGCGTGTGTCTGTGTGTGTGTGTGGAGGGGAGAGAGAGAGAGAGAGAGGGAGAAGGGAGAAGAAAAGAATGTAATCATTTAGAATGAGCATCATTAGAAAGTGCAGCATGTGCACAGAACTCTGAGAAAGAATCCTGCTGACGGGTTGCTTCCAATGACTGCGTTTAGGATTCAGGTTTTCAGTCAAATCTGCAAAGCTGAGCATCTCATCCTCATATGGGATCTCTTACCCTTGTTGTACCATGTGCCCCTTTGACAATCTGGCAAATCCTAAGGACCCCTTCTCAGAATAATGCTTTAAACCCATAAAATAGAATGCATAGTGTTACAAAGGAAACCACTTATTTTGAAATGTAGTTATAAAAATATTTTTTAAAAATTTATGATATATTAATATACATACATCTTTAAATTTCATTAAATAAAATATATCCTAGCTTCTGAAAACTGCCGTGATTTCAAAGTAGTGATGAAGTTAAATGATATTTACTCTACGTAACGTGATATGAAAATAACTGTGGCTTTCATTTCAACTGCAGTATATGCAAATATCTGTGATTTCCATTATTGACTTTGTCACAGGTACTGCTAACATTGCTGTGGTTTATTCACTACTTTCTATTGTGAACTAAATACTATATTTTAGTTAGAGATAAGTGAAAATAAAGATACATTTTTCGCATTCAAATTCATGGATTCCCTGAATGCCATCTATAGAAGAAGGTCCATTGGTCCCAGGTTAAAAATTTTTGCTTTAGAAGAGAATATGCCTCATGATGGAATCAGTGGACCTGAAACATTAGGAAGTTGACATATCCTTAGAGATAGTTTACCCACATGTGCAATCTCAGATTTTTCAAAGGAGTCCTGATTAAAAAATAAAAAAGGAAAAAAGATTTAAACCACTTCTTTAGACTGATTTACAGGCCCACATCTCCAATGAGAGCTACTTACTATGATTGTATTTGGTCCTGGGAACATGCACAATTTCTATAACTATGTTTCTGTATAGCACCTTCATTATGAGTCACCTTCATCCTCCTCCTCCTCATCAACATCCCCATCTCCTCATTATCATGATGTATATGTGATTCTCAAGGGGCACTATTGGAATAGAAAATGACAGGGACACAGTATGATAGAAATATACTTTCTTTCATGAAAGAGTGAGGTTTTATGCTAAGGAAACCTGCAATCAGAAAAAATATCCCCAAAATTGAATACCAAAAAGACCTACACTGTATATACTTTAAAATAATCCCTTACAATAGCATGTGTTGTTAATTCTGAGACACTTCAGATCTCACTGAATGGTAATATATATACTATTTTTGTTGACAGAATTTCAGACAATTCTAGTGGGTTCAAGATCCTTGATGCTTTCATTGTGAAGCAGTGTCAGGTTTCAGAGGTAGTTCAAAGGAGTAAACAATGAAAAAGTTTATATTCCTCACCACCCTTTCCCATTTTGCAAAAGATTCCACACTCTGCTCCCATTCCGTGCTTCTAATGCTGTCTTTCTTCATCTGGAATGCTTACATATTTTCAAAGAAACAATGAAAAGATAAGCCAAGAAAATAACTAAAATGGTTACCTAGAAGGGGAAAGAAGAAATCGGGTAAGGGAGACTGAGTTCCTATGGCAGGGACAGCTATGAGAAGCAGTCATGAAACCTTAATGAGTCTCTGGGTCTGGATCAACGGAATGTGCTGGGCCAGAGGATCAGGGTCCTCAGGAAAGACAGCTGACCCGCCTGTTATCCTTATTCCTGAAGGCACAGGTTTGCCAGGTGGGAAGTACAGAATTACACTTTTTAAATAAAGATTGTTAGAAATCTATCAAGCTCAGGGGGAAAAATGCATCCTGGGTCTTTCCTTTGCCAGATACCCTGCAAACCTAAGAATCTGAGCTCCCATCACACCTTCCTTCCCCTTCCTTGGGTTTCTTGTCCCCATAAGCTATTTTAAACAGTATGTTCTGCTCAGCTAGAACTGCCATTTACACATTTTTCCTTCTGAGTTATGATCTTCAAGTTGGTTTCTGTTAGTTCCTGTTCACCTAACACACCACTATTTCCTGAGCTGGGTCCACGATGAGTTTGTGTGCTAAGAAAAGCTCACATTCAGCACTGTGGAGTCACTGCTGGCACAGAAATACAGTGCTGAGTCTCCTGGCTCAGTGGACTTGATTTCCAGGCTGTAGCGTTCATCTTGGGGCCGTTCAACTGAGAACTGCTGATCAAACCCTTCTATTTTATCCGTAATCTCTCCATTCCTTATGTAAACCAAAAACTCAAACTCTCCTTCCAGCTTCCGGCGATACCAATAAACATGAATATGTGTTTTTATGGGGAAACAATCCATCTTTGCTTTCTGTTCCTTTCCTTTGACTAGATGTCCAGGCCTCTGGGTGACCTTAGTGTCCATGGAGCCTGTGGAGGAAAAAGACAAAAAGTGGAGAAAGGACCCAGGAGGGAGCCTGGTACCCAGCAGCCCCAGCAGCGAGTCCTGAAACTGGAATTGGACATGTTCACAACAGGAACTCACCTGCTCCCCAGAAAAAAAGGGCCACACAGCAGAGAAGTCTGTGGCACATGGCTGGCTCAGGGAAAGTAATGGCAGGTGGCCTTTTCTCTATGGCTTCCTCATACCCCATGAGCAACCTCCTTGTGACGTGGTCGTTTCCCATGGTCTTCACGGTTGCTGTGTGCCTGAGACTAAAACATTTCACAGGATGTGGTTGGACAGGAAGAGCGGGCGAAAATAACCGGTGTGAATTTTCAAACTGCTTTTATTTTCTTTTTCCCTGACTCTGTTCTTTCATTATTTTTTTTAATAAAATCACTTACACATCATTTATTTATTTGCTTTTTGAACCTGTTAATGTGCCTCCCCCACTCCTTCCTTCCATATCAGGAAATACATCATATAGCTTGGTGTATACCAATCATAAGTTTCACCTCACTTATAAAATCACATAGCAGCGACGTTACATTAAAAAATTAAATGTTAAACTATCCAAAACAATATCTATTACAAATATCCAATGCATCTAGGGGAACAATAAAATGAACATTCTTGCCTGAGCCAATAGCTTAGGAGAGAGATTATCACTGAGAATTTTTTAGCCCCTGTATTATTCTTCCAGATTTCATTGCCCTTTCTTCGCCACGTCCACGTAATCATAACCCTACAGCTGATATTTTTATCCACTTGGTTTTCATTATCGTTTTTAGATCTTATGTAAGAATCTGTAAATTATATATTTTTTAATGTTGTATGTCTTTGAAATTTATCTAACTGGAATCATTGGGTTCATATTTTTTTTCTGTGACATGTTCTTTTTCTATTCTGCATTATGTTTGTGATATTAATTCGCGTGGATTCGTATAAATTTAGATAATTCACTTTCATTATTATATAGGAAACCATTCTATTTGTTTGCCGAATTTATTAACCATTCTTAAATTAACTCACGCTTTTTTTTCTAGGTTTTCATGCTACTGCAGATAGGACTGCATTCTTGTACCTTTCTCTGCTAACCTAGGTGCAGGATTTTTTCTATTCCTGGGAATGTAAAGATTGAGACTTAGTGAAACCACATCAACTTTATATAATATGACAAAATGCTTTCCAAATTAACCAAGTTAAATAAATAGTCTCATTAGCATTTCATGAGTATTTTCAAATGTTCCACATCTAAGACTCAATTGGAATTTAATATCCTTTTAATTTTGCATGTCTATGAGGTTAAAATTGTATTTCGCTGCAGATTTTGTTTGAATTTTTATGATTGCTGTGGAGATGGAACATATTCCTACTATGCACAGGCCACTCCTGTTTTCTGTAAATCCCTCTTTGCCTGTCTTTTTTTTGGATGATTACTATTATTTATTTGTAACAGTGCTTGATATATTCTGGATACCAAACCTTAGTCAGTTATATGTGTTTCTAATATCTTTCCAATTTGTGGCTTGCGTTTTCACTCTTTGTAATCTCTTTTATTGAAATTTCTTAATTTAGTAGTTTATCATTTTTTTGGTGGGGTATGAATTTTTTAATTCTTTATAAGGCATACTCCCATGGCCCAAGCTCATAAAGATATATTCTCATATTATTTACCCAGACAGTAAACATTTTGAATGTTGCATTTACGCATTTAATCCACTTAGAATTTATTTTTGCTGCTGCTGTGTTTAATCTAATCTTTCCTTGTATGGATAACCACTTGTCCAAGAATAGATTATTTTATTTATCTATCTTTTTTTTGGTGGGAAGATTAGCCCTGAGCTAACATCCATGCCAGTCTTCCTCTATTTTGTATGTGGGATGACTCCACAGCATGGCTGATGAGTGGAGCATGTCAACGCTGGAGATCCGAAACTTTGAACCTGGGCCGAGGAAGTGGAGTGTGCAAAAATTTAACCACTTGGACAGAGGGCTGGCCCCCAAAATAGCTTATTTTATGTTATGTCATTCCCTTACACACCTGTAATGATGTCTCTATCATATATTAAGTACTTATATATAGGCATGGGCCTATTTTTAATCTATTGTTTTCCATTTGTGTGTTTTTTCCTTATCCTAAATAATAAAATAATTTAATGATTGGTAGGGCAAGTCACCTCACTTTGAACTTCTTCAATAATATGTTGCCTGTTTTTGTCCCTCTTTTGCACTTAGATACCAGATTTGTAGAGTCAAATTTCATGAAACAATATCTTTTGTGATTTTGTTTAGTGCTGCATTGAATTTACAGATGATGTTTGCAGAAATTAGAATACTCTTACCAGTGAGTTTACTTATTCATGATCATGGGATACATCTCAACTTATTTCAGATGTTCAAAATGTCTTCCTCTAAAATTTTAATAATTTTCCACATTAAAGTCTTGCTTATCTTCTAATAGGTTTGTTTTTAGGTGTTTTATATTTTATGTTACTATTTGTAAATGGTCTCTCTCTTTTTAAAACGTATCTTTTAACTGCTGCTAGTATATAGAAATAAAACTGATTCCTTATATTTGTGTTGAATTCTGTAAACTTATTAAATTTTGTTATTAATAATGCAAAGCTTCTAAAGATTCCTTAGAGTCTTTCTTTAAACTTTTCATCTGTCAATAATCACTCTTTGCCCTTCCTTTCGCATTCTCACCCTTTTTTTCTTGTTCCACTGACTAGAAACTCAGCACAAAGTGGAATAGAAATTGTGGTGACATTTATTTGCTTATTTATCAATTATATTTGAATCAGACAATTACAGGTACTGGATATGTGGTAAATGCACGGGGCTTACAAAGGGTAAGGTTGGATCCTGCTATGACCAATTGGCCTCCCAGGATATCTGCAAATCATTCTCCCAACCAATGTCTAACGTATCTCACCTGAGGGACCCGCAGGATCTAAGAACTTCTCTCAGGTGAAGGAAGAGCTGAGCCTGCTCTTTATTCTCCAGGGGTATTTTACAGAAAGACCCACATCACCTCTTAGTGGCCAAAGGGGCAAATTCATCAAATGCCCTCTGATCTCTCACTGCCTTCACCTTCCAGGTGAATGGGGTCTGAGTGGGGATTTGCTAGCTCCAACCTGTGAAGCAGCATCCAGACACCTCAAGTAT
Organism: Equus asinus; assembly: GCF_041296235.1. Lineage (NCBI taxonomy): Eukaryota > Metazoa > Chordata > Mammalia > Perissodactyla > Equidae > Equus > Equus asinus. The sequence goes on along the minus strand of NC_091790.1, from coordinate 195,522,741 downwards.
CAGAGAGGAATTAGGAAATAAGCAGTCCTTGCTGTGATAACCTGCGCGTGCTGCTTAGAATCTTCGGGAGTAATTAGTTACATCAACACTCAGTCATTAATGTAATATTGGTTGATAGTTTATGAATATAATTTGCCTTCTCAATCTTTTCTAGCCACTGTTCAAGGTGAGGGTGCTCCTCAAATCTCTGTCCTAGGTTCTCTGCCCTTTTCTTGGTGTGTTCTATGATCAAGGGATCATAAGCACTTTCATTCTTCCAATTTTGCTGAATGTCCCAACATTTCACCTCTCATCCACATCCACTTTCTGAGTCTATGACTTGTACATGCCACTGCTTTCTGCTCATTTCCAGTCAAATTTCTACCTGAAAGATACCCCTACTATCAAATAAATCATGGTCTTCCCACTTGGTCCTCCGAATCCATCTGGCTGTGGTAGTCTTCTTCAATCTGCCCTGTCTGTTGCCTCTCGTGTCTAATCAATTACCAAGTCCTTTGACTTTACTTCCAAAACGACTTCTAAATCTCTCATTTCCAAGTGTTTCTGTCACCACCATCCTCACCCTAGCTATGCTTTCACCTGCCTGGGCCAATGCATTGGCTCTCTCTCTGCGTCAGCTCTTTTCACACTGACTGTGATTTTTTCACGCTGTAGCCAGGCCATTTAATAAAACATGCATGTGCACACACACACACACACACCCCTACACCAACAACAAACACTAATCTGATTGCTACAGAAGTCAAATTCTTTAACCTCAATGTCAGGGCAAGGACTATACGAGATCTCTCTGTACTTTCCACTTAATGTAGCTCTGAACCTAAAACTGCTCTAAAAAATAAAGTTTATTAAAAAACTTCTGAGTCCTTTTGCATTTTATGTTAAATTCCATATCATATACTGTGAGTTATAAGGTCAGGAAGGGTCTGATGTTTGCCTACCTCTCTCCAGTCTCACCTTGTGCTCACTCCCTTCCTCCTGCCTCCTCACTACATCTTTCCACTCATTAAGCACACTAATTTCTTTCCTGCCTGAAAAGTTTTGCACTGGATCTTCCATCTTTCTTAAATGCTTATTAGTTCATTATCCCAAGCACTATTTAATTATCTCCAGTTCATCTTTATGATGTCATCTCAAACATGATGTCAACTAAGAAACCTGTTCCCTGTGTCATAAGCAGTGGCAGCTGGATTCAGCGTCACTCAATGCCCTGGCTGTGCCTCACTGATACAAGGGCAGAGACACTGGATCCCAACAAATATTCTCTCCCATGAGTTTAATAGACATAGAGATGGAAAGTAGTGGTAGAGGATCTTTATGGAGAATTTTAGAAAGAAGACTTCTGAGTTCCTGTAGCTTAGAAATATGAGACTAAGATTTTTGTTCTTACTCAGCCGCAGTTGATGGTCTCTTCTCTCATCCCTCTGAGCTCCTCCAGCATCTGTGCCAACAATTCCCTTTAATATGGAAGTTAGTGTCTTAAGGAGCCCTTTTCTCCTTTATCAGGTTTGCTTTCCTTTTATTTATTTTTAGCCTTATTGAGGTAGAACTAATGCACACACAGCTGCACATATTTAATGTACAGAATTTGATGAGTTTGGAGATATGCCTACACCCCTGAAACCATCACCACAATCCAAGTAATAGACATATCGTTCCCTCCCAAAGTTTCCTGGTGTCCCTTTGTTTTGTTGTGTTTTTGCTTTTTTTGCAGTAAGACCACTTAACATGAGATCTACCCTCTTAACAACTTTTCAAGTGCACAGCACAGTATTGTTATCCAAAGGCACTACGTTGTACAGCTATGTCTTACAGCAGATCTCTAGAAAGTATTCATCCTGCATAACTGAAACTTTACATCAATTGAACAACTCTTCATTTCCTCTTCGCTATAGGCCCTGGCATCCTGCCTTCTAGTTTTTGTTTCTATGCATCTGGCTACTTTAGATATTTCATAGAAGTGGATTCATGCAGCATTTATCTTTCTATGACTGGGTTGTTTCACCTAGCATGTCCTCCAGGTTCATCCATGTTGTCGCAAATGACAAGATTTTCTTCTTTTTTAAGGCTGAATAATATTCTACTATATGCACATACTACATTTTCTTTATCCACTTATCTGTTGATGGTGCTGTTTCCATGTTTTGGCAATTGTGGAATAATTCTGCAATTAGCATGAGAGTTCAGACACGTCTTCAAGATCATGATTTTAATTATTTTAGATATTTACCCAGAAGTGGGATTGCTGGGTCATATGTTAGTTCTATTTTTGACTGTTTGGGGAACTCCATGCTGATTTCCATAGCAGCTGCACCATTTTACATTCCCAACAGCAGTGTGTGAGGGCTCCAATTTCTCCACATCCTCACCAATGCTTGTTATCTTTTGTTTTTGTGGTAATAGCCATCCTAACTGAAGTGAGGTGATATCTCATCTTGGTTTTGATTTGTTTTTTCCTGATGATTAATGACGTTGAGTAGCTTTTCATGAACCGTTCATCCGTTTGCACATTTTCTTTGGAGAAATGCCTGTTCAAGTCCTTTGTCAATTTTTAAGTCAGATTATTTGTTTTTTGCTATTGAGTCATAGAAATTTCTTATATTATTTTGGATATTAACACCTATATGGTTTGCACATATTTTCTCCAATCCCAGGAAAATCTATAGTAATTAAAATAGTATGGTACTCACATAAAGACAGACATATACACCAGTGGAACAGAATAGAGAGCCCAGAAATAAACTCAATTAAAAAAGGTCAACTGATCTTTAACACGGTTGTGTCAGTGTGGAAAGGACAGTCTCTTTAACAAATGGTGTTGGAAAAACTGGATATCCATATGCGAAGGAATGAAATTGGACTCTTTTCTTCTACCACACACAGAAATCAACCCAAAATAGATTAAAAACTTAAATATAAGGGGCTGGCCTGGTGGCTTAGCGGTTAAGCACTCACGTTCACATTTGGCGGCCAGGGTTTGCTGGTTCAGATCCCGAGTGCGGACATGGCACTGCTTGTCAAGCCATGCTGTGGTAGGCGTCCCACATATAAAGTAGAGGAAGATGGGCACGGATGTTAGCTCAGGGCCAGTCTTCCTCAGAAAAAAGAGGAGGATTGGTAGCAGTCAGCTCAAGGCTCATCTTCCTCAAACAACAACAACAACAAAACCCCTTAAATATAAGATCTGAAACTGGAAAACTCCTAGAAGAAAATGGAGGGAAAACGCTTCTGGAATTTAGTCTTGACAATGAGTTTTTGGATATCATCTAAAAGCACAGGCAACAAATGCAAAAACAGATGTGTGGGACTACGACGTTTTAGACCAATAAGAAACTTAAAACCACCTAAGGGATTTTCTACTGGATTTCAATTTCTATGCAAGACATAATAAAATAACATTCACTTATCGTATCCTCAGGTTTCAGCCCTCTGGTTGTGAGAGCAGATCTTTTAACCTGAGACATCTTTATCCCCAACTCTTTTGGGACAGTGGACCCAATAGTTTTATACTCACAACCAAGTGTCTGCTTCAAAAGTGCATGGTATTTTGATCTTATTCATGAGCATTCTGAAGTAGAAACAAAATGACAAAGTTATAATCATAATTCCATTAATTATTTGAAGTGGGTTTATTTTATAAGACTTTATTCTTTCATAAGGACTACAAATAGATTCCACGTAAATAAATTAGACCTAGATTTTTGATAGGATCTTTTGCAGCCTTTTTTACCTTATATTTTGTTACAAGGAGAAAGTAATGTTTCTGGTAAAAGGACACAAGGATCTTGATCTAAATATTTAGAAATAATGCTTAATGGTGTTTTTCACAGCTTTTCTTAAAAGGAGGATAATCATTAAATATATGATGTCAGGGGCTTCAAATTCTCGAGGGAGTATTTGATCAAGAGTTGCCTGCAGTAAATTAGCCACAACCGAATTTTGCTAGGAAAAGCAAAGAATCTTAACTGTTTTTTTAAAAGGGTACCAGAGAGTAGATTACAAATAAAAGACTCAAATATATGTAGAGTATTTGAAATTGACTATCAGTCAAAAGCAGTCAGACGGCTTTCCATATTCCAGAATGGAAACATAGCTACAGTGGTGTGAAGTCATAAAGCGGCTAATCAAACGATCACCTTCAGACACCTGAGATGTAGTATGTCCTGTGCAACTGGGTTGAGACTCCTGTAAACTAGTTCAGGAAATTACTTTTGTGGAATGTTGAATTACAATGACTGTTGAGTCACAGCATTGCAAATGTCTTATGTGTAAGGCAGGGTATTGAGTAAGAAATGGACACTCAGAATTGGAATATGCAAGGATATGGAAGAAGTAAAGGACTCTAACTCCCTCAAAGCCTCTGAAATTCTCCCCTTGGCATCTCCATTACTAGAGAATACTGTGCCTCTGTTGAGAGTGTGTGTGTATGTGTGTGTTGGGGAGCTGGAGATAAGAGACCATCTCTTACTCCATTCATCACTGGCTCTCAAAGGTTAACTTGATTTCAAATACAACGTAGACCATAGACTAGAATGTAGACTCAGAGGGTGAAAAGAAAGTAGTATACTTAACAAGAACTGCTCATTTATACCATGGAAAATTTGGAGGAAATGTAGAATTTTGTTTCGATTGTCTTAGTCGAGGAGGACAGGACAGACATTTGGATCAGATCATACTTACTTCTATTGATATATTCCCCTAAAATATACTATTAGATACATAGACTACTGTGTATCTAACAGTGAGCTGGATTGGAAAAGGCCAGTGTGGACACAGCATCCATTCATGTTAATTGATACTGCAATACTATGAAGTTTAATGTAAAGGAGGGAAATCAATGACTGCTTGACATAGGGATGTGATCACCTTCTCAACGTGTTTTATGCCAGAGCCAAAAATGCTCCTCTCTTTTCCTTGCCATTGGTGAAGGAAGCAGTGCGACATTTAAAAAAGTATTTTCCTAGCTCTCTTCTCCAGGCTGAAAATGCTGACAGAGTAGGGAGCTACAATTAAAATGGGTCTCTGGTTTCAGTGGCAATGAACATAGTTTGAGGTGACTGACCCCAGGGCGGGTATTTAATCACCAGTAACAACATGGACCTGGTCATCATGTGGATATAACGTGGCAGCTCGTCCATTGCTGAACTGGTTCCCATCTTAGTCTGTTCAGTTCCACTTTGTTCGGGGGCAAGGTCTTCCTTCCACGCTTTCATTTTCACACTTAGAGTCTAAGCCCTTACTCCCTGATTCTCACTACACAGTGCTCTTCATTCTCCTCTTTCGCAGATTCTAATCCTTTTGGTTCATTTTATTTTTTCTCTTTTTTGATCTCATAGGCTTTGGTTTATCTTAATCTTTAGTTCATCACTCATAGGCATTTTTTGTGGATGCATGGTTATTTATTTATTTAAAAATATAATAGGTACTTGAAAAACTTCTCTCTCCCTCATGAAACAATACTCAAGATAGATCTTGACAATATTTAAATTTGACAATATGGTTCTCATCTCATCTCGTACCACTATCTATCCAAGTCACATATTAGACACTATCCTGAACTTGAGTCATCATCATTCCTTTCCAGTGTGTGTTGGGAAATGTTTGACAATCAGCTCTCTAGCAGAAAATAAAACAAGCCTCAATTCACTGTGTCTGCTGTTAACCATGGTGTAAATATTCCCACTATGGCTGATTTCAAGCTACCCAACATGATGTCTTTGAAATTGGAATTCAGAAAGATGTGTACCGTTGGCTCTCAAGAGCTGGTAAAAGTCACTTCCAGCAACAACTATATCTTGCTTTCCTTTTAATATAGTTTTATCTAATGTATTTGTAGTCATGAAAATTATTTCCTTGATTTATTTTCTTTTAGCTTTATAAAAGTGCATCATGCTTTACATAATCTTTGCAGTGTTTCTGCATTCGATATTGTATTGGTGAGATTTACCTATAACATCGCTCATCACTGGAGTTCATTGATTTTGACTGATGTATATATCGTTTTCCATCCTATGAATATGCCGTCGTTTATTCATTTACTCTCTTGTCAATGTATATGTGGCTGTATTCCACGTTTTGCTAGGGTGAATAGTGCTGCTAAGGACGTTTTGTTTTTCTGTCTTCTGATGTGTATATGTAAGAGCTTCTCCTGATATAAACCCAGGAGTGGAATTGCTGGGTCATGGAATACATAAATGATGAACTGTATGAGATAATGCCAAACTCTTTCCAAATTATGTGTATCACTTTTGTTCACACAATCTTTTGGCTCCATACCCTCTCTAATAGTTTATATTTCCAAGCATTTTATATTGCTAGTCAAATAGATATAAAGTTACATCTTGCTTCACATTTTTCTGGTCACCAGTAAAGTTAAATATCTCCTCAAATGTCTATTGGTCCTAGATGTTTCTTTTACTAAATGTATATTAATATCTTTTGCTTATTTTTAATTGAGTCATACAAGATTTGTGTTCAATGTAACGCTTTGGTTTTTCCTGGAAAAGGATTTATCTGAAGGGCTTACACTAACTGCTCCACTTATTATCTCCAGGCTTCTGACAGAATTTCTAGCTCTGTAGATAAGCCATGTTGCCTGAAGTCTTTCTTATTTGCCCCCTCTGCCTTCTCTGCCCTTTGATGCATTTGTCACACGCCTGCTCAAGCAACACTTTCTCTATGAAGGTTTGGTATGCTGTGTACCTAGGTATAAAGAGTGCACACCTTCTTTTGCTCCCAGTCTTTCCTTGTTCACTCATCAATGAAAACACTGTATCTTGCACATCATCGCATTCTTTCCTGAGTGAATATCTCTGCTTGGCTGCCTTATGATTCTCTTTATCTTGAGGGTCTAGAATGGTGACAAGACAGTACTGAATAGTCTTAGAGAGCCAAATGCCAAAGTTCATTATAGAAAATACACAGTGTCTTATAGAAGTGTTTTGATCCACCTAGAGGATTATGAGTAGATTTATAAGAACATATGACTGACATATAGGAGAGTCAGGAAAAAATACAGGTTTATAATTTTCAGTTCAGGGAACTTTCCACACTAGTTGACCGCTTTACAGGTCCAGCCCCATTCCCGTTTTCATTCACAAACACTGCACCTTCTCCACACTCCACACTCAGATATTCTCTCTGTCTCTTTCTCTACACACACCCTCACAGATGTCTCAGCCAGAGAAGCTGTGGTTTTCCTCTCTCTACGTCTCCTTCCACAGAGCTCCATGGGTTTAGGGGGATGGAGAAGAGGGGGCTCTTGCAAAGGTTCTTGTTTAGGTAGCTGATGTCTGCCCAGCGCTGTGTCACTAGCATCACAGAAGTAGAGGCTGCTGTCTGCAGGATGCTCTGTTGTCACCGTCAGAGTTGAAACTGTTAGATTGGGATGGTTGATGGGAAATCTGGCCTTGGTAAACCTTGTTCATATGTGGGGCTGGAGCCCTGATTAGAGATTGCAGTCAGTGTGAGGCCCTGTTTTGGCAACTGATGATATCAAAGCATTACTGTGGCCTGAAGGTCCACTGAACAGCACTCGATCTCCACGGAGCTTCCGTTCTTTTTTTTTTAATTAATTAATTAATTTTTAATTTTTTTTTAAAGATTTTATTTTTTTCCTTTTTCTCTCCAAAGCCCGCCAGTATGTAGTTGTATATTCTTAATCGTGGGTCCTTCTAGTTGTGGCATGTGGGACGCTGCCTCAGCATGGCTCGATGAGCACTGCCATGTCTGCGCCCAGGATTCGAACCAATGAAACACTGGGCTGCCTGCAGCGGAGCACACAGACTTAACCACTTAGCCCCGGGCCGGCCCCTGGAGCTTCCATTCTTACAGATAATCCTGCGTGGATGTTGAGAGACGAGAACACCAAGCCCAGAGCCTGCTGAAACAGAGATCAAAGAGATGAAAGAGGCCAGCAGGACCAGTCAGACATGACCACAGACAGAACTCACAGCCTCCTTCCCTCACCTTTCTCCCAACTCCCAGAGAAATCTGGTTTGTTTTCTGAAGTCTTCCTGTCAGACTCCCTAGAATCATAATTCCCTATCTCCCCTGCCTGATGACTTCTCACCTCACCCTTTACACCTCCAGAGGGTGTAGATGTCCCCTCTCATTTTGATCAGCATAAAAAATTCACAAAGTTTGGCTACCACATCACTCATGCCAACACACACGCACATTCGCCCAAACTACTGATATAATAAGGCTCATACTGGGCCCCAGAAGCAGCAGAAGCATCCGCATCTTCAGGGTTTGGTCTCACACCACCCCCTCTCAAAAAAGGTATGACTATGCTCTTCTTTCTTCCTTTCTCCACCCCTAGAAGGATGGATGACTGCTTACATAATCCTGAGTGACAAATAAAAATGGCAAGCAATAGGATATATTGGAGAATATGAGGAAGCCATTTGGTGTAAACCTAATTCGGCCAGACCTTGTCTTTCCAAAAGGGCCTGACCGAGGCCGTTGAGCATGCATTGTATATCTGCTTTAGATATTCCCTATGGAAAGAGCAAAGACCCTTGAGATAAAGGTGCAACTTCCCTCCCCCTCCCAACTTTGGCATTTCCTTAAGGATTAAGCATCTTTCCTTAGGCTAGAAACTGATTGCCGCGCTCACCTGTGACCGCCCAGCTCCAGACAATCGACTTGCCTCCTGCTATGCCCACCAAGATAGCAGACCCACTACCTGCTGTGTCCATCGAGCACTGTGCCGACAGGGCAATCTTGTGACTATTGTGGGAAGGACATTTCAATCATATGTGAAATGTCCTGTTTGGTGGTATATAACCACTCTATATATCTCACTTCTTTGGTGCGCTTTCTTCCCTCGGGAAGAAAGGCCCCGGGCCATGGTCCTCAGATTTCAGCTCAGAATAAACTCACCCAAATTTTCATTTACAGATTGGTTATGGATTATTTTCATCGACACTAAGGATGCTGTAATCTGCCCCCTTGTGGTGATCCTTGCAGTGATGCAGAATCTATTGCTCTTTCTATCAAAGAACCATACATCCATTCCTGAAAGGGGCCTGGAAAATGTTCTAATTCAGCTCCTAATTTTATACAAGATACACCGAGAACTAGATCATTGAAATGACTGAAACAAGTTTATAGCCTTATATAAGGAAAGGGGTGTATGTTTGTGTGGTAAATAGCATTAAGAGTCAGGTCTTTACTTCTGTGCCATATCCTCAAAGTAACCAATTGCAGAGTAAGCCCTGACAGTTGGATTATTTTCTTTGTCATGTTAAGTACCTGACTTAAACTTTGATTGCTGAGGCATCCACTTCAAAGAGGCATCCACCTCAAAGATGGCTCTATAAGACACTGGATCCCTCTTTGAGAAATTGAGCAGAAAAGCATTTCATTAGCATTCCTGGCTCATCTGACTTCTTATTTCTGAAGGTCAACCGTGAATTTCAGACCTTCCTCCAGGAGGGGCAGATAATCCTAAATATGATGTCCTTTCCTTGGACTGCATCTCCTTGGCCTCTTTCCATGACCAAGTATTTCGGGTCCTGGATGATGCTGGCATTTGTGGCACCTCAGAAAAGAAAAGATTGCACGAGATAGAGTCATAATGGAAGAGGAAGTGAGTGCCTTACAGTGAAAGAAGCCCAGGCAAGCTCAAACATCTTTGAAGTCTCCTTTGTTCATTTAAAAATTCACATGAATTTTGCTTTTTACTCCCTAATGCAGGTCTCTGTTTTCATTTGAATGTCAATTCCTTTCACAAAATCTTTGGGCAACACAGAGGTCCAGGGCATATTTAGGACCCAGCTTTCTCTATAACCACAGACAAAGCCCGGTGATGCTGATCCACTAGCCCAGAACTCACCTGTCCCCAGGAGCCAGATGAGCACCCAGCAGAGGAGTCTACTGTCCATGGCGGAGTTGGGCATGAAGGGGAGCCCACAGGCAGGGCCCAGGAAGGTGCTGCCTCCCATGAGGCAGGTCTTACTGTGAGGTCACCATTTCCAGAGGATCCTGTTGTCTCTAGAACTGATCTTGTACATCAATTGACTGGGACATCCTTTTTTCTTAACTATACTTACAAATTGGCTTAACACGTTAGTGCGGGGTAGAGCGTTGTGCAGGAAAAGTTGAGAGATGAGTACTTTCATTATTCATCCTTAATTTCTGTAACATTAAATTTGACCACTTCCTTCTCCACTGTTTATCTTTTATTTCTTTATTTTCCATTCCTTGGCTCATATGATGTTTCCATTTTCTGTTGCTGAGTAGAGGTAGTGACCAGATGTGATATCTAGGGACACATGTTGAGAGACAGGGAAGTGGAGAGCAGGATTGCTGGGGAAAAATTTAGAGACTTGAAAAGATTTGACTCAGTTTCCTTCTTTCCTCCTTCACCACAGCAAAGCAGGGTTTCAAGCATTTTGAAGGAACCTTATTTTATAGTTTATAATTGACTTTTTTTGTCTTTTGTTATTGTACTTGAATTTTTGATATAAGTAATTAAAAGAACAACCGTTAGAAAAACTATGGGCTCTTCCTCTCACCTCGTGTCTCCTGATTCTGTTTATGTGTCTGTGTTATTCTCTTTAAAATCATGGATGAGATACCTGTGTTTAAAGGATCTTCCCTCCTTCTATTCTTCTGTCCTTCTCTTCCACTCTGTGGCATGGAACAAAAATTCTGAGAAACCCTACTTTGTCCCAGGCATAGTGAGAGGAAGATACAAAGAAGAATAAGGCAGTACCAAATGTTAACTCAGTTTCAAATACAACACACTCCACAGAGAAGGATATAGACTTTGAGAAGAAAAAGAGAGTATTACAGTTAAAAAGAATTGTTCATTTATATCATGAATAATTTTGAGGAAATGTTGTAGAATTTTATTTGGAAAGTCCTGGTCAAAGGAGGACAGGACACCAATTTGGATCAGATTACATTCAGAGCTATTGCCGTATTCCCCTAAAATAAGACATGTGGGCATCAAGCTGTGTCTCTCACAGTCAGCTGGGTGAGAAAAGGCAAGTGTGGACACAGCATCCATCCATGCTAACTGACACTGTAATAGTGTGAAGCCTAATATAGAGGAGGGAAACAAATGACTGCTGGAGATAGGGATGTGATCGCTTTCTATGTTTCATGCCAGAACCCAAAATGCTCTTCTCTTGTCCTTGCCATTGGTGAAGGGAGCAGTGGGATATTTAAAAAGTGTTCTCCTAGCTCTCTTCTCCAGGCTGAAAATGCTGATAGAGTAGGGGGCTACAATTAAAATGAGTCCCTGGTTTCAGTGGCAATGAACACAGTCTGAGGCGACTGACCCCAGATGGAGTATTTAATCACCAGTAAGAACGTGGACACGGTCTTCGTGTGGATATAATGCGGCAGCAAGTCCAATGCTGAATTGGCTCCCATCTTCGCCTGTTCAGTTCTACTCGGGTCTGGGGAAAGGTCTTGTTTCCACGCCTTCATTTTCACACTTGGTGCCTAAGCCCTCACACCCTGGTTCTCACTACACAAAGTTCTTCAGTCTCCTCTTTCACAAACTCTAATCCCTTCTGTCACTTTATTTTTTCTCATTTTTGATATTATATACACGGGATTTGATTCATCTTAACCCTTGGTTCATCAGACCCACTCATTGTTCGTGGATGCATGGTTATTTATTTATTTAAAAATGTAGCAGTTACCTGTGAAACATTCTCTCCCTCTCGCCCAACAATACTCAAGCTAGACCTTGACAATACTTAAATTTAGCAATGCGGTTCTCTCCCATCCCATCTCCTACCACCCCCTTCCCAGTCCCACGTTAAACACTTTCCGAACTTGAGTCAGCCTCATTTCTTATAACTATGTGTGGGTAAATGTTTGACAACAAACTCTCTGGAAGAAAATAAAACAAGCCCTGATTTGCTGTGTCTGCTGTTAGTTGTGGTGTCAATACTCTCACTATGGCTGATTTCAAGCTACCTACATGATGTCTTTGAAATTGGAGTTCAGAAAGATGTGTACAAGTAAGACTCAAGAGCTGGTAAAAGCCAGTTCCAGCAACAACTCTTTCTTGTTTCCTTTCAATATAACTTTATGTAATTTATACTTAATTGTGAAAATTATTTTCTTGAATATTATTAGCTTTATAAAAAACGTATCATGCTTTACATAATATTATCGAGGTTTTTGCATTTTGTATTATATTGGTAAGATTCACCTATAACATTGCTCAACACTGGAGTTCATTCATTTTCTTTTCTTTCTTTCTTTCTTTTTTTTTTTTTTGAGGAAGATTATCCCTGAGCTAACTGCTGGCAATCCTCCTCTTTTTGCTGAGGAAGACTGGCCCTGAGCTAACATCTGTGCCCATCTTCCTCTGCTTTATACGTGGGACGCCTACCACAGCATGGTGTGCGAAGCGGTGCCATGTCTGCAACCCAGGATCCGAATCGGTGAACCCCGGGCAGCCGAAGCAGAACGTGCGCACTTAACCGCTGCACCACCGGGCTGGCTCCTCATTCATTTTCACAGAGGTACATATAGTTTTCCATCATGAGTATACCACCGTTTAAGCATTTAGTCTCTTTTCAATGCATATGTGGCTCCGTTCTATGTCTTGCTGTTACGAACAGTGCTGAAAGAATATTTTTGTTTTCGTGTCTTCTGATGTGCATATGTAAGAGCTTACCCTGATGTAAACGTAGGAGTGGAATTGCTGGGTCTTGGAATACAGGAATGATCAACTATATGAGATAATACCAAACTCTTTCTGAATTTTTTGTATCGTTAAAGCTCCCACAGTAATCCCGTGGCTCCATGACCCTGATGAACAGATTCTATTTCCAAGCTTTCTATATCGCTGCACATTTTCCAGATCATCAGTGAATTTAATTGTCTCCTCATATATTTATTGGTCATAGGTGTTTCTTCTATTAAATATGTTAATATCTTTTACTAATTTTTTGATAGTCATATGAGATTTGTGTTCAGTATCATTTTTTGGTTCTTCCTAGGAAAGGGTTTTTCTGACAGGCTCACATTCACTGCTCTACCTATTATCTTCTGGCTTCTGACAGAACTTTCTAGTTCTGTTGACATCCATGTTGTCTGAAGTCTTTCTTATATGCTCCCTCTGCATTCTCTTCCCTTTGACACATTTCTCGAGATCCAGCTCAACAACACCCACTCTGTGAAGGTTTTGTGTGCTCTGTACCTAGGTAAAGAGAGTGCCCATCTTCCTTTGTATCCAGTCTTACACTGTTCATTCATCTATGAAAACACTACATATAGCATATCATCAAATCCTTTCATGAGTGAATATCTCTGGATGCCTTAAAATTCTCTTTACCTTGAGGATCTAGGATGGAGACAAGACAGTTCTGAATAGGCTTGGAGATCCAACTGCCAAGGTGTTATAGAAAATACACAGTGTCTTATACAAGCGTTGGAGATCTACCTAGAGGAGTATGTATGGATTTATCTAAGAACATATGATTAACATACAGCTGAGTCAGAAAAATTCCAAGTTTATAATCTTCAGCCCAGGGACCTTTCCATGTCATTGGCTGCTTTATGGACCCAGTTCCATTCTATTTGTCTAGCTTGCAAACACACCACTTCTCCACATTCCACACTCAGATATTTTTTTCTTTCTCTTTTTTTATACGCACACACACACAAACACACATACACACACAGACTCACAGATGTCTTAAAGGGAAGCTGTGGTTTTCCTCTCTCTACACCTCATTCCACAGGGCTCCAGGGGTTTGGTGGGGTGAGAAAGAGGGGGCTGCTGCAGAGGATCTTGTTTGGGTCTCTGAGATCTGCCCAGCACTGTGTCACTAGCACTGCAGAAGTAGAGGCCGCTGTCAGCAGGATGCACACTCATCACCGTCAGAGTTGAAAATGTTCGGTTGAGATGGTTGATGGGAAATTTGACCCTGGTAAAACCTTGTTCATATGTGATGCTGGAGTTGTCATTTGAAGCTACCATCAGTGTGAGGCCCTGTTTCGGCAACTGACGATACCAAAACATAGTTTGGGCCTGAAAGTCCATTGCTCGGCACTCGATCTTCACAGAGGTTCCATTCATACAGATAGCCTTGCTTGGATGTTGAGAGACGAGAGCACCAAGTCCTAAACCTGCTGAAACAGAGGTCAAAGAGATGAACGAGGCCAGCAGAACCAGTCAGACATGTCCACAGCCAGAGAACCCACAGCCTCCCTCCCTCACCTTTTTCCCAGCTCCCAGACAATCCTGTTTGTTTTGTAAAATCTTCTCAGACTTCCTAGAATCATCATCCCCCATCTCTCCTGACTGGTGACTTCTCACCGTACCCTTTACATCCCCAGGGGTATGGATGTTCCCTCTCATTGTAATCAGCAGAAAGTATCCACAATCTCCAGCTATCACCTCACTCACGGCAACACCCATGCACAACCGCCCAAGCTAATGAAATATATAAAAAGGCTCATACTGGGGCTCAGAAGCAGCAGAAGCATCAGCATCTTCAGGGGTTGACCTCACACCACACCTGTCTCAAGAGAGTTGTGACCCTGCTCTTCATTCTTCCTTCCTCCTCCCTTAGAAGGATGGATGACTGCTTACATGATCCTGAGAATGCTCTAATCTGCCCCCTGGTGGTGACCTTTGCCAATGATGTAGGATCCATTACTCTTTCTGACTATCAAAGAACTAACTGTATATATGCTGCTGAAAGGGACCTCAAAAATGTTCAGGTCAACTCCTAATTTTACAGAAGATACACTGAGATCTAGATCACTGAAATGACTGAAACAAGTTTCTTAGCCTTACAAAAGGAAAGGGGAATATGTTTGTGTCGTAAATGGCATTAGAGTCAGTTCTTTACTTCTGTGCCACATCCTCGAATTAACCAAGTACAGTGTAAGCCCTGATAGTTGGATTTTCTTTTTTGTCATGTAAGTGCCTGACTTAAGCTTTGATTGCCAAGGCATTCACTTCAAAGAGGCATCCACTTCAAAAATGGCGATCTCAAATATTCACATTGCCAGCCATATAACTAGATACAGAGCCGGGCCCCCTCCCTTCAGTCCTCCAGCCCAGGCTCCTTTGTTTTAAAGATCTTGATTCATTATGATAACTGACCACTTGGGCCACTTATTTTTTGTTTTCCCACACTTTAAATTGCTGCTCTTATGTTTTAAATTCACCAATATGGAGTGAGTCCAAAAAACACGAGGCCTCCACCCTCAACCCCAGTGAAAACAGGATCCCAGGCCCTTGCATGCTTTCTCTACTTGAGATCTGGCTGTGTAGCCCCAGCTGTGCCATGTAATTTCTAGGACCTGTAAGTAATAAATTTTTTCCTAGGACGTTCCTAATGGTTATTGCTGAGGGCATCTTGAAATACTGATAATAACCACAGGGCTTGTCCAGCCACGACATTGGTTATTCATAGGCTGAGACAAGCACACAACACCAAGACAACTCATGGAGGTTTATCACCAGAATTATGGGTGGGCATAAGAAGTCCTAGGCTAGAAGTTCAATATTTTTTTATATTAATGATTAGGATACATCCTCATCTTCCAAATGAGCAATTTATTTCACAACTATGTCATGAGAGTCCCCCCTTATTGGTGGACTTAATTCTAAACATGGCTATCTATTATAATCTATATGTCTTCATGTAAAGCACTGTGGAGGCCATGAGGATAATTTATTTATAGCTCTTTCACCATGATGCAGGTCATAAGTTATGTATTGGCTAACGGAAATAGCTTCTAGGAGATTTGAGGTTTTACTTCTGCTTTGAACATGATGGGATATTTGTTTTAAATGTCTTACTCTTGGAAATGCATAGCAATTTCAGAGAGACTGAAGGTTTTTTTCCCCAAAGCATTACGCTTTCATTTTTCTATCAACCTCCCAGTTGTGCCTTCACTCAATATCTAGTTCTTTTTATCTGGAGTGGGTAACTAAGAAAAGTGGGATTGGGACTTGATCCATCAAATTATGTTTGTCCTATAGTGACACAGATTTTAATCATAGGAAGTATAATTATTGCATACTAAATATTATGGTGTACATAAGACTAATATACGGATTAAATGTCATCTTACAAGCTCCTGTGACTATATTTGTTTCACGGTTGGTAGACATCATATTAGACTGGGACCAACTCCTACTTTAACTGTACTTTTCCCGCAAAGAGTAGGTTAAATTACCTTGTGATGCATTACTTCTGGTATAACATTATGACATATATGGGATAAAGTGGCTGGAAGCCCCCAGATCATAAGAAAATCTTTCTACTCCTTTTGAGGACCACCAACTATCAGGTACACACCTGTGGTTTATATTACTGTATCAACTTAACTAAGGAGGAAATGCTTTTCCCAGAACCTTTTTCCTGGTATAGTCCTTGATTAGATTTGATCTCAAGAAAATTATTTGCAAATGAAGCAGCTGTTACTATGCTCTGAAGTCATCATTGGTCCAAGGCAGTGAGGAACAGAATCAGAATTACGAATTTATCATATTATGGTAGCTACTCTTCAAAGATGGCACCCAGATGAAACATAACTCCCAGTATTCATGTTTACGTCAGTTCCTTCCTCTTGACTATGGGCTGGCCTGTTGGGGTAGAAACAGATGTAAGATTTTCCAAGATGGAACAGTACCCTTGTAGATCCCACCTGGCTCTCCTGAATGCTCACTTTTGAGGAAGCCAGCCATTATGTAATAATTTTAACTACCCTGAGGCCACCATGCCATGAGGAGAGCCACCTAACCACATTGAGGAGCTGTGTGAAGAAAGAGAGACATGCCAGGCTGGTCCACAGCTATTTCAGCCACCCCAGGAGAGGAATCAGGTATGTGCACAAAGAAGCCATCTTGGCTGTCCAACCCAGGTTAGCTTTCAGATGTCCCCAGCCTCAGTGACTTTTTGACTGTGACGACTTGAGAGACCCCAGTGGGAACTGCACAACAAAGACTGTTCAAGCCACAGAACCATGAGAGATAAAACATTTTTATTTTAGGTTACTACATTTTGGGGTGGTGGTTGTTAGCTTGGTTTTCTAAGCTTTTTAAGTGAGATATATATATATAATAGACTGCACAAATCTAAAGTGTATAGCTTGGTAAATTTTCACAAGCGAATACACTTTTGGAACTGTAACCCAGATCAAGATATAGGACATTTTCAGAACCCCAGAAGCCCCCCTCATGCTTCTCTCCAAGTAAACTGAAGATACCCCCAAGTAGCCACTATTTTACCTTCACATACTGTGTACTCTTGCTTCTGGCTTCTTTTATTCAACATTATGTTTATGAGATTCATCCATCCATGATTTTTCAAATAATATTTGATTTTTTGCTATATTTTATTCGATTATATAAATGTAACACAGTTTATCCATTGCATTGTTGACTGACATTTAAGAGTTTTCCAGTTTGAGGTCATCAAGAACAAAGGAGCTGTGATGATATGGTTTTCTCACATATTCCCTTCTTTTTCCTCAAAATTCTGGAATATTTCTTCAGTTTCTATACAATTAACAGTTAGTTCTCTGACTTGTCTAATTTACTACTATTGCTTCCAGCATATTTTTAAATTTAGAAATTGTGTTTATTGTGTTCTTTCATTATATTTTTATATGAATTATTCTTCTTAGTTAACAGATGCAAAGGCTTCTCAAAACTTACCTAGGAAACATTTAGTGACATTTTAACTTTTTAAATTTTTTGGCTTTATTTTCATACAAGAACTCTCTTACAGCTTGATCATGGAAATCAGAGCTATTATGAAACTTCACAGCTTTTTAGTGTCAGGACCAATATGAAAAAGTAAATGGTTCAATAGTTTTAGAGCGAATGTTTTAAAATCAAGTAAAGTCCCTATGCTTTGTTTGACAAATTCCTCAATGGACAGAAGAAATCTGTATCCCTTCCAGTTATTCCCAAGATAACAAAGAAGAACAAGACTGTCTCTCTCTTCCTGTCATCCCTTTAATCTCCTTTCTCTCATTGGACAGATAGCCTCACCCCATCCCATGGCCTCTGGAATGTGGCTTGCACACAGGGAGCGGAGAAGTCTAGGGCTGTCTCCCCGACTGCCACAAAAGTCCATGACGGCATCATTTGGCTCAGGAAATGACTGACCTGGGGGTGTCTGTGAACATGCTCTGGACAGTCCAAGTGAAGCATCTTAGATCCATCCCATTCCCAATGATTTCCTCATTGTTATCAGAGAACATTAGTTGCAACGACAGCTTCGAAGGCTCATCACACCACATCAGTGTTTTAAATCCTATTCAGAGGTTAGTGTCTCTTTCCAATATCTATATCTCAATATATTGGTCTCTGGGTGAGTCAAGCTACCACAGAACATATGGGAGAAGAAAGCCAGAAATAACCACAGAATCGGGAAGGGATCCAAACAAAAGACATGAAGCCAAGGCTTGTGTTTGATAGTCAAGGAGAGTCTTTCCATATTTTTCCATAATTTGCTTGCCTGAGGAGACACAGGGTACAAAAGAGAACAGACTCGGCTTCTCAGATTCTTCCAAGATTATTTAAAAATATATTTCATTCAGTAGTTTTAGTTGGATGCATTGTGAAGGTTAGTCTGAAAAATATAGACTGTCATTCACTTCTGGAAACAGAATTATGTGATCAAATAAAAACTTGTAAACAAATGCAGTCCCAGGAATTAATACCATTTGCCTTCTAATTCCATAGATACGTGGAAGACCACAAAGGGGAAAACATACAGAAAACATAAAGATCATTTGCAAAATAATATTGACTACCTGTCTGGTGATTACCCACGCAAATATTTCTCTCAAGCCCGACTCTCTCTTCTAAGTGCAGAGTGCATTTACAGGAGCCTACTGAGTTTTTCTATGCAGATATCCATGGAAGGCCCACTAGCTCTAGTAACTCAATTTTGTTTCATAACTTTGCTCCACTCATTCTTCCAACTTTTCTCTTATTGTCGTGTTCCAAGGGAGGGGGGATTAATCATCTTTATTCTTGATATTATCTCATAGTTCTCTCCTAACATAGGTCCCTAAGCCCGTATCACTCAGGTGGTGCTTGTGCATCTGGTGAAATCCTACTCACCATTCGAGCTTTGTCTCATATTTTGTCTTTTCTTGGAAGCCCTTCCTGGTGTCACCAGACAGAATTGGACATGTTGTTTCTTATACTCCACCAAAACCTCTGATTAAAGTACACGTTTGCTATTAGATTACAGTATTTATCTTCTACACATTTCTCTCCTCACTAGGTTTTTATTGTCTTTCTGAAGAAAGAGACCATTTTAGGTTCATTTTTCTTTTCCAGTGTTTGGTGAAATAGAAAACAGAACTGGGTTGTACAATTAACCTCTCTCTTCCCTCCCCTCCTCTTTCTTATCCTCCTGCTCCTCTTCTTTCTCCTCCTTCTTATTCCTCTCTCTCTCATCATGATATAGTCAGACAGATAGATAAATATATAGATATATGCATATATGTCACGTTTAAAACCAAGTTAATGTATCGCTGAAGTCCCTGCCATTCCACAAAGAGCGCTGATGGTGGCAGCTACTTTGGAGGCCTGGTTGAGGTGGAAGGAAGCCAGTAGACCAAGGTACTCAGTCTAGAAAACCCTGCCACCTGGTGGGAAGAAGGGCTTAGGGACACATTTACGCACAGAAATGAGGTGGCAGTTCTTCACTGTGTCTCTACTACTGGCACAGAGATACAGGGCTGTCTGATTCTTTTGAGTGGATGTCACAGTGAGAGGAAAGAATGCCTTCTTCTCCTGAGAGGCACTGTGGCCTTCAGATACGTCTCCTTTCTGAACAGCATTTACAATGTGCGAGTAGTAGATCAGTCTCAGCCCTTGGCCCAGGTCCTGTCGGTACCAGTACTCGGCACTGTAATCCAAATTCTGTTCACATTCCAGGGTCACATCTTGTCCTTCTTCTCTGAACAAGGATTTTGGGCTCTGAGTGATTCCACCGTCCATGGTGCCTACGGAAGACAGAGAAAGGCTCTGGAAACATAGCCTTTCTTCAAGCCTTTACTGAATTTCCATTTGAGTTTATTCTTCCTTGGGTATCTTTTCATATATTCTTAGATACTTTTTGCTTCTTTCATTTCTTTCCGGAGTTCAATTGACCTTTTTTTTAAAATTTCTCCCTGTGTTTGCCATTTCTCTTCTCTTCTGGTTGCAGGTGAGTTATCCTATCTTCAACTGCTTGCTTTAGTGTATTTAACTGTGTTTGGAGTGTAGATTTACACTTGCTTCTGACTCATGATTGTTTTTTGGGAGGAGATGGTGAAAAGCGGAAGATTTCTCCTACTCTATGGATTGTGCTTTCCTCTTGTTCATTTTCATGCTGCTGAGGTGTTTTGCAACATACCCAGCGTAATGGTGCCCTCTCCTGTTGTTCTAGCAAAGTGCAGCCATTTTAGGAAGTTTTCTTTGTTTGTTTTCACGTTGGCAGTGTTGTGAGCCCTCTAGTTTTGTGATTCTCCTCTGTTTTGCGGGACTCTAAGTTTTCCAATTTTCCTTTTTTTTTCTCCTTCACTATCCAATTGCCAGAGGACCTGTCTTCTTTCCTTTTTGACTTTTCTTCTCCTTTAGAAGCTATATATTAGGAACAGGATCCCTTTCAATCACGTGCCTGTCTCTTTAAGCGATATGAGTGCACCTTGAAACCTCCTTCCTCAGGTCCTGTCTGGTCTGACTCAGGGGGTGTCTTTTTCTGGTGGTCTCTCAACCCCTGCTCTGGCCCAGTCACTGCCCCTCTTCTGTCTCCTTCGCAGTTTTTCTGCTCCACCACCTCCTCCAGGGAAGGGGCAGAGGGAGCAGGACAATAAAATAATTTCAGAAAGTCCAAAGGCAGAAAACAGCCGAATGACGTGGTTTATACTCCATTCTGGTGAGGGGTCACTTCCTAGGTCTGTATGTTTTTCAAGTGACTTTGCATTCGTCTTCCTTTTGGTTTTCTGAGATTGTTTCAACAAAGCAAATGATATGAACACTTTTCTGTAGGTGCCCAACATCTGTTGCGTGATGAGACTAAGAAATTATTCATGGAGACAACAAAAAGTTGAGGAGACGTGTTTCCATTGAACAGCATTTGGGGACCAGACCTATTTCCTAAATTCCAGACAAATTTATCCAACTCTACTTCCACCATCTCTGGGATATCCCATAGCAGGAGCTTTTAATCCTGGCATCAATACACATACCTGCATAGGTGTTAGGTAAGGGACAAAACCTGGATTATTCCAGAAAGAATAAGAGGAAGTACAGCGTGGTATAAAAAGCACAGCCCTTTGAACCAGACAAATTTCAGTTTGTATACTGTATCTTTCTCTATTTTCTTTCTTTCTTTTTTGATTTGATAAAGATAAATGAACTCCTGGAACCATGTTTTCTCATGGTGAAAATGAAGACAATATTTCCTTTGCTTAGTTGTCTTGTTGATGAAATGAAATTTAATATTTAAAGCATGCAGTTGAAAACTTGAAATCGAGTATGAAATAAAGAAAAGAGAACTATGTTAGTCAATAAGTGTTTAACCTGAAGAATTATGTCTAGTTTTTAAAAATCTTTACCTATTTCAGGTAACAGAGTCTTAGTTCCTGAGCTTGGGCTGGGATGCTCCATGATATTTCTACAATCCTCACTTATTTCCATCCTTACCCTGCGAAATGCCTGATAGCTGATTTGTTCCCTGATCAAACATGTGCTGTCTCCCAGCCCTCAATGCTTCCCTGGCAGGGCCTGGAAGGTGTTTGTATATTGAGAGGATGGGACTCTGCATTGATGTGGATCAGGATCTGGCACAGGAATACACTGCTGAGTCTCTCAGTTCTGCCAGCTGGATCTTTAAGACACTGGGTCCCTCTTTGGGAAATTCAGCAGAAAAGTGTTTTGCTGACCTTGCTGAATTGTGTATGACTTTTTATTTCTAGAGGTAAATCATGAATTTCAGACTTTCCTACAGGTGACGCTGACACCAGTAAACACGACTGTATACTCTCACCAGGCTGCATCTTGATGTTGCCTCCTGGCCTCTTCCCCTGACCAAGTGTCTTGGGTCCTGTATGACACTGGAATTTGTGGGACCTCAGAAAAGAAAAGATTGCATGAGACAGAGTTGTAATGACAGAGGAATTGAGTGCCTTACAGTGAAACAAGCCCAGGCAACCTCAAATATCTTTGAAGTCTCCTGAGTGAGTTTAAAAACTCACATCAATTTTGACTTTTACTCCATAATGCAATACTTTGTTTTAATTTAAATGCTGATACTTTTCAGAAAAATCTCTTGGCAACATGGATGTCCAAGTCATATTTGAGACATAGCTATAGAGCCACAGACAGAGCCCAGTGATGCTGATCCACTAGCCCAGCACTCACCTGCCCCCAGGAGCCAGATGACCACCCAGCAGAAAAGTCTGCTGCCCATGGCTGGCTTGGGCATGAAGAGGAGCCCACAGGCAGGGCCCAGGAAGGGTGCTGACAGCAGCAGCTCAGGGGGCTGGACCTCACAAATGCCTCCTATCAGGCGGGTCTTCCTGTGAGGTCACTATTCCAGTGGATCCTGTTGTCTCTAGTACTGATCTTGTACATCAGTTGAATGGGGCATCATTTGTTCTTAATTATAAATACAAGCTGGCTTAATATGTATTAGTGTGGGGAGTCATGTTGTTCAGGAAAAGTTGAAAGACATTTTCATTATTGGTCCTTAGTTTCTGAAACATTAGTTTTACCACTTCCCTCTCCACTTTTTCTTGTCTTTTTTCCTTTATTTTCCTTTCACTGGCTTATATTCCATTTTCTGTTTCTGAGTAGAGGTAGTGACCAGATGTGATATCTGGGTACACATATTGAGAGACAGAGAAGTGGAGATCAGGATTTCTGGGGAAGAAATGAGAGACAAGAAATGATCTGATTCATTTCCTTTTTTTCCTCCTCCATCTCAGCCAATCAATGGTTTCAAGCACCTTGAGGGAACCTTATTTTGTGGTTATAATTTACTTTTCTCATCACTTGTTATTGTACTTGAATTTTTGATATAAGCAATTGAAAGAACAACCATTAGAAAAACTATAAACTCTTCCTCTCACCTTGTGTCCCCCGAACCTACTTATTTATCTGCATTATCCTCTTTAATCATGGATGGGATAGCTATTTTTGAGGGACTTTCCTTCCTTATACTCCTCCATCCTTTCCTACTCTGTGGCATTGAACAAAAATCCTGAGAAAGCCTACTTTGCCTCAGACATAGTGAAAGGAAGATACAAAGAAGAATAAGGTACCATTCCACCCTGCTGGACTTTACAGACTCCCTGGAGGGCATGTAACCTGTACTTCTAGAACACTCCAGGCTTTGAGTAATAAAAAAAATCACGTCAACTTTTAGTGCTCAAATAACAATGGCTCACAGACTTTTTCTATTAATAGTAGGATCTTATGGCCTCCCTCAAAGAGTCTTCATTACTTTGGGAAGTACTCTGTAGGCTTCCCCAAATGCACACTTCGTCCAACATGCAGCTTCCATCACCACTTGGAATCAGCTCAGTTATTTCTCTGGGAAATACTCCAATAGTATTGGTGAAAATGCCCATCACTGAGCACTCAGTGCTGAGCCCAAAGGGACTTTTCCTGGATGCTGTTAGACCCACTAATCCTCAGGATGCTAGGGAAGTGTTGGAGTTTACACTGACCTGGGGAAATGAGTTGTCTCCTCATAATCTCTGAGATATCCTTGTTACTTAGGGCCAAAGCAACTCTGTTTCTGTGTAGAATCTCACTGAGCAACTTGTGATTGGTTCCATCAGCTTCTGGTTACCAGTCTTCTGTATCCTGGCTCAAACTCAATCAAAGGATTGAGATAAGGATCTTCCCCTTTTAGTCTCTCCTGTTGGCTACTCCATGTTCCAAACCAAACCTTCTCCCTCCAGCCTTAGCTACTAATCACATCATGATGAATATCAATAGATGCAAGCATTGAGTTGTGTGTTGGAATGGGAGGAGTTAAAAAGCGGTGGTTCCTAATGTTCTAGTGAGATTGATGCTGATGATATGGTCTCAGCAGCTCAAAAGGCTGTGGGACATTTATTATAATGTATGAAATGCCTTTGGTGCTTGGAACTTACTTGGTCAAACCTCCACTTTCCGACCTTCAAAGGTGGCTCTTCTGATAAAACTGCAGGTAACCTTCCCTCTGCCATGAGCAAGCGAAGGGCTGAAGGTTCTTTTCAGTGGCTAAAGCCTTAGAATATAGTCCTCACTTTTCCTCCTCATTCCCTCTCATTTAAAGCCCTGGTAATGTGCCCCACCCTTCACAAGGGAACACTTCTTAACAGGGTACAGATTGCCTAAACTACAGACAGATGGATAAGAAAAATTAATTGGGCAAATACTGCGTAAGTTTAGGAGATAAGTAGGGTGGAAAATATCATTTAATTTCATTTGTCCCTCTCCAAACAAGTAAACTGGCTTAGACACTTTGCCAAACACTTTTGGATTTCCTTTCCACTGTTAGTAGCATTATAAACTTCAAAGTTGCTAAGAGACTAGATATTAGTTGTTCTCACTACGAAAATGTAATAATAATTATGTGACATATTAGAGGTGTTAATTAACCCTATGGTAGTAATCATACTGCAATACATAAATGTATCAAATAAACAAATTGCACATCTTAAAGTTAGACAATGTTGTGTGTTAATTATATCTCAATTTAAGAAATGGCTTTTTTGAGGTATAATTGACATACAAATAATCTGCACACATTTAAAAAGTGTTGACATATATATGCAAACATGGAACCACCAAGACAATCAAAATAGTGAACATAGCCATCGCCCCAAAAAGTTTCTTTGTGTCATGTTGTAATCCATCCCTCCCAACCCTTCCCACACCTATCCCATCCCTAGGCAATCACTAATCTTTCTATCACTATAGATTTGCTTGCATTTTCTAGATTTTCATATGAATGGAAGAATATAATATATATTCATTTGTTTCTGGCTTATTTCCATCACCGTAATTATTTTGAGACTCAGCTACATTATTATGATAATTGCAGTCAGTTATTTTTTTAAGCCACCTAAAGAGTACATTTACTGAGAAGTTTGTAAAATGTTCAATAATTTTAGAAGATTGGCAAGTTCATCAATAATATTGATATACAATACAAATTAGACAACACATTGTCCTATTTACAATGGTAGCTCTTGAAAATATACTTTTTTTTCTGAAATTCAAGCTAGAATATTTGACATCTTTTTAGGTTGAGTTGCTTTATCTTTTTTGAGAGAATAATTGAAGTAATAATTCACATACCTTAAAATTCAACATTTCAAACTGTATAGTGCCGTGGTTTTTAGTATAGTCATAAAGCTGTGCCATCATCACTACCATCTAATTCTAGAACATTGTCATCACCTGTAAAAGGAACCCATACCAATTAGATGTCACTTCCCATTCACTCCTCCCTCTAGCCCATGGCAACCATTATCTACTTTTCATCTCTGATTTTTGCCTATCCTGGACATTTTATATAAATGGAATCATACAATATGTGCCCTTTTGTGTCTGGTTTCTTTCATGTAGCATATCTTTTTCAAGGTTCATCCATATTATAGCATACATCATAACTTTGTTCCTTTTTATGACTGAATATTCTGTTATATGAATAGACCACATCATGTTAACCTACCCATTAATTGATAGACGTTTGAATTGTTTTCATTTTTTTGGCTATTGTGAAAAATGTTGCTCTAAATGTGTGTGTAAAATTTTTTATGTAGACACATACTTTTGATTGTTTTGGGTATACACCTAGGAGTGAAATTGTTGGACTACGTGATAATTCTGTGTTTAACTTTTGAAGAAATGCCCACTATATTACTCAATGGCTGTACCATTTTACATTCCCACCAGTAATGCATGAGAGTCCTAATTTCTCCTTATCTGCATCAATATTTGTTGCTATCTGTCATTTATATTACACATTAGTGAATATGAAATCGTATCTCATTGTGATTTTGATTTTGGATTCCCTAATGATTGGTGATGCTGAGCATCTTTTCATGTAATAATTGGCCATTTGTATATCTTCTTTGGATACATGTGTACTTAGATCTTTTGCTCATTTTTTAATTGGATTATTTATCTTTTTGTTGTTGAGTGCCAGGGTTCTTTATATATTCTGGATCCAAGTCTCTTGTGAGATATATATGATTTGCAAATATTTATCTCACTCTAGGGGTGTCTTTCCCTCCTCGAAAGTGTCCTTTGAAGCCCAAAACTTTTTTCAGTTTGAAAAAGTCCAATTGATCTAGTTTTTTCTTTGGTTGCCTGTGCTTTTAGTCCATATTTAAGAAATCATTGCTGATTCCATGGTCATAAAGATTTACATCTGTGTTTTCTTGCAGGAATTTTATACTTTTAGCTTTTATATTTAGGTCTTTGATTCATTGTGAGTTAATTTTTGTTTATGGTGTGAGGAAGGAATGAAGCTTCACTCTTTTGTACATGGATGTCCAGTTTTCCCAACACCATTTGTTAAAAAGACTGTTCTTTCCCAATTTTATGGTCTTGGCACTCTTATTTAAAATCAATTCCCCATAAATGTATGGGTTTATTTGAGGAGTCTCAATTCTATCCCTTGATCTATATTTCTATCCTGTTGCAGTTTAACGCTGTCTTGATTTCTGTAGTTTTGTAGTAAGTTTTGAAATTGGAAAGTGACTTGTCCAACATTTATCTTCTTTTTCAAATTGTTTTAGCTATTTTTAGTACCTTGGACTTCCATATGAATTTTAGCATCAATTTGTGGGAGAAGAAAGGTAGCTGAAATTTTGGAATTTTGATAAGATCAATTTGGGGAGTTTTGCCATCTTAACAATATTAAGTCTCCCAATCCAAGATCATGGGGTATCATTCAATTTATTTAGATCTTCTTTAGTTTCTTTCTAGCAATATTTTACACTTTTCAGTGTACATTTCCTTCACTTCTTTTGTTAAATTTATGCTTAGGTATTTCATTATTTTGATGCATTGGACCCCTGAGAAACTCTAATTGGCAATTATGTACGTCTTAATAGTAAAAGTAAAGAGATATGGATTAGCTTTTACTTCTCCAGAATGGTTTTCTTATTATATATAACAAGATTTAGGTAAGTGGAGGCAGTAATAAAGCAAAACTGTTAGTAAAAATAAAGCAGATTAGATTACTTTTTAAATCTGGTACCGTCCTCTGCTGGGGAGGGTCAGGAAGGGGAGGAAAAGTCGATGTATGCGTTTATGTGGATGTTTTAGTGTGTGTGTATGTATGTGCCTGTACACACGTGTGTGTGCAAGTATGTGGATGTGCATGTGTGTGTGTAAGCCTTGGAGTATGGGCAGCAGTGGGCGAAGACACTGGCCATGAAAGGAGGAGAAAGGGGGTTTCTTTTAGCTCTAAGGATATCCATGTGTATACCCCTAACGTACCTCAATTTTAGAATGACCTCAAGTAGATTCCTTTGTTGAACAGTCTCTCTTGTATGCAATCCCTAGATTTGTTGACCATCTTGTTATTCTCAAAATCAAAGGATCATGTTCATCTCTTTAATCTCTCTCACTTCTTACAACAGATAATTGTTCAAATTCTGTCCATACTATACCTCAAGAATCCATTCTCCTCTTTTTCATTGAGACCTGGCTCTTGGGCAGTCCTTAAAAGCCCAATTTTAGCAAGAATCCAGTTAGGTCAGTTAGCCAGAATCCCCAACCTGCAATAGCTGAGGATTTTTGATATCTGACACAATTCCTCATGCCCCTCTATCCTCCAGATGGTGTCTGACCATCCTGACCTGCCTTCAGCAAGAATCCTGCAAAGTCAGTTCAGCCAGAATCCCCCTTACCCCTGATGCTTCCTCTTAGTAATTCTCCAGCCACTGACCCCCTCCCCTCCCTGCTCCTTGGCTGCAAATTCCCACTTTTTCTTGTTGTATTAGGAGTTGAACCAAATCTGTCTCCCCTGACTGCAAAAACCAACAGCACAGTTCTCCTGAATAAAGACTGGCTTATGGTTTTAACAAACGTCTGAATAAAATTTTATTTAACAAAATGCACTGCAATATTAATAACCAATTTACTTTCAACAGAGGGATGTGACAGTTTGTGTCATGATCCACAATGGCATGTTAGTTTATTGTCCAAACAGAGACCCTTTAATATGTGGAAGAGGGTGCTATTAATAATTATGCAAGAACAGGCCTAAGTCAGGGCTGCCACGTTGAACCAGAGCCTTTGATTGTCCTGGGTGGTCAACTTTCTGCCATGTTCCTTTACCGCCATCTGGCAGCAGTGGGGGAGATTGCAGGAAATGTATACCACTCTCTTTGACATGACCACATTTCAAGTCAGAGTGAATCCTGAGGCATACAGGAATGACCTATTATGTTCTTTCCAACCAGATGTTCTCTGGATCAGTAGTGTCTACATGTACAGTTATGCTCAGGTATTGCCAGATGGTTGTGACATGTCCTCCACAGCAATCCCTGGTGGGCACATATGTGGGAAAAATGGAGCTATTGAGTCAAAGAATCATAGTTATATTGGATCTTGGAGGCCAAATCATGCAAGCCTGTAGCTCTAAAGAAAGAACACTGAGTCCCAGAGAGGAGAAGGCACTTATCAATGTCTTACAAATTAAAAAAAGAAAAAAACCCAGAGTTGGGATCATGAAGCAGGTTTCCTGACTCCAATTCCAGTGTCCATGGACCTGGGACCTGCTAGAGAGAGAAGGGAGAAGCTGAGTGTTTGAAATCATAAGTGCTCCCCTGGATTTGAGGTTTGAATTTCCTGGAATAGTCCCTGAATGAAAATTATTCATCAGTGTTTCTCTGGCTTCTTTTCTCTCAAGCGAGTATGGTTGCTGTACCCTCATAGTTATTCCTACTTAATCCCTGCCCTTAAGGGACTGTCAGATTTGTAGAGAAGGCAGAGCTGTGATAAAAGGACTCTAATAAACTTGTAGTAATCAACGTTTTGTTGCTCCACAAGAAGTCATCGCCTCTATGGGGTACATTGATGGGTACAGAGTTTGCAAGGGAGTTGTTTGAAACAAAATTAGTAGGAATTTCTTAGCATCTTGGTCGGATAATATCAGCCTCAAATATCTGGTCTCAGCACTTGAAAATTTCCTGGTGGGAGCCTTCATTTCTAAACTTGGAATCCACAGACAACCTAATCTGCATTTTTTAGGGATTTCAGAAGCCCATCTCCAAAATTAAGAGATAATTTATGGTCTTGCTCTCTTACTGATTGCAGTTGGAGCTGCAATGATCAGTCTGATTCTTTCTTCTGAGGCAGGAAGACGGGGAAGGAGTCTTTTCAAATGTCCTAGAGTTCAGGGGAGAGGAGGGTAGCCAGTGAGTTTGCACACTGGAAGAACTGGCCCAGCAGCACTGTGCCAATGCTTCTGTGGCGCAGAGATACAGAGCTGAATCCCCAAGCTCTGCGGGATGGATCTTCAGGGTGGAATATGTTCCATTAGGTCTTTTGGCTAAGAATCATTCCTTGGACATCCCCAACTCATCTGCAGTGTTTTGGTATTGGAAAGAAATCAGAAATTCCATTTCCTGCTTCAGATTCTGTTGGTACCAGTAAACAAATATGTGGCCAGAAATTGGATCGCATTTCAGAATCAACCCCATCCCATCTCTGTGATCTGTGGCTGAGGGTCTGGCTGACTCCAGGGTCTGTGTGTCCTGTGGGAGAAGACAGAAGCCGTAGAGAGTGCAGGGGAGCCCCGGGAAAGCATCCTCTACACAAATTCTTATGTACCCCTGATCTCACCTGCTCCCAGGACACAGAGTCCCCTGGCAGAGGAGCCTGGTGTCCATGGCGAGATCAGTGTAGCATGAAGCTCTGCCAGCAATGGTTTCTCATGCACAGCAGCAAAGAGGAATGGAAATTCTGGGCTCCCCTGAGGCCCACAAGGTAGGATCTAGCCATGACATCACAGTCCCTGGCAACACTCTCAGTTCCAGGGGCAGCTTCTGCAGGAGAGGGGTAATCCTTGGTCAAATGTTTGGTCTCAACTATATTTTGTTACATGGATGATGTAAACAAGCACCAAAAACTGTTGAGTGTTCTTAGGAAAATTGAAGTTTAAAGGAAACATAAGTGGTATGGAAAAGGGAAAAAGAGAGAGTGAGAAGAAAAAGAAAAAGAAAAGGAAGAAAATGGTAGAGCACTACAATGGTGTTGCTGTTTATCAAGCTCATAAAGTTCTCTTGGCAGAAGTTCTTGAACAGAAACAGGAATCACCAGGGGTTTGGCGAAATTATATTTAATACTATAACCCACCTCCAGAAATTCTGACTCTAAAATTCTGACCTTATCCTAGAATATACCTGTTTAACTTAAGCCTCTGTTCATACTGAGGCAAGTTGTCTCAGATAAAACTTTAAATTTATTTTTCAGTAGAGATTTTATTTTATTTTTTTTTTAGGAAAATCAGCCCTGAGCTAACATCTGCTCCCAATCCTCCTCTTTTGCTGAGGAAGCCTGGCCCTGACCTAATACTGTGCTCATCTTCCTCTGCTTTATATGTGGGACGCCTACCACAGCAAGGCTTGACAAGCAGTGCGTATGTCTACACCCGGGATCTGAACCAGCGAACTCTGGGCCTCCAAAGTGGAACGTGCGAACTTAACCGCTGTGCCACTGGGCTGGCATCTTGAGCAGAAATTTTTAATAGACTAAACGAACAAAAGAGAAGAGTACTTAATGCATTATATTAGAATGTTAAAATTTAAATAGAACCAGAGGAATTTCCCCAAGACAGGGAATATTTAATGGATAGATATAGGTTCTGCAAACTGCACTAAGAAAAAAAATGAATACACAGGAAATAAAAAACTAATTAACAACAATGTGAATGAAGCTGAGGGAAGAGCAATTTCTGCGATTTAGAGTATAGTCACTATTGTCAAATGCTTCAAAGAGATAAAGCAGCAGAGAAATAAATTCAATCTTTGGTCTAATAAGTATATAATGTTAATCTTTAGGAGAATCATTTCAGAAGGATGGAAATATTGCATGAAAAATGTGAAGACGGCATCGAAAGGAGTGATTCCTCAGTGATGAAAGCAAAGGTGAGAGTCACCAACTGTAGATCAGACTAGGAGGGGTCCACCAATGGACACTAAGGAGCACTCATTTGTGAGGGCTAGAAAAGGAATTTGAAATAAAGATCCATATATTAGAAAGACAAGAAAAGTGAGAGCTTCTCTTTTAAGGGGTGACAATGAATCTCTACCTGAGAAAAGAAGTATATTTGGACTTCTGGGAGTAAGATAAGTGGGTTCAACTTACATGACATAAGAGCAGGTGTGACTAGAAAGACTATGTAAACTTCCCTAAAACTGAGTGACGGGTGGTGTAGAAATGACCAGTTTTGTAAACAGAATGGATCATCAAATTTTAGCAGAGGTCTTTTGAGCTCTATATCTGCTCTAGTGGGTGGAATGGCCTCCCTAGGTAGAGTTAAAGACATGATGCCACCTTTCACTTCCATTGATGTCGAATGTATTGACCCTCATTACAATCTGGATCATATACTTCAGGGTTTCTCAACTCTCAGCACATCAAGCTTCAATTGTCTGCACATTAAGTGTTTTTCCACTGAGAACACATTAATACACATCCTCTCTCAGCTCCATAGAAGCTAATTAGCAACTTTGTGGGGTCTGAAGTTGTCACTTAAAATGAACATGCTTTTTGTGTTATCTAGATTTACTCCTTTAAAAGAAACTAGCCAGAGTCTTTGCTTCATCTAACATTGTTCTAAAATCTAAGAATTTTATCCCCTCTCTGATTCCATCTCTATTCCTAGATTCTCTGTGTCCAGCAAATGTTTTAATTAACCTTCACTCCTCACTTTGATGGAATCCTAGGGTGTCCTGGCCCCTAATTAGAGAATTTCTCTCTTTGAAATCTTTGATCCATAAGGTCAAAGTGAAAGGCCCCAGTCACCATGTTGTTCAAAACAATCCAATACTTTCAGCTAATGTTGAGTTTTCTGAGAACATGTTCTTGAGTAAAATAGAATCATTTTTTTCTGTTTTATGGACTCATACTCTTTCGTGAAAGAAAGTTGAGTTGGTCCTTCTCAGCATGGCTGAAGCATTGACATCAGAATCTATAATCTTCTATTCACTATGAGATCAAGAAAGAGAGGAGACAATTTATAATAAGGGAGAATAATGGGACCAACAAGGTGAACAGAGAAATAAGAGTTGACAAATCAGCCATATCACGATTCCAGGACTTCATTGCAACCTGTTCCTGAGAAACCCCTGTGTTCTTGTTTTGGGGTTCTGTGGGACAGACATTTAGCCTCACAGTAAATCCCCCTTTGGCTCAAGTTAGCTCTAGTTAGTTTCTGTCATTTCTTTTCAAGCTAGTAAACCACCTGCTTCCTGAGCTGGGCCCAGGAGGAGTTTGTGCATGAAGATGAGCTAATATTGAACACTGTGGATTCACCGCTGGCACAGAGATACACGGCTGAGTCCTGCAGCTCTGTGGGATGGATCTCCAGGCTACAGGGTGAGTTTGGGGGACACTCAGCTGAAAATCTCTCCTTGGGCATTTCTGTTTCATCTAAGATATTTTCATTCTGGAAGGAAATCAAGAACTTGAACTCTTTTGCCAGGTTTTGTTGATACCAGAAAATAAAAGGGTGTCCTTTTTTTGGGACACAATACATTTTTACTTTCTGTTCTTTCCCTTTAATCAGTTGCCCTGGAGTCTGGGTGACTGCTGCATCGAGGACACCTGTGAAGAAAGCAGATGAGAGCTGGAGACGTAGCCCATGAGGGAGTCTGATGGCATGGACGACAGGCTTAGGGCAGGAGCTGACAAGTTCAGAACAGCCTTACCTGCACCCAGGAGATGACTGAGGACCATGAAGCAGATGAATATTGGACTCATGGTAGAATGAGGGGAGGAACAGAGGCAGGGGACTTTCTCTGAGGCTTTTTCATCCCCTGTGAGAAGCTACTCTGTGACGTTATCACTTCACAGAATCCAATAGACTTTATACAAAGATGCCTTTACTTTCATCACGGAGGAATCATGAGGAATCATTCCTTTAGATGCCATCTTCACCTTTTTCAGGAATACTTCCATTCTATATACTCCTTCAAAAGTATTCTCCTAAAGATTAACATTATATACTTAGTAGAACGAAAACTTATTTTTGTTTCTCGGTTGCTTGATCCCTTTGAAGCATTTGACAATACTGACTATATCCTAAGTCCTGGAACTTTCTCTTCTCTCAGTTTCGTTCACATCATTTTCAATTAAATTTCTTATTTCCTGTCTATTGATTTTTAACATGCAATTTCCAGAATCTATATATATCTATTAAATTTAGAATCCTACTCTATAGAAGTAAAGAGAACAGAATATCTGGAGCTACGGTACTCAGTCATTGGAAAACAGGCAGCACAGGACTGTGATTCTCCTACAGCAAGAAAACATGGATGATGTCTACACACGGTGAGGAGGGGATAACAGAGACAGAAAGTTTCCTGAGCTGTGGAGACCAAGGTTGAAAGATAGAGGGGGCAGAAGCAGCTAGAAATTGTGAGGAAGACTGCCAGAGGGGTGGACGCTCCACCAAGAACTCCAGAAATCTTCACAGGGATCAGAACGAATTTTTGTTTCCACAGAAATCTGTGTCTGTGTAAATAGAAACTTCAAAAAATACTAGAGAGGGACCCACAGAAAAGATTCACCACCATCCCCAAAATGGCCATCATGCTTTAGTAGTGGGACAAAATTAGGCTAGAGCAGGAGTTGGTAAATTACAGCCCGGGGGCTGGCCACTTGTTTGCACAGTTATAATGGGGGGAGAAGCTCTTCCAGAATGGCAGCATGAGGAGCTCTGAGTACCCTCTTCCCAGAGAAAAAACATAGCTGCTGAAAGTTTAGAAGCAAGCATTTAATGCCTCTGAAAATTGTCCCAAGAGCATACAGTGAATAGAGAAAGACTTATTTGAGAAAATCTACTCTCTCTCACTAACGGCAGGAAGAGTCTGTGGCATTGGAGTCGTGACTCCCTTCCTCCTGCACCACCCCAAGCTCCGTGTAACAGATGCTCTGCTCCTTGTGGACATGGTGGAGAACACAGGGGTCCTTCAGTTTCTCCCAGTGAGGGGCAGGCTGCCAGCATTTCTCATTCCCACCAGCTCCATGTTGTAGAAACTGTGTTGCTGGTGCTGCCCATAGTTCTGGACTCCCTTCTTCTACCTGGTGCCCTTGCCCACTCATAGGCTGGGCCCTCTATTCCAGAAACAGCAGGCCAAGAATACCAGGTCCCAATCTTCCTCATTCTGGCTTGCTCATTGTGTAGAGTTTCCATGTGAGAGGGGCAAGTCAAGAAGATGAGGGCACACTACCCCATCCAGGGACCCACTCAGAGCAGGGGTATCATTCCGAGAGGAGTGGGCCACTGCTCCTGCCCCCAGTTCTGGAGCCATGTGCAGAGGTTCTGCTCATGGGAGAGGCAGGCCATAAGGACAGAGCTTCATAGCTCTGCTATGACTCAAGGATCGGCCCAGTCTTGCTGAGATTTTCTTAGAACTGTACTGCAACCTAAGGCTTCCTTTTTTTCATCTCTTGCTTCTTTCCACCCTTTCCTCCTTTCTTCCTTTCCTTTCTCTTTATAGTGGTCAGATCTGCAACACAGTATAACGGCCCATCCTCCTCGGCTTCCTTCCCATTTTCTCTCACAGGCATTTTCTCTACCAAATCTCTTGCATGACTAATCCAGGCTTGGAATCTACTTCTTGGAGGACCTGAACTAAACAATCTCTCTTAGGTGGGTTTGGGGCCCTCCATAAGGGTCACAACCAGTATAAAGCTGTGCTGAGGAAACTGAAATTTCTAGAAAATAGTTCCTGTAAATCCATATAATGGCACTGGATCTTCACAGAGATTCTACTCTTAAAATACGTCCTTATTTGGCCTTGGAGAATGAAAGTCCTGAACAAAAATGAGAGAGATTAGAGGAGGCTGCAGCTTGGATGAGACGTAATCCCAGGAAGAAACTGCTCACTCCTGTCGAAGTGCGATCATGCAGTATTGGTCCTTCTGTGACAGGCTTATGTCACTTAGCATAATGTTCTCAGTGTTCACTCATGTTGTGCATATTAAAGAATCTCCCTCTGTTTTTGACTGAATATTTTATTGTATGTGTATACTACATTACACTTAAAATTTTAAGGGGGCAGATCTCATGTTAAGTGTTCTTACCACAAGAACAACAATAAAAAGACACCACTCACTCTTGCTCCCTTACTCTCTCTAAAATCCCAGAACATCCAACATCATGACTTCATGTTTATTTTCCAGATTTTTCTATCAGATTCTCCTAAGATTTGATCACCTCCTTCTTTGAATGTGTCCCCACAGTTTTCGTGAACTTTGCACCCCTAGAGAAGAAGGGAATTCTCTGCTGCTCTGCTTAACAATATCCAAACATTCCCCTTTCTACCTCCTTCTCCTTCGTCATATCTCTCAAAGCCATCCAGGTATAAGGATCAGACAGGGCACCAGAGCAGCAGAAGTATCTACATCATCAATCTCGAGTGTTACATTTTATCTGGGCCTGAAATGAGATGAGTCTATGCTCTTCATTTCTCTCCTCCCCTTATTCAGGAGGATGTGGAGTGTTTACATAATCTCAAGAAGCTCCAATCTACCCAATGGTTGAATTCTTTGGCCATTTCAATCAAGATGCACCAATTTTCTAAGCCGTATCATGGAGCCATAAAATGCAGGAAAAGGCCCCAGAGACATCTCTCCCCAACATCTCATTTTATGAAAGAAAACATAGAAATCTGGGCAGGTGAATGAAGACACAAGCTTTAATAATTTGTGAGAAAAGGGGTGTAGATATATGGTGAGTACAAGAGAGAGGAAAAGCAGGACATTGTAGTTAGATGGGAGGTGGCCCAGATGACAGTTTTTAGCTTCTCTGATTTTTACTTAAAATTAGCAGAATTGGATCTTGGATAGTACTTCTTCGGCTCTTGATTAAAAAGTTGGAAGCATGTGACTTTGTTGTTGACTATCTGTGGTGGAGTAATAAACAAATCGCTTAATAGGCGTATCTATGTGTTCTTCAAAGTTAAAATGAGGACACAGTCTCATCCTCTGAATCTCATGCTAGAGGATTCCAATTCCTTCTCCCACTGATGAACTTTATTCGCCCATGCATCCACTTATTCAATGAGTCATCATAAGTATTTTAACTAGTAAAGACCATAAGATATTGGTTTTTAGAAAGCTGTTCTAATAGATTGCAGAAATCCCTTTGGTTTCAAACAAAACACAGTGAGTATATTTTTTATTAATGTTAAAAATTGGGGCAAATTCTAGTAATTTTAATACACCTTCCAGAGCACAGCATCTAGCTTTTGATATGAGTTCTATTTATGTGCAACTTACATGATTCATAGACAGATTTCTATCAGGCAAAATGGTTAAATACGTTCTGTAATGTATGCCCCAAGCAAATCATTTGTCTTTAAATTTGACACAAATTGTGAGACCACATCTACTTGCCTGCGGGGGAAGTTTCTTCTCCTTAGGGCAAGGATTCGTGAGAGTGGGGCTACATCTTTCCTGGGCCTGCTCTTTAAAGTATTTCTAAGTCTGCAACTTAGATTTTTTTTAAAAAAAAAAAACACTGAAAAAAAGTTCCTGTTTATCTACTGAAGCAAACAGAATGTGAGATTAAGGTAATTCTGGGAAAATACCACAAACTGAATATTGGGTAAATATAAGCACTTTCCTATTCTTAGCCTGTCAACAGTTTTTCTTACTTTATGCCCAACTTCTGTCTACAAAGGAGACAAAGACAGCCATAAACCCACTTCCTATTGTTGAAGGAGGGGTGGGAGGTCTAAGAAGGTCCTTGCATCTGGGAAACAGAGGTTTATGCACAGTGGGGAGGCAGTGCTTTGGCTCTGTGTCTCTGCTGGCACAGAGATACACTGCTGAGTCCCCCACGCCTGGGGAGCGGATGCTAAGGGAACAGAAGGAAGTGTTAGGCCGGCTGGATTGGAAGTTGTTGGAGGTGTCTGTTTCATTGTTAAATTCTTTATCATAGTAGTAGAACAGCAGCTTTGGGGCTTGGCTCGGCTTCTGTTGGTACCAGTACATAGTATCATGATTCAGATTCTGAGAACAACTCAGGTTCACTGGATTTCCCTTCCTGGTAATCTGGTATCTCGGGTTCTGGGTGACCATGGCACCCATGTGACCTGCAGAGAAAGGAGGAAAATTTAGAGACAGAGTCAAGAAGGAGACAGATATTGCTGCCATAAAAAGAAGGCATGTAAATGAGGACACAATAGCTTCAGTCAAAGATGTCCTTTCAGACTGGGCCTCACCTATTCCAAGGAGACACAGGGTCACACAGTGGAGAAGCCTGAGAGCCATGGCAGGGCCAGGACAGGAACAGGGTATCTGTCTGTTCCAGACTCTGATCTCTGTGTTGAGAGGTGGGAGTTCAGAGAGTCCCTGGTCCCTGATAGGTAGATCTCCCTATGATTACAGTGCTGCTGTTGACTTTACCAGGTCGGGGTTCACTCCTTGGTGTGATATTAGACAGAGCTTCCCTCTTGGCAAGGGAGTCTGGGCTTGGCTGGACCAGGTATGAAGCAGATGTGTTCCCTTATCTGTCCCTGTTCCTATACCTGCCGCATGTTCATCCAGGCCTCTCCTTCTCACTCCTAGTTTCTTAAATCCTGTAAGGCAACTTAGAGGTTTCTCAACACATGAATACTCTTGCTAAAGTCTCACTTATAAACCTGTTGAGATAATCTCTTTTTGTTCTGCTATCCACATCACAGATGGATTACTGATGCCTGCAAATTACCCCCACTTTACCAAGCCTGGAATTTCTCTATCTCCATCCACTTTTCAAAGACTATCAAGGAACCTCAAGGAACTATCAAAGAAGATATTTTGTCTAACTGTGGCATCATAATGCCTCCTTGTGGCCAGTAGAAAAGTGTCTGGAAGCAGGCTTCCTACACTGTGGAAACCTGTGCAATAGTGTGAGATAAAATAGGGCTTAGAAATGTATCTAGTTTCTCATTCTGCTCCAACTGGATCTGTAACCCTCAGACAGCCACAACAGCAGTGTCTGGCAAGCCTCACTAAAAGTAACACAGCTCTATTGTAGCCCCTGGAAGTGACCTCAGAATGTTTAGGATTGGCTGACATCCATCTATATATAGAATTAACTCATGCTTTTTATACTAACAAATCAGACCCTGTGGATAAAGGAAAATTAACTTTAATTTGTAATGATTTAC
This sequence comes from Equus asinus, assembly GCF_041296235.1. Taxonomy (NCBI): domain Eukaryota; kingdom Metazoa; phylum Chordata; class Mammalia; order Perissodactyla; family Equidae; genus Equus; species Equus asinus. Next base: position 195,484,386 of record NC_091790.1, on the reverse strand, counting down.
GTGCTTCTTCCACTCAAAAGGAGATTTAAAAAAGTATTTGGAAATGGGTTTGTGCTCAACAAATGTAACTTACACCTATCACTGCCATTAACATCATTATCAGCGAGAAACTACTAGTAAATGCATTTTCTTTGTATTTTTAACCTATTTTTTAAGTTGAGGTTATGATAGTTTATAACATTGTGAAACTTCAGTTGTACATTATTATTTCTCAGTCACCATATAAGTGTGCCCCTTCATCCTTTGTGCCCACCCGCTAACCCCCATCCCCCTGGTAACCACTGAACAGTTCTCTTTGTCCATGTGTTTATCTCCACAATTGAGTACAAACATACAGTGTTTGTCTTTCTCTGTCTGGTTTATTCCACTTAACATAATACCCTCAAGATTCATCTATGTCGTTGTGAATGGGATGGTTTTGTTTTTTTTACGGCTGAGTGGTATTCCATTGTATGTATATACCATATCTTCTTTACCCAGTCATCAGTCTATGGACACTTGAGTTGCTTCCACATCTTGGCTATTATAAATAATGCTGCAACGAACATAGGGTTGTATAAGTTTCTTTGCATTCTTGATCTCAAGTTCTTTGGATAAATACCCAGTAGTGGGATAGCTGGGTCATAAGGTATTTCTATTTTTAGTTTTTGAGAAATTTCCATACTGTTTTCCATAGTGGCTGCACCAGTTTGCATTCCCATCAGCAGTGTATGAGGGTTCCCTTTTCTCCACAACCTCTCCAACATTTCTTTTCTCCATTGTGTGTTCTTGGCTCCCTTGTCAAAAATTAGTTGTCCATAGACGTGTGGGTTTATTTCTGGGCTCTCGATTCTATTCCATTGATCTGTGTGTCTGTTTTTCTGCCAGTACCATGCTGTTTTGATTACTACTAGCTTTGTGGTATATTTTGAAGTCAGGGAGTGTGATAACTCCAGCTTTGTTCTTTTTTCTCAGGATTCCTTTGGCTATTTGGGGTCTTTTGTTGTTCCATATAAATTTTAGCATTCTTTGTTCTATTTCTGTGAAAAATGTCCTTGGAACTTTGGTAGGGATTGCGTTGAACCTGTAGACTGCTTCAGGAAGTACGGACATTTTAAATATGTTAAGTCTTCCAATCCAATAGCATGGAATATCTTTCCATTTCTTTGTGTCTTCATTTCTTTCTTTCAAGAATGTTTTATAGTTTTCAGTGTACAAGTCTTTCACCTCTTTGGTTAAGTTTATTCCTAGGTATTTTATTATTTTTGTTGCAATTGTAAATCGGATGTATTCATAATTTTTCTTTCTGCTACTTCATTGTTCGTGTATAGAAACACAACTGATTTTCGTACCTTGATTTTGTATCCTGCAATGCTACTTTATTCATTTATTATTTCTAAAAGTTTTTTGGTGGATTCTTTAGGGTTTTCTATATATAAAATCATGTCATCTTCAAATAGTGACAGTTTCACTCCTTCCTTTCCGATTTGGATCCCTTTTATCTCTTTTTCTTGCCTGATTGCTCTTGTTAGGACTTCCAATACTATGTTAAATAAGAGTGGTGAAAGTGGGCATCCTTGTCTGGTTCCTGTTCTTAGAGCGGTAGCTTTCAACTTTTCTCCATTGAGAATGATGTTAGCTACAGATTTGTCATATATGTCCTTTATTATGTTGAGGTACTTTCCCTCTATACCCATTTTATTCAGGGTTTTTATCATAAATGGATGCTGTATCTTGTCAAATTCTTTTTCTGCATCTATTGAGTTGATCATGTGATTTTTAGTCTTCATTTTGTTAATGTGGTGTATCACATTGATTAATTTGTGGATGTTGAACCATCACTGGAATAAACTGAGTTGATCATGGTGTGTGATCTTTATAATGTAGTTGTATTCAATTTGCTGGTATTTTGTTGAGTATTTTTACATTGATGTTCGTCAGCAATTTTGGCCTGTAATTTTCTTTTTTTGTGTTGTACTTGTCTGATTTTGGTATTAGGGTAATGTTTGCTTTACAGAATGAGTTAGGAAGCCTCCCCTCCTCTTCAATTTTTTTGAAAAATTTGAGAAGGATAGATATTAAGTCTTCTTTGAATGTTTGGTAGAATTCAACAGGCAAGCCTTCTGGTCCTGGACTTTTATTTTTGGGGAGAACTTTGATTATAGTTTCGATATCCTTACTGGTGATTGCTCTATTCTAATTGTCCACTTCTTTTGATTCAGTTTTGGAAGGTTGTATAATTCTAAAAATGTATCCATTTTTCCAGATTATCCAATTTGTTGTTGTATAGCTTTTCATAGTGTTCTCTTATAATCTTTTGTATTTCTGAGGTGTCCATTGTAATTTCTCCTCTTTCATTTCTGATTTTATTTATTTGAGCCTTCTCTTTTTTATTGATGAGTCTGGCCAAAGGCTTATCAATTTTCTGTATCTTTTCAAAGAAGCAACTCTTAGTTTAATTGATTTTTCCTATTGTTTTTTAGTCTCTATTTCATTTATTTCTGCTCTTATCTTTATTATTTCCTTCCTTCTACTAATTTTGGGCTTTGTTTGTTCTTTTTCCAGTTCCTTTATGTGCACTGCTAGATTGTTTATTTGATATTTTTCTTGTTTGTTGAGGTAGGCCTGTATTGCTATAAACCTCCCTCTTAAAACCGCTTTTGCTTTATCCCATAGATTTTGGCATGCTGTATTTTCATTTCCAATTGTCTTCAGGTATTTTTTGATTTGTCCTCTTATTTCTTTATTGATCTAATCGTTGTTCAGTAGCATTTTGTTTAATCTCCACAGATATGTGGCTTTTCCAATTTTCTTCCTGTAGTTGATTTCTAGTTTCATACCATTGTGATCAGAAAAGATGCTCGGTATTATTTCAATCTTAAATTTATTGAGACTCGTACAGACTGGGTCTTGCTTGTTCAGCAAAAGCCCCCAGGCCCATTGCAACCATGTGTCCTTCTGGCAGCCTAGCTACCGGGATTTGTATCGATATGGGCCTGGCCAGCCTGGATCCTCCCTTGTCCCACTAGAAGAACATCACATCTTACAGGGACACAGAGACCCTCCATGTGAGCTACTGTTCCTGAGAACACTGGTCGTACCAAGGACAGCCCTTTGGCAAGTATGCAGCCTTTGTTCCTCTGCCTACTTAAGTAAGCTTCTATTAGGGTGTGGTTGCGGGTGCACACTTCCATCCATCCAGCCGCCACTGGACATGCTCCCATAAGTAGGACCCCATAAATATATATGTCTCATTCGCAGTCTCTGGGTCATTTCTTCCATCTCTTGGCAAGATATCCTGCCACCCTAGGCCAACTGGGCCTGTGGCAGAACAGACTTGTTTGGTAGCCTAAGATGTGTATCGGTTACCCTCTTATCAGGGAAATAGGCAATTTTAGTACTTTTGTCTTTTGACCTTCATAATAGCTTCATAGCTGGTTGATCTGCTACCTTTATTGTATTTTTGCCTTTACCAGTGATTTTATTGCTTTTTTTTGATAATTTTCTTATTCCTATTTGTAGTGTTCGCTTTTCCACTTGAATAAGTCCCTTTAGCATTTCTTGTAAAGCTATTTTCTTGGTTATAAACTCGTTTAGTTTTTGCTTGTCTGGGTAACTCTTTATCTTTCCATCAATTATGAATGATAACCTTGCCAATTAGAGAATTCTGGGCTGTCGGTTTTGTCATTTCAGCACATTAAATTTGTGGTGTCACTCCCTTCGAGCCTGTGAGATTTCTGCTGAGAAATCAGCATTATGGCTTATGTGGTTTCTTTTGTATGTAACTTGTTGTCTTTCTCTTGTGGCTTTTAAGATTCTCTCTTTATCTTTAATTCTTGACATCTTAATGTGTCTTGATTTGGGCCTCTTTGGGTTTATCTTGTTTAGTGGTCTTTATGCTTCCTGTACCTGGATGTCTGCTTCTTTCTTTAGGTTAGGAAAGTTTTCAGCTATTATTTCTTCAAATAGATTCTCTGCCCATTTATCTCTCTCTTCTCCTTCTGGGACATGTATAATATGGATGTTAGTGTGCTTGATGTTGTCCTGGAGATGACTTAGACTGTCTTCATTCTTTGTAATTCTTTTTTCCGTTATCTGTTTGGCTTGGGTTATTTCCTTTAGTCTTTTGTCCAGCTTGCTCATCTGTTCTTCTGTATTATCTACTCTGCTGTTGAGTCCCTTTAGTGAATTTTCATTTCCAGTATTGTATTCATTTCTGATTGTCTCTTTTTTATAATTTCCAATTCTTTGTTGAAGTTCTCACTGAGTTTATCCATTCTTCTGCCAAGATCAGTAAGCATCTTTATGAATTTTTGCTTGAACTCTTTGTCAGGTAGATTGTTTATTTCTGTTTCATTTACTTATTTTTCTCAGATTTTGTCCTGTCCTCTTACTTTGACTATATTCCTTTGTCTCCTCATCTTGCCTCTTTCTCTGTGCTTATATCTATGTATTAGGTAGGTCAGCTATGTCTCCCAATCTTGGAGAGGTAGCCTTACATAAGATATGGCTTATGAGGCCCAGCAGAGTGCTTCCCTCTTGTCACTAGTTTCAAATGTTCCAGGGGTGTTCTTGGTGTGTACTACATGTGTCCTTCTGTTATGGCAGCATTGCTCTTGCTGCAGGTGTCTGGGGAGTCTAGGCTGTCCCCTTGCCAGGTGGTTGTAATGCTCAGCTGCATGTGGCTGCTATGGTCTTTCCAGTCACTTTATCAGACATGGGGAACCCCAGGACAGCTAGCTGCAAGGTCTAATAGCACATAGCTGTTGCAGTTTTCTGTTAAATGAATAGGTCCTCAGTGTAGCTGGTTTCTAGGCTCAGGGGCTTGCAATTGTTTTAGACCCCCAGCCTGCAAGGCTGTTATCAGCTTTCTCAGAATTGCAGCTGAGTAGGGCTGGCCCCAGGCACAGGAGCACTCAATTGTTTCAGGCTTTAGAAGGTGGGGCTCATCCCCACTATGGCTGTTTGAGAAGCACAAGTCTGCTGCAGCTGACAAGCCCCATTGCCCATAGGATGACACACCCCATCAACACACTCCTGTCCCATGTTGGTTCCTTGGCCAACTGAAGCCAACCCAGTTGCCCTGCTGCAGAGGCTCCACATACTCCATCAATAAAGCCTTCCCCTTGAGCACACCCTACCTCACAGAGGCAGACCCACTCCCCTGGCTGCAGAGGTTCAAGCCACCCCATCTAAGCACACCCATAAGTTGCCCAAGGTCTTACTGTTGTGTGGGGCCAGTCCCTAGGGCAGACTGCCTGCCCTGGCTAAGCTGGATTAAATCAGTGCTCTAGTGGGTGGGGCAGACCTCTGCCCTAACAGGCCAGGGGAAGACCTCCAATGGCATCTGCCAGCATCTACATCAGCACACCTGTACTAGGTCACGATAATGGCTGCCTCCAATGTCTCAGTCCCTGCAGAGGTCTCACTTCTCACTGAGGTGCAGCCAGAGACTGTCAGATGAGTCTCTTTTCAGCAAAGTACTGTGCACCTTTCTTTCTCGTGATATTAGGAGCTTTCCTCAATGGGTAAATTTCTGTGTAGGCACGTTGAGAGCAGGATTTTCTTTCCCCTATGTCCAATAGCTTTTCTTGTGGGTATTCCCCAATGTAGTTCATAACCATCAAAGCTAGGCATTATGTCACTCATCTCAGTTGTGCTGAGTCCAAAAGCTGCTTATTGTGGTAACACTTCCCTGCTCAGATCGCCACTCTTCCAGTGAAGTCTTCGTACCTTAAGGTTGCTCCTGCCCAGCTGTGAAACATCACAGCTGGAAGGGGGTTTTTTCCTCTCTGGAAGAATTTCTGCCTCTTCTACCTCAGTCAGTACCATCCCTAGGAGTTCTTAATATCCAGTTTTCCATTCTGAGGGGTAATTTTTCCAAGAGTAGTTGTAACTTCATTGTGTCTGTGGGAGTAGGTGAGTTCAGAGTCCACCTATGCTTCCTTCTTGACACCGTCCCCTCCAGAAGTTCTTACTGAAGAATATTTTAATGCACTAAGGAGCTTTTTTAAGACACTAAGGCAGACAGATGGAAGTGTTCTCAACAGCCTCTGAACTGGCTGGCTCAGCCTAGAGATAATGTTGAGCTGTGCTGGTTACCTTGAAGAGTTAGAACTCTCTGGAGAACAAAGAATTAGTTTTGAGCTATGATTTGGGACTAGTTGCCAGGATATCCATCTGTGTGTATTCCTTTGAAGAGGAAAATGGCTGAATAAAATAGCTGAAATTATCATCATCATCAATAACATCATTACTATCAATGCAATTCTACAAAAACAGGAAAAAAATGTTTTCCAAACACAAACTATGTGTTGAGACTTTGAGGCAGAAAACTTCCTGAGAAGAGGCTTGAGAGTGAAGGATATCCATTCAAATAGTTTAGATGGTGATACAACCACAGAGGGAAAGCCCACTGTTCACTACTCTCATCTCATCACCATCTATATTATTAATGTTTATTGAGCATGTTTCATGATGGCATATTTTTATAGGAGAGCAATCATCCCTAGCCCCTGAGGGCTGAGTCTGTGATCAGTTACTTTCAGTTTTTCATCTTTGAGTCCTCATCAAGAAGTACTTCAAATCCCTGAGTCATAATTATTTGCAAACATTTCAGCCCTCATGTTTCAAGAAATATTCATGTTCTCCCTTTATATGCATGCCAGCTTATCTCTGCAAGCCCACTTCTTTCCCCTGATCATGAGGAATAAGGGAAGGGCTCTGTTTAGAGCCTCCATGAGCTGAATAGACAGAGGAGAACCATGATGCTTTGTGCACAGGAAGGAAGGGGTTCTGCAGTGCTGTGGCTAAGCTGCTAGCACAGAAATACACGGCTGAGTCCCCCAGCTCTGCAGGCTTGATCTGGAGAGTAGAGTCTCCTCCTTTGGACCTCTCTGCAGAAAACCGATGCTTAGGCAGCTGTGAATCATCTGCTACAGCCTCATCCTCAAAGCTAATCAGAAGACCCAGGCCCTGTCCCAGGGTCTGCTGGTACCAGTAAAGGGCACGGTGGCCAGAAATAGGGTCACACCACAAAGCCACAGCCTGTCCTTTTCCTGTGATCTTGTGTCTGGGAGACTGAGTGACTCCACCTTCAGTGAGTTCTGTAGGGGAAAAAGACAGAATTTGAAAATGGAAAAAGGAAATGATTGTAATAATCACTGGAAAGATAAAATGCAGAGATCTTGGCATCTGTAGGACTCACCTGCTCCCAAGAGACAGATGGTCACCCAACAGAGGAACCTGGTGCCCATTTCAGGGTCAGAATAGGAACAGGAGGTTCAGCAGTTCAGGTCCTTGTGAGCATGAGCAGAGGAGGAGAGATGTCCCTTTTGGCCTTACGAGGTAGTTCCTGTAGTGACGTCACTGTCTCCACAAATACCCACAGTCTGAAACATCAAATACTGTGCAGTAGATTTGCTCATTGCTACTGGGAGCACAACCACAAAGAAAATAAAACAATTAGACAATTGGCTTTTGAATTGTTTCTTACACCTTTCCTTGGATAGAGTTAGGAAATATGTTTAAAATTGTAAGTGCATATTGATACCTCCAAATCAACACAACATTTTTACCTCATATTTTCCTGGTTCTTAATTATACTCCTTTCTCTTAATAAGTACCCTCGTTCCCAATAATATCAATACATTTACTCATTTTGTCTCTCCTACAGTATGTTAAAATGTTTCAGAAGTATTGCATACACTAAAATCATTATTGATAAGCAAGCTCCCAAGTGAAGCTCATCCTCAACCTCATTTAGCCTTATCACAGTAAAACTGCTAAAATATAAAGACAGAGAGAAACTCTGAAAAACAGTCAGACAAAAAATATGTCACTTCCAAAGAGATATGAAAAGGGTCAATAAGCACATGAAAAGATGCTTAACACCATTAGTCATAGGGAAATGCAGATCAAAACAACAAGGACATTCCACTTCAAACTTACTAGGATGGCTATTAAAGAAAAGAAACAAGTATTAGTGAAGATGGGAAGAAATTGGAACCCTCATGCATTGCTGATGAGAATGTAAAATAGTACAGCTGCTGAGAGAATCAGCTTGGCAATTACTCAAAAAGTTAAACATAGAATTACCATATGACCCCGCAATTGCACTCCTAGGTTTATAACCCAAAGAACTGAAGACAGAAACTCAAAGAGATACTTGTTGACCAATGTCAGTGCAGAATTATTCGCAATAGCCAAAAGGAGAAAACAACTCAAATGTCCATCAAGCGATGAGTAGATGTTCAGAAGGTGGTATATCTACATAGTGGAATATTATTCAGCCACACAAAGGAAAAAGATTCTGATACATGTTATAGCATGACGGACCTTGACAGCATCACACTGAGTGAAATACTCCAGACACAGTAGGAGGAATATTGTATGATTCCAAATATATCCACTATCTAGAATAGGCAAGTTCACACAGACCGAAAATAGATGAGAGGTTCCCAGGGCCTAGTGGGGGAGGGGGCCGTAAACGGAGAATAGGTTCAGATTTTCTGTTTGAGATGATGAAACACATTTTGGCAATAGAAAGCGGTGATGGCTGCACATTGTGAATGTGCTTAATGCCACAGAATTGTACATTTAAAAATGTTTAAACTGACAAATTTTGTTATATATATAACCACAATCTTAAAAAAGTTAAAAAAATATGGATCACCATCATATAAACAGAACCTAAGTTAATTGAATAATTTGATAATTTTTCTAGAAGTGATGTATGTTGGAGTATATCCCCAAAAGAGTTACTCTTATAGCTGTAATCTTCTTTTGTAGGGTAAGAGAGTTCCACTACTCCATACCTTTACACAAATTTCAGATTGTCACTCTTTCGAAAATTTTCTTGTCTGGTAAGTTTGAATTCATACCATATTGTCCAGTTTGCAACACTTTGATTCTAAGTCAGGCTGAGAATCTATTCATATGTTTAGTGATAATTTAGTTTATTCTTCTGTGAACTACCTGGATGAAGTATTGCCATTTTTATTGAGTTGTCCTTTTCTTATTAAGTAATAAGAATTATTATTCATTCTAGATACTAGCTCTATTAGACAAGATCAGCTAAGCTACAGAAAACAAAGAAAAACAAATCCTAAAATCTCAGTGGTTTTACTCTATAAAGCTCTGTTTCTCATGACCACAAAGACAGCATGAAGAGCTTTCTTCAGTGTTTGTCCATCAAATTATGATCCACTGAGCCAGGCTGCTTCCGTATGGTAATCAGGCAACCTGTAACAGGTACCTTCTAAGTTCAGCAAGGCATTGAAAAGAGAGCTGAGGGGTCTGTGCAGAGAAGCCTGTACACAGCAGACCAGAGACCGCCGTGCTTAGAGAACCCTGCCTGAGAGACTGGCCTTCGGCTGGGATGGGGGAATTTGGTGGTAACCAGCTGCCTACACTGATGTAAACTTTCCTAACTGAGAAAGGTGGCTCTTTGTCCCTAGACTGTGAGTGCAAACAACACAGTTTATCCTGAACACCGGATTTCCTTCCGGGAGACTAAACTTTTAGTGCATGATGGGCAGTGGGTGCCCGTGTGATGCAGTCCTGATAAAAATTTGAGCACCAGGTCCCTAATGGCTCCCTTGGAAGAAAAATTGCACTCATGTTGCTGCATTTCTGTTGCTGAGGGAAGCATGAGCTCCCTGTGACCCCTCCAAGGAGGAAAAGAGCCTAAGGAAGCCTGCATGTGGATTCCTCCAGACTCCACCTGTATCTTTTTCCCTTATGATCTGCCACTGAGTATTTACTGTGTCACTGATAAATCTTAGCCATGATCACAACTATATGCCATATCCCATGAGTCATTCTAGAGAATCTCCAAACTTGGGACTGCATTGGGGACCCCCAACACAGCGTCACAGGATATTTTAAAGGACAAGGCTTGGAACTGGCTTACTTAATTTTTACCCACATCCAATTGTCAGAACCTGGTCAGAGGTTCCCAACCCTCCAACTGCAGGTGAGGCTGGGAATGCCAGAGGAGCCACGGGGATTGGGTGAGCAGGAATGGTCTCTGTCACACTGATTCTTGACCATTTGTCTGCATTCATCATGTCTTTTCCCAGTCTGTGACTTACCTTTTCATTTTTTATTGCATGTTTTGATGTACACAAAATTAACTTAATGAAACTGAAAATATAAATATTTATCCATGTAGTTTGTGTTCTTTTGTGTCTCCATGAAAAAAAATCTTTCTTTGAATGAGTGCCTAAAAACACTTTTCTTAAATTCTCTTCGTAAAATTTAAGTTTTACTTTTTATAAGTATGCCAGAAATATTTTTTGTGTGTGTAAGGAGTGAAGTAGAGATCTAGAAATAAGACTGAGGGACTTATGTTCACTGCAGAAGAAATAGCCTATAAAAAAGACGTCTAGGGTATAAAAGAACATGGCACATATGAGGAACCAACCAAATGTAGATTAGTGTGGCTGAAGCAGACAGAGCCAGGGGAACTTGTCCACGACGATGGTGAAGAGATAGGTGGAGGGCAAACATTATAGGACCTTGTAGGTCTATTGTCTCAGAGAAGAAAGGCTGCCAGCAGCAGAGACCATATGAGTGAAGGTTCATGACTGTAAGTGGAAGGTAGTAGAGGGTATGGAAGGGGTAGATGAGGAAGTCACTGAAGCCCATAGTGGAGGGAAGAATGTGGAGGTTTTAGATTATCAAGGGAATCTTCATGTACCTCAACTAGAGATACATTTTCCTTTCTGCATGCAGAAAGATTGAGATCTGCAGAAGAGAGAACCAGCAAGATGAGGATGTTGAGGTGACCTATGGTCAGGCTGAGAGTGGCTTAGGGATAGACTTCCACACTCAGCGTCATATCGCCCACTGCTGGTAGGCCCCCATGCTGGCAGGACATCTGTGACTCCTGTGGAGACAGGGGCTTCCTGGGCTTTGGGTAAGGCCTCATGAGCACAGGGCACCCTCAGTCTTTCTAACTACACTTTATGTGCAGAGACGAGGCGGCCGTGCAGTGCTGTGGAGTAACTGCTGGCACAAAAGTACACAGATGTCTAGGAGGGGGTAGGTAGCAGACACCACCATGAGGGGGAAATTCTCTGTATTTGATCTGGAGATGCTGTACCCTCCGGGGACTTCTCTTTTGTCAGTGCTTCCTATCCCAGATGAATAATGGATTAGCTTCAGCCCATGTCCCAGGTCTTGTCGATAGCAGTACATGCAGTCATGGTTCTGAGTCTTAGGGTGACATCTTAGAGTCACCCTCTTCCCTGTTCCTGTGATCCTATGTCTCGGACTCTGCGTGATTCTAGTCCCAGCATCCATGTGTCCTGTAATAGAGAGGGACAGAGCCTGATGTTGTCATCTCAAGAGGAAGACTTGGATTGAGGTCTCGGGAATCCAGAGAAAGAAACCCACCTATGACCAGTACTCACCTGTCCACAGGAAACAAAGAGCCGCACAGCAGAAGAACCTGGTGCCCATTTCAGATTCAGGGCAGAATCTCGTGTCTTTCAGCTCTGTTTTGGGGAAATAATTTGGGCTCTTGATGTCTCAATGATGCCAGCATCCCTGACCAATGCTTGTGCTGCAGAGCTAACCTGCCACGCCCCTTTCCCACAGGAATAAATCAATTGTTTACATATATACACAATTGAATGTGTAATGGAATAGGAACAATTTTGAAGTCTGTTTTTTGAAGAAATCTTATAAGTATATTTGTTTTCCCCTGACCATTAGTAAGGACATTTGTTCCTCTGCATATTTTATTCCCATAATGATACAAGTCCTTATTTGTATACTACTAAAATTTTTCATAATATTTCTGTTGACTGAGAAACATTCTCATGGCAGTCTTGGTACTTTTGTGACTTCTCTGCTCAAAATTTGCCTCCAAATACCTTTTCTTAGCTTTTCTTTTCGCCTAAATTGTAGATAATTGAATGTCAGCTTACAGTGATCTTCTCAATTTAAAACCCACTTAATGTCTAGAAAATTTTCAGTCTCAAGGTCAGGGTCACTGGAATTTGAAGAATGGTTTGATATTGTCTCAGAATTCACCGACTCATGGGAGCCCTGTCATCTGTGCTCAGGCCTCTATGTTCTCATGGGCAAGATTCTTCCCTCTGTTTCAGGTGAGGCCATGGAGGAGTGGACCACTGAAGCCCAAGCTACTGTGATTTCTGTGAAAAAGAGAGGGTGGTTGTTAGCAATGTGGATGAGCTATTCCCAGTGGTACACATTTCTGATGTCTCTGTGGTCACTGGGAAATGTTCTGTCTCCATTCAGAAGGTCTTGCACCCACCAAATGAGAGAACATTGACTGAGTCATAAATTTGCCATAGTTCAAAGCTCACAGCTAGTCAGTACCTGTGCACACTGCTGTTCCATCTGTAGGTCATATCTCAGTGTGAGGCTTCCCTATTTCTGGGACTGCACTTCTCGATGCTTGATTCCTACAAGCACACAACAGTGAGAAAGGACACAAAATCAGAAATCAGAGGCAAGGAGGAAGCTGATGTAGCTCCACATGGAATGGCTTGTGTTTGGATCCTGGCAAACCCATTTACGCCCAGGACTCACTTGGTTCCAGGAGACCAAGAGCCACAGAGCAAAGGAGCCTACAGCCCATGGCTGGCTCAGTGCAACAAAAGGGGCGTTTTTCAGCTAGGACTCACTTTGTTTGGGGTAGGGTACCTGGAATCCCAGACATCTGAGGACTGTTCTTATAATAAGGTATGATCAACAATATCCTAATTTCTTTAGGGAGATAAGCATTTTGCAGGAATATCTCTTTTTAAATTTATTTTTAAATTAATTAGTAATTATTGAGTCACAAATTTGGTGTTGTAGAAAACATACACTTCATCTTGAAGCTTGTCTGTTTCTGATTTTTTTGCACTAGCGTTTCCCAAGAATCTGGAACAGTACCTACACACGGAGGGTGGATTGGCTATAAAGTCAGTGAAGAAGAACTTCAGGCCTTCTCACTTGCACAGAACTTTTTCAGGACTTTGAAAACTTTTTCTGTTCTCTTTTCTAAAGAGGACCCTAAATTTTTATAAGCTTTAGGCCCCACAAAACCTGGATCTACTCTGCACCTGCATCCCACATGTATTTGTTGAATGAATGAAGAAAGGAATAAATAGATTTCTGAGTCCAGGTAGACTCTACTTCTGTAAACATAATCCTAGCCCATACAGTTACAAATAGGTTCACAGCTTTAAGGGAGCGGGAACCATGCGAGTCTGTTGGAAATTCAAAATAACCCAAATGTACTCACAAAAGATTTACTCATCTATGTTATTATAAGAATTTGAGTGAATGGATGGCAATATGAATGAAAGAAAAATGTCAGTTTCTTCCAAAGGGGAGTGTCTTCCAATGGTCATGTCATTCTATCACTGTCACGGTTTAGGCTGCCCCTGGAGGCAAAGTCTTGAGTCCAGGACTTAAGTGCAAGCAGTTTATTTGGGAAACGATCCCAGGAGACAGGAGTAAGAAAGCAGGGAGAATGAAACGGGGAAGGGGAAAAGCAGCATGAAGGTGCCATGTTGAAGTTGCGCTGGAGCAAAAGATGGATTCCTTGGAAACTGCTGAGAAGCACATGGAATGCCTTCAGGATTGTCTACCTGAATGTAGAGCCTGGAGCTTTTCTCCCACCCTGAGTATTAGCACCTGCAGCTCTGGCTGCCCTCGTGTGCGGGCCAAGTGGACTCCTATGACATAGAGAAGGCACTAGGCCAGAAAGCAGAGGGACTCCTGGTGGGCATGTGGGGGGCTGTCGGTACAAGGTGAATGGACGCAGACTTGGATGTAACTGTCCCTGTAGCTGTGGCTGAAATCAGAGGTGGGCCGAGGATGTGATGGAAGGCATGAGAGGCCCCTCTACGATGGTCTCTCTTCAAATGAAACTGTCCCTTCATCTGTCAGATCTTTTGTGTGATCTCCAATTGCTCTGAAGCCACAATTTCTAGAAGCACCACACTTTCTTTCATATCAGAATTAATATCAACTAGGAAGCGCTGTCGTGGGTCTTATTTTTATTTTGCCTTAAGAGGCAACACTTTGTAATTAATTTCACATCATAAATGATCAGACGACTGTATTTGCATTTCAGATGACTTTGTGTCGGGAACATAGGTGACTGAGGCAAAAGTCACCCACACCTGCCTGTGATCCCAGAATCGCACATAGTAAACAATTGTGCTAGACCAGAGATCCGTCAGAGAGGTAATAGGGAACTAAGCTTTCTTGAGCCTATACTTTATATTAGGTAACTTTTTTTATTTGCTTCCATAAAATCTCGGCAACACACATTTTATTGTTCTCAGTTAACAAATAGAAAACTCAGATAAATATTTTCCAAGTCACCGGCTTAAGGCAGGTCATAATACGAACAGATCAAGGCTTTGAAGTCGGAGCTCCATCCTCTTCAGTGCATAGCCTCCCAGGTGAGAGACATTGTGCAAACGATGTGTGTCAGAGCCAGGGTTTCAGAAAGGGACTTCTGGGTCAGTGTTCAATTCTGAAGGTGTTTCCCTCTACCCAAAAGCAGGAGGGTGGGGTGATAAAGCATGGGGGAAATCAGGATTGGCTATGGCTGAGTGCCAGTTCCCATAGTTGGTGGCTGTGCCTCTTTTAACAAATTATCTAAATTCTGTTACAATCAGTTTTTCGTTGTAATGTGGATAAATTGTTCTATCTCATGTGGTTCTTAAGAAAATTAATTGAAACAGTGTACTTAAGTATACGGTACAGAGAAATGAGTGATAAATAAGGGAATTCTCTATAAGTTCACATCAAAGTAGTAGAATGAAAGCTGTCGTCTGTGTTCACTAATAAACTTGTACCTTCAGGCTGCAAATGTCTACACCCTACATTTAATACCTGTGACTCTCAGCTGTTTTCTTCAGTCCCTGACCTGGGCACAAGTAGCATTTCAGATTTTCTGACCACAAGTGGTGGACCTGAGAGCAAGCTGCGGCCTTCGGAGACCCTCCCTCCTCCAGAACTTCCAATGGTTTAGAAGCAGTAATTCCCTGTATTAACTCCCATTGTGCCTGAAATTGCTGGAGGGCTTCTGTTTCCTTGGCTGAATCCTCTGATACTTTGTAAATCCCCATAGACACTTCTCTCCTGTAGTAGAGGATATAATGGCCCCACTGTATATGGAACGATGATGGGACAAACACACATTCTCTGGCTTGAAGTTATATGTCCTAGACATTGGCAGGCAATAAGCTATAGTGGCCACACACCATGATGGGTCACTTCCCCACCACAGCTCAGCTGGCCTTGAAATGCCAGAGACAGTGCTCTGCTATATCTTATTGACCAAGGCCCAGGGGAACACTGTGGAATTTAGGGGAACATTGATTTTGGAGGCGTGGAGATGTAGGCTTGACTCCTGCCTCTGACACTTTAAATATGAAATATTTGGAAAGTCTATTAGCGATAGCTTTCTATCTCTAAAGTGATATACTGAGATCTCCTTGTCTATACAGTGGGCACACTGATATCTACCTGGCATTAAAACACATAAAGTTCACCTACAGTCTATCACAGAGTAGGAACTCCTGCCATTCTCTAGGACTTGGAAGGTGATCGCAGAGATGTGAGAATACTCAGTGATGCTGGGGCCCGAATGTTCAGGATTGCTCTGCCTGAGCTCGGCAGGGAAGAGAGGGTGTTAGAGGAGAACTAGAAGCATCCTTGGGACTTGGCTAAGGCCTCCTCGCTCCCCCATCACATGCTCAGCTGGGACAGGAAGGTTTGAGTACCTGGAGCCGGGAACTCCACAGGGCTGTGCCTGAGCTGCTGGCACAGAGATACAAGGCTGAGTCTTCCAGCTCCAAGGAGCTCACGTCCAACTCAGAGCTATAGTCACTGAACTGTTGAGCTGAGAAGCGGTCAGGGATGTTTCCCTTCTCTCCCTGCTCCTTTTCATAATTCTCGATGAGAAACTGGGGGCCCTGCCCAAGAGCCTACCGGAACCAGCGAGCACTGCTGTGTCCAGAGCGGAGGTAGCATTTCAGAACAGCCTTTTCCCCCCATGCCTTTGATTAGGTGTTTGGGGAACTGGATGACCCCAGCATCCACTGGACCTGTAGAGAAAGGAGACGGAAGCTGGAGACCTAGTGCAGGAAGGAGGCTGATACTCCAGCAACAGTCATAGGTTCAAGATATGTCCCACCTGAGTTCAGGACTCACCAGCTTCCAGGAGACAGAGGGCCACACAGCAGAGGAGCTGGGTGCCCCTGGCTGACTCAGGCAGCACAAGACGGAGCATCTCCCTACTCAAGGCTCTGGCCTTCGGGGAAGAGAACAGGTGTTTTGCTCCTCCCTTTTCTCCCTTTGGAGGGCTTGCTTGTGATGTCATTTCTGATGTCACTGTCCTTGTGGGCTCCTGTAGGCACTGTGCATCCCATGGACAGGCTCATCTGATCCAGGTCTTCCCATCTCTGTATGCCTGCCTCTTGAGCAGGGAGAGTTGGCTGTGCTGTGCTAGTCTGGCCAGGGTCCAACCTCCACAGCTTCTCTACTGTCCTCAGAGCAGGTGCTCCTTTCACTACACCTGGCTCTGATTATCCAGGCCACCCCACTGGAGCCCCATCACACTCTCCACCAAATGTAGGCTCCAAGAGAGGCCTTACTCCATGGAAGGGAAGTTCTTGGTTCCCTGCTGTGGCAAACACAAGTGCACATCAGTTCTTGTGAGAAGACTATGATCAACCCTTCATATGCCAGGACCTACTTTGATTCAACAAATTATCTCCCTGATGCAGGGACCAAGCCAAGACTGTCTCTCCCTTAACCCTCTCTCTCTCCGGGATGCTATCAGCGGTTCACTCAGTGGATCCACAGCGCCCTCACGTGGCCGGTTGTTCAGGAGCTCCATCGACAGTGCCCAAGCAGGTGGGTACCACCTACATTAGGCATTGGGATGACCCAGGATACAGCACAGCTCTTGCTGATTTGATGCTTACCTCTCTCAAGCTGACCCTTAGCATGTGCTCGTGAGGGAGGCACTAAGCAAATATTTTTCCAAAAAGACTAGAATAATTCTAAGTCTCATCAATTAGTGTTCTAGGAAAGGGGATACCAGCCAGTCATTTGATGCCAGCTGCCCTGGGAAGGGGTTGGAACCTTGGGCAAAGGGCTCTCTGGGACCCAAGGTACTTCCTGGAGTGGGCTGAGGGTGGAGTCCATTAGCCAAAATGTCTTCCAAGCTGCTGGGGAAATAACCCCATCAGTTCCATGGAGAAGGAACTGTCTGCTTATATATTTTCCTGTTTTGAAGACCCTGCTCAAATCTTTCACTCTTTTTTTTTTTAAATTGAATTACTTGACTTTTTAAAAAATTGAATTACTTGACTTTTTTATTATTGATTTATAGGAATTCTTTATATTATGGATACATGCCCTTTCTCGGATATCTATCTATATATCTATATAAATATATTTTTTGCATGTGTGTGAGGAAGAATGGCCCTAAGCTAACATCTGTTGCCAATCTTCCTCTTTTGGGTTGAGGAAGATTGTTGCTGAGCCAATCTGAGATCTGTGCCAATCTCCTCTTCTTTATGTGGGATGCCGTCACAGCGTGGCTTGATGAATGGTGCTAGGTCCCTATCTGGGATCTGAACCCATGAACCCCAGGCTGCCAAAGCAGAGCTTGAAAACTTAACCACTATGCCACCGGGCCAGCCCCTAAATCATTATCTTACTATCTTTTGATGGACAGAATTTAAAAAGTTTTGATAAAGAAAAGTTTACTTTTTAAAGATGACAATTTTTTTTGTCCTCTTTAGGAAATCTTTGCCTGCTCCAAGGTCATAAAGAGGATTTGCTATATTTTCTTTCAGACGCTTTGTAGTTCAGAAGCTTTATAGATCATTGAGAATGTTGATCCATCTCATACGAATTTTTGCTCATGGCAGGGGTGAACATATTTTTTATGTAAAAGGTCCAATGGTAAATATGTTTGGTTTGTGCCCCATGCAGTCTCTGTCCCAGCTACTCAACTGGGCCGTCATAGGGCAGAAGCAGCCAGAGACATTATGCAAATGAATGAGCACAGCTGTGTTCCAATAAAACTTTATTTATGGATAGTGACATTTGAGTTTTGTATGAGGTTCATATGTCACAAAATATTATTCTTTATATTTTTTCAACTATTTAACAGTGTGAAAACCACTGTTGGCTTCTGGGCCGCATGCGAACAGGCAGGGATCGGATTGAGGCTGTGGGTCTTAGTTTGCCCTCTCCTGGATTGTGGGGTGAGACAAGGACTGAGATCCATTATTTCGTCATATGATATACAGTTTCTCCAGCACCATTCGTTGGAAAGATTATTTTTCCCCTCTTTGTGCTACTTTTACTGTTTGATCTAGGAATTAAAATATACATTTTTTAGCTTATGGTAGTCCACTTGCAAAAATCTTCTGTTAACCGTAGGTTTCTCATAAATGCCTTTTATTAGGCAATGAAGTTTCTAAACACTCCTAATTTGCTAAGAGATTTTATCAGGTGTGGATGTTAGATTTCATCAAATTTTTTTGAGCATCTATGGAGATGATCATATGATTTTTCTGTTTTTAGTGTTTGATGTGGTGACTTGCACTGACAGTTTTTAAACCGACTGCACGTTACTGAGATAAACTCCATTTGGTCATGACGTCTTATCCTTTTTAGATGTTGTTGGATTCAACATACTGGATCTTAAAAGGATTATTAATCAGTATTCACGAGGGATATTGGTCTGTAGTTTTCTTTTCTTGTAATGCCTTTGTCTGGTTTGGTCCATAGCAGTGCCGGCCTCAGGATGCACAGGGGATCATTCCTGTTCTTCGGTTTTCCCCCAAGTACGGCTTTAATATCATCCTACCAGTTTTGATATGTTATCATTTCATCTTTATTCAGTTAAAAACACTTTAAATTTCCTTTTCGCTTTGTTCTTTGCCCCCTGGGCTATTTAGAATGTTATTTAATCTGAATATTTCAGATTTTTCCAGAGATCTTTCTGCTGATTTCTAATTTCGTGCTTCTGTGGTCAGAGAACACACTCTGCATGATTTGAGTTCTTTTAAATTTACTGATACTTATTTTATGCCCAGAGTCTATAATCCATCCTGGCACATGGTCAGTGTGCCCTGGAAAAGGACGTGTATTCTGCTGCTGTTGGGTGAAGTATTCTGTAAACATCAATTAGGTGAAGTTGGTTGATAATGTTGTGCATGTCTTCTATATCCTTACTGATTTCTTTTATCCTGTCAACTTGTTCAATCAGTTACTGAGAGGTATTGAGATGGCTGACTGTAATTGTGGGTTTGTCTATTTCTCCTTGCAGTTCTCTCCTTTTTGCTTCAGTATTTGAAGCTCTGTTTTTAGATGCATAAATCTTTATGATTGCTGTGTCCTCTTATTAGATTGACCCTTTTATCACTAGGATATGACCTGCTTTATCCCAGAGGATATGCTCTGCTCTGAGATTTCCTTTCTCTGATATTAATATCACTGCTTCTGCTATCTTTTGTTGAGTGTTAGCATGTTCCATCTTTCCCATCCTTTTACTTTTTACATTCTGAGCCTACCAAAAATGAGTGCATTTTTGGTAGGTAACACATAGTAGTTTTTTTCTTTTTTATTCAATATCACAATCTGTACTTTTTAATTCGGGCATTTAGACTATTTTCATTTGATGTGATTATTGATCTCATTACATTCGTGTCTATCGTCTTGCCATTTGTTTTCTATTAGTCCCATCTCTTCTTTGTTCCTTTTTCATTCTCTTTTATACCTTCTTGTGGATTAATGGAGCATTTCTGTAATAATCCATTTTATCTCTTTTGTTGCCTTATTAGCTATGACGGTGTTGTGTAATTTTAGAGGTGGCTCCAGGGTTTGTAGTTTGCGTCTCCACCTTTACACAGTCCACCTTCCAGTGATGCTGTACTACTTCGCATAGAGTGTGACAACCTTACAATGGTGGGATATTTATCCATTTATCCCCGCTCTGTCTTGCTGTTGTTGTCGTACACTTTATTTTACATATATATTTCAACACCACAGTATGTTGGAATTATTTTGATGCAAACAGCCAATTATCCTATAAAGAAATTTAAATGTAAAAAACTTGCCTTTGGGAAGTAACACATTAGACTACTTGAAGTTGTCCCACAGCTCACTGATGTCCTTTTCTTTTCTCTCTATGTTTCATTATTAACTGTTTATATTCCATCTTCCAGTGCATTCATTTTTTCTTCTATAATGTCTAATCTACTGATAATCCCATCCAGTGTATTCTCATCACAGAAATGTATTTTTATCTCTAGAAGTTTGACTTGGATCTTTCTATACCTTCCCCATCTCTACTTGACTTTGAGCATGTGGGATATGGTTATAATAACTGGTTAATACCTTTGTCTGCCAGTTTGTCATTGTGGGTTTTTTTGCTGTTCACTGATTCGTTGATTTTTCTCCCCATTATGGATTGTATTTTCCTGCTTCTTTGCATGCCTGCAATGTTTGATTAGATGCCAGACATTGTGTATTTTATCTTTGGGATTGCTAGCTATTTTTTATTCTTATTGAAATTCTTACCTTTGTTTCATGATGCAGTTAAGTTACTTGGGGACAAAAAGCAAAAAATTGCTAGAAGGCATTTTTTCCTTGAAGAATTTGACAAGCTGATTCTAAAATACATGTGCAAAATGTATAGTGTCAAGAACCTTTAATAAAAAGAGATGAAGCTTGAAGAATTAGACTATCAGGTATCAAGCCCTATTATAATGCTATAATAAATAAAATAGTATGTTATTAGTGTAAAAACTGACAAAACAGACCATGTAACAGGATGGAGATCCAAGAAAAACAGACCCACATATATGCAATGAATGATTTATAACAAGAGTAATATTATAGAGTGGCAAGGAAAATAAGTATCCTTCAACAAGTAGTTTTAGGTCAGTTGGGTAACCAGGTGGAAAAATATAACTTGATCCCTTCTTCATTTCATATACAAATAATTAATTCCATTTGCTTTACAGATATAAATGTGAAAGTTTTAAAACAGAAATAATTTAGAAGGAAATATAAGAAAACATGACTATTTTGAAGTAGGAAAAACTTCTTAAATTAGACAACAAAATACAAAATGCAAACTAAAAACGGGGAAAAATGGA
Organism: Equus asinus; assembly: GCF_041296235.1. NCBI lineage: Eukaryota > Metazoa > Chordata > Mammalia > Perissodactyla > Equidae > Equus > Equus asinus. The sequence continues at coordinate 195,463,240 of NC_091790.1, read as the reverse complement.
ATGATTTTGGACTAAAAATTTCTGTTTATCAAAAGACATCAAGAGAGTGAAAAAGCAATCCACAAAGGGTGTGGGTGTGTTTGTGCACATGTGTGTGCATGCCAAATGAAACACCCAGTTACCTCTGATGAGAGTGTAAATTTGTACAACTGCTTTGGAAACCTCAAAGAATTCTAAATGGCCAATATAACTGTTATTCAGGCTTTCGTTGAATCACTTCCCTTTAACACCTTCTCAAGTGGGGTACACTTTATTAAACCTGGCTAAATTTAGATTCCTATTAAAAAATAGACTAGAGACAAAGGGAATTAAACACAGAATGAGTGCAAGATGCTCAAGAGAAATAAATAAGTGATACATGGACATACTTAATGTGCATTGTGGTGGTGACAGTTGCTTGGATAATTGACTTCAATGGCAATTCTGACTAAGGATTCTCATTTATTTATTTTCAAGGCTGGTAGCTGGATATGGCCTTAACAGGATTCTGTATTGGCTAGCCCACACCTGGACAGAGTGTGGTCTGAGTTAGTGACACTCAGTAATAAGAGTTTATTATAAATGTGCTGAAACTTTATAGTTGTACAAGAGAATATTTCATTATACCTGAGACTAGGCTCTAATATTCAATCCCAAGTGTAGAATCTTGAACTGTGTAAAGGAATCCTAGAAATGCATGAACCAAAATTATCGCTACCCAATGTCATCTGTTGCAATATGTGGAAGGTTGTTTCCTGACCTCCTCCTGTCAGAAGAACAGCCGATCCCAAAGCACTTGTTCCCCTTGATGAAGGAAAAGCAGACAGCTCCTTTATTCAGGATTCTGGGAGCCATGAGGAGAGGTAGCACATGAGGGTTTGTGGAGAGGAAGGAAGGGACGGTGCCATGCTGTGGCTGAGCTGCTGGCAGAGATACACGGCCGAGTCCCCCTGCTCTGCGTGCTGGATCTTCAGAGTGGGGGAGGATCCCTCAGGCCTCTCAGCAGAGAATTGATCTTTAAGCATCCCTGATGTGTCTGATGCAAAATCATCCTGAAAATACATCAGAAACTCCAGGCCCTGCCCCCGTGTCTGTCGGTACCAGTAAAGGCGGGTGTGTCCAGAAATGGGATCACACTTGAAAGCGACATCCTGTCCTCTCTCTGTGACTCTGTGCCTGGGGGACTGGGAGACTCCAGCTTTGGTGTGATCTGTGGAGACAGAATTTGAGAGCAGAATGAGGAAAACAATTGTAATCATCACACACAGACACACACACACACACAATGAAACTGCTTGGTTTTCTGAGGACTCACCTGCCCCCAGGAGACAAAGGGTCAACCAGCAAAGGATCCTGGTGCCCATGGTAGAGTCAGGACCAGATGGGAAGTTCACAAGGTCAGGGACCTTGTGAGCATGAGCAGAGGAGGAGGGACATCCCTTTGTCCTCATCAGGCAGTTCCCATAGTGACATGCTGAGCCTCAGGATTACCTGATATTAATTAACTCATTAATTAATTACATCTAAGATGCCAACAATTCTGAGATACTCCATTCTATTAACTACCACTAAGAAAATAAAAAAAAAGTGTCACTCACAATCAGAAATGTTAAAAAGTGACAAATTGTGAAACACAGAATTAATGAAAAATGGTAATTCAAAGTGGATTTAAATATACACTGATTCTGTTAGGTTCCTTGGTTGTCACGCCTCAGAGCTCCAGTGTTCTGTTGCCAAGACCCCACACTCCCTATCTGGCCAATCTTCTCACTTCTCTTGTTCTTTTCACATTGTCAGCTGGACATTTCCACCTGAATGTTTCAACAGCGCTTCAAATTTGAGGTATAAAATGCTGACTTGATCATCTTAACTCTGAGCTTTCCTATTTCTGACCTCTGTCCTGCATTTGCCTGGCCCTGCCCCTGATTTGGGCAGAGCTGGGATCTAGGGGTGGGATGGATGGGAATATTGCCATGTCCTTGTCCTGTGAGCACTTTGAATTCACAGTTCAGAGCCAAGAGAGATGAAATGGGTCCTTTGGCAGGTATCGACCTAAGTTATAATCTTCTATTCATTCTGGATGTAAAAAGGCAATTCCCTCTATTAATTATTTAATCTCCATACTGCTTTTTGTCCTTCTTTCCTTATCATGGTGCCTCCTGTGTTTGTAAGTCACTTCTAAAATAAATAAATGTTCCAAAACCTTACCTTCAGAAGGAGTCAGGACTGTTTTACCCTTAACATTCTGGAAAGTGTTAAACATTAAACATGGGGTGGGGGATTGAACTCATTCTTTGGGCTCCTAACAGACTGCTTTGTGAGTAATTAATTTCTCATTCTCATTTACAGCACAATTTTCAAAGCCTCTTTGGTGGCCCCCTTCAGATGAGGAACAACAGTCACAATGCTTCCCAAAGAGGAGAAGATTCCTCCAACCTGGTTAAGCAGGAAAATGGACCTGTTTCTGCCACTGAGACTCTCCTTGGACACTGAGCGGTTTATTACTGTACCCCCTTAAACAACTAAACTGTGGCTCCTTCAGTGTCGCCATTTCTCTCTTTGTCACCAGCCCTCACAAGAAAAAGGAATAGTATAGATGTTAACTTCCCTTTGAAATAAATCATCCCACTTTTCAAGCACTTAAGTAAAACAGATCAGAGCCAGCTTGGAAGTGAGTTAACACTGTTCCTCCACATTTCACATACATGAAGTGACCACTTAGTTGCCTCTCCCCCCTCCCTCATTTAACAACAGCTCCTCACAGAGCTCCCTTCCCTGGTTTATCCATCTTTGTGTCTCTGTTGCAACTTGTGATAGGAATAATTTCCTCAAAGCTCAGCTCATCTGGCGCCAGGCCACGGATCAACCTGCAGTGACCTCATGGCTCCTATGTCCTCACATACAGATGCAAACTGATTGTCTTTTGTAATCTGGCTACACCATTTATTAGCTCTGAGAACAATGCTGAGGCCAAGGCCTTTACCCCTTCTGAACCTCAGCCTCCTCATCTGTAAAACAGAGTGAACATCCCCTCACAATGTTTTATGAGAACTAACTGAGATACTGTAGCATCTGGTAGGCTTAATAAATGTCCATCCTTTCCTCCCTCCCTGTCTCCTCATGTCAGGGAGTGCGGCTGGAGCTCTCAGAACTCCAGGACTGAGAGACGGGAGAACCGGACTCATCAACCAGGTGGGTGGGGGGAACTTGATAACACAAAGAGGTCAGTCAGTCACTTTAGGAAAGATCTGGTGGCACTTAGGTATTAGTCAGGAAAGGTAGAAAAAATTATGACAGAACATTAACGTACCTGTCTACCTGCATTGTGCAATATGAGGCACGGAATAGGAACAAAATACTTCTGTATCTACCAACCTGAAAAAATAACATCCAAAGAAGATTAAGAGACAAAAGGCATACATGTGGCAGTTAATGCTTGCAGGTGTCCCTACTTTTGTTTGTGTATTTGGGTAGACAGGTTCAGATGAGCATAGAGAAGTGGGGTGTAAGAAACACACCAAAGCATTAATATTGGTGACTCACCGAAGGTGGGATTGGATGGAAGTGTGCTTGGAGAAGGGAGAGGATTATTAAACATTTAACATTTTTTTAAATACTTACTGACTTTTTGAAAATTATAAAACAAGCTTCCCCACCTGAGAGCTTTGAAGTCAAACCTTTGATCGGGTGGCAGAATTTGTGGTTTCTCATGGGCAATGTCCAGAAAGGCACTGGCCATGGAACATGTTATAAACACTCTTTGTCTTTGAATGAGCCAATCATAAAAAATTGCAAATGCCTGGTGCCCATGGCTGGCCCCTGCCCGGTCAGGGGCACGCACAGTGAGGTTGACACATTTGATATTGACTTAAGTTTGTCCTGACTAAGAACTAACATCATTTCTACCCCTGAAATATACCAACACAAGGGCGCGGAGGCTCTGACCCCTTGGTCTAGAACAAGCTTTGAATAATCTCCTAATTTGAAAAGGAAGGCAAATGAACACAATGTAGTGCCTGTGTTTCCAAATTCAATAAAAATAAGTTACATTTTCACAGGCTTTAGAAATGGTTCTCTTTTATTTCTAATTCAAGCAGCAGTACTGTTACAACGTTGACAGAGATGTTATTCCAGTGTACATCAACAGGTCACAGCTTTCTTAAATATGGTTTCCACAAATGAGTGGGAAGAGATGCTGTCCTTAGGGAAGAGGTTCTAACTCCAGTGTTTTTAAGGTTGGACTCTGAAACAAGTAGTCTATTTTTGGTCTTTACTGCCTAAGGAGATGAAACTGCGTTAGTCTTTAAACTATTGATGTGAATCATTCGGGCAAAACTGGGCTTTGGTTCATCCTTGGACCTTACTAGGTGATCATGTATTTGATTCTTTCCACCCAGAAATCCTCTCACAATTGTTCAAGGATTAACACACGGCCTCTCTCTGTAAATGGAGCTCTGCTGTCACAAACAGCTTTTCCCATCTGGAAAAGGAGGGAGAGGCAGGACACGGCCCTGCACAGCATCCTGCATCACAGTCAAGGTGTGGGCTGGGGGAAGCTGGGGTACAGGGACGAACGACCTCACCTCTGTGTCTCTGGTATTGCCCAGCCATACATGGATGTGGACATCCATGATGCAGATCAGGGTATCAGGCCTCATGACCTCTAATCTATCCAAGGGATATGTGAGCCTTGGGAAAACCTTCCCTAACATACTAAAGAAGCCATTTTGTCTCCTTCTCCATCATCTTTTAATATCATTTTTATGTTCCATTTCTGATCATCCTACCAGTGATTGTTTTCCGTGTGGGAGACTTCAAAATCCATGGGGCCTGTGAGGGAAGGAGACTGAAGGAAGAGACAAGTTGAGGAAGCTGATGGGATATTATGCAGGTGAAGCCCTGCAGAAAGGCTTGGGATTCAGTCGCACAAGCCTGTGAGAGGGATTTCCCGTTTGTCTCAGGGATCACCTGATCCCAGGAGACAAAGGGATAGAAGATCCCAGTTGATGCGGCCAGACCTCTGGGATGGCCTAAATGGAAACCTGGGTGGTCTTCCATGATTCATTCATTCCCTGAAGACTGTCCACTGGCTCCCAGAACTGCTGTAACTACCGAAAATAACATGAGGAATAAAGACATTGCCAGTCCCTATGATGTGAGGTTTACAGTCTAGAATGGGAGGGGTTTCTGTTGAATAGTCATACAAGTTCATGTGTGACAGTCAAAATGACAACTGTGTAAATACTGCTGAATAGTATAAGCTATGAGCCCTGAATAAGAAGGGAATTTGACCACTGGTATAGTGAAGAAATGCTTCCCTACGGAGGTGGTGGTTAAGCTGAGAGCTGGGGCAGGAGAATGTCAAACGAGAGACCTGCGCTGGCAGAGAGAACATGGCCTGGGCATGGAGAAGCCTTCTGGTGGGGAGGAGCAGGACATATATGAAGAACGGACTGAACTGAGGCCAGTGTGGTTGAAGCAGAGATGAGGGCACAGGACAGGGAAAGGACAACAGGGAGCAGACACAATGTGGAGCGAGGCTTATGACTGAAATGACGATGTTGTGAGAAAGCTTTATAAAAGGCCAGTGGGGAAAAGAACATGGGCCTGAGGTGTCAAGGTGTATGTATCTATCCTGTTTCAGATAAACTCTCCTTCCTGTAAGGAGCCAGGTAAGAGGAATTCCTCTGAAAGTCCTAACTTGTGGTCGCTCCAATGGTTGAGATGCACAGGGGACTGGAGAAGAAGGTTGAGTCCCCTCACACAGTGGAGCTTGGCCTGGGGAGCAATCCCAGCTCCAGCAGAGTCCATAGGCACAGGGTGCATTGAATCTGTGGAAAGTAAAATATAAATTTTAATAGAATTAATTAAGGAAAATATTTTCAGGCATTTATTGAAGGAATAATTTGTTGAATGGGAACACAAAGAAAACTATATAATTTCAGTTGCATTAATTTAAACTATTGTATATCAAAACACACCATAAAAAATGAAAACCTAAGCTAAAGACTAGGAAAAGACATGAGTCTTTTTTTGCATACAAATGATAATGAGTCAGTGTGAAGTTACTTGTTTCCCAAAGTTGCCACAGAAGGGGCCACAGTAATGACCACGGGATGTCCGAGCTTTCCACTGCTGTCCAGCTGGACACGTGGTGACACAGCTGGTCCTCTGCTCCTTCTGACCAGGATGAGGAGGCTAATTATGGAGCAGCTGGGCAGGTGGAAGAAGAATGTACTTTATAAATAGACAAGTGTGTTTCCTAGTTTTGCTTCCTCTAAATCATGAGATGCTGGGAAAATCACTTAATGTCCCTGAGCTTTTTCATCCATAAAGTGGGTATAAGAATATTTGATTTGCATGATTGTTTCAAAGCTTTAAAACATGTAACATATACAAAGAATCTAGCTCACATTAAGGACTCAGTTGTCACTCTTCCATTGATGCCACCAAGACTTGACAAACTGCGGGATGATGCTGGGAGAGACGTGGAAACATTCGGTGCACACATGTGAGCCTGGGTCCTGGTAGGTTGGCTGAGAGAGCTCTGAGCTCAGCAGGAGAGGAAGTGGCTTTGAAACCCTAAAAGCTTCCTCGGGAGCAGGGAAACCAGGTGGAGCCTGCATGCTCTCTCACTGTTAGAGTCAAGGCAGGGAGGTTTGTGCACAGAACGCTGGTGACTCTGCAGGGCTGTGCCATGCTGCTGGCACAGAGATACAGGGCTGAGTCCATCAGGTCCAAGACGCTCATGTTTGGTCAGAGCAATAGTTACAGAACTGCCATACTAAGAATCGATCCGGGACATCTCCTTTTGCTCTTTGAACATTTTCATAAACCTCAGAGAGGAGCTGGGGGCCCTGATTCAAGGCCTGTTGTTACCAAGATACACCGGGGTGTTCAGAGAGAGGGGAATGTCTCAGAGTCACTGTCTGCTCTGTTGTTTTGATCAGGTATCTTGGCAATTGGCTGACTCTAGCCTCTACTGGACTGTGGGAAACACAGGTATAAAATGAGCACAGGAGGGACCTTGATGGTTTATCTGCAAGGTAAAGCTTAGAAAAGCAACGATCTCCTTGTCCACAGGGAGCAAAAGACAAAGCACCGCCCAGTAGAGGAGCCTGGAGCCCATGGAATGGCCGGGTGGCCACACTGTCCCTCTTGCAGTTAGGGTTCTGCCCTTCTTGGGTAAGAGCTGAGTTCTCAGCTTCATTTTTCCTAATTGGAGGATTATCCTGTGATGGCGCTGCCCTGGGGTTAACACCCAGCAGCTTCCTGAGGTCCAGTGCTCAGTGCTACCCCACACACCAGATTCCCCTTCTGTGGCTGCAGGGCAGGAGTGCTGGTGTAGGGTGAAGTCCCTTCCCACACAGCTCTGTTGGTTTTCCCTGAGGCAGGTGATCCTGTGCTGCTTGTGCCCTGGCAACTAGGATGTCTGGTCTCCCTCTCGCCCTCCTCACGCCTGAAGTTCTCTGTGCTGGAACTCACCTGGGAGCACATCAGCTGAGGGGGATAGGTCTGTGTGTAATCCTCTCTGTTCCTTCTCTGCCTGTGTGTCCTCAGTCATCTCTCTGATGCTGGGTTCAAACCAAGCTTTGTTTTTATCTTTCCCTTCCCCAGGCATCATTCCCAGTCACTGCTCTACATGGCCAGTGATGCAGAGTCACCAAGATTTAGTCCATGTGATTGAGTCAGAAGTGGGCCTGAGTTGTCTATAAATTACTAGGAGTAGAAATGCCCTAGAAACCATGCTCTTTACTGGCTTACAGAACAGACCTTGTCAATTTGGGATTTGTCACTCTCAAGCCCATCCCGGGAGCAGTGTTCCGGATAGTATACATTTATCCCTCCAGATGCAGCCTCTATGGATTATATTAACTGGGCTCCTGTCTCCTCTACCTCGCACTTGAGTTTTGCTTATGAGAGATAATGGCAGGAGAGTAAGGGTAGCAGCTCACCAACTGTCCTGGTCTGCAATATCTGTCCCTTGGTTCCCTTCTTGCTGGATACACTTCATAGTAGCTGCTTTTCCCTACCATGACCACAGCACCTGGCAGGCAGCCCTCTCCCTAAGCCACAGGGCCCAATAGCCCAGGGAAGCACAACTCTCCTCATTTCAGGCCAATGGGGATAAGAGCCACCCACTTCTGCTCGAAGGATGCTTCTCCTTCCCTAAGTGGCTTCCGTTAGCCCTGCCCCATCTTTGTAAACAGTCCCTTCATTGTCGCTCCTCAACTCTGCCAGAACCCTGTCTAATAAACAGAGCAAAGTAAAAATGAGACCTGGAAAATGTACTTTCCCTTAAAATCAAAGTAAGAGTCCTAACATTCTGCAATTAGCAGTAACAGAAGTCCTAACAGTCTGTGATTAGCATGGCTGAGACAATCAGCGGAAGCATAAAGAAATATTCAGTATGAAAGTAAATACTGTAATGTGGGGACATAGGGTCTGAAGAGGCTCCAGGGAAGAATGACTGTCTGCCCTCACCCACTCCTCCCTCGGGAAGCCTACAGCAGGGGGCTTTCTTCATATACACAGTGGACCCCGCAGTGCTCCATGCACATCCCCCTTCAGAACCTTCCCTCTGTTCCCACAGCGTGCGCCCCTCACTGGGCACTGCCCTCAGCTTCAGGGATCACCTTTGGTTTAAGAGGCAAAAAGGGAAGAATTGGGCAAATTTTTAAGGAGAGTGGGAAAATTTTAAATATTTGAAACAATGAATTGTGGAGAAAGACAGAGTGAGCTAAGAAGAGAATTAGGATAGAATCCAAAAGCAGGATATAAAAGCAGGTAAGGTTAGGGACTCTCGATTTGTCACGATACCAGTTTGTGCATGTGTGTGACTTGTTCTGCCAGCACTTAGCTGCTGCTGTGAAAAGAAGAGATCAATACATCCACTTTGCTCTGGATTTCTGTAATATAAGGGCAACTTCAGAAGATCATGGTAAAAGAAGGAAGACTATCTGCAAGGTAGGATTAAAAGAATGTAACATCATCGAATCTACTCTAGTGTAAGGTAATGAAAATATGGAATGACCCCAAGGAACAGGAAGAAAGAATAGTTACTAATGGATAGGAGATCTCAATGGTGTCAAAGAACAGATATGGTGGGATGAGAAGCTGTGGGCAGATGGTGAGATGATTTATTTGTGATTTGGGAGGGGGAGCATTTTCAGCTGATGACAAAGAACAAGGAATGATGTTATTACAGTGGAGCAGTGGGGCAAGAAAGAGGAAAGACTCATAACTTTAGGGTAGGGAAACCTGCATTACATAGGATGCAAAGGGCAGTAAATGTGAAAGAAAAAAAGGATAAGTTACGCTTTATAAACACTTTAAACTTCCATTAACTAAATGGCAACATTAAGAAAGTGAAAAGGCAAGCCACTCTGGGTGAAGATAGACCCAGTATGTTTAATAGAATCTAGGATATAAAACTATCTCCTACAAATCAATCATATAAAGACCACCCAATTTTTAAAAATGGACAAAGTTAGAAGCAGACACTTTACAAAAGAAGATAGGAATGGCCAAAAAGCATATGAAGAAATTAAATACCATTACTCAACAGTGAAACGCAAATGAGATACCACTACACACTCAATAGAATGGCTAACAATACAAGACAGAGATACCAAATGTTGGTGAGAATGTAGGGCTGGGGGAATTTCTATCCCTTGTTATTATAAATTATTGCAGCCACTTAGGCAAACTGTTCAACAGTTTCTAAAAAAGGCAAACGTGCATCTTACCCCATGAATCAGTTATTCCACTCTTATGTCTATACCTAAGGGAATGAATGCATTTATGCACAAAGACCTGTACAAGAACATCCGGAACAGCTTTATTCATAATAGATAAAGACTGGAACAACTCAGTCACCCATCTATAGGAGAATGGAGAAACACATCGTGATACATAGTCGAATACTACTCAGCAATATGAAGAATAAACTACGTACATACAAAACAAAAGTGCATTTCACGTGTATTAACTTTTGAGAAAAATAAGTCAACCAAAAGAGAATATGTACTATATGGCCCGTGTATAACAAGATCAAGAATAGACAATACTATGGTGATAAAAATCAGAAAAGCTGTTATCTCTTGGAAATAAGTTGATTGGGAAGGAGCATGAGGACATTTTCTGGGGTGATAGAAACCTTCTCTATCTTGATTTCAGTCATGGTCGCACTGGTGTACGCATTTGTCAGAATTTGCCAAACTATCCATGTATTAATTTGAGCATTTTAATCTCTATTAATTATATCTTAATCAAATATTACTAAAACATAAAGGAACAAATAGCATGAAAGATGGGAGTCATATGCAATTTTATGCTTCTGTTCCATGAAGTCCAGTTTAGAAGTGAATCACACCCAAAGAAGAGAGGCCAGGAGCGCTCACAACCACAAAATGTCGAGAATGTGAGAAGTTCTCAGTGACTGAAATAGACAGCATCCAAATTTGGCTTCAAAATAAGCTGGACCGACAAGTTTGCAGAGAAACAGTTGAGGATCAATGGATGAAGGAAAGCTGTAGCCAAAAAACTCCAAAAAAAAAAAAATACTCAAAAGCTGTTGAAATCCTTCCATGAATCCTGAACTGCTGAGAACTCCATAATTTGGTAAATTGCTCATTCATCAGTTTCACCATTTAGTCTTTTATTTAGGCTTTCAGTCGATTGGTCAGTTAGTGAAGTGAGCTTTTGCCAAGCAAGCAGCCTGAACCTCTTCGCGAGCAGGTCCTGGGTGAGCCAGCGCTTCCCGGGCAGGCTCCCAGGGTGCACAGGGCACTGCAGGGGTTCATGGGGCAGCAGCAGGACATGGGAATTGCACGTCCTGTGAAGCCCAACTGTGGATCTCCCAGTCTCAGAGTTAATGGATCCCAAGTAAAGAAACGTTGCTTTTGGGTGCAGACTTCTACCTGTAAGGAGCCAAGAAGAGACACAGGCTGGGGATGAATAAATTTATTGCCCGTATCATTTTGTAATATTTTACAAGAAAAAAAATTGAGGAGCTCATGAATCTTAATACAAGCCGGGGGAACGGTAACACTTAGCTTCCTTCCTTAACCTGCCCTCCACAACCTCAGAAGACTCAGACTCTGCTCTGTGCCCACAGAGGGGGACTTAGTTTGTGGTCTCCTTTGGTAATTCTACACTTCATCATCTTTAGGTCTCATACTGCTGTTTGATGCGTCTACTAACATTTCCCCTAACTGGTTTATTTACTTGTGAGTTTTATAAGTTGTTATTAAATTTTTTTTTTCCTCCAGAGAATAATTGCTTCATATTCAATGGTTTTGAAGCCCAAGGCAACTTTATATAACAGTTTTAGACTTGGAGAATCCAGGTCACTCAGGGAGTTTAAAGCTGCTCAGCTGCTTTCTGCTTTGTTCTTCACCACTGAAAGGAAAATGAAAATAAACATGGTGGACACTACTGTTCCTCTGTTTTACTCAATCACCAGAATATTTCAAATTGAGTGAAATAATATTAATGCTATTTGCACTTTCTCACACGCACACTTACATGGTCCACAATGATGGACCTCAGTTCACACTAGGGTTCACGTGGCACAGAGCCCCTCAGACTGAGATCCCCTTACTGGGAAGTCTGATGAGGGCTTCACAGGAGCAGTTTTTCTCCGTGAGACGGGAGCCTCAGGAAGGAGTGTCCTTCATGCTTCAAGCTGCCCTTTTTAGGCAGAGAGCAGCTGGCTGTGCAGCATTGTGGTTTCACTCCTGGCACAGAGGTACAGAGAGGTCTGCTTGGTGCTGACTGACTTCAGGGTCAGGGGAAAATCCTCCTTCTTGTTTCGGGAGACACTGTACCCTTCTGGGACATCCTCTCTGGTAGTGTTTCAGACATGAGTTGAATAATGGATCAGCCTTGGCCCCTCTCCTGGGTCTTGTCGATACCAGACCATTGAAAGATCGCTCATATTCTGAGAACATTCCAGGATCATCTTGTCTCCTGTTTGTGTAATATGGTATCTTGGCGTCTGGGTGATTTCAGCATCCATGGGTCCTATTGGAGAGGCAGACACAAGGTAAAGACAAGGCTTAAGGAGTAACCTGGAGCCACAAAGGAAAGGCAAAGGCTTGGAGCTTGGACTTTGCAAACCCATGGAGAGGTTTCCAGCTGAGTCCAGAACTCACCTGCTCCCAGGAGACAAAGAGTCACACAGAAGAAGTTGAGGCTCATGACAGGGTCAGGGTGAGAGGGGGTCATCTCAGCTGAATGCTGTGATCCACAGTACTGAATGAGGTAGCTCTGAGCCTCTCCTCAAATGGACAGAAGAGTCTGGTGGGATGTTACTACCCTTCACCCCTGCAGATTCTCCCTGGTACAGGGTCCCTTCCGACTTTGCTCAGGCTGGGTCAGCTACTCTTCTCATAGGCATTACTTAACAAGGCCTGCAGGGGAGATGGGGTGTGGCTGCTATGCACTGAGTTTAAGGTGCACCCCACCCCCTTGGTTTCCCACTTTCCTCTGAGACAATTGCTCTTCTGTGCACCTGCCCCTGACATCAAGCCTGGCTTGCCCAAATCCTTCAACTGTGGATCTCCTTAAAGTTTGCAGGGACCTCCCACTTTTTCCATAGCTGAAGGGAGCCTGGCACTAACTGAAAACTTCTTCAACATCTGCCTAATATAAGATCCACTCCTAAGTTTTTCTTAACCCTTTCCGCCCAGGCTGCTCTCCCAGACTCTCACCAGAGCAGCTTATATCTCAATGGCATCACAGTGCCATCTTGCGGCCAATAAGTGAAGCTTCATCATTGTTTTCCTGTGCAATGGCCCAAGGGATGCTGGGAAGTGTCTGCATGATCTGCAGCAAGCATCCTGCAGAAGCAGTATCCTGAAAGTTTTATGCTCAGCTTTCTTAAACCCTAATACCCACAATAATTCTAACCTTGAGTCTATTCCTTTGAGTTACCATGCTTAAAATCCCACCCTCATTCGACTATGACATTTTCTGACAGCTACAGTCCAACTGAGTTCTCTCTTCAAACTCTCTTCTGAAAGGGAAAGGGATAGAATGGGAGGAATCAAAGAAAATAATATATAGTCTAAAACAAGAAGAAAGGCAGAGAAATTGAAGTTAGGAAGGTTCTTTTATCTCTATTACTAAAGATAAACAAAAATGAACCCCCCCCCCAAAAATGACACTCAATATTACTTCCAAAATATATCAACAAAAGACTGTGAAGATAATGAGATTATCTTCAAGATGGGACCAAATGTGTATGAGTAAAAAGTAAAATTGGAATATAAGAAAAATATAGGACATCTTGTAAGGCAATAAATAATCATGGAGGAAACAGTATCTAACAGGGAAAATAATGATGGATGAAATTAAGATCAGCAAAGGATATTCTATACAAAATGATAACTTGTACAATGTACACCTGCTGACTTGAGCAGCAGGGAGGGAAAGGATGATTCTGGAAGAAGCAGAGGAGTTGTGGGAGATAAGAACACACTGGTACAAAATGGTATTACAAGGAAGCTGATTCTGCCAGGGTCGTGTGGAGAAAGGGGCCAAAATTGGAGACAAGGTCTAGGAAGGAAGTTCCTGGAATGGCATTTCAAGGACCAGGAATTCCCCCCCAGCCCTGGCCTTCCTCAGTCCCAGGAGACACAGGGCAACAGAGCAAGGAGTGCTTTGCTGCTGCCACAATCAAAATAAGACCAGGAAAACTCCCATCCAAGGATGCTCATTCTCTGGGGAAATAACTCTGGAGTCCTGAGCCACCACAATCTCTGAGAAGTGGATATGGGGAGACTGTCATTCCCCTTACCAACCATGCAAGGCTCAGCACACCTTTACCACGCCTTAGTCTATGACATTCAATCCCAGTCTTGGAGCACTGGGTTATCTCCGAGAACTCCCAGAAGCCCATAATTCATAATCCTATCAGCTCTGCCCATGGCGGTAGATTTCACAGATACAAACTACAGCTTCACCCACAGATGGCTGCAAGATGTTATCCCAATGTAATCATTTATAACAAATAATATATAACAATATATGATACAGAAAATGAAACAAATAAAAAGGAAGAGGGGCGTTATCATAAAGAAAATACCCCATTTTCTCGAGTTAAAGACCTCAAGGGAATGATTTCATATAGAAGGCTTCGACACCAGATAAAACACTCAATTGCTGGAAATCACATTTAGTCAGGGAATCAGAGGAAGCTGGAGAAGTTGTTGTGAAAGTATGCTTCAGTCTCACTCTTAAGACTGGAGATGGGAAAATGAAAACAAAATAGAGGAAATATGCTGCTTAAAGGAGGCAGAGAAAATAAAGTCTTGTTGTTATCAGTGTTGTGTTGTTCAATGAATCCCCACCCCAAAGTAGTAAAGGCCTTTACTTCCAACAGGAAGATGGGCTTGATAGTGTTTGCAGAAAACTTACAATGTGATGGGGATAGAAGAGGCTTTAGAAGAAAGAATATGCCTGAGGAGGTCAACTTCCCAGATTCCGACAGCAAATGCAGAGGAGACACTGTCACTACACAGAGCCAAAACCGTGTATGTGGGCAGTGACCTTAAAGTCCAACAGAAGACTGTTCGTGTCCAGGACATTCAGTCCTTGCCTTGGAGGGTTGAGCTGGCCCTGGGACTCCTAGAACCCAATGAGCCATGATTATTTCCATCCACCAACATTCACAGCCACAGTATTTCAGGAGGGAATCTATGGTCTCTTTCTACCGAAAGAACAGCAGATGTTCAAGTCTACTTCTTCTCATGCGGAATAAAGAGGAAAGAATGATCTGTTCACAGTCTCTAGGAGCTGCAAGGAGAGACAAGTATGGAGTTTGTGAAGAGGAAGGAGGAGATTGTGCCACACTGTTGCTGAGCACCTGGCACAGAGATATGGGGCTGAGTCCCTGGGTCCGTGCACTGGATCTTCAGATTGAATATGATCGCTCAGGTCTCTCAGCAAAGAACCCATCATTAGGCATCCCTGATGTGTCTGCTGCATTCTTCTTTAGGAAGAAAATAAAAAACCCCAGGCCTTGCCCCAGGGTCTATCCATTCAATAAAGGGTAGCAGGACCAGAAATAGGATCACACCTAGGAGCTACAGCCTGGATCCTCTCTGTGACCCTGTGCCTAGGGGACTGGGAGACTCCAGCACCTGTGTCACCTGTGAGGACAGAAGTAGGGAACCGTAAGGAGGAAAACAATTGTAATCATCCAACACACACACACACACACACACACACACACACAGAAACTGCTTGGTTTTCTGAGTACTTATCTGCTCCCAGGAGACAGCAGAGGAGCCTGGTGCCCATGGCAGGGTCAGGGCAGGAATGGGAGGTTCAGCAGGTCAGGGTCCCTCTGAGCATGCGCAGAGGAGAACGAACATCCCTTTGTCCCCACCAGGCAGTTCCCATAATTATATCACTGTTTCCATCAATCTCCATAACCTCAGGGACACACAATATATATTATAACATACTTGGATTACTAATTTAAATATTTACAAGCTCTTTTTAAAAAAAATCAGAGCATGGTTGTCACTTTTGGCTCCAGTGCTGTCATGATACCATGATCTCATGTTACATCTCTAAGTTTATCTTCTCATCTACCTATTACTCCTCTGTCTGCTGGGCAATTTCACTAGGATATCTCGACAGCACCTCCAATACAAGATACCAAAAGTGAGTTCATTGTCTTCTCTGTACATCAGAATCTCCTGTGAGCATCTCTAGTTCTGTCACTATCCTCTCCAACCTCCTTGTCATACATGCTCAACATTTTCCATTTCTTAGGACAGCGTGGGCATTGTGGGCTTGACGTGGCTTTGCCCTAGAATGCACTGACATATTCAGAGATACAAGAGATGAAAAGATTCCCTGGGAAAATATCTGACTGGGAAGTGCCTATTCCTTCTGCAGGTCAAAGACCAATTCCCCTCTCTGTGTTCATTCATCTCCATGCGGTGTTGTGTCTCCACAGCCAAGAGCAAAGCCTCGTGTCATTCTAAGTCACCATGTATTAAAAAATAGGTTCCTTACAGATTATTTGTGGAAGAAGCCTCTGCTTCACCTTTAAAACCCTGGTATGCAATATACAATAATAAATTCACCTGTCCTTCTGGAAACCTATGAAGTTGTGTTATAGGTAATGTAACTTTCCTTTCACTGCTCTCAGAGCTTCTAATTGCCCTATAGCCATTAATGTTGGGCCAGTTTTATTAGTCAACTGGAGTTTCCTTTCCTTTGTGGGGACAGGGGAAGCAGGATCAGAGAAGACTGAGTGGTTGGGAGCAAGGTTATGGGGTCAGGGAGGAGGATATTCTGTAGCTCTGTGTCTTTGCTGTTTGCCCAAGAAGTACTACCATTCAAATGTATGAAGTAAAATGTTTGGCTGACTTGTGTGAACACTGTCAGAAGTGTCTGCTTTGTGATTTCACTATTCTCTTCCAAGTATTATCGCTCATCCTGTTCCTGCCACTGGACATCTCGGAGTCTGAGTAACTCCACCCCTGGAGCCTGTGAGTGTTGGAGATGGTGATGGAGATGGAAGCTGGAGACTGTCCTACAAGTCTACTTGGGTTTTCTCAAGATTACAGTCCAAGCAACTGGATTCATGGGCAAAACATATTCCCACATTCCTGGAATTGCTTGATTTCAAGAAACAAAGGACAACCACGTATAAATTTCTGGAACCCCCAGCAGGGTCGGGTCAGCACTGGGGCATCTCCATCTCCCTGCTTAGGGCTGTGGTCCGGGAGATGCTAGTACTCCTCAAGGGCAGTTTATAACAGCCTCAGAAAATGTGTTGGAAAGCTGTCTTTCTTTTTCTATTTTCTATAATATTTTGTATAAAATTGAAATGATCTACTATTTGACCATTCGGCAAAATTTGACAGCAAAACTGTCTGCAGCTAATATTTTGAGAGGTGGGTACATGTCAACTATTGACTCAGTTGTGTTACTATTTCATATATTCTCATTTCTTTCTAATTTAATGATCATTTTCATAGTATTCTTTTACAATTTGAACTCTGTTGTGTTTTTAGTTATCTCTTTTTAATTCCTAATTTTTTTATTTATCACCATTTTTCCTTCATCAGTCCTGCTTAAAGTGTGTACATTTTATTAATTTCCAAAACAACATTTGTCATCGTTGAGTTTCATTAACATATTTTGCTTTTTGTTTCATCTGTTTTTGTTCTGTATATTCATGATTTTATTTATTTTTTTAATTTTGGGGGGGCATTATTCTGTACTTTTTCCTAAATCCTGAGCTTAATGTTAGCTTCTTATTTTTTTGCACTCATTAGCCTTTTGTATCTACATATTTCCCTCAAAGCACAGTTTCAGTTGCAGCATTTATTTATTATGTCTTATTCTCAGTATCTCTTATTTCTAAACATTTTTAAATTTCTATTAAAATTTCTGGTAAAAATCAGGATTTATTTGGAATTATTTTTTTACATTTATAAATATGAGGTTTTTAAAAAGTTATCTTTTGTTTTTTTCTTTAATCTATAATGTACTATTGTTAAAGAAGATTATCCTTATGAGACCAGTACTTTAAAACTGATTGGGGGGCTGACCCCGACCCCGTGGACTAGTGGTTAAGTTCGCATGCTCTGCTGCAGGCGGCCCAGTGTTTCGTTGGTTCGAATCCTAGGCGCGGACATGACACTGCTCATCAAACCACGCTGAGGCAGTATCCCACATGCCACAACTAGAAGGACCCACAATGAAGAATATACAACTATGTACTGGGGGACTTTGGGGAGAAAAAGGAAAAAATAAAATCTTAAAAAAAAAAATTAAAGAAAGGAAAAAACTGATTGGGACCTCCTTCCTGGACTAAGCAATAGTTATTTTACATAAATTTTCAATGTTTAATTGTGAACTCTTTTTCTAATTTGAGTTTGCAGGCTTTTATATTTTTTCCTTACATTGGTCGCATTAAATGTATTGTTCAAATGTTACATATCTTCACAAATTTCTTGTCTATTGAGCTATTATTTATGAAGGAACTCTTGTTAAAATCTTCTGCCACAATGGTACTTTTGTCAATTTCTCATTTTATATTGTCATTTTTGTATCTGAAGCAATATTTCTTATACATACATGTTTATTAGAAATTTAATCTTATAGTGAGAAATGCAACTTGCCCATTTTGTAGCCATTGAAATAACTGAACTAAGTGTTAACATGTACCAATCTTAGAAAAGCAATACAGATGCTTTTTGCCTTGAGTATTTTTTATGTTAAAATGGCTACACCAGGTACACCAGGGCAGGCCCAGTGGCACAGTGGTTAAGTTCACCGCTTCGCTTTGGCAGCCTGGGGTTTATGGGGCTGGATCCCGGGTGCAGACCTACACACTGCTTGTCAAGCTATGCTGTGGTGGCAACCCACATAGAGAAAATAGAGGAAGATTTGAACAGATGTGAGCTCAGCCACCATCTTCCTCACCAAAACGCTGCCCCCCAAAAACAAAAAGGTAAATGTCTACACTAGATTTCTTCTCATTGGGTTTTTTTTTTTTTTTTTTTTAAAGATTTTTTATTTTTTCCTTTTTCTCCCCAAAGCCCCCCGGTACATAGTTGTGTATTCTTCGTTGTGGGTTCTTCTAGTTGTGGCATGTGGGACGCTGCCTCAGTGTGGTCTGATGAGCAGTGCCATGTCCGCGCCCAGGATTCGAACTAACGAAACACTGGGCCGCCTGCAGCCGAGCGCGCGAACTTAACCACTCGGCCACGGGGCCAGCCCCCTCATTGGGTTTTTTTGATTACTCTGTGTTCTTAAAAGTTAATATGCTTCTCTTTTTTAATAGTATATAATGATGTTTTTAAACTCAATCTGACAATTTCAAATTGTCAAGATTTTAACAGGCAAGGTCCATTAATATTGAGTTTTATTAATGATATTTTTATGTTTATTTCTAACAGCATTTCTGGTGCTTTATATTTGTCCTGCTTTCTCCTTTTTTTTGTTTCTCTTGGTTCTCTCTTTTCTCCTTCTTTGTCTTCTTTGAATTAATTCTATTTTCTTTAATATTCCCTTTTCTACCTCTGTATTGAAGTTATGTACTCTATTTCTGCCTTTTTAATGATTACCCATTTTTAAAAAGCATGCACCATGGAAAGTCTATTATATATCTCACTCTTTTCAAACTGAATAAGAAAATATGAACATTTTAAATTCAATTAATTTGGCCCAAAGATATATGCCATCTTTCTATGCCAAAGATATTTAATGCTAGCACCCATATTAGACACTAGTCGTAGTAATCAGGCTGTGTAAATTTGGGCACATGACTATCAGATTAAATTGACTCCATCACATATGTGTTCCACACCTTTCTTCTGGGATCATCTTCCATCTTTCTTAAGTATAATTTGAGATTTTCTCTTATTCTCCCCTCCTGAAAATATTTTTCCATCAACCCCGTTCTTAAATGAATAAGGACCACAATAAAAATTGTTTTTCTTAACCTCCTTTCTTAACTTTCACAGTTGCTCTCAGTCTAATTATTACTTTAGGAGATATTTGTCTTTTCTTTTTGGTTGCTTTCAAAATCTTCTTTGTCTTTCATGTTTTACAATTTCTCTATGACATATCTATTTACCTTACTGAGGGATTCATCTGCATTCTTGTTTTGAATCTGAGGATTTATGTCTTTAATCACCTCTGAAAAATTCTCAGCCAACATCTCATACAATATCATCTTATATATACCTATTTTCTCTTTCTGAAACTTTAACTATATGTAAGAAAAAAGAGGAAGCTCTAATAAAATGTTATGTGTGGTCTAATAAACTAGAAGCTCTCATTTTTTTATCCCTGTCTTTTAACTTCTCTTTCACATTTCATCTTTAATTTTCTGTGCTACATTCTATGCAATTTCTTCAGATCTATCTTTTATGTTATTAATAATCTCTTTAGGAGCATATACTCTGATGTTTAACTCATCCATTATCTTTTTCAGTATTTATATTAATCATTTCTAAATATTCTACTTGGTGCTTTTTTGCTAGCTGATGTTTTTTGATAGCCTTTACTTCCTTGCTTATGTCTCAAATGCCTCTTGTATTCATTTGAATATAATTTTTCAAACTTTCATATGTTAAAATGCCAAATGGCTGTCCATCACAAATGCTTATTATTTCTGCTCAACTTTCCTCACTGGTTTTTGTCTTAGTGTTCTTAGTAGTGGGAGAATATCTGTTTAATGTTAATCTGTGGAATTCTTGAGAGGCCTGGATGGAGAGTACAGAACTTCAAGAGTTCCTACTTTTTTCAAGCTTCTCAAATTTAACTCCAAAATTCATGAGCCCAAGAACTGTCAGCTGTACTCTGGGCTGTGAAATAAATGTGTGCCTTTAGGTTCCTAGTATCAGAAAATGATCTCAGGGCAGCCCCAGTGTTAGATTCAGAAAGCAATTCTGATATTCTCATTTTTTTAAAATTACATTTGCTCTAGAAATTAACCCATAAGGCCATGTAGTTGTAACATTTTCTTCCTGTTCTTCCAAGGGGATTATGAAAATTCCTAAATCTACAGGCATCCCCTCTTCCTTCCTTTTTGCCTAACCCATAATTTCAAGAAATCCTAGGTATCAGAATTATATCTGTAGAACTTGTATTCATCAGGTTAAGGACTGTGCCATATTTTAAATTGGAAATTCACGCTACTGACAACACAACTTGCACAAACAAATGTGCCTGAGCTTGTTCAATATGGGAAAGTTCTTGTATAAACTCACAGCACACTGTCTCATGGGGGCCTCACTGACTCTCGTACATTCTGGGTAACTGGGAACTGAAATGTGAAAACCACTAGGACCCCAAGTCCTTGCATCAAAGATTTATTCTACCATCAGTCAATTTAATATTATTAGGGAGCAAAAGCACTCTGTTTACTACTGAGTGCTGACTTTTGCAATGTAGAATTAATATGCTTTACTTGGAAGTCATATGTTTTGGTTTTAGTAGATTAAGAACTTACACTAATTGTGAATTAAGCCTGCCAGGCTAGAATTGGCCAGAAGACAGAGCTCTTTGCTGAAAAGACCAAGTTTTCAGAGGGCAGTCACTGTGGTGCAGGGAGGAGGCTGGTATCTGAATAATTTGCCCTGTTGTGACAAGATGATGGGACATGTGAAGTCCTGGGTACTCAGCTGATTGGGTGAGGAGAGTGGCCAGACTTGTCTCACTAGGAACTGATTGTGGTCAGTGGAGGGAAAGATTGCCTTGAGAAATTGTCTTTCAATCATCTCACATGTGTTTGGGGCTCTTTAGCCCTCTCTGCTCTTTCCTGTTTTGGGGTCAGGTCTCTCCTTGGGGAGCAGCATCTCTACTGCACTGTATTCCTGCTGCCATTGCAGAAACGCACGGCTATTCCCTCAGCTCTGAGGATTTAACTTTGGTTTGTCATCAGATCTCTGAGCTGATCAGCTATGAATCTATGAAGAACATTTCTCAGACTGTGGAGCCCAAAGGGAAACTAGAGTGCTTGCCTTCGGGTACAACAGAACTGGATCCAGGGATGTTTCTAGAGATGAGATTGCATCCCCTGTCTCCATTGGTCTCCTCACTCTGACCAGGTGTCCTGGGGTCCCTGCAACTCCAGCATCACAGAGGCTCATGAGGGAGAGAGAGGCAGGACACAGAACCCTCCCTCTGAGTAGCGGGGAGACGGTATCCCCAGTCATGGGAGAGACGTTTGTAGCTGACAACTGGAAAATCCAGAACAGAGACGTCTCAACTGTGTCCACAATTCACCTGGGGAACAGGTGTACCCAGAAGTGTCTGACCACGCAGTGGGACCTTGAATGGGAGCATGAATAGGAGTTAGTTACTATGCCTCTGCAGGGTCCATGTCTTGTGCAGAGGAAATAGCTTTTGAAGTCTCTGAGATGGGAAGGGATGTGACACAGAAGAGGGAAGGGCAGTATGGCTGGAGCAGAGAAGGTGGGGTCAGCTGTGCAAGCTGGGGCCAGGGACATAGCGAGAGGAAAGACCCGGTAGGGCCCGTGAGGTGACCGTCCTGGACAGGAAAGTTGGGCAGGAGCACACATCACATGAGGGTGGGGCTGGAGGAGGACCTTAGAGAGAGGAAGCAACAAGGTGCCCAGGGTGAAAGGGGTCCTGATGTATCTACTTACCAATGACTTTCCAACCTGGAGGTGTCAGACTGAGGCCCATGAGTAGAAAAATAAGAGTTGGGGAAGCACTTTCCCAGCTAACGGGGAAGCTGCAGAAGAAAGACAGAGAGCAACGGTGGAGACATGTCCTCCTGAGGCCCTGCGGTCAGGGCCAGGCCTGGCTGAGACCGACCTGGAGACGGACCTCAGCACACTCAGGGGTTCACACTGCACACACAGGCCACTCGGGGTGCCATTTCTCCCTGAGATAGAAGTCCGCAAAGGGTTCGGCTAAGACCAGGCTGCAGGGCCTCCCCCCAGCTTTTTGTGCAGAGAGGAGTCAGCCGTGCAGCGCTGTGGACTAACTGCTGGCACAGAAATACACAGATGTCTGGGAGGGCGTAGCAGACACCAGTATGAGGGGGAAGTTCTCTGTATTTGATCTGGAGACTCTGTACCCATCGGGAACATCTCTGTTTGCAGTGACACCAGCACCAACTGAGTAGTGGATCAGCCTCAGCCCATGTCCCAGGTCTTGTCGATACCAGTACATAGAGTCGTGGTTCATATCCTGGGTACATCTCAGTGTCGTGTTCTGTCTTGTCTTCAGGACCTGGAATTTTGGGGTCTGAGTGACACCAGCATTCACTGCACCTGTGGAGAAGGAGATGAAGCTGATGCTGCAGACAGGACAGAAAGGCTTAGCAGTGGGACCTCGAAATTTTCGCTCATGAAAATCCCTGCCCAGGACTCACCTGCCTGCAGGAGACAAAAGACCACCCAGCACAGGAGGCCACCACTCATGGCAGGAGCAGGGCAGACGGAGGGGTCTTCTGGGTCTCTGTGCTGATGAAATGGGAACAGGACTCTCCAGGGAGTCATTCGGAGATGTCACTCTCCCTGCCTGGGCCCCAGAGCCACCTGTCACAAGGGGTCACACTTCTTCCCCTAGAAGGTCCAATCAAAAATAAATGCACAAGGAACAGCTTAGTATGGGAAGCATGCATTTCTCGGAATTGACACAAGTCTCACAAGTTGCTCTTAAGCTTTTGATCAGCAGTTTGTAACTTTATGTGTATTTATTACTCTGATATAATTTTTCCTTAATACATTGGATTTATAGATTTACGTATTTCTGTAGTTTTGAGTTTTAGGGAAAATCCTTTCAGTGAAAGGCTTTCTGGTGCCCTTTCTGACTCTTGCATCCCAAAGACTCCTTTAAGCATCCGTTTCTACTTTGATTACCGACCAGCATCCTGTTAAGGTCCTTCTACGTACAATGATTCTCCTGGTATCCAGTTGCCAGACCACAGGGGCAGTCTCATCAGCATTTTAGGAAACATTTTGCTCTGTTTCTCATCATTTCCCAAAGATGGGACACCTGCCAACTGTAGCTAGAGGAAGTTCATATTCACCAGAGCAGTGGCTTCCCGGATTTGGGGCGAGACAGCAGCATGCAGAGCAACCTCACACCTGTGACTACCTTTCTCTGTGGCAAGATGATGGCTGCTAAGTACTGCAGGTGACCTCCTGGCACAAAGGAGTCCAGATACGTGAGAGACACGGGGAGAGGGGGCAGACTCCAGGGTATGTGACAAATGCTCTCTTCTTTATTTGAGGCATCCATTCCATGGGGAATATCTCCTTGTGAAGAATGGCTGCTGTTAATTAATTAACATGTCACGGAGCTCAAAAACTGTTTGTTATTGCTCGCAATCCCACACTTAGAAGGACCTTGTACTTGGTTAAACACTCTGCTGTCATGATCTTCAAATTCTCTATAATATTTGAACCATGGGCTCTGCAAATTATGTAGCTGGTCCTGAGTACAAGGCTTTGGACCTGAGGTCGCCTCCTGAGGTGCTGGCTTCCCTTTAGTCGAGCCACATGTCTGGGGTCTGGGTGACTCAGCATCACTGGGGCCTCAGAGAGGACACAGAAACAAAGGTCAGAACCAAAGGAGGAACCTGATGCTGTAACCACAACAACAGGCCTTGAAGCTGGGGTCTGACTAGTCTGTGAGTGGCTTCCAAATCTGTGCCTGGGACTTCTCTGGTCCAGGAGACAGAAGGACACCCGGCAGGGGAGTCTGGAGCCCAGGCAAGGCCAGAACAGAAAGGAGGGTTTTCCAGCTCAGGGCTCACATTTTGTGGGATGGACACTTGGGGTCATGGTAAAGCAAACCCTTCTCCCGATGCAGAATGACCTTTCAATAAAGTCATTACTGCGTGTGGTCTGCTGAGCCCCAGCACGCAGTGTGTGCACATGAAGCCTGGCTCGACGTGTGTCTGATGGGAACTCAGAATAATTTCCTTGCAGATGATGAATTTTTCTCAAAATATCATTATAAAATAATTTGAAAGAATGGGTACGTGAGAAAAGAAACGAGTGAAAATAAGAAAGTAAATTTTATAAAAGCAGCTTTAACCACCCAGAAAGACCTTTTGGTGATCATTTTATCAAACCATCTATCTCCAAATAGAATTCTCACTAACGTGGATCAGGGATCTTGCATGGTTTCAAGGACTTGTTAATCCATAACACTTTCCAGGAGCACCTAACTCTCTTAAATAGTTATTATAATAGGTGGAGATTTTATTTGCTTTTTGTTTTTGTTTTTGTTTTTGAGGAAGATTAGCCCTGAGCTAACATCTGCTGCCAATCCTCCTCTTTTTTCTGGGGAAGAGAGGCCCTGAGCTAACATCTGTGCCCATCTTCCTCTACTTTTTATGTGGGACGCCTACCACAGCATGGCTTGCCAAGCAGTGCCACGTCAGCACCCAGGATCTGAACCAGTGAACCCAGGGCTGCTGAAGTGGAACGTGCAAACTTAACCGCTGTGACACTGGGCCGGCCCAGGTGGAGATTTTAAATTGCCACTAAAAAATGCCTGAGCAAAACTAATCGATAGTGATAGAAATCATATCATCGGTTGTCAGAGATGGAGAGACCATTGCAAAGGAGCCTGAGGGAAATTTCTGGGTGACGGAAATGTTCTGTATCTTCATGGGGTTGCTGTTATATGGGGATATACAAATATATTGTTCAAAAAGTATCTGTTCGTTTAAAGTGTACACTGTTTATTGTATACAATTCATATGTCAATGAAATTTACAAATGCCTAAGGAGGGATTTATGTTATGAGCTCTAGTTAATTTCATGTAGTGAATCATCAGGCATAAATATTTCCATTTCTGTGACATCTGAAGTCTTCAAAAATAGGGTTTTGTGCAAAATGAGTCCATATCTACCTTTGCACAGAATAAATGATGGAAGGGGTTTTCACAGATGAGCAAATGGAATCAAGATATCCAGATCCCTATTATGTGCTAGATACTTTGTGCTTAGTAAATTTTTATACAACCCTGGAAGGTGGTACGATGGCTAATTTAACGTGTCAGCTGCACTGGGTCATGGGGTGCACAGATATTTAGTTAAACATCATTCTGGGTGTCCTTGAGAGGGTGTTTTTGGATGAGATTAACATTTCAGTACATAGATTTTAATACTAGATTAACATTTTAATCAGTAGAATTAAAGCATTTTGCCTTCTTTAATGTAGGTGGGCCTTATCCAGTCAGCTGAAGACATGAATAGAAAGGAAAGACCGATCCTTCTCCAGGTGAGAGACTTGTCCAGCTGGTGGCCTTCAGCTGCAACATCAGCTCTTCCTGCCTAGCAGCCTTCAGACTTAAACATGGGCTCTCCCTGGGTCTCCAGCACCACCAGCCCAGCTTGCATATTTTGGACTTATCAGCCATCACCATTGTGTGAGCTAATTCCTTAAAATAAATAGAATACACATGCATACACATATATACATATATATTTTCTTTTGTGTTTCTGTGGAGGACGCTGAGTAATAGAAAGAGATATTACTACTCTCATTTTACACATGAAAAATCTCAGCCTCACATGTTGAGAAACTGGCCTTGGGTCTTGACTGGCAGCAGGTGCTGGAATTGGCATCAGAGCCAGGTGTTCATGGCGCCTGGTCAGGGCTCTTTCTCTGCACACTCTCTCTTGGGTAAACTGATCCCTGTCAATGATTTCATTAGAGCCAGTGTGTCTGAAAGGACACAGGGGACAGCATCCTGATTTTGAAGGACGGTGTCTTTCTTTGTGAAAATGCATTCTAGCGCAGAGTTATTAACGTGGGGCTTAAGAGGGAGACACAGCAGGGTTTGAGTCCTACTTCTGCATCATCCTCGGAGCTATTTGACTTGGTCAAGTTATTTCACTCAATGGCAGATTCCTTCATCTTTAAAATGAGAATAGTAATTGTATTTGCCTCTTAGGTTTTTTCTCTATTAACTGAAATTTTACAAATGAAGGACTTTTACTTGGCATATAGTAAGTTCTCAATAAATGATAGCATGAGTTTTTTCCAAGTCTTCTGCAGGGAACAGAACTGAACTGCGTTTGGGCATTAATGTACTCAGGGCTCTCACTTCTGTAATGGACCTGCCCTCATGTAATAGGTGGTTTCTACGGAAACAGTCAAATCTTTAAGGTAAATATTATACATTTAATATCGCAGAACTTAAAACTGTCAAAGGAAAGAGACATATTCTCATTTTCTATTTTATGTGATACAATACCTTGAACAAAGTAAGAGACAAAAAAATGTTTAATGAATAAAAGAAGCTAGGGAAGAAATAAGGATTATTCTGTGTTCCTTCCCCTCATGGTAATTGTATCACGTACAGGAAGACACACTGTTCCTTGCAAATATCCCATTCCCTCTGCTGTGCAGCTGGGAAGGCAGATCTGGAAACCTCCCTACTCACACAGCCCCCGTGAAAGATACATCACCGAGGTCCATGCAGCTGTGACAGTGCAGAAATGGTGTCTGCCTTTTTTCTCACAATGAAGGATCAATGGATATGCTTTGTCTTGAAGTCATATGTTCCTGAAGTTGGCATGAAAGTGGTCATAATAACCACATATGATGCATGACCTTCCCAGTCCTGCTAATCTGGCCCTAGAAAAGGGAAACCACATAAGGGGACAGTTCTGGGGGTGGGGGACCACAGGTGTTGAGGCATAGACTTGAGTTTGATTCCTTGTCCTGCCAGTTATGAAATATGAGACCCGGGAAACTAACTTCCCACCACACACATGAACGATAAAGTAATACTTCTGTTGTGTGATTTCTGTGAGCGTAAAACACAGCACACATACAAGAAGCAGGAAAAGTGTCAGGGGAAGGCCTGTCTGATAACTGAGGCCCTGAGCCTGTCTCCCTGGCAGCTACCACCCTCATGTTCACTTCCTGAGCTGGGGCAGGAAAGTTTTTGTGCTGTAGGCTGCTGATCATGTAGGGCTGTGCCAAGCTGCTGGCACAGAGATACAAAGCAGAGTCAGTCAGCTCCAGGATGCTCACATTCAGCTCAGAGCTTCGATCACGAAACTGTTGACCTGAGAATCGACCCGAGATGTTTCCTTTTTCTCTCTCTTCTCCATCGTAATACTGAATGAGGAACTGGGGTCCCTGGCCCAGGGCCTGTTGGTACCAGTACACAGAGAGATGTGTAGATATAGGGGAACATTTCAGTGTCATGTGTTGTCCTTTTGCTTTGATCAGGTGTCTTGGGGTTTGGATGACTCCAGAATCCACTTGGCCTGTTGGGAGGAGACAGAAAGAAGCTGAGGGCAGAGCACAGGGACAGCCTCCTGCTGCAGCCATCATGGGCAGGCTCCTATTTCAGGCATGGCAAA
The DNA here is from genome assembly GCF_041296235.1 of Equus asinus. NCBI lineage: Eukaryota > Metazoa > Chordata > Mammalia > Perissodactyla > Equidae > Equus > Equus asinus. Next base: position 195,435,407 of record NC_091790.1, on the reverse strand, counting down.
TGCACAGCAGAGGCTGTCCCCCTGTGCCCAGGACTCACCTGCTTCCAGGAGACAAAGAGCCACACAGCAGAGGAGCCTGGAGCCCATGGCAGCATCAGGCACCCAAGATACCTCCAACTCAAGGGCGGGGTCTCTTAGGGTGAGTGGCTTACAGTTGTAAATTTCCCATTTCCCTGATAGGAGCATTTGTCTATGAAGTCACTGCTCTGACGTCACTGCTCTGCTGTTATTCTCTCTGCAGACACCCAGGCCCAGTGTCCCTCTCGGCAGTACCCAGGGTCAGCTACTCTAGGCGCCATTCTTGTCCTGCACAGGTCCTCAACAAAGGGTGGGTGTGAATTGAGCTCCATCCCCATAGCCCACGACATGCCTGATTTCCCTCTGCCTGCCCCTGCCTGACACCAGTTTCCCAGCCCTTGCTGCCCCAACCCCTTTGGCCTCCACTTCCTGTTCAGGCTCCAGGAGATGGCCCCCTTGGTGCCCACTGAGGTTCAAACGGGTCTCTACTTCCATGGGCGGTGAGGAGCCTGTTAGCTCCACGTGTCCCAGGACCAATGGACCCAATGAACTCAATGCCCCTGCCGGATGCAGGCATGACAAAGAATTCCCTTAACTGTACCCTCCTGGGCCAGTCTCTCAACCCTCCCAGGGTGCCTTGCAGTAAAGACTGTGGGTCCACAGTGCCTCCTCTTGGCTGAAGGTCCACAGTCTCATGGATTCCCACCTGCTGTCTAAGTCAAGAACAGAAATTCCACCCAACAACCACCCCTGCATTCCTCCCATCCCCCACCCCACCCCCATTCTACTGCTCTCCCAGGCTGGCTGCTTTAGGGTTGATCTTCAAATCCACACTCAGCCTGCAGAGGAAAAGTGTGTCTGAACCAACGTTTCCATGGAGAAGGAAATAATTGCTGCCCCATTGCAATTAGTATGCTAAATGGGAGGAAAAAAACAAAATAACGCAGGCCACAAAAATAAACAGTCTGATGATCTCAGGTTGATACAGCCTGGAATCACTGTATTCCAGGATGTCTCCTGGTTAAGCAGATCCATGTGTTTCCACATTGTGTATTTAAATTATTACTGAAGTTTAGATAGTGCATTTTATAAAGAGAGTTTATATCATTTACAAATTAATTTGTAAAATTAAAATATCTTGAAAAAAATAACCCTGTCAGCTGTAGTTAAGGTCAATCCAGTTGGGTCTGACACTTACTATCACTCCCCTGAAGGACTTGTGAGTTCTGCTCAGTGACCCAACGACTCTTAATAAAGTCCACCCAGAGAGAAACTATTTCTATTCTGTGTATCTTCACAAGAAAACAGACATGCATTCATAAACACACACACACACATACACAAAATTATCTGTTAATTGTCAAGGATGTCAACGCTTGGGGCTGGTCCCATGGCCGAGTGGTTAAGTTCGCGCTCTCCGCTGCAGGCGGCCCAGTGTTTCGTTGGTTCGAATCCTGGGCGTGGACATGGCACTGCTCATCAAACCACGCTGAGGCAGCGTCCCACATGCCACAACTAGAAGGACCCAAACGAAGAACATACAACTATGTACAGGGGGGCTTTGGGGAGAAAAAGGAAAAAAAGTAAAAGCTTAAAAAAAAAAAAAAAAGAACATCAAGGCTTTATTACTGAGCAAAGCAAATTTTCTTGATCAGTTTTTCAGATTCATTTGTGCTTAACACCCGTGATGATGGCAAGAGATGTCTCTAAAGACATGGTGGTGGCTGGTGATGGAAAATTCTTTACAGGACCATGGGGCTGGATGAAGATTACTGTAACATAGTTTTCTCTGTTCAAAAGAACGTCAGCATAATCCAGCTTTAGATACACTTAGCATCCTTCATAGGACTGGTCATCAGTCCTGGCTAAGAGATTATGATTGCTCAGGACATTGAAGAAGTTGTATGGAAAGCCAAGACTATCTGCAATGATTGTCCATTATGTTACAGGTAAGAGGAGATTATTGTGAAGGGAAACTAGTGAATAACAGCACTCCATGGCTCTGTATCAGTGGGCATTAATTTATTCATTTCACAAGTGTCAAAGATTATCAATTATATATTCGATTTTCCTATGAAAGTAAAAGAAAGGGATCAATATAGTTATGGATGCAATTGTGTCCCCCAAATTTCTATATTGAAGTCCTAACCCCCAGTTGACTGTATGTGAAGACAGGGCCTTTGGGGAGGTAGTTAAGGTTAAATGAAGTCCTAGGGGTGGGACACTAATCCTACATGTCTGGTGTCCTTAGAAGAAGAGGAAGCAACACAGAGAGCTCATTCTCTCCACCTGAGCACAGAGACCATGGGAGGACACAGCCAGAAGGAGATTATCCACAAACCAGGAATAGAGTTTTCACCAGAAACCAATCCTAGCCTCTTGATCTCGGACTGCTACCCTCCAAAATGTGAGAAAATAAATGTCTGTTGTTTAAACCACGCAACTGCAGTGTTTTGTTACAGCAGCCTGAGCAGACTAATCAACAGGATAGCACTGTGGAATGTCAGGGTGAGAAGCAAAGAGGGAGGCACGGCTGAGCCAGTCCTTGAAAGATGAATAGTGTCTGGCTGTGTTTGGGGTGAAAGGAAGAGGCTTCTAGGTCATGGGAACAGCAAGAGCAAATGTATAGGATTTAAAAGGCACCGGTGTTACAAGAAATGTGGTACAGAGCTGTTAGGTCACAGAGTAAGATGCATCCTGAGACTGCCGAGAAGCGATGCTCTGAAGGTAACTGACTCTGGAGGTGAAATGTTGTAAATCTATTCCAAGGAGGCAGAATTCATCTTGGGGAAGTTGGAGAGCCTCTGCCTGTGTATAATCAGGGAAGGCATGCCCCCATCTGTGTTTTGGGAGGTACTTGACTGTGCCCGAGGAGGCAAGATTGGGAGGAGAAGTCAAGAAAGAAGGCGTTAGAATCAACTCCAGGGTTCTCACACCATCATCATGTCATCTGCGTGGCAATGTCCTCACCTGGGAGCGGCCGCTGGGTGATGCCAGGTGCTGTAAGGTGCTGCATTATGTTTTCTGGGTATTGAAGACTTTGGGAGGCAGGGGAGAAAAGAGATCAGGTTACAAACAACACAGTTTTTCTATCATCTTGTAGCCCTATCTCTATTACAACCATTTTAAATTCTATTTTCTCTCCTAGACTTTCCCAAAATCTCAGTTTCTTCTCCTTAAATTATATAAAGCAAATCCATGTGCTTCTATCTTCTGGACTACACATTTATGGAACAATTTTCATCCCTACATGAACTCTCCCTCCTGTAAAAAGAGGGTGTCAGCGGTAAATTATAAACCCTCCCCATACCTTGTAGCATAGAGCGCCAGGCAAGGAAGGTGATTATTCAGTGAACCTACTGATGTAGCACCATCCTCTGAACAGACCTGCTTGTCCTCTGCTGTCCCACATCCCTGAGTGGCAGAAGAGCCCAAGGCTGCACTTTCCAGGGTCCTAACTCGTTTTTCTCTCCCACTGCAGCCCTGAGGTCTTCACAGATCTGTCAGCTCTGAGGTTGCTCCACGCTGGGGCAGGGAGGTTTGTGCACAGAACACTGGTGACTCTGCAGGGTTGTGCTACGCTGCTGGCACAGAGGTACAGGGCCGAGTCTGTCAGCTCCAGGATGCTCACGTTCAGCTCAGAACTATAGTCACTGAACTGCTCCCCTGAGAATCTATCCGAGATGTCTCCGTTTTCATTCTCTCTCCTATTGTAATACTGAATGAGGAACTGGGGGCCCTGGCCCAGTGGCTGTTGGTACCAAGATACACTTTTGTGCCCAGAGATAGGGGAACATATCATTGTCACTTGCTGTCCTTTTTGCTTTAATCAGGTGTCTTGGTGTTTGGATGACTCCAGAATCCACTGGGCCTGTGAGGGAAAAAGACAGGGACTGGAGAAAGAACACAAGAGGGAGTCTGATGGTGCCTTGGATTCATGTGTTCTCTGGCTTAGAATGGAGATGTCCCAACTGTCCCAAGGACTTACTTACTCCCAGGAGACAAAGGGCCACACAGCACAGGAGCCTGGAGCTCAAGTCACAGTGGGGCACATCTGGGCAGGTCTCCCGGCTGAGAGTTCTGGTCCCCTAAGAGATGTACTTCTGGGCATCCTTTCTCTGATTGGAGGTTAAGCAGTGATGTCACAGCTCTGATGTCATTATTTCTGCTGGTTCCCATGAGCCTGGCCTCCCCTGCCAGGTCCCGGCTCAGCTGATCCAGAAACCTGTGCTTTATCCTGCAAAGCTTCTTCCGTGACAAGTGGGGCTGGACTAGCCTGGTCTAGGCTAGGCTGGGTTTAGGCAGCGTGCCCATCCCCACAGCTCCTTTGCTTTTCCTTTGAAGCAGGTGTTCTTCTACCAGTGCCTGCCCCTGCCCCGGTTTTGCGGGTTGCCTTCTCTCAGCTCCACACCCTTCACTTTCCCTTGCAAGCTCAGACTCCCTCACCACTGCACAGCTGAAGTTCATGGCTCCAGGCTGGGACAGGACACCTGCAAATTACTGTCTCTACTAGTAAGCATTCTAGGGGATCAAAGAAGCAAACAGGGCTTTTCCTTAACCCTCCTGGTCCCACACAGCTGGCTCTGCCCCAGAACCTTTCTGAGCTTGGTAGTTCCACAGAGCCCCCGTGTGGCCTATGTGGCAGTAACCAAGATTTTGTCTTTACCATGATGCAAGAATCCTGAGATGTGTTCAAATTATGAAGTATTTCACCAGTGCCTAGTACACTATTTTTGTTTTGTTTCCTAGAGGGACAAAACACACACACACACAACCAACCCCAGCCCTAGCTGATTTGGGATTTTGCAATGGAAAAAAAAAAAGGTGAAGGATGGCATCGTGGCTTAGCAGTTAAGTTCCTGTGCTCTGCTTCAGCCAAATGGGGATCCCGGGTTCTGGTACTGGTGCGGACTTACGCACCGCTTATCAAGCCATACTGTGGCAGGCATCCAGATATAACGCAGAGGAAGATGGGCACAGATTTTAGCTCAAGGCCAATCTCCCTCAGAAAAAAGGGGAGGGATGGCACTGCATCTTAGCTCAGGGCTAATCTTCCTCAAAAAAATAAATAAATAAATAAGTAAATAAAAAAGGTAGTCATGGAGGAAGATTTTGCCTTTTGAAAGATTCTTATGAAGGAGATGGGGTAAACCTGGCCTGGATTAGATGGGATTGCTAAAGAGGAACCATGGTGGAAATTACACAGAGACAGCCCATCTTTCTTCTTGCAGATGGACTCCCAAGGGTTTGTGAATAATTAATAAACTGAATTTGCTGTTTCTTTAATGACACCAGACAGCTTGCGCAAGGAAGTCCCTTCAGACAGGCTTCTGTGTAAGGTGATACTTAATCACCTTACCCCAAAATAAAGAAAATAATACTCCCTTTTCCCAGACTGCTGGAGAATTTTATCTGCTCTCTTTTAGAAATCCTATTTTTGCCTCTGTCCATTGATCATAACGTAGTGCCCATTTCCCCATATATGAATAAACGTGTAGATAAATGATTATATTTCTCTAAGTTTTTTTTTTTTTGATGCCCAAGTAGGAAATAAAATCTTCTAATCCTCTGAAGTTAGGATGCTATGAAGGAAACCAGTCTGGATTAATGTAGGATAACAAAATAAACAGAGGGACTTGGGAAAATAGGATCTGAGAAGAACTCAATTCCAGAACAAGTATCTTTCATTAGCTTCTTCTGACTTAGTTCACTTCCAATCTAAATTTTGTTAAATGTTTACATTTGACTTCATTGTTATTAAATTTCAAATACTGCATTATATAGATATTCTAATGTAATCTATGTCTTGACTTTCAAAGTCCAAAGCAGACAGACCCATCAGATACCATAGAGAAGAGATCCCTGATCTGGCTGTGTCTGACACTGACAGTCACTAGTTGTTGTGCCAATGAACTATGGTCAGTGACCAGCACCTCTTATAAGATGCCACACAGAGGAGAAAAATTCCAGCCTGAATGAATCTCCATGCATAAAAACCAGATGAAATTATCTCAAGTCCAGATGTCAATGTTCTGTAACCAAATACTTTTTATGAATTTTGTGTAGACATAACTCATTAACACCTTTTATAATGGCAGCTGATGAGTCTTATGGAGTCTCTGATGGTAGATAAGGAGAATTTCTACACAAAATCATAGAAATGTAAACAATCAGTCTTAATTGCACTAACGAAAGTGTACTTCTCTGCTTTAAAAGGAATACCTGGCACTTTTTGAATTCAATTAGATAAATTTGCTGGATTGCCAGACAAAAAGCAAACAGTATCTAAGATTGCTTCAGAGATCCCTAAGACCCCTGGGTAAATAGTCATTCTATTTCAGACAAGAGGAGCCCAGCTGATAGTATAAAGATGTGTGACATATGAGCACATTGACTTCTGGATCCTTCTAAAATTGCAAACTGGCATCATCTGCTGGCTTCTTCCTCAGGGAAACCTGATGGGTCAAGAAGCAAATATGAATACTAGAGATCCACCACAACTCATTAGAATCTTCTGGAAAGACTAAAACTATTTGCTGCTGCAAAATGAGTAAGATGAGTGGTGAGCCCAAGACTGCAGTGGGAAAACAAGATGGTGGAAATGGTTTTGGCTCTGCTCTTGTCTGATACCTTCTTTGCTCTGAGACAATTTATCTCCATTTTTATTGCAAAAATCAATAGCAGGGTAATTGATATCACTAAAATACTCCAAAAGAAAGATAACCAACTGGACAATATATATATCCACAGAATGTGAATTGTTCAACTAGATGAACCAAGGTTGTAAAACAAGCATCTTAAATATATGATGTGAAGATATGCAGTATACACAAAAAGGTAGAAGGTATGTAACCCATAGGAATGCATAGGGTCAATTTATTGAAGATCTTCACAGCAGCATACCTAGCATAAGTTACATCAATATTTTCAAGTGCTGTATTATGGGTCATAATGTTTACGTTATCTGATTGCCTAAGAGAAGCCAATGCTTCATGTAAACACTAGAGTTTTGTCCAATAGGAACTAATACAGATGATTGTTTTTCTAAAATAATGACTCTTATCATGAAGGGAGTTTTTTTCCTGTTTTCATAAAAACAAGATTTCAGCTATTAAACTTAGAATCCAGATATGGTCTGTGAAGCTCTATCTTCTTTAAAAATTAGGTGAAATTTCCTAGAACTTATAAGTTCCCAAGTTAAGGGAAATCAAAGCCCTTTCAGAGATTTCTGACTATGCTCCTGCATGTTTGTATTCTCCCAGTCTTCTCTGACTGTGTCACATCACCTGGCCAAAAAGCTAACACCTTCTTTGATTTCTTCAGCAAAATCACGCACGTCAAGTATTGGTTAGTTCAGAGCACCAGCATGGTAGTGTAGTGGCTAAGTTCGCATGTTCCACTTTGGCAGCCAGGAGTTCACAGGCATGGACCTAGCAATGCTCACTTAGCCACAACTTGGCGGCATCCCACATATGGAATAAAGGAAAATTGGCACAGATGGTAGCTCAGAGCCAATCTTCCTCAGAAAAAAAAAGTCACTAATCAGATAATTCAGTTCTCTGACCACAGAGAAGAGTGAGGGGAAGGGACAGGGCCAGGAACATAGTTCAAGAGAATAACCCACAAAGGAGAGTAGGAATAAGTGTTTTCCCTAAGATTCTCATGATTTTTATTCTCTTAACACCGAGGACTCGGCCATCATACCTATGATCAGCAAGAGAGAAGTGATCTGTTAGGAGGATTCTGCTCTCTCCTTGAGCCTTTCCCTCACTGTCTATCACTACTCCTGGGGATGCGCTCCTGGTATGCCACCTTGACTGTTAAGTTGGGCCTCAGAGGACATGAAATGGTTCCCAAGGTTATAGTAATTAATTAACTCCAAGGCCACGCTGGCTGAAATACTTGAGAATTAGCTTTCCATTCTCTTTTCCCTCCCACCTGTCTTACTTCCTACTATGACAAAACAGATGATCAGCGACATGATTACATGACATTGTAGGGAACTGGAATTGGCCACCCCAAGATAAGTCTCTTTGGCATGAGGATTATTTTGGGCTGGTTACTTTTAAAAACTGCAGACAGAAAAGAAACTCTGAAAAGTAGAATTTACTTACCTTTTGTAAGGGACATTTGCATTTGTAAAGGAAATCTCCATCTGTAAATGTGTCTCCCTCTCTATATCAGGAAGAAGGGGGGTGACTTTATCTGTGGAAACTCTTATCAATGAGGAAGGCAAGGACTTAAATTTGCATAGTAACCTGACTCTTGTTTACTGTACTTGTCTGGTAATCTCCCATAACTGACTCCCCCACCCCCAACATCCTCCTTTGTCTTTAGCTGAAGATGATATTTAAGGTGGTGGCTTCAGTCATTTTGGTGAGTTGCTCAGTTTGTCTGACCCTCTCCCATGTACATGTTATAAAGCTTTGTTTAATTTTCTCACATTATTCTGTCTCACGTGAATTTAGTTCATTTTCTGGCCGGAAGGACCCAGAGCAGGTAGAGAAAATATCTTCCTCCCCTACATCACAGTAACTCCCAATAAGGTAATAAAATACCAACATCAGAGGTACCTTGAATTTGACTATGTACTACTTCCAGTATAAAATTTCTTGTAAGGGCCTAGGAGAGACGAATCTAAGTCATCAGTGTTGTTTCATCAATTCTCTTTCTTTTCTCAATTCTTCAATGTTCCAGGCCTTAAATAGCATTTATGTCCATTATAGATGTTTATTTCTACAAGAATGATACAAATTTAATTATTTTATTTCCTTCTACTATGACCTAATCCTTTAAGAAAGATTAAGTTCAATTTCCAAAAGTTTAAAATGCTGTTAAAATTCATTCTGTTCCTTGTCAAATACAGGTAGTATTAGCAATAATCACTGGACTTGAATACTTTCTTTAATTTTATGTTTGCCTCCTGGGCCAAGACATTAATCTTGACTGTTCTTCACTATTTTTTCTCTTTGATCTTCCCTAGTAAGAGATGTGAAATTACCAACATCTGGGTCTTCTAAAATAAGCACTATTAAAACAAATATTGCATTTCTTCAATTTCCTCTGTTAAGCAATCCTATCTATAAGATATTCTCATTGTTTTGCCTGATTCTCCTTTAATATACCCCATTGGTTATAAGCCTTTCCTAAGAATCATAATTTTATAAATATATTTCTAATATACTTAAAATATATTTATATATTTTGTACTTAATAGGCATGTTGCTTTAAGACATGAGTTATAGCTGATGCTGATATAATATTTGAATATTTTCAACTGCTCTCTCCAGGCATTGCTGTCAAAACTGTCCAGTTTGTATGGTACCTTTCATACAGGTGTGACTTTGAGACCCATTCGGTCTTCCTCTGGGGAGTCCTCCTAATGTGCCCTCAAGGATCCTGCATATTTTCCTCCTGAGGCTTCTTTTGGCCCATTTATCCTGTCTTCCTTAATAGCAACTTAGAGAACATCTCTCTCTTTTCTAATAATTCCTTTGAAAGCAATTGAACCAAAATGCTCTCTTTGGGGATTCCTCTTCCTTTACCTCTGTCTTTACTGGCCTAGAGGTGCACTTTTTCCTTTGTCATGAGAATATTAAGTCTTTGAAGATTTTAGCACTTCTGAGGAAATCAGTTTCTTCCTCCATTTTAGTGAATGTGTAATTTTAATTTTGGTTGCAAGGGTTTGTAAGTGGTTAAAATAACCTGGTCCAAGATTTCTTATGTTTAAATCCCTTTTCCACTGTTTATTAGGTGTATGGCATCTGGAAAAGTACATAAATTTTTCTTCTTCAGTTTCCTCCTCTATAAAATGCGGCACTACTTGAATGTTTTCAGTCTGTAGTGGAATGCCTAACACATAGTAAGAAACACGTAAGAATTTTCTACTATAAATAGTCTTCCTTAGCTGCTATCCTTATGGTTAGAAGGAAGAAAAAGTTCAAACCACTATAATGTCTCTTCCATTCTCTTAGCAAATTTAAATTCCTTGCTACATAGTGTTTTAGGCACAAGTGTTCTTGTAATTGTCCTGTGAGCCTGTGCAATAATTATGTTGATTGATTTTGGATCTTCAGGTGTACATGATCTAATTTATTTCTCCTTGAGAGTCCTCCACATTACTTTTTCTTTAAGAGAGAGAGCCTGGCCACTTTTGCTTACTATCACATACAGTAAATTATTTCTTTGTGGAAGATCACCAGTTACTAATGGTTAACTTTCTTTGACTTCAAAGAATGTCTAGGAAATATGAATTCTCCCATGACAACACAGCTAATGAAGCTATTTCAATGAGTATATTTTTGCTGTCAGAGAGATCAATATCAGAGTTGACTTTGTATTTTTAATCTCTTACTGGTGAATGGGGAGATTGACATCAACAAGGATCTCAGAAAATATCCAGCCAAGAGTAGCTGCCATCATATAGCTCTAGATGTTATGGAGAACCCAGGCCTGAAACTGTGACACCCAAATTCTATACTCTGCATTTGACTTGAGGAGTTGGGATGGGAATAGGCATATTACTAATCCAAAATAAATCTCCTGGATGTTTGAATACATAGTTAGAATAATCTAATGGGATGATTAAGAGGCATGTCTGTTCTACATTTGTAGCAATTAAACTTCCAGATTACATTTCTTTTGGGAAAGAATACTGTTGAATTTGTACTTATATGTCCAAGAATGACTAAAGTTTGGTGAATTAGTTTCAGTAACAGCTAATGACCACACCTGGGAGAGACTCAGAGGCAGTAGAAATAGTTAATAAGGTTACATACACAAGTAGGAATTGAGGGGGCTGAGAAGGGATCAGAATGTAAAATAGGAAATATAAGAGAGTAATTATACCCATTTAGAATGGATTGAGGTGTTATGTGTAAATTTCTGGTATAAATCAGAAAAAAATGTGGATTTGCACATTAAGGACAATGATCAGGGAGGAAAGAAGGTGAAGTTATACTGGAAAGGTCTGCATGCTTTTAGATGTCATCTGTATGAACATAGATAATATGGCATCCATGTTCATCGTTCCAGAGCAGGCAACTGTAGTGGCCCCCTCAGCATCCTGTGAGTCCACACCATCCTTCAGCTGCACTGGGCCTTTGTGCTCTGTTCTCAGTCAGGCCTGGGCTCTCCTAAAGCAGGAGAAAGCCAAATGAGTCCGAAGATTCCAGAAGTGGCAGTTGAAGCTAATGTATTAAATTGTCTGCTTTACCTACATTTGAGATACTCTTTGAGTGTAATGAAAAAGCCCCAAATAAATGTTAAGATGAGATTAACATCATAAAGGCAAGTCTTCAATCATAATAAAGCAGTTTCTGTTACAATCAGGAAAATTGTCTGTACCTTAGGGTGAGGAGAGAACGGAGAGGGCTGAACAGCCATCATCAGGGCTCCCTCCATACATATGGAGATGTCTATTCCAAGAAGGCAGGAAATTCCACGGTGTGGGTCTTTATGGTGGATCTTAACTGTGTGATGAGTCTTGAGCCTACAGACAATTTGTGAGGAATCCCTGAAACCCATTTCCTACAGTATTTCCTACACAAGACTTTCTGGGTTGATACCTTGTCATTTTATGTCTTTGCCATGCCCCAAACCCACTCATTTCTCTTGATGAGAGAGGAACAGGGGAGACATTTACTCAGGAAGGCTGAGAGCTGGAGCAAGAAGGGGAAGCTAGAAGGAGCGACGTCAGTACCATGGTGGAGTGAACTCGCTCAGGGACTCTCTCCCCTCTGACATACAAGAAAAAGGAGCAACAATATTCCAACAGAAAATATCCTAACAGCACAAAAACCTTGGAGAGTCACACAGCTGCATGACAGAAGGCTGAGAGGCTGGAGACACCCTCAGAGGAGGTGGAAAGGGGAAAGAGAGAACTTTGCTCCCTCCCCTAAAGACCGCAGTCACTGCCTCAGGAGGCTCCATGAGGGAAGGAGTGAGGTAAGGTTCACACATCTGTGGGATCATCCAGGACTCCCTAGGGCCCTTGCAGCCTAGAGAAAAGCCCTCTAACAGAGTGAAAGCTTTCACACATGGGGTGACCTCATCAAGCCAAGACCCCAGGAGACCAGATAGCTAGAGCAGATCAGAAAAGCCAGGACTGCACACAGGAGAAAGGGCCCCTCCCCCGACCCACTCTAGGCCATCTCTGCTGAAGTCAGTGGGCTCTGAATATGTGGCTCTCGACCCCCACCCAGTGGTGATAGGCTGTAACTGCAACTGAATAATATCAGAATGAGAAAAATCCAACCTTCCAACATCTGACACCACATCAAATCTCCAGACCAGAGAGAAAATGAGAAGCACCCAGAACTCAGTCCTTAGGATACAGAAATATGTAAACTAAATGACAATTAATTCAAAACAGCTATCATCAAAAAACTCAATGAGGTAAAAGAGAATATAGAGAAACAATTCAACAATTTTAGGAGCTACTTCACAAAAGAGATTGAAACTACAAAGAAGAATCAATAAGAATTAGTAGAGTTGAAAGACACAATGGAAGAGATAAAGCAAAATGTGGATTCCCTGAATGCTTGTGTGGACATCATTGAGGAGCAAATCAGCACAATTGAATATAGAAATGTTGAAATGCTCCAGACAGAGGAGAGAGAACTAAGACTAAAAAGAAATGAAGAAAATCTCTGAGAAATATCCTAGTCAATGTGGAAATGAAACATAAGAATTATAGGCATCCAAGAAGGTGAAGAGAAGGAGAATGGAGCAGAAAACGTGCTCAAATAAATAATAGCAGAAAACTTCCCAAATCTAGGGAATAAGAGAGAAATATGTGTGGAAGAACCTTCCAGATATCATAGATTTGTCAATGTAAAAGGACCGACTGCAAGGCATATAGTAGTAAAACTGGCAAAAATGAATGACAAAGAAAGAATACTCATGGCATCAAAGCTGAAGAAAATAACCTACAAAGAAACCCCTATCAGGCTTTCAGGAGATTTCTCTGCAGAAACTTTATGATCTAGGAGAGAATGGAATGACATCCAAAACTTTAAAAGATAAAAATCTTCATCCAAGAATACTCTATCCAGTAAAAATATCCTTCAGATATGAGGGAAAAATTAAATCTTTCCCAGACAAACAAAAGCTAAGGGACTTCATAGCCACAAGACCCCCCCCGCCCCAACTAGAAGAAATCCTCAAGAAGGTTCTCATACCTCAAAAAAGAAAAAAAGGGAGAAAGGGTCACAAAACACAGAGTAAGGAGAAAAATAGGTAGGCAGAATCAGAATAGGATAGCAAATATTCAACTATAGCATTAGGCTAAAGGGAAGGAAAACAGCAAAAGCAAAGACATTCTTGTCACTTGAACCACAAACATGCCACACAAGTTGGAATAAGATATGAGAAAAATTAACTTAGGAGGGGAGGAAGACAGACACTGAAGCAGTTTAGACTAAGGAAATAAGAGGCCATCAGAAAATGGACTATCTTATACACTAGATTCTGAATACAAACTTCAGGGTAGCCACTAAACTAAAAGCAGAACAGAGACACAAAAAATAAATAAGGAAAAAACAAACAAAGACATCATAAAAAACTACATAATTCAATGGGTAGACCAAAACACACAGGACGAGAAACAAAGGCAATGCAAGAAAAGAGAAAGGAATAAAAGGAATCCAAATAGGGAGTAAAGAAGTGAAACTCTCGCTGTTTGCAGATGAAATGATCTTATATATAGAAAACCCCCAAAATATCTATCAGAAAACTAATAGAAATAATTGACAACTACAGTAAAGTAGCAGCATACAGAATTAACTTACAAAAATCAGTTGCTTTTCTATACTCCAATAATGAATTTTCAGAAAGAGAACTCGAGAATATAATTCCATTTGCAATCACAACTAAAAGAATAAAGTACCTAGGAATAAATTTAACCATGAAGGTGAAGGACTTATACAATGAAAACTACAAGACATTACTGAGAGAAATTGATAATGACTTTAAGAAATGGAGAGAGATTCCTTGCTCATGGATTGGAAGAATAAACATAGTTAAAATGTCCATACTACTCAAAGCAATCTACAGATTCAATGCAATCCCAATCAGAATCCCAATGACATTCTTCACGGAAATAGAGCGAAGAATCCGAAAATTCATATGGGGCAATCAAAGACCCCAGATTGCTAAGGTAATCCTGAGAAAAAAGAACAAAGCTGGAGGTATTACAATCCCTGACTTCAAAGTGTAGTACAAAGTCATAGTGACCAAAACAGCATGGTACTGGTACAAACACAGGCACACAGATCAATGGAACGGAACTGAAAGCCCAGAAATAAAACCACACATCTACAGACAGCTAATCTTGGACAAAGTTTCCAAGAACATACAATGGAGAAAAGATAGTCTCGTCAATAAATGGTGTAGGGAAAACTGGACAACCACATGCAAAAGAATGAAGGTAGACCATTATCTCACACCATGCAAAAAAAAAACAAACTCAGAATGGATCAAAGACTTGAAGATATGTCCTCAAACTATAAAACTCCTGGAAGATAATATTGATAGTATACTCTTTGACATCGAACTTAAAAGGATCTTTTCAAATACCATGTCCTCTCAGACAAGGGAAACAACAGAAAAAATAAACAAGTAGGAATTCATAAGACTAAAGATCTTTTGCAACTCAAAAGAAACCAGAATCAAAACAAAGAGACAACCCAGCAATTGGGAGAAACATTTGCAAATAATATATCTGACAAGGGGTTAATCTCCATAATATATAAGGAACTCACATAAATGAACAATCAAAAAGCAAACAACCTTATCAAAAAGTGAGCAGAGGAAATGAACAGACATTTTTCCAAAGAAGATATACAGATGGCCAATAAACACATGAAAAGATGTTCAAGATCAGTAATCATCAGGGAAATGCAAATCAAAACTACACTAAGATACCACCTTACATCTGTGAAAATGGCTATAATCACTAAGACTAAAAATAATAAATGTTGAACAGGGTGTGGAGAGAAGGGAACCCTCATACACTGCTGGTGGGAATGCAAACTGGTGCAGCCACTATGGAAAACAGTACAGAGATTCCTCAAAAAACTAAAAATAGAACTACCATATGACCCAGCTATCCAGTACTGGGTATCTACCCAAACAACTTGAAATCAACAATCCAAAGTAACATATGCACCCCTATGTTCATTGCAGTGCTATTCACAATAGCCAAGACATGGAAGCAACCCAAGTGCCCATAGACCAATGATTAGATAAAGAAGATGTGGGGTGTGTGTGTGTATATATATATATATACACACACAATGGAATACTAGTCAGCCAAAAAAAAGACAAATTCATCCCATTTACAATGACATGGAAGGACCTAGAGGCAATTATGCTAAGCAAAATAAGCCAGTCTGAGAAAGACAAATATCAGATGATTCCACTCATATGTGGAATATAAACAAGTACACGGGCAAAAACAGTTCAGTGGTTACCAGGGAAAGTAGGTGGGGGGTGGGCACAGGGGTGAAGGGGAGCACCTATGTGGTGGCAGTCAAGAAATAATCTGCAACTGAAATCTCACATTGATGTAAACTATAATGAACTCAATTAAAAAAAAGGAGAAGCTCAAGGGTTTCTGCACAGGGAGGACCTGATTCTGCAGTGCTGTGGCTAAGCTGCTGGCACAGAGGTACACAGCTGAGTCCCTAGGTTCTGTGTGCTGGATCTTCAGAGTGGAGAATGATCTGTTAGGCATCTCAGCTGAGAATCGGTCCTTGGGCATCCCGGTCTGGTCTATAACAGCTTGATTGCTGAAGTAAATCAGAAACTCCAGTCCCTGTACTGAGGTCTGTCTGTACCAGAAAAGGTCAGTGTGGCTTGAAATTGGTTCACATCTCAGAGTTACGTCTTGTCCCATCTTTGTCACCTGGTGCCTGGGTTCTTGGGTGACTCCAGAATCTATGGGCTCTGTGGAAGGGGACAGAATAGGAAAAATATTGGAGTCAGAGCAGCGAAACCCAGAAGAAGGATACAAAATATTCTGGAGACTTACCTACCCCCAGAAGACAAAGGAGCACACAGCAGAGGGCCCAGGTATCCATGGCAAGGTGGGAAGATGTGGAACAGCCCAGATCAGGGCCCTTGTGAGCATGTGCAGAGAAGTTAGTTTTGGGACACTTTATCCCCACAAGATGTGTCTGTCAGTGACATCACTGAATGAGCCACCACCCCCAACTCATGGGCTCCCTTCAGAGAAGGAAGCTGCATCTCTGGAATATGAATCAGACAGGACTGAAGTCAATTAAAATTGATCTGAGGGACAGATTTACACATCCATAAGCTCCCTGAAGATTTGTTTTGTTATAACTAATTTCACATTAAAATAATTTTAGAATTACTTATTCTACTCTATTACACCAGAATGGAAGAATTTTCATATTATCAGTTCAACAATTGAGACTAATACCTTCTCTGTACTAACTCTTATGTAGAGCCCGAAAACTATTTTCATTTGAACATCAAACTCCAAGTATTCAAAGAGGAATTCATTGTATCATTGCAAGTCAGAATCTGGGAACTCTCACATTCCTTTCCCTGGCAGCCCAATGCTCCTGGTCATATGCACACACTTAGAATCATCCATCAGTTGGTTAGGAGTTGTCTCTGAGTTCTCCCTGAAGGACAAGAATACCAAGCACATTGTCGGCTTCAGTGGCTGAAATGACACTCTTGAGAACTGATTCCATTTGAAAGCTCTTATTTGCAATGAAAGACCTATCTAAACTTACTTATCCTTTAGCTCTACTAAATTACCAAAGCCTATAGCAAAGAATCACCCATATTTCTCTATCCCCATCATGAAATAAGCAGTTGAGTTTCTTATTCTTGAAAATTTGCAAATAAAACGCTCTAGAGTTTATTTAAATCTCATTCTTACTCCCAGAAAAGCTTAATGTTTTTAGTGGTTAAAATGTGGACTTTTCCCCAGAAAAGGGGCCTGATGCCACAAGCCCACTCCCTCTCATGGTGGAGGATATGGAGATCTGAGAGAAGCCTCTGCTTCTTGGGTTGGTCAATTAAGATATTTGTTAACCAAGAAGAAGGACCAGTTCAAGCTCATATTTTGTGGTTACACACAGACATACTGCTGAGTCCCCTGGACCTGAGGAGCAGGTGTCAATTTTAAAGAGCAGATAGTTTGCAGGCTGCCTTGTGTGGCCTGAGGCACCTGTATCTCTTTGGGATCTGTCTCCTTGGTTTCTGTTGGACCTAGAATGTAAAACTGTGGCCATTATTCTGTTTTCAAAAAGATCGTTGTTTGTTCCTTCTCAGTTACCAGGTACCCAGTGTGATGGGCAGAATGATGGCTCCCCAACGATGTCTACGTCTAATCCTGGAATTGTGGACATGTTATATTATGTAACAAGGGGGAATTAAGGTTCCAAATGGATTAAGGTTGCTGGTCAGCTGACCTTAATGCAGGAAAAGTAGCCTGGATTATCCAGGTGGGCCCAGTGTAATCACAGGTCCTAAAATGAGGAAAGAGAAGGAGGAGGAGGCAGAGTCAGAGGGATGCAGCATGGAAAAGACGTGACCGTCATGTCATTGTTGGCTTTGAAGATGGAAGGGGGGCAAATGCCTCACCCCCTACCACTCCCCGGATGGTGTCTGACCATCCTGACCTACCTTCAGCAAGATTCCTGCAAGGTCAATTCATCCAGAATCCCCCTTACCCCTGATGTTTCCTCTTAGTAATTCTCCGGCCACTGACCCCCTCCCCTCCCTGCTCCTTGGCTATAAATTCCCATTTTTTCTTATTGTACTAGGAGTCGAGCCCAATCTGTGTCATCTAACTGTAAAATGACATTGGACAGTTCCACTAAATAAAGTCTGTGTTATGGTTTTAACAAGTGTGTTAATAAATTTTTTTTTAAGAAAATTCACTAGAATGTTACTTTTAACAGAGAGATATGATGGTTTATGTCATGATCAACAATGGCCGTGTTAGTTTATTGTCCTAAAAGGGATCCTTTAATATGTGAAAGAAGGTGATATAATAATTATGCCAGGACAACAGGCCTGAAAAAGGGCTTCTATGGTGAACCAAAGCATTTGACCGCCCTACATGGTGGACTTTTTGCCATGCTCCTTACTGCCATCTGGCAGCACAGGAGGGGATTGCAAGAAATGTATACCATTTTCTTTGCCATGACCACATTTCGTCAGCATCAACGTTGAGACATACAAGAATGACCTGTAATGTCCCTCCCAGCCCGGTGTTCTCTGGATCAGTGTTGTCTACATTTGCAATTATGCTCAGTTATTGCCAGACGATTGTAATATGTCTTGTACAGCAGTCTCTGGTAGTTACATGTGTGGGTAAATGGAGATATTCTGAGTTGAAGAGTCATAGTCATGTCAGATCTTGGAGATCATATCATGCAAGTCTCTACTTTTAAAGTAGAGACTTTAAAGAAAGAAGACCAAGTTTCAGAGAGGAGAAGGCACATGTCAATGTCTTACAGCTTACAAAGAAAACAAAAAACAAAAAAAATCCAGAGTTGGTATCAGGAAGCAGGTTTCCTGACTCCAATTCCAGTGTCTGTGGATCTGGGACCCGCAAGAGAAAGAAAGGAGCAGTAGAGAGTTTGAAATCATAGAGTAATACTCCATGCTCCCTTGGATTTGAGGTTTGAATTTCCTGGAATAGTCTCTGAAAGGGGATTATGTATCAGTGTTTCTCTGGCTTCTTTCCACTGGAGAGGGTTCTGGTTGCTGCACCTTCACAGTTATTCCTACTTAATCCCTGCCCTTGAGGGACCGTCACATTTGTGGAGAAGGCAGACCTGTGATAAAAGGACTATAATAAACCTGTAGTAGTCAACATTCAGTTGTTCTACAAAGCAGTCATCGACACTATGGGGGACAGAGTTTGCACGGGAGCTGTGTTTGGGGTAAAATCAATAGGAATTTCTTAGCATTTTGGAAAGGTAATATCAACCTCGGTTATGTGGTCTCCATACTTGAAAATTTTGTGGGTGCCTTTATTTCTAAACTTGCAATCCACAGACTGCCTAATCTGCATTACTGTTTAGGAGTTTCAGAAGCCCATGTCCCAAAGCATGCCCATCACAATAATTTAAGAGAGATTTTGTGGTCCTGCTCTCTATTGGTTGCACCTGGAGGCAGAACAATCAACCTTCTTTCTTGTGAGGCAGGAAGACAGGGAAGGGGCCTTTTCAAATGTCTCCCTAGATTTCAGGGGAGAGGAGGGAAGCCAGCAGTTTGCACACTGTAGGGACTGACTCAGCAGCACTATGCCAATGCCCCTGGGGCAGGGAGATACAGAGCTGAGCCCACAGCTCTGCAAGATGGATCTTCATGGTGGAATATGTTCTATGAGGTCTTTCGGCTGAGAATCGTTACTAGGACATCCCTGACTCACCTACAGTGTATTGGTATTGGAAGGAAATCAGAAACTCCACAGAAAAGATTCACCAGAATCCCTGAATGGCCATCATGCTTTCGTAGTGGGGCGAAATTAGGCTAGAGCAGGAGTTGGCAAATTACAGCTCAGGGGCTGGCCACCTGTTTACATAAACAGTTTTATTGGGATGAGAAGCACTTCCAGAATGGCAGCATGAGGAGCTCTGAGTACCCTCTCTCCAGAGAAAAAATGTAGCTGCTGAAAATTTACAAACAGCAATTTAAAGCCTCTGAAAATTGTCCCCAAGGAAACAGAGAATGGAGAAATACTTGCTCAAGAAATCTACTAAATCTCCATAAAAGCAGTGAGTCTGTGGCATTGGAGCCATGACTCCCTCCCTTCTGCACCACCCCAAGCTCAGTTAATAGATACTCTGCTCCTTGTGGACATGGTGGAGAACACAAGGATCCTTCAGTTTCTCCCAGTGAGGTGCAGGCTGCCAGCATTTCTCATTCCCACCAGCTCCATTGTTGTCGAAACTGTATTGCTGGTGCAGCCCAGAGGTCTGGGCTCCTGTCCTCCACCCGGCACCCCTGCCTACTCATAGGATGGACCCTCTATTCCAGAAGCAACAGGCCAAGAATACTAGGCCCTAAATATCCTGATTCTGGCTTGCTCACAGTGTGGAGGTTCCATGTGAGAGAGGCAAGCCAAGAAGATCAGAACACATTACCCCATCCAGGGACCCACTCAGAGAGCAGGGATATCATTCCAAGAGAAGTGGGTTGCTGCCACTTCCCCCAGCTCTGGAGCCATGGTGCAGAGGTTCTGCCCATGGGAGAGGCAGGCCACGAGGACAGAAGCTTCATAGCTCTACTTTGACTTAGGGATCCACCCAGCCTTGCTGAGGTTTTCTTAGAAATATAGTGCAACCTAAGGCCTCCTTTTCCTCCTTCTTTGCTTCCTTCCTCCCTTTTCTTCCTTCCCTCTATCCTTACAGGGGTCAGATCTTCAACACAGTCTGACGGCCCAGCCTCCTCAGCCTCCTTCCCATTTTCCCTCACAGGCATTTTATCTACTAATTCTCTTGAGTGAATAATCCAGGCTTGGCGTCTATGTCTAGAGAAGCTGAACTAATGCACTTCTCTTAGGTGGATTTGGGGCCCTCAATAAACATCCCAGTCACTATTAAGCTGTACTGAGGTTAACTGAAAGTTCCAGAAAATATCTACTTCCTATACATCCATCTGATGTCATTAGACCTTCTCAGGTTCTACTCTTAAAAGATGTCCTTGTTTGGCGTTGGGAAATAAAAGTCCTGAACATAAATGAGAGAGATTAGAGGAGCCTGATGCTGAGATGAGGCATAACCCCAGGAAGAAAGCCCTCATTCCTATAGAAGTGCGATCATGCAGTATTGGTCCTTCTGTGACTGGCTTATGTCACTTAGCATAATGTTCTCAGAGTTCATCCACATTGTGCATATTAAAGAATCTCCTTCTGTTTTTGATTGAATATTTTATTGTATGTGTATACCATGTTACACTTAAAATTTTAAGAGGGCAGATCTCATGTTAAGTGTTCATATCACAATAATAATAATAAAAAAGACGCCACTCACTCTTGCTTTCTTATTCGTCCTAAATTCCAAGAGCATCTGACACCACGACCTCTTGTTTGTCTTCCAGTTTTTTCTCTCAGATTTTCCTAAGATTTAATTTCCTCCTTCCTTGAATGTGTCTTCACACTTTTAGTGAACTTCCCATCTCTCAGAGAACAAGGGGATTCTCTGCTGCTCTGCTTAACACTGTTAAACCATGCCCCTTTCCACCACCTCCTCCCTTATCATACTTTCCGAAGCCATCCAGGTATAAGGATCATAGAGGGCATCACAGCAGCAGAAGTGTCTGCATCTTCAGTCCTGAGCGTCACGTTTTATCTGGGCCTGGACTGAGCTCAGTCTGTGCTCTTCATTTCTCTCTTCCCTTTACTCAGGAGGATGTGGAGTGTTTACATAACTTACAGAAGCTCTAATCTGCCCCCTGGTTGAATTCTTTGGCCATTTCACTCAAGATGCATCAATTTTCTAGGCTGTATCTTAGAGCCGTAAAAACCAAGAAGAGACTTCAGAGACATTTATCCCTAGCATCTCATTTTACGGAAGAAAAAATCGAAATCTAGGCAATAATTTGTGAGAAAAGGGGTGTAGACGTGTGATGAGCAAAAGAGAGGGGAAGTGCAGGACATTGTATTTAGATAGGAGGTGGCCTGGATGACAGTTTTTAGCTTCTCTGACTTTACCTAAAATTATCAGAATTGGATCTTGGATAGTACTTCTTGGCTTCTTGATTAAAAAGTTGGAAACATGATATTGACTATATGTGGAAATACAATAAAATATTGTTAGTAGGAATATTTATGTGTTCTTCAAAATTAAAATGAGAACAAATTCTCATCCTCTGAGTCAGGCCTCTCACAGCTGGCAGATGCCAATTCCTTTTTGCATGGATTACCTTTATTCACCCATGCATCCACTTATTCAATGTCATCACAAATATTTCAATCTAGTAAAGAACATAAAATACACATTGACTTTTTGAAAGCTGTTTTAATAGGTTCTAGAAATCTCTTTTTTTCCAGATAGATTCAGTACTTATATTTTTTATTAATATTAACAATTAGGGTAAATTCTAGTAATTTTAATATATCTTCCAAAGTACAGCATCCAACTGTTGATATGAGTCCTGTTTATATGTCATTTAAATGGATCAAAGACAGATTTACATAAAGCAAAACAGTTAAATACATTGTGAATAATGCATGTCCCAGGCAATTCATTTGTCTTCAAATGTGGCACAAAGTTTTAGCAGTTCTAATCTTACCTAGTTGGTCAGAAAACTGTGAGACTGCATCAACTTGCATACAAGGTTAGTTTCTTCTCCTTAGGGCAAGGATTCATGAAAGTGGGATTCCATATTGCCTGGGCCCGCCCTTTAATGTATTTCTAAGTCTCCAACTCAGATTAAAGAAAAAAAAACCTGAAGAAAACAGTTCCTATTTATCTACTGAAGCGAACAGAATGAGTGATTAAGGTGACTCTCAGAAAATACCACAACTGAATGTCAGTGTAACCACTTTTCTACCCTTGGTGTAACTGTCAGTGGTTTTTGTAGTTGTATGTCAAACTTCTGTCTACAAAGGAGATAATGAGAGCCGTAAACCCACTTCTTATTGTTGTTGAAGGAGGGGAGGGAGGTCTAAGAAGCCTCTTGGATCTGGGAAACAGAGAGGTTTATGAAAAGAGGGGAGGCAGTACTTTAGCTCTGTGTCTCCGCTGGTACAGAGATACACTGCTGAGTCCACTAAGAATGAGGAGCGGATGCTAAGAGAACAGAAGGAAGTGTTAGGCCAGCTGGGTTGGAAGTCATTGGAGGTGTCTGTTTTAAATTCTTTATCATAGTAGTAGAATAACAGCTTTGGTGCTTGACTCAGCTTCTGTTGGTTCCAGTACATGGTATCATGATTTAGATTCTGAAAACAACCGGGGTCACTGGTTTTCCCTTCCTGGTAATCTGGTATCTTGGGTTCTTGGTGACCATGGCATTCATGTGATCAGCAGAAAGAGGAGGGAAATCTAGAGACAGAGTCAACAAGGAGATGGATGTTACTGCCACAAAATGAAGGCACATAACTGAGGACACGATAGCTTTAGTCAAAGATGTCATTTCTAACAAGGACTCACCTACTTCAAGGAGACAAAGGGCCACACAATGGAGAAAGCTGAGACCCATGGCAGGAACGGGACAGGAATGGGTCTTCTGTCTGTTCCAGACTCTGATTTCTGGGTTGAGAGGTGGAAGTTCAGAGAGTCCCTGGTCCCTGATAGGTAGATCTGCCTGTGATGACAGTGCTGCTGTTGACCTAACCAGGGCAAGAGTCACTCCTTGTGTGATATTAGACACAGCTTCCTACTTGGCAGGGGAATCTGGGCTTGGCTAGATCTTGTATGAAGCAGATGTGGTGTTCCCTTATTTGTCCTTGTTGCTATATCTGTGCCATGTTCATCCCAGCGTCTCCATCTGACTCCTTGTTTCTCACATCCTGTAAGGCAGCTTAGAGTTTCCTCAACACATGAATGGCTTTAGCTAAAGTCTCACTTATACTCCTGATGAGATAATGTTTTTGTGTTCTGTTATCCGCATCACAGATGGATGACTGATGCCTGCAAACTATCCCTACCTTGATATAGAAACCAAGTCCTGGAATTCCTCTATCTAGATTCACTTTTCAGAGTATCAAGAAAATTCTCTGCTACTTTCGGCTATCAGTGACACCATAATGCCTCCTTGTGGCCAGTAGAAAAGTGTCTAGAAGCAGCCTTCATACACTGTGTGAACCTGTGCAATAGGATGAGATACAATAGGGCTTAGAACTGTATCTAGTTCCTCATTCTGCTCCTACTGGATCCACAACCCTCAGACCATCACAACCCCAGTGTCCTGGTGTCACTAAGAATAACATAGTCCTACTGCAGCAACAGGAAGTGACCACAGAATGTTCAGAACTGGCTAACATACATCCATATGCAGTGCTAACTCAAGTTTTTTACATTAAAAAATCAGACTCTGGGGCCATCCCTGTGGTGGAGTGGTTAGAGTTCCCCTTGCTCCATTTCAGTGTTCCAGGGTTCATGGATTTGAATCCCCAGTGTGGACCCACCCCACTCATCAGCCATTCTGTGGAGACATCCCTCATAGAAAGTAGAGGAATACTGGTACAGATGTCAGCTCAGGGCTAATCTTCATCAAGCCAAAAAAAAAAAAAAAGGAGGATTGGCAATAGTTGTTAGCTCAGGGTGAATATTCCTTACAAAAAAAGTAGAAAAAATTCGTACCTTATGGATAAAGGAAAATTAACTTTAATCTGGAATAACTGACCTGGCTATTCTACTCAAAAATGGGGTTTTAAAAAGTGTTGGAAATGGATTTGTGCTAGACAAATACAACTCAAACTTCTCACCCCCATTACCAGTGAGCATCCTACAACAAGTAGGAAATGAATTTTTAATTCATGATTTTAATTTCCTTCAGAGAAAATTGTTTATCTTATGACAAGAGGGGATATGAAGATGTGGCCACAATCAGAGTCATGATTCCTTTCAGATCAGAGCAGTGAGGTTGGCAAGAAGCTGCTGCACTTTACAACAGGATCACACACACACACACACACACACACTTAAAAATCACTAATGCACAGACTGAGTTCTGTGTAAGGAAGCTCAGAAATCTCCCAGATTACAAGCATCTCCACTCAAATTGTCTTGAAACATTCCTATGTTTTTAGAGTTAGCTCTGGTTCTCCCTTTTTTCTCTTCCTTGGGGGACGAGGTACAAGGAAAGACTTCAGCTTAGAGCTGCCTTGAGTTGAGACGAGGGGAGAGCAAGGTGTGGTTTTACACAGGAAGGGAATGACTCTGAAGCACTGTGTCTTGGCTGCTGGCACAGAAATAAACTCCAGAGTCCTCCAGCTCTGCAGGCTGGATCTTCAGAGTGGAAAATGTCCCTCCAGTCCTTTCAGCTGAGAATCGCTTATTGGGCATCCCTGATTCATCCTGTTTATTCTCTCTTAGGAAGTATATCAGAAATGTTATTTCTTTCCCCACAGCACGTTGGTACCAAAAAAGAGCTTGATGTCCAGGAACTGGGTCACATCTCAGAGTCACAGATTGTTTCTTCTCTACGACTCTGTGGCTGGGGAACTGAGTGACTCCAGCTGAAGTGTGTCCTGTGGGAAAAGACAAGAACATAGAACAGATGACGAGAATGGACAGGGAAAGGGCAAAGTGGAGATATTCAAATTTTTAAGGACATACTTGCTCCCAGGAGACAAAGGGACACCAAGCTGAGAAGCATGGAAAGCATGGCAGGATCCAGATAAAACTGAGAACTTTTCCAGATGACTGAGCTTGTAAGTATGAGCAGAAATGAAAGCAAATCCATGTCCCCTTGGCCCTAGAAGGTGTGGCCTGGCAGTGACATCACCCTGTCAGCCAATGTCCACAGTCTCAGGGGCTCCCTCTAGGAAGGTAAGAACATAGAAGAAAGAACAAATTTCCTCTGAACGTCACCCCTTGAGGGAGCGATGGAGAAGAACTTACGCCAATAAAAATGGACCTATTTGTGCATTTAAACAGGTATTAATCTCATTATGTTCATGAAGAAGCCACCATCATAGCTCCTGAGTCCAATGCATGGGCTCTACCCCATCCCACGAAGCCCTTTCTTCTCTCATGTATCAGATTCCTAAAGACTGGGGCATTTCCACTTAAAGTGCCTGTTGTTGTTTTTCTTGCTATTTCTAATTATCAGTACTTGTTATGTCCAAGTTCTCTTTTCCCCTTCTCTCTCTTTTTTAAACTTTTAATTGATATTATGATAGTTTACAATATTGTGAAATTTCAGTTGTACATTATTGTTTATCACTCATATTGTAGGAGTACCACTTTACCCTTTGTGCCCACCCTCCACCCCCACTTTCCCCTGGTAACCACTAATCTGTTCTATTTGTATACCTGTTTAAATTCCACACATGAGTGGAATCATATAGAAATCGTCCTTTTCTATCTGGCTTATTTCACTTAACATAATACCCTCAAGGTCCATCCATGTTGTTGTGAATGGGACGATTTTATCCTTTTTTATGGCTGAGTAGTATTCCATTGTGTGTGTGTGTGTGTGTGTGTGTGTGTATAGATAGATAGATAGATAGATAGACAGATAGATAGATATAGATATAGATATAGATGTAGATATCATATCTTCTTTATCCAATCATCAGTTGATGGGTACTTGGGTTGCTTCCATGTCTTGGCTATGTAAATAATGCTGCAACGAACATAGGAGTTCATGGGTCTTTTGGAATTGCCAATTTCAAGTTCTTTGGATAGATACCCAGTAGTGGGATGACTGGGTCATGTGGTATTTCTATTTTTAATTTTTGAGAAATCTCCATACTGTTTTCCATAGTGGCTGCACCAGTTTGCACTCCCACCAGCAGTGTATGAGGATTCCTTTTTCTCCACAACCTCTCCAACATTTGTTATTTTTTGTTTTGGATATTTTAGCCATTCTAACTGACATAAGGTGATATCTTAGTGTAGTTTTGATTTGCATTTCCCTGATGATCAGTGATGATGAGCATCTTTTCATGTGCCTATTGGCCATCTGTATATCTTCTTTGGAGAAATGTCTGTTCATGTCCACTGCCTATTTTTCAATCGGGTTTGATTTTTTGTTGTTGAGTTGTGTGAGTTCTTTATGTATTATGGAGATTAACCCTTTGTCGGATATATGATTTGCAGATGTTTTTTCCCAATTGGTGGGTTATTTCTTTGCTTCAATTCTCTTTCCCCTTGCCTTGTAGAAGCTCTTTAGTCTTATGAAGACCCATTTGCTTATTTTTTCTATTGTTTTCCTTGTCTGAGAAGACATGGAGTCTGAAAATATCCTTTTAAGACTGATATCAAAGAGTGTACTGTCTATATTTTCTTCTAGAAGCCTTATGGTTTTAGCTCTTACCTTTAGGTCTTCGATCCATTTTGAGTTTCTTTTTGTGAATGGTGAAAAAGAGTGGTCATTCTTTTTCATTCATTCTTTCATTCAAAAGAATTTTCATTCTTTTACGTATAGCTGTCCAGTTTTCCCAGCACCATTTGTTGAAGAGATTTTCTTTTCTACATTGTATGTCCTCAACTCCTTTGTCGAAGATTAGCTGTCCATAGATGTGTGGTTTTATTTCTAGGCTTTCAATTCTGTTCCTTTCATCTGTGCACCTGTTTTTGTACCAGTACCATGCTGTTTTGATTATTGTAGCTTTGTAGTATGTTGTCAAGTCAGGGATTATGATTCCTCCAGCTTTGTTCTTTTTTCTCAGGATTGCCTTAGCAATTTGGGGTCTTTTGTTGCCCCATATGAATTTTCGGATTCTTTGTTCTATTTCTGTAAAGAATGTCATTGGGATTCTGATTGGAATTTCATTGAATCTGTAGATTGCTTTAGGTAGTATGGACATTTTAACTATGTTTATTCTTCCAATCCATGTGCATGGAATGTCTTTCCATCTCTTTATGTCATCATCAATTTCTTTCAGGAAAGTCTTGTAATTTTTGTTGTATAGGTCCTTCACTTCCTTGGTTAAATTTATCCCAAGACATTTTATTCTTTTTGTTGCAATTGTGAATGAGATTGTGTTCTTGAGTTTACTTTCTGTTCGTTCGTTATTAGAGTACAGAAATGCTACTGATTTATGTAAGTTGATTTTATACCCTGCAACTTTGCTGTAGTTGTTGATTATTTCTAATAGTTTTCCAATGGATTCTTTGGAGTTTTCTATATATAAGATCATCTCATCTGCAAAGAGCGAGAGTTTCACTTCTTCATTGCCTGTTTAGATTCCTTTTATTTCTTTTTCCTGCCTAATTGCTCTGGCCAAAACCTCGAGTACTATGTTGAATAAAAGTGGTGAGAGTGGACACCCTTGTCTTGTTCCTGTTCTCAGAGGGATGGGTTTCAGTTTTTGTCCATTGAGTATGATGTTGGCTGTGGATTTGTCATATATGGCCTTTATTATGTTGAGATACTTTCCTTCTATACCAATTTTACTGAGAGTTTTTATCATAAATGGATGTTGGATCTTGTCAAATGCTTTCTCTACATCTATTGAGATGATCATGTGGTTTTTCTTTCTCATTTTGTTAATGTGGTGTATCACATTGATTGACATGCGGATGCTGAACCATCAATGTGACCCTGGTATAAATCCCACTTGATCATGGTGTATGATCTTTTTAATGTATTGCTGTATTTGGTTTGCCAAAATTTTGTTGAGGATTTTTGAATCTATGTTCAACAGTTATATTGGCTTGTAGTTTTCCTTCTTTGTGTTGTCCTCGTCTGGTTTTGGGATCAGGGTGATGTTGGCTTCATAGAATGTGTTAGGAAATGCTCTATCTTCCTCAATTTCCTGGAATAGTTTGAGAAGGATAAGTATTAAATCTTCTTTGAATGTTTGGTAGAATTCTCTGGAGAAGCTGTCTGGTCCTGGACTTTTATTTTTGGTGAGGTTTTTGATTACTGTTTCTATTTCTTTACTTGTGATTGATCTATTCAGATTCTCTATTTCTTCCTGATTCAGTTTTGGGAAGTTGTAATAATCTAAGAATTTAGCCATTTCTTCTAGATTGTCCAATTTGTTGGCATATAGCTTTTCATAGTATTCTCTTATAATCTTTTGTATTTCTGTGGTATGTGTTATGATTTCTCCTTTTTCATTTCTAATTTTATTTATTTGAGTCTTCTCTCTTTTTTAATTTGTGAGCCTGGCTAAGGGTTTGTCAATTTTGTTTTTCTCAAAGTGCCAGCTCTTTGTTTCCTTGATCTTTTCTACTGTATTTTTTGTTTCAATTTCATTTATTTCTGCTCTAATTGTTATTATTTTCCTCCTTCTACTGACTTTGTGCTTTGTTTACTCTTCTTTTTCTAATTCTGTTAGGTGTAGTTTGAGATTGCTTATCTGAGATTTTTCTTGTTTATTGATGTGAGCCTGTATTGCAATGAATTTCCCTCTTAGGACCGCTTTTGCTGCATCCCAAATGAGTTGGTATGTCATGTTTTCATTTTCATTTGTTTCCAGGTAATATTTTATTTCTCCTTTAATTTCTTCAATGATCAACTAGTTGTTCACTAGCATGTTGTTTAATCTACACATTTTTTCACCTTTCCCAGCTTTATTCTTGTAATTGATTTCTAGTTTCATGGCATTATGGTCGGAAAAGATGCTTGATATTATTTCAATCCTCTTGAATTTGTTGAGGCTTGCTTTGTTTCCCAACATATGGTCTATCCTTGAGAATGTTCCATGCACACTTGAGAAGAATGTGTAACCTACTGTTTTTGGATGGAGTGTTCTCTATATATCTATTAAGTCTATCTGGTCCAGTTTTTCATTTAATTCTACAATTTTCTTGTTGACTTTCTGTCCGGATGATCTATCCATTGGTGTTAGTGGAGTGTTGAGGTCCCCTATTATTATTGTATTTCTGTTGATATCACCTTTTAGTTTTGTTAATAGTTTCTTTATGTACTTTGATGCTCCTGTGTTGGGTGCATATATATTTATAAGTGTTATATCTTTTTGGTGGAGTCTCTTTTATCATTATAAACTGCCCCTCTTTGTCTCTCTTTACCTTTTTTGCTTTGAAGTCTACTTTGTCTCATGTAAGTATTGTGACACCTGCTTTCTTATGTTCACTATTAGCTTGGAGCATCGTCTTCTATCCCTTCACTCTGAGTCTATGTTTGTCTTTGGGGCTAAGCTGTTTCCTAGAGGCAGCATATTATAGGATCTTGCTCTTTAATCCATCCTGCCACTCTGTGTCTTTTGATCAGAGAGTTCAATCCATTTACATTTAGAGTGATTATTGAAATATGGGGGCCTAATACTGCCATTTTATCACTCGTTTCCTGGTTCTCCTGCATTTTCTTTGTTTCTCATCCCATGAATTTTGAACTACCAATTCAGGTAGGCAGTTTTCTATATTGCCTTTCTTCTTATTTGTAATTTGTGTCTCTATTCTTGTTATTTGTTTAGTGGTTACCCTGTGGTTTGTTTAAAACATCTCATAGATGAGCTAGTCCATTTTATGCTAGCCTATTATTTCCTTAGATTAAGTTGTTCCATCTCTTTCCTCTTCCCTTTCTAGGTTGTCATTGTCAGATCTTTCTTCTTCTTCTTCTTGTGTTGTGAGTTTGTGGTTAAAATGACAAGATTATATTTATTCTTGGTGTTTCCCTTCCTTTTATCTTTAATGTTATACTTAAGCATTTGCTAACCTGTTCCTATGGAGAGCTGCACTTTTCAATTTTGTCTTTCTACTTATCTCCTTTGCTCAGGGTTTTGTAACCCCATTCCTTTTTTTGTTTTTTCAGGTATGAGAGTCTTCCTGAGCATTTCATGTGCGGGGTGAGTCTTGTGGCAATGAACTCCCTTATCTTTTGTTTATTTGGGGAAGTTTCTATTTCTTCATCATATTTGAAGGATATTTTTGTTGGATAGAGTATTCTTTGCTCAAAGTTTTTGTCCTTCGGAGTTTTGAATATATCATTCCACTCTCTCCTAGCCTGTAAGGTATCTGTTGAGAAATCTGCTGACAGCCTGATGGGGGTTCCTTTGTAGGTTATTTTCTTCTTCCTTGCTGCCCTTAGTATTTTCTCTTTGTCATTGACTTTTGCAAGCTTCACTACTATATGTCTTGGAGTTGGTCTTTTTATATTGATAAAGTTGGGCGATCTATTAGCTTCTGTTACATGAATTTCCAGCTCTCTCTCTAGGTTTGGGAAGTTCTCAGCCACTATTTCTTTGAATAGGCTTTCTGCCCCCTTCTCCTTATCTTCTCTGTCTGTGATACCTATAATCTTTATATTGCATTTCCTAATTGAGTAGGATATTCCTTACAGAGTTTCTTCATTTCTCTTTAGTCTTAGTTCTGTCTCCTCCTCTATCTGAACCATTTCTATATTCCTATCCTCCATGTTACTAATTCTGTCCTCCCTGTTATCCTTCCTACTGTTCAGAGAGTCCAGTTTTTTTCTTATTTTCCTCCATTGTGTTTTTCATCTCCAACATTTCTGCTTGGTTCTTCTTCATGGTATCAAACTCTTTTGTGACATAGCTCCTGAACTCGTTGAGTTGTCTATCT
Organism: Equus asinus; assembly: GCF_041296235.1. Lineage (NCBI taxonomy): Eukaryota > Metazoa > Chordata > Mammalia > Perissodactyla > Equidae > Equus > Equus asinus. The sequence goes on along the minus strand of NC_091790.1, from coordinate 195,404,226 downwards.
GTATTCTCTTTTAACTCATTGAGTTTTTAATGATAGCTATTTTGAATTTGTTGTCATTTAGGATATAGATTTTAGTGTCTTCAGAATTGTTTTCTGGGTACTTGTCATTTTCTTTCTGTTCTGGAGATTTAACATATTTTTCTCATACTGCTTGATGGTGTGGATTTGTGCCTCTGCATAGAGATAGTTTGGTTACTGCTTCCACTTCCTTCTACTGGTGGGGGGGTGGGCAGCAGCTGCATAATCTGCACCAACCAGCATATCTGTCAGCTGTTCCTGGTTGAGCCTCGGCTCCTCTTCGGGGTCGTAGTGGCCCTGTGGGGTCTTCTGTCACCTGTGGGAACAATCACAAGGGGGTTTTGGGTTGCTGGTGCCTGCTCTCACAGACCGCCTAGACATGCTCCCTCCTTAGGATCTATAGTGGTGTTATGGGCTTTCACAGCAGCTGGGAGCTGGTTCACTTAGACTCACAGTTCTGCCAACATCAGGTCCTGCAGGATCTCACTTGTTCACTCTGGGCCACAGCAGAGCTATAGGTATCTCATGCAGCCAGTGGTTAGCTCACCCAGCCCTACCACTTGTGCCCCAGGGCCTCCCAGCCTTTGTGTTTGCTGGACAGGGCCTGTCCACTAAGGCCAAGTAGAGACTTTCCCTATGGCTGCTGTGGGACTGTCAATTTTCCCCCTGGACCAAGGAGCAGTCATGCTATGGCTCAGGATAGTCACTGCCCACTCACGTGGTCCTGCTTGGTCTCCCTTGCTCCCTTGGGGCTGAAGCAGGGCTGTGTGTGTTAAATGCATCTGGCAGTTTGCTCAGCAGGCCCAGCCACTTCTGCCCCACGGTGTCTCAGCCTTTCTGTTTGCTGGGCAGGGCCTCTCCACTAAGGCCAAGTAGAGGCATTCCCTGCAGATGCTGTGGGATGGTGGATTTTCCCACTGAACTAAGGAAAAGAGACAAGTCCATATTTTATGGTTACATGGAGACCTAATGCTGACTTCCCTGCATCTGAGTAGCATGCACCAATTCTAAAGAGCAGAGAGTTTCCAGGCTGGATTGTGTGACCTGAGACACATGTTTCCCTTTGGGGTCTATGTCCTTGGTTATACCCGGAATATGAAACTGTGGCCATTGTTCTGTTTTCAAGAAGATCATTTTTTGATCTTCCACTGTTACCAGGTACCTAGATGTGGTAGGTAGAATGATGGCTCCCCAAAGGTGTCCACATCTAATCCTGGAATTATGGGTGTTTTATCCTACATAGCAAGGGGAAATTAAGGTTCCAAATGGATCCACGTTGCTAATCAGCTGATCTTAATACAGGGAAAGTAGCCTGGATTTCCCAGGAGGGCCCAGTGTAATCACAGGCTCCTCAAATGAGGAAGGAGGAGGAAAAGGAGGCAGAGTAAGAGGAAGCAACATGGAAAAGACTCCACCGGTCACTCTTGGCCTTGAACATGGGACAGGGCCATGAGCCAAGGGATGCTGGTGGCCTCTAGAAGCTGAAAAAGGTGAGGGAACAGATTCTCCCCTAGAGCCTCCAGAAGGAACGCAGCCCTGCTGATGTCTTCACTTTAATCCTGTTCGATCCATTTTGGACTTCTGATCTTCAAAACTGTAAGATAATAAATCTGTATGTTTTATGCCACAAAATGTGTGATAATTTGTTAGCACAGCAATAGGGATCTGATAGATCACGGTATCCATGGGACCATGGGTGAGAGAGACAGTAGCTAGGTACAAGGTCTGTGGGGAGACTGATGTACAATCTGTAGGAAGAACTTGAAATCAGGACAAGCGAAGCCCATGCAAAAACTTCTTATCTCTTCCAAGACCTCCTCTGCTTCCAAGGGACACAGGGGAGTCTGGAGTGAATGACAGCCAGAACTACTCTGTGGCATCTTCCTGCTGAGACAAAAAGTTCCTGGGGAGGAATTTTCTGCTGGCCCACCCCAGTCCCTGCCTAATGAGTGGATTGAGGTGGTGTCCCTGTGACTGTCAGCTCCCTGGGGCCAGGCTCCCTCTGATGTGGTCCAGGGAAGCACCAGCACTTCTCCTGTCCTACACTCCTCAACAGAGCAGGGGGCTGGCCTGGGCTGGTCTGGGTCAGGTTTACTAAGGCCCCTCTGACACTCAAACTGCTTCTCTGCTTTTCCCAGCCCAGAATGTGCAAGCTTCACCAGACCAGCTCCTTGTGCCTCCACATTTGAAACAACCTGGGAGGAATGCCCACTGGTAGCACACCTACCATTCACAGCCCAGTTCAGAGCTTGATTCAGAGCAAAATCCCATCTCCATAACAATGGAGGAGAAGGGTGGTCTCTAATTGCTTCATTCTCAGCCATGATTCAACACAGCTGCAACTTCCTAGATCTAAACCCAACCCCATGGTTTCTCCTAATCCTCTCCTTCCAGGGAGCTCTCTCAGCCTCTTCACATAGACTCTAGAGGACAATGAAGCCATAGTGCCTCCTAGTGGCCAGTGGGGAGAAGCAGCACAGATGTGCTCTCTTTCTAGGACCTAAGGGGAGGTGTGCTTTGTTTCAATGAGTACAGGGGCTATGGATATTATGATTTGTTGGTGTTAGAGGGCCAATGAATAATATTGTCTTATTATGACCTAAAGTGGAACCACCTGAGAGTTAGACATTCGCGTCAAACAGAGATGATAACATCAGTTTTAATATTGGTAGATAACAGGGCTCAGATGTGAAACCAAATGGGCTGGCCAACAATATGCTGAGTCAGAGTTTAACTCATTTGCTCTCCGCTCCAAACTATGGGCTGACCCTGTACCAAAAAGAAACTTCTCCACTAATCTTAGTGCATATTGAGAAAATACAGAAGAATCTCTATTCCCTAGGTAGTTAGGAAGAAAGCAAGGAAATAAAGAGATAGTAAATTAGATCAAGAGATAAATAAGATAATTTACTTCCTTATCATAGAGAAGATTCAGTGAGGAATAGGAAGGTTAGAACAGGAGGATTACTTTAGGTAAATGTCCCAAATGCGGGCTGTGGAATAAAGTATTGTCCCAGGAGATTAAGGTAAAGTAAGAAAGATGGATGGTCACATGTCATTTAGTCTCCTAAATTCCAACCACTGCTCCTTGGGTTGACCCATAAAACAAATAGCACAAATGTATCACGACGCTGCGACAATTAAATGAATTCCAAGTCTCTGCTTTACTGTCTGACGAAGTCTCAATATTCACTCCCTATTTGTTTTCCATCTTACCACATGGTCCAATGGAACATCAGAGGTTATGCAATAAAAGTAAAAAGGAACATTAAATGACAAAAAAAATGCATTTCTCAATTTGCTTGTAAATTATTTGATTATAAATTATATACCCTTTAAGTTTTTAAAAAATATTCTGTTGAAATTCAAGTTAAAGTGTAACATCTTTGTGCCATTTAAGTTAAATATCAAAGAAATCACAGACTAAGAGTCTAACATTTTTTACTTAAAATTCCAAGTAAAATTGTTTTGACCTTAATCCCAGTAATTACAGGTGAGAGCACCCACATCAACCTTTCTGTTTTTATCTGATTAGTTGGGTAAAATAACAACATCAAAACCTTCAACTAATTAATGTCCTGAAATGTAGTGAGAGACGCTAGGCTGGGATCCTGAGGAGGGGGAACCCCTAGGGAGGGGAGCTCAGCAGTCCCTTTGACCTGACTCAGCCCTCACAAGGTGACTCACAGGCCAGGAGGACAAAAGTCAGAGCAAATGTGGAACATTGACAACCTCAGGTTATAGAGGAGCTGGAGGGAGAGCTGTTTTCTAGGGGACCCAGGACAGCTCATGCCTGGAATTCTGATTCATGCAGCCCCAGACTGTTTATATCCTCATGCATGTGGCAGAAGAAAAATACAATTCTCTCTGGAGGGAGGTCCATGTCCATCCTAGACAAAAATTATTTCTACAAATCTAGTGTCTGACACAAACTCAAAGATAATCAGATTCATAAGGGAAAATACGAACACCATGAAAATACAAACATCATGACTGAGAAGAAGCAGAGAAAAAAATCACAGAAATAGCCACACAGAAATTTCAGATGTGAAAATTATCAGACAAACTCTGAAACAACTATTTTACCTATGTTTTAAGAGAAAAAGGATAATCTTGCAAAATGTTGTTAGGAAATTAGGAACTATGAAATGTGACATAGCAGATGGGAGAAAGAAACAAATGAAAATTCTGGCAAGGAGGTGGTGATCAGCTGTGTTCATCACTGACTGAGGTTTTGTCAGACAAGTGAATTAGGTGGAGGTATAGGAAGAGGAGTTGAGAAGACAGACAATGAGTGAGTGGATATATGATTTGCAGTATCAGTTGGATTAGGAGAGAAATGAAGCTCGCAGGGCTGGGGGGCAGTGACAGTGCCTTCAGGGGAATCTCAGTGAGCTGTTGTCCAATTAGTTCCCAGCATTTATTCAGAATGGTTTCTACTGTTATCTCTGAGAATCCAGTCAGAAGGTAGAGTAGGGGATATGGACCTCCTCACAAAGGGGGAGTTATCAGAGCCGGTTATTGTGTCAGGGACAAATGGTTGTTTCAGAAGTTCTTACTAAGGAACATTTTAATGCACTAAGAAACTATTGTAAGGCATGAAGGCAGAGCTGGAAATGTCCTCAAGACCCTCTGCATTGGCTGGCTCAGCCTAGAGATGGTGTTGAGCTCCACTGCTTACACTGGAGAAGGTAGAATTAAGCTTGAGCTAAGATTTAGGACTAGTCGCCAGGATATCCATCTGTGTGTATTCCTTTGAAGTTGGAAAAGGGCTGAATAAAATAGCTGACATTTTCGTCATCAACAACATCATTATTTTCAGCACAATTCTACAAAAACAGGAAAAAAATGTTTTCCAAACACAAATTATGTGTTGAGACTTTGATGCAGAAAACTTCCTGAGGGAGGGCAGAGAAGAAGCTTGCGAAAGAACAATATTGATTCAAATCATTTAGACAGTGATACAACCATAGAGGGAGAACCTGCTGTTCGCTACTCTCATATCATCACCATGTGTATTATTAAAGTTTATTGAAGATGTTTGAGGATTGCATATTTTTATAGGAAGACAACCATCACTAGTTCCTAAGGGCTGAGTCTGTGATCAGTCACTTTCAGTTTTGCATCTGAGTTGTCACCAAGAACTGCTTTAGGTGGAAGAGGAGAGAGAACTAAGATTTTTAAAAAATGAAGGAATTTTTTGAGAAATATTTGATGCAATTAGGAAAAGCAATATAAATATTCTTGGTATTCCAGAGGGAGAAGATTGGGAGAAAGGAGCAGAGACTTTGTTCAAAGAAAGAACAGCTGAGAACTTCCCAAACCTTGGGAAGGAACCAGATTTACAAATACACGTCAATACAACTCTTCATTGTACCAATGCAAAAACACCTCCAAGGCATGTAATAATAAAAATGGCAAAAGTCAATGACAAAGAAAAAATATTAAGAGCAGCAAGGCAGAAGAAAATAACCTACAAAGTTATCTCTATCAGGCTTTCAGCAGATTTCTCAGCAGAAATCTTACAAGCTAGGAGAAAATGGAATAATATGTTCAAAATACTGAAAGACAAAATCTTTCAGCCAAGAATACTCTATCCGGCAAAACTATCCTTCAGATATGATGGAAAAATCAAAGCTTTCCCAGATAAATAAAAGCTGAGGGAGTTCATCACCACTAAACATCTACAAGAAATGATCAAGGATGCACTCATACCTGAAACACAAAGGCAAAATTCTACAAAGCTTTGAGCAAGGAGGTGAATAGACAGACAAAATCAGAAGCTTGCAGCTCTCTTTCAGAACAGGGTAGCAGGTACTTAATTATAAATTCAAAGATAAAGGGAAAGAAAGTATCCAAATTAACTATCAACACTTCAGCTTAGTCTCAAACTCATAACACAAAACTGAATAAATTGTGACAACCATAATTTAGAAGGGGAAGAGATAAGGAATGGAACCTGCTTAGGCTAATGGAGATATGAGGATGTCAGGAAAAGGACTATCTCATCTACAAGATCTTCTATACAAACCTCATGGTAACCACTAAACCAAAAATCATAGCGGAGCCAAAATTCATAAAAGAAAAAATTGTGGGGTGGCCCAGTGGCATAGCAGTTATGTTCACATGCTCTGCTTTGGACCCTGGGCCCAGACCTATCCTATCAAGGAATGCTGTGGCAGGCATCCCACACGTTAAGTAGAGGAAGATGGGCACAGATGTTAGCTCAGGGGCAATCTTCCTCAGCAAAAAGAGGGGGATTGGTGGCAGATGTTAGCTCAGGGCTAATCTTCCTCAAAAAAAAGAGGGAACCAACACAGAAAACCCCAAAAATGAAATGACAGTCAGAAATACAAAGGAAGACAAACAATGGAAATATATAAGAACTGGAAAACAAGAGATAAAATAGCAGTATTTAACTTTAATATCAATAATCATTCTAAATGTAAACATATTGAATTCTCCAATCAAAAGACAGAGTAGCTGGATGGATTAAAAGAACAAGACACAGGGGGGTGGGACCAAGGTGGCAGAGTGAGAGATCCTCTTTGTCTCTCCCCTGTCGAATCTACAACTAATTGGACATTCATCGATTAACAAAGGATATCCAGATAGCATCTCAAGATGCCTAAAAGTCTCGTGCTACTACACATCGAACGCGGACAGACTTCCCCCCGGGGAGGAGGTGGAAATAGGTGAAAACTCTCCGACCCCCGACCCCCAGACTAGTTCCTGCAGGAGGCTCTTTTCCAGCGGACTCCACCATAGCATTGCCATGCACCAAGGGCAGGAGTGTGCACTCACCAGCGGAGTGATGGTGGAAACAGGTGACAACACCGCTACCCAAGCCCCCCGCAATCACATCTAAGCCCAGGGGGAAATCCCCAGGGCCCCACACCCACCGGCAGGGAAGGCCTCTGCTCGCCATTAGGAGGGAGGCCCCTCCCAGAAGCCAGAACAAAGAGAAGCTCCTGGCGGGCCGGCACAGCACCAGACGGCAAGCTGCCACTGAGCTCATGGTCTCTGGCACACGGCTCAGTACAGGGGGCACCCTGACTTCCCGTAGATGTGCTTGGGTACACGTTTGGAGCTCCAGCACCTGGCTCTGTGGCTTAGGGGAAGACTTCGGGGTCCTGCACCTCCCCAGCAGGGAAAGCCTCTGCTCGCCATTAGCAGGAAGACCAGGCCCAGAATCCAGGAAAAAGGGAGGATCCTGGTGGGCGGATCCCCTGGGGCGGCTCCAGACTGCAAGCTGCCACTGGGCTCACAGTCCCCGGCGCAGGGCTCGGTGCAGGGGGTGCCCGGACTTCCCACAGACGTGCTTGGGGACACGGTTGGAGCTCCAGCCCCTGGCTCTGTGGCATGGGGGAAGGCTCCGGGGTCCTGCATCTCCCTGGCAGGGAAAGCCTCTGCTCGCCATTAACAGGGAGGCCACGCCCAGAATCCAGGAAAAATGAAAGCTCCCAGTGGGCGGATCCCCCCGGGGCGGCTTCAGACTGCAAGCTGCCTCTGGGTTTACAGTCTCCAGTGCTTGGCTCGGTGCAAGGGGCACCCGGACTTCCCGTAGACGTGCTTGGGGTCACAGTTGGAGCTCCAGCACCTGGCTCTGCAGTGCGGGGGAAGACTCTGGGGTCCCACATCTCCCTAGCAGGGAAATCCTCTGCTCTCTATTAGCAGGGAGGCCATGCCCAGAATCCAGGAAAAATGAAAGCTCCCAGTGGGCGGATCCCCCAGGGAGGCTCCAGGCCGCAAGCTGCTGCTGGGCTCATGGTCTCCTGCACACGGGTCGGTACAGGGGGTGTCCGGACTTCCCGTGGACACGCCTGTGGACTGGGTGGAGCTCCAACACCTGGCTCTGCCACCCGGGGCGTTGCTCCAGGGTCCCACACCCCCCCCAGCAGGGAGGGCCTCTGCTCGCCACTGGCAGGGAGGCCCCGCACAGCATTTGGAGCACCAGGAAGCTCCCTAGAGCAGAATTCCCCACAAGGCAGCAGCTTACAAACCACCGCCAGGCCTACGGACTCTGGCCGTGTCCCAGACGAGGCAAGGGGCTCCCAGAGATCCATGAGAGTAAAGTGGGGCAGAGTAGAGCTCTGGTGAAATGACTACGTAGCCCAGAGGGAACTCCAGGTTCTTACAGCAGCCTTAGTGAAAGCCTCTGCACAGCACTAGTGGAGAGGTCCTGACTGGCAATCGCAAGGCAGGAAGGCCCTGGGGCAAAAGCAGCACAGCTAAGTGAGCTAATGACAGACTGCAGAAGATACCCATAGCTCTGCTGAGACATATAGTGGACAAGTGTGATCTAGTGGCCTCTGTTAGGGACAAATCAGAGATTATAGGTGATCCTGCTCCTGGCTGATGGGAAAGCCCACAACACCACTGCAGACCACAAGGAGGGAACGCATATAGGTGGGCTGCAGCAGTAGGCACCAGCAGCCTGAGGCCCCCTTGCGATAGCCCCCACAACCAATGAGGGACCCCACAGGACTACTGTGACTACGAGAGGGGTCCAGACCCAGTCAGTAACAGCTGACAGGGTTCCTAGTTGGGGCAGTCTAAACAGCTGCCCCCCCCCACACACACACCAATTGCAACAAGTGGAAGCAGCGACTAATCTCTATCTCTATGCAGAGGCACAAACCCACGCCATCAAGCAGTATGAAAAAATATATTAAATCTCCAGAACAGAAAGGCATCCAGAAAACAATCCCAAAGACAATGAAATCTACAACCTAAATGACGATGATTTCAAAACTGCCATTATGCAAAAACTCAATGACCTAAAAGAGAATTCAGATAGACAACTCAATGAGTTCAGGAGCTATGTCACAAAAGAGCTTGACACCATAAAGAAGAACCAATTAGAAATACTGGAGATGAAGAACACAATGGAGGAGATTAAGAAAAATCTGGACTCTCTGAACAGTAGGGTCGATAATATGGAGGACAGAATTAGCAATTTGGAGGATAGGAATATAGAAATGCTGCAGGCAGAGGAGGAGAGAGAATTAAGACTAAAAAGAAATGAAGAAACTCTCCGAGAATTATCTGACTCAATTAGGAGATGCAACATAAGGATTATAGGTATACCGGAGGGAGAAGAGAAGGAGAAGGGGGCAGAAGGCCTGTTCAAAGAAATAATAGCTGAGAACTTCCCAAACTTGGGAAGAGAGATGGAACTTCATGTCACAGAAGCCAATAGATCTCCAAACTTTATTAACACAAGAAGACCAACCCCAAGACATATAGTAGTGAAACTAGCAAAAGTCAACTACAAAGAGAAAATGCTAAGGGCAGCCAGGCAGAAGAAAATAACTTACAAAGGAAACCCCATAAGGCTATCAGCAGATTTCTCAGGAGAGACCTTACAGGCTAGAAGAGATTGGAATGAAATATTTAAAACTCTGAAGGATAAAAACTTGTAGCCAAGAATACTCTACCCACAAAAAATATCCTTCAAATATGACGGAGAAATAAAAACTTTCCCAGATAAACAAAAGTTAAGGGAGTTCATCACCACAAAACCTCCTCTTCAAGAATTGCTCAGCAAGAAACTCATTCCTGAAAAATCAAAAAAAGGAAAGGAGTTACAAAATCCAGAACAAAGGAGATAAGCAGAAGGACAATAACACAAAGTAACAGCTCTCCATCAGGACAAAATGCAAAAGAACTGGAAAGCAAGTGATAAAATTGCAAGAGTAGGCCCCCATGTTTCAATAATCACACTAAACGTGAATGGATTGAACTCTCCAATGAAAAGGCACAAAGTGGCAGGATGGATCAAACAACAAGATTTAACAAAATGCTGCCTCCAGGAAACACACCTCAGCCCCAAAGACAAACACAGACTCAGAGTGAAGGGGTGGAAGACAATACTCCAAGCCAATAATGAACAAAAGAAAGCAGGTGTTGCCATACTTATATCAGACAATGTAGACTTCAAAGCAAAACAGGTAACGAAAGACAAAGAGGAGCAGTATATAATGATAAAAGGGACGCTCCACCAAGATGACATAACAGTCATAAATATATACGCACCTAACACAGGAGCACCAAAATTTGTGAAGAAACTGTTAATAAAACTAAAAGGAGACATCAACAGTAATACAATAATAGTAGGGGACCTCAACACCCCATTAACACCAATGGACAGATCATCCAGACAGAAAATCAACAAGGAAATTATAGAATTAAATGAAAAATTAGATCAGATTGACCTAAGAGATATATATAGGACACTTCATCCAAAAACAGCAGGTTACACATTCTTCTCAAGTGTGCATGGAACATTCTCAAGGATAGACCATATCTTGGGAAACAAATCAAGCATCAATAAGTTCAAGAGGGTTGAAATAATATCAAGCATCTTTTCTGATCACAATGCTATGAAACTAGAAATCAACTACAAGAATAAAGCTGGGAAAGGGCCAAAAATGTGGAGACTAAACAACATGCCACTGAACAAACAATGGATTATTGAAGAAATTAAAGAAGATATCAAATATTATTGGGAGACAAATGAAAATGAAAACACACCGTACCAAATTATTTGAGACGCAGCAAAGGCAGTCCTAAGAGGAAAATTCATTGCAATACAGGCTCACCTTAATAAGCAAGAAAAAGCTTACATAAACAACCTCAAACGACACCTAATGGAATTAGAAAAAGAAGAACAAACAAAGCCCGAAGTCAGTAGAAGGAGGGAAATAATAACAATTAGAGCAGAAATAAATGATATTGAAACAAAAAAGACAGTAGAAAGGATCAATGAAACAAAGAGTTGGTTCTTCAAAAAAATTAACAAAATCGACAAACCCTTAGCCAGACTCACTAAAAAAAAAAAAGAGAGAAGTCTCAAATAAATAAAATTAGAAACGAGAGAGGAGAAATCACAACAGATACTGAAGAAATACAAAGGATCATAAGAGAATACTATGAAAAACTATATGCCAACAAATTGAACAACCTAGAAGAAATGAATAAATTCCTAGACTCATACAACCTACCCAAACTGAATCAGGAAGAAATAGATAATCTGAATAGATCAATCACAAGTAAAGAAATAGAAACAGTAATCAAAAACCTCCCCAAACATAAGAGTCCAGGACCAGACGGCTTCTCTGGAGAATTCTACCAAACATTCAAAGAAGATTTAATACCTATCCTTCTCAAACTGTTCCAGAAAATAGAGGAAGATGGAGCACTCCCTAATACATTCTATGAAGCCAACATCACCCTGATCCCCAAACCTGACAAGGACAACACAAAGAAGGAAAACTACAGGCCAATATCACTGATGAATATAGATGCAAAAATCATCAACAAAATTTTGGCAAACCGAATACAGCAATATATCAAAAAGATTATACACCATGATCAAGTGGGATTTATACCAGGGACACAGGGATGGTTCAACATCTGCAAGTCAATCAACGTGATTCACTACATTAACAATATGAGAAACAAAAACCACATGATCATCTCAATAGATGCAGAGAAAGCATTCGACAAGATCCAACATCCATTTGTGATAAAAACCCTCAATAAAATAGGTATAGAAGAAAAGTACCTCAACATAATAAAGGCCATATATGACAAACCCACAGTCAACATCATACTCAATGGACAAAAACTGAAACCCATCCCTCTCAGAACAGGAACAAGACAAGCGTGCCCACTTTCACCACTCTTATTCAACATAGTACTGGAAGTGTTGGCCAGAGCTATTCAGCAGGAAAAAGAAATAAAAGGAATCCAAATAGGCAACGAAGAAGTAAAACTCTCGCTGTTTGCAGACGACATGATCTTATATATAGAAAAACCAAAAGAATCCATACAAAAACTATTAGAAACAATCAAAAACTACAGCAAAGTTTCAGGGTATAAAATCAACATACATAAATCAATAGCATTTCTATATGCTAACAACGAACTAACAGGAAAAGATCTCAAGAACTCAATCCTATTTACAATCGCAACAAAAAGAATAAAATACCTTGGGATAAATTTAACCAAGGAAGTGAAAGATCTATACAACGAAAACTACAAGACCTTCTTGAAAGAAATCGACGACGACATAAAGAGATGGAAAGACATTCCATGCACATGGATTGGAAGAATAAACATAGTTAAAATGTCCATACTACCTAAAGCAATCTACAGATTCAATGCTATCCCAATCAGAATTCCAATGTCATTCTTTACAGAAATCGAACAAAGAATCCAAAAATTCATATGGGGCAACAAAAGACCCCGAATTGCTAAAGCAATCCTGAGAAAGAAGAACAAAGCTGGAGGCATCACAATCCCTGACTTCAAAACATACTACGAAGCCACAGTAATCAAAACAGCATGGTACTGGTACAAAAACAGATGCACAGATCAGTGGAACAGAATTGAAAGCCCAGAAATAAAACCACACATCTATGGACAGCTAATCTTTGACAAAGGAACTGAGAGCCTACAATGGAGGAAAGAAAGTCTCTTCAACAAATGGTGCTGAGAAAACTGGACAGCCACATGTAAAAGAATGAAAATCAACCATTCTTTTTCACCATTCACAAAAATAAACTCAAAATGGATCAAAGACCTAAAGATTAGGACTGAAACAATAAGTCTTCTAGAAGAGAATATTGGCAGCACACTCTTTGACATCAGCTTCAAAAGAATCTTTTCGGACACCATAACCCCTCACATGAGGGGAACAATAGAAAGAATAAACAAATGGGACTTCATCAGGCTAAAGAGCTTCTTCAAGGCAAGGGAAAACAGGATTGAAACAAAAAAACAGCCCACTAAGTGGGAAAAAATATTCACAAGTTATTTATCCAACAAAGGGTTAATCTCCATCATATACAAAGAACTCACACAACTCAACAATAAAAAACCAAATAACCCAATTACAAAATGGGCAGGGGACATGAACAGACATTTCTCCAAAGAAGATATACGGATGGCCAACAGACACATGAAAAGGTGCTCATCATCACTAATCATCAGGGAAATGCAAATAAAAACTACACTAAGATATCACCTTACACCTGTTAGAATGGCAAAAATATCCAAAACCAAGAGTGACAAATGTTGGAGAGGCTGTGGAGAAAAGGGAACCCTCATACACTGTTGGTGGGAATGCAAACTGGTGCTGCCACTATGGAAAACAGTATGGAGATTCCTCAAAAAGTTAAGAATAGAAATACCTTATGACCCAGCCATCCCACTACTGGGTCTATATCCTAAGAACCTGAAATCAGCAATTTCAGAAGCTCCATGCACCCCTATCTTCATTGCAGCATTATTCACAATAGCCAAGTCATGGAACCCACCTAAGTGCCCAGCAACTGATGATTGGATAAAGAAGCTGTGGTATATATATACAATGGAATACTACTCAGCCATAAAAAAGGACAAAGTTGTCCCATTCACAACAACATGGATAGACCTTGAGAGTATTATGTTGAGTGAAATAAGCCAGACAGAGAATGACAAACTCTGTATGACTCCAGTCATAGGTGATAGTTAACATATGGACAAAGAGAACTGATCAGTGGTTGCCAGGGGAAAGGGGTTGGGGGGAGGGCACTAGGGGTGAAGTGGTGTACCTACAACATGACTAATAATAATGTACAACTGTAATTTCACAAGGACATTAACTTTTATAACCTTAATAATAATAATAATAATAAAAAGACACAAAAATATGCTGCCTCCAGGAAGTTCATCTCAGTTCAATGACATACATAGGCTCAGAGTGAAGAGATGGAAGACGATACTCCAAGAAAATGGCAAACAAAAGAAAGCAGGTACTGCCATAATTATATCAGACAAAGTAGACTTCAAGATAAAAAAGACAATGTGAGACAAAGAGGGGCAGTATATAATGATAAAAGGGACTTTCCACCAAGAGGACATAACAGTTGTGAATATATATGCACCTAACACAGGAGCACCAAAGTATATAAAGCAACTATTAACAGAGCTAAAGTGAGAAATTAGTAGCAACTCAATAATAGTAGGTGACCTCAACACTTGCTTCAACGGATAAATAATCCAGACAGAATGTCAACAATAAAATAGTGGATTTAAATGAAATATTTGATCAGATGGACTTAATACATACATACATATATATATATATATATATATATATATATATATATATATACAGATAAGGAGAGAGAGAGCATTCCATCCAAAAATAGCAGAAAACATATTCTTCTAAAGTGTATGTGGAACATTCTCAAAGATAGGCCATGTGTTGAGAAAGAAGGCAACCTCAATAATTGAAGAAGATTGAAATCATATCAAGCATCTTTTCCAACTACAGTCCTGTGAAACTAGAAATCAACTACAAGAAAAAAGCTAGGAAATTCACAACTATGGAAACTAAACAACATGCTACAGAACTACATTGGATTGATGAAAAAATCAAAGGAGAAATTGAAAAAAAAATACCTAGAGACAAATGAAAATGAAATACAACATTCCAACTCTATGAGATGAAGCAAAAGTAGTTATAAGAGGGAAATTCTCGGGCCAGCCTGGTGGCGTAGTGGTTAGGTGAGCACGTTCTGCTTTGGTAGCCTGGGGTTCGCTGGTTCAGATCCCAGGTGTGGACATGGCACTGCTAGGCAAGCCACGCTGTGCCAGGCATCCCACACATAAAGTAGAGGAAGATGGGCATGGACGTTAGCTCAGGGCCAGTCTTCCTCAGCAAACAGAGGAGGATTGGCAGCAGATGTTAGCTCAGGGTTAATCTTCCTCAAAAAAAAAAAAAAAGTAGAAAGGATCAATGAAACTAAGAGCTATTTTGTGATAACATAAACACAATTGACAAATTCTTAGAAAACTCACTAAGAAAACAAAGAGAGAAGGCTCAAATAAATAAAATTCCAAGTGAAAGAGGAGAAATTACAATGGATATTCCAGAAATATAAAGATTATAAGAGACTACTATGAAAAACTATATGCCCACAAATTGGATAATCTAGAAGAGATGAATACACTCTCAGTCTTATACAACCTCCCAAAACTGAATCAAGAAGAAATAGAGAATCTGAATAGACCAATCACAAGAGATTGAAACAGTAATCAAAAACCTCCCCCAAAATAACATTCTAGGACAAAATGACTTCTCTGGAGAATAGTACCAAACATTCAAAGAAGATTTAATATCTATCCTTCTCAAACTATTCCAAAAAATTGGAGGAGACGGAATGCTTCCTAACTCATTCTATGAGTCAACATTACTCTGATACCAAAAACAAGCAAAGACAACACAAAGAAGGAAAATTTCTGGCTAATATCACTGATGAACATAAATGCAAAAATCCTCAACAAAAATATTGACAAATTGAATATGCAATACATTAAAAGTATGATACACCATGACCAAGTGGGATTTATACCAGGGATGCAAGGATGGTTCAACATCCACAAATCTGTCAAAGTGATACACCACAGTAACAAAATGAAAAATAAAAATCACATTATCATCTCAATAGATGCAGAGAAAACATTTGACAAGATGCAATACACATTTATGATAAAAATTTTCAACATAATGAGTATAGAAGGAAAATTCTTCAACATAATAAAGGCCATATATGATAAACACACAGCTAACATCATACTTAACGGTAAAAAACTAAAAGCCATCCCTCTGAGATGTGGAACAAGAAAATGGTGCGTACTCTCGCCCCTCCTATTCAACACAGTACTGGCAAGAGAGGGCACCCTTGTCTTGCAGATGATATGATTCTCTATATAGAAAACCCTAAAGAATCCGTCAGGAAACTATTACAAATAATCAACAACCTAAAGCAAAGTTGTAAGGTACAAAATCAACTTAAAAATATCAGTTGCATTTCTATACATTAATAACGAACTAGCAGAGACAAGTCAAGAATACAATCCCTTTTACAATCACAACAAAAAGAATAAAATATCTAGGAATAAATTTAAGCAAATAGGTGAAAAGACCAATACACTTAAAACTATACAACATTATTGAAAGAAACTGAAGAAGATATAAAAAATAGAAAGATATTCCATGCTCATGAATTGGAAAATAAACATAGTTAAAATGTCCATATTACCTAAAAGAGTCTACTGATTCAATGAAATTCCAATCAGAAGCCCGATGACATTCTCCAAGGAAATAGAACAAAGATTCCTTAAATTTATATGGAACAACAAAAGAACCCCCAATAGCCACAGCAGTCCTGAGAGAAAAGAACAAAGCTGGAGGCATCTCAACCCCTGAGTTTAAATATAATACAAAGCAAGGGTAATCAAAACAGCATGTGTAGCTGCCCCTGACACAGGAAGGGTTAATAATCACTGGAAAAAGCTTGCCAACAAACTGTGACCCAGAGGCGCGATGGCCGGTTAGCCAATGACGGGTAAGACCCCCGGGGGAGGGGGCAACCTAAGACAGGCGGCAGCCGCCCGGGGGCACAGGTGGAGAAACGATATCGATATTGGGAGCAGGAGGGACCGTTGCCTAAGAGACCTTGCCTGCTCCGAGATAATATACGAGAACAGCAATAACATGATAATATCAAAACAGACGCCGAGGGAGGGCTCCTTGAGAAATCACTAAGAATTCTTGGCATTCGCTAATTATTTCATCCAGAACACCTGTGTATGTCTAACAGATGTAAGCTATGTATATATTGAAACGCTGGTTACAATAAACTCAGAGTGGCCATCAGCCCTCTCCGCATCTATCCTGATGTGTACATTGGATTGTGACACCGACAGCATGATACTGGCAGAAAAACAGACACACAGATCAATGGAACAGAATTGAAAGCTCAGAAATAACCACACATCTATGGTCAGTTAATTGTCGAGAAAGGGGTCAAGAACATACAATGGAGAAAAGAAGTTTCTTCAATAAATGGTGTTGGGAAAACAGAACAGCCACATGCAAATGAATGAAAGTAGATCATTATCTTACACCGTATACAAAAATTAGCTCAAAATGGATTAAACATTTGAATGTAAGACCTGAAAACATGAAAGTCCTACAAGAAAATTTAGGCGGTACACTCTTTGACATCAGTCTTAGCAGGATCTTTTCAAATACCATGTCTACTCAGGTAAGGGGCACAAAAGAAAAAATAAACAAATGGGACTACATAAGACAGAAAGCTTCTGCAAGACAAAGGAAACCATAAACAAAATAAAAAGACAACCCACCAACTGGGAGAAAATATTTAAAAATCGTATGTTTGACAAGGCATTAATTTCCAAATTATATAAAGAACTCATATAACTCAACCAGAAAAAAAAAAAATGTGCTAAAAAATTGGAAGAGAAATACAAACAGATATTTCTCCAAAGAAGATATGAAAAAGTATCCAACATCACTAATTATTAGGGAAATGCAAATCAAAACTACAGTGAGATATCACCTTATACGTGTCAGAATGGCTATAATTATCAAGACAAAAAAGAAACAAATGTTGGAGTGGGTGTGGAGAAAAGAGAACCCTCATACACTGCTGTTGGGAATGCAAACTGGTGCAGCCACTATGGAAAACATTATGGAGATTTCTCAAAAAATTACAAATAGAGATACTACACATTCCAGCTTTCCCACTAGTGGATATTTATATGAAGAACTTGAAATCAGCAATTCAAAGAAATTTCTCCACCCCTATGTTCCTTATAGCATTATTCACAATAGCCAAGATGTGGACGTAACCCAAATGCCCTTTGACAGATGAATGGATAAAGAAGATGTGGTGTATATATATATATATATATATATATATATATATATACACACACACACACACACAATAGAATACTACTCAGTCATAAAAAATGACAAAGTCATCCCATTTGCAACACGTGGATGGACCTTGAGGGTATTATGTAAAGCAAAGTCAGCTAGACAGAGAATGATGAATACTGCATGATTTCACTCATATGTGAAAGACAAACAAACATACACATAAAGATTACAGATTAATGGTTACTAGAGAGTAAGGGGGCTTCAGGGTGGGTAAAAGGGGTCAAGGGCACATACGTATGGTGACGTATAAAAATTAGACTACTCGTGCTGAGCACGATGCAGTCTACACAGAAGTTGATAATAATATACAGCCGAAGCTACACAGTGCAATAAATCATGATCTCAATAAAATAACTGGGAAAAAAAAGCAAAAACTTGCTAGGAGGTATTGTTTTTCTTGAAGAATTTGACAAGCTGACTCTAAAATACATGTCAAAAATACAAAGAATCAAGGACTTTTTATAAAAAGGAACAAAGCTTGAGAAATTAGAGTGCCAGGTATCACGAACTATTATAAAGGTGTAATAAATAAAACAGTGAGTTATTAGTGCAAAAACTGACAAAACATAATGGAACAGAATAGAGATTCAAGAAAACAAACCCATGTATATACAATGACTGATTTATGACAAGCGTGATTTTATAGAGTGGTGAGGACAATATTATCCTTCAAAAAATTGTAGTAGGTTAGTTGGGTAACCACATGGAAAAATATAACTTGATCGCTTCCTCATTTCATACACAAAGAATTAATCCCATTCACTTTGCATATCTAAATGTGAAAGTTTTAAAATAGAAATAATTAAGAAGGAAATATAAGAAAACATGATTACTTTGAAGTAGGCCAAAACTTTCTAAATTAGAAACCAAAATACAAAATGCAAACCAAAAAGGGGTTAAAATGGAATGATTTTAGATTAAGAATTTCTGTTTATCTAAAGACACCAGGGGTGGGCCCCATGGCCCGGTGATTAAGTTTGCACACCGGCTTCAGTGGGCCAGGGTTTCGTTGGTTTGGATCCTGGGCTTGGACATGGCAGTGCTCCTCAGGCCACATTTAGGTGGCATCCCACATGCCACAACTAGAAGGACCCACAACTAAAATATACAATTATGTACTGAGGGGATTTATGAAGGAAAAAAGAGGAAAAAAAACATTGGCAACAGTTAGCTCAGATGCTGATCTTAAAAAAAAAAAAGACATCATTAAGAGAGTGAAAAAGTAATCCATGGAGTGTGTGTATATGTGTGTGTGCATGCCAACTGAAACTCTCATTCTCCTCTGATGAGAGTATAAATTTGTACAACTACTTTGGAAACCTCAAAAGATTCTGAAAGGTAAATGTAACTGTTATTCAGATCTTCTTTGAATCATTTCCCTTTCACACTTTCTCAAGTGGTATATTTCATCAAACCTAGACAAATTTAAATTTCTGTTGAAAAAGACTAGAGAAGAAGGAAATTAAACACAGAATGACTGCAAGAGTGTCAAGAGAAATGAAAAAGCGATATATGGACACACTAATGGCCATTACTTGGGTAACAATTACTTGGATAACTGATTTCAATGGCACGTCTTACTAAGGATTCTCATTTATTTATTTTGAAGGCTGGTGGCTGCGCGTGGCCTTACAGAGTTCTGTATTGGCTAACCCACAGCTGGACATAGTGTGGTCTGAGTTAAGGACGTCAGTAATAGGCGTTTATTGTAAATATGCAAAAACTTTATAGTTTTAACTGAGATTATTTCACTACCCTTGACACTAAACTCTGATAGTCGATCACAATTGTAGAATCTTGAACTGTGTAAAAGAATCCTAGAAATCCATGAGCCAAAATTATCGCTACCCAATGTTATCTGTTCCAGTATGTGGAAGGTTGTTTCCTGACCTCCTCTTGTCAGAAGAATGGAAGAACCCATAGCACTTGTTCCCCTTGATGAGGGAAGAGCAGGCAACTTCTTTATTCAGGATCCTGGGAGCCATGAGGAGAGGTAGCACATGAGGGTTTGTGGAGAGGAAGGAAGGGACGGTGCCATGCTGTGGCTGAGCTGCTGGCAGAGATACACGGCCAAGTCCCCCTGCTCTGTGCGCTGGATCTTCAGAGTGGGGGAGGATCCCTTGGGCCTCTCAGCAGAGAATTGATCTTTAAGCATCCCTGATGTGTCTGATGCAAAATCATCCTGAAAATACATCAGAAACTCCAGGCCCTTCCCCAGTGTCTCTGGGTACCAGCAAAGTCGGGTGTGTTCAGAAATGGGATCACGCTTTGAAAGCAACATCCTGTCCTCTCTCTGAGACTCTGTTCCTGGGGGATTGGCAGACTCCAGCTTTGGTGTGATCTGTGGAGACAGAATTTGAGAACAGAATGAGGAAAACAATTGTAATCATCACACACACACACACACACACACACACAGTGACACTGCTTGGTTTTCTGAGGACTCACCTGTCCCCAGGAGACAGAAAGTTAGGCAGCAGAGGAGCCTGGTGCCCATGGCAGGGTTAGGGCCAAAATGGGAGGTTCAGTAGGTCAGGGTCCCTGTGAGCATGAACAGAGGAGGAGGGACATCCTTTTGTCTCCACAAGGCCATTCCCATAGTGACATCACTGAGCGTCAGGATTACCTGATATTGATTAAATAATTAATTAATTAACTCTCAGATACAAGCAACTCCAAGATGCACTGTTCTAGTATGTACCACTGAGAAAGAAAAAAAGTTACTGTCACTCATAATCAGAAGTGTTTAAAGTTGCAAAATTGTGAAGCATAGAATTAATGAAAAATGGTAATTTAAAGTAGATTTAAATATACACTGATTCTGTTAGGTTCCTTGGTTGTCATGCCTCAGAGCTCCAGTGTTCTGTTGCCTGGACGCAACACTCCCTGTCTGGCTGGTCTTCTCACTTCTCTCGTTCTTTTCACATCGTCAGCTGGACATTTCCACCTGAATGTTTCAATAGCCCTTCCAGTTCACAGTATAAAATGCTGACTTGATCATCTTTCCTGTGAGCTCTCCTATTTCTGATCTCGATCCTGTATTCTCTTGGTGCTATCCCTGGTTTGTGCAGGAGGGAGAGATGTGTGTGTGTGTGGCAGGGTGGATGGGAACATTGCCACGTCCTTGTCGTGAGAGCAGTTTGAATTCACAATTCATAGATGTGGCGGATGAGATCATGCCTCTGGCTGGCAGGTACCCACCTAAATTGAGATCTTCTATTCATTCTGGAGGTAAAAGGACAAGTCCTTCTATTAATTCATTAATCACCATACTGCTTTTCGTCCTCTGCTACTTATCTTGGTGCTTCCTGTGTTTCTCAGTCAATTCTAAAGTAAATAAATGTTCCAAAACCTTACCTTACCTTCAGAAGGAGTCAGAATTGTTTTACCCTTAACATTCTGGGGAGAGTTAAACAATAAAAATGGGGTGGTGGGGTGAACAGATCCTTAGGATCCCTAACAGACAGCATTGTGAGTAATTAATTTTTCATGTTTATTGCTGGAATAACTTTAAAGCCTCATTGATGGCCCCCTTAGAAGGAGGAACAATAGTCACAATCCTTCCCAAAGAAGAGAAGCTTCCTCCAACTTGGTTATGGATGAAAATTGACCTGTTTCTGGTCCCTGAGAGCCTCCTGGAACACTGAATGGTTTATTACTGTGCCCCTTAAACAATTAAACTGTGGTTTCTTCAGCCTCACCATTTCTCTCTTTGTCACCAGCCCTCACAAGGAAAAGGAATAGGATAGATGTTAATTTCATCTTTGAAATACATCATCCCACATTCACTTAAAAAGCAAAAATGATCAGACCAAGCTTACAAGTGAGTTAACACTGTGTTCCTCCACATTTCACGTATGTGAATCCACCACTTAGCTGCCTCTTCCCTCTCCTTCATTTAACAATAGCTCTCACAGAGCTCCCTTCCCAGGATTATCCACATTCGTGTCTGTGCTGCATCTTGTATAGGAATAATTTTCTCAAAGCTCAGTTCCTCTGGGGCCAGGTCACTATCAACCACCTCTAGCCCCTCTCCATGGTCAATGTCATGATGCGTGAACCTCCAGAGGCATAGACACAAATGGACCCTCCTACCTTTGGTATCTGATTCGAAGACTGACACCCCCTAATGGTTGCAGATCCCCCCTTCCTCAACCTCAGTGACCTTGTGGCCCCATGTCCTCCCACACAGATGCAAACAGACTGTCCGTTGTAATTTGGCAGCAGCATTTAATGGCTCTGAGACCAATGCCAAGGCCATCAACCCTTCTGAACTTCAACCTCCTTATCTGTAAAACAGAGGGAATACAGGCTGACATTTTATGAGACTACTTGAGATACTTTAGCATCTGGTAAGCTTAAAAAACATTCATCCTCTTCTCCCTCCCTGTTTCTTCAAGTAAAGGAGTGAGGCTGGAGTTCTCAGACCTGTAGGACTGTGAGAAATAGAACTGGCCTCATAAAGAAGATGTTGAGAGCACAAAGAGGCCAGTCAGCCACTTTCAGCAAGACCTGGCAGCATTAATGTATTAGTCGGAAAGATGGAATACAATGATGACATAGCATTAATGTACCTGTCTCTCTGCATCATGCAATATGAGGCAGCAAATAGCAGCAAGTTAGATCTGAACACACCAAGCTGAGAAAACAAAATCCAACATAGATTAAGAGAAAAATGTATGCATGTGGCAGTTAATGTGTACAGGTGGCCCCAGTTTTGTAAGTGTATTTAGGTAGATGGGTTTGCATGAACACAAAGAAGAGGGGTAGGAAGAAACACAACAATCTCACCAAAGGTGGGATTGGATTGGGGTGTGTTTGGAGGTGGGAGAGGATTATTAAATATTTAACCTTTTTTTAATATACTGCTGATTGTTTTAAAATTATGAAACATAGATTTACCACAAGAGACCTTTCAATTCAAACCCTTAACTGGGTTGCAGAATTTAATAGGCAATGTCCAGAAAGGCACTTGCCATGGAATGTGTTATAAATGCCCATTTTCTTTGAATAAGCCAAGTGCAAAAATGTACAAAGTGCTGGTGCTCGTGGCTGGCCCTTCACAGATGAGGTGGGTAAGCAGTGAGGTGACAAATTTGATGTTGACTTCAATTTTTCCTGACTATGAATTAACACAGCTTCTAACCCTGAAAGACTGACCACCAGGATGGAGTGGAGGCTCTGAACTCCCATTCTAGAACAAGCTTTGAAGAATCCCCTTAATTAAAAATTGAAGGTAAATGAGCACTCTAGTGCCTGCATTTCAACTCAATAAAAATGTTACATTTTTACAATTTCACAGGCTCAAGAAATGCTCATTTTTTGTTTCTAAATCAAGTGGCTGTATCGTCACAATGTTGAGAGTGCTGTTATTCCTGTGTTCATCAGCAAGCCACAGCTTTCTCAAAGATGGTTGTCTCAAATGAGTGAGAAGAGATGCTGTCCCTAGGGGAAGATGTTCTAACTCCAGTCTTTTTAAGGTTGGATTCTTTGAAATAAGTCTATTTTTGGTCTTTACTGCCTGAGGATATGAAACTGCATTAGTTTTTAAAGTAATGATGTGAATCACTCAGGCAAAACTGGGGCTTTCGTCTATCCTCAGACCATCAAAGATGATCATCTATTTGATTATTTCTACCCAGAAAGACTCTCACAATTCTTCAAGGATTAACACATGGCCTCTCTCAATAAATGGAGACTCTGCTGTCACAAACAGGCTTTCCCATCCAGTGAAGGAGGGAGAGCCTGGATAGGGCCCTGCACAACATCTTGCATCACAGTCAGGGTGTGGGCTGGGGGAAGCCGGGGTACAGGGAAGAGTGACCTCAGCTCTGTGTCTCTGGCATTGCCCAGCAATATGTAGATGTGGACATCCATGATACAGTTCAGGGTATCAGACCTCATGGCCTCTAATTTATCCAGGCGATATTTGTGCCTTGGGAAAACCCTCCCTAACACACTAGAGAAGCCATTTTGTTTCCTACTCCATCATCTTTTCATACCAGTTTTTGATAGTCTGTTTCTGATCATTCTGCCAGAGATTAGGTTTCCCATGTGGAAGACTCGAAAATCCATGGGACCTGTGAGGGAAGGAGACTGAAGGAAGAGACAAGTAGAGGAAGCTGATGAGAAGCTATGAAGCAGCAGCCCTGCGGAAAGGCTTGGGATCCAGTCACACGAGCCTGTAAGAGTGATTTCTCCTCCATGTCATAACTCACCTGATCCCAGGAGACAAAGGGATAGAAGGTCCCAGTTGATGTGGCCAGACCTCTAGGATGGCCTAAGTGGGAACCTGGATGGTCTTCCATGATCCATTCATTCCTTAAAGACTGTCCACTGGTGCCCAGAACTACTGTTGGTATTGGGAATAACACAGGGAATAAAGACATCTGCATCACCACACAATGAGTTTTATAGTCTAGACTGGGAGGGGCTTCTGTTGAATAGTCACACAGTTCATGTAAAATGAAAACTGTGCTAAATGCTGCTGAATAGTGTAAGCTATGAGCCCTGATAAGAAGGGGATTCGACCACTAATACAGTGAAGAAATGCTTCCCTAAGAAGGTGGTGGTTAATCTGAGATCTGGGGCAGGAGAATGTCAAAGGAGAGACCTGTGCTGCCACAGGGAAGATAGCCTGGGAGTAGAGAAGCCTCCTGGTGGGGAGGAGCAGGGTGATTATGAGGAACTGAACTGAGGCCAGTGTGGTTAAAACAGAGATGAGGGCACAGGGCAGGGGTGGACACAACGTGGAAAGCGGCTTGTGACTGAAATGAAAACGGTGTAAGGAGGGCAGATTCGTAAAAAGCTAGCGGGGAAAAGAACAAAGACCTGAAGGGTTAAGGGCATTTGTATGTATCCAATTTCAGATAAACTTTCCTTCCCATAAGAAGCTGCTTAAAAGGAATTCCTCTGAAACTCCTCAGTTGTGGTCGCTCCAATGGTGGAGGTGCAGAAGTGGCTGGAAAAGAAGGTTGAGTCCCCTCAGACCATGGTGCTCACCCAGCTGAGCCTGATCTGGGGAGGAATCCCAGCTCCAGCAGAGTCCATAGGCACAGGGTACATTGAGTCTTACCTGTGGAAAGTAAAATATAAATTTTCATAGAGTTAATTAAAGATAATATTTTCAGGCATTTGTTTGAGAGAGAATTTTTTTAGTGGAGATACAAAAAAGCTATAATTTGGATTGCATTAAAGTAAACTCACATACTTCAAAGCACACCACAAAAAATGAAAATGTAACCTGTAGACTAGGCAAAGACATGAGGATTCATACAAATGACAATCAATCAGTGTCAAGTCGTAAGTTTCTCAAAATTGACATAGAAGAGGCCACAGTAATGGCCATGGTGATGTCTGAGATTTCCACTGCTGCCCCGCTGGTTCTCTGTTCCTTCTGACCAGGATGAGGACACTAATGATGGAGCAGCAGGTCAGGTGGAAGAAGTATGGACTTTATAACAGACAACTGTGTTTCCCAGGTCTGCTTCTTCTAAATCATGAGACATTGGGAAAATTACTCAATATCCCTTAGCTTTTTCATCTATAAAGTGGGTATAAGAATATTTCATTTGCATGATTCTTGCAAAGCATTAAAACATGTAATATATACAAAGAATCTAGCTCACATTAAGGACTCAGCTGTCACTCTTCTATTGACTTCACCCAGGAGTTGACAAACTGCGGGATGATGCTGGGAGAGACGTGGAAACATTCAGTGCACACACATGAGCCTAGGTTCTGGTAGTTTGGCTGGGAGAGCTCTGAGCTCAGCAGAACAGGAAGTGTCTTTGAAACCTTAAATGCTTCCCCGGAAGAAGTGAAACCAGATGGAGCCTGCGTGCTCTCTCACTATTAGAGACAAGATGAGGAGGTTTGTGCACAGAACACTGGTGATTCTGCAGGGCTGTGCCACACTGCTGGCACAGAGATACAGGGCCGAGTCCATCAGCTCCAAGACTCTCACGTTCAGCTCAGAGCGATAGTCACGGAGCTGCTGTGCTGAGAATCGATTCGGGATTTCTCCTTTTGCTCTTTGCACATTTTCATAAAACTCAAAGAGGAGGTGTGGGTCCTGACTCAGGGCCTGTTGGTACCAAGATACACCAGAGTGCTTAGAGATAGTTGAACATCTCAGCGTCACTGCCTGTCCTGTTGTTTTGATCAGGTATCTTGGTGTTTCAGTGACTCCAGCCTCCACTGGGCCTGTGGGAAATGGAGAAATAAAATGAACACGGGAGTGAGCTTGATGGTGTATCTGCAAGGTAAAGCTTAGAAGAGCAAAGAGCTGCTTGCCTGCAGGGCTCACCTCCTCCCAAAAGACAAAGCATAGCCCGGCAGAGGAGCCTGGAGCCCGTTGCACGGCCAGGTGGGCAGCAGTGTGCCTCTTTGAGCTCAGGGTTCTGGTCTTCTTGGGTAAGAGCTGAATTCTCAGCTTGGCTTTTTCTGATTGGAGGATTATCCTCTGATGAGACCACCCTGATGTCATCACCCTGCAGATTCACGAGGTCCAGCGCTCAGTGCTGCCCCATACACCAGATTCCCCTGCTGTTCTGCAGGCAGGAGGGCTGGCTTAGGGTGAAGTCCCTCCCCACACAGTTGTGCTGGTTTTTCTCTGAGGCAGGTGATCCTGTGCAGCACTTGCCCCAGAAAACAGGATGTCCAGTCACCCAATCGCCCTCCACGCCCCACATTCTGCCTGCAGTGCTGTGTGCTGGAACTCACCTGCCAGCACGTCAGCTGAGAGTGAGGGGCCTGTGAGTAATCCTCTCTGTTCCTGCTCTGCCTGTGTGTCCTCAATCATCTCTCTGACGTTGTGTTCAAACCAAGCTTTGTTTTTATCTTTTCCCTCCGAAGGCATTGTTCATATCCCCTGGCCTGATTGGCCAGTGATGCAAAATCACTAAGATTTAGTCCATCTGATCATGTCTGAAGGAGGCCGGTGTTGTCTATAAATTACTAGGAGTAGAGATGCCCCAGAAAACATGCTCTGACTGTACTGGCGTACAGTACAGGCCTTGCCAATTTGAGATTTACCACGCTCAAGGCCATCTGGGAGTAGTGTTCTGGACAGTTTACGTTTATCCCTCTACATCCACCTTCTATGGATTATATTAACTGGGATCTGCTCTTGTCTACTTCACACTTGAGTTTTGCTTATGGGAGATAATGGCAGGAGAGGAAGGGAGGCAGGGTCACCAACAGTCCTGGTCTGAAATATCTGCCCTTTGGCTCTCTTCTTGCTGGATACACTTCATAGTAGCTGCTTTTCTCTACGAAGCCATGGCATGTGGCAGGCAATCCTCTCCCTTAGCCATAACACCCAGTGGCCCAGGGAACCACACTTCTCCTCCTTCTTTCAGGCCAATGGGAATAAAAGCTATCCACTTCTGCTAGAACGATGCTTCTCCTTCTTTGAATGGTTTCCCCTTAGCTCTGCCCCACCTTTGTAAATAGTCCCTTCATTGTCCCTCCTCAACTCTGCCAGGAGCCTGTCTAATAGACAAAGCAATGGAAAAATTAGGATTGGATAATGTATCCTTCCTTAAAAAGAAGTAGCAAAGGTTCCAAAAGTCTGCCATTAGCATTGCTGAGATAGTCCGAAGAAGCATAGAGAAATATGCAATGTGAATGTAAACAGTGTAATTTAGGGACATGGAATCTGAAGAGGCTCCAGGGCAGAATTACTACCTGTCCTCACCTACTCCTACCTCGGGAAGCCTACAGCAGGAGCATTTCTTCATATATGCACTGGACACCATGGTCCTCCATGCACATCCCTCTTCAGGACCCTCCCTCTGATCCCCCATGGGTTGTGCCCCTCACTGGGCACTGCCCTCGGCTGCAGTGATTGCCCTCGATTTAAGAGGAAGGAAGGGAAGAAGAGGGCAAATTTCTAAGGAGAGTGGGAAAAGCTTCTTCAGTTCACCAAAAGACAACATTAAGAAAGTGAAAATGCATGGCACTCTGGGAGAAGACAGACTTAGTATATTTAATGAAATCAAGAATATAAAAATATCTCCTACAAATGCATAATATAAAGACCACTCATGTTTAAAAATGGACACATTTAAAAGCAGACACTATACAAAAGAAGATAAGAAGACAGGAATGGCCAAAAAGCATATGAAGAAAGTAAATATCATCACCCATCACTGAAATGCAAATGAGATACCACTACACACCCAACAGAATGGCCAACAATATAAAGACAGAGATACCAGATGTTGGTGAGAATGTGGAGCCAGGGGAACTCCCATCCCTCGCTGACGTAAATTGGTGCAGCCAGTTAGGGAAACTGCTCAACTGTTTCTAATAAAGGCAAACATGCATCTTACCCTATGAATCAGTGACTCTACTCTTATGTCTATACCCAAGGGAAATGAATGCATTTATCCATGAAGACTTGTATGAGTACATTCAGAAACACTTTATTCATGATAGTCGAAGATTGAAGCAATCCAGTTATGCATATATAGAAGAATAGATAAACACATTGTGATAAACAGTGACCTACTACTCAGCAATATAAAGAATAAACTATTGATATGCATAACTTGAGTACATTTCAAAAATATTAACTTTTGAGCAAAACAAGTCAATCAAAAAAGAGTATTTACTGTATGGTTCTATTTATATGGAGTTAAAGAATGTACAGTGTTATGATGATAAAATCAGAAAGTGAGGGCTGGCCCCATGGCCTAGGGGTTAGGTTTGGTGCACTCCTCTTCAGCAGCCCGGGATCACGGGTTCAGTTCCCAGGCACAGACCTATACAACTCATCAGCCATGCTGCAGTGGTGACCCACATACAAAACGGAAGATTGGCACAGTTGTTAGTTCAGGGTGAATCTTCCTCAAGGAAAAAAAAGGAGGAAGATTGGCAGCAGATGTTAGCTCAGGGACAATCTTCCTTGGTAAAATTAAAAAAAGTCAGAGAGGGATTAGCTCTGGGAAATATGTTGATTGGGTAGGTGGATGAGGAAATTTTCTTGGTAGATAAAAATCTTCTTTATCTTGACTTGAGTGATGGATGCACTGGTGTATGCATTTGTAAAAATTTACCAAGCTATCCATGTATTGATTTGAGCATTTTAATCTCTATTATGCATACCTTAATCAAGTATTAATAACATACAAATAAAATAATTCTATAAAAGATGGGAGTCCTATACAATATTATGCTTGTATTCCATATAGTCCAATTTAGAAATTAATCACACACAAATAAGAGAAGACAGGAACATTCACATTCATAAAACATTGAGAATGTAAGAAGTCCTCAGTGACAGAAATACACAGCACCCATATTTGGCATCAAAATAAGCTGGACCTCCAAGGTTGCTGAGAAACAGCTGAGGATCAATGGCTCAAGGAAAGCTGTACCCAACCAAAAACTTCACAGACTCACAAAAATCCTCGAAGGCTGTTGAAATCCTTCCACGAATCCTGAACTGCTGTGAACTCAATAATTTGGCAAATTGCTTACTCATCAGGTTCACCATTTAGTCTTTTTATTAGGCTTTTGGTAGATTGGCCAGTTAGTGAAGTGAGTTTCTGCCAGGAAAGCAGCCTGCTCCCTCTCTGTGAGCAGGTCCTGGGTGAGCCAGCGCTTCCTGGGCAGGCTCCCAGGGTGCACAGGGCACAGCACGGGCTCATGGGGCAGCAGCAGCACATGGGGAGTGAACATCCTGTGAAGCCCAACTATGGACTTCCCAGTCTCAGAGTTAACGGATCCCGAGCTAAGAAACGTTGCATTTGGGTGCAGACTTCTGCCCTTGAGGAGGCAAGGAGAGAACAAGCTGGGGAAGAAGAAAATGATCGCCCATATAATTTTGTAATATTTCATAAGAAAAAAAACAAGGAGCTCATGAATCCTAATCCAAGCCAAAGGAATTGTAAGACTTAGCCTCCTTCCTTAACCTACCCTGCACAGCCTCAGAAGACTCAAACTCTGCTCTGTGCCCATGGAGGGGGACTTACATGGGGTCTCTCTTGATAATTGTACACTTGATCATCTTCGGATCTAATGCAGTTGTTTGATGCATCTGCTATTTCCCCTAAGTAGTTTGTTGTTAACTTGTGTGTTTTATAACTTGTTGTTGAGAATTTTTTTCCTCCAGAGAATAATTGCTAATTGGTTTTGCAGCCCAAGGCAACTTTCTGTAACAATTTTAGACTTGTAGAATCCAGATCATCAGCGAGTTTAAAGCTGCTCAGCTGCTTCCTGCTTTGCTCTTCTCCACTGAAAAGAAAATTAAATATAAACTTCATGTTGGGCATTACTGTTCCTCTGCTTTACTCAGTCACTAGAACATTCTAAACTGAGTGAAATAACATTAAGTGCTATTAGCACTTTTTCCCTCACGCACGTGATGGAAAACCTCAGTTCACACTAGGGTTCATGCTCTACAAGGCCCCTCAGACTGAGATCACCTTGCTAGGAAGTCTGATGAGAGCTTCATAGGGGCAGTTTTTCTCCGTGAGACAGGGGCCTCAGGAAGGAGCATCCCTTATGCTTGTGGCTCCTCATTTTGTGCAGAGAGCAGCTGGCTGTGCAGTGCTGTGCATTCACTGCTGCCACAGAAGTACCGAGAGGTCTGGTTGGTGCTAGCTGACTCCAGGGTCAGGGGAAATCCTTCTTCTTGTTTCAGGAGACCGTACCCTTCTGTGACATCCCCTTCGAATGGGAGATGCTCCCAACACCACTTGAATTGTGGATCAGCCTTGGCTCCAGTCCTGGGCCCTGTCAATACCAGAACATTACAAAATAGTGCATATTCTGAGAACATTCCAGGATCACCTTGTCTCCTGTTTGTGTAATATGGTATCTTGGCATCTGGGTTATTGTAGCAACCATGGGGCCTACTGGAGAGGCAGACACAAGGTAAAAACAAGGCTTAAGGAGTAACCTGGATCCACACAGGAAAGGGAAAGGCTTGGAGCTGGGACTTTGAAAACCCATGGAGAGATTTCTGCTGAGTCCAGGACTCACCTGCTCCCAGGAGACAAAGAGTCACACAAAAGAAGTGGAGACTCATGCAGGGTTAGGGCAAGAGGGGATTGTCCCAGCTAAATGCTCTGATCCACAGGACTGGGTGAGGTAACTCAGAGGCTCTTCTCCAATGGACAGAAGAGTCTGCCTGGATGTCACTACCCCCAGCCCTGCAGACTTTCCCTGGTACAGGGTCCCTTCTGAGTTGGCTCAGGTGAAGTCAACTACTCTCATAGGTGTGGCTTAGCAAGGCCTGCAGGGTAGGTGGGGTGAGGCTGCCATGCACTGAGTTTAGGGTGCACCCTACCGCCTTGGTTTCCCACATTCCTCTGAGACAGTTGCTTTTCTGTGCACCTGCCCCTGACATCAAGGCTGTATTGCCCAATTCCTTCAACTGTGGATCTCATTAAAGTTTGGAGGGACCTCCCTCTTCTTCCATAGCTGAAGCAAGCCTGGCAATAACTGAAAACTTCTTCAACATCTGCCTAATCTATGATCCACTCCTAAGTTTTTCTTAACTCTTTCCTCCCAGGCTGCTCTCCCAGACTCTCCCCAGAGCCACTTAGATCTCAGTGTCATCACAGTGCCATCTTTTGGCCAGTAACTGAAGTTTCATTAGGGTTTTCTTCTGCAATGGCCCAAAGGATTCTGGGAAGTGTCTGCATGGTCAGCAGGGATAATATTCCAGAAGTAGTATCCTGTAAGTTTTATGTTCAATTTCATTAAACCCTAATCCCTACACTAACTCTAATGCTGACTCTATTCCTTTGAGTTACCATGCTTAAATTCCCACCCTCATTCTACTTAACTACTATCACATGATCTGGCAGTTATAGTCCAAGTGAGATGTTCCCACTTAAAAATATACCCTGAATGGAAGAGAAAGAGAATGGGAAGAATGGAAGGAAATCCTATTTAGCCTAAAATAAGAAGAAAAGTACAGAAATTAAAGTGTCAGTTGGTTCTTTTATCTCTATTACTAAAGATGAACAGAAATGAATGTCCCCTGCTCCAAATGACAATCAATGTTACCTCCAAAATATAGTTCAGCAAAAGACTGGGAAAATAATGATATTATCTTCTAGGTGGGGCCAAATATCTATGAATAAAAAGAAAAATTGGAATATAGGAAAAATACAAGACATCTTACAAGGCAATAAGCAAACAGGGCGGAAACAGTATCTAATTGGGAAAATAAGGATGGATGGAATTAAGATCAACAAAGGGCATTCTATATGAAAGAATGACTTGTACAATGTACATCTGCTCATTTGAGCAGCGGGAAGGGAGGAGATGATTTTGGAAGAAGCAGAGGAGATAAGAACATATTGGAGGAAAATAGTATTGCAAGAAAGCTGAATCTGCCAGGGTCGTGTGGAGAAACCTGTTCAAAATTGTGACAAGGTCTAGGAAGCAAGGCCCTTGTATGGCAGTCCAAGGACTGGGAAATTCCTCTGTGCTCTGGTTTTCCTCACTGCCAGGATACACAGGGCAACAGAGCAAGGAGTGCTTTGTTGCTGCCGCAATTAAAATAAGACCAGGATGGGTCTGGCCCAGTGGTGCACCGGTTAACTTCGCACATTCCATTTCCGCGGCCCGGGGTTCGCCGGTTTGGATCCTGGGTGCAGACTTGGCACCGCTTGACAAGCCATGCTGTGGCAGGCGTCCCACATATGAAGTAGAGGAAGATGGGCATGGATATTAGCTCCGGGCCAGTGTTCCTCAGCAAAAAGAGGAAGATTGGCAGCAGATGTTAGCTCAGGGCTAATCTTCCTCAAAATAAAATAAATAAGACCAGGAAAACTCCCTTCCAAGGCCACTCATTCTCTGGGAAAAGAACTCTGGAGTCCTGAGCCACCACAGTCTCTGAGAAGTGGATTTGGGGAGACTGTCATTCTCCTTACCAACCACACAAGGCTCAGGGCTCCTCTATCATGCCTGAGTCTCTGACATTCAATCTCAGCCCTGGAGCACTGGTTTACCTCTAGGACTCCCAGAAGCCCTGATCCACAGTAGTATCAGCTCCGCCCACGGCGGTAGATTTCACAGATACCAACTGCAGGTTCACCCACAGACAGGGTGAGATGTTATCACAATGTAATTATTTATAAAAAATAATATGTAACAATATATAATATAGCAAATAAAAATGAATGGGGTCATTACTATAAAGAAAATATCCCATCTTCTTGAGTTAAAGACCTCAGGGAAATGATTTTATGTGGAAGGCTAGGCCACCAAATAAAACACTCAGTTGTTAGAAATCAGATTTACTCAGGGAATCAGAGGAAACTGGAGAAGTTGTGAAAGTATGGTTTAGTGACACTTTCAGGACTGGAGAGTGGGAAAATGAAAACAAAATAGAGCAAATAGCTTGCTTAAATGAGGAGAGGAAATGGAGTCTTACGGTTATCAATGTTGTATGGATCAATGAGCCGCCACTGAAGTAGTAAAGGCCTTTACTTCCAACAGGAAGATGGGCTTGATAGTGTTGGCAGAAAACTTACATGACAGGGGTAGAAGAGGCTTTAGAAGTAAGAATATGACTGAAGGAGGTAAACATTCCAGATGCTGACAGCAAATGCAGAGTAGACGTTGTCACTGCACAGAGCCAAAGCCGTGTATGTGCGCAGCGACCTTACACTCCTACAGAAGACTGTTCATGTCCAGGACATTCAGTCCTTGCCTTGGAGGGGTGAACTGGCTCTGTGACCCCTAGAACCCAATGAGCCATCATTATCCATCTACCAACATTCACATCCATATTATTTTAGGAGTAAATCTATGGTCTCTTTCCACCCAAAGGACAGCTGATAGCTGATGTCCAAGTCTACTTCTTTTCATTGGGGATTGAGTCTTGAGAAGCTGCAAGAAGAGAGAAGTATGAAGTTTGTGAACAAGAAGGAAGTGACTGCCACCTTGTGGCTGAGCCGCTGGCACAAAGATACATGCCAAGTCCCCTCCACCCCACAGGCTGGATCTTCAGAGTGGAGTAGGATCCTCGGGCCTCTCTTCAGAGGACCATTCACTAGTCATCCCTAGTGTGTCTGGTGCATTCTTGTTCAGGAAGTAAATCAAAAACTC
This sequence comes from Equus asinus, assembly GCF_041296235.1. Classification (NCBI taxonomy): domain Eukaryota; kingdom Metazoa; phylum Chordata; class Mammalia; order Perissodactyla; family Equidae; genus Equus; species Equus asinus. The sequence goes on along the minus strand of NC_091790.1, from coordinate 195,370,325 downwards.
TGAGCCTTGTCCCAGGGTCTGTCGGCACCAATAAAAGGAAACATGACCAGAAATAGGATCACACCTAAGAGCTACTGCCTGGCCCCTCTCTGAGACCCTGTGCCTGGGGGACTGGGAGACTCCAGCGCCTGTGTCACCTGTGAGGACAGAAGTAGGGAACCGTAAAGAGGAAGAAAATGGTAACCGTTACACACACACACACACACACACACACACACACTGAAACTGCTTAGTTTTCTGAGGACTCACCTGCCCCCAGGAGACAGAGGGTCACTCAGCAGAAGAGCCTGGTGCCCATGGCAGGGTCAGGGCAGGAATGGGAGTTTCAGCAGGTCAGGGGTCTTATGATCATGAGCACAGGAGGAAGGAGGCCTCTCGTCCCCAAAAGGCAATTTCTGTAGTGACATCACTGCCTCTATCAATGCTCACGACCTCAGGGACACACAATTTATACTGTAACATACTTGGCTGGCTAATTTCAATATTGATAAACTCATTTTTTAACAAAATCAATGCACAAGTCAGCACTTTTGGCTCCAGGGCTGTCACCTTCTCACATTGCATCTCTAAGTTTATCTTCTCATCCACCCATCATTCCTCTGTCTGCTGGACATTTTCACTAGCATGTGACAACAGCACCTCCAATACAAGATACCAAAGGTGAATTCATTGTCTTCTCTGGAAGTCAGGATCTCCTGTGAGCATCCCTATTTCTGCCACCATCCCCTCCATCCTCCTAGTCACACATGCTCAACATGATTCATTTCTTAGGCATGGGTGGGAATTTTGGCATGATGTGGCTTTGCTCTAGAATGTACTGACATATTTAGAGATGTAAGAGGTGAAATGATGCCCTGGAAACATATTGAGTTGGAAATTCCTATTCCTTCTTCAGGTCAAAGACAGATTGCCCTCTCTGTATTCATTAATCTCTGTGCAGTTTTGTGTCTCCACAGCCCAGAGCAAAGCCTCCTATCATTGTAAGTCACCATGTATTAAAAAATAAATTCCTTACAGCTTATTTATGGAAGAAGACACAGTTTCATTGACCTTTAAAACACTGCTGTATAATGTACAATAATAAATTTAACTATCCTTCTGGAAACCTATGAAACTGTGTTATAGGTAATTTATCTCTCCCTTTCACTGCTATCATATATTCTAATTGTTCTACAGACATTAAAGTCTGGTCACTTCTATTAATCAATCAACAGTAGTTTATAACTACAGAGAGTGGGAGCAGAATCAGAGAAGACTGAGTGGTTGGGAGCAAGGCTATGGGGTCAGGAAGGAGGACGTTCTGCAGCTCTGTGTCTTTGCTCTTGCCCAAGAAACACTGCTTTTTGTGAGCATCTCCAATCTAACTCCTAAACGCATGAGACCAAGAACTGTCAGCTATACTCTGGGCTGAGGAATAAACTGGTATCCTTAGGTTCATAGTATCAGAAAAACGCTCAGGACAGCCCCAGTGTTAGCTCCAGAATACAATTCTCACTTTCTGTTTTTTTTTTAAATTACACTCTATCCAGAAATTAGAGGCCATAAGGCCATGTAGTCATGGTATTTGCCTCCTGTTCTTCCACGGGGATTTTATTTGTTTATTTACTTATTTATTTAGTTATAGAATATCCTAAATCTACAGACATTGCTTCTTCTTTCCTTTTTTGCCCAACCCCAAACTTCAAGAATTATCCTAGATATCAGGATTACATTGTAGATCCTATACTTAGGTTAAAGAGCATGCCCATTTTTAAGTTGGGAGTTCCCACACCACTGACAACACGGCTTTCACAAACAAATGTGCCTGAGCTTGATCAACACGGGAACCTTCTTTATAAACTCACAGCAGACCGTCTCAGACACAGGGGGACTGACTGACTCTCATACATCCTCAGGAACTGGGAACTGAAATGTGAAAACCACGAGGACCCCAAGTCCTTGCCTCAAAGATTTGTTCTACAATTGGTCAATTTAAGACTATTACGCAGCAAAAATATTCAGTTTACTACTTAGTGATGAATTTCTCAAAGTAAAATGAATATGCTTTACTTTGAAGTCATGTGTTCCTATTTTAGCAGATTAAGAAGGTACATTAATCAGAAATTAAGCCCACCAGGCCAGACCTGGCCAGGAGAAGACAGAGCTCTTTCCTGAAGAGACCAAGTTTCCAGAGGGCGGTCACTGTGCTGCAGGAAGGAAGCTGGTATCTGAATTATTTGCCCTGTTGTGAGAAGATGCTGGGACGTGTGAAATCCTGGGTACTCAGCTGATTGGGTGAGGAGAGTGGTCAGACAGGCTTACTAGGAACTGATTGTGGTCAGTGGAGGGAAAGATTGTCCTGAGAAATTGTCTTTTAATCATCTCACACGTGTTTGGCTCTCTTCAGCCCTCTGCTCTTTCCTGTTTTGGCGCCAAGTCTGTACATAGGAAGAAGGCATCTCTACAACAGTATATTCTTGCTGCCATTGTACAAATGCACGGCTATTCCCTCAGCTCTGAGGATTTAACTTTGGTTTGTCATCAGATCTCCGAGCTGATCAGCTATGACTCTATGAGGAACATTTCTCAGACTGTGGAGCGCAAAAGGAGACCAGAGTGCCTGCCTTCAGGTACAACAGAGCTGGATCAAGGGAGGTTTATAGAGATGAGATTGCATCCCCTGTCTCCATTGGTCTCCTCACTCTGACCAGGTGTCCTAGGATCCCTGCAACTCCAGCATCACAGAAGCTCATGAGGGAGAGAGAAGCAGGAGACAGAGCTCTGCCTCTGAGTAGGAAGGAGATGGTATCCACAGTCATGAGAGAGACATTTGTAGCTGACACCTGGAAAATACAGAACAGAGACATCCAAACTGTGCCTACAATTCCCCTGGGAAACAGGTTCACCCAGAAGTATCCGTCCACCCAGTGGGACCTTGATTTGGAGTGTGAGTAGGGTTTAGTCACTACAAACAGGAAGGGTCCACATCTAGTGTAGAGGAAATAGCATTTGAAGTCTCGGAGATGGGAAGGGATGTGACACAGAGGAGGGAAGAGACGACTGGCTGAAGTAGAGAGGGCAGGGCCATCTGTGCAAGCTGGGGCCCAGGAGGTAGGAAGAGGAAAGACTTGGTAGAGCCTATGGGGTGACTGCCCCGGATGGGAAAGATGGGCTGGAGCAGAGACCATATGAGGGCCAGGGCTAAGGGGATACTTTAGAGAGAGACAGCAATGAGGTGCCCAGGGAGAGATGAAGGGTCTAGATGTATCTACTTCCCACTGACTTTCCATTCTGGAGGCTTGGGACTCAGGCCCATGACTAAAAACATCAGGCTGGGGAAGCACCTTCCCAGCTAATGAGGCAGCTACAGAGGAAAGACAGGGTGCAAGGTGGAGACATGTCCACCCAATACCTTGCGGTCAGGGCCAGGCCTGACTGAGACTGCCCTGGAGGTGGACCTCAGCACACTCCCGGTTCACTCTGCACACACGGGTAACTTGGGTTCCAAGGCATCTGGGGCTAGGACTCTGGAAAGTCCTCAGAAGAGTCCCAGGGCGCAGGAACTGCCCCTGTCTTTTTGTGCAGAGAGGAGTCAGCCGTGCAGCGCTGTGGACTAACTACTGGCACAGAAGTACACAGATGTCTTGGAGGGGGTAGGGGACACCAGCGTGAGGAGGAAGTTCTCTGTATTTGATCTGGAGACTCTGTACCCATCGGGAATATCTCCCGCTTCAGTGACACCAGAAGTACGTGAGTAGTGTATCAGCCTCAGCCCATGTCCCAGGTCTTGTCGATACCAGTACATGTAGTCATGGTTCATATCCTGGGCACATATCAGTGTCGTGTTCTGTCCTGTCTCCAGGATGTGGAATTTTGGTGTCTGAGTGACACCAGCATTCACTGCACCTATGGAGAAGGAGATGAAGCCGATGCTGCCCACACAACAGAAAGGCTTAGTAGTGGGACCTTGAAATTTTCACTCTTGAAAATCCCTGCCCAGGACTCACCTGCCTGCAGGAGACAAAATGCCGCCCAGCACAGGAGGCCACCGCTCATGGCAGGAGCAGGGCAGATGGAGGAGTCTTCTGGGTCCCTGTGCTGATGAAAAGGGAATAGAGCTCTCCAGGGAGTCATTCTGAGATGTCACTCTCCCTGCCTGGGCCCAGAGCCAACCTGTCAAGGGGCCACGCCCCTTCCCCTAGAAGGTCCAATCAAAAATAAATGCACAAGGAACAGCTTAGAATGGGAAGCATGCATTTCTCTGAATTGACATAAGCATTAAAAGTCATTATTAACCTTTATGGAAAACGATTTGTCACTTTACGTATATTTATCCCTGTGATATAGTTCGTCATTAATACGCTGGTTTTATGTATCTCCATATTTCTGTAGTTTTGAATCTAAGGAGGGTCCTATGGCTTTCTGATGCCCTTTCTGACTCTACCGGCCCAAATACTCTTTCAAGTATCTGTTTCTACTTTCCTTACTGACCAGCATCCTGTTGAGGTCCTTCCACCTACAATGATTCTCCTGGTATCTGGTTGCCAGACCTCAGGGGCAGACTCATCAGCATTTGAGGAATTGTTTGCTCTGTTTCTTATCAATTCATGACAGATGGGACACCTGCCAACTGTAGCTAGAGCACCTTCATATTCGCTGGAGCATTTGCTTCCCTGGTTTGGGGAGAGACGTCAGGAAGCAGAGCAACCACACACCTGTGACTGACCTTTCTCTGTGGCAAGCTGATGGCTGCTGAGTGTTTCAGATGACCTCCTGGCACAAAGGAGTACAGACACGTCAGGGACTGGGGAGATGTGACAGACTCCAGGGTAAGTGAACAGTGCTCTGTTCTTTATTTGAGACATCCATTCCCTGGGGAATATCTCCTTGTGAAGAATGGCTGCTGTTAATTAAGTAATAAATATCATGGAGCTCATAAGCTGTATCTTGTTGCACGCAATCCCCCACTCTAGAAGGACCCTGTACTTGGCTCAATGCTCTGCTGTCATAATCTTCATATTCTCAATAATATTTGAACCATGGGCTCTGCAAATATGCGTAGCTGGGCCTGAGTACATGGTTTTGGACCTGTGGTCACCTCCGGTATGCTGCTTTCCCTTTAGCAGAACCTCATGTCTGGGATCTGGATGATTCAGCATCTCTCAGCATCAGAGGGAAGGACACAAAAACTAAGTTCAGAACCAAAGGAGGAACCTGATGTAAGCACAACAACAAGCCTTGAAGCTGGGGCCTGGCTAGCCCATGAGTGGGTTCCAGGTCTGTGCCTGGACTTCTCTGGTCCAGGGGACAAAAAGACACACAAAACTGGAGACTTGTGCCCAGGCAAGGCTGGAAGACAAAGGGATATTTTCCAGCTCAAGGCTCATGTTTTGTGGGATGGACACTTGGGGTCCAGGCAAAGGAAACCCTTCTCCTAATGTGGAGTATCTCTCGATAAAGTCACTATGGCCTGTGGTCTGCTCAGCCCCTGCACACATTGTGTGCACATGAAGCCTGGCTCTGCGTGTGTCTGATGGGAACTCAGAATAATTTCCTTGGAGATGATGAATGTCTGTCAAAATATCATTATAACATAATTTGAATTAACGGGTGCATAAGAAATGAATGAAAATGAGTAAGCAAATTTCATAAAAGCAGCTTCAACCAGCCAGAAAGATCTTTTGATGATCATTTTATCACACCATCTATCTCCAGATAGAATTGCCCCTAATGTTAGTCAGGGATCTCACATGCTTTCAAGGACTTTAACCATAACACTTTCCAGGGGCACGTAATGCTCTTAAGCAGTTAGCTTTGTACTGAAGAGGAATTGTTTTAGCGGGTAGAGATTTTAAATTTCCATTAAAAAGCTGCCTCAGCAAAACTAATCTGTAGTGATAGAAATCACATCATTGGTTGTCAGCAATTGAGAGACCAGTGCCAAGGGGCCTGAGGGAAGCTTCTGGGTGATGGAAATGTGTTATATGTCTTCATGGGATGGGTGTTACATGGGTATATATAAACACATAAATTGCTTAAAAATTATTTTTCTGTTCTAAATTGTGTAATGTATTTTGAGCGTAATTCACATGTCGATAAAGTTGATTAAAAATGTCTCAGGAGGGATGTATGTTACATGCTCCAGGTAATTTCATGTAATGACTCATAAGACATAAATATTTTTATTTCTGTGACATCTGAAATCTTCGATATAAGGTTTCATGCAAAATGAGTCTGGGTCTTACTTTGTACATAAGAAATGGTAGAAAAGGCTGTCAGAGATGAGCAAATCCAATCAAGATACGCTCCTATTATGTACTAGGTACTTTATGCTTATTAAATTTTTATACAACCGTGGAAGATGATATGATGGTTATTTAATATGTCAACGGCACTGGGCCATGGGGTGCACAGGTATTTGGTTAAATATATTCTGGGTGCTCTTGAGAGGATTTTTTTTTTTGTTTTTTTGGTTTTTTTTTAAAGATTTTATTTTTTCCTTTTTCTCCCCAAAGCCCCCCGGTACATTGTTGTGTATTCTTCGTTGTAGGTTCTTCTAGTTGTGGCATGTGGGACGCTGCCTCAGCGTGGTCTGATGAGCAGTGCCATGTCCGCACCCAAGATTCGAACTGACGAAACACTGGGCCGCCTACAGCGGAGTGCGCGAACTTAACCACTCGGCCACGGGGCCAGCCCCTTGAGAGGATGTTTTTGGGTGAGATTAACATTTCAATACACAGATTTTAATACTAGATTAGCATTTTAATCAGTAGAGTAAAGCATTCTGCCTTCCATAATGTCAGTAGACCTCACCCAATCAGCTGAAGACATGAATAGCATGAAAAGACCGATCCTCCCCAAGGTGAGAGAGACTTGTCCAGCTGGTGGCCTTCAGCTGCAACATCAGCTCTTCCTGCCTAAGAGCCTTCAGACTTAAACAAGGGCTCTCCCTGGGTCTCCAGCACCACCAGCCCAGCTTGCAGATTTTGGACTAATCAGCCTCACAATTGTGTGAGCTAACTCCTTATAATAAATAGAATATATATGTATGTATATATATGTGTGTATATATATCGTATATTTCTCTGGAGAACAGTGACTAATACAGAGACATATTATTAGTCTCATTTTATGCATGAAAAAACTCAGCCTCACATGTCAAGAAACTGGCCTCAGGTCTTGACTGGCAGCAGGTGCTGGAATTGGCACCGGAGCCAGGTGAACATGGTGCCTGCTCAGGGCTCTTTCTCTGCACACTCTCTCCTGGGTAAACTGACACTTGTCAATGATTTCATTAGGGCCAGCGTGTCTGAAAGGGACATAGGGGGCAGCATCCTGATTTTGAAGAAATATATCTCTATGTAAATGCATTCTGGCGCAGAGTTATAAACATGGGATGTAAGAGGGAGGCAGAGCAGGGTTTGAGTCCCACTGCCGCATCGCCCTAACAGGTGTTTGATTTGGTCAGGTTATTTCACTCAAGGGCAAATTCCTCATCTTTAAAATTAGAACAGTGATTGCATTTGCCTCTTAAGTTTTTGTCTGATCATTAATAGAAATTTTTAAAATGAAGGAATTTTATTTGCCATATAGTAAATTGTCAATAGATGATAGAGTGATTTTTTTTCTGAGTCTGCTACCTGGAGCAGAACTGAACAGTGTTTGTGCATTAAGGTACTCACTGCTTGCACTTCTGCAATGGACCTGTACTCACGTGACAGGAGGTTTCCATAGAAATAGTCAAACATTTAAGGTAAGTATTACAATAATACAGACCTCAAAACTCCCAAAGAGAAGAAACATACTTATTTTCATTTTCTATTTTATGTGATACAATACCTTGCACAATCTAAGAGGCCAAGAATGTTTGTTGAGTAAAAGAAACTAGGGAAGAAATAATGACCGCGCGTGTGCCTTCCCTCAAGGTAATTGTATCGTGTACAGGAAGACACACTGTTCCTTGCAAATATCCCACTCCCTTTGCTGTGCAGCTGGGAAGGCAGATCTGGAAATCTCCCTACTCACACAGCCCCCTTGAAAGATCACGCATGACTGAGATCCACGGCGCAGCCACAGTGCAGAAATGGTGTCTTTCCTTTTTCTCACAATGAAGGATCAATGGATATGCTTTGCCTTGAAGTCATACTGTCTTTGAATGTCAGTATAGTGCAATAATAATCACATACGATGCATGACCATCCCAGTCCTGCTAATCTGGACCTAGAAACCGGAAGCCAGATGAGTGGACATTCTGGTGATGGGGGCACCACAGATGTTGACAAACAGACTTGAATTTGACTCCTTGTTCTGCCGGTTATGAAATATAAGACCTGGGAAAGTTACTTCCCCTTGCACATATAAACAGGTAAAATAATACTTTTTTTTTCCGTTTTTTAATATTTTTTTTTTAAGATTTTATTTTTTCCTTTTTCTCCCCAAAGCCCCCCAGTACATAGTTGTATATTCTTTGTTGTGGGTCCTTCTAGTTGTGGCATGTGGGACGCTGCCTCAGCGTGGTTTGATGAGCAGTGCCATGTCCGCGCCCAGGATTCGAACCAACGAAACACTGGGCCGTCTGCAGCCGAGCGTGCGAATTTAACCACTCGGTCACGGGGCCAGCCCCTAAAATAATACTTATTTTCAATGATTTCTGTGAGCATAAAACACATCACACTCATAAGTAGCAGGACGAGTGTCTGGGAAAGGCCTGTCTGATATATATGATGGCCTGAGCCTGTCTGGGTGGCAGCCACCACCCTTAATGTCACTTCCTCAACTGGGGCAGGGATGTTTTAGTGCTGTAGGCTGCTGATCATGCAGGGTCGTGCCAAGCTGCTGGCACAGAGGTACAGGGCCGAGAGGTACAAACACTCACATTCAGCTCAGAGTTATAGTCACTGAACTGTTGCCCTGAGAATTGATCTGGGATGTCTCCTTTTTCTCTCTTCCCCACTGTAATGCTGAATGAGGAACTGAGGGCCCTGGCCCAGGGCCTGTTGGTACCAGTACACAGAGAGATGTGTACAGACGGGGAACATTTCAGCATCAGTTGCTGTCATTTTGCTTTGATCAGATGTCTTGGGGTTTGGATGACTCCAGAATCCACCGGGCCTGTTGAGAGGAAAAAAAGTATCCGAGGGCCAAGCACAGGGACAGCCTCCCACTGCAGCCGTCATTGGCGGACTCCGGTTTCGGACATGGCAAACCCACAGCCGAGGCTTTCACCCTATGCCCAAGACTCACCTTCTCCCAGGAGACAAAGAGCCACACAACAAAGGAGGTTGGAGCCCATGGCAGCATCAGGAACTAAGAAGTCTCCCAGCTCAGGGGCGGGGGCTCCTGGGGTGACTGGTCTACAGTTGTGAACCTCCCGTTTCCCTGATAGGAGCATTTGCCTATGACGACGCTGCTCTGCTGTTACTCTCTCTGCAGATGCCCCCGCCCACTGTCCACCTTAACAGGACCCAGGGTCGGCTACTCTAGGTGCCATCCTGTTCTGCACAGCCCCTCAACAAAGGGTGAGTGTGAACTGAGCGCCATCCCCACAGCCCACAACATGCCTGATTTCCCTCTGCCTGCCCCTGCCTGACACCAATTACTCAGACCTTTCTGCCCCAACCCCTTCACCCTCCACTTCCTGTTCAGGCTCCAGGAGACAGCCCCCTTGGTGCCCACTGAGGTTCAAGGCGGGTCTCTGCTTCCCTGGGCAGTGAGGAGCCAGTTAGCTCCACGTGTCCCAGGACCAGTGAACCCAGTGAACTCAAACCCCCTGCGTAATGCAGGCATGACCAAGAATTCCCTTAACTGTCCCCTCCTGAGCCACTCTCTCAATCCTCCCAGGGTGCCTTGCAGTAAGGACTGTGAGTCCACAGTTCCTCCTCGTGGCTGAATGTCCACAGTCTCGTGGATTCTCACTTCTGTCTAAGTCAAGAAATTCCCCCCAACCCCTACCCCTGCAGCCTCTCAGCCTCCCCCACTCTCTCCATATCCACTGTTCTCCCAGCCTGACTGATTTAGGGCTGATCTTCATCTCCACACTGAACCTGCACAGAAAAAGATTGTTTGAACCAACATTTTGATGGAAAAGGAAATAATTGCTGCACAATTGCAATTACTATGCTAACATGGAGAAAGCAACCCAAATCATACAGACCACAAAAATAAACAGTCTGATGATCTCAGGTTGATCCAGCCTGGAAACACTTTATTCCATAGTTTCTCCTGATTAATCAGATCCGGAACTTTCCAGATTTTGTATTTAAATTAATTATTACCAATTTTTAGATAGTGCATTTTATAAAGAGGGTTTATAAATATTACACATTAATTTCTGAATTTATAAAACATTGAAATAAACAACCCTGCAGCCATAGTTAAGGTTGATCCACTTGGACCTGACATTTACTATCACTTCCCAGAATGACCTATGAGTTCTGCTCAGTGACCCAATGATTCTAGTAAATCCCACCCAGAGAGAAACTATTTCCATTTCGTGTGTCTTTACAAGAAAACACGTATGCATGCACACACACACACATCATTATTCTTTAATTAACGAGGATTTCCAGGTTTTATTACCAAACATGGCAATTTTTCTCGATTAGTTTTTCAGATTCTTTTCTTAGAATCATCCTTGATGATGACAAGAGATGTTTCTAAAAATGTGGTGGTGGCTGGTGATGGAAAATTCATTACAGGATCATGTGTGGATGAAGATTACTGTAGCATGACATTCTCTGTTCCAAAAAGCATCAGCATATTTCAGCTTTAGATACAATTAGGGTCCTTTACAGGACTGTCATCAGTCCTGGCTATGAGAACACAATTGCACAGAACACTGCAGAAGCTAGATGGAAAGCCAAGACTACCCACAATGACTACCCATTATATTTCAGGTACGAGGAGATTATTGTGAGGGAAAACTAGTGAATAACAATACTCCATGGATCTGTATCAGTGGGCATTAATTTATTGATTTCACATGTGTCAAGGAGTGAAAATTATATACTTGACTTTTCCTGTGAAAGTAAAGCAAAGAGAGCAATATAGTTATGGGTGGAATTGTGTCCCCCAAAATTCATATGTTGGAGTCCTTACCTCTAGTGTGGCTGTATGTAAAGGTAGGGCCTATTAGGAGGTAGTTCAGGTTAAATGATGTAATAAGGGTGGGACTCTAGTCCTACATGACTGGTGTCCTTATGGGGAAGAGGAAGCAACACCAGAGATCTCTTTCTCTCTCTGATGGAACACAGAGGAGAGAACATTAGAGGACACAGCCAGATGGAGATTGTCTGAAAACCAGGAATAGAGTTTTCACCAGAAACCAATCATAGCACCTTGATCTTGGATTTTTACCTTCCAAAACTGTGAGAAAATAAATATCTGTTGTTTAAGTCACGTAGCCTGAAGTATTTTGTTACTTCAGTCTGAGCAGACTAATCAATAGGATAGCTCTGTGGAATGTCAGGGTGAGAAGCAAAGAGGAAGGCACGGCTGAGCCAGTCCTTGAAAGACCAATAGTGTCTGGCCATGTTTGGGGTGAAGGGAAGAAATTTCTAGGCCATGGGAGGATCAAGAGCAGACCCAGAGGATTTAAATTTATCAGTGTCGTAGGAAATGTGGCAAAGAGATGTTTGGTCACAGAGTAAGCTGCATCCCGAGACCGTCAAGAAGCGATGCTCTGAAGAAGACAGATTCTGCGGAGTGAAGGGTTAGAAAGCTGTTCCAGGGAAGTAGAATTCATCTTGGGGAAGTTGGAGAGCCTCTGCCTGCTTAAAATCAGGGAAGGCATGCCCGCATCTGTGTTTAGGGAGGTACTTCACTGTGCCCGAGGAGGCAAGATTGGGGACGAGAAGTCAAGAAGGAAGGTGTCAGAATCAGCTCCAGGGTTCTCACACCATCATCACATCATGTGGGTGGTGATGTCCTCACCTGGGAGCCACCGCTGGGTGATGCTAGGTGCTGTAAGGCCCTGCTTTGTGTTTTCTGGGTATTGACTTTGGGAGGTTGGGGAACAAAGAGATCATGTTACAAATAACATAGTTTTTTAAATATAATTTTTAGCTCATCTCTGTTTTCAACCATCTTCAATTATATCTGTTCTCCTAAACTCTCCCATAATCTCAGTTTCTTGATTCTAAATTGTATAAAACAAATCCTTGTGATTCTATCATCTAGACTACATCTTTATCAAACAATTTCCATCCCTCAAAACACTCTTCCTCCTGAAAAAAGAGGGTGGCAGCTGTAAATTACACACTCTCCCATACCCTGTAGCATAGAGCGCCAGGCAAGGAAGGTGATTATTCAGTGAACCTACTGATGTAGCACCATCCTCTGAACAGACCTGCTTGTCCTCTGCTGTCCCACATCCCTGAGTGGCAGAAGAGCCCAAGGCTGCACTTTCCAGGATCCTAACTCGTTTTTCTCTCCCACTGCAGCCCCGAGGTCTTCACAAATCTGTCAGCTCTGAGGTTGCTCCACGCTGGGGCAGGGAGGTTTGTGCACAGAACACTGGTGACTCTGCAGGGCTGTGCTACGCTGCTGGCACAGAGGTACAGGGCCGAGTCTGTCAGCTCCAGGATGCTCACGTTCAGCTCAGAACTATAGTTACTGAACTGCTCCCCTGAGAATCTATCCGAGATGTCTCCTTTTTCATTCTCTCTCCTATTGTAATACTGAACGAGGAACTGGGGGCCCTGGCCCAGTGGCTGTTGGTACCAAGATACACTTTTGTGCCCAGAGATAGGGGAACATCTCATTGTCACTTGCTGTCCTCTTGCTTTAATCAGGTGTCTTGGTGTTTGGGTGACTCCAGAATCCACTGGGCCTGTGAGGGAAAAAGACAGGGGCTGGATCAGCAACACAGGAGGCAGCCCAAATGTGCCTTGGATTCAGGCACTGTCAAGCTTAGAACAGAGATCTCCCACCCGTACCAAGGACTTACCTGTTCCCAGGACACAAAGGGCCACACAGCACAGGAGCCTGGAGGCCATGGCAGGGTAGAGCAGAACTGGGCAGGTCTCTCCCTGCTGAGAGTTCTGGTCTCCTAAGAGATGAAGTCCAGGGTATCCCTTCTCTGATTGGAGGTTAGGCAATGATGTCACGGCTCTGATGTCATTGTCTCTGCTGGTTCCCATGAGCCAGGCCTCCTTTGCCAGTTCCCTGACTCCTCTGATTCAGGAAACCTGCTTTGTCCTGCAAAGCCTCTTCCGTGACATGTGGGGCTGGACTGGGCTGGTCTAGGCTAGGCTGGGTTAGGCATCATGCCCATCCCCACAACTCTCTTGCTTTTCCTTTGAGGCAGGTGTCCCTCTCCCTGTCTCTGCCTGGGGCGTGCAGGCTGCCTCCTCTCAGCTCCACACCCTTCACTTTCCCTTGCAAGCTCAGAGAGACACCCTCACCACTGCATAGTTGAAGTTCGTGGCTCCAGGTCAAGACAGACACCTGCAAATTAATGTCTATAAAGCCTTCTAGGGGATCAAAACATCAGACAAGGCTTCTTAACCCTCCTGGTCCCAGACAGCTGGCTCTGCCCCAGAAACTTTTGGAGCTAAGCAGTTCCACAGTGCCCCCGTGTGTCCTTTTGGGTGGTAACCAAGATTTTGTCTTTGCCATGAAGCAAGGGTCCTGAGACGTGTTTAAATTAGGACCTATTTCACTAGTACCTATTGCCCTGTTGTTTTGTTTTGTTTTGTTTCCTAAAGGGACAAAACACACACACACACAACCCCAACTCTAGCTGATTTAGGATTTTGCATTGTAAGGACAAAGGTGGTCATGAAGGAAATATTTTGCCTCGGAGAAAATTCTGATGAAGGAAATAGGGCAAACCTGGGCGAGCTGGTCAAAAATAGAGCAAGCCTAAGGTTAGGTGGGTTGCTAAAGAAGTGTAGCAAAGATTACATAGAGACAGCCTGTCTTTCTTCCTGCAGATGGATTCCCAAGTATTTGTGGATGAGTAATAATTAACTGAAGTAGTTTCTTTTTTTTTTTTTAAGTTATGCCTTTTTTGGTGAGGAAGATTGGTCCTGAGCTAGCATTTGTTGTGAAACTTCCTACTTTTTTTCTCCACAAAGCCCCAGTACAGTTATATATCCTAGTTGTAATTTCTTCTAGTTCTTCTGTGTGGGATGCTGCCACATCATGGCTTGATGAGCAGTGTGTGGGTCCATGCCCAAGATCCAAATTGGTGAACCCTGGGCTGCTGAAGCGGAGTGTGTGAAATTAACCACTACGTCACTGTGGGCGCCCTTTTTGATGGCCCCAGACAGCTTGCTCAAGGCAGACCATTCAGACAGGCCTCTGTGCAAGGTGCCCCCTAATCAGCTTACCCTAAAATAAAGAAAATAATACTCACTGTTCCCCTACCACTGGAGAATTTGTATCTTTATCCTCTCTCTTTGAGAAATCTTAATTTTCCTTATGTTCATTGATAGCATAGTGCACATTTCCCCATACATAATTAAACATGTATAGATAAATGACCATATTTCTCTAAGTTTTTCTTCGATGCCCAAGTTGAAAAAAAATATTCTAACTCTCTACCCTTATGATACTAGGAAGGAGAAACCATTTTGGATTAATGTAGGATAACAAAATAAACAGACAGACTTGGGAAAACAGAATGTGAGAAGGAGTCAGTTCCAGAACCAGTATCTTCCATTTGCTTCTTCTGACTTAATTCACTTCCAATCCAAATTTCTTTAAATGTTACATTTGATTTAATTGTTATTAAATTTTAGATAGTGCATTATATAGATATTCTAATGTAATCTATTTCTTGACTTTCCAAGTCCAAAGGCAAACAACTCCATTAAGTGTCACTGAGAAGAGACCCCTGATCCAGCTGCATCTGACATTGACAGTCACTAGTTGTTGTGCCAATGAGCTGTGGTCAGTGACCAGCACCTCTTATAAGATGCCACACAAAGGAGAAAAATTCCACCCTGAGTGAATCTCCATGGACATAAACCAGATGAAATTATCTCAAGTCAGATGGCAATGAATACTTTTTATGAATTTTGTGTATCATAACTTACTAAAATATTTTATAACAGCAGCTGATGAGTCTTATGGAGTCTCTGATGGTAGATAAGGAGGATTTCTACACAAAATTGTAGAAATGTAAGCAATAAGTATTAATCACACTAGGGAAAGTATATTTCTCTGTTTTAAAGGGAATACCTGGCACTTTTTGAATTCAAGTAGATAAATTTGCTGGATTTCCCATCATTCCTTAACCATAAAAAAACAAACACAGTATCTAAGCTTGCTTTAGAGTTTCCTGAGACCCCATGACAAATAGTCATCTTATTTCAGACAAGAGGAGCTCAGCTGATATTATAAAGATGTGTGAGATATGAGATCAATGGCTTCTGGATCCTTCTAAAATTGCAAACTAGCATCACCT
This sequence comes from Equus asinus, assembly GCF_041296235.1. Classification (NCBI taxonomy): domain Eukaryota; kingdom Metazoa; phylum Chordata; class Mammalia; order Perissodactyla; family Equidae; genus Equus; species Equus asinus. Next base: position 195,354,934 of record NC_091790.1, on the reverse strand, counting down.
CCTGGCTCCTCCTCAGGGGAGCCTGAAAGGGCAAGAAGCAAATATGAATACTAGAGACCAAGCAAAAACCAGGAGAATATTCTAGAAAGATTGAAGCTATTTTGGACTAGAATATGAGTAAGATGAGAGGTGAGCCGAAGACTGCCGTGAGAAAACATGATAGTCGAAATCATTTCACCTCTGCTGTTACCCGACTCCTTCGTTGCTTTGAGACAATTTACCTGCAATATTATTGCAGAAATCAATAGCAGGTAACTGATACCGCTAAAAGACTCCAAAAGAAAGATAACCAGCTGGACAATAGATGTCCCCAGAAAGTGAATTGTTGAAGCAGATGAACCAAGAATTTAAAACAAGCATGTTAAATATACTATGTGAAGATGTGCAATGTACACAAGAATGTAGAAGGTATTTAACCCATAAGAATGCAAAGGGTCAATTTACCGGAGATCTTCATGGTAGTATACCTAGCAATGTTACATCAATATTTCCAAGTGTTTTATTATGAGGCAGAAGATTCATGTTATCCAATTCTCTAAGAGAAGCCAATGCTTCATGTAAACACTAAAGTTTTTGTCCAGTAGGAACTAATATGTATGATTATTTTCCTAAAATAATGACTCCTATCATTAGGAGATTTTTTTCCTGTTTTCATAAAAATGAGATTTCAGCTGTTAAGTTTAGAATCCAGATAAGATCTATGAAGCTCTGTCTTCTTTAAAAATTAGGTGAAATTTCCTAGAACTTATAAGTTCCCAAAGCTATGGGAATCCAAAGCCCTTCTAGAGATTTCTGACCATTCTCAAGGATGTTTGTATTCTCCAGGTCTTGTCTAACCCTGTCACATCACCTGGCCATGAAGCTAAGACCTTCTTTGATTTCCTCAACAAAATCCTGCACATCAAGTGTTGGTGAGTTCAGTAGAGTCTGATGAAGATTTGGAAAGTGCTACACTGAATCTATGATGAAGAACATAGGTTTTCACCATTTCTCTGCCAGCCTGAATCGTTAGATCCCCTCCCAAGACTTCCTAGAACCTCAGATTCTTCTACCCGTATTATATAGAACAATGCCCTTGAGGTTTGCCTTTCATACGCAGTACATATTAAAACATTTGCATCAGTATTACTTTCCTCCTGAGGAAATAGGGTGCATGCTATTAAAATACTATAATTTAATTTTCTGCATTTGAAATTATGGTTAACAAATTCTCCTTTCTTGAGTGGAACTCATCTTGATTTGAAGATTATCTTTTACAAATTTTAATTTGAAGCGTTCTTTAATTTTATTATTGTCGTAATACATATATATGTATAACAGAAAACTTACGATTTTTAAGTCTACATTTTAGTGGCATTTACTACATTCACCTTGTCGTGCTATCTCACCAGTATCCATCTCCAGATCTTTTTCATCCTCCCAAACGGAAACCCTGCATCCATTAAACACTAATTCCCAATTCCCTCCCCCACCTTAGCTCCTGGAAATCACCATTCTATTTTCAGCCTGTATGAATTTCACTACTCTAGGTGCCTCATAGAAGTGGAATCACATAGTATTTGTCCTTAGTGTCTGGTTTGTTTCACTTACCATAGGGTCTTCAAGGTTCATCCATTTTGTACCATGTGTCAGAGTTTCATTCTTTTTAAGCTTGAATAATATGCCATTTTATATATAGGTGTATATATCACATTTTCTTTATCCATTTATCCATTGATTGGATGGGTTTTACCACCTGTTGGTTACTGCAAATAATGCTGCTATGAACATTGGTGTGCTAATATCTATTTGAATCCTTGCTTTCACTTCCTTCAGGCATATACCCAGAAGTGGAGTTGCTGGATCATATGGTAATTCTGTGTTTAATTTTTTTAAGAATTGTTACACTGTTTGCTACAGTGGTTGCACTATTTTATAAATTCCTATCAGCAATGCAAATGTTCCAATATTTCCACAACCTCGCCAACACTTACTATTTTCTGTTTTTTTCTTCAGTATTACCCAAGCTAGTGGGTATGATGTTCTTGAATTTTGAAAGTTGATGGGAATATATAGTGAAGTTCTCTTTCATTTTTACTTTTGTTTTTTCTTTTAAATATACTACTTTTAAATCTCAAGTCAGCTGGAACATTGGTCTCCAAAATTTTGGCAAGTAATTTTCATCTAAAATGTCCACTAGTTAAGGAATCACTGTACTTGAAGATTAAACAATCTTTCCCTACATCAGACTTGATGTTAGAAAAGTGAAATTTGGGGCTGGCCTCATGGCCAAGTGGTTAAGTTCATACATTGTGCTTTTGCGGCCCAGGGTTTTGCTCGTTTGGATCCTGGGCATGGACCTAGCACTGCTCATCAAGCCATGCTGAGGTGGCGTCCCACACAGCAGAGCCAGAAGGACCTACAACTAGAGTACACAACGATGTACTGGGGGGCTTTGGGGAGAAGAAGAAAAAAAAGAAGATTGGCAACAGATGTTAGCTCAGGTGCCAATCTTTAAAAAAACAAAGAAAAGCAAAATTCTAGTCTTGGCATTGCTCGAGTCTGTAAGGAAGGATGAGGAGAGTTGGATTATGTCTTGGAGAGAAGTTTTTATAAGCGAGGATAGGACACATCCTAACCCCTGACAACCTCACAGCTCACCTGGAGAGTGGTTCCATAGAATGTAAAGAATTCCGACTGAAACTCAGCAAGGGACTCTTTTAAAATGAACACGTAGACTTTATGCCTACATGAACTTGCAGGTAGTCAGTGGACACCATGGTCCTATGGATGGTGAGGAAAGGCCACTTGAGAAAGGAAAAGTAAAAGATATCAAGTTTCGCAAACTGTTTTATTTATAGGATCTGACTTCGCATTGAAAAATGAAGGCTAGTTTTACCTTCAATTATTGGAGGACTTGTCCCTCCCTCAGGATTGTGTGTATGTTACAAGTCGAATGGGACCTTGCAGTACTTGAAAAACAAGGGGTTTATTTGTCTTACTTCCTTGACACAAGGCTACCAATTAAGAGCTTTAAAATACACTCAGAAGATTTACTTATTGATCTCTTTAACTTGACTCTTTGGGGACCTAAATCATGATTCCAAAATGTCTTGTCAAATGGCTTGTTATACAAAATGTAATTAAAATATTTATCCAATGAGTGAACAGGTTATACAGTACTAGTGACACAAATATGTCTAAGTGGAATGCAGTGGGTATGGTGTGGTGGGGAATGTGATTAATTCAGTTTTTCAGATGCTGAGTTTGTGTGTGTCCGTGGCTTACCGAGATGAAGATATGAGGCCAGAAAGCTGATATAATGTTTTGGAGTTGAAAGAGAAATCCGAATGGGAATTAGACCAATGAAAATCACTCTATACGAATTAAGACTGAGGAGGGTAAAATGTCATTCAAGAAACATAGTAGAAATATAAAGATGAAATGAATTGAATAGGAACCCCCAGTGGAGCCTCACATTTAAGTCCATCTAGAAGTCAGGGAGTGGACAAAAGATACTAAAAAAAGACAAGTCAAAGGTATAAGAGCAGAACCAGAAGCAAAATATTATGGGAGCTGAGGTGGAAAATGTGTTTCCAAAAGAAGGAGACTAGTATGTTGATTTCCAGCAACTACTGAGCTAATCCCATGTGGAGAGTAAGTGGAACCTAGGTGGGACTTGGGATGAGATTCCTAGCAGTTGGCAATAGACAGAAGCTTGTGCCTAGACAAGGAGTGACCATAGCTGCGCACCTCTATGACCTCACAAAAGTAGAAAGGTAACCCCCCCAACCCAAGGTGAGGGGTTAAGTGTAACTTGCTTAGAATCTACTAGAGGGGTAATTTTATCTGTGGATGATTCTAAAATAGAGAAGCAGTCATTCTCAGGGGGTGGCTCTGTGGCACATTGGTTAAATTCAGTTCACTCCTCATTGGCGGCCTGGGTTCATGGGTTCAGATCCTGGGGACACACCCACACTACTTTTTGGTGGCCATGCTGTGGCAGTGACTCACATTCAAAATAGAGGAAGATTGGCATCGATGTTAGCTCAGGGCTAATCTTCCTCAAACAAATAAAAGAGGAAGATTGGCAAGAGATGTTAGCTCAGGGTGAATCTTTCTGAGGAAAAACACAAATCAGTCATTCTCTCTTTCCGTCTACTTTTCTTTCCTGTTTTGAGGGACTTCCCACTCCCTACTGAGAGCTATATAGTATTCCTGCAGTGGGTCAAAGGTTGGAGATCAATCTGCCTGATGTAATGACAAAGCCTTTCCAACTCCCTCTCCCTAGAGCCCACAGCTCTTTCTGCCCCTCCCCACAGCCTCTTGTGTCTCAGTGGAACCACAGTGCCTCCTCTTAATAAGTTGGAAGTGTTTACATTGTCAGCTGCGGCAAGAAGGTTTCCAGGGATTTCCTGCAGATCTTATCTTAATCCTCCTGGACCCCTCCATGTTTCCTGTGTGGTGATTCCCATGATAAATAAATGAAAAGCAATAGCACATATTAGAGTATATGAGGAAGCCATTTGGTTTAAAACTAATTCGACCTGACCTTGTTTTGGCAAAAGGGCCTCAAACGACCTGTTAAGCATGCATTGAACACCTGCTTTAAATATTTGCTATGTCCCAAAGACAAGGATGATGCCCTTAATGATAGTGATGTAGCTTCCCCCCATATCGGCATTTCTTTAAGGATAAGTACCTCTCCCTAAACTAAGGATTAATTACTGACCTGCTAAGCTTACCTGTGACCACCAACTTGTTGACTACCGATCTGCTGTGCCAACTAAGAGTCTTGTGACAATTGTAAAAGGGACATTCCTATCATATGTAATGCATGCTCTGTGTTCCAAGATGGTGTATAACAACTCCGTACGCCCTACTTCTTTGGTGCCCTTCCTTTCTTTGGGAAAGAAGGCTCCAGGCTAGTCCTCAGATTTGGCTCATAATAAACTTACTTTAATTTTGATTTATAGATTGAGCATGGATTATTTACATTGACAGCCAGCTGAGTGTAGTACATTCCCAAATCCTTTGAATCACCAGCTTGAATTCCCTTCCTCTCATTCTACATTTCTTCCAGCACAAACAACTGAAGCAACTGGAACTCACATTCCTGGTGAGAAGGGTAAACTGTATGACCACTTTGTGATAATGCAAAAACAGTGTGGCCACTTTTTCTAAGGTAAAATAAGTACTTACCATACAACCCAGTAATCCCACTCCTGGATACCTACCCAAGAGAAATAAAAGTGGATGTCCACACAAAAGTCTTGTACCAGAATGCTGTTATTGCTGCTTTATTTATAACAGCTAAAATCCATAAACAATTTAAGTGTCTGTCAACATGTGAATGCATATGCAAATTGTGGTAGGGTCATACGATAAAAATACATAGAATAAAAAAGGACGAATTACCAACACACATAACAGTAAGAATGAACAATGAAAACATTATTTTAACTGAAAAATGCTGGTCTCAAAAAAAGTATGATTCTGTTTATATGAAATTCAAGAACAAACAAATCTATTCTATGATGGTAGACATCAGAACATTGATTACCTATGGGGGAGATTAACTAAAAGGGGACATACCATGTAAGAGATGATGATATGTTTGACATCTTGATTAGGATGGTGTTGCTTGAGTGCTTCCATTTGAAAAAATGCATGTAGTTTACCTTTAATAATATGCATTTCACTGCCTGTAATAAAAAATGTATCCCCCTATCCAGAATTACCAACCAACTTTCCAAACAGCATTCTTTCTAAACTTACTTGTGAAATATACATGTTATCAGATATTCACAGAGCTTCTTACACTGTCATTACAAAAGAAGCTCATATGTTGATGGATATCCAAAGTGTACTCCTTCTAAACCCTTACATCCCAGCACTACCAGGAAGTCCAGCCTTGACCCAGGGCTTGACTCCCTATACAATCCTAAGGAGCCTTAGGATTTTTAATGGCTCCTGAATCACATTAAACAGGCTGAATCCTGCAGATGTTGACTCCTGGATGTTAGCATCTGCTGGTTTCCTAGGGACTTGTAGGTCACCAGTTCCCTAGTGCTTGGTAACAAAATGATACACTCTACTAGCCTAGAATACCGATACTAATTTATTTTTCTAATTGAATACTTGAGGTCTATCTGCCTTATTACAGTAGTTCTCCCTCATCCGTGGGCTTACATTCCAAGAACCCCAGTGGATGCCTGAAACCACAGATGGTACCCCACCCTACGCCAAACCAAATACTGCGAAAATCTGATAGCCCAGTCGGCTACTAAGTGACTAATGAGAAGGTAGCCCATACAGGTTGGATATACTAGACAAAGGGATGATTCATATCCATGGCGCGACAGAGGGTGATGGCCCAAGATTTCATCACGCTACTCAGAAAGGCAGCAATTTAAAACTTATAAATAGTTTATTTCTAGAATTTTCCATTTAATATTTTTGGACTGTGGTTGTCATGGATAACCGAAACCAAAGAAAGTGAAACTCTGGAAAAGGAGGGGGGATACAGCAGTACAAATTTCTGTATCTTCCTTGTGAAGCATTCCCTACATCATCCCTCCAGCCACTTGTTCAAGAGCCCTCAGGTTTAGCTTCTGAGAAGTCAGTCTTGTTTCCACACATCATGCTGAGAGTGAACAGTTCACTCTTTGTTGCCATGTGATGCTCTGTGGGCATCTGCTCTGGCCCAGTCTGTCCTGCTGTGGTGACCCTCTTGTTGGCCTGCATCCCTGCTGGTCCTACAGTGGCACACCAAGAGAATAAGCTCACACTCACATGGGCAACCATTGTTCCCAGAGAACCTCCTTGTCCTGGATGGCAGAATCCTAAGGTGCTTCTGCCTCTGCTGTCTACTGTTGCAGAACATTCCTTTCTCAGAAGTACTTAGGATCTGATGTTGAGATTCTCCAACTTCTGGAAAGTTCCCAGTTGAAGATTCTGAGTGTCCTCATGCAAGTCGCTCCTCTCGTCTCCAGTGAGCCAGTCTCCACTCAAAGATGGAAGGCATGTTTTGCTAAATTGGAAATAACAAGGACAGAGACCAGAAGAGGATCCAAAAGTTCCTCTGTAGGTTCCCCTGGTCACTCAATGGCCACATCTGTCCCATCCTTAGGGTCCACAGACACATGCTGTCGTGCCTGAGAATATTTCATGAATACCACAGCCCAAGATATCCCTGTGCAACATTTCATGTTCTTCAAATCAAAGTTAACTTTTGACCTCTGCTCCTGGGAGGCAGCTGCAGCCCCAACCACACACCACTCACCCCTCTCAGGCAGGCAGGGCTGCTGAGAGCCTGGGGGGAACAGGGAAGCTGTTGAGTTTGTGGGAGGACAGGAAGTGTCTTTGCAAGTCTGTGGCTAAGCTGCTGGCACACATGCCTGAGTCTCCCAGCTGTGCAAGCTGGATCTTCAGAGTGAAGTGTGATCCGTCAGGCATCTCAGCTGAGAGTTGATCCTTCGAAAAGTCTGCCTTCTCTGAAGGAACCTTGTTATACATGGAAATCAGAAACTCCACTCCATTTTCCAGGATCATTGTACCAATTAGAAGTACAAATGACTAGAAATGGGGTCACACCTCAGAGCTATGCTCTGTCCCATCTCTGTGACATAGTGGCTAGGAGTTTGGCTGATGCCAGGTTCCATGTGTCCTGTGGGAGGAGACCGAGGGAAGAAAGAAAAGGAGGCGGAGTCTGGAAATGCCCTTAGGTAAAAGGAATAAAATGGGAATTTCCCAAGCACTCCCAGGAGACCAAAAGTCACCAGCAGAAGTGCCTGCTGTCCATGGCAGGGCTGGGCTGGGGCTGAGGCCTCTCCAGGTGGGGCATCTGGTCTTCACTCTCCAAGGGAGGAGACTCCGTGACTCACAGTCTCAGGTAACACCCACAGACTCAGGAGCACCCCCATGAGAGGGAATGGGGAGTCTTAGTGCTCCCGTAGATCCATAATGCCCCAAGGTTCAGCACCTCGCATGTCCTGGAGCCTGCAAGCACACAGGCCTCGAGTGAAATACTGCAGCTGCAAAGGGACCCTCAGAGAACAGGGGCTTCAGGACAGCTAGCCTGGGTATGAAGACCTGAACAGACAGCCAGGACACACTTGTCTCTCTAACCGCCAATTCAGAGCCACAATCCAGAGGCATCGAGTCTGTGGTTCATAGTCCTGAGACTGATGATTTAAAACTGTGGGAATACATACGTGAACCTTATATGGACTGGGTTCACATGTCTTTAGGATTATCTTTGGAAAAAAAAAAAAAAAAAGAAAGCAACTGTGGGAATAAAGACACCAAAGGACAAAAAATAACCCTGCAAGTGTCAGTGTGGAGAGGAAATCCAGTGAGAGCTGACACCTGAATACTAAAAGGACATTTCAGTGCAAGGGAAGGAAAGTGGACAAGAGAGAAAACATCCAACACCATGTGCGCTGGCTCTGAACCCAGGGGAGCAGGATCCCCTTGGCTAACAGTGGGGCTCACAGCAAGCATCTGAAGATTTAGACATTTGATCAGTGGTAGTACTTGGGGTCTAGCTTTGAGTGAAAAAAGAGAAATCAGAGAACAAACAAGCTAGGTGAAGGAATAATAGAATTGGTGAAGATAGGGAGACATATCCTTCTCAAACCTGTGTCCTACAGGCTGTCCTGTCCTTTGCAGCTGGCTCCAGTCCTGGAATCCTTCTTGGAAGTTCCTCTCTGATTCCCCAAAGTTCAGGGCTGCCTGACCCTGGGTGGTAACAGCTGTGACAGCATGGGCTCCTTGGTTCCTGAGAAGAGAGGCTCAGAAACTGTGGGACCTGCAGAGTCCTGAAGAACACACCTCCTCACAGGGCTATGTTCTTCTTGTCCTCTGCTCCACTGTAGGGTTTGTCTTGTGGGGACACATGTGTTTGTTTAGAGGATCCCATGCAACCTTAAATCAAATTATCCACTTTACAGCAGAATTGTTTATTTCACAATAGAAGCTATATTAAAACAACATACTAGATCCAGATGTGTTTATCTTTTAATCAGTTGATGAGGCAGAGTTCGACCTGGGTAAAAGAAAACCAACAATCTAAAGATGTGCATAGAATAGAGAGTTGCCACATCCCTTGAATTGGTGGGCAGTATTGTAGTCTGAAGCTTGTTCCATTGTTTCTGTCCACAGGGAAGAGGAGGGAGCCTTTCTGACAGCACAGACTGACACCTGGAGGCAGGGCGCTCAGCCCTTAGGGTTGGCTGGTGTGTACAGTACTGAGGGCCGTTACAAGGAGCAAGGCGGGAAGATATGAGGTTCAGCAAAGACAGGCCCAAATACAAAGTTCTATGCTGAAATGTTAGAAAGCTATCACTTATTACTGCCTGTTATGAGCAACAATCCAAGGGCATCAGACTCTGATGATAATGCAAGATGTGAAGACCTGAGGAATTAGAACTAAAGAGACAGAAGGAAAAACAATCAAACCTGAAGGTATTATAGCTCAAGTGGAATAGGAGACAATGAGGAGGTGGGACCCTGAACAAGGAACAGAGATTGAACCGGAGAATAGTGATCTAAACCAGGAGAGAGGACTATTGTCCTCAGTGGGAGAAACAGACACAGCACTCAATGAGGGAATGAGGTGTTTTGAAAAATGTTTGAGCATATTTGGAGCTGAGACCAGGGTTGGGGTCCAGGGTCTAACTTGGATGGAAGGGGAAGTCAGAGAGAGGCACCTACTGGAAGAAGGATTGGTAGGACTGCTGTGGCCAGAGGGTGAACTGTCTCATGAAAGATTTCCCAGTGCACAAGCCCATTGGAAGATACTTGAAAGAATTTAAACTTGAACATGTCTGTCTTACATTCAACTGCAGGCATAGCCTTGTTGAAGACAATGTCTAACCACAGGCCGCTGGCTTCTGTTCATGGAGATTAGCATTGCCACATCCAGTGAATTGATAGGCAGCATTATGGTCTGAGATTTCGGTCTAGGTCCCTTCAGGAATGGTAGATCTGAGCTTTGGTTGTCCCCACAGCTTCCTGGCTGGACCCAGGAGCTTTTGTGCACAGGGAGACGGTAACTCTGCAGGGTTGTGTCTTTGCTGCTGGCACAGAAATACACAGTGGAGTCTTATAGCTCCAAGGTGTCCACGTGAAGATGTGAGAGGGAGCTGTCTGGACATTCAAGTAAGAAGCGACTTGAAACAGTCTTGTTTTCAGAAAGTTCCTTATAGTTGTAGACAAGCATGAGTGCCAGTGGTTTCTGAACACTCTGTTTATACCAACAGATAGGGTAATGTCCGAGATGTTGTTCACATTTCAAAGACTTCTAATTTCTCAATCCCATGACCAAGTGTTTTGGTATCTGGGTAATTGTAGTGTCCATGAGGACTGTTGGAGGAAAGGGACAAAATTCAGACAAAGCTCCAGAAGGAAGACTGTTGCTGCAGCCCCAGGAAGACAGCTTGAAGTCCAAGGGCAGCCCATTTGATCTCAAGACTCAGCTGCTCTCAGGAGACAGAGGGCCACACAGCAGAGCAGCCTTCAGCTCATGGTGGGGTCAGGGCGGTGGTGGCCTGTGTAACTAGGATGCACCGGGCAGTGGGGCTGGCCTCTGGTGTCCTTGGCCTCAGTTGGTGGTTTTGCCTGTGACGTCACTATCCTGACAGTTTCCCTAGCCCTGAGGAATATTTCTTCCTCCTCTTTTCATGCCTTATATATATTCTAATAAAAGGTGGATTTGAATGGACTGGGCTGGGATATTCCTTTGACAGGAGCTCTTTTGCTATTAGCTGCCATCCTCATTTTATGGATTCTCCCTCTATCCCCCTTCCTTCCAAGACTTCTGCTCAGTGACAGACCATTTGCCTTTCAAGAGATCTCCTTCCTCCTCTGCTCAGTCACACAGGACAACATCATTCAACATATTGTTTCCCTCAATGTTTAAGGCTGATGGAGCTGCTCTGCCCAGCTACATGTGCAAAGGAAGACTGAATGGCTGTGGTCCCATTCTGGACCAATGCCTGTTATTAAAAAGGCATGACTGGGGCTGGCCCCATGACCTAGTGGCTAAGTTCTTTGTGTTCTGCTTCATCAGCCCAGGTTTGGTTCTTGGGCATGAAACTCCACCAACTGTCAACAGCCATAATGTGGCAGAGACTCACACACAAAATAGAAGAAGATTGGCACAGATATTAGCTCAGGGCAAATGCCCATCAGCAAAAAAATAAATAAATAAATAAATAAGTAAGTAAAATGAAAGCATGACTGTGATTCCAGCCAGGAGCCAGACACAGGAAACGGTGCTGAGGGGAACATACCAGGGATAGGCCATTCTCTGCCTCTGCAGTTGAAGGCATAGGGGTTGGCTGGACTTACAGCAAACAGGTTCCTGAAAGAGGACAACATATTAAAATTAAAATTCAATGGAGTAAATTTTAAAGACTTTATTGGCTTTATTAAACAATTCATAAATGGAACAGCATCCAACCTAGCAAATAGAAAGGAGCTCTGAGGAGCTGTACAGAGTCAAAAGCTTTTATCACAAAAGGGAGCAGGAACAAGTAGACTAGCAAAAAGCAGGTTGGTTTAGCAAGGTCACTTTCCTTTAGGGGACGGCAGGGGTTTGTCGGGCAGATTACCCCACTAGTGCTGACCAGGCGATTCCTGACTGACTGGTTTAAGATTCCAGTTCTGGGAGAGCAGAAACTGCAATTCAGTGTTGGTTTGGTGATGTGAAGCTTAGCGTAAGTGACTCCATTTTGAGCCTGTTTTCTTGTTTTTGAACAAATGCAAAGCATCTGGTGCAAGACAAAGGGAAATCAATTTGAAAATGATTTTCATTTAGTATCTTTCAGATGTCTACAACTGATATAAAAATGGAGCCCCAATGCCCTCACTTCCTTCCTCACCCCATCCCTCCACTCACTCCCAACCCCCTCCCCTCCCCCCAGCCTAAGGGGTTTCAATAGAGTCACAGCGCCTCCTTGTGGTCAAAGCAGCATATTTCCCAGATCACAGGGCTTTTACCAGCCCAGGCTCAGCAATCCAGATCTATCCCTCATGCCAGAGATGGGGGCAGCTGTGATGGGCATGAAACTCTAGGGAAGTGTGAAGAGGAGAGAAGTATCTGAAACAACAAAAGAGTTGGCAACAAACCACTCGTCCACACACCTAGGACACGCGACTTTACTCACCAGAGATGGGCTGTGTCTGGACTCTTAGTCATGAATAAAAAAGATATGATCACAGCACCTGTGGGGTTCAGAAGCAGCCTGATTTGTTTAGCAAATGCTCATTGAGCACAGCTTGGAGCCATCATTAAAACATCAACACTTTCACCCACAGAATTCTATTGTAGTGGGGCGCTTAATGTGGTCACAGATGGCACTAGAGAATAAAATGTGTCCATAGAAAGTTTAAGAAATGTCTTCTGTATTTCAGTGTTTGATGACTTCATATAGATGACAGTATTTCCTCAACTGTCACAGCAGGTGACTGACGTGAAATGAGCTCCAAAGCCCTGTCCCTTTCTCAACTGCTAGAAACCACATCAGGCCCCTCAGTTCCACAGAGCTCTCCAGGGAGGACCAGCTGGGATGACCCACCAGGAGTCATTCCTACTTCACTATGTAGTTACCTGTTTATGCTCTTTGTCCATTTAGTTATTGGAACTTGCTTCTGTTTTCTTAAAAGGTACTGTTATACCACTATTGAGTTTTCATTCTAGAAAATTTGAAGACATGAATAAACACAAAAATGACATGATCTATAATTGCCAATTGATATTTGCCATTTATGTGTTACTATTATATTAGATATTTAGTAGCAAACTGAAAAAACAATAATCTATATAACTCTATGTTGGGGGTATGGAGGTTAGTTACCAAAACTGTATGTCAAGAATCAATCAAATTTTTTTTAAATCCAGGGCTATGCTGTGTTGGGAGGAAAGTATTAACATGTTTCTAATGTACTAAATTTTATCATATTTTAAATATGGCCAAGAAAAAAAAAATATTTAATCGTATATGGGTTAGAATTTAAGCAAAGGGGTCAGATATTCTCCCTCTGAGCAGGGTATATAGGTGATAGACCTCCAATCCACCACAGTTGGAGATATTCCATTCTTACATAGGAAACTAAAATTAACCCTAGTTAAAAGGCTAGCATTGTTACTATTAAAATTACTATGATAGACATCCCCTGGAGCAAGAAGACACTCTGGCCTTTCTACAATAAAATAGCAAAATATAAATAAATAAAATTTTACTGCATTTCTTGCCTTCCAATAAGTAAGGCAAAATTCCAAGGACTAAAAAATAAATGGAATTTAGATGGAAACCTCAAACAATGAGTGAAAGTGGAAGACTCGGTTGTCCTCAGAACAATAGTGAACATAAGCATCACCTGAAGCAAGGGGTAGGTGAAAGGTGAGTTTAAGTTATCTGAATTAGAAAGAAATATGCCTGAAGAAGGAAAATAATCTAATGAGAGTCTGAATTGCAAGAAGGCATAGTGAAGAAGTGAATGGTAAACATGTAAGTAAATTCACGTAAGCATGGCCAATATAAAATAGTAATGGAAAATGTTGCTTGAGGATAAATAGAAAAGACATAACTGATTTCAAGACAGCTGGAATTTAGAGTATAGACTGGTGAAGAATAGGCCCAAGAATACATGTAATGAAATCCCCCCTTTTTCCTTGGCTGATTTCTAGTGCGTATGCACAGGGGGAACTCCAGAAGGCTGAGCGGGGAACAGGGTCTGGAAGGCTGGGCAGGTGAGCAGAGATTTCAGAAGACGCTCAGCTGGAAGACACCGGCATTCAGACCCAGTTCGAATGAGAGACACTGGAGATTGTGTTCTGATTCCCACTGAAAACCCTGAAAGGTTATGCACTAGTAATAGTGACCACTGCTGGGGCTCCCTAAGAAGGAGGGAAAATCTGAAATAGATCCTAGGAAATCTGACATTCAAAACTGCTGGATTCAAATGTAACACTCTTTAGAAGAATAGGACAGAATCCAAGGCTTCTGATCTATATCATTCACAGGGCCCCACATAAAACCTTTTATAATCTTTCACGTAGAATACTTTAGCAGTTCCCTAATTGGACATTCCACCCAAAATCTATCTCCCTTCTGATCCGTATGGCTACCAGTGTCATCGCACTACAATAGGAATTTGATCATGTTGTCTCACTTGAGGTAGGACTGACGGCTGGCTACTGCCTAAAGACTTGTGTCCAAAGTCCATTCCATGCCTCATAATATCCCCTGTTATCTGGCTGCTGCCTGTTCTCAAAGAGACTCCAAAGATGACACTCAATCAGAATTGGGAAGAATCGTCCTGGTCATCCTTCTTGAAGGCAGGGAGGCTACAGTGAACGTGCTCCCTCAACTGATGCTCCTCCCCACACTTTCTTTCTAGTTTACCTATGCCATGGACTTTCATACTTCTCCAAATAGTTTTCTACAAACAGTGAACTCATTGATAATCTGAATTTCCTTTTGGTTTTAGAAACTTTTTTGTTTGCCTCAACTTCCGTTAGGCTTTTGCTCATCAAACACATTTTCAGTGGATAGTGTGTTTTCAGTCATACTGTCATGTACACTATGTACCAAAATGTACAGCCGAGAAAGGCAAGGAACGACTCTTTCCAGCAGTTATGATCTTTGGTGCAGGGCACAGTGTCCTTTCTTGTTTGTGGAGCCCCAAGGACTCTAGTGAATTTATTGTGACCCCCTGCTCTAGCGGATAAGTAGAATTCTGTAAGATTTCTATGTTCATAAAGTGTAGAACTTCCCCATCGGGTGCATGGGCAGGCTGCACTACAGATTGAAACTCCAGTCAGGGATCTCACAGGGGGTGAACAGATCTGCAGGGCCAGGGGAACATGTTGCCCCCACAGCTTCCTGTCTGAGCCAGGGGGTTTGTGCACAGGGAGGCAGTGACTTTGCAGGGCTGTGTCTTGGCTGCTGGCACAGAAATACACAGCAGAGTCGCCTGGCTCCAGGGAGCTGATGTGAAGGTTTAAATGAGCTTTGTCAGGAGCTTCAGGTGAGAAACGACTTGGAACTGTTTCATTTAGATTGCGTTCCTTATTATAGTAGATAAACATGATCTTCAGCAATTTCTCGGAGTCCTGCTTATACCAGTACATGGCATTATGGCCCAGATTTTGCTCACAACTTAGGGTCTTCTTATTTCCCACCTGTGAGATGAGGTACTTTGGAGTCTGGGAAACTGCTGTGTCCGAGGGGCCTGAGAAGGAAAGAAGCAGAATTCAGACAAGCCCCAGGGGCAGCCTGTTGCTGCAGGCATGATGGACAGGCTTAGAGACTCCAAGAGGGATTGTGCACCAGGGCCCAGGACTCACCTGCTCCCAGGAGGCAGAGGGCCACACAGCAGAGAAGCCTGGAGCCCATGTGGAGTCAGCGCTGACCAGGCTAAGTCCTAGCCCCAGAGTCTGGTCTTCTGGGTAAGAAGACCAGGCTGCAGTGCTCCAGGGCCCTGACAGGTGCTTGGTCTGTGATGTCACAGCCTAGAAGGACTTCCGCATTGGCAGGCTGTCCTCTAATCTAACTGTTTCTGCTCCTTTTTCAGGTCCTGAACTTGTTCCTTTCAAAGACCTGTTTGGAATTTATAGGGATAGTGTGAGTGAAGTGGGTATGTTGCCTCAAGGATGTTTCTCTGAGGGTCATTCTGCTGCCTTCTGTCCCCTTCCCTCCGCCGGAATTCTGGCCATCCCCTCTCTTCCTGCCTTAGGGCTCCTCTCTCAGGGTCAGGTTAGTTTCCTTCCCTGTATCTTCTTTTTCTCCTTCCCAATAATGCAGAGCAATCCCATTCACATCCTGGCTCCTTTGAATGTCCTTTATGCTCAATGGTCCCTGACTACTTCAGTTGCAGGCAAGAGATTGCTGTAAGGTCTCCTTGGAGAACCAGCTGCAGACCACTTAAATCATGTGAACTGATGTCAGCTAGGAGCAGGAGGAGTCCCTGAGAGGGCAAACTGCAGCCCTGCTCCCTGTGATGTTCTCATCTGCCCCAGAGCCTGAGCCCTGTGGGGATAGGAGGCTCCTAGGGAATAAGAAGTCACATGTGATAACAAAGAGGTTGTGGCAATGAATCATAGCAGGGCAGTTGGGGAAAGTCTAAGTGGATGATTTTACTGCTCTTGCATTGCCTACAGGTCACCTTCCTTTTTGGTACAAAGTTTACAACTCAACCCTACCCCAGGGTTTCTCAACCTGGGGCCTGTTGACATATTGCCCTGAACAATCTTTGTTGTAGGGGCTGTAGGATGTTTAGCAGCATCCCTGGTCTCTACCCATTATGTGTCAGTAGCACTCCCCACCCCTAGGTGTGACAACTCCAAATGTCTCCAGACTTCGCTCAATCTCGCCATTGAGAACTAAGGTCCCTTTTTTCCTTCCAGGAGTCCGTCCCCTCCTCCACCAGCCTCAGGGTGTTGGTAGGACCACAGCTCCTCCTAGTGGTCAGCAAGAGGCAGTTCTCAGATCTCAGCGTCCTCCTGGGCGTAGCCTCAGCCTTTAGTAAACCCAAAGCAGCAAGGACCAGGAGTAAGACCAGGGAGCCACAGCTGCCACACATACGCACATGCACACTCACACACACATGCACGCGCAATCTATGTCAACATAACTGTCAACCACCAGTGAAAGCCCTTCAAAGACAACTCCTGATGGTTCATTTGTTTTTTATTAAACACAGAACAAGCGCTGGGGATGCAGTAGTGACAAAACAGAAACGACCACCTTCCTTCCTAGAACTCCCAATATGCTTTATTGTTTGCAGTCACTGAATGGCTACATAGTGCAAAGCATGAGTAAGACAATATTCTCACTCTCATGATGCTTATATTCTGATAGGAGCAAGAAGAGATCCACACGTTACCCTAGACTAGAAATATAAAATACATGTTATATGGAGGTTAGGAATATAGTCAGGATTAACACAAACACTGTCCTTTATAGGGCTTCCCATTTCCTCATCTATAAAACAATGAGCTGAAATAAATAATCTCTAAGTCTCTGTCCAGTTTTAAAATTGTATGATCCTAATCAGGGAGACTCCTAGTTTACTGAACTACCAGGTCTTATGCATCCAGTCTCCCAAGTAGCTACCTCAGTGTACCACACAGCTTACAGGGGAAGTCTTTCAAAGCAAGGAAGGGAGAGAGGGAGGAAATAAAGAAGGAGGGAGGAAAGAGGGAAGGTGGAAGGAAGGAAGAAGGGAGGGAGGAAGGAGTGAGGGGGGAATAAGGATGGAAGAAGGAAATAGTAAAAAAATGAAACTGACACAAGGCTACGTATAATAATGATTCTGAGCATATAAATAAGTAATCATTCTTAAAGAGTAGATTTCACATGAATTATTTATTTTAGTGTTTTATGCAAATATTCTTGAAAACTCAGGTGCACATCATCTAAGAGAGACTGGGATGAAACTGAGATGAAGACACTTGTCTCGCAGGAGATAATGTTGGTTCTGGCGTTTTATATTTTTCACAGGAGAGTTGGAAAGCAAGATTTTTTCATTCTCTATCAAGGAATTCACAATGATAAAATGGAACAAAGAAACGGATTCTCTGCACCTTCTTTTCTGACAGGGCTGGCTGAACTGGAGAAGGGGAAGCCTCTACAGAAAGAGCAGAGGGATGATGCTGGGCTGCCGGGGAAGCGCCAGGGCTCAATCACAGCAGGAAAGTAAATGATGAAGAAAAATGCAATAATTTTAGCATAAAGATAACTTCATGCACAGAAAGGTGGAGAATCATAGGACCCGTGGGGATGACACAGAAGCCTTGAGAAGAACTTGAACAAAGGGGAAACAGGCTGAATGATATGAGAATGTGTACTTTGGACGTTGGTCATATTTTTGGCTGTCCAGTATTTAAACTCCTTCTTTAATTTGGACAATTACCCAAAGTTTGGGTATTAGTTGGAACAATTATGTGAGTTAGTATGTTTCAAAAGTGAAATCTTCCTCCCATTCTAGAAACAAAACCTCCATCATTGCTTTTGCTTTTGGTGACTTCAGCAGGAGCACAACTCCACCTGGCAGAGCTGTCTCCTTCCATCAGCTCCCTAAGAACTCAGGGCTGGGGAACCAGGCTGTGTGCTCAGCAGAATGGCGTGGTAGGAAAATCTCTTGGGCCATATTCTGTCAAATTTAGTTACCTGAGCACAGACTCCTATGAAGAGGTCAGTTTCATCAGATCCCGTCTCCCTTCACTGGTGCTCAAAATTGGTTTCTCAAGTCTGTGAGGGTACAAGGACCAAGATCTCCCCTGCATTCTGCTCAGCTGGCTGCTAGTTACTGGTGGCTCTGAACTTGAAAAAAAATCCCCCTTCTTTCTGAAAAAAATACAAAAGTCAACATTCATGTGAACTCTTGGAATCATATGCCTACAGGTAAACCAATGGCCATGGATTTTCCAAATGGAAATCTATATCAAAACCAGATGGGACAGTCCTTCACCTTTACAAATGATCAGTTCATGCTCTTTGCCGATTTAGTTATTGAAATCTCACTTATCCACTTAATATCATTACATGCATTATTCCTTTTATTATATGGACTGTAAATGTTTAGACTTTAAGTCATTTGAAAGGAACACAAGAAACACTAACAAAAATTTAATGTAATACCATGATGCATAAACATTGTTAACTTTTGAAAGTGATTCTATGTGATCTTATTGATGCTCTTAGGAAGAAAGTGTAGATGTTTTGTGGGGGTGGTTGCAGAGAAGGTCTAGGAGGATCCTGAATGCTCAAGACTTTAGTTAAAGTAATTCATGAAGAATATTCAATATTAAGCTTAAAAGTGTGTATTCCTGCATTTTCTGTTTGTAATTTTCAACAGATTTTGGAAGTGGCTCATAATACAGAAAGTTAAGAAATTTAGATTGGAGCATAGACAAGTAACTTGACTATCTTTAGTAGATTCCTCTGTTCCATTCCAAGATGAAGTGCAAAATTAAGGTTCACTGTGTGGCTAACAATTTTCCTGTTAAACTGTTTGTCTAGCTAGACTTTAACTTCAGGCTGTATGGTAGAATGAATCATTATTCTGAAGCTTCTTCCCACTGTAGACAACCAGGACTTACAGAAAATGTAATTTTGCAACATCTGTGGGTTTCCAAGAAGCAAGGGAAATTCCATTGTTTTTTAAAAAGGTAAAACAGTAATAGGGAAGAGCCAAGATGGCGCCGTGAGTAGTCCTCTTTGTCTCTCACCCTTCGAGTCTACAATTATTTGGACACTTATCGCTTGACAAAGGATATCCAGACAGCATCTCAGGACGTCTGAGACACCCACGCGACTATACATCGGAAGGCGGATGGACTTTCCTCCAGGAGGATGTGGAAATAGGTGAGGGCTCTCCGACCCTGATGGGCAGCCTGGTACCCGCAAGCGGCTTTCTTCCAACGGACGCCCCCAGAGGATCCACGCACGTCTAGGGCAGGAGCGAGAACACAACAGAGGAGCGACGGTGGAAACAGGTGACCAGAACCCTACCTAAACCCCCTGCAATTACTCCTAAACGCAGAGGGAAACTTTGGAGTTGCACACCTGAGCCCGCGGGGAGAGTCTCTCCCCGCCATTGGCGGGGGGATCCAGCCTGGTGCTCGGGGTGCCCGGAGGGTCCCAGAGAGAGACACGGAGGGCACGGAGATCTCCCAGCTGCCGTTGCCCGCCCCGTGGGACTAGGGATTGCCAGAGATCTCGGAGAGGACCGGGGCGGGGGGAATTTTCAAAGGCCGGTCCTGCGACCCGGAGGGGAAGCGCCGGAGCTCCGCCCGGGCAGCAGACAAAACTCTCTGTCTGCCATTAGCAGAGGGGCCACGCTGAGCATTCACGGCTCCGGGAGAGGCCCGGAGAGAATCCCTGAGGGCGGGGCGACCCCCAGCTGCCGTTGCCCACCCCGTGGGTCTAGGGATTGCCGGAGATCTCGGAGAGGACCGGGGCTGTGGGAATTTTCAAAGGCCGGTTCTGCGACCCGGAGGGGAAGCGCCGGAGCTCCGCCCGGGCAGCAGACAAAACTCTCTGTTTGCCGTTAGCAGAGGGGCCACGCTGAGCATTCACGGCTCCGGCAGAGGCCCGGAGAGAAGCCCTGAGGGCGGGGCGACCCCCAGCTGCCGTTGCCCGCCCCGTGGGACTAGGGATTGCCGGAGATCTCGGAGAGGACCGGGGCCGGGGGAATTTTCAAAGGCCGGTTCTGCGACCCGGAGGGGAAGCGCTGGAGCTCCGCCGGGCAGCAGACAAAACTCCCTGTCTGCCATTGGCAGAGGGGCCACGCCCAGCATTCACGGCTCCGGGAGAGGCCAGGAGAGAAGCCCTGAGGGCGGGGCGACCCCCAGCTGCCATTGCCCGCCCCGTGGGTCTAGGGATTGCCGGAGATCTCGGAGAGGACTGGGACTGGAGAGAGTTCCAGAGACCCAGCTTAGTAGCCTAGGGGGAAACCCTACAGGCTCACAGCAGCCTTAGGGAAAGCCTCTGCACAGCACCAGTAGAAGGCACCCAGCCGCCAGCCACAAGGCTGGAAGACCCCAGGGCAAAAGCAGCATAGCTAGGTGTACTAACCACAGACTGTAGAAGATGCCAATAGCTCTCCTGCGACCTATAGAGGACAAGTGAGATTTGGTGGGTGCCGACAGCAACGGAGCGACAAATATAAGTGATCCCACCCCTGGCTGCTGGAAAAGCCCATAACACCGTTGCAGACCCCAAGGAGAGAGCACATCTAGGTGGGCTGCAACAGTAGGCACCTGCAGCCTGAAGCCCCCCTGTGACGGCCCCCACAGCAGACGAGGGAATCCAAAGGGCCACTGTGGCTACGAAGAGGGGCCCAGGCCCAGTTAGCAACTACGGACAGGGTTCCTGGTTGGTGAAATATAAACAGCTGCTCCTCCCACCGCAGCAGCTGAAACAAGTGAAAGGAGCAACTAAACTCTATCTCCATGCGGAGGCACAAATCAACAACATCAAGCAATATGAAAAAATACATTAAATCTCCAGAACAGAAAGAAAGCAACAAATACACAGAAAACAATCCCAAAGAAAATGAGATGTATAACCTAAATGACGATGACTTCAAAACAGCCATCATTAAGATTCTCAATGAGTTAAGAGAGAATTCTGACCGACAACTCAACGAGTTCAGGAGCTATGTCACAAAAGAGTTTGATACGATAAAGAAGAACCAAACAGAAATATTGGAAATGAAGAACACAATAGAGGAGATTAAGAAAAATCTAGATGCTCTGAACAGTAGGGCCGATAATATGGAGGAAAGAATTAGCAATT
Source organism: Equus asinus (assembly GCF_041296235.1). Taxonomy (NCBI): domain Eukaryota; kingdom Metazoa; phylum Chordata; class Mammalia; order Perissodactyla; family Equidae; genus Equus; species Equus asinus. Next base: position 195,333,641 of record NC_091790.1, on the reverse strand, counting down.
TGGAAGATGGCAATATAGAATTGTTGCAGGCAGAGAAGGAGAGAGAAGCAAGACTTAAAAGAAATGAAGAAACTCTCCGAGAATTATCAGACACAATTAGGAGATGCAACGTAAGGATTATAGGTATACCAGAGGGAGAAGAGAAAGAGAAAGGGGCAGAAAACCTATTCAAAGAAATAATGGCTGAGAACTTCCCAAATCTGGTGAGGGAGATGGATCTTCAGGTGACAGAAGCCAATAGATCTCCAAACTTTATCAATGCAAGAAGACCAACTCCACAGCATATAGTAGTGAAGCTAGCAAAAGTCAACGACAAGGAGAAAATATTAAGGACAGCCAGGCAAAAGAAACTAACCTACAAAGGAACCCCCATCAGGCTATCAGCAGATTTCTCAGCAGAAACTTTACAGGCTAGAAGAGAGTGGAATGATATATTCAAAAATCTGAAGGACAAAAATCTACAGCCGAGAATTCTCTACCCAGAGAAAATATCCTTCAAATACGATGGAGAAATAAAAACTTTCCCAGATAAACAAAAATTAAGGGAGTTCATTGCCACAAAACCTCCTCTTCAGGAAATCCTCAGGAAAACCCTCATTCCTGAAAAATCCAAAAAAGGAAAGGGGCTACAAAACCAAGAGCAGAGGAGATAAGTAGAAGGACAACAACAGAGAGTAGCAGCTCTACATCAGAACAGATTAAACCATGGGACGAGAAACAAAGGAAACTGAAGAAAACCGGAAAACAAGACACAAAATGGGAGTGGTAGGCCCCCACGTCTCAATAACCACTCTAAATGTAAATGGACTGAACTCCCCAATCAAAAGACACAGAGTGGCAGGATGGATCAAAGAACAAGATCCAACAATATGCTGCCTCCAGGAAACACACCTCAGCCCCAAAGACAAACACAGACTCAGAGTGAAGGGATGGAGAACAATACTCCAAGCTAATAATGAACAAAAGAAAGCAGGTGTCGCTATACTAATATCAGACAAGGTAGATTTCAAAGCAAAACAGATAAAGAAAGATAAAGAGGGACAGTATATAATGATAAAAGGGACTCTCCACCAAGAAGACATAACACTTATAAATATATACGCACCCAACACAGGAGCACCAAAATTTGTAAAGCAACTCTTAATAGAACTAAAAGAAGACATCAACAACAATACAATAATAGTAGGGGACCTCAACACACCATTAACACCAATGGACAGAACATCCAGACAGAAAATCAACAAGGAAATAATAGAATTAAATGAAAAATTAGACCAGATGGACTTAATAGATATATATAGAACACTTCATCCAAAAACAGCAGGTTACACATTCTTCTCAAGTGCACATGGAACATTCTCAAGGATTGACCATATTTTGGGAACCAAAGCAAACATCAATAAATACAAGAGAGTTGAAATAATATCAAGCATCTTTTCTGATCATAACGCTATTAAACTAGAAATCAACTACAAGAAAAAAGCAGAGAAAGGTGCAAAAATGTGGAGACTAAACAACACGCTTCTCAACAAACAATGGATCATTGAAGAAATTAAAGAAGAAATCAAATATTATCTGGAGACAAATGAAAATGAGAACACGACATACCAAATCATTTGGGATGCAGCAAAAGCAGTCCTAAGAGGGAAATTCATCGCAATACAGGCTCACCTCACTAAACAAGAAAAAGCTCACGTAAGCAACCTCAAACGACACCTAACGGAACTAGAAAAAGAAGAACAAACAAAGCCCAGAGTCAGTAGAAGGAGGGAAATAATAAAAATAAGAGCAGAAATAAACGATATTGAAACAAAAAAGACAATAGAAAGGATCAATGAAACAAAGAGTTGGTTCTTCGAAAGAATTAACAAAATTGACAAACCCCTAGCCAGACTCACCAAGAAAAGAAGAGAGAAATCGCAAATTAATAAAATCAGGAATGACAGAGGAGAAATCACAACAGATACCAATGAAATACAAGAGATCATAAGAGAATACTATGAAAAACTATATGCCAACAAATTGAACAACTTGGAAGAAATGGACAAATTCCTAGACTCCTACAATCTCCCCAAACTGAATCAGGAAGAAATGGAGAATCTGAATAGACCAATCACAAGTAAGGAAATAGAAACGGTAATCAAAAACCTCCCCAAAAACAAGAGTCCAGGACCAGACGGCTTCTCTGGAGAATTCTACCAAACATTCAAAGAAGACTTAATACCTATTCTCCTCAAACTGTTCCAGAAAATTGAGAAAGATGGAGAACTCCCTAACACATTCTATGAAGCCAACATCACTCTGATCCCCAAACCTGACAAGGACAACACAAAGAAGGAGAACTACAGGCCGATATCACTGATGAACATAGATGCAAAAATCCTCAACAAAATTTTGGCAAACCGATTACAGCAATACATCAAAAAGATTATACACCATGATCAAGTGGGATTTATACCAGGGACACAGGGATGGTTCAACACCCGCAAGTCAATCAACGTGATACACTACATCAACAAAATGAAAAACAAAAACCACATGATCATCTCAATAGACGCAGAGAAAGCATTCGACAAGATCCAACACCCATTTATGATAAAAACCCTCAGTAAAATGGGTATAGAAGGAAAGTACCTCAACATAATAAAGGCCATATATGATAGACCCACAGCCAACATCATACTCAATGGACAAAAGCTGAAAGCCATCCCTCTGAGGACAGGAACAAGACAAGGGTGCCCACTTTCACCACTCCTATTCAACATAGTACTGGAGGTGCTGGCCAGAGCAATTCGGCAGGAAAAAAAAATAAAAGGAATCCAAATAGGTAACGAAGAAGTAAAACTCGCGTTGTTTGCAGACGACATGATCTTATACATAGAAAACCCCAAAGAATCCACAGAAAAACTATTAGAAATAATCAACAACTACAGCAAAGTAGCAGGGTATAAAATTAACGTGCATAAATCAGTAGCATTTCTATACACTAACAATAAACTAACAGAGAAAGAACTCAAGAACTCTATCCCATTCACAATCGCAACGAAAAGAATAAAATACCTTGGGATAAACTTAACCAAGGAAGTGAAGGATCTATACAATGAAAACTACAAGACTTTCTTGAAAGAAATTGACGATGACATAAAGAGATGGAAAGACATTCCTTGCACATGGATTGGAAGAATAAACATAGTTAAAATGTCCATACTACCCAAAGCAATATACAGATTCAATGCTATCCCAATCAGAATCCCAAGAACATTCTTCACAGAAATTCAACAAACAATCCTAAAATTCATATGGGGGAACAAAAGACCACGAATTGCTAAAGCAATCTTGAGCAAGAAAAACAAAGCCGGCGGAATCACAATCCCTGATTTCAAAACATACTACAAAGCTACAGTGATCAAAACAGCATGGTACTGGTACAAAAACAGGTGCACAGATCAATGGAACAGAATTGAAAGCCCAGAGATAAAACCACACATCTATGGGCAGCTAATCTTCGACAAAGGAGCAGAGGGCCTACAATGGAGAAAAGAAAGTCTCTTCAACAAATGGTGCTGGGAAAACTGGACAGCCACATGCAAAAGATTGAAAATCGACCATTCTTTTTCACCACACACCAAAATAAACTCAAAATGGATCAAAGACCTAAAGATTAGGCCTGAGACAATAAGTCTTTTGGAAGAGAATATAGGCAGTACACTCTTTGACATCAGTTTCAAAAGAATCTTTTCGGACACTGTAACTCCTCAGTTGAGGGAAACAATAGAAAGAATAAACAAATGGGACTTCATCAGACTAAAGAGCTTCTTCAAGGCAAGGGAAAACAGAATTGAAACAAAAAAACAGCTCACTAATTGGGAAAAAATATTTACAAGCCACTTATCCGACAAAGGGTTAATCTCCATAATATACAAAGAACTCACACTGCTTAACAACAAAAAAACAAACAACCCGATCAAAAAATGGGCAGAGGACATGAACAGACATTTCTCAAAAGAAGATATGAATATGGCCAATAGACACATGAAAAGATGTTCATCATCGCTAATCATCAGGGAAATGCAAATCAAAACTACACTAAGATATCACCTTACCCCCGTTAGATTGGCAAAAACATCCAAAACCAAGAACGACAAATGTTGGAGAGGTTGTGGAGAAAGAGGAACCCTCATACACTGTTGGTGGGAATGCAAACTGGTACAGCCACTATGGAAAACAGTATGGAGATTTCTCAAAAAGTTAAAAATAGAAATACCCTATGACCCAGCCATCCCATTACTGGGTATCTATCCTAAGAACCTGATATCAGATATCTCAAGAGTCCGTTGCACCCCTATGTTCATCGCAGCATTATTTACAATAGCCAAGACGTGGAACCAGCCTACATGCCCAGAAACTGATGATTGGATAAAGAAGATGTGGTATATATACACAATGGAATACTACTCAGCCATAAAAAAAGACGAAATTGGCCCATTCACAACAATGTGGATGGACCTCGAGGGCATTATGTTAAGCGAAATAAGTCAGTCAGAGAAAGACGAACTCTATATGACTCCACTCATAGGTGGAAATTAGTATATTGAGAAGGAGATCTGATCGGTGGTTACCAGGGAAAAGGGGGGGTGGGGGGAGGGCACGGAGGGGGAAGTGGTGTACCCACAACATGACTAACAAAAATGTACAACTGAAATTTCACAAGCTTGTAATCCATCATAACATTAATAAAAAAAAAAAATGTGAAAAAAAAAAAAAAAGGTAAAACAGTAGCCTCTGATGAAAGCAAAATGACAACTCATGTTCCCGATCTGCATTATAATGTCTGCCTTTTCTCTTTCTAGGTGTTTTGATATCCAGTGTTTTCATGTCTGGACACTTCTAGGTTCCACGGGTCATTGGAGACGGAGATACAAGTTGGAGATAGAGTGCAGAAGGAAGTCCAGTGCTGCCATTTTTACAGAACCATTTTATCAAACCCAGAAGAGAGCGTTCCTGTCATTGCTCAGAACTCTCCTGCTCCAAGAACTCAGAGGACAGCCAGCAGAGGGACAAGAACAAAACCCTGTCTGACTTAACTCTCTAATACTATGGAGTGAGGGGAATGGGGCTTGAGGTCTCCTTTGGCTGTAAGTATATGTCCCTAGGTTATTACTATTCCTGTAAGGTCCCTAAGGAACCCCTGGCCCGTCAGGCTCGCTGTCTGAGCCCCAAGAGCTCACATCACAGCAGGGCTCTGCTCCACTGGCCTGGGCTGAGCTGAGGCAGAGGCCCAGCCCCAGAGCCCCTCTCCTGTTCCTCTCAGGAAGAGGCCCTCCTCTAGCACCTGTCTGTTGGCTCCTACCGTCCACACCTCAAACCCTTTCCTTTCTAATCCCATGCAGGCTCACATGCAACAATCCAGCAGTCCAGGCTCTTAGCTGAGACAACAACACCTGCAGATAAATGCAGAGCAAATAGTCTATATTTAATCCCTCACATTTCAGCACTGACTCACAGCCTCTGCAAACCACATTCTCCCTTGCTGCGAACAAACCCAGACTTTCTCTTAACCCTCTCCCATCCAGTGAGTTCTCTGAACCCTCCCTCAGAGCTCCCTGAATCTCATAGAGTCACAGTTCATCCTTCTGGCTAAAGAGTCAATGGTGCCAGGACTCTGTTCTCCTGCTATGGACCAAGGACAATGGGATGGTAGATGTCTTAGAGATAAGGCCGTATAGTCAGAAGGTTGTAATTAGTCCCTGGCCCTCCCATCTCAGACTGATTCCTCAGTGGACACACCGCTGAGGACCTGGGCCCATAGAATGGGCAAGGCAGAAAGGGGTACCTCTAAGCTCAGGCTTCAGGTCATCAGGAAGGATGTTGGAATATTGATATCATTGTATCTGAAATCACCTTCTGCCTTAGAAGCAACTTTCACAGGAGAGGAAGAGCCTTAGTCTCAGAGCAGACCCAAGACTGACCAGGACTCTCTCTCTCACTCAGCTTGTGAGGTCAGGCAAGGTATGCTGTCTAAGGCTCATGCCAAGAAGTAAGCTATGGGTTCCATAGGCCATCCCAGGTGATTCTGAAACCTAGGAATATTAATCCCAGAGACAGAGACTGAAATATGACCATTAGTCTCTCTCTGATTGTTAATAATTTTGCGAGGAAATACCAGATTTACACATTCTGCAAAGAATGAAGTATCTTCGTGGTTTTCAGCCAGAGATTGTATATGCCTTATCTTTTGGGTGCATTTGTTAACATGTAGGGTATTTTGATTATTACACTTATTGGTGAGGTTTTAAACTTCATGTGATGCATAGGAAAACCCCATTCAGAATAGAAAGCTCCCCCCAAATTCCAGCTTGAGCCCCTCTGAAAAGCACTGATAGAGTAAAGATTTAAAATGACAGAAATTCACTAGTCCTGCATTTTGGAAGAACCTGGAAGGGTCTGTTCCCTCATGTATGGATTCATGGAAGATATTCCTAAGACCTATAAAGCCAATTATTCAGAGAGAAAAGTTTAAGCAGTGGGATTAACATGGGGTTACTAAAAGAAGTGACAGGTGTCTCCGTTCTCCCCTCTCTTCAGTCTTCTTTCACCCAAAACACAAATTCAAAGAGTATAAAGTTACAACTATACAAGATGAATAAGTTCTGGTGATCTGCTGTACAACAGCATGTCTGTAGTTAACAGTACGGTGTGTGCTTAGAAACTTGTTCACAGAGTAGATCTCAGGGTAAGTGTTCTTACCACACACACACAAGAACAAAGAGATTCCAGAAATCTTTTGGGGGTGATGGATATATTTATTACCCTGATTGTGGGGATGGTATCAATATCTATGCATACGTCCAAACTCATCAAAATTTATACATTAAATATGTGCAATTTTTTGTATATTATGTATACTTCAATAAAGGTGAAAAAATACTCAAGTATATGCCATCTTTATGAAATATAAAAACTGGCTTTCAAAGTTAGTAGACTGAATTGCTGCAGAATAACACTCACACTAAAACAATTAGAAAAGCTTATTAAAATATAAAAGTTACATATTTAAAGGCCCTGGGAGCTACTGAGGCAGTAAGGATGTAAGAAATCAATATTCCAAAGAGAAAGGAAAATCTGACAAGACATTTCCCTTTAGAGTTATCACTAATTTACTGTTAGCAGTTAAGAAGCTGAGAAGAAAGGGAACACTGAGAAGATGAGAAGGTTGGAGGAACTCACATCGCCTTACTGGCCTGGGGAACAACATTCATGTTCAGAGACCACTGAATAGGAAAGGTCCTGCTGAAGACCCCAGGCCTTGGCGCTGGAGGTCAGAGCAGAAATTGATTGAAAAAAAACACAAAGGGACTTTTCTGGGGGATGGAAATATTTTAGAACTGAATCATCGTAATAGATGCACAATTACATAAATTGATTTAAACTCATTGAATTGTACACTCGAAACAGGTAAATATTATGTTATGTAAGTGACTCTCCAATAAAGCCATTGAAATACTCCAGACATTTAGTTTAGAAACTAAATAACTACATACTAGGAACAAAAATGAACAGCCATCAACAAGACTGAAGCTCAGCTTCAATCCAGCAGAATTATCAAGTAGATCAGATGACCTGCCGCTGCCACAATTTCCCAGCATAAGCAAAAAAGAATCCTTTATACGGAGATAAATCATTTAGAGCCTCAAATTATGTCTATGATTTTTCATAAGCAATATTCAGTATTCAAACATAAATTATCTAATGTTTGAGGAAACGAGGTCACATGGTCAAAACCCAAGAAGAGAAAACAGAGAAAAGAAATAGACCTAAAAGGGATTCAGATATTAGAGTTATCAGACACTGACATTAAAATAAGTTATTAATATATTAAACAAAGTAGATAACAAAATGGAGGATTTTACCAAACAATTGTAAACTCTAGCAAATATTAAATGAAATTCTGCAACAAACATATACAACATATCTACAATTCAGATTTCAGTATAGGTTTAAAAGCAGAATAGATACAGCTGAATAGAATAAGTAAACTGGAAGATAAGTCAGATGGAAATATCTAGAGCAAATCATGTAGAGAAGCAAAAAGGAGGGAAAATACAGAAGAAAACATACTAATTGGACCACCAGTACAGAAAAGTAGCTGGCCACCAATCTACAACCTTCTAGGGAGGTTGAGACAAAAAAGAAAACAAAACAAAACTTTATCTATTAGTTCTCATTGCTCATTGATTGAGGATTGTCCCAAGGAGTGTTAACTCCCTGACACTACCGGGTTGTATATGTATAAGTTTCAAAGAGGCCACTCATGTGTCTCATGCCACAGCAACAAAATACTTTGGGAAGGAAACAAGACACATGGTCCATATTTAAGATGAGGTATAATCAGTATGGAGTGGGTCAATGTCTGCATGGAATAGCTGCATGAAATAGCTGTGGCTGGAATCAGGAGATATGATTTGGACCAAGAGGATATGAGATAATACACAACTGCATGTGATATGATCTACTCCGTGCATTGTTTCCTTAAGTCCAAATAATCAGGTCTTCAAGGTGGTAGCTACAATCTGTACAAATACAGGAGGATTAGGGCTACAGATCCACTATAGTGACTGTACCCAAGGACGTAACTGATATTTATCATCTTCTCTCCATCATCAATTCTAGATCTCCTCCAACTTTGCTCAGCACTTCAGTGGTCTAAGTTGTTTATTTGATGGGGTGACCCAGACCTTCATCCTTGGGGCGTTTTGAGCCCATAGGTGTCTTTACTTTGTTGGACCATGATTGTTGCAATTGCAAAATTGTCACTATCACCAGGAATTAAAGCACCAAGAAATGCTTGAGTTAGTCCCGTGAATTCCAGATAAACCTTTTCCAGCTGCCATGGTGAAGCAGCAGCTCTATCAACTCATGAAAACCAAGATCAATACCTCCATTCTTACCTGCTGGTCTCCTAGAAAAAGGAGCCCAAAATGACCAGGCACAGCCATATCTCATGTTCATTGGAATCCTTATTATGTACCATGATGGAATTTTCCATTCCTTCTTCCTCTCTCTCCTTAGGAATCAGAACTTCTTACCTAGCAGACCCTAAAAATGCAGGGGGAGGAAGTATAAGTTTGCAACTGGGAGTGATGATCAGAGGGATGTCACTCCTACTTCTACTCCTTGGCTTCTGGATTCATGGATTGAGTAGACAGCCCCATATTTCAGCCATTGGTTCAATGCATACCACATCCTAAAGAATATCACCCCCGCCCCACAGGTCTTATCTAGGAGCTGGCACCTTAGCCAAGTTTTTAGTAGGTCATTTCTTCATTATATAAGATCAGTTGCTTCTGAGACATGCAGTACATCAAAAAAAAAAAAAAGGATCTCATGATCACGAGCCCATTATATCATTTCCTTAGCTATAAAATGAGATTGTTTGGTCTGTAGCAAAGTTGTGAGGGGACTCATGTCAGTAAGTCAGTCATTCTATAACCCTGCAGATCGTGGTGTTGGCAGGAAAGTAATTGAATAAATGAATATCTCATCTGTTTATAACTGATATGATCTGCTGAAATCTTTTTTTACTACCATTCATTGCTTGAGCTCATCCTGACTTTTTAGGAGAAAACCCATTCTTTTCCTTTTGAAGTCTTTACTCAAGTTCTCTGCTCCAACTCTTGGAGAACAGTGAGGTCTTACTCAAAACCTGGGAAGTTAATCAGGCTGTCCCAAGTCAAGTTGAGATTGCCAAATTCAATCTTGCTCTGCTTCTAGATGCCACTTGATTTTTACTGCGGAATTCTGATCCTGGACTTCCTAGTTTTAATCTAGTGATTCTCTTGCTAAGTCTAAACCTCTGTTCGCCTAGAAGTGGTGTCTCAAGTGGACTCTAGGGTTATTATTCTCTTAGCCCATTCTCACGAGGTTTAACATCATTCCCCCAAATGCATCACCCTAGGCTAAGAGGGTCATCAGGTACTTCTGGCCTTGACCACATGCCAGGTAGGACTCATTGATATTTAGGCCCTTTTGCTGAGCTCCATGTCCTTTTGAAGATTCACTGTTGGAGATCTTCTACACCCTCACGTAAATACCAAAGTTCCTCCTCAGTAATCATTTCTCCAACCTATGACTTAAAATTATTTTCTCTAAGCTACTAAAACAAAAATAAATCCAATAAGGGCTGGCCTGGTGGCACAGTGGTTAAGTTCACACATTCCGCTTTGGTGGCCTGGGGTTCACCAGTTCGGATCCCGGGTGAGGATATGGCATCACTTGGCAAGCCATGCTGTGGTAGGGGTCCCGCATATAAAGTGGAAGAAGATGGGCACAGATGTTAGCTCAGGGCCAATCTTCCTCAGCAAAAAGAGGAGGATTGGCAGTAGATGTTAGCTCAGGGCTAATTTTCCTCAAAACAAAAAATAAATAAATAAAAATAAATAAATCCAATAAACAAAAGGGGATACAGACATGGGTCACTTGATGGTCACTTCCTCGGGAACAGCTGTCCCATCCTTGGAGCCCACAGTCACATCCTGTGTTATCTGTAAAGAGTCTGCAAATCCCATGGCTCCTGGCCATTCCTGCCAAAGATATCCTACCTTGGTAATTTAATTTCAGATATTTGTATATTTGGAGATAGCTGAAAACAACAAGCCCAATGAGACTTCCTTCTCTTGGGCAAGAAAGTGGCATCTGGAAAAGAAACAGAAACATGAAGGTTTGTGCACAGGCTGGAAATGTCTTTGTGAGGCTGTGCAAGGCTGCTGGCACAGAGATAAACAGCTGAGTCCCCCACCTCTGTGAGCTGGATCTTCAGAGTGGAGAATGATCCATTAGACCTTTCAGCGGAGAATCCATCCTTGAATATTTCAGACTTCTCTGACAGGTTTTCATTGTAGAAGGAGATCAGAAACTCCACTTTCTGCCCCAGGATTTTTCTATACCAATAAAGGTTTAAGTGACCAGAAATGGGGTCACACCTCAGGATCACTTCCTGTCCCATCTCTGTGACCTGGTGGCTTGGGGTCTGGCTGACTTCAGGTTCTGTGTGACCTGTGGAAGGAGAAACAAGCCAGAGATTGAATGAGGGAATGGATTTGAACTAACCACCTTTAAGTAAGTCAGAGATGAGAATTTCCCATGAGCCCCAAGGATTCACCAGCTTCCATGAGACTAAAAGTCACCCAACACAGGAGCCAGGTATCCATGGCAGGATCAGGGCAGAAATAAGGCCTCTCCCATGTCGCTTCTCTGGTCATTAGAAATCTGGAGAGGAATTCTGGGTTCCCGTGGTCCCACAGTAGAGATCTGGTGGAGGTATTAGCATTTCTGGCAGCACCCACTGTCCCTGGAGCTCCCTCTACAGGACAGAGGAAGGAACCTTTCTGTCAATGCACACCCTCCCAGGAAACAAGGGTCTGCTCAACTCTAGGGGCCCCCTGGTGTGTGAAGGACTAAGGACCATTACAAGAAGGGGGAAGATATGGGGTTCAGCAAAGATGTTCCTGAGTACAAAGTCTTGCTCTGAAATGTCAAGAGGCTGTCACTTCTTACTGCCTGTTGTGAGCAACAATCCAAGGACATCAGACTCCGATGATAATGCAGGATGTGAAGATCTGAGGAATTGGATTAAAGAGACAGAAGGAAAAAGAATCAGGCCTGAAAGTGTGAGAGCTCAAGTGGAAGAGAAGGCAATGAAGAGTTTGGACAGTGAACAAGCAGCAGAGAGTGAATCAGAGAACAGTGATCCAAACTGGATGTGGGAACTATTGTCCTTGGTGGGGGGAGAAGACAGAGCACTTTGGTGAGGGAATGAGGTGTTTTGAAAAACATCAGAGCATATTTGGAGCTTGGATCAGGGCTGAGGTCCATGGTCTAACTTGTATGGAAGGGTAAGTCAGAGAGAGGTACCTACTAGAAGGAGGATTGGTAGGACTGCTGTGGCCAGAGGGTAAAGTGTCTCATGAAAGATTTCCCGGGGAACAAGCCCACAGGAAGATGCTTGGAAGAACTTAAATTTGAACGTATCTGTCCTACATTCGACTGCAGGCACACTCTTGTTCAAGACAAAGCCAGGCCACAGGCTGTTGGCATCTGTTCATGGAAATTAGCTCTGCCATATCCAGTGAATTGGTAGGCAGTATTATGGTCTGAGTTTTCTGTTTATGGCCCTCTAGGAAATGTTGAACTGAGCTTTGGTTTCCCCCACAGCTTCCTGGCTGGACCCTTGGAGTTTGTGAACATGGAGAAGTTGACTCTGCAGGGCTGTGTCTTTGCTGCTGGCACAGAAATACATGGCAGAATCTTCCGGCTTCAGGGCATCTGTGTAAGGGTATAAAAGGGAGATGTCTGGGCATTCAGGTAAAAAGAAACTTAGAAAGTCTTGTTCTCAGCGAGTTCCTTATAGTTGTAGACAAATATGAGTTCTAGTGGCTTCTGAGCACCCTGTTTATACCAATACACAGAATTATGTCCCAGATATTGTTCACATTTCAAAGACTCCTTATTTCTCAACCCTATGACCACGTCTCTGGGTAATTCCAGTGTCATGGGGACTGTTGGGGGAAAGGGACAAAATTAAGACAAAGCCAAGAAAGAAGACTGTTGCTTCAGCCACAGGAAAATGGCTTGAAGTCCAAGGGAAGCCCATTTGAACTCAATATTCATCTGCTCCCAAGTGACAGAGGGTCACACAGCAGAGCAGTCTGTAGTCCATGGTGCAGTCAGGGCTGTGGGCATGTCTAACTAGGATGCCCTTGGCAGGGGGCCTGAGCTCTGGTCTCCTTGGCCTTGATTTGTGGCTTTGCCTATGACCTTGCTGTGCTGACAGTTTCCCAAGCCCCAGGGGCTTTTTCTTCCTCCCCTTTTCATGCCTTATATAGATTCTAATAGAAGGTGGATTTGAATGGACTGGGCTGGGATATTCCTCTGACAGTTGCTCTTTTGTTATTAGCTGCCCCCCCCCCCCATTATAAAGATTCTCCCGCTATCCCCCTCCTTCCAAGACTCCTTCTAGGCAACTGACCATTTGCCCTTCAAGGGATCTCCTTCCTCTTCTGCTCAGTCACACCAGGACAACATCACTCAAGTTGTTGTTTCCCTCAGTGTCTAATCTTGATGCAGCCCCTCTGTCCAACTATTAGAGGAAGAAAGATTGGATCATCATGTTCCCATTCTGGACCAGTGCCAATCATTAAAAATTCATGACTGTGATGCCAGTCTCCTTGCCAGACACTGGGAAGGGTGTTGAGGGGACCATACATAGGTTAAACCATTCTCTGCCCCTGTAGTTGAGGGTATTGGGCTTGGCTGGGCTGACAGCAAACAGGTTGCTGGAAGAGAACATGTTGAGAAAACAGAATTCATCTGAGTGAATTTTGAAGATTTTGTTGGCTTTATTCAACAACTCGTAAATGGGGCAGCATCCAATCTAGCGCATAGAAAGGAACTCAGAGGAGTTATACAAAATGACAGACTTTTATAGACAGAAAAGGGAAGGAATAAGGAAGTTAGACTAGCAAAAAGTGTAATCTTCCCTATCTATTGCCTCATGTGTCTAATTAATTACCAAGTCCTTTGATTTTACTTCTTAAACATCATTTAAATCTCTCATTTCCTTGTATTTCCATCACCACCATCCTCATCCTAGCTATGCTATAGCCTGCCTGGGTGACTGCACTGGCTAACTCTTTTCTCTGTTTCAGCTCTTTCCACACTGCCCATTATTTTTTCTCACTGTATCCAGGGTAACTAAAAAAATATGCATGTGTGCTCACACACATGCACAGGCACACAGACATCCAACAATAGCAAACACTAAACTGATTACTACAAAAGTCAAATATTTTAACCTCAATGGCAGGGCAAGTCAGATATGAGACCTCCTTGTACTTTCCACTGAATTTTGCTGTGAACTTAAAACTGCTCTGAAAAATAAAGTCTATTAAAAAACCTCAATGACTCCTATTAAATTTTACGTTAAATCCCATGTCACATACTGTGATTTATAGGGTCGGGATGGGTCTGATGTCTGATGTCTGCCTAGCTCTCTCCAGTCTCACCTTGTGCTCTCCCCCTTCCTCACTCTTTGCTTCTGCCTCATCACTATGTCCTTCCATTCATTAAACACATCTATTTCCTTCCTGCCTGAAAAATTTTGCACAGGATCTTCCAACTTTCTTAACTGACTGTCAGTTCATTAATCCCAATCCCACTTAATAACCTCCAGCTCATCTTTAGGATGTCATCTTAAATGCAACTTCCTCTAAGAAATCTGCTCTGTGACTGCATTAGGTCTCCCTGTGTCATAAGCAGTGGCAGCTGGGTTCAGTTTCACACAACGCCCTGGTCGTGCCTCATTGATACAAGGGCAGAGACATGGGATCCCAACAAATATTCTCTCCCATGAGCTTGACAGAGACATAGAGACACAAGGTAGGGGTTGCTGAGACTCTTAATGCCTGTCTTTTGGAAAGGTTTCTGAGCTCCTGTTGCTTAGGAATACAGGACTGGAATTTCTGTTCTTCTAAACTGCAGTTGGTGGTCTCTTCCTTTACCGCACTGAGCTCATCCAACACCTGTACACAGTTCCTTTTCATATGGTAGTTAGTGTTTTAAGGAGGTGTTTTCTCCTGTATCAAGTTTGCTTTCCTTTTGTTTACTTTTAGCCTTATTGAGGTATAAATTAATGTACATAAAGCTACACACATTTTTAATGTATAGAATTTGATGAGTTTGAAGATATGGTGCAACCATCACCACAATCAAAGTAGCAGGCATATCAATCAGCTCAAAAGTTTCCCTATGTTCTTTGCTTTATTTAGTTTAGTGGTAAGACCACTTAACACAAGATCTACTCTCAACAAATTTTTCCATGCAGAACATAATGTTGTTAACCAAAGACACTATATCTTGTCTTTTTTTGCCCTACATTTGGTTATAAGGTAAAAATCATGTTTTTAACAAAAGGACACACAGATCTTGATCTAAAGCATTAGGGAATAATATTTAATATGGGTTTGTTTTGTGCCTTTTCTTAAAAGGAGCATAATTGTTAAATATGTGATAGCAGGGGCTTCATTCAGATTCTCAAGGGATGATTTGATGGAGAGTCACTTGCAGTAAATTAGCCATAGTCTATTTTTGTTAGGGAAAAAACCAAAAGAATCTTAACTGATTTTTTTAAATGATATCAGAGAGTAGATTACAGACAGAAGACACGCATAGAATATTTGAAATTGACTATCGGTCAGTCAAAAGTAGTCAGACTGCTTTCCATATTCCAGAATGGAAACACAGCAGCAGTGGGTTGAAGTCGTAATGTAACTAATCAAACTAATAAGATGTGGTATGGACTGTAGCAACTGAGCTGAGACTCCTGTAAACCAGTTCTGGAAATTGTTTCTGTGGGATGCTGAATTACGATGCCAGTTGACTCACAAACTTGCAAATCTCTATGTGTAATGCAGGGTATTGAGTAAGAAATGGACCCTCAGAATAGGGGTAACCAAGGATAGGAAAGACCTAAAGGACCTTAACTCCCTCGAAGCCTCTGAAATTCTCCCCTTGGTATCTCCATTACTAGAGAACACTGTGCCTCGGTTGAGGGTGTGTGTGTGTGTGTGTGTGTGTGTATGTTTTGGAGAGGGGGAGAAAAGAGTCTCTCTCTTACTCCATCCATCGCTGGCTCTCAAAGGTTTACTTGGTTTCAAATACAACATAGCCCAGAGAGTAGGACATAGACTTAGAACACAAAAAGAAACCATTAAACTTAAAAAAATTGCTCACTTATATTATGAAAAATTTGGAGGAAATATAGAGAAATTTATCTGATGGCCCTGGTTCAAGGAGGACAGGACTGAAATTTGGATTGGGTTATATTCAGTGCTTGTGTCATATTCCCCTAAAATAAGACGTGGGCAGCAGGCTGGGTCTCTCACAGTCAGCTGGATTGGAAAAGACAAGTGTGGACACAGCATCCATCCAAGCTAACTGACACTGCAATACTGTTAAGCTTAATGTAGAAGAGGGAAATCAGTGACTGCTGGAGATAGGAATCTGACCACTTTCTTACTATGTTTCATGCCAGAGCTTAAAATCCTGTTCTGTTTTCTGTGACATTGCTGAAGGAAGAAGTGGGATATTTAAAAAGTATTTTACTAGCATTCTTCTCCAGGTTGATAATGCAGACATGGTAGGGAGCTACAATTAAAATGGGTCCTTGGTTTCAGGGGCAGTGAACACAGTCTGAGGTGACCAACCCCAGGTGGGGTATTTAGTCACTGGTAACAACATGGATATGATCATCATGTGGATATAACATGGCAGCATGTCCATTGCTGAATTGGCTGCCATCTTAGTCCATTCAGTTCTACTTTGGTCTGGGGTCAAGGTCTTGTTTCCATGCCTTCATTTTCACACTTGGTGTCTAAGCCCTCACTCTCTGATTCTCACTATACAATGTTCTTCATTCTCCTCTTTCACAAACTCCAATCCCTTCAGTTATTTATTCTATTTTTTCTCCTTTTGATCTGATATGCGTAGGATTTGATTCATCTTTTGGTTCATAACTCACAGGCATTGTTTATTGATGCATGGTTATTTATTTATTTAAAAATATAGTAGGTACTTGTTAAACATCTCTCTCTCACCCAACAATAATCAAGACTGACCTTGACAGTATTTAAATTTAGCTGTGTGGGTCTCTCGCATCCCATCTCCTACCATGCCCCGTACAAGTCCCACATTAAACACTGTCTTGAACTTGAGTCATCACCATTTCTTCTCAGTGTGTGTTGGCAAATGTTTGACAACCAGCTCTCTGGAGGAAAAGAAAACAAGACCTGATTTGCTGTGTCTGCTGTTAACTGTGGTGTAAATATTCCCACTACTGCTGATTTCGAGCTACCAACATGATGTAACTAAAAGTGGAGTTCAAAATGATGTATACTTCTGGCTCTCAAGGGCTGGTAAAAGCCAGTTCCAGCAACAACTGTATCTTGATTTCTCTTAATATAATTTTATCTAATGTATTTGTAGTCATGAAAATTATTTTCTTGATTTTTTTTTGCTTTAAAAAAGTTTAACATGCTTTACGTAATCTTATCAGGGTTAGTTTTTGCATTTGATACTATATAGCTAAGATTTACCTACCATATTGCTCATCACAGTTCATTCATTTTGACTGACGTGTACATCATTTTCCATCCTATGATTACACCATTGTTTATTTATTCACTCTCTTGTCAATGCATGTGTGGTTGGTTCCATGTCTTGATATTGTGAATAGTGCTGCTAGGAAGACTTTTGTATTAGTGTCTTCTGATGTCCATTTGTAAGAGTTTCTCCTGATGTAAACCTAGAAGTGGAATTGCTGGGTCATGGAATACAGGAATGATCCAGTACAAGAAATAAAGTCAAACTGTTTCCAGATCGTTTGTTATCACTTATGACCCCATCAGTATCCTGAGGATCCACACCCTCCTCAACAGTTTATATTTCCAACCTTTTATATTGCTAATCAAAGGAATATAAACTTACATATCATTGTGTCTGCCTCACACTTTTGTGATTACCAATAAAGTGAAATATCTCCTCATATGTTTATTGGTCATAGATGTTTCTTCCATTAAATATATGTTAATATTTTTTTATTATTTTTATTGGTCATACAAGATTTGTGTTCAATGTAATTTTTTCATTTTTCCTATGAAAGGATTTTTCTGAAGGGCTTACACTCACTGCTCTACTTATTATCTTCAGGCCTCTTACAGAATTTCTGGTTCTGTAGACAAGCCATATTGTCTGAAGTCTTTCTTATGTGATCCCTCTGCCTTCTCTTTAACACCTTTCTCGAGATCCAGCTCAACCAACCTCCTCTATGAAGGTTTGGGATGCTCTGTACTTAGGAATAGGGGGTGCACACCCTTCTTTGCACCTGGTCTTACACTATTCATTCATCAGTCAAAACACTATGTAGCACATCATCCCATTCTTTCATAAGGGCATGTTGCTGCTTGACTGGCTTAGGATTCTCTTTATCTTGAGGGTCTAAGATGGCGACAAAACGGTGCTGAATAGTCTTGGACAGACAGATGCCAAAGTTTATTTTAGAAAATATCAGTGTTTTATAGAAGCATTTTGATATCTACCTATAGGATTATGTGTACATTTATCTAAGAACATATGATTAACATACTACAGAGTCAGGAAAAAATCCAGGTTAATAATTTTCAGCACAGGGAACTTCCCAGTTGACTACTTTATAGGCCCAGCTCCATTCCCATTTTGCTGGTTCTCAAACACTACATTTTCTCCACACTCCACACTCAGATATTCTCTCTCCCTAGACACACACAAACACACACACACATTCACAGATGTCTCAATCAGAGGAGATGTGGCTTTTCTCTCTCCACATCTCCTTCCACATGGCTCCATGGGTTTGGAGGGGTGGGGAAGAGGCGGCTGTTGCAAGGGCTCTTGTTTGGGCTCTGATCTCTGCCCAGCGCTGTGTCACTAGCACCACAGAAGTAGAGGCTGCTGTCTGCAGGATGTATACTTGTCACTGTCAGGGTTTAAAATGTTAGGTTGGGATGGCTGATGGGAAATTTGGCCTCAGTAAAACCTTTTTTGTATGTGATGCCAGAGCCCTGATTAGAAGTTGCCATTGGTATGAGTTCCTGTTTTGGCAACTGTCAATACCACAGAGGTATCAAAAACTAGACAGTTCCACTCTTACAGTTAAACCTGCTTGGATGTTGAAAGATGAGAGCACTAAGCCCAGAGACTGATGAAACAGAGATCAAAGAGATGAAAGAGGCAGCAGGAGCAGTCAGACATAAACACAGGCAGAGTACTCACAGCCTTGCTCTCTCATCTTTCTCCCAGAGAATCCTGTGTTTTGTTTTGTTTTGTTTTCTTTTGAAATCTTCCTGTCAGACTCCCTAGGATCATAATCGCCCGTCTCCCCTGACTGGTGCCTTCTCACTTCACCCTTTACATCCCCAGAAGGCATGCATGTCCCCTCTCATTTTGATCAGCATAAAAAATCCACAATTAGTGGCTGCCACTTCACTCATGAAAACACACTCGCACACTTGCCCAAGCTACTGATATAATAAGGCTTATACCGGTCCCCAGAAGCAGCAGAAGCATCAGCATCTTCAGGGGTTGTCCTCACACCACACCTCTCTCAACAGAGGTATGACCATGCTCTCCTTTCTTCCTTTCTCTGCCCACAGAAGGAGGGATGACTGCTTACATAGTCCTGAGGATGCTGTAATCTGCCCCCTGGTGGTGATCTTCACCAACTATGTAAGGTCTATGGGTCTTTCTGACTATCAAAGAACCACACATCCATTGCTGAAAGGGGCCTCAAAAATGTTGTAATTTGGGGCTGGCCTAGTGGTGTAGTGGTTAAGTCCATGTGCTCCTCTTCGGTGGCCTGGAGTTCACTGGTTCAGATCCTGGGCGTAGACCTACCTATCATCCCTCAAGCCACACTGTGGTGATGTCACACATACAAGATAAAAGAAGATTCATGCAGATGTTAGCTCAAAAAATGTTCAAATTCAGCTCTTCATTTTATAGAAGATACACTGAGACCTAGATCATTGAAATAACTGAAACAATTTTCTTAGCCTTATAGAAGGCAAGGGGTATATGTTTGTGTAGTAAATGGCATTATAGTTATTTCTTTACTTCTGTGCTATATCCTCAAAGTAACCAAGTGCAATCCAAGTCCTGACAGTCGGTTTTTCTTTTTCATCATGCAAGTACCTGACTAAAGTATTTTGATTGCTGAGGCGTCCACTTCAAAGAGGCATCCAGTTCAAAGATGGTTATCTCAAATAAACACAGCAATACCACAGGACTGGAGAAAGAACCAGGACACCTCCCTGTTGCCCCTCTCCCCAGACTCCTTTGTTTTAGAGACCTTTGTTGATTTTCATAACTGATATTTGAGCCACTTGTTTTTTCCCTTCCTGTGTCTTACATTCCTGTTCTTAAATTTTAAATACACCAAAACAGAGTGAGGCCAGGAAACCCTAGGCTCCCACCCTCGATCTCAATAAAAGCAAAACCCAAAGCCTGTGCTCCCTCTCTATGTGCACCCTCACTTTGTAGCCCCAGAGGTGCCGTGTAATTTCTAGGACTGTAATAAACTCTTTTTTTCAAAGATTTCTGATGGTTATTGCTGAGGGTATCTTGCAATCATAAGAACCACAAGGGCCATTCCAGCCACAACACTGGTTATTGTTAGGCTGAGACCAGCACTCAGCACCAAGACAACTCATGGTTGTGAATCACTAGATTGGTGAGAACGAGAAATCCTAGGCTAGAAGTTCAACGTTTCTTCATATTGACGATCAGGATACTTCCCCATCTTAGATGAACTATTTATTTCACAACTACCTCATGCCAGTTCCTTTCACATCGATGGACTTAATGCTAAACACGGCTTTTTATTACAGTCTCTATGTCTATGTGTGAAGCACTGTGGAGGCTGTGAGGATAATTTATTTATAGTTATTTCACCATGATACAGGTCACACAATAAGGTTTGGCAAAGGGAAATAGGTTCTAGGAGATTTAGGAATTTCGTTTTGCTTTGAACATGCTGGAATATTTGTTTTAAATGGCTCATTCTTGAAAATCTATAGCAATTTCAAGAGGCACATTTTTCTCCAAAGCATTATGCTTTCATTTTTATAATGATCTCCCAGTTGTGCTTTCACTTAATATTTACTTCTTTTTATTTGGAGTAGGTAACTGAGAAACAGAGGATCAGGAATTGATCATCAAATTATGTTTGCACTATAGTGACATAGATTTTTATCTTAGCAAGTATAATTATTGCATACTAAATATTACTGCATACATAAGACTGATACATGGATTAAAGGGCATCTGATGTGGTCCTCCAGCTGTATTTGTTTCATGGTTGATATACACCACATTAGACTGGGGCTACTTTTCACTATAACTGTACTTTTCCTGCAAAGAGTAAGTGAATGTACCTTGGAATGCATTACTTCTGGTATAACTTCATGACATATATGTGATGAACTAGCTGGAAACCCCCAGAAAATCTTTTTACTCCTTTTGAGAACCACGAGCCATCAGGTATATAGCTGTGGTTTATGTTACTGTATCAACTTAAATGAGGAGGAAATACATTTCCCAGAACCTTCTTCCCTGGTACAGTTATTGATTAGAGTTGATCTCAAGAAAAGTATTTGCAACTGAATTAGCTGTCAGTATGCTCTGTCAGTATCAGCTGTCAGTCCAAGGCAGTGAGGAACAAGTACCAATTTATCACATTATGGTAGCTACTCTTCAAAGATGGCACCAAGATGAACCACACCTCCCAGTATTCACATTCTTGTCAGTCTCCCCCTCTTGGCTTTGTTCTCGCCTGAATGTGGTGGAAACAACACTATGATTTTGCAAGCTGAAGTCATAAGCACCCATGATCCCACCTGAGTCTCCTGAATACTCATTTTTTGGGAAAAAAGCCACTATGTGATCATTTTAACCACTCAGAGGCCACCACATCATGAGGAAACCCACCTAACCACATAGAGGGGCTGTGTGGAGAAAGAGAGACATGCCATGCTGGTCCACAGCTGCTCCACCCGCCCTAGGTGAGGGATAAGGTATGTGCACAAAGAAGCCATCTTGGATGTCTAGCCCAGGTGAACCTTCAGAGGTCTCCAGGCTCAGTGATTGTTTGACTGTGATATCGAGCGGTAACTGCCCAGAAAAGCCCACTCAACCCACAGAACTGTGAGAGAGAATACATTTTTATTTTAAATCAATACATTTTGGGGTTGTTGTTATTGTTGTTGTTCTTTTTCTAAGCTTTTTAAGTGACACATAATTACATATAATAGACTGCACAAATCTTAAGTGTACAGCTTAGTGAATTTTACAAACAAATATGCTTATATAAGTACCACTCAGATCAAGATATAGGACGTTTTCAGAACTCCAGAAGCTTCCCTCATGCTTCCCTCCAAGTAAGTTAAAAATGCCCCCAGAACCAGTCCTGATGGCCTAGTGGTTAATGTTTGGAGCTCTCACTGCTCCAGAAACCCATGTTCTTTTCCTGGTCAGGGAATGACACCACTCATCTGTCAGTTTCCATGCTGTGGTGGTGGCTCACATAGAACTGGAAGTACTTACAACTACATTATACAATCATGCACTTGGGCTTTGGGGAGGAGAAAAAATGCCCTCAAATGTAGCCACTATTGTAACTTCTAATATTGTGTACTCTTTGTTCACTATTATGAGATTCATCCATTCATGATTTTGCCAATAATGTTTGATTTTGCCATATTTTATTGCATTACATAAATGTAGTATGATTTATTTATCCATTGCATTGTTGATGGACATTTGGGTAATTTCCAGTTTGAGGTCATCATGAACAAAACTGCTGTGATAGTATTTTTTCTCACATATTGTTTTCTATTTCTTCAGGATTCTAGAATATTTCTTGAGTTTGTATGCAGTTAACAAATTGCTTTTCTGACTAGTCTAATTTACTACAGATTGCTTCCAGTGCATTTTTAAATTCAGAAATTATGTTTATTTTGCCCAAGAAATATTATCATTCTTTGATTATATTTTTCTCTAAATTGTTTTTCCTAGTTAATAGATGTAATGGCTTCTCAAAACTTGCTAAGGAAACATTTAGTGATATTTTAACTTTTTTGACATTCATTTCATACAATAACTCTAACAGCTTGGTCATAGGAATGGTATTATTACGAAGCTTCACAGCTAAAGAGTTCTTTTCAGTGTCAGGATCACTCTGAGAAAATAAATGGTTCAATGGTTTTAAAGTGGACATTTTAAAATCATGAAGAGTCCGTATGTTTTGTTTTATAAATTCCTCAACTGACAGGAGGAAATTTGTATCCCTGCTAGTTATGACCAAGATAACAAAGAAGAGCAAGACTGTCTTTCCTGATGCGGGGTCGGTGAGCCGAGGAGTCGAAAGAAAGATTTCTTAGACTCTCAAGATCTGGCAGTAGTGCTCCTTTATTTAGAGAATAGTGTGGAACAGCATGGGGACAGGGCCCATGGGCATGCAGAGCAGCTGCTGCTGCCCCCGCTGGCATGGGGACAGGACCCATGGGCAGGCAGAGCTCCTGCTGCTGCCCCGAGTTGAGGGTTAGGGCTAATTTTATAAGGCATGGGTACATGACTTATTTTTACTGGAAAAAAGAAAAGATGATGTAAAAAGTCATTAAATGATTTCAGTGCAGATGGGGTCTGGTTATTGTGTGGTCATGTAACTTTAGATACGAATCTGGCCATATAGATCGGCATGTAGGTGAGGATGCCCTGGGCTTCTCTCCCTGGGGCAGTCCTAATTCATACCATAAAAAAAGTCCACTGGGTCGTATAGTTTGGCATGTAGGCAGCGATGGACAGGTACTACTCAGACCTGCTGCCAGGAGCCCAGTTGCTCCAGATCCTCCTCTGCATTCAGGCCCTGGCCTTGCTTTCATTCCAGCACCTTCTCTCTGTCATTTTCATTCTCTTAGATGTTTCTTGACTTTCTTCAATGCCCTTTCTGAATTTCCAGTTGAATTTGTAGGGGAGGAGGACATTTCCTCTCCCCAAATGGGGGTTCGTCTAGCTGGAGGACGAATTAAATTCACATGAGACAGAATAGCAAGAGAAAACTAAACAAAGCTTTATGAGGAACCATGGCCCGGGGCCTTTCTTCCCGAAGGAAGAAAGGGCACCGAAGAAGTGGGGTGCACATAGTGGTTATATACCCCCAAACGGGGTGTTTCACATGTGATTGAAATGTCCCTTTTACAATAGTCACGAGGCTGCTCTGTCAGCACAGCGCTTGATGGAAACAACAGATAGGTCTGCTGTCCCAGTGAACACCGCGGGGTGGCAGGTGTGTTGCCTCGGGCTGGGTGGGGGTCATCACAGATGAGCGCAGCAATCGGTTCCCAGCCTAAAGAAAGATGTTTAATCTTTAAGGAGATGCCAACGTTGGGAGGGGGAGGGAAGTCAGTTACAGGAGGTTACCAGACTAGTACAATAAAATGCAGATTTTAAGTCGTTGCCTTTGGTATTGATTAAGAGTTTTTAGAGAGAAGGTCATCTCCTTTCTTCTTCCTGGTACAGAGAGGGAGGCAGCTTTTACAGATAGAGATTTACCTTACAAATGTAAACGTGTCCTAACAAAGGGCAAGTTCCATTCCTCCTTCCCTGTCCCAGTTTATCAAAAGCAATCAGCCTCAAATAATCCTGATGCCAAAGGGACATATCTTGGGGTGGCCAATTCCAGGTCCCCACAAATTTATTCTTCCTTGGGTATTTTTTAATTTACTCTTCATTTCTTAGCTAATTTTGTCTTTTTCTTTCATTTCTTTCCTGAGTTCAATCAACTGTTTTTTTCATTTCTCCCCCGTTTTTTTGCCATTTCGGTTCTTAATTTTTGAACTTCTGGTTATAGATGGGTCACTCTGTCTTCAGCTGCTTCCTTGAGTTTATTTAATTCTGGAGTGTAGACTTACATTTTCTTCTGTCTCATGGTTGTTTTTGAGGGAGATGGTGAGAAGTGTGGCATTTTCCTCTACTCTATGGATTTTGCTTTCTTCTTCTTCATGTTCATGATGTTGAGGTGTTTTACGATACACCCAGCTTCATGGTAACCTTCCCAGTTGTTCTGGAGAAGGACAAACACCTTAGGAAGTTTTCTTTCTTTTTTTCTTTCATGATGGGGTGGTTGTAAATCCTCTTATTTTGTGATTGTCTTCTTTTGCGGGACTCTTGTTTTCTTCGTTTTCTTCTTCTTTCCTTCACTACCCAATTGTTAGAGGACCCTTCTTCTTTCCTTTTTGCCTTTCTTTCTCCCTCAGGAGCTATATGTTCAGAAGGGGATCCTTTTCAATCACCTGCCTGGAGCTTTTAAGTGGAGTGAGTGCAGCTTGAAACCTCCTTCCTCTGGTCTTGCTCAGGTCTGACTCAGGGGATGTCCTTTTTCATGTGGACTCTCAGCTCCCCTCAGGCCCCATCACTGCCCCTCCTCTGTTCCCTTCACAGTTTTTCTGCTCCACCTCCTCCTGAGGGTGGAGAAGGGAGGGAGGCAGCAAGTGAAATAATTTCAGAAAATCAAAAGGCAGAAACCCCCGTGGAGTGAAGTTGCGTATACTCCATCCTGTGAGGGGGATTTCACTGGTACAGATGTGGGTAAGGGACTTTGCATTCACATGCCTTTTGATTTTCTGAAATTGTTTGCTTTATCAAACAAATGATTATAAACACTTTTCTGTAGGTGTCTGACATTTGTTGTGTGATGAGAATCAAAAAAAATATTCACTGAGATCATGAAATTTCAAGTGATATGTTTCTAATGAACAGTATTTTGTGGCCAGACCTATCTCCTAAATTCCAGACAAATTTGTCCAGCTGTATTTCCACCATCTCTGGGACATCCTACAGCAGCAATTTTTAATCCTGGCATCTATACATACTTGCATAGGCACTAGGCAAGGGACAAAATCTGGATTATTCCAGAAATAATAAGAGGCAGCACAGAGTAGTATAATAAGCACAACTCTTTGGGGGCCAGCCTGGTGGCGTAGTGGTTAAGTTTGTGCGCTCCACTTCCCCGGCACAGGGTTCGCAGGTTTGGATCCCAGGCGCGGACTTATGCACTGCTTATCAAGCCATGCTGTGTCACACGTCCCACATATAAAATAGAGAAAGATGGGCACAGATGTTAGCTCAGGGCTAATATTCCTCATTAAACAAACAAACAAAAAAGCAAAAACTTTTGAGCCAGACAAACCTAGGTTTGTCTCCTATATCTCTCTCTGTCTTTTTGTTTTCTGTTTTTGAGTTTAAGAAAGGAAAATGAACTCTTGGAACCTTGTTTCCTCATGTTGAAAATGAAGACAATATTGCCTTTGCTTGATTGTCCTTCTAATTAAATAAAATTCTATATTTAAAGCATTCAATTGCGAACTTGAAATAGAGTATGAATTTTAAAATTCTTTTCCTTTTTCAGGTGACAGAGTCTTAGTTCCCGAGCCTGGGCTGGCATGTTCCATGATATTCCTACTATCCTCCCCTACTTCCATCCTCACCTCACTAAATGCCTTATAGCTAATTTGTTCCCTAATCAAACAACAGTTCCCCTCCCCCAGTCCACATTGTTTCCAGGGTGGGGCCTGGAGGCTGTTTGTACACTGAGAGGATGTGACTCTGCATTGATGTGGATCAGGAGCTGGCACAGAAATTCACTGGTGAGTCTCCCAGCTCTGCCAACTGAAACTTTAAGACTCTAGGTCCCTTTTTGGGAAATTCAGCAGAAAGATGTTTTGTTGGCATTCTTGAATCATGTATGACTTGCTCTTTCTAGAAGTAAGTCATGAACTTCAGACCCTCCTCCAGGATGTGCCAATACCAGTAAACATGACTGTGTCCTGTTACTGGACTGCATTTCATTGTTGCTTCCTGGGCTTTCTCCTGACCAAGTGTCTTGGGTTCTGGATGATGCCTGCATTTGTGTGACCTCAGAAAAGAAAAGATTGCATGAGACAGAGTGATAATGGTAGAGGAAGTGAGTGCCCTACAGAGAAGCAACCCCAGGAGAGCTCAAATATCTTTGAAATCTCCCGAGTGCATTTAAAATTCACATGAATTTTGCTTTTTTTACAATTATTTGTAATAATATTTATTTTCATGTAAAAGTTGATAACTTTCACAAAATCTCTGCGCAACATGGAGGTCCAGGTCATATTTGAGACACAGCTATAGAGCCACAGACAAAACCCAGTGATGCTGATCCACTAACCTAGAGCTCACTTGCGCCCAGGAGCCAGATGAGCACCCAGCAGAGGAGTCTAGTGCCCATGGTAGAAGTGGGCATAAAGGGGAGCCCACAGGCAGGGCCCAGGAAGGGTACTTACTGCAGCATCTCAGGAGGCTAGACCTCACAGCTGCCTCTCATGAGACTGGTCTTCCTGTGAGGTCACTATTCCAGTGGATCCTGCTGTCTCTAGAACTGATCTTGTACCTCAATTGAACAGAACTTCTTTTTCTTGACTGTACCTACAATCTGGCTTAATATATGTTAGTGGAGGGGATAGTGTTGTGTGGGGGAAGTTGAGAGAGGAGTACTTTCATTATTGGTCTTTATTACCTGAAACAAATTTTTACCACTCCCATCTCCACTTTTTCTTATCTTTTGCTCCTTTATTTTCCTTTCATTGGTGTATATCATCTTTTCATTTTCCTGCTGTTGCTGAGTAAAGGTAGTGACCAGATGTGATATCCGGGGACACATATTGAGAGACAGGGAAGTAGAGAACAGGACTGGAAACAGGAAATGATTTGACTCAGTTTCCTTTTTTCCTCCTCCACCTCAGCTAAGCACTGATTTCAAGCATCTTGAGAGAACCTTAGTTTATCTCTTATAATTCACCCTTCTCATCTTTTGCTATTCTACCTGAATTTTTGATATAAGTAATTCAAAGAACATCATCAGAACAACTATAAACTCTTCCTCTCAACGTGTTTCCCCTGATTCTATTTATTTATCTATATTATTCTCTTTAATCATGGAAGTGATGCCTATGTTTGAGGGCTCTTCCTCCCTTCCATTCTTTTGTCCTTCTTTCCTACTCTGTGGCATTGAAAAAATATCCTGATAAAGCCTGCTTTGCCCCAGACACAGTGAAAGGAAGACACAAGGAAGAATACGGCACCATCTCACCCTATTGGACTTTACAGGCCCCCTGGAGGAGAGGAAACCTGTACATCTAGGACACTCCAGGCTTTGAATAATAAATAAGGTCATGTAAACTTTTAGTATTCAAATAACAATGGCTCAAAGGCTTGTCTTTATATTAATATTAGGATCCTATGGCCTTCCTCAAAGAGCCCTCATTATTTTGGGAATATTCAGTAGGCTTCCCCAAATGCACACTTCAGTCAAAAAGCATTTACCATCACCACTTGGAATCAGCACAGTTATTTCTCCTGAAAATACTCCAAATTGATCACCAATGCTTTTGATGAAGATGCCCATCACTGAGGACATATGCCTATCCCAAAGGGACTTTTCCTGGATGCTGTTAGACACACTAACCCTCAGACTGCTAGGACAGTGTTGGATTTTACACAGACTTGGGGAAATAAATTGTCTCCTCATCATCTCTGAGGTGTCCTTGTTACTTAGGGCCTGAAGCAACTCTGCTATGTGCAGAATCTCACCAAGCAACTTGTGAATGTTTCCGTCGTGTTCTGCTTACCAGTCTTCTGTCTCCAGGCTCAAACCCAATCTAAGGGTTGAGATAAGGAGCAGAGGCCTACCATCCATTTCTACTTTGTCCTGTTCACTACTGCTGTTCAAAACCAAACTTTCTCCCTCAAAACTTAGCTACCAATCACATTGTGATGGGTTTCGATAGATGTAAACAGTGAATTAAATTAAAAGGAGTGGTCCTGATGTGCTGGTGAGAGTGATGGTGATGGCGTGGTCTATACTGGCAGCACCAATGTTCCAACTCAGCAGCTCAAAAGGCTGTGGGACTTTTGCTATAATGTATATAATACCTTTGACATTTGGAACTTACCTGGTCAAACCTCCACCTTCAGATCTTCAAACTTGGCTCTCCTGACACAACTGCAGGTACCTTCCCTGCGCCATGAGCACACAAAGGGCTGAAGGTTCTTTTCAGTGGCTAAAGCCTTAGAATATAGCCCTCACTTTTCTTTTCATTCCCCCTCGTTTGAAGCCCTGTGAATGTGCCCCAACCCTTCAGCTGAGGGAATACTTCTCAACTGGGTACAGATTGCCTAAACTACAGACAGATGGATAAGAAAAATTAATTTGGGAAATACTGAGTGAGCTTGGGAGATAACTAGGGTGGAAAATATAATTTAATTTCACCTATCTGTCTTCAAACAAGTAAATTATTGGCTTAGACACTTTGCCAAACACTTTTGGATTTTCTTTCTACTGTTTTCAGTATTATAAACTTCAAAGTTGCTAAGAGACTAGATCTTAATTGTTCTGACCACAAAAAAGAAATAATAATTATGTGATGTGATGGAGGTGTTAGCTAACATTATGGTAGTAGTCATACTGCAATAAACTAATATATCAAATCAACATGCTGCACATGTTAAACTTACACAATGTTATAAGTCAATTATATAGCAATTAAAAAAAACATACTTATTGAGGCATAACTGACAAGTCAACTGCCCATATTAACAAGTTTTGACATATGTACGCAAACATGGAACCATCGCTACAATCAAGATAGTGAACATCTCCATCAACACAAAAAGTTTCTCTGTGTGGAGTTGTAATCCATCCCTCCCAACCCTTCCCACACCTGTCTCATCTCTAGGCAATGACTGATCTGCTTTCTGTCAATATAGATTTGCTTGCATTTTCTAGGTTTTCATATAAATGGAATAATACAGTATATCTTCATTTTTTTCTGGATTATTTGCATCACTGTAATTATTTTGAGACTCATCTACATTATTAGTTACATCACAGTCAGTTAATTTTTTTTTTTTTAAAGATTTAATTTTTTCCTTTTTCTCCCCAAAGCCCCCCGGTACATAGTTGTGTATTCTTCGTTGTGGGTTCCTCTAGTTGTGGCATGTGGGACGCTGCCTCAGCATGGTCTGACGAGCAGTGCCATCTCCGCGCCCAGGATTCGAACCGACGAAACACTGGGCTGCCTGCAGCGGAGCGCGCGAACTTAACCACTCGGCCACGGGGCCAGCCCGTCAGTTAATGTTTTAGGCCAACTAAAGAGTACATTTTACTGAAAAGGTTGTAAAATGTTTTATATTTTTAGAAGATTGGCAAGATCATCAATAAATTTGATATACAGTACATATCAGACAACACATTGTCCTGTTCACAATGGTATCTCTTGCAAATATACCCCTTTTAAAAAAGTTCAAGCTAGAATATTTGAATAATTTTGGGTTGAGGTACCAGATCTTATTTTGTGTAAATTGAGATAATAATACACATACCATAAAATTCACCATTTCAAATTGTACAATGCAGTGGTTTTTAGTATTCAGAAAACTGCAACCCTCACTGCTGTCTAATTCTAGAATATTGTCATCACCCCAAAAAGAAACCCGTACCAATTAGAAGGCAATCCCCATTCACTCCTCCCTCCAGCCTATGGCAACCGTTATTCTACTTTTTGCCTCCAATTTTTGCCTATTATGGACATTTTATGTAAATGCAATCAAACAATATGCACCCTTTTGTGTCTGTCTTGTTTCACTTAACATATTTTCTTCAACGCTCATTCATGTTAGAGCGTGTATCAAACTTCATTCCTATTTAGGCCTGAATAATATTGCATTGTAATTGTTACACAACATTTTCTTAATCCACCTGTCAATTGATGGACATTTGAATTGTTTCCATTTTTTGGCTATTATGAATAATGCTGCTCTGAACATTCAAGAAAAATTTTTTGTGTGGACACATACTTTTGATTGTCTTGGGTATATACATGGAGGAGTGAAACTGCTAGGTTATGTGGTAATTCTATGTTTAACTTTTGGAAAACTGCCCATTGTCTTACCCAGTGGCTGTACAGTTTCACATTCCCATCAGCAAGGCACCAGGGTCCCAATTTCACTACATCTGGACCAATATTTGTTATTATCTGTCATTTTTATTATACACTAGTGAATGTGAAATGACATCTATTTCTGATTTTGATTTTCATTTCCATAATGATTACTGATGCTGAGCATCTTTTCATGTATTTATTGGCCATTTATATATCTTCTCTGGAGATATGTATTTAGATTTTTTGCCCATTTTTTAATTGGATTACTTATCTTTTTATTGTTGAGTTCTAGGGTTCTTTATATATTCTGGATACAAGTCCTTTGTAGGATATATATGATATGCAAATCTTTATCTCACTTTAGAGACTGTCTTTACACTCCTTGAAAGTATCCTTTGAAGTATAAACATTTTTAAATTTGAAAAAGTCCAACTTATCTATTTTTTCTTTGGCTGCCTATGCTTTTGGTATCATATTTATGAAATCATTGCCTATTCCATGGTCATGAAGATTTACATATGTATTTTCTTCTAAGAATTTTATACTTTTAGCTCTTACATTTAGATCATTAATCAACTTTGAGTTGATTTTTGTATACGATATGAGGAAAGAATTCAACTCCGTTCTTTTGCACATGGATGTCCAGTTTGCTCAGCACCACTTGTTAAAAAGACTATTCTTGAGGCCGGCCCTGTGGTGTGGTGGTTGAGTTTGGCACCCTCTGCTGTGGCAGCCCAGGTTCACGGATCTACACCACTCATCAAGCCATGCTGTGGTGGCAACCCACATATAAAATAGAGGAAGATGTTAGCTCAGAGCTAATCTTCCTCAAGCAAAAAAAGAGGAGGGTTGTCAACAGATGTTAACTCAGAGTGAAACTTCCTCACCAAAAAAAAAAGGACTATTCTTGGCCAATTTAACGGTCTTTGCACTCTTATCTAAAAATAAGTCTTCCATAAATGTGGGTTTATTTGAGGACTCTAAATTCTATCCGTTGATCTAGATGTCTATCCTGTTTCAGAACAACACTGTCTTGATTTCTGTAGCATTATAATAAGTTTTGAATTGGGGAAATGTGAGTTGTACAATATTTTCCTTCCTTTTCAAATTGTTTTGGCTAATTTTGGTAACTTGAACTTTCATATGAATTTTAGCATCAATTTCTGGCAGAGGAAAGGTAGGTGGAATTTTGGAATTCTGATCAGGATTTATTTTAATCTGTAGATTAATTTGGGAAGTTTTGCCATCTCAACAATATTAAGTCTCCCAATCCATGATCACGGAGTGTCTTTCCATTTATTTAGGTCTTTAATTTCTTTTAAGCAATGTTTTGCTCTTTTCAATGTACAGCTCTTTCATTTCCTTTGCTAAATTTATGCCTAGGTATTTCATTATTTTAGTCTGTTGGGCCCCTGAAAAGCTCTAATTGACAATTATATGCCTCTTAATAGGAGAAGTGGAAATGTGGACTAGCTTTTACTTCACCAGAAAAGTATTCTTGTTATATATAATAAGACTTAAGAAAGTAGAGGAAGTAATAAAACAAAATTGTTAATAAAATTAAGGTAGATTAGACTGTCTTTAAATCTGATATTGCCCTCTGCTGAGGAGGTTGGGGTGGGGTCGGGGAAGCTGATGTATGCCTTCGTACATGTATGTGTTATGTGACTGTGCACACGTATGCGGGAATGAGTGTGTGTGTATAAGCCTTGGAATGTGAAGCAGCAGTGGATGAGACCACTGGCATAGAACAAGGAGAAAGGGAGTTTCTTTTAGTTACAAGCATATTGTAGGGGAGGAAGACATTTCCTCTACCCACTCTGAGTCCTTCTGGCTGGAGAACAAATTAAATTCACATGAGACAGAATAACAGGAGAAAATTAAACAAAGCTTTATAACATGTATACGTGGGAGAGGCTCAGGCAAGCTGAATAACTTACCAAAATGGCAGAAGCCACCACCTTAAATATCATACAAAGGAGGATGTTGGGGGGATCAGTTATGGGAGGATACCAGAAAAGTACAGTAAACAAGAGTAAGGTTATCACGGAGATTTAAGT
This sequence comes from Equus asinus, assembly GCF_041296235.1. Classification (NCBI taxonomy): domain Eukaryota; kingdom Metazoa; phylum Chordata; class Mammalia; order Perissodactyla; family Equidae; genus Equus; species Equus asinus. The sequence continues at coordinate 195,300,970 of NC_091790.1, read as the reverse complement.
CCTTGCCTTCCACATTGATAAGAGTTTCTGGAGATAAGGTCATCCCCCCTTCTTCCTGGTACAGAGAGGGAGACACCTTTACAGATGGAGATTTCTTTTACAAATGTAAATGTCTCTAAACAAAGGGTCAGTAAATTCTACTTTTCAGAGTTTCTTTCCTGTCTGCAGTTTTTTAACAATAACCATCCCCAAATAATCCTCATGCGAAAGAGACATATCTTGGGGTGGCCAATTCCACTCCCCCACAATATCCATGTGGACACCTGAAATGTACCTAAATTTCAAACTGACCCAAAGTGAATTCCTTTGTCGAATATTCTGTTTCATCTGGGACCCCTAGATTTGTTGGGCTTCTTATTATTTTTGAAATCTAAGGGTCATCTTCATCTCTTTAATCTGCCTCACCACTTAGAACAGATAAGTGTTCAAATTCTGCCCATTCTATACCTCAAGAATCCATTCGCCTTTTTTTAACAGGCCCTCTTCTTTAGCAGTCCTCAAAAGCCTAATTTTAGCAAGAATCCTGCTATCAGTTAGCCAGAATCTCCCACCCTAAATATCTGAGGACCCTTGATAGCTGATCAAATTCTTCCTCCCCCACCATCCCCCAGGTAATGTCTGACCATCCTGACCTGCCTTCAGCAAGAATCCTGCAAGGTCCCTTTAGCCAGAATTCCTCCTTACCCTTGAGGCAATGTTACCCTGATGTTTCCTCTTAGTAAATCTCTATGCACAGATGTGGTCCTGCTCTCTGCTCCTTGGCTATAAATTCCGACTTGGCCTTGTCCTATTTGGAGTTTATCCCAATCTGTCTCCTCTAACTGCAAAACCCCGTTGCACAGTTCCACTGACTAAAGTCTGCCTTATGGTTTTAACAAGTGTCTGAATAAAATTTTCTGTAACAAACTGCGCTACGACAATTTACTTCTAACAGAGACATGTGACAGTTGTGTCATGATCAACGATGGCTGTGGTAGTTTATTGACCAAACAGGGACACTTTAATTTGTGAAATAAAGTGCTGTTAATAATTATGCCCGGACGACGAGCCTGAACCAGGGCTGCCAAGGTGAACCAGATCATTTGACTGCCCTACGTGGTGGACTTTCTGCCATGCTCCTTTATTGCCATCTGGCAGCAGAAGGAGCACTGCAGGAACTATATATAATTTTCTTTGACATGACCACATTTCAAGTCAGCATCAATGTGGAGGAATACAGGAATGATCTATCCTGTCCCATCCAACCAGATGTTTGTATCGGTGTTGTCTACATGTGCAATTATGCTCAGTTATTGCCAGACAGTTGTGACATGTCTTCCACAGCAATCCCTGGTGGTTACACATGTGGGAAAAATGGAGATATTCTTAGTTGAAGAATTACAGTCACGTTGGATCTTGGAGACCAAATAGTGCAAGTCTCTAGTTTTAAAGAAAGAACAGAGTCCCAGACAGGAGAAGCCATTTGCCAATGTCTTACGGCTGGAAAAACAAACAAACAAACAAACAAACAAACAAACAAACTAAAACTAAAACTAAAACAAAAAGCAGAGTTGGAGTCATGAAGCAGATTTCCTGACTCCAATTCCAGTGTCCGTGGACCTTGGACCTGTAAGAGAGGGAAGGGAGCAGTGGAGACTTTGAAATCATAGAGTAATATTCCGTGCTCTGCTGGATTTGAGGTTTGAATTTCCTGGAATAATCCCTGAATGGGGATTACTCATCAGTGTTTCTGTGATTTCTATTCTCTCAAGAAGACTATGCTTACTATATCCTCACAGTCATCCTTAGTTAATCCTTGCCCTTTAGGGACCCTCACATTTGTGGAGGAGGCAGACCTGTGCTAAAAGGACTGTAAAAACCTGTAGTGTGTTCTGTTGTTTCACAAACAACGAAGTCATTGGCTCTGTGGGGTACAGAGTTTGCAGGGTAGTTGTTTGGCGTAAAATCAGCAGGAATTTCTTAGCATCTTGGTAAGATAATATCAACCTCAAATATCTGGTCTCTGTACTCAAAAATTTTGAGGAGGGAGCCTTTATTTCTAAACTTGGAATCCACTGACTGCCTAATCTGCACTATTTTTTAGGAATTTCAGAAGCCCATGTCCCAAAGCATGCCCATCATGATAATGTAAGAGATATTTTACGGTCTTGCTGTCTACTGGTTGCAGCTGGAGCCACAGGAATCAACCTGCTTCTTTCTTCTGAGGCAGGAAGACAGGGAAGGGGCATTTTCAAATGGCCTGGAGTTCAGGGGAGAGGAGGGAAGCCAGTGAGTTTGCACACTGTAGGGACTGACTCAGCGGCACTGTGCCAGTGCCCCTGTGGCACAGAGATACAGAGCTAAGCCCCCAGCTCTGTGGGATAGATCTTTAGGGTGGAATATGTTCCATTATGTCTTTTGGCTGATAATCATTCTTTAGACATCCCCGACTCAGCAGCAATGTTTTGATATTGGAAGGAAATCAGAAACTCCATTTCCTGCCTCAGATTCTATTGGTACCAGGAAACAAATATGTGAATAGAAATTGGATCTCATCTCAGAATCAGCCCCCTTCCCATCTCTGTGATCATAAGCCTGGGGGTCTGGCTGAGTCCAGGCTCCGTGTGTCCCGTGGGAGAAGACAGAGGCCACAGAGAGTGAAAGGAGCCCCAGGAAAAGCATCTTCTACACAAATTCTTACGTACTCCTGATCTCACCTGCTCCCAGGAGGCAGAGTCCCCCAGCAGAGGAGCCTGGTGTCCATGGCAAGATCAGTGCAGGATGAGGCTCTGCCAGCAACGGTTTCTGAGCACAGCAGCAAAGAAGAAGGAGGTTCCGGGTTCCCTTGTGGCTCACGAGGTAGGATCTGGCCATGAAGTCACAGCCCCTGGACAGACCTACAGTCTCTGGGGCACCTTATAGGAGAGGGTAAATCTTTGGTCTTATGTTTATTTTGTAAGACAGACAGTGTAAACAGGCTCTGAAACCAATGGAGGGCTCTTAGGAACGTTGAAGTCTAAGGAAAAACATATGAGAAAGGGGAAAAGGGAAAAACAGAAAGTGAGAAGAAATAGAAAATACAAGAAGAAAATGGTGGAACAATACACAAAAGTTGCTATTTATCAACTTTATAAAGATCTGTTGACAGAAATTCTCAAATATTAGCATGAACAGAAATCAGCGGGGGCTTGGCAAAATATGTATATTCCTACAACCCACCTCCAGAAATTCTGACTCTGAAATCCCGTCCTTCTCCAGGAACATACCTGTTTAACCTAATCCTCAGGTGATGCTGAGGCAAGTTGTCTCAGACCACAGTTTAAATTTATTTTTTGAGTAGAGATTTTTAATAGGCTCAACGAACAAAAAAGAAGAGCATTTCATGTGTTAAGTTAGCATGTTAAAGTTTAAATAGAACAAGAGGAATTTTCCCAAGAAAGGGAACATTTAATGGCTAGATATAGATTCTGGAAACTGCATTAAAAAAAAAAAAAGGGAATAGATAGGCAATAAGAAACCTAGTTGAAAGCAGTGTGAATGAAGCTGAGGGAAGAGAGATTTCCAGGATGTAAGGCACAGTCAGTATTGTCAAAAGCTTCAAAGAGATCAAGTAGCAAAGAAACAAAGTCAATCTTTGGTCTAGTAAGTAGATAACATTAATATTTAGGAGAATTGTTTCATAAGAATGGAAATGTTGCATGAAAAAGCTGAAGATGGCAACCAAAAGAGTGATTCCTCTGGGGCAAAAGCAAAGGTGAGGGTCACTAACAGTAGATGAGACTTGGAGAGGTCCGTCAATGGACACTAAGCAGCACTCATTTGTGAGCGCTAGAAAAGGAGCTTGAAATAAAGATCCATAACATTAGAAAGACCAGAAAAGCAAGAGCTTCTCTTTCAAGGAGAGAGAATGAAATTTTACCTGAGAAAATAAGTATATTTGGACTTCTGGGAGTAAGATATGTGGGTTTAACTTATGCTGAAATAAGAGCAGGTCTAACTAGAAAAAATATATAAACTTCCCTAAAGTTGAGTGATGGGTGGTGTAGAAATGACCAGTTTTGCAAACAGAATGGATCATTGAATTTTAGTAGAGATATTTTGAACTCTGTGTCTGCTCTATGTAGGTGCAATGGCCTCAATAGGTAGAATTAATGCCATAATGCCACCTTTCACTTCCATTGATGTTGAATATATTGACCCTTATTACAATCTGGACCACCTACCTGAGGGATTTTCAATTGTAAGCACATCAATTTTCAATTATCTGCACATTAAGTACTTTTCCTCTGAAAGTCTATTAATCCATTTCCTCTCTCAGATCCATAGAAATTAATCAGCAACTTTGTGGGGTCTGAAGTTGTCACACTTAAAACCAACATGCTTTTTGTGTTACCTGGATTTGCTCCTTTAAAAGAAACTAGCCAGAGTCTTCACTTGGTCTAACATTCTTCTAAAAACTAAGGATTTGATCCCTTCTCTAATTCTTTCTCTTTTCCTAGGTTCTCTGCGTCCAGCAGATGTTTCAATTACCCCACTCCTCACTTGTGATGGATACCTCGGGTGTCCTGGCCCCTAATTAGAGAACTCCTCTCTTTGAAATCATTGACCCATAAGGTCAAATTGACAGGCTTCAGCTGCCATGTTGTTCAAAATAAACAAACACTTTCAGCCAATGTTGAGTTTTCCAACACCCTTGACTAATGTTGAGTTTTCCAAGAATGTGTTCTCAAGTAAAACAAGATCAATTTTTCTGTTTTATGAATCTTACATGAGAGAAAGTTGAATTGGTCCTTCTCAGCATGGCCAGAGGGCTGACATCAGAATCTATGATCTTCTTACTGACTATGAGATCTAAGAAAGGGAGGAAATAATTTATAATAAGGGAAAATAATGGGGCAAACAAGGTGGAAAAAGAAATCAGTTGACAGATCAGCTGTGTCATCATTCCGTGACCTCATTCCAGTTTGTTCCTGAGAAAGTCCTGTCTTCTAGTTTTGGGGTTCTATGAGACATACATTTAGCCTCACAGTAAATTACCCTTTGGCTCAAGTTAGCTCTAGTTAGTTTCTGTCATTTCTTTTCAAGCTAGTAAACCACCGGCTTCCTGAGCTGGGCCCAGAAGGAGTTTGCGCATGAAGATGAGCTAATATTGAACACCGTGTATTCACCGCTGGCACAGAGATACACGGCTGAGTCCTGCAGCTCTGTGGGAGGGATCTCCAGGCTACAGGGTGAGTTTGGGGGACACGCAGCTGAAAATCTCTCTTTGGGCATCTGTCCTTCATCTAAGATAGTTTCATTCTGGAAGGAAATCAAGAACTTGAACTCTTTTGCCAGCTTCTGTTGATACCACAAAATAAAACGGTGTCCTTTTTTTGGGACACAATTCATTTTTACTTTCTGTTCTTTCCCTTTGACCAGGTGCCCAGGAGTCTGGGTGACTGCTGCATCAAGGGCCCCTGTAACGAAAGCAGGTGTGAGTTGGAGACTTAGCCCGTGAGGGAGTCTGATGGCATGGACGACAGGCTTAGGGCAGGGGCTGACACGTTCAGAACAGCCTTACCTGAACTCATGAGACAGAGGGCCATGAAGCAGGTGAATATCAGGCACAGGGCAGAATTAGGGAAAGAGTGGGGGCAGGGGGCTTTCTCTGAGTCTTTTTGATCTCCTGTGAGCAGCTGCTCTGTGACATGATCTCTTCACAGAATCCAAGAGTCTTTATACAAACACGCCCTTTTTTTAGTCACAGAGAGATCACTCCTTCAGATGCCATCTTCAGCTTTTACATGAATATTTCCATTCCATATATTCCTTCAAATGTATTCTCCTAAAGATTAAGATTATATACTTATTATTTTATAACTTAGTATATATAAAATATATGACTATATACATAGTAGTATATATAAAACAAAAGCTTATTTTTGTTTCTCTGCTGCTTGATCTCTTTCAAGCATTTGACAATATACTGACTATATCCTAATTCCTGGAAATTTCTCCTCTCTCAGCTTCATTCACATCATTTTCAGTTAAATTTCTTATTTCATGTCTATTCTTTTCCTAAAATACAGTTTCTGAAACCTAAATCTATCCATTCAATTTAGAATACTGCTCTATACAAGTATACAACATAAACAGAATATCTGAGACTACTGTATTCAGTTATTGGAAAACAGGCAACACAGGACTGTTATTTGTCTACAGCAAGAAAAAAATGGGGCAATGTCTACACACAGTGAGGAGGGAAAAACAGAGCATGGAAAATTTCCTGAGATGAGAAGACCAAGGTTGAAAGATAGAGGGGACAAAGGCAGCTGGAAATCGTGAGGAAGACTGCCAGAGGGGAGAAAGCTCCACCAAGAACTCCAGAAAACTTCACGGGGATCAGAATGAATTTTTGTCTCCACAGTAATCTGTGTCTGTGTAGGATGAAATTTTAAAGAATACTAGAGAGGAACCACAGAAAAGATTCACCAGTGTCCCCAGAATGGCCATGCTTCAGTAGCGGGACCAAATGAGGCTAGAGCAGGAGTTGGCAAATTACAGCCCAGGGGCTGGCCACCTGTTGATCTAAATAGTTTTATTGGGGTGAGAAGAACTTCCAGAATGGCAGCATGAAGAGCTTTGAACACCTGCTTTCCAGAGAAAGAACCTAACTGCTGAAAATTTGGAAACAACTACGCAATGCCTCTGAAAATCGTCCCAAGAGCATACAGCAAATAGAGAAACAGTTATTCAAGAAAATCTACTATCTCCCAGAAGAGCAGTGAGTCTGTGTCATTTGAGCCATGACACCCTGCCTCCTGCAACACCCCCAAGCTCAGTGTAACAGAAGCTCTGCTCCTTGTGCCTGTGGTCAAGAAACAGGGATCCTTCAGTTTCTCCCAGAAAGGGGAAGGCTATGAGCATTCCTCATTCCCTCCAGCTTCATGTTGTACAAACTGTATTGCTGGAGCTGCCCAGAGCTCTGGGCTCCCTTCCTCCACTTGCCGCCCAGGCCCACTCATAGGGTAGACCTTCTATTCCAGAAACAACAGGCCAAGAATACCAGACCCTAATCATCCTCATTCTGGCTTGCTCATAGTGTGGAGGTTCTATGTGAGAGGGGCCAGTCAAGAAGATCACAGCACACTACCCCATCCAGGGATGCACTCAGACAGAGGTGTCATTCCAAGAGAAGAGGGCCACTGCTGCTGCTCCCAGCTCTGGAGCCATGGTGCAGAGGTTCTGCCTGTGGAAGAGGCAGTCTATAAGGACAGAAGCTTCATAGCTCTGCTTTGACTTAAGGATCTGCCCCGCCTTGCTGAGATTTTCTTAGAACTGTACTGCAAGCTAAGGCCTCCCTTTCTTCCTTTCTTGCTTCCCTCCTCCTTCTCTTCCTTTCCTCCTTTCTTCCTTTCTTTTCTCCTTATAGGGGTCAGATCTGCAACACAGTATAATGGCCCAGCCCCTTCTGCTTCCTTCCGATTTTCTCTCACAGGAATTTTCTCTTCAAAATTCCTTGCATGACTAATCCAAGTTTAGAATCTACTTCCTGGAGGACCTAAACTAAATCATCTTTCTTAGGTGGGTTTGGGGCCCTCCATAAGTGTCACAATCAGTATTCAGCTGTGCAGAGGTAACCGAAAGTTCCAGAAAATAGTTCCTGTCAATACCTGTGATGGCATTGGATCATCACAGAGATCCTCCTCTTAAAAGATGTCCTTATTTGACTGTTGGGAAATGAAAGTCTTGAACAAAAATGAGAGAGATTAGAGGAGGCTGCAGCTGGATGAGACATAACCCCAGGAAGAAACCGCTCACTCCTGTAGAAGTGCGATCAGGCAGTATTGGTCCTTCCGTGACAGGCTTATGTCGCTTAGCATAACGTTTTCAGGATTCATCCATGTTGTGCATATTAAAGAATCTCCTTCTGTGTTCGGCTGAATAATATTTTATCGTGTGTGTTTACCATGTTATACTTAAAATTTTAAGGGGGCAGATCTCTTTGTAAGTGTTCTTACCACAATAAAAAAGAAAAAGACACCACTCACTCTTGCTCCCTTACTCTTCCTAAATTCCCGGGGCATCCAACACCATGACTTCATGTTTGTTTTCCAGTTTTTTCTATCAGATTCTCCTAAGATTTAATTTCCTCCTTCCTTGAATGTGTCCCCACAGTTTTAGTGAACTTCGCACCCCTAGAGAACACGGGAATTCTCTGCTGCTCTGCTTTGTAATGTCAAACCACGTGCCTTTCCACCTCCTTTTCCCTCATCATGCTTTCCAAAGCCATCCAGGTATAAGGATCAGACAGGGCACCAGAGAAGCAGAAGCATCTGCATCTTTAGTCCTGGGTCTCACATTTTATCGGGGCCTGGAATGAGATGTCACTATGCTCTTCATTTCTCTCTTCCCCTTATTCAGGAGGATGTGGAGTGTTTATGTAACAAAGAAGCTCTACTCTGTCCCCTGGTTGAATTCTTTGGCCATTTCACTCAAGATGCATCAATTTTCTAGACGGTATCACGGAGTCATAAAATGCAGGAAGAGGCCCCGGAGACATCTATCCACAACATCTCATTTTTTGGAAGAAAAAAATTGAAATCCAGGCAGGTGAATAAAAAGACACAAGCTTTAGTAATTTGTGAGAAAAGGGGTATATACCCATGGTGAGTAAAAGAGAGAGGAAAGCAGAACACTGCACTTAGATCATAGGTGGCTCAGATGACAGCTCTTGGTTTCTCTGATTTTTTACTTAAAATTACCAGAATCAAATCTTGGATAATCCTTCGTTGCCTCTTGAATAAAAAGTTTGAAGCATGTGATGCTGTTGACTATATGTGGTGATGTAATAAACTATTGCTGAGTAGGAATGTGTGACTATATGTCCTTTAAAATTAAAATGAGGACACATTCTCATCCTCTGAGTCAGAAGTCTTACAGCTGGAAGATGCCAATCCCTTCTTGCACTGATGAACTTCATTCAATCCTGCCTCCAATTATTCAATCAGTCATCATAAATATTTCAATCTAGTAAAGAATATAGATACCTACTGGCTTTTAGAAACCTTTTTTTACCAGATTCTAGAAATCCCTTTTGTTTCAAAGAGGATGCAGTAATTATATTTTTTATTAATATTAAAAATGTAGGGTAAATTCAAGCAATTTTAATATAGCTTCCAAAGCACAGTATCTAGCTTTTGATATGAGTTCTATTTATGCTCCATGTAAATGGTTCATAGAGAGATTTATATCAGGCAAAATAGTTAAGTACATTGTAAATAATGTATGTCCCAGGCAATTCATTTGTCTTCTAATTTTGCTACTTAGCAAGAAAACTGAGACAGCATCAACTTGCCTATGAGGGCAATTTCTTCTACTCACGGCAAGGATTTATGAGAGTGGGGTTCCATGTTGCCTGGGCCTATCCTTTAATATATTTCTAAGTCTCAAACTTAGATTAAAAAAAAAAACTGAACAAAAAAGTTCCCGTCTATCAACTGAAGAGAACAGAATGAGTGATTAACGTTATTCTGGGAAAATACCACAAACTGAATGTCAGCATAACCACTTGTCTACTCTTGGCATAACTGTCATGGTTTTTGCAGTATTATACCCAACTTCTATCTACAACAGATATAATAACAGCCATAAACCCACTTCCTATTGTTGTTGAAGGAGGGGTGGGAGGTCTAAGAAGGTCCTTGGATCTGGGAAACAGAGAGGTTTATGAACACTGGGGAGCAGTGCTTTGGCTCTGTGTCTCTGCTGGCACAGAGATACACTGCTGAGTCCCCCACGCCTGGGGAGCAGATGCTAAGAGAACAGAAGGAAGTGTTAGGCTGGCTGGGTAGGAAGTTGTCGGAGGTGTCTGTTTCATTGTTAAATTCTTTATCATAGTAGGAGAACAGCAGCTTTGGGGCTTGGCTCGGCTTTTGCTGGTACCAGTACATGAGCTCATGGTTCAAATTCTGAAAACAACTCAGTGTCACTAGTTTTCCCTTCCTGGTAATCTGGTATTTCAGGTTCTGGGTGACCATGGCACACATGTGACCTGGAGAGAGAGAAGGAAAATTTAGAGACAGAGTCAAGAAGGACACAGACGTTCCTGGCATAAAAGGAAGAAATGTAACTTAGGACACAATAGCTTTAGTCAAAGCTGTCCTCCTGATCAGGACTCACCTACTCCAAGGAGACAAAGGGCCACACAGTGGAGAAGCCTGAGAGCCACGGCAGGGCCAGAATGGGAACGAGGCACCTGTCTGTTCCAGACTCTGATCTCTGCGTTGAGAAGTGGGAGTTCAGAGAGTCCCTGGTCCCTGATAGGTAGATCTGCCTGTGATGACAGTGCTGCTGTTGACCTCATCAGGGTCACTCCTGTGTGACATTAGACATAGCTTCCTACGTGGCAGGGGAGTCTGGGCTTGCCTGGATCAGGTATGAAGCAGATGCGGTGTTCCCTTATCTGTCCTTCTTCCTCCATCTGCCTCGTGTTCATCCAAGTCTCCCCATCTCACACTTCATTTCTTACATCCTATAAGGTAGCTCAGAGGTCCTTTAACACATTAATGGTTTTGGCTAAAGTCTGATTTATACACTTGATGACATAACGTATTTGAGTTCTGTTATCCACATCACAGATGGATGCAAACGATCCCCACCTTGATATAGAAATCAAGCCCAGGATTTCCTCTATCTAGATACAGTTTTCAGAGTATCAAAGAAATTCTCTACAACTTTTGGCTATCAGTGACACCATAAAGCGTCCTTGTGGCCAGTAGAAAAGTGTCTAGAACTACCTTTCTACACTGGCCTGAGGAAATCTGTGTAACAGGATGAGATACAATAGGGCTTAGAACTGTATCTAGTTCCTCCTTCTCCTCCTACTGGATCCATAACCCTCAGACCATCACATCCCCAGTGTCCTGGCTCACTAAGAATAACACAGCCCTACTGCAGTATCTGGAAGTGACTTCAGAATGTTCAGGATTGGCTGACATATGTCTATATACAGTGCTAACTCCTGTTCAATACATTTCAAAATCAGACTCTATCGATAAAGGGAGATTAACTTTAATTTGTAATAATTGACCTGGTTATTCTACTCAAAAAAAAGATTTTTAAAAGTATTTGGAAATGGACTTTTGCTCAACAAATGTAACTTAAGCTTACCACCCCTATTACCACCATTATCAATGAGCATCCCACAAACAGCAATAAATGCATTTTTATTCACTATTTTAATTTCCTTCAGGGAGACTTATTTATCTTATGACAAGAAAGGCTATGAAGATGTGGCCACAATCAGAGTCACAATTCCTTTCAGATGAGACCAGTGAGGTAGGCAAGAAACTGTTGTACTTTACACCAGGATAACACACGCACACACACACTTCAAAATCACTAATGCACAGACTGTTCTTATTAAGGAACCTCAGAAATCCCTCAAATCACAAATATCCCCAACCCAATTTTCTTGAAATCCTCTTGTATTTCAAGGGGTAATTCTGGTTCTCCCTCTCTTCTTTACCTTGTCAGATGAGGCACAAAGAAAGACTTCTGGTTATAGCTGCCATGAGTTGAGACGAGAGGAGAGAAGGGTGTGGTTTTACACAGGAAGGGAATGACTCTGAAGCACTGTGTCTTGGCTGCTGGCACAGAAATAAACTCCAGAGTCCTCCAGCTCTGCAGGCTGGACCTTCAGAGTGGAAAATGTCCCTTCAGTCCTTTCAGCTGAGAATCGCTCATTGGGCATCCCTGAGTCATCCTGTTTATCCTTTCTTAGGAAGTATACCAGAAATTTTATTTCTTTCCCCACAGCACGTCGGTACCAATAAAGAGATGCATGTCCAGAAATTGGGTCACATCTCAGAGTCACAGCTTGTTTCTTCTCTATGACTCTGTGGTTGGGGGATTGAGTGACTCCAGCTGACTCTACAGTGTGTCCTGTGGGAAAAGACAAGAACATGGAATACATGACAAGAATGGACAGGGAAAGGGCAAACTGAAGATATTCAAATTTCTAAGGACTTACTTGCTCCCAGGAGACAAAGACACACTAAGCTGAGAAGCATGAAAACCATCACAGGATCCAGATAAAACACAACTTTTCCAGATGAGGGAACTTGTAAGTATGAGTAGAAATGGAAGCAAATTATTGTCTCCTTGGCCCTAGAAGGTGTGGCCTGGCAGTGACATCACCCTGTCGGCCAATGTCCACAGTCTCAGGAGCTCCCTCTAGGGAGGTAGGAGCATAGAAGGAAGAGCACGTTTTCTGTGAAGAAGATTGTCCCTTGAGGGTGATGGAGAAGAACCGATGCCAATAAAAACAGACCTGTTTATGCATTTAACTCGGTATTAGCCTCATATATGTCCATGAAGAAATCACTGTCATAGCTCCTGAGTCCAATGTCTAGACTCTACTGCATCCTACTGAGCCCTATCTTCTCTCATGTATCACATCCCTAAAGACTTGGGGCATTTCAACTTAAAGTGCCTATTGTTGCTATTCTTGCTATTTCTAATTATCAGTACTTGTTATCTTCAAGTTCTCTTTTCCCATTCTCTCTTCAGTGAGTCCCAATCCAATTTGCTTCCACCAGTCTCAAAATGAGCATGCTCATAAAGTGAAAAATTGTCTTCAACTCTGCTCCACCAGTAACCTTCAGGTCGATCCAGCTGAAAACCTTATCGTTTACTTGACGCCTCTGTTGTTGTGGGCTTGAGTTGTCCTTGGCTCTTCTTTCTCTATTGCACCCTATAGCCAATCCACGGTGAAATTCAACTGATTCTGTCAACAAAATACACATAGAATCTGTCTATTTTTCATCACCTTCACTGTTAACACTGTACCAAACTCCCATCATCTTTGCCTGGGATACTGCAATAGATTCCCAACTGGTCTCCCTGCTTCCACCTTACTTCCTAACTAGCTGTCAAACTAAGCTTTCTAGGACATGTTGTATCATATCACTCATCTGTTCCAAATCATCTACTAACTGTCAATTTAATTCAGAATAAGAAGTTAAAGCTCCTAGGACTTCAAGGTCTTGTAGCATTCACCCACCCCATTACCTCTCTGACATAACCTCTTAACTCTCTCCCTTCATTTTCTAGTCATGCTGGCCTCCTTGTTGCTCCTTGAGTATCTCTTAGGGCCTTTATACCAGCTTTTCCCTCTGCCTGGAATGCTCTTCCCCCAGATATCTGCATCTCTCTCTACTTCGTCTCCTTGATATCTCTGCTCAAAGGTCACTTTCTCATTGGGCCCTACCCTAAAAAACATATGGACGGTTTTGACCCTCCTTACTCAGGAAGCCCTGGTCCTCCTACCTTACTCTGCCTTTTCTTTTCTCCATAGCAGGCATCACCTTCTAACATAATATATATTTTACTGACTTATTATGATTATTGCTTATTTTCTGTCTCTCTTCCTCCCAATAATATGTAAACTTCATGAAGATATGAAGATTTTTAAATGATGTATGCCCAGACCTTGAAACAAAGCCTGAAACTCCTCTGAAAGGAGGAAATGATGGAATTGAATCTTGAAAGAAAATCAGAGCTTCTCAGCTCTTTAAATGTCTGCTGGGATTTTGATAGGGATTGTGTTGAATCCATAGATCAATTTAGAGAGAATTATCACTTTAATAACACTGACTCTTCCAATCCATGAACAGAGACTATCTCTTCAGTTATTTAGACTTTTCTTTCAGCAATGTTTTATAGTTTTTCTCTGTTCACATCTTGCATTCCTTTTGTTAATTTTACATCCACGTGGTTTTATTCCTTTTGCCATTTTTGTGAATTAGATTGTTTTCTTAATTACATTTTCAGTTTGGTGCTAGTGTATAGAAATACAATTGATATTTGTATATTTTTGTATATTTATCCTGAGATCTTATTAGGTATATTTCTCTGTTAAAAAACAGAACAAAACATGAGAGCCTGGAGCATAGAGCTGCTGAGCAAGCATTTATTTTATAAAAACTGTACCAACAACACTTCAATATTAAGATATCACAAGATTATCTCAACATATAAGCTTCAAGTCAGCTCCCTGGACTTTCCTTTCTATTAACCATACAGGCTCAAAACCATCCAATTATGCAGTGTCTCAGATTTGTTCTGAGAGTCTCAGATTGGTTCTGGAAGCACTTGGAATTCTCTAACATGGTTGGAGTTACAGGTGCTGAACTGATGTCTTGTTCCCTGAGCTGATTGAGGAGCTTGGGTTTCCTCCACAGGTCTTGATGCCATGATATGTTCCTTGTCTCCAGCACAGTGACTCATATCATAGCAAGTATCTAATAACAATAGTTTTCAGTGCCATATTTATGGAAGGAATTTGACATTTACTGACATCTTAAACTGTGGCATTAATTGTAAAACGAAAAATATGTTTCTTTTTCTCCCAAGGAAAGAAAATCTCAGTTTCTTAGGGAAGTTTGACCTACGTTGTTGGCAATTATAACTTGACTTTCATTCTTTAACATAGCTGTCAATAGTTCTTCCATAGTTTATATAGGACTTTCTTTCATTGATAGAGTAATGGTAGCCTCAAACTCATTTTCTCTCATTACTGTTTGGAGATGGGAGTTAGGTAAAAACATGAGAGTAAGATTTTCAAACAATAATATGAGAGCATGAGTTTCTTGACCTAGTCTCAGATTCACTGGACATGTTGGAGTGTATTAATTTCCTGTGGCTGCTATGCCACATTACCACAAACTGGATTGCTTAAAACAGCAGAGTATTCTCTCACAGTCTGAAGAAGAGAAATCCAAAATCTATATCACTGGGCTGAAACCAAGGTGTCGTCAAAACCTTGTTCCCTCTAGAGGCTCCAGGAGAGAATCTGTTTCTTGCCTCTTCCTGCCTCTGGTAGCTGCCAGGACTCCTTGGCTTATGGCTGAAACACTTCAACCTCTACCTCCGTGGTCACATTGCTTTTTCCTCTTCCGTCTGTGTCAAATGTCCCTCTGCCACCCTTTTACACGGATACATGTGATTTCATTAGGGTCCACCCGGATAATCCAGAATAATTTTCCCATCTCAAGGTCCTTAATTTAACAGCACCTGCAAAGCGCGTTTTCGCTGTATAATACAACATTCGCAGGTTCCAGGGATGAGGACGTGGATACCTTTGGGTGGGATGATGGGGTCATTATTCAGCCTAGCGAAAAATACAAAATGTTCTGCTGATCAGTTTGGAGATTTTCATAGGTTAGATGTCATTCTCCTTTAACACTAATGAATCACCTTTAGCCCTTTGTACACAAATCTGTAACTGGCATTCTTTTCACTGTTGGGCTCCAATGTTTGTCAGCCCACAGAAACTAGCTGTGGTGGAGTCTGTGTGACCCCAGCATGCTTGGGGGCTGTGTGCAGAGGAGACTGAAGGGGCAGTGCATACATTTGGAACTGGTAGAACTAAACACCTTGGGAGGCATCATTGTGGACTCTGTTTATGTATCAGGAAGCTGACAGTGGACCCACAGCTTTCTAGGACGGCTGACACAAGCAAGCAGACAGCAAAAGCCAGTGAGGGCTACACTGAAGAGGCAGACCCCCTGTTAGAAAGGGGATAGAGAGAATTCAAATATTTCTTAAGACAAGAGTTCAAAAACATCCAGAGAAAAATGTCTCTGGTTCTACCATGTTTCTATTCTTCTAGTTATTCACATGTGTTGTGGAAATGATCAAGTGGAATGTTACAGGCAAGTTGAAATTACTAGTATTAAAAATGAATCTCTGGGAATGTAAAATGGTACAGCAATTTTACACATAACAATAATTTTCTAATGTCCATAAAAAAATAAGGATATGCTCATGATATAACCCAGCAATCTCACTCCTGGCATAAATTTATCACGGAGAAATGAGAACTTATGCCCGCATAGAATTCTGTACATAAGTGTTTATGTATAGCTGCTTTACTTGCACTAGTCAAAAAATAGAAACAACTGAAATCCCCTACAATAGGTAAATGGCTAAACAAACTCTGGTACATCCATGCCATGGACTGCTACTCAGCAATAAAATGACAAAAATGAGCTATCGATAAATGTAATGACTCGGACGCATCTCAAGGGCAATATGCTGAGCAAAAGAGCCAGTCTCCAAAAGTCCTTGACTGTATGATTCCATTCATTAAACCTCAAAATGACAACACTATAGATCTGGACAGTAAATTAGTTGTTCCCAGGGGTTAGGGACGGTGTGTGTGTGTGTGTGTGTTTGTGAGAGAGTGATTACAAAGTGAGGGAGACTTTGAGGTGTTGCAATAGTTCTGTATCCTGACTGTGGTGGCAGTCATATGAACTTTTGCATGTGTGATAAAAATGATTTAGAACTGCTTGCACACCTGGTGCCCATGTCAATTTCCTGGTCTTGCTATTTTGGTATAACTATGTAAGATGTAAACATTGGTGGAAACTGGATGAAGGGTACACTGGTCCCCTTTGATCTATTTTGTAACTTCCTTTGAATCTACAACTATTTTTTATTTTATTTATTTTTTTGAGGAAGATTAGCCCTGAGCTAACATCTGCTTCCAATCTTCCCCTTTTTTGCTGAGGAAGACTGGCCTTGAGCTAACATCCATGTCCACATTCCTCTACTTTATATGTGGGATGCCCACCACAACATGGTTTGGCAAGCAGTGTGTAGGTCAGCACCTGGGATCCGAACTGGCAAACCCTGTGCGGCCAAAGTGGAACGTGAAAACTTTACCACTGCGGCACCGGGCCGGCCCTATACCTATTTTTAAATGAAAAAATTTTAACAAAATGAACCTTTGAAAATGAGAAAAAAAAGGTTTGTTAAATTAGGAAGACAATTATGGGAAATTTATAATGAAAATGATTAGGATAAATTGGAAAGGGCTGGGTGGTTCTGAGGCTTTAATCATGGCCTGTTTAGCCATTCTTATCATCCTGATGGTGAAGGGGGGATGTCTAATCATAACTAAAGATACCCCAAGCTAGACAACTATCACTGTGCAATGCTGCACAGTTTTAAGCTTACATCATCACTCGAAAGCTCAGTGGGTGACATTCATCCTCAATCTTGGACTCAGTCAGCCTCTGTGACAATTTGTGAGGAATGCCAAAAACCAGCCCCTGATTGCCTTCCTACAGACAGTTTCCTAATGTTATTCTTCGTTACAGTTTGTTCTCACCTTCCCTGGGGACAGTAAAACACCAAGCTCAGGTCCTTGTGCTGATAGGGGAGAAGCCTGGACAGACTGCTACAAGGGCTGGTGGCTGGAGCCAGAAGGGGAAGCCAGGATTTCTGCATGGAGAGGGGGTGACTCTTCAGCGCTGTGGATAAGCTGCTGGCACAGAGATTCATGGCTGAGTCCTTGGGCTCTGTGCACTGGATCTTCAGAGTTGAGAACGATCTGTCAGGCATCTCAGCTGAGAACCAGTCCTTGGGCATCCCTGTCTCATCCATAGGAGATTGATTGCCAAAGGAAATCAGAACCTCCAGTCCCTGTAATAAGGTCTGTCTGTACCAGAAAAGGGCAGTGTGGCTTGAAATTGGCTCACATCTCAGAGTTACTGTTTGCCCTACTTTTGTCACCTGGTGCCTGGGTTCCTGGGTGACTCCAGCATCTGTGGGCTCTGTGGAAGGGGAAAGAATAAGAAAAATAATGGAGTCACATTAGGGAAAATTAGCATGAGGATGTCAAATATTCTGAGGACTCACCTACCCCCAGGAGACAAAGGACCACACAGCAGAGGGTCCCGGTACCCATGGCCAGGTGGCCAGATGTGGAACAGCCCAGATCAGGGCCCTTGAGAACATGAGCAGAGAAGTGAGTTTTGGGACACTTTAACCCCATGAGATGTGTCTGTCAGTGACATCACTGAATGAGCCGCCACATTCAACTCATGGGCTCAATTCAGAGAACGAGGCTGCATCTCTGTGAGGTGAATCAGACAGGACTGAAATCAATTGAAATTGATCAGAGACACAAATTCACACATCCAGAGGCTCCCTGAAGATTTTTTTTGGTCTCATCAATTCCAAAATCAAATATGTTTAGAATTAATTTTAGAATTAATTATTCTAGCCCATTGTACCCAAATTGAATAATTTTAGTATATCGGTTCCAAAACAGAGACTAATACCTTCTCTATACTAACTCTCCTCTAGAGCCTGTCACCTTTTTTCATTTGAACTTCAAATTCCAAGTATTTAAAGAGGAATTCATTGTACCGTTGCAAGTCAGCCTCTCTGAGAGCTCTCATATTCTTCCACTGGCAGCCCGATGCTCCTGGTCATATACACACACTCAGAATCATCCATCAGTTGGTTAGGAGTTGGGCTCTGAGTTCTCCTGGAAGAAAAAGAATACCAACTGCATTGTCAGGACATCAGGGGCTGAGCTGATGCTTTTGAGAACTGATTACATCTGAAAGCTCTTATTTGCGGTGAAAGACCTTCCTGAATTTATTTATCCTTGAGCTCCATTCAATTCCCAAAGCCTATATTAATCACCCACATTTCTCTATCCCCACCATGCAATGAGCAGTGTAGTTTCTTATTCTTGAAAATTTGCAAATAAAATGCTTTAGAGTTGATTTAAATCTCATTCTTCCTCTTAGAAAAGCTCAAAGCTTTTAGTCATTCATACCTGGCCTTTTCCCTAGAAAAGAGTCCTGATGCCACAAGCCCACTCCCTCTCGTGGAGGAGATTACCAATTGCTGAGAGAAGCCTCTGCTTCTTGGGTTGGTCAATTAAGTTATTTGTTAACCAAGAAGAAGGATCAGTTCAAGCCCATAGTTTGTGGTCACAGAGAGATGTACTGCTGAGTCCCCTGGACCCGAGGAGCACGTGCCAATTTTAAACAGCAGAGAGTTTGTAGGCTGGATTGTGTGGACTGAGGCACCTGTTTCTCTATGGGGTCTGTCCTCTTGGTTTTTGTTGGACCCAGAAAGTAAAACTGTGGCCATTATTCTGCTTTCAAAAAGATCGTTGTTTGTTCCTTCCCTGTTACCTGGTACCTAGGTGTGGTGGGCAGAATGATGTCTTCCCAAAGATGTCCACGTCTAATCCCTGGAATCGTGAACGTGTTTGTTGTCTTATGTAACAAAGGGGAATTAAGGTTCTAAATGGATTAAGGTTGCTAGTCAGCTGACCTTAATATAAGGAGAGTAGCCTGGATTTTCCATGTGGGCCCAGTGTAATCACAAGTCCTAAAATGAGGAAGGAGGAGGAAATGGAGGCAGAGTCAGAGGATGCAGCATGGAAAAGACTCGACTGGTCACTCTGGGCTTTGGAGATGGGAGAGGGCCATGAGCCAAGGAATGCTGGTGGCTTCTAGAATCTGAAAAATGCAAGAAAACACATTATCCCCTAGAGCCTCCAGAAGGAATGCGACCCTGCTGACGTCTTCAGTTTAACGCAGTTTGATCCATTTTGGACTTCTGACCTTCAAAACTGTAAGATAATAAATCTGTATTGTTTTAAGCCAGAGAATGTGTGGTAATTTGTTAGCACAGCAATAGGGATCTAATAAATCATGGTATCCATGGGACCGTGGGTAAGAGAGGCAGTAGCTAGATACAAGGTCCGTGGGCAGACTGATGCATAATCTGTAGGAAGAACTTGAATCAGGCCAAGGGAAGCACAGGCAGGAAACTTCTTATCTCTGCTCAGACTTCATCTGCTTCCAAGGGACACAGGGGAGTCTGGAATGAATGACAAAGTCAGAACTACCCTGTGGCATCTTCCTGTTGGAGAAAAAGTTCCTGGGGAGAAATTCTATGCTGGCCCACCCCAGTCCCTGCCTGGTGAGTGGATGTGCGGTGCTGTCCCTGTGACTGTCAGCTCCCCGGGGCCAGCCTCCCTCTGATGTGGTCCAGGGAAGCACCAGCACTTCTGCTCTACACTCCACAGCACAACACAGCAGGGGGGCTGGCCTGGGCCTGTCTGCTTTTCCCAGCCCAGAACATGCAAGCTTCACCAGCCCAACTGCTTGTATCCCCCCATCTGAAGCAAAGTGGGAAGAATGCCCACTGCTAGCACACCTGCCATTCAGAGCCCAGTTCAGAGCTCCATTCAGAGAAAAACCAACTATAGAATAAAGGGAGAAGAGCTGGTCTCGAACTCCTTTTCAGCCATGGTTCAAGACACCTGCGACCCCTTAAATCTAATCCCAACCCCATGGTTTTCCCTAATCCTCTCCTTCCAGGGAACGCTCTCAGCCTCTCCACATTGACTCTAGATGATAACGCAGCCACAGTGCCTCCTAGTGGCCAGGGGGCAGAAACAGCACAGATGTGCTCTCCTGCCACAGAACCTAAGGGTGTTGTGCTTTGTTTCATTGAGTACAGGAGATATGGGTATTATGATTTGTTTGATATTAGAGGGTCAATAAATAGTATTATCTTATTATAGCTTACAACGGAACCACCTGAGAGTTAGACGTTGGAGTCAGAGAGAGATGACAATGTCAGTTTTAATATTGGTAAATAGCAGGGCACAGATATGAAACCAAATGGGCTGGCTAGCGCTATGCTGAGTCAGAATTTAACTTATTTTCTGTCCCCTCCAAATTATGGGCTGACCCAGTATAGAAAAGAAAGTTCTCCACTAATCTTAGTGCATGTTGAGAAAACACAGAAGAATTTCTCTCTTCTCTAGGTAGTGAGAAAGAAAGCAAGTAAAGGAAGAGAGACCAAAGTAAGATGAAGAGATAATAAGATAATTTATTTCCCTTCTCATAGAGAAGATTCAGCAAGGAATAGAAAGATTAGAACAGGAGGATTACGTTAGGGAAATCCCCAAAATGAGGACTGTGGTATAACCTACTGTCCCAAGAGAATGCCTTTAAGTGGGAAAGGTGAATGGTTTCATGTCAATTATTCTCCTCAATTCCAACCACTTCTCCTTGGACAGACTCATAAAAAATAGCACAAATGTGTCACAGCAGAGCTGCAATTAAATGAATTGCAAGTCATTCTGTACTCTCTGACCAATTCTCAATATTCACTCCTTGTTTATTTTCCATCTTGTCAATTGGTCCAAGGGAACCATAAGCAGTGGTTATGCGATAAAAGGAAAAAAGGAAAAAAGTGACATAAACAAATAGATTTCTTTTGATTTTCCACAATTTGATTATAAATATCCTTTAGGTTTTTAAAAATACTGTGGTTGAAATTAAAGTTTAAGTGTAGCATCTCTATGCCATTTAAGTTATATATCAAAGACATCATAGACTAAGAATCTAACATTAGTTTATTTTTCTTTAAAATTTAAAATAAAATTATTTTGACCTTAATCCCAGTAATTGCAAATAACAGCACCCAAATCAACCCTTCTGTTGTCATCTAACTAGTTGGGTAAAATAAAAACATCAGAAAGTTCAAGTAATTAATGTTCTAAGATGTAGTGAGGGATGCTAGGCTGGGATCCTGGGGAGGGGGAGCCCCAGGGAGGGGGAGTCCCCAGGGAGCGTGGCTCAGCAGTCCCTTTGCCCTTGGGGGCATCTGCCTGCCCTGACTCAGCCTCCAAGAGATAACTCGGAGGTCAGGGGGACAAAATTCAGAGCAAATGTGAAACATTGATGAACTCAGTGTACAGAGGAGCTGGAGGGAGAGCTGTTCTCTAGGGGATCCAGGACATCTCACGCCTGGAATTCTTATTCAGGTGGCCCCAGACTGTTGATACCCTCATGCACTTGGCCGAAGCAAAATAAAATTCTCTCTGGAGGAAGGTCCGTGTCCATCCTAGACAAAAATTATTTCTACAAATTTAGTGTCAGAAACAAAGTCAATAATCAGATTCATAAGGAAATATACAAGCACCGTGAAAATACAAACATCATGACTGAAAAGCAGCAGAGAAAGTAAATCAACAAAAATCGCCGCACAGAGATTTCAGATGTGAAAATGATCAGACAGACTCTGAAACAACTATGTTTCCTATGTTTAAAGAGAAAAAGGATAATCTTGGAAAATGTTATTAGAGAATTAATAACAATAAAATGTGGCATAGCAGATTGGAAAATGAGCCAAATGAAAATTCTGACAAGTAGATGGTGGGCAGCTGTGTTCATCACTGACTGAGGTTTTGTCAGATAACTTTATTGGGTGGAGGTGTGGGCGGAGGAGTTGAGGAGACAGACAATGAGTGAGTGGGCATATGTTAGGATCTGCAGTCTCAGTTGGATCAGGAGAGCAGTGAAGCAGGCAGGGCTGGGGGTGGACAGTGACAGAACCTTCAGGGGAATCTCAGTGAGCTGCTTTCCAATTAGTTCCCACCAATACTTCAGAATGGTTTCTAGTGTTATCTCAGAGAATCCAGGCACAAATTAGAGTAGAGGATACGGCCCCCCTCCCAAAGGGTGAGTTATCAGAAGGGGTGATTGTGTAAGGGGCAATTGGTTGTTTTAGAAGTTCTTACTAACAACTATTTTAATGCACTAAGGAACTATTTTAAGGCACTAAAGCAGACAGCTGGAAATCTCCTCAACAGCCTATGCACTGGCTGGCTCAGCCTAGAGATGGTATTGAGCTATGTTGGTTACAGTGAAGAGTTAGACTTCTCTGGTGAAAGGAGAATTATTTTGAGCTAAGATTTATGACTGGTTTCCAGGATGTCTATCTGTGTGTGTTCCACTGAAGTTGGAAAAGAGTTGACTAAAATAGCTGAAATTATTATCATTATCATTAACAATACCATTATCAACACACTCCTACAAAAACAGGAAAAAATATTTTCCAAACACATGCTATGTGTTGAGACTGATGCAGAAACCTTCCTGAGTGAGAGCAGAGAAGCTTGAGAGTGAAGGATATTGGTTCAAATCATTTAGATGGTGATACAACCACAGAGGGAGAGCCCACTGTTCGCTACTCTCATATCATTACCATGTGTATTATTAATGTTCATTGAACACGTATCATGATTGTGTATTTTTATGGGAGAACAACCATCACTAGCTCCTGAGGTCTGAGTCTGTGCTAAGTCACTTTCAGTTTTGCATCTTGAGTTGTCACCAAGAAGTGCTTTAGGTGGGGGAGGAAAGGCCTCCCCCACTTTGTCTAGCCACCTATTGAGCAGGGGGAGCAGGCTGTGCTGAGCTAGCCTGGCAGGGTCCATCCCCCCGCAGCTTCTCTAGTGTCCTCTGAGCAGGTGCTCCTTTCTGTACCCCTGCCTTGGATTATGCAGGCAGCCCCACCAAAGCCCCATCACACTCTCCACCAAGCATAGGCTCCTTTATTTCAGGCAAGGTCAAGTTCCTGGCTCCCTGCTGTGGCAAACACACCTGTGTACCAGTTCATGTGAGAAGACTATGATGAACCCTTCCTATGACAACAGTAACTCTGATTCACCAAATAATTTCCCTGATGCACGGACCAAAAAAAGACTGTCACTCCCTTAACCCTCTCTTTCCCGGAGGATATCAGGGGCTCACTCAGTGGATCCACAGTGCCCTCTCATGACCATTTGGGAAGGAGCTCTAGTGACACTTCCCAAGCAGGTGGGTACCATCTACATTAGGCATCAGGATGACCCAGGACACAGCACAACTCTTGCTGATTTGATGCTCACCTCTCTCAAGCTCACCCTTTGCATGTGGTTGTGACGGAGGCATGAAGCCAACATTTTTCCAAAAAATAATAAAAATTCTAAGTCTCATCAATTAGTGTTCTAGGAAAGGGTATACTTGACAGTCGTTAGATGCCAGCTGCCCTGGGAAGGGGTTGGGACCTTGGGCAAAGGACTTTCTTTGACCCAAGGTAATTTCTGGAGAGGGCTGAGGGTGGAGTCCATCAGCCAAAAAGTCTTCTAATCAGCTGGGGAAATAAATCCATCTTTTCCATGGAGAGGGAACTGCCTACTCATATATCTTCCTTATTTGAACACCTTGTTCAAATCTTTTGCTGTTTTTTTTTAAATTGAATTACTTATCTTTTTTATTATTGATGTATAGGAATTCTTCATATTTTAAATACATATCCTTTCTCAGATATCTATGTATCTCTCTCTATTTTTTCTTAATATCTTTTGATCAACAGCATTTTTAGAATTTTGATAAAGAAAACTTTACATTTTAAAGATGAGAATATCTTTGTCCTCTTTAAGAAATCTTTGCCTACTCCAAGGTCATAAAGAGGATTTGCTATGTTTTCTTTCAGAAGTTTTAGACGTCAGAAGATTTATGCAGATCATTGAAGATGCTGATCCATCTCATATGAATTTTTGTTTATGGAAAGGGTCAAGAAACATTTTCTGTAAATGGTCTGATTGTAAATATTTTTGGTTTTGTGCACCATGCAGTCTCTGTCCCCCCTACTCAACTCTACCATCAGAGGGCACAAGCAGCCAGAGGCAATATGTAAATGAATGTGCATGGCCATGTTCCAATAAAACTTTATTCATGGAAATGGAAATCTGAATTTCATATAAATTTCATATGCCACGAAATATTATTCTTTTTATTTATTCAACCATTTAACAGTGTGCAAACCACTGTTGGCTTCTGGGCCGCATGTGAACAGGCAGGGGTCGGATTGGGCCTGTGGGTCTTAGTTTGCCCTCTCCTGGGTTGTGGGGTGAGACAAAGACTGAGATCCATTCTTTCTCCATGTGATACACAGTTTCTCCAGCACCATTTGTTGAAAATTTTTCCCTCTTTGTGCTACTTTTAGTGTTTGATCTAGGGATTACAAAATGCAGTTTTAACTTACTATAGTCTACCTTTAAAAACATTCTCTTAACTGTAGGTTTTTCATAAACGCCGTTTATTAGGGAACAAGGTTATCAATTACGCCTAATTTGCAAATAGTCTTTATTGGGAGTGGATGTTAGATTTCATCAAATGTTTTTTGAGCACCTATAGAGAGGACCCTATGATTTTCATTTTTTTAGCATTTGATGTGGTGAATCACACTGACAGTTTTCTGAGTGTTAAGCCGACTGCACGTTACTGAGATAAACTCCACTCGATAATGCCATCTTATCCTTTTAGATGTTGTTGGATTCGACATACTAGATTTTAAAAGGATTATTAATCAGTATCACAAGGGATATTGGTCTGCGGTTTTCTTTTCTTGTAATGCCTTTGTCTGGTTTGGTCCATAGCAGTGCCGGCCTCAGGATGCACAGGGGATCATTCCTATTCTTCAGTTTTCCCCAAGTACGGCTTTGGTGGCATCCTACCAATTGTGATATGTTATACTTTCACTTTTATTCAGTTAAAAGCACCTTAAATTTCTCTTTTGATTTGTTCTTTGCCCCCTGGGCTATTTACAATATTGTTATTTAATCCAAATATTTTGGATTTTTCCAGAGTTCTTTCTATTGATCTATATTTTGGTGCCTCTGTTGTCAGAGAACACACTTTGTATGACTTGAGTTCTTTTAAATGTATTGATACTTATTTTATGCGTGGAGTCTATAGTCCATCCTGGTACATGGTCAGCGTGTCCTGGAAAAAGACGTGCATTCTGCTGCTGTTGGGTGAAGTATTCTGTAAATGTCAATGAGGTCAAGTTGGTTGATAATGTTGTTCACGTCTTCTACATCCTTACTGATTTCTTTTTCTCAACTTGTTCAATCAGTTACTGAGAGGTGTTGAAATGCCTGACTGTAATTGTGGGTTTGACTGTTTCTCCTTGCACTTCTCCCCGTTCTGCTTCAGTATTTGAAGCTCTGTTTTTAGATGCATAAATCTTTATGATTGCTGTGTCCTCCTGACAGATTGGCCCTTTTATCATTAGGATAAGACGTGATTTATCCCAGATGATATGCTCTGCTCTGAGATTTACATTGTCAGATATTAATATCACAGCTCCAGCTTTCTTTTGATGAGTGTTAGCATGGTCCATCTTTTCCGTCCTTTTACATTTTACATTCTGAGTCTTTCTAGTGCATTTCTGGTAGGTAGCATATAGCCGTTTTTCTCTTTTATTCAATATCACAATCTATAATTTTTAATGAGAGCATGTAGCCTATTTAGATTTGATTTGATTATAGATCTGGTTATGTTTGTGTCTATCATCTTGCCATTTGTTTTCGATTAGCCCCGTCTCTGTTTTGTTCCTTTTTCCTTCCTTATATACCTTCTTGTGGATTAATGGAGCATTTTTGTAATAATTCATTTTACCTTTTTTGCTGACTAATTAGCTGTGACTCTGTTTTGTTATTTCAGTGGGGGCTCCAGGGTTTGTAGTTTGCATTTCGCCTTTCACACGGTCTCCCTTCCGGTGGTGATGTTCTGCTTCACGTAGATTATGAAAACCTTCCAATGGTGCAACATTCAACCCTTTATGCCCTCCCTGTCTTACTATTGTTGTCATGAACTGTACTTTTACAGTAAACCCCACACTATGTTGGAATTATTTTGATGCAAACAGCCAATTATCCTATAAAGAAATGTAAATGTGAAAAACTTGCCTTTGGGCAGTAACACATTAGGCTGCTTGAAGTGGTCCCACAGCACACCGAAGCATTTTTTTTCCTCTGTGTTTCATTATAAATTGTTTATTGTTACATCTTCCAGTGAGTTCATCTTTTCTTCTGTAATCACTGATCTGCTGCTAACCCCATCCAGTGTATTTTTCATCACAGAAATGTATTTTTTTTTTTAAAGATCTTATTTTTTCCTTTTTCTCCCCAAAGCCCCCGGTACATAGTTGTATATTCTTTGTTGTGGGTTCTTCTAGTTGTGGTATGTGGGACGCTGCCTCAGCGTGGTTTGATGAGCAGTGCCATGTCCGCGCCCAGGATTCGAACCAACGAAACACTGGGCCGCCTGCAGCGGAGCACGCGAACTTAACCACTCGGCCACGGGGCCAGCCCCACAGAAATGTATTTTTATCTCTGAAAGTTTGATTTGAATCTCTTTATATCTCGCCCATCTCCACTTGACTTTGAATATGTGGGATGTGGTTATAGTAACTGGTTAATATAATTGTCCTCCAGTTTTATCATTTGGGTGTTTGTCTCTATTCATTGATTCATTGATTTTTCTCCCCATTAGAAAGGAGACTTTACTACTTCTTTACATGCCTGTCATCTTTGATTAGCTTTGTCTTGTGATACAGTTAAGTTACCTGGGAATAAAAGCTAAAAATTACTAGTAGGTATTTTTTTTTGAAGAATTTGACAAGATGATTCTGAAATACATGTTACAAATACAAAGGGTTAAAATTCCTTAATAAAAATGAACAAAGCTTGAGGAATTAGACTACCAGATATCAAGAAATATTATAAAGCTATAATAAATAAAACAGTGTGCTCTTAGTACAAGAGCTGACATAACAGACAATATGACAGAATAGAGATGCAGGAAAACAGACCCACACATACACGACTGATTTAGGACAAGAGTGATTTTATAGAACAGCAAGAAAATTTTATCCTTCAACAATAGTATTAGATAAGTTGGGTCACCATGTGGAAAAATATAACTCTATCCCTTCCTCATTTCATATATGAAGAATTAATTCCATTCACCTTACAGATCTAAATGTGAAAGTTTTAAAATAAAAATAATGTAGAAGGAAATACAGGAAAACATGATTATTTTGAAGTAGGCAAAAACTTCTTAGACAACAAAATACAAAACGCAAACCAAAAATCAGGAAGAATGGAATGATTTTGGATTAAGACTTTCTGTTTATCAAAAGATATCATTAAGAGCGCCAGTCCCAAGGCATTGTGGTGAACGTTGGCTCACTCTACTTCGGCGGCCTGGGATAGCAAGTTCAGATCTCGGCCATGGACCTACAACACTCATCGGCCATGCTGTGGTGACTCATATTCAAAATAGAAGAAGATTGGCACAGATATTAGCTCAGAGTGACTGTCCCTCAGCAAAATAAATAAATAAATAAATAAATAAATAAAAATAGTCATCATTAAGAGCATGGAAAAGTAATCCGCAGAGTGTGTGTGTATGTGTGTGCATGCCTGGGTGCATCCCAACTGAAACACCCATTTGCCTCTGATGAGAGTGTAAATTTGTTTAGTCACACCCATTAACAAGAGTTTGTTATAAAGGTTCTGAAACTTTATAATTTCACAAGAGAATATTTCACTATATCTGAGACTAAGCTCTGATAGTCAATCACAGCTAAAATCTTGAAATGTATAAATGAATCCCAAAAATCCATAAGCCAAATTATCTGGCCCAGTGTGTGGAAGGTTATTTCTTGACCTCCTCTTGTCAGAAGAACAGCAGAACCCAAAGCACTTGTTCCCCTTGATGAGGGAAGAGTGATTCTGGGAGCCATGAGGAGAGGTGAGTTTATGAGGGTTTGTGGAGAGGAAGGAAGTGACTGTGCCACGCTGTGGCTAAGCTGCTGGCACAGAGATACACGGCTGAGTCCCTCTGCTCTGCGCGCTGGATCTTCAGAGTGGAGTAGGATCCCTTGGGTCTCTCAGCAGAGAACTGATCACTAGGCATCCCTGATGTGTCTGATGCAAAATCATTCTGAAAATAAGTCAGAAACTCCATATTCTGCCCCGATGTCTGTCGGTACCAGTAAAGGCGGGTGTGTTCAGAAATTGGATCACACCTGAAAGCTACATCCTCTCCATACTGTGTGACTCTGTGCCTGGGGGACTGGGAGACTCCAGTGTCTGTGTGACCTGTGGAGGCAGAAGTTGGGAACAGAATGAGGAAAACAATTGTAATCATCACACACACACACTGAAACTGCTTGGTTTTCTGAGGACTCACCTGCTCCCAGGAGACAGAGCATCAGGCAGCAGAGCAGCCTGGTGCCCATGGCAGAGTCAGGGCAGGAATGGGAGGTTCAGCAGGTCAGGACCCTGGTAAGCATGAGCAGAGGAGGAGGGATGTCTCTTGTCCCCACCAGGCAGTTCCTATAGTGACATCACTGAGCCTCAGGATTACCAGAAATTAATGAATGAATTAATTAATTAATTACATCTAAGATTCCAGCAACTCTGAGATGCACCATTCTAGTATGAACCATTAAGAAAGAAAAAAAAAATACTGTCATTCATAATAAGAAATGTTAAAAGTTGAAAAATTGCAAAGCATAGCATTCAAAGTGGATTTAAATATTCACTGATTCTGTTAGGTTTCTTTGCTGTCACCCCTCAGAGCTCCAGTGTTCTGTTGCTGGGACCCCGTACTCACTATCTGGCGGTCTTCTCACTTCTCTCATTCTTTTCACATTGGCAGCTGGACATTTTCACCTGAAGTTTAACAGCACTTCAAACGTGCAGTATAAAATGCTGGCTTGATCAACTTTCCTCTGAACTCTCCTATTCGTGACCTCGATCATGCATTTACTTGTTCCTGTCCCTGGTTTTGGCAGGAGCAGGATTCGTGGGGTGGTTGGATGGGAACATTGCCATGTCCTTATCCTGACAGCAGTTTGAATTCACATTTCAGAGCCATGAGAGATGAATGGTGCCTTTGGCAGGTACCGACCTTAGTTAGAACTGTCTATTCATTCTGGAGGTAAAAAGACAATTCCCTCTATTAATTCATTAATCTCCATGCTGCTTTTTGTCCTCCTCTCATCATGGTGCCTCTTGTGTTTCTAGGTCACTTCTAAAATAAATAAATGTTCCAAAACCTTACATTCATAAGGACTCAGAACTGTTTTATGCTAAACATTGGGGGAGAGTTAAACAATAAAAATGGGGTGGTGGGTTGAACTGACTGTTGGGGCTCCTAACAGGCTGCGTTGTGAGAAATTAATTTCTCGTTTTCATTCCTGGAATAATTTTCAAAGCCTCATCGGTGGCCCCCTTCACAGGAGGAACAACAGTCACAATCCTTCCCAAAGAAGAGAAGATTCCTCCAACCTGGTTATGCGGGAAAATGGACCTGTTTCTGCCCATGAGAGTCTCCTTGAACACTGAGCGGTTTGTTGCTGTGCCCCTTAAACATCGAAACTGTGGCTCCTTCAGTCTCATCATTTGTCTCTTTGTCATCACCTCACCAGGAAGAGGGATAATACAGATTTTAACTTCCCTTTCGAAAAACGCCATCCCACCTTCCAACAACCTAAGTAAAACTGATCAGAACCAGTTTGGATGTGAGTTAACACTGTTCCTCCACATTTCACAAACATGAAGCGACCACTTAGCTGCCTCTCCCCTCTCCCTCATTTAACAATAGCTTCTCACAGAGCTCCCTTCCCTGGATTATCCACATTCGTGTCTCTGCGGCATCTTGTGATAGGAATAATTTCCTCAAAGCTCAGCATCTCTGTGTCCTGCCACTGATCAGCCACCTCTAGTCCCGGTCCCTTGCCAATGTCGTGATGCGTGTACCTCCAGTGGTATAGGACACACATGGACCCTCCTCCCTCTGGTTTCTGATCTGATGAGTGACAACCCCAAGTGGTTCTAGACCTCCCCTTCGTCAACCTCCAGTAACCTTGTGGCTCCTATGTCCTCCCATACAGATGCAAGCAGATTGTCTTTTGTAATCTTGCTGCAGGATTTATTATCTCTGAGAACAATGCCGAGGCCATTACCTTCTGAACCTCAGCCTCCTCACCTGTAAAGAGTGAACACCCCCTCACAATGTTTATGAGGACTAACTGAGATATTGTAGCATCTGGGAGGCTCAATAAACATCCATCCTTTCCTCCCTCCCTGCCTCCTCATGTCAGGGTGTGTGGCTGGAGCTCTCAGAACTCCAGGACTGTGAGAGATGGACTCATCAACTAGGTGCTGGGTGGGGAGAACTTGAGAGCACAAAGAAGTCAGTCACTTTTGGAAAGATCTGGCAGCACTTAGGTATTAGTCAGGAAAAGTATAAGACAATGAGGACAGAGCATGAATGCACCTGTCGACCTGCATCAAGAAATATGAGGCAGTGAATAGGAGTAAGTTATACCTAAATCTACCAATCTGAAAAAATAAAGTCCGAAGTAGATTAATAGAAAAAATATGCATGTGACAGTTAATGTGTGCAGGTGGCTCCACTTTTGTAGGTGTATTTGGGTAGACAGGTTTGCATGAGCATAGAGAAGAGGAGTTTAAGAAACACACCAAAGTGTTAATGTTGGTGACTCACCGCAAGTGAAATTGGATAGGACTGTGTTTGGAGAGGTGAGAGCATTGTTAAAAATTTAACATTTTCTTTATACATTGTGGACTTTTTTTTTAATTTTAAAACGTAGCTTTACCACCTGAGAGCTTTCAATTCAGACCCTTGATCATGTAGCAGAATTTGTGGTTTCTCCATGGGCAATGTCCAGAAAGGCACTGGCCATGGAACATGTTATAAACACCCTTTTTCTTTGAATAAGCCAATTGTAAAAATGTGCAAACTCCCGGTGCCCGCGGCTGGCCCCTGACTAGTGAGTTGGGTGAACAGTGAGGTCGACACATTTGATGTTGACTTCAGCTTGAACTGACTATGAATTGTTGTGGCTTCTACCCCTAACACGAGGGTATGGAAGCTCTGACCCCTCGTTCTAGAACAAGCTTTGAATAATCCCCTAATTTGGAAATGAAGGCTAATGAGTATACTCTAGTGACTACATTTCCAAACTCAATAAAAATAAGTTACATCTTTACATTTTCAC
The DNA here is from genome assembly GCF_041296235.1 of Equus asinus. NCBI lineage: Eukaryota > Metazoa > Chordata > Mammalia > Perissodactyla > Equidae > Equus > Equus asinus. The sequence continues at coordinate 195,269,464 of NC_091790.1, read as the reverse complement.
AGGCTCTAGAAATGCCCATCTTTTATTTCTAATTCAAGTAGCAGTACCGTTACAATGTTGAAGGAGATGTTATTCCAGTGTTCATTAACAGGGCACAGCTTTCTCAAATACAGTTTTCACAAATGAGTGGGAAGAAATGTTGTCCCTAGAGAAGATATTCTAACTCCATTCGTTTTAAGGTGGGATTTTTTTGAAATAAGTAGTCTATTTTTGGTCTTCACTGCCTAAAGAGATGAAACTGCATTAGTCTTTAAAGCATTGATGTGAATCATTCTGGCAAAATTGGAGCTTTGGTCTATCCTCGGACCAAAGTTGATTGTGTATTTGATTATTTCCTCCAAGAAAGACTCTCACAATTCTTCAAGGACTAACACATGGCTGCTCTCTATAAAGGATCCTCTGCCATCACAAACAGCCTTTCCCATTTGGCAAAGTAGGCAGAGGCAGGATAGGGCCCTGCAGAGCATCCTGCCTCACAGTCAGGGTGTGAGCTGGAGGAAGCCAGGGTACAGGGACGAGTGCCCGGCAACATGTAGATGTGGGCATCCATGACACAGTTCAGGGTATCAGGCCTCATGGCCTCTAATTTATCCAAGAGATATTTGTGCCTTGGGAAAACCCTTCCTAACATACTAGAGAAGCCATTTTCTTTCCTTCTCCATCATCTTTTAATACAGTTTTTGATATTTTGTTTCTGATTATTCTGCCAGTGATTAGGTTTCCCATGTGGGAGACTTCAAAATCCATGGGGCCTGTGAGGGAAGGAGACTGAAGGAAGAGACAAGTCAAGGAAGCTGATGAGAAGTTACGAAGCGGCAGCCCTGCAGAAAGGCTTGGGAGCCAGTTACACAAGCCTGTAAGAGGGATTTGTCATCTGTCTCAGGATTCACCTGATCTCAGTTGACAAAGGGATAGAAGGTCTTTGTTAACTGTGATGGCCTGAATAGGAACCTGGGTGGTCTTCCATGATTCATTCATTCCCTAAAGACTGTCCACTGGTGCCCAGAACTGCTGTTGGTACTTGGAATAACACAGGGATTAAAGACATCCACATCCCTGTGAAGTGAGGTTTACAGTCTAGGGTGGGAGCGGCTTTCTTTGAATAGTCATACAAGTTCATGTAAAATGACAACTGTGCTAAATGCTGCTGAATAGTGTAAGCTATGAGCCCTGATAAGAAGGGGTTTGACCACTAATACAGTGAAGAAATGCTTCCCTAAGGAGGTGGTGGTTGATCTGAGATCTGGGGCAGGAGAATGTCAAAGGAGAGACCCGTGCTGACAGAGAGAACATGGCCTGGGAGTAAAGAAGCCTATTGGAGGGGAGAAGCAGGGTGCATATGAGGAACCAACTGAACCGAGGCCGGTGTGGTCGAAGCAGAGATGAGGGTACAGGGACAACCGAGAATAGACACAATGGGGACAAAAGCTTACGACTGAAATGAAAATGGTGTCATGAAGACAGAGTCATAAAACACCAGCAGGGAAAAGAACATAGACCTGAGGTGTCCAGTTGTCTGCATATATCCTGTTTCAGATAAACTTTCCTTTCTGTAGGCAGCTGGTGAAATAAATTCCTCTGAAAGTCCCAAGTTGTGATTGCTTCAATCATGGAGCAGCAAAAGGGGCTGGAGAAGGTTGAGTCCCCTGAAATCCTGGTGCTCGCCCAGCTGAGCCTGACCTGGGGAGGAATCCAGCTCCAGGCAGGGTCCATAGGCACAGGGTACATTGAGTCTTACCTATAAGTAAAATATAAATTTTAATAGAATGAATTCAGGAAAATATTTTCAGGCATTTATTTCAGGGAGAATTTGTTAACGGGGACACAAAGACACTGATTTATAATTTCATTTGCATTAAACTCTTGTATATCAAAAGTCACCATATGAAATGAAAACATAAGCTGCAGTCTAGGAAAAGACATGAGGACTCATACAAATGATAATGAATCAGTGTCAAGTTATGTGTGTCTCAAAGTTGCCACAGAAGAGGCCACAGTAATGACTAATAGATAAAGCAAGGGAAACATGAGACCTGGAGAATGCATTGGCCTTAAAAAGAAAGTAATAGTCCTAACATTCGCAATTAGCAGTAACAGAAGTTCTTACATTCTGCGATTAACATTGCTGAGACAGTCAGCAGAAGCATAGAGAAATATGCAATGTGAAAATAAACAGTGCAACATGGGAACATAGGGTTCCTGAAGAGGCTCCAGGGAAGAATGACTACCTGTCCTCACCCACACCTATGTGGGAAAGTCTACAGCAGGAAGCTATCTTCATATATGCAGTAGACCCCACAGTGCTCCATGCACATCCCTCTTCATGACCCTCCCTCTAATTCCCCAGTGGTATGCCCCTCACTGGGCCCTGCCCTCAGCTTCAGGGATCACCTTTGGTTTATGGAGAAGAAGTGGCAAATTTGTTAAGGGAAGTGGTAAATATGGTTAAGGGAAGAAGTGGGCAAATTTTTGAGGACAGTGGAAACAGTTTTAAATTCTTGAAATAAAATTTGTAGAGACACAGGGAGTGAGCTAACAAGAGAACCAGGATAGAATCTCAAAGCAGGTTGTAAAGGCAGGTAAGGTTTGGGACTCTCTATTTGTCATGATACTAGTTTGTGCAGGTGTGTGACTTATTCTGCCAGCACTCAGCTGCTGGCGTGCAAAGAAGAGGTCAATGCATCCACTCTAGGTTGGATTTTTGTAATGCAAGGGCAACCTCAGAAATCATGGCAAAAGAAGGAAGACTATTTGCAAGATAGGATTAAAAGAAGGTAACATTGGGGCCAACCCTGTGGAACAGCTGTTAATTTCGCCTGCTCCACTTCGGCAGCCCAGGGTTCGCTGGTTTGGATCCCAAGTGTGGACGTACGCACCACTTATCAAGCCACTGTGACGGGTGTCCCACATGTAAAGTAGAGGAAGATAGGCATGGATGTTAGCTCAGCGCTAATCTTCCTCAAACAAACAAACAAACAAAAGACCTCACAAGCTGAGATCTCATTGCTGGGAAGTCTAGTGAGAGCTTCATAGGGACAGTTTTTCTCCATGAGACAGGGGCCCCAGGAAGGAGTGTCCTTCATGCTTGTGGCTGTCCTTTTTGTGCAGAGAGCAGCTGAGTGTGCAGTGCTGTGGATTCACTGCTGGCGCAGAGGTACAGAGAAGTCTGGTTGGTGCTGGCTGACTCCAGGGTCAGGGGGAAATCCTTCTTGTTTCAGGAGATACTGTACCCTTCTGTGACATCCCCTTTGGCAGTGCTGCCAACACCATTTGAATAATGGATCAGCCTTGGCCTCTGTCCCCAGTCTTGTCGATACCAGAAAGTTGAAAGATGGTTCATGTTCTGAGAACATTCCAGGATCATCTTGTCTCCCGTTTGTGTAATATGATATCTTGGCGTCTGGGTGATTACAGCATCCGTGGGGCCTGTTGGAGAGGCAGACACAACGTAAAGACAAGGCTTAAGGAGTAACCTGGATCCACAAAGGAAAGACAAAGGCTTGGAGCTGAGACTCTGCAAACCCAGGGAGAGGTTTCTGCTGAGTCCAGAACTCACCTGCTCCCAGGAGACAAAGAGTCACACAAAAGAAGTTGCGGCTCATTAGAGTCAGGGCAACAGGGAGCTGTCCCACCTACATGCTCTGATCCACAGGACTGAGAGAGGGAGCTTGGAGGGTCTTCTCCAATGGACAGAGGGATCTGCCTGGGATGTCACTACCTGCCACCCCTGCAGATTCTCCCTGGTACAGGTCCCTTCTGACTTGGCTCAAGCAGGGTCAGCTACTCTTCTCATAGGCATTGCTTAGCATGGCCTGCAGTGGAGATGGGGTGTGGCTGCCATGCACTGAGTTTAGGGTGCTTTCCACCCCCTCGGTTTCCCACCTTCTCTGAGGCAGATGCTCTTCTGTGCACCTGCCCCTGACATCCAGGCTGCCTTGCCCAATTCCTTCAACTGTGGATCTCATTAAAGTTTGGAGGGACCTCCCACTTCCATAACTGAAGGGAGCCTGGCAATAACTGAAAACTTTTTCAACGGCTGCCTAATATGGGACCCACTTCTAAATTTTTCTTAACCCTTTTCTCCCAGGCAGCTCTCCCAGACTCTCCCCAGAGCCACTTAGATCTCAGTGGCATCACAGTGCCATCTTTCGGCCAGTAACTGAAGTTTCATCATTGTTTTCTTTTCAATGGCCTAAAGGATGCTGGGAAGTGACTGCATGGTCTGCAGGGAGAATATTCCAGAGGTAATATCCTGCAAGTTTTATGCTCAACTTCCTTAAACCCTAATCCCAACACTAATTTTAATTCTGACTCTATTCCTTTGAGTTACCATGCTTAAAATTCCACCCTCACTCTACTTAACTACTATCGCATTATCTGGCAATTACAGCCCAACTAAGATCTTCTTCCTTAAAACTCTGTTCTGACAGGGAGAGGGAGAGAAGAGGAGGAATGGAAGGAAATAATATTTAGTCTAAAATTAGAGGAAAGAAATTTACCGTTTGGTAAAATTTAACCCTAGAAATTTGTGCCTAATGTGTTGAGAAGTGGGTAGACATCAACTATTGATTCAGTTATATTACTATTTCATCATCTCATTTCTTTCTAACTTAATGAAAATTTTCCTAATATTATTTTACAGTTTGAGCTTTGTTCTATTTCTAATTATCTTTTTTTGTTTTTTGGGTTTGTTTTTTTGTTGCTGGGGAAGATTGACACTGAGCTAACATCTGTTCCAACCTTCCTCTATGTTTTAGTATGTGGGCCGCCAGCACAGCATGGTGGCTAGCAGAGCTGGTAGGTCCACACCCAGGAACGGAAGCCAGGCCTCTGAAGTGGAGCACTCCGAGCTTAACTACTAGACGACCAGGGTTGGCCCTAATTGCCTCTTCTTTTCATTTCCTAACATTATTTATTTACCACTATTTTATCTTCATCAGTCCTGCTAAGAGTGTGTACATTTTACTAGTTTCCAAAACAACGTTTGTCCTTGTTGAATCTCGTTGATATATTTCACTTTCTATTTCTTCTATTTTTGCTCTTATTATACATGATTTTATTTCTTTTACTTTTGGGAGAGATTATTCTGTACTTTTTCTTAGGTCCTAAGCATAATGTTTAGATCATTATTTTACTGTACTCATTAGTCCTTTATGTCTATAAATTTCCCTCAAAGTACAGTTTTAATTGCAGCCCTTATTTATTTATATGTGGTATTCTAAGTATGTCTTATTTCTAAACATTTTTAAATTCCTATTAAGATTTCTGGTAAAACCCAGGAATTATTTGGAATTATGTTTTACATTTATAAATATGAGTTTTTTTTAAAGTTGTCTTTTGTTTTTTCTTTTAATCTTTAATATACTGTTGTCAAAGAAGATTATCCTTGTGATACTAGTACTTTAGAACTGATTGGGACCTTCTTCCCGGCCAAATCAATAGTCTTTTCATACAAATGTTCCTCGTGTAATTGTGAGTTTTTTTCCTCATATGGATGTGCAGGATTTTATTTTTTTTCCTTATGTCGGCCTCATTAAATGTATTGTTCAAATGTTACATATCTTTACTAACTTCTTGCCTATTCGTCTATTACTTATGAAGGAACTCTTGTTAAAAGCTTCCACCACAATGGCACATCTGTCAATTTCTCATTTTAATCTTGTCATTTTGAGTATCTGAAGCATTATTTCTTACAAATGCATGCTTATTAGAATTTTAATCTTCTAGCGTGAAGTGCAACTTTCCCATTTCGTAGCTGTTAAAATAACTCAACTAAGTGTTAACATCTACCATTCTTAGAAAAACAATAATGATGCTTTTTGTGTTAAGTATTCTTTCTGTTTAGCTACACCAGATTTCTTCTGGTTTGGTTTTTTTCACCAATCTATGTCCTTAAAATTTAGATGTTTCTTTTTTAGTAGTATATAATTTGATGTTTTAACCTCAATCTGACAACTTCAAAATGTCAAGATTTTAACAGGCAGGGCCCTTAATGTTGAGTTTAATGATATTTTTATATTTATTTCTATCAGCGTTTCTTATGCTTTATATTTGTCCTGCTCTCCTTGTTCTCTTTTCTCCTTCTCTGTCTCCTTTTTATTTATTTATTTATTTATTTTTCTTTTTGAGGAAGATTAGCCCTGAGCTAACATCTGCTGCCAATCCTCCTCTTTCTGCTGAGGAAGACAGGCTCTGAGCTAACATCCGTGCCAATCTTCCTCTACTTTATATGTGGGACACCTACCACAGCATGGCTTGCCAAGTGGTGCCATGTCCGTACCCGGGATCTGAACCAGCGAACCCCGGGACACGAAAGCGGAATGTACTCACTTAACCCCTGCGCCACCGGGCCGGCCCCTCTGTCTCTTTTGATTAGTTTATTGTTTTAATATTCTCTTTTCTACATCTGTATTGTAGTTATATACTCCATTTCTGCCTTTAATGGTTACTCTTAATTTTTAAAAGCATACACAATGGAAAGTCTATTAAATATCTCCACTCTTTCCAAACCAAATAAGAAAGTATGAACATTTTCAATTCAATTAACTTGTCCAACCTTGTATGCCAAAGATATTTTAATATTAGTACCATATTAGGCACTAGTCATAGTAATCAGGCTGTTTAGATTTGAGTACATGGCTATCAGATTAAGTTGACTCCATCACATATGTGTTCTGTACCTTTCTTCTGCGATCATTTTTCATCTTTCTTAAGTATAATTTTGAGATTTTTAAAATTTTCCCCTCCTAAAATTATTTTTTCATCAGCCTTGTTCTTAAATGAATAAGGACCAGAGTAACAATTGTGATTTTTCACCCCCTTTCTTGACTTTCACTGTTGCTCTCGGTCTAATTATTCCTGTGGGAGGTGTTTCTCTTTCCCTTTTTACCATTTTTAAAATGTTCTCTTTGTTATCCATGTTCTACAATTTCATTCTGACCTATCTATTTACCTTACTGGAGATTCAGTTGGATTCTTATCTTTAATCTGAGGATTTATAACTCTAATGCCCTCTGGAAAGTTCTCAGTTAACATCTCATACAACACCACGTTGCACATAAGGAATAGTGGGAGAGTTTTCCAGAGATGTATAAAAGGAATCAAGATATCCAGATTTCTGTTAAGTGCCAGGTATTTTATGCTTATTATATTTTTATACAACCCTAGGAGATGACATAATAGATAATGTAATGTGTCATCTTGATTGGGCCATGGGGTGCACAGATATTTGGTTAAACATCATTCTGGGTGTTCTTGAGAGGGTGATTTTGGATGAGATGAACATTTAAAGAGGTAAATCTTAATACTAGATTAACATTTTAATCAGTAGCACTTTGCCTTCCATTGACTAGAGGGGCCTCATCCAATCAGCTGAAGACATGAATAGAATGAAAAGACCGATCCTCCCCCAGGTGAGAGATTTGTCCAGCTGGTGCCCTTCAGCTGCAACATCAGCTCTTCCCACCTAACAGCCTTCAGACTTAAACACAGGCTCTCCCTGGGCCTCCAGCACCACCAGCCCAGCTTGCAGATTGTGGACTAATCAGCCTCCACAATTGTGTGAGCTAATTTCTTATAATATGTAGAATATATATATGTAAGTATATATATATATATATACACTGTTGTGTTTCTCTGAAGAACACTTACTTATACAAATAGATACTGTTAGTCTCATTTCATACAAGAAAAAACTCAACCTGACTTGTCAAGAAACTGGCCTCTGGTCTTCACTGGCAGCTAGTGTTGGAATTGGCATCAGAGCCAGGTGTCCACGGCTCAGCGCTCTTTCTCTACCCCACTCTCTCTTGGATAAACTGACTCCTGTCAATGATTTCATTAGAGCCAGCGTGTCTGAAAGGGACATAGGGGACAGCATCCTGATTTTGAAGGAAGGCGTCTCTCTTTATGAAAATGTATTCTAGCGCAGAGATATAAACGTGGGGCTTAAGAGGGAGACAGAGCAGGGTCTGAGTCCCACTTCTGCATTACAATAGCTATTTGATTTTGTCAAGTTATTTCTCTTAAGGGTAAATTCCCTCATCTTTAAAATTAGAACTGTAAGTGCGCTTGTCTCCTAGGCTTTTTGCTAATAATTAATTGAAATTTTAAAAATGAAGGACTTTTATTTTACATATAGTAATTTGTCTAAATGATAACATTACTTTTTTCTGAGTCTTCTACCTGGAGCAGAACTGAACTGTGTTTGTGTGTTAACGTACTCAGCACTTGCACTTCTGTAATGGACCTGCACTCCAGTGACAGGAGGGTTCCATAGAAGCAGTCAAATGTTTAAGGTAAATATTACACCTTTAATAATGTAGACCATAAACGTCAAAAGACAAGAGACGTATTTTCGTTTTCTTTTTTTATGTGACATGATAACTTGTACAAAGTAAGGGACCAAAAATGCTGAGTAAAAGAAACTAAGGAATAAATAAAGATTATTTGTGTTCCTTTCCCTCATGGTAATTGTATAGCACATGACAAGGTCCGTGCAGCAGCTACAGTGCAGAAATGGTGTCTTTCTTTTTAGTGCCAATGAAGGATCGATGGATACACTTTGCCTTGAAGTCATATGTTCCTGAAGTTGTTAGAAAGAAGTCATGATAATCACATACAATGCATGAACTTCTCAGTCCTGCTAATCCGACCCTAGAAAAGGGAACCCAGAACTGAGGGGGCAGTTCTTGGCTTGGGGGACCACAGGTGTTGAGGAAGAGACTTGAGTTTGATTCCTGTTCTGCCACTTACGAAATATGAGACCCAAGAAAGTTACTTCCCCTCACATATGTAAACAGGTAAAATAATAAATATTTTGCATGATATCTGTGAGCATAAAACACATCACATACAGAACAGCAGGATGAGTGTCAGGGGAAGACCTGTCTGATCTATGAGGGACCAAGCCTGTCTGGTTGGCAGCCACCACACTCCCGGTCACTTTCTCAGCTGTGGCAGGAAAGTTTTTGTGCTGTAGGCTGTTGATTATGTGGGTCTGTGCTGAGCTGCTGGCACAGGGCGGAGTCCACCAGCTCCAGGACATCCACGTTCAGCTCAGAGCTATAGTCACTGAACTGTTGCCCTGAGAATCGACCCGCAATGTCTCCTTTTTCTCTCTCTTCCCCACTGTAATGCTGAATGAGGAACTGAGATCCCTGGCTAAGGACCTGTTGGTACCAGTACACACAGACATGTGCAGAGACAGGGGAATACTTGCTGTCCTTTTGCTTTTATCAGGTGTTTTGGGGTTTGGGTGACTCCAGAATCCACTGGGCCTGTTGGGAGGAGACAGAAAGAAGCTGAGGGCAGAGCACAGGGACAGCCTCCCGCTGCAGCCATCATTGATGGGCTCCTATTTCAGGAATGGCAAACCCAGCCGAGGCTTTCACCCTGTGCCCAGGACTCACCTGCTCCCAGGAGACAAAGAGCCACACAGCAGAGGAGGCTGGAACCCATGGCAGCATCAGGAACCCAAGACAACTCCTAGCTCAGGGGCGGGGTCTCCTGGGGTCTGTGGTCTACAGTTGTGATCTTCCCATTTCCCTGATAGGAGCATTTGCCTATGATGTCACTGCTGTGTTTTTACTGTCTCTGCAGACACCCCTGGCCCACTGTGCCCTTTGGCAGGACCCAGAGTCTCCTACTCTAGGCACCATTCGTGTCCTGCACAGCCCCTCAACAAAGGGTGAGTGTGAACTAAGCACCATCCCCTACTCCACAACATGCCTGATTTCCCTCTGCCTGCCCCTGCCTGACACCAGTTTCCCAGCACTTGCTGCCCCAACCCCTTCACCCTCCACTTCCTGTTCAGGCTCCCGGAGATGGCCACTTGGTGGCCATTGAGGTTCAAGGCGGGTCTCCACTTCCCTGGGCAGTGAGGAGCCTGTTAGCTCCACATGTCCCAGGACCAGTGAACCCAGTGAACTCAAACCCCCTGCCTGATGCAGGCATGACCAAAAATTCCCTTAACTGGCCCCTCCTGGGCCACTCTCTCAACTTTCCCAGGGTGCCTTGCAGTAAGGACTGTGAGTCCACAGTGTCTCCTCGTGGCTGAAGGTCCACAGTCTGGTGGATTTCTCCCTCCGTCTACATCGAGAACAGAAATTCCCTCCAACCCCCACCCCTGCAGCCCTCCCACCCCACTCCCCACATACATTCGACTGCCCTCCCACCCTGGCTGCTTTAGGGTTGATCTTCAAATCTACCCTCAGTCTGTTGAGCAAAAGATTGTCTAAACAACACTTTCATGAAGAAGGAAATAATTGCTGCCCCATTGCAATTACTATACCAAAATGGAGGAAACAAGCCCAAATCATACAGGCCACAAAAACAAACAGTCTGATGATCTCAGGTGGATCCAGCCTGGAATCACTGTATTCTACCACTCCTCCTGATTAAGCAGATCCATACATTTCTAGATTTTATGTTTAATTATTAACAAATTTTAGATAGTGCATTTTATAAAGAGGGTTTATATCTTTTACGCATTAATTTCTAAAATTATAAATTTGAAATAAACACCCCTGTAGCCATAGTTAAGGCAGATCCAATTGGGCATGACATTTACCATCACTTCCCAGAAGGACATATTGGTTTTGCTCAGCGAACCAATGACTCATGTTAAATTCCACCCAGAGAGAAAATATTTCCATTTCATGTATCTTCACAAGAAAACACACATGCATGCATACAAACAGACACACACACCCCCACACACACAATTATCCTTTAATTGGCACGGATGTCAAGGTTTTATTAACGAACACAGCAAATGTTCTTTATCAATTTTCAGGTTCATTTCTGAGAAATACCATTGATGATGGCAAGAAATGTTTCTAAAGATGTGGTGGTGGCTGGTGATGGAAAATTCTCTACAGGACCATGAGACTGGATGAAGATTACTGTAACACAATTTTCTCTGTTCCAACAGAAGATCAGTATGTTCCAGCTTCAGCTACAGTTAGAGTCCTTTACAGGACAGGTCATCAGTCCTGGCTATAAGGACACAATTGCACACAACATTGCAGAAGCTGTATAGAAAGACAAGTCTATCCATAATGACTACCTATGATATTACAGGTTAGGGGAGATTACTGTAAAGGGAATCTAGTGAATAACAATACTCCATGGCTCTATATAATAAGTGAGTATTAATTTACTCATTTCACAAATGTCAAGGATTATCAATTATATATTTGATTTTCCTATGAATGTAAAAGAAAGGTAGAAATGTAGTTGTGGATGGAACTGTGTCCCCCAAATTTCTACGTTGAAGTCCTAACGCCCAATGTGACTGTATGTGAAGACAGGGCCTTTGGGGAGGTAGTTAAGATTAAATGATGTCCTAGGGGTGGGACTCTAATCCTACATGACTAATGTCCTTATAAGAGGAAGCAACACCAAAGAGCTCTTTCTATCTCCACCTGAGCACAGAGACCACTGGAGGACACAGCCCAAGGGAGAATGTCTGCCTATCAGAAATAGAGTTTTCACCAGAAACCAAGTCCACCCCTTGATCTTAGACTTCTACCTTTCAAAACTGTGAGAAAATGAATCTCCATTGTTTAAGCCGTGCAGTCTGCAGTGTTGTGTTACGGCAGCCTGAGCAGACTAATCAACAGGATAGCGCTGTGGAACGTCAGAGTGAGAAGCAAAGAGGGAGGCACGGCTGAGCCAGTCCTTGAAACATGAATAGTGTCTGGCTGTGTTTGGGGTGAAGGGAAGAGCCATTTAGGCCATGGGAACAGCAGGAGCAGATACAGAGGATTTAAAGGGAATCAGAGTTTGGGCAAATGTGGTGAAGAGCTGTTTGGTCACAGAGTGAGCTGAATCCTGAGATTGCCAAGAAGTGATGCTCTGAAGGTAGCGGAATCTGGGGATGAAGAGTTAGAAAGCTATTCCAGGGAAGCAGAATTCATCTTGGGGAAGTTGGAGAGCCTCTGCCTGCTTATAATCAGGGAAGGCATGCCCGCATCTGTGTTTAGGGAGGTACTTCACTGTGCCGGAGGAGGCAAGATTGGGGACGAGAAGTCAAGAAGGAAGGTGTCAGAATCAGCTCCAGGGTTCTCACACCATCATCACATCATGTTCAGGGCAATGTCCTCACCTGGGAGCGGCCGCTGGGTGACGCCAGGTGCTGTAAGGCCCCGCTTTATGTTTTCTGTGTATTGCAGACCTTGGGAGGAGAGAGAAAAGATATCATGTTACAAATAACATAGTTTTTTCTTTTTTTATCATCTTGTAGCTCTATCTCTATTTCAACGATTTTAAATATTTTCTCTCCTAGATTTTCCCAAAATGTCAGTTTTTTTCTCCCTAAATTATATAAAGCAACTCCCTCTGCTTCTATCTTCTAGACTACACATTTATGGAACAATTTTCATCCCTAAATGAACTCTCCCTCCTGAAGAAAGAGGATGTCAGCTGTAATTTACAAACCTTCCCCATACCGTGTAGCATAGAGGGCCAGGCAAGGAAGGTGATTTTGGAGAGACTCTATTGCTGTAGCGCCATTCTCTGAAGAGATCCTCTATTGCCCCATGTCCCTGAGCGGCAGAAGAGCCTGAGGCTGCACTTTCCAGGGCCCTAACTCAGTCTTCTCTCCCACTGCTGCCCCGAGGTCCTCACAGATCTGTCAGCTCTGAGCTTGTTCCACGCTGGGGCAGGGAGGTTTGTGCACAGAACACTGGTGACTCTGCAGGGCTGTGCTGAGCTGCTGGCACAGAGATACAGGGCCGAGTCCTTCAGCTCTAGGACGCTCACATTCAGCTCAGAGCGATAGTCGCTGAACTGCTGCCCTGAGAATCGAGCCGGAACATCTCCTTTTTCATTCTCTTTCCCATTGTAATAGTAAAAGAGGAACTGGGGACCCTGGCCCAGTGGCTGTTGGTACCAAAATACACGGTTGTGCCCAGAGATAGGAGAACATCTCAGTGTCACTTGCTGTCCTCTTGCTTTAATCAGATATCTTGGTGTTTGGGTGACTCCAGAATCTACTGGGCCTGTGAGGGAAGAAGACAGGGGCTGGAGAAAACACACGGGAGGGAATCCAATGGTGCCTTGGATTCAGGCGCTGTCAGGCTTACAATGGAGATTTCCCACCTGTATCAAGTATTTACCTGTTCCCAGGAGACAAAGAGCCACACAGCACAGGAGCCTGGAGCCCATGGCAGGGTGGGACAGAACTGAGCAGGCATCTCCCCGCTCAGAGTTCTGGTCCCCTAAGCGATGAAGTTCTGCGCATCCCTTCTCTGATTGGAGGTTAGGCAGTGATGTCACAGCTCTGATGTCATTGTCTCTGCTGGTTCCTATGATCCTGGCCTCCCTTGCCAGGTCCATGGCTAAACTGATCCAGAAAGTCTGCTCTCTCCTGCAAAGCTTCTTCTGTGATAAGTAGGGCTGGTCTAGGCTAGGCTGGGTTTAGGGATCATGCCCATCCCCACAGCTCCTTTGCTTTTCCTTTAAATTGGGTGTTCCACTACCTGTCACTGCCTGGGGCATGCAGGCTGCCTGCTCCCAGCTCCACACCCTTCGCTTTCCCTTGCAAGCTCAGAGACTCCCTAACCCCTGCATGGATGAAGTTCATGGCTCTCAGTGAGGGCAGCACCTCTGTGAATTACCGTCTTTACTAGTAAGCCTTCTAGGGGATCAAAGCTCCAAACAGGGCTGTTCCTTAACCCTCGTGGTCCCAGACAGCTGGCTCTGCTCCAGAAACTTTTGGAGCTGGGCAGTTCCACAGTGCCCCCGTGTGGTCTATGGGGAAGTAACTGGGATTTTGTCTTTGCCATGATGAAAGAGTCCTGAGACGTGTTTAAATTAGGAAGTATTTCACCAGTGCCTAGTGCATTGTTTTTGTTTGTTTCCTAGAGAGACAAAAGACATACACACACATGAAACCCCAGCCCTAGCTGACTTGGGATTTTGCAATGTAAGAAAAAAAAAAAGGTGGCGTCCGGTGAAGTGGCTTAGCAGTTAAGTTCCTGAGCTCTGATGCTGATGCCCTGGCTTTACACGTTCAGATCCTGGTGCGAACCTATGCGCCGCTCATCAAGCCATGTTGTGGCAGGTGTCCCACATATGAAGGAGAGGAAGATCCGCATGGATGTTAGCTCAGGGCCAAAACTCCTTAGCAAAAAGAGAAGGATTGGAGGCTGATGTTAGCTCAGGGTTAATCTTCCTCCAAAACAAAACAAAAGAAAAAAGATGGTCGTGGAGGAAATACTTTGCCTTTGAGAAGGTTCTGATGAAGGTGATGGGGCAAACGTGGCCTAGATTAGGTGGGGTTGCTAAAGAGGAACCATGTCAGAGATTACACACAAAACAGCCCGTCTTTCTTTCTGCAGATGGACTCCCAAGGGTTTGGGGATAGTTAATAATTAACTGAAGTTGCTTTTTCTTTGTGATCCCAGACTGCTTGCTCAAGGAAGACCCTTCAGACAGGCCTCTGTGCAAGGTGCCCCCTAATCAGCTTACTCCCAAACAAAGAAAATAATATGTTCTGTTTCCAGACTGCTGGAGAATTTCTTTCTCTTTTACCCTCTCTCATTTAGAAATCCTCTTTTTACTTCTGTTCATTGATAATAACATAGTGCCCCTTTCCCCATATATGAATAAACTTGTGTGTAGATAAATGATTCTATTTCTCTAAGTTTTTCTTCGATGCCCAAGTAGGAAATAAAATATTCTAACCATCTACAGTTAGGATGCTAGGAAGGAGGCCAGTCTGGGTTAATGTAGGATAACAAAATAAACAGAAGGACTTGGGAAAATTGAATCTGAGAAGGAATCTATTCCAGAACCAGTATCTTCCATTTACTTCTTCTGACTTTGTTCACTTCCAATCCAAACTTCCTTAAATGTTTACATTTGACTTGACTGTTATTAAATTTTAAATAGTGCATTATATAGAGCGAATGTATATTCTAATGCAATCTATTTCTTGACCTTCAAAGTCAACAGGCAAACAGCCCCATCACATGCCACTGAGAAGATATCCCCGATCCAGCTGCATCTGATATTGACAGTCACTAGTTATTGTGCCAATGAGCTGTGGTCAGTGACCAGTACCTCTTATAAGATGCTGACCAGAGAAGGGAAATTCCAGCCTGAGTGAATCTCCATAGATATAAACCAAATGAAATTATCTCAAGTCAAATGGCAATGTTCTGTAACTGAATACTTTTATGAATTTTGTGTAGACATAACTCAGTAAAACCTTTTATAATAGCAGCTGATGAGTCATATGGAGTGTCTGATGTATATTAGCAGAATTTCTACACAAAATCATAGAAATATAAACAATCAGTGTTAATCACACTAAGGAAGATATATTTCTCTGCTTTAAAAGAAATACCTGGCACTTTTTTAATTCAATTAGGTAAATTTGCTGGATTGCCCATCATTGTTTAACTATAAAAAACACACAGTATCTAAGATTGCTTCAAAGATGCCTGAGACCCTGTGATAAACAGTCATTATATTTCAGACAAGAGGAGCTCAGCTGATAGTAATAGATGAATCTTGTAGAAGAAAAGAACTAGAATCTAATATCTATGAATGCGTACTATAGCTTCTACTGAAACATCATTTTTCTCTCTAAAATCACCCTCGTTTTTACAAAAGATAGAAAAATTAAGATGAATTGGTTTGCAAAATAAGTGTAGTTTCAATAAAACTTGGTTCAATTATTTACATAAGTACAGAAAGAATAGCAACCGATTATATAAGCTCTTTTAAACCTGCTTTACTGGAATTTTTTTAAGAGGAATCTAAGATTGAACTGTAAAGGCCTCTCAAGGCCAGAAAAGCCAAGCCAAGGACTTACCATAAGATTTTGCCTGCAATACCTACAGATTTGGATGGACTCCTCTCTTCGTGAGGTCCCCCAAAATATTTTGAGGTTCCTTGCATCTGCCAGATAAGTGAGCTTCCTTACATACCAGGTAAGATTGCTGGAATCTCTGTAAAGAAGTACCAGGCCAATATTTCCAAGTGGCTTTATTCCAGAAAGTCAACCTTATTCCTCAAAGGTGATATTGTCATATCTGAGTCTGTATGTTTCTCTTAAACATGATATTCCAGTCAAAGCCTCAGTAATATAACCAATGTGCCCTGTTATAAGGAGAACAGGTTATTAGTGAACTTACACAAGCAACTATATTGCCACAAAATAACCGTACTCACTCACAAAGAGTTTCCAAATTCTGGAGGGATAAGGTAGGGAGAAAAAGATAAATGTTTCAGTTCTGCTCATAAAGGTATAATTTCAAATTGCTATAAGTCATAATTAGCATAAGAAAAAAGAGGAAAGATTTCCTTAAATCTGAGAAAACAAAACAGAACATCAAAAGTCAACAATATTTCAAACAAAAGTTGTAAAAAATTATAATCATCAGTTCATACAGTCCTAAGAAATTACAGAATTCTAACAGAGAAACTGATCACCTTATAAATCTACTAGCGGAAGATTAAGATCGAGAACCGATTATATACATTATTATATTATTAGTACAGAATTAGAATAACCTGATGGGACGATTAAGAGAACATGTCCATTCTATATCTGTAGCAATTAAACTTCCAGATTACATTTATTGGCAAAAGAATACTGTTGAATTTGTATTTATGTGTCCAAGAATAACTAAAGATTGGTGAATTAGGCTCAGTAAGACCTAATGGCTACACTTGGGAGAGACTCAGAGACACTAGAGATAGTTAATAAGATTACATAATAAGCAGGAACTGAGGTGGCTGAGAAGGGATCAGAATGTAAAATCAGACCATATAAGAGACTAATTATAACCATTTAGAATGGATTGCAGCTATTAGGTGGAAATTTATGGCATAAATAAGAAAAAAAATGTGGATTTACATGTTAAAGACACATGATCAAGGATGAAAGAGGGTGAAATTAGACCAGACCGGTCTGCACAATTTTAGATATCTATCTGCGCTGACAAATAAAAATGGCAAGTAATAGGATATATTGGAGTATATGAGAAAGCCATTTTGTGTAAACCTAATTCGGCCTGACCTTGTCTTTCCAAAAGGGCCTGACCGAGGCCGTTGAGCATGCATTGTATATCTGCTTTAGAGATTCCCTATGGCAAGAGCAAAAGGCTCTTGAGATAAAGGTGCAACTTCTCTCCCTCTCCCAACTTTGGCATCTCCTTAAAGATTGAACATCTTTCTTTGGGCTGGGAATTGATTGCGGCGCTCATCTGTGACCCCCCAGTCCGAGGCAACACAGCTGCCACCCCGCGGCGTTCACTGAGACAGCAGACCTATCTGCCATTTCCATCAATCGCTGTGCTGACAAAGCAGCCTCGTGACTATTGTAAAAGGGACATTTCAATCATATGTGAAACATACTCTTTGAGGGTATATAACCACCCTGTGTACCCCCACTTCTTTGGAGTGCTCTGTTCCTTTGTGGAAAGACTCTCCCAGGTTATAACCCTAAGAGTTAAGCTCAGAATAAACTCACCCAAATTTTCATTTATAGATTGCTTATGGATTATTTTCGTCAACAGCGCTCATATAGACAGTGTGGCATCCATGTTCTTCTTCCAGAGCAGGCAGCTGCAGAGGCCCGGTCAGCATCCCGTGAGTCCACACCAGCCTTCAGCTGCTCTGGCCCCTGTCATCTGTTCTTAGTCAGGCCTGGGCTCTCAGAGGCAGGACAGAGACAATTAAGTCCTAAGCTGAGAAGTGGCAGCTGCATCTAATGTATTAAACTGTCTGCTTTAACTACATTTGAGATACTCTTTGAGTGTAATGAAAAAGCCCCAAATAAATGGTAAGATGACATTAACATTATAAAGGCATGTCAACAATTATAGTAAAGTGGTTTCTGTTATAATCAGGAAAATTGTAATGGAGACATTCTGAGAACAGCTTAGAGTGAGAAGAGAATGGAGAGGGCTGAGCAGCCATCATCAGGACTCCTGCCATTCAGATGGGGATGGATAATTCAGGAAGGAAGGAAATTCCACCTTGAGAGTCATTAAGGTGGATCTTCCCTGTGTGGTGAGTTTTGAGCCTACAGACAATTTGTGAGGAATCCCTGAAACCCATTTCCTACAGTATTTCCTACAGAAAATTTTCTGAGTTGATCCCTCTTCATTTTCTGTCCTTGTATGCCCCAAACCCACTCATTTCTCTTGGTGAGAGAGAAGCGGAGAAGACTTTTACTCCGAGGGCTGAGAATTGGAGCAAGAAGGGGAAGCTCAAGGGTTTATGAACAGAGAGGGGGTGACTGCAGCGCTGTGGCTAAGCTGCTGGCACAGATGTACATGGCTGAGTCCCCGGGTTCTGTGCGCTGGATCTTCAGGGTGGACAATGATCTGTTAGGCATCTCAGCTGAGAACCGGTCCTTGGGCATCCCTGTCTGGGCTATAGGAGCTTGATTGCGGAAGTAAATCAGAAACTTCAGTCCCTTCACTGAGGTCTGTCTGTACCAGAAAAGGGCAGTGTGGTTTGAAACTGGCTCACATGACAGAGTTACTGCTTGTCTCATCTTTGTCACATAGTGCCTGGGTTCCTGGGTGACTCCAGCATCTGTGGACTCTGTGGAAAGGGAGAAAATAAGAAAAATATTGGAGTCACAATAAGGAAACCCAGCATAAGGATACCAAATATTCTGGGGACTCACCTCCTCTCAGGAGACAAAGGACCACACAGCAGAGAGCCCGGGTACCCATGGCAGGATGAGAAGATGTGAGACAGCCTAGACCAGGGCCCTTGTGGAGATGAGCAGAGAAGTGAATTTTGGGACACTTTACCCCCATAACATGTGTCTGTCAGTGACATCGCTGAACGAGCCGCCACCCCCAACTCATGGGCTCCCTTCAGAGAAGGAGGCTGCCTTTCTGTAAGACGAATCAGGCAGGACTGAACTCAATTAAAATTGATCTGAGGTACAGATTCACACAGCCAGAGGCTCCCTGAAGATTTGTTTTGGTATCATCAATTTCAAATTAGAATAATTTTAGAATTAATTATTCTACTCTATTATACCAAAATGGAATGATTTTGGCATTATCAGTTCCAAAGTAGAGACTAATATCTTCTCTATACTAACTCTTATCTAGAGCCTGCCAACTATTTTCATCTGGGCCTCAAACTCCAAGTATTTGAAGAGGAATTCAGTGTATCATTGAAATTCTGCCTCTCTGAGCACTCTCACATTCCTCTCCCTGGCAGCTCCATGCTTCTGGTCATATACAGACACTCAGAATCATCTATCAGTTGGCTAGGAGTTGGGCTCTGAGTTCTCTGGGAAGAACAAGAATGCCAATTGCAGTCAGGGCTTCAGGGGCTGAACTGATGACCTGAGAACTGATTCCATTTGAAGGCTCTTATTTGCAATGAAAGACCTCTCTAAATTTATCCTTGAGCTCTATTAAATTCCCAAAGACTGTAGCAAAGAATCACCCACATTTCTCTATCCCCGCTATCTCTATCTAGCAGAGGAGTTTCTTATTCCTGAAAATTTGCAAATAAAATGCTCTAGAGCTGATTTAAATCTCATTCTTACTCCCAGAAAAGCTCAACTTTTTTTTCTTTGAGGAAGATTAGCCCTGAGGTAACACCTGCTGCCAATCCTCCTCTTTCTGCTGAGGAAGACTGGCCCTGAGCTAACATCTGTGCCCATCTTCCTCTAATTTATATGTGGGATGCCTATCACAGCATGGCTTTTACCAAGTTGTGCCATGTCCGCACCTGGGACCCGAACCAGCGAACCCCAGGCCGCTGAAGTGGAACGTGCGAACTTAACCACTGTGCCACCAGGCCGGCTCCAAAGCTCAGTGTTTTTAGCTGTTAAAACATGGCCTTTTCCATAGAAAAGGGGCCTGATGCCACGCGCTCTCTCCCTTTCGGGGTTGAGGTTATGGAGACCTGAGAGAAGCCTCTGCTTTCATGATTGGTCAATTGAGTTATTTGTTAACCAAGAAGCAGCGCCAGTTCAAGTTCATATTTTGTGGTTACACAGAGACGTACTGCTAAGTCCCCTGGACCTGAGGAGCAGGTGTCAATTTTAAAGAACAGAGAATCTGCAGGCTGCGTTGTGTTGCCTGAGGCATCTGTTTCTTTTTGGAGTCTATGCTCTTGGTGTCTGTCGGACCCAGAACGTAAAACTGTGGCCATTATTCTGTTTTCAAAAAGATCATTATTCATTCCCTGTTACCTGGTAGCCAGTGCGGTGGGTAGAATGATGGCTCCCCAAAGATGTCCATGTCTAACCCTTGGAATTGTGGATATGTTATCTTTTGTAACAAGGGGGAATTAAGGTTCCAAATAGATTAAGGTTGCTGGTCAGCTGATCTTAATATAGGGAGAGTAGCCTGGATTTTTCAGGTGGGCCCAGTGTAATCAAAGGTCCTAAAATGAGGAAGGAGGAGGAGGAGGAGGCAGAGTCAGAGGGGTGCAGCATGGAAAAGACTGGACCTTCATTGTTGGCTTTGAAGATGTCAGGGGGGCAAATGCCTCATGCCCCTCCATCCCCCAGGGGGTGTCTGACAATCCTGACCTGCCTTCAGGAAGACTCCTGCAAGGTCAGTTAGCCAGAATCCCCCAAACCCTGTTGCTTCCTCTTGGTAACTCTCCACCCAATGACCCCCTCCGCTCCCTGCTCCTTGGCTGTAAATTCCCTTTTCCTTGTTGTACTAGGAGTTGAGCCCAGTCTGTCTCCCCTGACTGCAAAACGACATCGCACAGTTCCCCTGAATAAAGACTGCCTTATGGTTTTAACAAGTATATGAATAAAACTTTCTTTAACACAATTCACTGCAAAATTAATAAACAATTTACTTTTAACAGAGAGATGTGACAGTCTGTGCCATGATCAACAATGGCCATGTTAGCTTATTGTCCAAACAGGGATCCTTTAATATGTGAAAGAGGGTGATAATAATAATTATGCCAGGACAACAGGCCTGAACCAGGGCTTTCATGGTGAGCCAAAGCATTTGAACGCCCGGCATGGTGGACTTTCTGCCATGCTCCTTACTGCCATCTGGCAGCATACAGGGAGGGATTGCAAGAAATGTATACAATTTTCTTTGCCATGACCACATTTCAAGTCAGCACCAATGTTGAGGCATACAGGAATGTCTCTTCCAGCCAGATGTTCTCTGGATCGGTGTTGTCTGTGTGTACAATTATGCTCAGTTATTGACAGATGATTGTGGCGTGTCTTCCACGGCAATCCCTGGCAGATACACGTGTGGGAAACAAAAGAGATATTCTGAGTTGAAGAGTCATAGTCATGTCTGATTTTGGAGACCAAATCATATAAGTATCTACCTTTAAAGAAAGAACACTGAGTCCCAGAGAGGAGAAGGCACTTGTCAACGTCTTACAGCTTAAAAAGAAAGAACAAAAAAAGCCAGAGTTGGGATTAGGAAACAGGTTTCCTGACTCGAATTCCAGTGTCTGTGGATCCAGGACCTGCAAGAGAGAAAGGAGCAGTTGACTGTTTGATAGCATAGTGTAATACTCCATGCTCCCTAGGATTTCAGATTTGAATTTCCTGGACTAGTCTCTGAATAGGGATTATTCATCAGTGTTTCTCTGGCTTCTTTCCTCTAGAGAGGGTTCTGGTTCCTGTACCCTCCCAGTTATTCCTACTTAACCCTGCCCTTGAGGGACAGTCACATTTGTGGAGGAGGCAGACCTGTGATAAAAGGACTATAACGAATCTGCAATAGTCAATATTCTGTTGTTCCACAAACAAAGAAGTCATTGACTCTATGGAGTACAGAGTTTGCACGGGAGCCGTGTTTGAGTTTGTAAAATCAGTAGGAATTTCTTAGCATTTTGGTAAGGTAATATCAACCTCAGTTATCTGGTCTCTGTACTTGAAAATTTTGTGGGGGCCTTTATTTCTAAACGTGCAATCCACAAACTGCCTAATGTGCATTATTGTTTAGGAATTTCAGAAGCCCATGACCCAAAGCATGCTCATCACAGTAATTTAAGAAATGGTTTATGATCCTGCTGTCTATTTGTTGCAGCTGGAGCCACAACAATCAACCTTCTTTCTTCTGAGGCAGGAAGACAGGGAAAGGGCCTTTTCAAATGTCCTGGAGTTCAAGGGAGAGGAGGGAAGCCAGTGAATTTGTACAATGTAGGAACCAACTCAGCAGCACCGTGTCAATGCCCCTGGGGCACAGAGATGCAGAGCTGAGCCCCCGGCTCTGCAAGATGGATCTTCACGGTGGAATATGTTCCATTGGTCTTGCATCTGAGAATCATTCCTTGGACATCCCTGACTCAGTAGCAGTGTTTTCATATTGGAAGAAAATCAGAAACTCCATTTCCTGCCTCAGATTCTGTTGATACCAGGAAGCAAATATGTGAATAGAAATTGGATCTCATCTCAGAATCAGCCCCCTTCCCATCTCTGTGGTTGTGAGGCTGGGATTCTGGCTGAGTCCAGGCTCCGTGTGTCCCGTTGGAGAAGAGAGAAGTCCCAGGAAAGGGAGTGAAGGGGAACCCCAGGAAAGCATCCTCTACACAAATTCTTATGCACCCATGATCTCATCTGTTCCCAGGAGAGAGTTCCCCAGCAGAGGAGCCTGGAGTCCATGGCAAGACACTGCAGGATGTGGCTTTCCCAGCAATAGTTTCTGATGCACAGCAGCAAAGAGGGATGAAATTCTGGGCTCCCCTGGGGCCGACAAGGTAGGATCTGGCTGTGATATCACAGTCCGCGGCAACACCCACAGCCTCAGTGGCATCTTCTATAGTAGAGGGCTTGGTCCAAAAGTTTGATCTCAAGTATATTTTATTACATGGATGACGTAAATAGGCTCCAAATCTACTTGAGCTTTCTTAGGAAAGTTAAAGTTTAAGGCAAACATAAGAGGAATTGTAAAAGGGAAAAAGAGAGAGAGAGAAGAAAAAGAAAAAGCATGAGAAAATGGTAGAGTACTATGCTAGAGTTGCTATTTTATTCACCTATAAAGACCTCTTAGCAGAAGTTCTCAAGCTTTAGCATGAAAAAGATCACCAAGGGCTTGGCAAAATTTAATGTATTCCTATGATGCACATCCAGAAATTTGGACCCTCTCTTAGAATATATCTTTTTAACCTAATCCTCAGGTGATGCTGAGGCAAGTTCTCTCAGACCGCACTTTAAATTTACTTTTGAGTAGATATTTTTAACAGGCCCAGTGAACAAAAAGAAGAGCATTACATGCATTCAGTTAGAATGGTAAAGTTTAAATAGAACGAGAGGAATTTTCCTGAGAAAGGGAATATTTAGTGGATAGACTTAGTTTCTGGAAACTGTATTAAAGAATACATAGGAAATAAGAAACATAATTGAAAACGATGTGAATGAAGCTTAGGGAAGAGAAATTTCCAGGACTTAGGGTGTAGTCATTATTGGCAAATATTTCAAAGAGGTCAGGCAGAAGAAAAACAAAAATAAGCTTTTGGTGGAGTAAACAGTTTCATAAGAAGGAAACATTGCATGAAAAAGCTGAAGGTGGCATCCAAAGGAGTGATTCCTCTGGGATGAAAGCAAAGCTGAGGGTCACTAACTGTAGATGAGACTTGCAGAGGTCCGTCAATGGACACGAAGGAGCACTAATTTGTGAGCGCTAGAAAAGGAACTTGAGATAAAAATCCATAACATTATATAGACCAGAAAAGTGAGAGCTTATCATTTTTTTATAAAGAAGTGGTATATTAGGACTTCTGGTAGTAAGACAAGTAGTTTCAACTTACATTGAAATAAGAGCAGACAGGACGAGAAAGACTATATAAATGTCTCTAAGGCTGAGTGGTGTATGGTGTAGAAATGAACAGTTTTGTAAAAGGAATGAAGCACCAAATTTTATCAGAGATATTCTGAACTCTATATCAGCTCTATGTGGGTGCAATGGCCTCCGTAGGTAGAGTTAATACCATAATGTGACCTTTCACTTTCATTGCTGTTGAATGCATTCTTCCTCATTAGAATCTGGATCAGATGCGTCAGGGTTTTTCAATTCTCGGCACATCAATTTTCAATTGTCTGCACTTTAAGTATTTTTCCACTGAGAACATATTAATCTGCCTTCTCCGTCAGCTCCATAGAAACTAATCAGTGGCTTTACGGAGTCTAAGTTGTCACACTTAAATTAACATGCTTTATGTGTTACCTGGATTTACTCCTTAAAAATAATTAGCCTGTCTTCACTTGGTCTAACATTGTTCTAAAAACTAAGGATTTGATCCCCTCTCTAATTCTTTCTCATTTCCTAGGTTCTCTGTATCCAGCAAATGTTGTAAGTAGCTTTCTCTCCTCACTTGTGTTGCACACCTAGGGTGTCCTGGCCCCTAATTAAAGAATTCCTCTCCTTGAAATCTTTGATCCATGAAGTCAAAGTGACAAGCCTCAGCTGTCATGTTGTTTAAAATAACTCAAAACCCTTGGCAAATGCTGAGTTTTCCAAGAATGTGTTCTTGAGTAAAAAAGGATCAATTTTTTTCTGTTTTCTGGGATTGTATTCTCACGTGAGAGAAAGTCAACTTGGTCGTTTTCAGTGTGGCTGGAGGGCTGACATCAGAATCTATAATCTTCACTCACTCTAAGACCTAAGAAAGGGAAGAGACAATTTATAATAAGGGACAGTAATGGGACAAACTAGGTGGACAGAGAAATAAAAGTTAACAAATAGCCGTGTCATGACTCCAGGACTCCATTCGAATTCGTATCTGGGAAATTCCTGTGTTCTTGTTTTTGGGTTCTGTGGGACAGACATTTATCCTCACAATAAATTCCGCTTTGACTGAAATTAGTTCTAGTTAGTTTCCGTTATTTCCTTTCAGCCTACTAAACTGCCTCCTTCCTGAGCTGGGCCCAGGAGGAGTTTGTACATGAAGATGAGCTAATATTGAACATTCTGGATTCACTGCTGGCACAGAGATACATGGCTGAGTCCTGCAGCTCTGTGGGAGGGATCTCCAGGCTACAGGGTGAGTTTGGGGGACACTTAGCTGAATATGTCTCCTTGGGCATCTCTGTTTCACCAAAAAATTTTCATTCTGGAAGGAAATAAAGATCTTGAACTCTTATGCCAGGTTTTATTGATACCAGCAAACATAATGTGTGCTTTTCTTGTGACACAATTCATGTTTAGTCTGTCCTTTCCCTTCAAACAGGTGCTCTAGAGTCTGGGTGACTTCTGCATCAAGGATGCCTGTGAAGAAAGTAGATGAAAGTTGGAGACTTAGCCCATGAGGGAGTCTGATGGCATGGACGACAGGCTTAGGGCAGGGGGCTG
The DNA here is from genome assembly GCF_041296235.1 of Equus asinus. NCBI lineage: Eukaryota > Metazoa > Chordata > Mammalia > Perissodactyla > Equidae > Equus > Equus asinus. Next base: position 195,244,184 of record NC_091790.1, on the reverse strand, counting down.
ACAAGTTCCGAACAGGGCCTTACCGGCACTCAGGAGACAGAGAACCAGGGAAGCAGATGAATATCGGGCACATGGTATAATTAGGGGAGGAACAGAGGCCGGGGGCTTTCTCTGAGGCTTTTTCATCCCCTGTGAGCAGCTGCTCTGTGACAAGATCACGTCACAGAATCCAATAGTCTTTATACAAAGACTACTTTGCTTTTGTCACAGAGGAATCACTGCACTAGATGCCCTCTTCAGCTTTTTCATGGCATATTTCCAATCTTAAGAAAATATTCTCCTAAAGATTAAAATTATATACTTAGCAGAGCAAAGACTTATTTTTGTTTCTCTGCTGCTGGATCTCTTCAAAGCATTTGTTGACACTGACTATACACTAAATCTTAATTTTTCTTCCATCAGCTTCATTCACACCACTTTCCATTACATTTCTTATTTCTCTCTATTCATTTTTTTAATATAGAATCCTGAAGCTAAATATATCCATTAAATCTAGAATGCTTCTCTGTACAAGCAAAAAAGAAAATCGAAAATCTCAAACACCTGTACTCAGTCACTGGCAAACAGGCAGCACGGGACTGTCATTCTTCTACAGCAAGAAAAAATAGGGCAAAGTCTACACACAGTGAGGGTGAAAAAAATAGAGCACGGAAAATTTCCTGAGCTGAGGAAACTGAGGTTGAAAGATAGAGGGGCAAAGGCAGCTAGAAATTGTGAGGAAGACTGCCAGAGGGGAGGAAGCTACACCAAGAACTGCAGAAATCTTCACAGGGTCAGAATGAATTTTTGTCTCAACAGTAGTCTGTGTCTGTACAAATGGAAACTTCAAAAAATACTAGAGAGGGAGCACAGAAAAGATTCAACAACATCCCCAGAATGGCCATGCTTTAGTAGTGGGAAAAAATTAAGCTATAGCCGGAGTTGGCAATGTACCCCCCAGGGGCTGACCACTTGTTTACATGAAAGATTTTATTGGCATGAGGAGCACATCCAGAATGGCAGCACGAGGAGGTTTGAATACCTTCTTTCCAGAGAACAAACCCGTAATTGCTAATAATTTAGAAACAATCATTTAAAGCGACTGGAAATTGTCACAAAGGCCTACAGTGAATGGAGAAACACTTATTGAAGAAAATCTACTAAATCTCCCTCAGAGAAGGAAGTCTGTGGCAATGGAGCTGTGACTCCCTCCCTCCTGCCCCACCCCAAGCTCCGCGTAGTAGCAGAAACTCTGCTCCTTCTGGACATGGTGGAGAACACAGGGGTCCTTCCGTTTCCCCAGGGAGGGAGTCTAACTCTCAGGACAGGAGATGGGAACATGAAAACAAAATGGAGGAAATAGGTTGCTTAAATGAGCAGAGGAAATGGAGTCTTAACGTTATCAGTGAACCTACATGAAATGTTTTTTACTTCCAAAAAGTAAATGTTTTTACTTTACTTCCAACAGGGAGATGGGCTTGACACTGTTTTCAGAAAACTTACAACGTGACAAGGGTAGAAGAGGCTTCAAAAGAAAGAATATGCCTGAGGAAGTAAACTTTCCAGATGCCAACAGCAAATGCAGAGGAGATGCTGTCACTGCACAGAGCCAAACCCATATATGTGGGCAGTGACCTTAAAGTCCGACAGAAGACTGTTGATGTCCAGGACATTCAGTCCTTGCCTTGGAGGGGTGAACTAGCTCTTTGACCCCTAGAAGCCAAGGAGCCATCCTTATTTTGACCCATCACCATTTACAGCCACAGTATTTCATGACTGAATCTATGGTCTCTTTCTACCCAAAGGACAGCTGATGCCCAAATCTATCTCTTATCATTGGAAAATGAAGAACAAAGAACAGCCTGTTTAGAGTCTTGATGAGCTTCAAGAAGAGAGAAGTATGACATTTGTGAACAGGAAGGAAATGACTGTGACATGCTATAGCTGAGCTGCTTGCACAGAGATACATGACTGAGTCCCCTCCACTCCTCGAGCTGGATCTTCAGAGTGGAGGAGGATCCCTCAGGTCTCTCAGCAGAGAACCACTCACTAGTCATCCCTGGTGTGTCTGGTGTATTCTTGTTCAGGAAGTAAATCAAAAACTCTGGGCCTTGCCCCAAATTCTGTCAGTACCAATAAAGGGTAGCACTACCAGAAATAGGATCACACCTAAGAGCTACAGCCTGGCCCCTCACTGTGGCCCTCTGCCTGGGGGACTGGTAGACTCCAGCACCTACATGACCTGTGGGGACAGAAGTTGGTAGCAGTGAGGAAAACAATTGTAATCATCACACACACACACACACACACACAAACACACACACACACACACACACACTGAAACTTCTTGGTTTTCTGAGAACTCACCTGCTCCCAGGAGACAGAGGGTCATGGAGCAGAGGAGCCTGGTGCCCATGGCAGGGTCAGGGCAGGAATGGGAGGTTCAGCAGGTCAGGGTCCTTGTGAGCACGAACAGAGGAGGAGGGATGTCCCTTGTTCCCACAATGCAGTTTCCATAGTGATGTCACTGCCTCTATCAATCCCCATGAGCCCAGCGACACATGATTTATATTATAACACACTTGGATGACTAATTTAAATATATATATGCTCATTTATTACAAAATCAGTGCTTGAGTTGTCAGCTTTGACTCCAGTTCTGTTGTGATGTGGTGGCCTCATGTTGCATCTCTAAGTGCATCTTCTCATCCACCAGTCCCTCCTCTGTCTACTGGGCGTTTACACTAGCGTGTATCAATATCACCTCCAATACAAGACACCAAAGGTGAATTCGTTGTCTCTCCCGCATGTCAGGATCTCCTGTGAGCATTCCTATTTCTGTCACTGTCCCCTCCATCCTCCTAGTCACACATGCTTGACATTTTCCATTTCTTAGGCTAGTGTGGGCATTGCAGGCTTCACGTGGCTTTGCCCTAGAATGCACTGACATATTCAGAGATACAAGACGTGAAATGATATCCGGGGAAAATATCTGAGTTGGAATCTCCTATTCTTCTTCAGGTCAAAGACCAATTGCCCTCTCTGTGTTCATTAATCTCCATGTAGCATTGTGTCTCTACAGCCCAGAGCAAAGACTCATGTCATTCTAAGTCACCAAGCATTAAAAAGCAGGTTCCTGGATTCTTATTTATGGAAGAAGGTTCAACTCCATTGACCTTTAAAACCTTGCTGTGTAATATAAAATGATAAATTTACTTATCCTTCTGGAAACCTACGAAGCTGTGTCATAGGTAATTTAACTCTCCCTTCTACTACCATCAGAGCATCTAATTGTTCTACAGCCATTAATGTCTGCCACTTTCATTGGTCAGTCAACTGTTGTTATAAACCTCCTTTCCTTCAGGGGGAGAGGGCGGCAGGATCAGAGAAGACTGAGTGGTTGCGAGCAACGCTATGGGGTCAGGGAGGATGACATTTGTAGTTCTGTGCCTTTGCTGCCTGCCCAAGAAACATTGCTGAGTCCTCCATAACGGAGGAGACCATTCAAATGTATGAAGTAAAATTTTTGGCTGACTTGTTTGAACATTGTCCAAAGTGTCTGCTTCATGATTTCACTATTCTCTTCCAAGTGTTATTGCTTATCCCATTCCTGTGACTGAGTGTCCCAGAGTCTGAGAGACTCCATCCACGGAGCCTATGGGTGAAGGAGATGGAAGCTGGGGACAGAGCTACAAGTCTACTTGGGAAATGATTACAGTCCAAGCAAAACAGATTTAGGGGTAAAACATTTTTCCATGTCGCTGTAATTCCTTCTTTCCATGATACAAAGCATAACTGTGTAAAATTTATGGAACCCACAGCAGCGTCAGGTCAGCACTGGGCTATCTCCATCTCCCTGCTTAGAGCTGTGGTCCTAGGAGATGGTAGTACTGCTCAAGGGCAGCTTATAACAGCCTCTTAAAATGTGTTGGAAAGCCTTATTTCTTTTTCTATTCATTATAATGTTTTGTATAAAATTGAAATTATCTACTATTTGACAATTTTGCAAAATTTAACAATAAAACTCTGTGCGTAGTGTTTTGGGAGGCAGGTAAACATCAATGCTGATTCAGTAATGTTACTATTTCTTATACTCTTATTTGTTTCTAACAATGAAAATTTTCATAGTAGTCTTTTAAAGTTTGATCTCTCTTCTATTTCTAGTTATCTCTCTCTCTCTCTTTTTTTTTTTTTTTTTTTTTTTGCTGAGGAAGATTCACCCTGAGCTAACATCCATGCCAACCTTCCTCTATTTTTTAGTATGTGGGCTGCCAGCTCATCATGTCCCCTAACACAGTAGTGTGGGTCCACACTCAGGAACAGAATCCAAGCCACTAAAGTGGAGCACTCTGAACTTAACCACTAGGCCAACCTGGCTAGTGCTCATTATCTCTTCTTTTTAATTCCTAATGTTATTTATTCACCACCTTTGTTTCTTCATCAGTCCTGCTAAGAGTTGGTACATTAGTTTCCAAAACAACATTTGTCCTTGTTCAGTCTCATTAGTATATTTTGCTTTCTGTGTCCTCTATTTTTGCTCTTTATATGCCTAACTCTATTTCTTTTACTTTTGGGAGGAGATTATTCCATGCTTTTTCCTAGGTCCTAAGCATAATGTTTAGGCCATTATTTTACTGCACTCATTTGTCCTTTACATCTCTAAATTTTCCTCAAAGTACAGCTTTAGTTGCAGCTCTTATTTATTGATATATACTATTCTAAGTATCTCTTATTTCTAAATATTTTTAAATTCCTATTAAGACTTCTGGTAGGGGCTGGCTCCGTGGCTGAGTGGTTAAGTTCGCGCGATCCACTGTGGTGGCCCAGGGTTCAGATCCTGGGCACGGACATGGCACCGCTCGTCAGGCCACGTTGAGGTGGCATCCCACATCCCACAACTAGAAGGACCTGCAACTAAGATATACAACTGCAACTATGTACAGGGAGGATTTGGGGAGATAAAGCAGAAAAAAAAAAAGACTTCTGGTAAAACCCAGGAATGATTTGGAATCATGTTTTTCTCATGTATAAATATGAAGTTTTTAAAAAAGTTATCTTTTGATTTTTCCTGTAATATTTAATGCATTATTGTGAGAGAAGTTTATCTTTACGATACTAGTACTTTAAAACTGATTGGGACCTTCTTCTTGGCCTCATCCGTAGCATTTTATATAAATGTTCAACGTGTGTTTGTGAATTATTTTTCTAAATTGGGTGTGCAGGATTCTATATTTTTTCCTTACATTGGTCTCATTAAATGTATTGTTCAAATGTTATATATCTTTACTAACTTGTCTATTGATCTATTACTTATGAATGAACTCTTGTTAAAATCGTCCACCACAATGGTATATTTGTCAATTTCTCATACTAATATTGTCATTGTTGTATCTGAAACAATATTTCTTATACATACATGTTTATTAGAATTTTAATCTTCTAGCTTGAAGTGCAACTTGCCCATTTCATAGCCACTAAAATAATTGAACTAAGTATAAACATCTGCCATTCTTAGAAAAGCAATAATGATGCTTTTTGCCTTAAGTATTCTTTATATTTAAATAGCTACATGAGATTTTTTCTGATAGGATTTTTTTGACCAGTCTGTGTCTTTAAAATGTATATGTTTCTCTCTTTCTCGCTCTCTCTCTTTTTTTCTTTTTTGAGGAAGATTAGCCCTGAGCTGAAATCTCCCACCAATCCTCCTCTTTTTTGCTGGGGAAGATTAGCCCTGACCTAAAATCCATGCCCATCTTCCTCTACTTTATATGTTGGATGCCTGCCACAGTATGGCTTGACAAGCAGTGCATAGGTCCACACCCAGGATCTGAACTGGCAAACTCCAGGCCGTTGAACACAACGTGAGAACTTAACCACTGCACCACCAGGCTGGCCCGTAGATGTTTATCTTTTTAATAGTATATAGCTTGATGTTTTAACCTCAATCTCACAGCTTCAAACTGTCACGATTTTAACAGGCAGAGCCCTTAATATTGAGTTAATAATATTTTCATATTTATATCTATTATCATTTTTATACTTACATTTGACCTGTTTTCTCCTGTTTTTCTTTGTTCTCTTTTTCTCCTTCTCTGTAGCCTTTGAATTAATTCTATTTTTTTTAATATTCCATTTTCTACCTCCATGCTGAAGTTAAATACTCTATTTCTATTTTTTAGTGGATACTCATTTTTAAAAAGTGTACACAATGGAAAGTCTGTTAAATATCTCCACTTTTTTCAAACCAAATAAGACAATATGAACATTTTCAATTCAACTAACTTATCCCACCTTGTTTGCCAAAGATATTTTAATATTAGCACCATATTAGACACTAGTCAGAGTAGTCAGCCTGTGGAGATTTGAGTACTAGACTATCAGATTAAATTGCCTCCATCAAACATCTGTTCCATACTTTCCTTCCAGGGTCATTTTCCATCTTTCTTAAGTATACTTTTGAGATTTTCTAAAATTTTCCGCTCCTGAAAATATTTTTCATCAACCTAATTCTTCAATGAATAAGGACCAGAATAATAATTGTGATTTTTAATCCTCTTTCTTGATTTTCACTGTTGCTCTCAGTCTAATTATTCCTTTGGGAGGTGTTTCTCTTTCCATTTTTACTGCTTTAAAATCTCTTTGTCATTCATGTTCCACAATTTCACTATGATGTATCTATCGATTTACCTTACTAGGATTAGTTTGGATTCTTGTCTTTAATATGAGGATTTATGTCTCTAATGACCTCTGGAAAATTCTAGTTAACATCTAGTACAACATCACCTTATATCAATCTCATTATTTTCTGTTTCTGAAATTTAAATTAAATGGAAGAAAACAGAGGAAATTCTAATAAAGTATTGTGTACAATCTAATAAAACCTTATTGTTTTTCTTCCTGTCCTTTAACTTCTCTTTCATATTTCACCTTTAATTTTCCACGGTCCGTTCTAGGTAATCTCTCAAGATTTGTTTTTTGTGTTATTATTAATCTCTTTAGGATTTAGCAGATTATTTACTCCGCTGTTTAACTTATCCATTATTTTATTCAGTGATTATGTGAATCCTTTCTAAATTTCTTACTTGATGCTTTTGTGTTAGCTAATGGTTTCTGTTTTTTTAAATTATTTAATTGAGATCATAATAGTTTCTAGCACTGTGAAATTTCAGGTGTACATTATTATTTGTCTGTCACCATACATATGTGCCCCTTTACCACTTATGCCCCTCCCCGCCCCGCAACCACTTTTCCTTCTGGTAACCACTAATCTGTTCTCTTTGTCCACGTGTTTGTTTATCTTACATATATGAGAGAAATTATGCATTTTGTCTTTGTCTGGCTTATTTCACTTAACATAATATCCTCAAGGTCCATCCATATTGTTACAAATGGGACAATTTTCTCTTTTTTATGGCTGAGTAGTATTCCATCATATATATATATATATATATATATATATATATACACCACATCTTTATCCATTCATCAGTTGATGGGCACTTGGGTTGCTTCACCTCTTGGCTATGGTGAATAATGCTGCAATGAATATAGGGATGCATAAGTCTCTTTGAATTATTGATTTTAAGTTCTTTGGATGGCTACCTAGTAGAGGAATAGCTGGGTCATATGGTATTTCTATTATTAATGTTTTAAGAAATCTCCAAACTTGTTTCCATAGTGGCTGAACCAGTTTGTATTCCCACCAGTGGTATATGAGGGTTTCGGTTTCTCCACATCCTCTCCAGCATTCATTAGTTTTTAACTTGGTGATTATAGCCACTCTAACTGGTGTAAAGTGACATCTCATTGTAGTTTTGATTTGCATTTCCTTAATTACTAGTAATGTTGAACAACTTTTTAAGTGCTGTTGGCTATCTGCATATCTTCTTTGGAAAAATGTCCTTTCACATCCTCTGACCATTTTTTGATGGACTTGTCTTTTTCATTGTTGTTGTGTTATATGAGTTCCTTATATATTTTGGATATTAACCCCTTATCAGATATATGCTTCACAAATATTTTCTCCTAGTTGCTGGGTTGTCTTTTTGTTTTGTTCATGGTTTCCTTTGCCTTACAGAAGCTCTTTAGTCTAATGTAGTCCCATTTGTTTATTTTTTATTTTGTTTCCCTTGCTTGGTTGGACATGGTATTTGAAAGGATGCTGCTAAGACTGTTTTCAAAGAGTATACTGCCTATATTATCTTCCAGGAGTTTTATGGTTTCACATCTTACTTTCTAGTCTTTAATGCAATTTGAGTTAATTTTTGTGTATGGTGTAAGATAACGGTCTACTCTAATTCTTATGCATGTAGCTGTCCAGTTTTCCCAACATTATTTATTGAAGAGACTTTATTTTCTCCCTTGTATGCTCTTTGCTCCTTTGTTGAAGATTAGCTGTCAGTAGACGCGTGGTTTTATTTCTGGGCTTTCCATTCTGTTTCACTGATCTGTTTGTCTGTTTTTCTGCCAGTGCTGTGCTGTTTTGATCACCATACGTTTGTGGTGTATTTTGACATCAGGGATTGTGATGCCTCCAACTTTATTCTTTTTTCTCAGAACTGCTTTAGCTAGTCAGGATCTTCTGCTGCTCCATGAGAATTTTAGGATTCTTTGTTCTATTTCCGTGAAATTGGGATGCTGATTGGGATTGCATTGAATCTGTAGATTACTTTAGGTAATATGGACATTGTAACTATGTTTATTCTCCCAATCCAGGTGCATGGAATATCTTTCCATTTCTTTATGTCATTATCTATTTTTTTCAATAATGTCTTACAGGTGCAGGGAACAAAACCAACTTACAAAAATCAATTGTACTATTATACTCCAATAATGAACTAACAGAAAGAGAACTCATGAATACAATCCCATTTATTATCACAACAAAAAGAAAAAATATCTAGGAATAAATTTTACCAAGGAGGTGAAAGAATTATACAATGAAAATTCGTTGATGTTTTTGACAATCTTTTTCTCCTTGCTCTTGTTTCAAATCCCTTTTGTATTCATTTGAATATAATTTTTTCAAACTTTCATACATTGTAATGCTATAGCTGTTGATTTCAAATGATTATTGCTTCTGCTCATTTTTCCTCATTGGTTTTTGTTTGAATATTCTTAATAGTGGGAGGATATTTGTTTAATGTTAATCTGTGGAATTCCTGCGAGGCCTAGATGAAGAGTACAGGATTTCAAGAATCCCTACTTTTTGCAGCATCTCAAATCTAACTCCCAAATGCATGAGCCCAAGAACCATCTGCTGTACTCTGTGCTGTGGAATGAACTCCTGACTTTAGGTTTCCAGTATCAGGAAATGATCTCAGGGCAGCGCTAGTGCTAGTTCCAGAAGGCAATTCTGATTTTCTGTTCCCATTTAATTTCACTTGCTCCATAAATTAGAGCCCATAAGTTCACGCTGTCATGACCTTTTCTTCCCGTTCTTTCAAGGGGATTATATATTATATTTATATTACATCAATTCCTAAATCTGCAGACATCCCCTCTTCTTTCATTTTGCCCAACCCCAAACTTCAAGGAATATCCCAGATATCAGAATTATATTTGTAGATCTTATACTCAATAAGGTTAAAGAACATGCCATATTTTATACTGGAAATTCCAAAACTGATGAAAAAGCCTACATAAACAAAGGTTCCTATGCTTGTCCCACAATTAAATGTTCTTTTTATAAACTCATAGCAGACCATCACAAACACAAGGGCACTCTTACTCTCATATATTCTGAGTAACTGGGAAGTGAAATGTGAAAACTACTAGGACCCCAAATCCTTGCGTCAAAGATTTATTCCACCATGGGTCAATTTAAGACTACTGGGAACAAAAGTAGTCAGTTTACTACTGAGCGCTGACTTTTACAAAGTAAAATTAATACACTTTACTTTGAAGTCATGTGTTCCAATTTTAGTATTTTAAGAAGTTACATTAGTAGTAAATTAAGGCTTCCAGGCTAGACCAGGTCAGGATAAGTCAGAGCTCTTTGCTGAACAGAACAAGTTTCCAGAGGGCGGTCACTGTGCTGCAGGAAGGAGGCCAGTATCTGAATTATTTACCCCGTTGTGACAAGATGCTGGGACGTGTGATATCCTGGGTACTCAGAAGATTTTGGCAAAAAGTGATCAGACATGTCTTACTGGGAACTGATTGATGTCAGCGGAGGGAAGGATTGTCCTGAGAAATAGACTTTCCATCATCTCACACGTGTTTGGGCTCTTCAGCCCTCTCTGCTCTTTCTTGTTTTGGGGCCAGGTCTCTACTTAGGGATCAGGCATCTCTATAGCATTGCTGCCATTGCACAAATGCAGGGCTATTCCCTCTGCTCCGAGGATTTAACTTTGGTTTGTCATCAGATCTCTGAGCTGATCAGCAATGCATCTGTGAAAGACATTTCTCAGACTGTGGAGCCCAAAGGGAGACCAGAGTGCTTGCCTTCGGGTACAACAGAACTGGATCCAGGGATGTTTCTAGAGATGAGATTGCATCCGTCTCCATTGCTCTCCTCACACTAACGAGGTATCCTGGGGTCCCTGCAACTCCAGCATCAGAGAAGCTCACGAGGGAGAGAGAAGCAGGACACAGAGCCCTGCATCTGCATCGGAGGGAGACGGTATCCACAGTCATAGGGGAGACGTTTGTAGTTGAGACCTGGAAAATCCAGAACAGAGACATCCCAACTGTACCCCAATGTACCTGAGAAACAGGAGTACCCACAACTGTCCGTCCACCCAGTGGGATGTTGACTGGGAGCGTGAGTAGGAGTTAGCTGCTACAAAGAGGAAGGGTCCATGTCCAGTGCAGAGGAAATAGCCTTTGAAGAGTCTGAGATGGGCAGGGATGTGACATAGAAGAGGGATTAGCAGGGTGGTTGGAATAGAGAAGGAGGTGCGAGCTGTGCAATGGGGGCCATGGGAAGTGGGGGGAGGAAAGACAAGGCAGGTCCTGTGGGCTTACTGTCCTGGATGGGAAAGGTGGGCTGGAGCAAACACCACATGAGGGCCAGGGCTGGGGGAGGACTTTAGAGAGAGACAGGAATGAGGCGCCCAGGGAGAGAAGAGAGGTCTATATGTACCTACTTACCAATGACATTCCCTCCTAGAGATGTCAGACTCAGACTCATGACTAGGGCAGTCAGAGCTTGGGAAGCACCTTCCCAGGTGGCAGGGCAGCTACAGAGGAAAACACAAAGAGCAACGGGGGAGACATGTCTGCAAGAGACCCTGTGGTCAGGGCCAGGCCTGGCTAAGACCACCCTGGAGATGGACGTCAGCAGAGTCCAGGGTTCACACTGCACACTCAGGCCACTCGGGTCTCCAACTCCTCCTTGTGTTAGGAGTCTGCAAAGCGCTCTGCTGAGACCCAGGCTGCAGGGCCTCCCCCTGGCTTTTTGAGCAGAGAGGAGTCAGCTGTGCAGCGCTGTGGAGTAACTGCTGGCACAGAAGTACACAGATGTCTGGGAGGGGGTAGCGGATACCAGCGTGAGGGGGAAGTTCTTTGTATTTGATCTAGAAACTCTGTAACCATCGGGACCATCTTCTTCAGTGACACCAGCACCAGCTGAGTAGTGGATCAGCCTCAGCCCATGTCCCAGGTCTTGTCGATACCAGTACATTGAGTTGTGGTTCATATCCTGGGCACATCTCAGTGTTGTGTTCTGTCCTGTTCCCAGGATCTGGAATCTTGGGGTCTGAGTGACACCAGCATTCACTGGAGCTGTGGAAGAGGAGGTAAACCTGATGCTGCAGACAGGACAGAAAGGCTTAGCAGTGGGAACTTGACATTTTCACTCAGGAAAAATCCCTGCCCAGGACTCACCTGCCTGCAGGAGACAAAAGGCCACCCAGCACAGGAGGCCATCGCTCATGGCAGGAGCAGGGCAGATGGAGGGGTCTTCTGGGTCTCTGCTGATGACAGGGAAGAGGGCTCTCCTGGGAGTCATTCTGAGATGTCACTCTCCCTGCCTGCGCCCCAGAGCCACCTGTCACAAAGGCACGCCCCTTCCCCCAGAAGGTCCAATCAAAAATAAATGTACAAGGAACAGCTTAGAATGGGAAGAATTCATTTCTCTGAATTAATGCAAGCCTTACAAGTTGTTCTTCAGCTTTTTGCAAAACAATTTGTAACTTTGTTTTTATTCCTGTGGTAAAATTTTTAATATAGTGGTTTTATGTATCTGCTTATTTCTGTAGTTTTGAATCTTAGGGAGGGTCCTATGGCTTTCTGATGCCCTTTCTGGCTCTGTTGTCCCAAATACTGCTTCAAGTATCTGTTTCTACTTTGCTTACTGACCAGCATCCCGTTAAGGTCCTTCTGCCTACAAAGATTCTCCTGGTATCTGGTTGCCAGACCAGAGGGGCAGGCTCATCAGCATTTGAGGAATTGTTTGCTCTGTTTCTCATCAATTCATGCCAGATGGGGCACCTGCCAACTGTAGCTACAGCACCTTCGTATATACCAGAGCACTTGCTTCCCAGGTTTGGGGTGAGACAGCAGCAGGCAGATCAACCTCACCCCTGTGACTGACCTTTCTCTGTGGCAAAATGATGGCTGCTCTGCACTGCCGATGACCTACTGGCACAAAGTTGTACAGATGTGTGAGGGACTGCGGGGAGGTGGCCGACTCCAGGGTAAGTGAACAGTGCTCTGTTCTTTATCTGAGACATCTGCTCCATGGGGAAGATCACCTTGTGAAGAATGGCTGCCATGTATTAAGTCACAAATATCATGGAGCTCAAAAACTGTATCTTGTTGAACACAGTGCCACACTTAGGAGGACCCTGTAATTGGTTCAACACTCTGCAGTCATGATATTCAAATTCTTAATAACATTTTCACCATAAGCTCTGGAAATTATGTAACCAATCCTGAGTTCATGGAGCGTACTCAGGATTGGATCTGTGGTCACCTCCTCATATGCTGGTTTCCCTTTAGCAGAACCATATGTCAGGGGTATCGGTGACTCGCATCTCTGAAGCCTTGGAGAGAAGGACACAAACTAAAATCGGAACCAAAGGAGGAGCCTGAGGTTGAACCACAACGAAAAGCCTTGAAGCTGGGGCCTGGCTAGTCCATAAGTCGGTTCCAGATCTGTGCCTTGGACTTCTCTGATCCAAGAGACAGAAGGACACACACCACAGGACACTGGTGCCCGGTGAAGCCCAGAACAGAAAGGAGTCCAGGTCAAGACTCGTATTTCCTGGGATGGATACTTGGGGCCAAAGCAAAGGAATCTCTTCTCCCAACAAGGAATGATCTCTCAATAAAGTCCCTACTGCCTGTGGTCTGCTCAGCCCCAGCACACAGCGTTCGAGCATGAAGCCTGGCTCTGTGTGTGTCTGATGGGAACTCAGAATAATTTCCTTGTAGATGATAAGTTTTTGTCAAAATATCATTATAAAATGATTTGAATGATTGGGTAAATGAGAAGAAAATGAAAAAAATGAGTAAACAAATTTCATGAAAGCAGCTTCAACCAATTAGAAAGATCTTTTGATGCTCATTTTATCAACCCATCTACTTCCAGATGGAATTGTCCCTACTGTGGACCAGGCATCCCCCGGGGTTTCAAGGATGTCTTTGTCCATAGCACTTTCCAGGAACACCTAACTCTCCTAAGTAGTTAGATGTGTATTAAAGAGGAATTGTTCTAATGGGAAGAGATTTTAAATTTCCACTAAAAAGCTGCCTGAGCAAAACTAATCTATAGCGATAGAAATCATATCATTCGTTGTCAGCAATTTAGAGACCATTGCAAAGGGGCCTGAGGGAACAATATGGGTTATAGAAACGTTCCATATCTTCATGAGGTGGGTATTATGTGCGTATATACATACATATTGCTCAAAAATTATTGATATGTTCATGGAAAGTGTAATTTTTATTGTATATACTTCATATGTCAATAAAGATGATTTTAAAATGCCTGAGGAGAGATGTATGTTACATGATCCAGTAAATTTCATGTAATGAATCACCAGCATAAATATTTCCATTTCTGTGATGTATGAAGATTTCAACTATAATGTTTTTGTGAAAAATGTGTTCACATGTGCCTTTTCAAATAAGAAATAGAGGGAGAGCTGTCAGAGACGAATAAAAAGAATCAAGATATCCAGATTCCTGTTATGTACCAGTTACTTTATGCTTATTATATTTTTATACAACCCTGGAGGATGGTATGATGTCTAATTTAACATCTCATCTTGACTGGGCCACTGAGTGCACAGATATTTGGTTAAACATCATTCTGGGTGTTCTTGAGAGGGTGTTTTTGAATAAGATGAACATTCAAATAGGGAGGTTTTAATATTAGATTAACATTTTAATCAGTAAAGCATATTGCCTTCCATAATATAGGTGAGCCACACCCAATCAGCTGAAGACATAAATAGAATGAAAAGACCCATCCTCCCCCAGGTGAGAGAGACTTGTCCAGCTGGTGGCCTTCAGCTGCAACATCAGCTCTTCCTGCTTATTTGCCTTCAGACTTAAACATGGGCTCTCCCTGGATCTCCAGCACCACCAGCCTGGCTTTTAGATTTTGGACTAATCAGCCTCCACAATTGTGTGAGCTAATTCCTCATAATAAATAGAATACATACATACATGTATATACATATATATATGTATATTAAGGTTTTATTTCTCTGGAGAACACTCACTTATACAGATAGGTATTATTAGTCTCATCTCATAAAAAATCTCAGCCTCACATGTCAAGAAACTGGCCTCAGGTCTTGACTGGCAGCAGGTGCTGGAATTGGCATCAGAGCCAGGTGTCCATGACGCCTGGTCAGGGCTCTTTCTCTGCACACTCTCTCCTTGGTGAACTGATCCGTGTCAACGATTTCATTAGAGCCAGTGTGTCTGAAAGGGACATAGGGGACAGCATCCTGATCTTGAAGGAAGGTGTGTCTCTTTACGAAAATGCGTTCTAGCGCAGAGTTATAAACGTGGGGCTTAAGAGGGAGACAGAGCAGGGTCTGAGTCCCACTTCTGCATCATCCTCGGAGCTATTTGACTTGGTCAAGTTATTTCACTAAAGGGCAAATTCCCTCACCTTTAAAATGAGAACAGTAATTTCCTTTGCCTCTTAGGCTTTTTCCTGATCATTAGTTGAAATTTTAAACACGAAGGGACTCTTATTTAGGATATAGTAAATTGTCAATAAATGATAGAATGATTTTTTTCTGAGTCTTCTGCCTGGAGCAGAACTGAACTGTGTTTGTGCATTAATGTACTCAGGGCTCGCACTTCTGTAATGGACCTGCCCTCATGTGACAGGAGGTTTCCATAGAAACAGTCAAATGTTTAAGGTAAATATTATACATTTAATAATGAAGACCTTAAAACTCAAAAGGCAAGCAACATATTTTCATTTTCTATTTTATGTGTTACAATACCTTGCACAAAGTAAGGGACCCAAAATGTTTGTCCAGTAAAAGAAGCTAGGGAATAAATAATGATTATTTGTGTTCCTTTCCCTCATGGTAATTGTCTCATGTACAGGAAGATGGGCTGTTCCTTGCAAATATCCCATTCCTCTGCTGTGCAGCTGGGAAGGCAGAGCTGTAAACCTCCCTACTCACACAGCCCCCGTGAAAGATAACACATGACAGAGGTCCACGCTGCAACTACAGTGCAGAAATGGTGTGTTTCTTTTTTCTCACAATGAAGGATCGATGGTTATTATTTGCCCTGAAGTCATATTCTTTGAAGCTGTCATGAAAAAGATCATGATAATCACATAGGATTCAGGACCTTCCCAGACCTGCTAATCCGGACCTAGAAACAGGAAGCCAGAAGAGGGGACGTGTCTAGGGGTTGGGGGAACACAGGGGTTGAGGAAAAGCCTTCAGTTTGAGTCTTTCCTCTGCCAGTTATAAAATATGGGACCCTGGAAAGTTGCTTCCCCTCGCATATGTAAACAAGGAAAATAATATTTATTTTGCATGATTTCTGTGAGCATAAAACACAGCACATATAAGTACCAGGAGGAGTATGAGTGGAAGGCCTGTCTGATATATGAGGGACCGAGCCTGTCTGGCTGGCAGCTGCCACCCTCACAATCACTTCCTGAGCTAGGGCAGGAATGTTTTTGTGCTGTTGGCTGCTGACCCTGCAGCGCTGTGCCAAGCTACTGGCACAGAGATACAGGGCAGAGTCCGTCAGCTCCAGGATGGTCAGGTTCAGCTCAGAGCTTTGGTTACCAAACTGCTGCCCTGAGAATCGATCTGGGATATCTCCTTTTTCTCTCACCTCCCCATTGTAATACTGAATGAGGAACTTGGGGCCCTGGCCCAGAGCCTGTTGGTACCAAGATACAGTGTCGTGCTCATAAATAGGGGAACATTTCAGCATCGCTTGCTGTCCTTTTGCTTTGACCACGTGTCTTGGGGTTTGGATGACTCCAGAATCCACTGGGCCTGTTGGGAGGAGACAGAAAGAAGCTGAGAGCCGAGCACAGGGACAGCCTCCTGCTGCAGCCATCATTGGCAGGCTCCTATTTCAGGCATGGCAAACCCACAGCAGAAGCTTTCACCCTGTGCCTAGGACTTACCTGCTCCCAGGAGACAAAGAGCAACATAGCAGAGGAGCCTGTAGCCCATGGCAGCATCAAGAACCCAAGACATCTCCTAGCTCAGGGGTGGGGTTTAGTGGTCTGAACCACCCCTTTTCCGGATAGGAGCATTTGCCTATGACATCCCTGTTTGATGTCATTGTTCTGCTGTTTCTCTCTCAGAAAACCCCTCCCAGTCCACTGTTGCCCTCAGCAGAACTCAGGGTTGACTACTCTATGTGCCATTCCTGTCCTGCACAGCCCCTCAACAATGAGTGGGTGTGAACAGATCGCCACCCCTATAGCCCACAACATGCCTGATTTCCCTCTGCCTGCCCCTGCCTGACACCAGTTACCCAGAACTTGCTGCCCCAACCCCTTCGCCCTCCACATCCTGTGCAGGCTTCAGGAGACAGCCCGCTTGGTGCTCACTGAGGTTCAAGGCAGGTCTCCACTTCCCTGGGCAGTGAGGAGCCTGTTAGCTCAACGTGTCCCAGGACCAGTGAACCCAGTGAACTCAAACCCCCTGCCTGATGCAGGCATGACCAAAAATTCCCTTAACTGGCCCCTCCTGGGCCACTCTCAACCTTCCCAGGGTGCCTTGCAGTTAGGACTGTGAGTCCACAGTGTCTCCTCATGGCTGAAGGTCCACAGTCTGGTGGATTTCTCCCTCTGTCTACATCAAGAACAGAAATTCCCCCCACTCCCCACCCCTGTGGCCCTCCCACTGTACCCCACCCCACACCCATTCTACTGCTCTCCCAGGCTGGCTGCTTTAGGGTTCATCTTCAAGTCCATACTCAGCCTGTGGAGGAAAAGATTGTCTGAACCAACATTTAGATGAAGAAGGAATTAATTGCTGCCCCGTTGCAATTAGTATGCTACAGTGAAGGAAACAAGCCCAAATCATACAAGACACAAAACTAAACAGTCTGATGATCTCAGGTGGATCCAGCCTGGAAACACTGTATTCCAGAAAGCCTCCCGATTAAGCAGATCCATGTATTTCCACATTGTGTAATAAGTTATTACCAAATTTTATATAGTGCATTTTGTAAAGAGGGTTCATATATTCTACATATTTATTTCTGAATTTATAAAATCTTGAAACAAATAGCCTTCTAGCCATAGTTAAGGTCGACCCAGTTGGACCTGAAATTTACTATCAGTCCCAAGAAGAACCTATGAGTTCTGCTCAGTGACCTGATGACTCTTAATAAATTCCACCCAGAGGGAAACTATTTCCATTTTGTGTATCTTCCCAAGAAAACACACATGCATTCATAAACACACACATACACACACACACACACAATTATCCTTTCATTGGTAAGGATGTCAAGGCTTTATTAGCAAACACAACAACTTTTCTTGAACAGTTTTTCAGGTTCATTTCTGAGAAATGCCCTGATGATGGCAAGAGATGTCTCTAAAGATGTGATCGTGGCTGTTGATGGAAAATTCTTTACAGGACCGTGGGACCAGATGAAGATTACTGTAGCACAATATTCTCTGTCCCAAAAGAATATCAGCATATTCCAGCTCTTTACAATTAGGGTCCTTTACAGGACTGGTCATCAGTCCTGGCTAACAGAACATGATTGCTCAGAACACTGCAGAAATGTATGGAAAGTCTTGGCTTTCCAAGACTATCTGCAATGACTACCCATTATATTTCAGGTAAGAGGAGATAATTGTGAAGGGAAACTGTTGAATAACAATACTCCATGGCTCCATATAAGTGGGGATTAATTTATTCGTTCCACACAGCCAGAAGGAGACTGTCTGCAAACCAGGAGTAGAGGTTTCACCAGAAACCAACGCTAACCCCTTCATCTTGGACTTCTAGCCTCCAAACTGTGAGAAAATGAATCTCCATTGCTTTAGCCACGCAGCCTGCAGTGTTTTGTTACGGCAGCCTGAGCAGACTAATCAACAGGATAGCACTGTGGAATGTCAGGGTGAGAAGCAAAGAGGAAGGCACAACTGAGCCAGTCCTTGAAAGATCAATGGTGTCTGGCCATTTGGGGGGTGAAGGAAGAGCCATCGAGGCCATGGGAACAGCAAGAGCTGTTATAGAGGATTTAAAAGGCATTGGTGGTGTAGGAAATGTGGCGGAGAACTCTTTCGTCACGGAGTGAGCTGAGACTGCCCAGAAGCGATGCTCTGAAGGTAACGGAATCTGGGGGTGAAGGGTTAGAAAGCTATTCCAGGGAAGCAGAATTCATCTTGGAGAAGTTGGAGAGCCTCTGCCTGCTTATAATCAGGGAAGGCGTGCCCACATCTATGTTTTGGGAGGTACTTCACTGTGCCCCAGGAGGAAAGCCTGAGGCGAGAGGTCAAGAAGGAAGGCATCAGAATCAGCTCCAGGGTTCTCACACCATCATCACAGCATCTGGGTCATGATGTCCTCACCTGGGAGCGGCCGCTGGGTGATGCCAGGTGCTGTGAGGCGTTGCTTTATGTTTCCTGGGTATCGAAGAATTTGGGAGCTTGGTCAACGAAGCGATCATGTTAGAAATAGCACAGTATTTTTTTTTTTTGATAATCCAGTAGCTCTATATATTTTCAACCATTTTTAATTATATTTTCTATCCTAGACATTCTCAAAATCTGTTTCTTCTCCCTAAATTATATAAAGCAACTCCCTGTGCTTCTATATTCTAGACTACACATTTATCGAACAATTTTGATCCCCAAAAATATCTCCCCCCCCAAAAAAAGAGGGTGTCAGCTGTAAACTACAAACCCTCCCCATACCCTGTAGCATAAAGGGAAAGGCGAGGAAGGTAGTGTTGGAGTGAACCTACTGATGTAGCACAATCCTCTGAACAGATCCTCTGTTGTCCCATGTCCCTGAGTGGTAGAAGAGCCCGAGGCTGCACTTTCCAGGGCCCTAACTCATTCTCCTCTCCCACTACAGCCCCGAGGTCCTCACAGATCTGTCAGCTCTGAGGTTGCTCCACACTGGGGTAGGGAGGTTTGTGCACAGAACGCTGGTGACTTTGCAGGGCTGTGCTGCGCTGCTGGCACAGAGATACAGGGCCAAGTCCTTCAGCTGCAGGACGCTCACATTTAGCTCAGAGCTATAGTCACCGAACTGTTGCCCGGAGAATCGATCTGGAATGTTCCCTTTTTCATTCTCTCTTCCATTGTGATACTGAATGAGGAACTGGGGGCCCTGGCCCAGTGGCTGTTGGTACCAAAATACACTGTTGTGCCCAGAGATAGGGGAACATCTCAGTGTCACCTGCTGTCCTTTTGCTTTAATCAGGTGTCTTGGTGTTTGGGAGACTCCAGAATCCACTGGGCCTGTGAGCGAAGAAGATAGGGGCTGGATCAGCAACACAGGAGGGAGCCCGATGGTGCCTTGGATTCAGGCGCTGTCAGGCTTACAATGGAGATGTCCCGCCTGTACCAAGGGCTTACCTGATCCCAGGAGACAAACGGCCACACAGCACAGGAGTCTGGAGCCCATGGCAGGGTGGGGCACAACTGCACAGGTCTCCCTGCTCAGAGTTCTGGTCCCCTAAGAGATGAAGTGTTGGGCATCCCTTCTCTGATTGGAGGTTAGGAAGTGATGTCATGGCTCTGCTGTCATTGTCTCTGTTGCTTTTCATGAGCCTGGCCTCCCTTGCCAGGTCCCTGATTCAGCTGATCCAGGAAACCCTGCTTTGTCCTGCAAAGCTTCTTCCATGACACATGGGGCTGGACTGGGCTGGTCTAGGCTAGACCGGTTTGAGGCATCATGCCCATCCCCACAGCTCCTTTGCTTTTCCTTTGTAGCAGGTGCTCCTCTACTTGTCTCTGCCTGGGGCATGCAGGCTGCCCATTCCCAGTTCCACACCCTTCACTTCCCCTTACAACTTCAGAGAGACTCTTAACCACTGCACAGCTGGAGTTCATGGCTCCTGGCTGGGACAACACACGTGAGAATTAGCGTCTCTTCTAGGAATCCTTATAGGGGATAAAGTACCAAACAGGGCTGCTCCTTAACCCTCCTGGTCCCAGAGAGCTGGCTCTGCCCCAGAAACTTTTGGAGCTCGGCAGTTCTACAGTGCCCCCGTGTGGTCTATTTGGTGGTAACCAAGATTTTGTCTTTGCCATGAAGCAAGAGTCCTGAGATGTGTTTAAATTAGGAACTATTTCATCATTTACCAAGTGTTTTGTTTTGTTTGTTTCCTAGAGGGACAAAACACACACACACACACAGAACCACAGTCCTAGCTGATTTGGGATTTTGAAATGAGAGAAAAATTAAAAAGTTGAACTTGAAGGAAATATTTGACCTTTAAGAAGATTCTGGTGATGGAGATGGGGCAAACCTGGTCTGGATTAGGTGGGGTTACTAAAGAGGAACCTTGGCAGAGATTACACAGAGACAGTCCATCTTTGTTCCTGCAGATGGACTCCCAAGGATTTGGGGATGATTAATAATTAAGTGAAGTTGTTTTTTCTTTGGTGACCCCAGAGGGCTTGCTCACGGCAGACCCTTCAGACAGTCCTCTGTGCAAGGTGCCCCCTAATCAGCTAACCCAAAATAAAGAAAATAATGCTTACTGTTCACATACTGCTGGAGAATTTGTTTCTTTTTCTTCTATCCTCTCTCTTTTAGAAATCCTCCTTTTGCCTCTGTTCACTGATGATAATATAATGCCCATTTCCCCATATATGTGTAAACATGTATGTAGATGAATGATTATATTTCTCTAAGTTTTTCTCCAACTGCCAAGTTGAAATAAAATATTCTAACCCTCTTGTCTTAGGAGGCTAGGAAGGAAAGGCCAGTCTGGATTAACATAGGATAACAAAATAAACAGGGAACTTGGGAAAATAGAATGTGAGAAGGACTCAGTTCCCAAACCAGTATCTTCTATTTGCTTCTTTTGACTAGTTTACTTCCAATCCAAATTTCTTTAAATTTTCACATTTGACTAAATTGTTAATAAATTTGAGTAGTGAATTACGTAGAGTGAATATAGATGTTGTAATGTTATCTATTTATTGACTTTCAACATCCAAAGGCAAATAATCTCATCAAGCACCTCTGAGTAGATATCTCTTATCCGGCTACATCCGAGATTGATGATCACTCCTGTTGTGCCAATGAGCTATGGTCAGTGACCAGCACCGCTTATAAGATGCCACTCAGAGGAGGACTATTACACCCTGAGTGATCTTCATGGATATAAACCAGATGAAATTATCTCGAGTCCAGATGGCAATGTGTATTACTGAATACTTATGAATTTTTGTATCATAACTCATCAAAACCTTTTTTAATAGTGGTGGATGTGTCTTATGGAGTCTCTGATGGTAGATATGGAGAATTTCTACACAAAAGCCTAGAAATGTAAACCCTAAGTATAAAGCACACTAAGAAAAGTATATTTCTCTGCTTTCAAAGGAATCCCTGGCAAGTTTTGAATTAAATTAGATTAATTTGCTGGATTGCCAATCATTTCTTAACCATGAAAGAAGCAAACACAATATCTAGGGGATGGCCCTGAGGCATAGTGGTTAAGTTCAAGCGCTCTGCTTCAACAATATGGGATTCATGAGCTAGGATCCTGGGCGTGGACCTATACACTGCTCATCAGGCCAAGCTGTGACAGCATCCCACATACAAAATGAGTGGGGGGGTGGGTGGCACAGATGTTAACCAAGTGACAATCTTCCTCAAGCAAAAAGAAGAAGATTGCCAACAGATGTTAGCTCAGGGTCAATCTTCCTCACCAAAAAGAAAAAAAGTAAAAATAAATAAATAAGTAATGATACCAAAAAAAAAAAAAAACCCATAATGTCTAGCATTGCTTCAGAGATGCCTGAGAGTCTGTGATAAATTGTCATTATATTTCAGATAAGAAGTGCTTAGCTGATGTTATAAAGATGTATGAGATATGAGAGCACTGGCTCCTGAATCCTACTAACGTTGCAAACTAGCATCATGTACTTGCTTCTTCCATGGGGAATCCTGATAGGGCAAGAAGCAAATATGAATACTAGAGACCAACCAAAAGCCAGGAGAATCTTCTGGAAAGACGGAAGCTATTTTGGGCTGCAATATGAGGGATATGAGACGTGTGCCCAAGACTGCAGTGAGAAAACAAGGTGGAAATCATTTCAGCTCTGCTCTTGCCTGACTCTTTCTTTGCTTGGGAGGCAATTTATCCGCATTTTTATTGCAGAAATCAATAGTAGCACAACTGGTGCCACTAAAGGACTCAAAAAGAAAGATAACCAACTGGGCAATGTATGTACCCAGAAAGTGAATTATTGAACAGATGAACCAAGAATTTTAAAAAGCATGTTAAATACACTATGTGATGATATGCAATATACAGAAGAATGTAAAAGACATGTAACCCACAGGAATCATAGGGTCAATTTACTGGAGATCTTCACAGTAGCATATCTGGCATATTTTACATCAGCATTTCCAAGTGTTTTGTTATGGAGAAGAATGTTCATGTTATCTGATTCTTTAAGAGAAACCAATGCTTTGTGTGAACCTTAAGAGTTTTTTGTTGAACTGGAACTAATATAGCAACGATTTTCCTAAAATAATGACTCCCATCATCAAGGGATATTTTGTCCTATTTTCATGAAAACAAGATTTGAGCTATTAAATTTAGAATCCAGGTAAAATCTATGAAGCTCTGTCTTCTTTAAAAACTAGGTGAAAATTCTGAGAGCTTATAAGTTTCCAAAGCTATAGGACTCCAAATCCCTTCCAGAGTTTCTGACCATTCTCGTGGATGTTTGTCTTCTCCAACCCTGTTGCATCATCTGGTCATAAAACTAAGACCTTCTTTGAATTCCTCAACAAAATCCTGCACATCAAGTGTTGGTGAGTTCAGGAGAGGCCGATGAAGATTTGGGAAGTGCTGCATTGAAAATATGAAGCAGTATACAGATTTTCAACATTTCCCTCCCATCCTGAATCATTACACCCCCTCTCAAGACTGCCCAGAAACACAAATTCTTCTAGCTGTACTATATAGAACAATATATAATATTGCTCAAGTACCTCAAAGTTTACCTTCCATATCCAGCACTTATATTAAAAGATTCCCATCAAATACTTTCCTCCTTAAGCAATAGAGTACAAGTTATGAAGGCACTAAATTTAATTTTTATGCATTTAAAATTATGGTTAACTAATTCTCCCTGCTTGAGTGGAATTCATCTTTATACAAAGATTGTCTTTTCTAAATTGTAATTTAAATGATTCCTAATTTTACTATTGTGATACAATATATATGACATAAAACTTAGCATTTTTAACTTTACAGTTCAGTGGGATTAACTACATTCACATTGTTGTGCTACCTTCACCAGTATCCATCTGAAGATCTTTTTCATCTTCCCAGACTGAAACTCTATACCCAATAAACACTAATTCCGCATTCCCTCCCCAACTCCAGCCCCTGGAAATCACCATTCTATTTTCTGTCTGTGTGAATTTCTCAAGATATCTCATAGAAGTGGAATCATAGAATATTTGTCTTTAGTGTCTGGCTTATTTCACTTACCATAATGTCTTCAACTTTCATCCATATTGTAGCATGTGTCAGATTTTCATTCCTTTTTAATGTCGAATAACATGCCATTTTATACATATATCACATTTTCTTTATCCATTTATCTGTTGATTGGATGTGTTGCTTTCACTTTGTAGCTACTGCAAATAATGCTCCTATGAACACTGGTGGGCTAATGTCTATTCGAATCCCTACTTTCACTTCCTGGGGGCATACACCCAGAGTTGGAATTCCTGGATCGTATGGTAATTCCATGTTTAGTTTTCTTAGGAATTGCTTCACTGTTTTCCACAGTGGCTGCACTATTTTGCATTCCCATCAGCAAAGCAAAAGGGTTCCAATATCTCCACAACTTCACCAACACTTGTTATTTTCTGTTTTTTTTCTTCAGTATTATCCATGCAAATGGGTACGATGTTCTTGAATTTTGGAAGTTGATGGGACTATATAGTGAAGTTCTCATTCATTTTTACTGTTGTTTGTTTTAAATATTTTACTTTTCCAATCTCAAGTCAACCAAAACATTGGTCTCCAAAATTTTGGCAAGTAGTTTTCATCTAAGGAGTCCCCTCATTGAAGAACCACTGTACTTGAAAACTAAACAATCTTTTCCCACATCGGACGTGACGCTGGAAAAGCAAAATTTTAGTCTTGGCATCACTAGAGTCTGCGAGGAAGAATTAGGTGAGTTGGATTATGTCTTGGAGACAAGCTTTGATGAAGCGAGCCGAGGACTCATCCTAACTCCTGACAACCTCACAGCTCACCTGCAGAGTGGTTCTGCAGAAGGCGAAGAGCTCCAACTGAAATTTGACAAGGGACTCTTTTGAAATGATCATGTAAACTGTAAATCTACATACATTTTCAGCTAGTCAGTGGACATCACAGTCTCAGGAATGGTGAGGAAAGGGCACTTCAGAAAGGAAAAGTGAAAGATGTCAAGTTTCTCAAACAAATTATTTTATTTACAGGATCTGACTTTGCATTGAAAACTGAAGGTGATTTTGTCCTTCGATTATTGGAGCACTTTTCCCTCCCTCTGGATTGTGTGTATGTTATAAGCCCAATGGGACCATGCAGTACTTGAAAAACAAGCGTTTTTTTGGTCTTAGTTCTTTGACACAAGGCTACCAATTAAGAGCTTAAACATACACTCAGAAGATTTACTTATATTAATCCCTTTAACTTGACTTTTTGAGAACCTAAATCATAATTCCCAAATGTTGTGCTAAACTGCTTGTTATCCAAAAAGTGATTAAAATACTTATCAACTGACTGAATTGATTATGCGGTACTAGTGATGGAAATCTGTCTAAGTGGAAAGCGGTGGGTATGGTGTGGTAAGGAATATGACTAATTTCATTCTGCAAATGCTGAGTTTGTGTGTGGCCATGGCTTGTGTAGATGGAGATATTCAGCTGAAAAGCTGATATGAGCTTCTGCAGCTCAAGGAGAAATCTGAATGGGAATTAGACCAATGAAAATCACGCTATATGAATTAAGCCTAAGGAGGGTAAAATGTCCTTCAAGCAAAACAGTAGAAATACAAAGATGAAGTGAATTGAATAGGAATCCCCACGGGAACTCGCATTTAAGTCCATCTAGAAGTAAAGGAGTCACAAAGTTTGCTAAAAAGACACAAGTCAGAGATATAAGAGTAGAACTAGGAGCAAAAACATCATTGGAGCTGGGGCAGAAAACGGATTTCTAAAAGAAGGTGATCAGTATGTTGATTTGCATCATCTGCTGTTCTAACCCCATGTGGAGGGTAAGTGGAATCTAAGTAGGACCTGCCATGAGATTCCCAGGAATTGTAGTCAGCAACAGACAGAGGCTTGTGTCTAGTCAAAGGCTGACCATAGATATGTAACTCTGTTATAGCACAATAGTAGAAGAGTAAACTCCCAAACCTTGGGGAAGCAAGGCCCTGGGGTAGTCCTCACATCTGGCTCATAATAAACTCACCCAAATTTTAATTTATAGATTGATTATGGATTATTTGTATCAACATATCTTGGCATAGTTGCAGGAGGATTTCATAGAAATGCACCAGAGACCGCTTGGAATCTACACTGAATGGCACTCGGTACCAATAGGGGCCCATTGAGCCTCTGGATCACTACATTCTTCACTGCTGTGAGTTCTCCTGAAATCTGGAGCTCTTTATTTTCAGCCAATGATCCAGAGTTTGCATGCGCTTTTCAAACTTTAAGACTAGGTGTCCTAAGGGGGTACTGGTACATATGCTACCAAGCCCCAAGGGACTGTGACCCCCAAGTAGGTCCTTTTTCCTGGAGCCAGCCCCCATCAATAGAGTGAAATCAGGTTCAGAATAGTAGAGTAGAAATGTTATTCATTGATTGATGAATGGAGGAGGTAGAGTTCATGCTCTAAAACACCTTCTCTCCAAGGGAAGGTGAACAGGGCTCTTAAGGAATGTGAAGGGGGAGAGATCTCTGCATCATCACTCTGTGTGGGGAATTTTGAGCATGTGCAGATCTTCCCTTCTGGCACCTGGCACCTTTTGCACACATTTCCTTTTGCTCATGGCACCCCATCACCATCTTGGAACTTTCTGGTTTGGTCTGTTTGTGCCATTTGGCCACCTGACATTGTTCTGCCTTGATTCCTACAATCCAGAAACTTCAAAAGAAAGTGTTAGATGTAGAAAATATTTTAGGGACTTCCCTGGGTGACAGGTACCCTAGGTAAGAGGAACATCAGGGGGGAATTCCTAGGAAAGCTAGGGGGAATTTCCTAGGCCGAGGGAGCCTAGGGAGAAAGAATGAAAGAGGGCAGGCTGACCTTTTAATTTGGCTTTAAATTGGAAAGATCTGTGTTTATAAAGTCTGAACATACAGCTTGGTAGAGAAATGAGAATCTGAAATTGTTCAGCTCCAAAGAGAAGGGACATTAGCTCCTTACACTGTCCCTAGAAATTGTTCAGACTTTATAGTAAAACAAAACTAAAAGAAAAATGAGAAATTGAGCTTCTAAAAGGAGACAAGTTCCCGAATGGGCAACCTCCCCTCAGAACTCCAGCCGGCTTCATACTGAAACGTGCAAGTGCTAAATGAAATAAAGATAGCTGTAAAAGGCTGACAAGATAACCCAGGATAATTTAAAATTACAGTAGCCACCCTGAGGCTCTTTTAAGAGCCAAGTAATAGAAAAATTTTTAGAGTTGAGCTCGCCACCTTCCAGCATAATTGCTTAAATTAAAGGTTCCAGAAGCAGTAAATATTTTCAAACAACAGCAAAATAAAAAAAGAATCTTACCAAGCTTGTTTCATGATCGAGGGCTTGGCTTAATAATCGTCAAGACTGGAGGTCTCAAAATACAGTCAGGCAAAAATGAGGTTGCACCTAATTTTGTGGTGAGAGATGGTCAAACAGAAATGTGAGTTGCTCTCCATTCATGGCTAAGGGTCCTACCAAACTGCTGGCATCAGAGGAATTACATTGGCCATTAGGAAGAATGTTTTAATTACATATGATCATTTTAAAAAGTGTGCTTAAAAGCAAAAACTTTTCAACATTCAAAAATAACCTTATTGAAAGTTTGGCTGCAAAAAGCTAATAGAAAATTAAGTTATAAAAGGTACATAAAGGAAAATGTACTAGACTATGACTTTGCAGACACCTCCATGATCTGCTCCCAGAATTAAGGAGACTCTGAGAGATTTGCTGGGAAACTGCTTTGTTAAAGATTATTGAAACAGTTCAATACTTCCAGGTAGTTACTGCCTGTCCCAGTTGAAAGTTGGCAAATTATTTGAAAGGATTTAGCAATTTATCATCAGAGATTCAACCAAATCAGAATCTGTTAGTCAGAGCCTGATAAGAATTTTCTTTCCAGGTCTTCTTCTCTAAGTTAAAATAAAACCAAGTACCCAGAAATAAGGAAGCAAATTAGGATGATGTAGTTAAACATGTAGAGCAACTGTCCTCAACTTACAAATCCTTGCAAATCTAGAAAAACAGCTCTGGAGGCAGTTCAGGTTTCACCCAGTTCCTTTATCTCAAAAGGGATTATTGCCTAGCCTCTCTGGGAACTGTTATCTAGCCCATCATCAATTCCTAAGACTGAAGGGGAAAAAAAAAAAGGAAAAAGGCAAGAACAATGGTCATAAGAGCGCCATCACCAAAACCCTAACAACTTGAGTGCCTTCTCCACA
Source organism: Equus asinus (assembly GCF_041296235.1). NCBI lineage: Eukaryota > Metazoa > Chordata > Mammalia > Perissodactyla > Equidae > Equus > Equus asinus. Next base: position 195,215,910 of record NC_091790.1, on the reverse strand, counting down.
AATATTAGTGGAAAAGGCTTAAAACAAAATTTGGATTCCTAACTAGGAAGCTTTGTATTACTATGCCTGCTTCATGGAAGTAATTTTAAAACAATAGCTATGAAATCTCTGTGTATGTCTATCTATAGGTATGTTATATACGTGTGATATTTTATCTCTGGATAGTATGGCCAAAATTAAGAGCTCTATTTAATGGCTTAAAGTAACAGCTTATGTAAATTATTCCTAAATGTAATGGAAACTACCCCAAATGTCTTTAAAATTAACATGATAGAATTAATATTTGGTAAATAAAAACTTATTTAATATTGTTGGTTTGATTAAATTGGGCATGTCCTCGAAGTAATCAGCATTGGATATGATGCACACAGGCAACCTTTATTATACATTTATCACTCTAATAAGCTGGTATTATCTCTATTACAAAATTGTTTAGCAAAAATAATAACTTAAAATGATGACTAATTTTGCCTCATCTCTCATGAAATTTTGTTTGCAATGTAAGTAATTATTGGGAAAGAGTAAACTACATAGATGTGAAAAAGATAAAATTGGTGAAATTTTAATAATTATGTGTAATGGCATGTATATGTAAGACAACTTTCAAAACCTTTTGGTAACTTAAAGCTTTATATTCTTACTAACAATTAAATAATGAAATTTACTAAGTAGGTCATTCCATGTAAGACAAAATATTAGATGCTAGTTACTAAAATACTGAAGTTTATCTACATTTGGCTTCTCATTACAGAGAAACAAAAAGATGTTTCGTTCTATTAGTAAACATGTCTTGTATTTTATTAAAATTGTACTATAAAGTAGCATATTTCTAGAAATTATACAAAGTATTTATAAATTTGAAAAGCCACAGAGCACTAATGTAAAAGACAGTTTATAAGTGCTTACCTTCTAGTTTTCACTAAGGCTCGTAAGGGTTAAAATTTTTAATTAGTATGTGTAATTAAAGCTACTAAAATTAATAAGGAAAATACCTTTATATTCAAGGAAAGTATGATATATGTTTTCAGTAAATAAGGTATAAAGAACAGAAATATTTTTATTTGTTTTGTTAAGAAAGATAAATTTGTCCTAAAGTACAAGAAGCAAAGAAGGAAGGTATGGGACAAATTCTGAATTTAAAAAGAAAGTTACAGATTTGTTAAAGAAGAGCCCTGAAGAAATAGTTTTATACATAGTCAAGTTGGCCAAGCTTAAAATAAATTAAATTAAGTGAATAAGTTTTAACATCAGAAGTACGCTGGTAGAAAAAGTAGAATTTGGTTTTCTCTTTCTTTTTTTTTTTTTTTTTTTTGTAGGGGAAGATTTGATTCACCCTAAGCTAACATCTCTTGCCAATCTTCATCCTTTTATTTCTTCCTCCCCCTCAATAAAGCCTCAGTACGTAATTGTGTATAGTGGCAAGTTGTTTTGGTTCTTCCATGTGAGCCACCACCACAGCATGGCTACTGACAGATGAGCATTGTGGTTCCATGCCTGGGGGACCAAACCCAGGCCACAAAAGCAAAGTGCACCACAGTTTAACTGATAGACCATCAGGGATGTCTCCATTTTCACTTTCTTAAGAGGATAGTATTCCTGCACTTTTGGTCTACTCTTGATAAAGAGATTATAAAAGGTTTTCTTTATTTTAGAATGAGTCTCACTTTGATTAAATGGATAACAAATCATTGTTTCACAGTGACCCTGTTTAACAGTGACAAAATCAGCAACCCATTGATCTTGTTTGACCAAGTAAGTGTTTTAAAATATTTTTATATCTTTGACAAAGTCCCCAAAATTCAAATCCTAAACAAAGTCTTTCTTTGGACTTAAAAAACTTTCTCTGAGAATTTTCAGATGGCTCCTGGTACTTCTTAAAGAAATTTGTTCTCTCTTCCTATAAAGAGGGAGATACTAAACTAATTAGGCTTGTTTGGTTTGCTAAATTGCCTGGGTGGGAAGCATTGTCAAGTAAATGATGACAAATATTCTTAGGTTATATTGCAGAGGTAAATATTCACTATCTTAACCCTGCTACCTTGCTTCCAACATCACAAGAGGAAAAGACCACAATTACATTCTACTATCTAATTTGGTTTACAGATGAGATGAGTCTTACTTACATGATAAGCAAGGATATTACCAAGCTGGATATACTTTCCAGCCTCAAGAATTCCTGATACTTTCTATTAAGTCTGCTTACCCAGTAAAGGATTTCCTTCTAAAGGCTCAAGAAACTGCCGTGGAAAAAAAAGAATCAAAAGTGGCAACAAAATGGAGAAAACCATACTTTTGGATACTTTCTCCTGCCGTGGCTCCTAAAACCTATACTCATTGCGTTATATGCCCAAAATGTAATCTCGGGAACATATTTTATGAATCACAAGGCCACTGTCCCCTTTCTAAGGGATTCATTGAGGTTACGAAAATGGACTTTGTTCAAATGCCACCATCTCAAGTATAAATGTATCCTGTAATGATCTGTATGTTCTTACATTGGATTGAGAACTTTCCTTGCAAAGGAGCAATGGCTTTAGGTAAATTATTACTGAGAAGGATAATTCCTGTTTGAGGAATTCCTACTGAATCACACAGGGACCAGAGAAATCATTTCACTGGACAAATAATTAAATCTATTTGTGACATTTGGCCAATAATGCAGCATTTTCACTAATAACACAATCAAAATTCAATTGGCAAAGGTTTCAGAAGCATTTACTCTCTTATGGCCAAAAGCTTTTCTGCTAGCGTTCCTCAATCTTAGATCTATAACTTTGATAAACATTGGCTAGCCTTTTTTGAGATAATAACTGTATGACTTATGCAATTAGATAGATGAAAGTATGAACCCACTATGCTTAAAGGAGATATCTTAATTATTGTCAAAGTCTCATTGAGATATTTAAAACAAATGAAAGATTGGTAGCTGATTCTTTTCACAGTAGGATCCCAGAAAAGGAAGACTTTTAGAATCATGGACTTCAACCTGGAGTCTTTGTTAATTGGAAAAGATACCAGATAAAAGACTCTTTTCAGCCCTGTTGGAAAGGACCATACCAGGTATTTTTAATCAATTCATGTGCTGCAGAATCAAAAGGCATAGACTCATGCGTTCACATTTCTCATTTTTTTAAAAACTGCCTTATCCACCTGAGTGGGTTTCAGTTCCTATCTATTTCTGATACCAAACTTCAACTGACCAATTCAAATGTCTCCAAGCCAGGATGAGAAGAAGACAGCATCTGTCGTAGACAGCTGTCCCAAGACTCTGGACCATGCTTGTATTCCCAACATTCTATCTCCTCATTTAAGTCTTTGTAATGGTTAAATTGTATAGCTATTTTATAGGTTTTCCATTTAAGGTTTCAGAATACTATTGTGCTTAAAGAGAGTGATTGTTTTGGAACAGACTGGCCTCAAAGGCCAAGCATTATTGGGTAGTTCCTAATGGAACTCAGTGGTTATGTGGAGCAAATCTCTTGCATTGGTTGCTGCATGGATGGCTAAACACCACACTCTGAGCTTCCCTTGGACACAGGGAAGGATTTGCACTGAGCTAACACCTGTTGACTATCTTCCTCTCTTTAAGGCCAGATGAACTCATTCAGTGTTCCAGTGGTATGGCCACCTAGCAGCTAAATTTTCTCCTTCATTGAGGCTAGAAGATGTCATTATCACATATAGAAGCCTTGACTAAATTTACTCACAAGCCCCTAATGATAGTCAAGCAGGAATAGCCTTCTCAAATACTAAAATGTCTTTAATGAAAAGGCTGTCCTTCAAAAGATCTATTCTAACAGTATCCCAAGGTGGTAAAAGTCATTCATTCTGTCATTCAAAATGAATGCTGTGTTTTTATGTCACATGAATCTTCCAATGTGCCATCTGTGCTAAAGCACAAGAAAAAGCAGGAGAGTGTCTTAAGTGATACTATACCCAATCTTAATTTGTTTAGTCGGCCTCCTTCAGACATTAGCTCCTTTTTTTGGACCAGAATGCAATTGTAATTATAAACAATGTGAGAGCATGAGGAATTATGTGAAAGAACATGTACAATGTTTGTGCAACAACCTAAAATTAATTGAAAAATTATATAACCTATAGAATACTTCCTCTGTTAATATATACCTCTATGCTCGACTGACTACTCCCCTCAAAGTGGATAACTGGGCAATTTAATGAGATAAAAGTCTAGCACTGATGGATATGATGGACCCAGGGCTTGCAGCAACTATGCTGGCACAGAGGGGCAATATTTTGATCATCAATGCTTTCTATCAAAAGATTATAGATGAAAAGGGGGAAAATGACAAATAAGTGCCAAGCAATAGAATATATTGGAGTATATGAGGAAGCCATTTAGAATAAATCTTATTTGGCCTGACCTTATTCTTTCAAAAGGGCCTGATGGTGGACATTGAGCATACATCGTACATATGCTTTAAGTATTTGCTCTGTCCCAAAGACAAGAACAAATGACCTTAAGATAAAGGTGCATCTTCCCTGACATTAGTATTTCCTTAAGGATAAGCATATTTGTTATCCTCATAAATGGAAAAACAACCACAATGGTATGAAGTTGTAAAGTAACTAATCAAATGATCACTTTCAGGCACCTGAGATGTCGTCTGTACTGTAGCAATTGGATTGGGACTTCTGTGAGCCAGTTGGTTCTCCCCCACAATCTCCTACGACTCCTCACCCAAGTCCCATATTAAATACCATCCTGAACTTGAGTCATCATCATTCCTTCTGAGTTGTGCTGATAAATGTTTGACAATCAATTCCCTGAAGGAAAATAAAACAAGCCCTGATTTGCTCTGTCTGCTATTAACTGTGGTGTAAATATTCACACTATGGCTTATTTCAAGCTACCAACAAATTGTCATTGAAATTGGAGTTCTGAAAACTGTGTACAATTGGTTTTCATGAGCTGGAAAAAGCCAGTTCCAGCAACAACTGTTTCTTAATTTCCTTTTAATTCAATTTCATCTAAAATATTTGTAGCCCTAAAAAGCATTTTCTTGATTTAGTTGTTTTTAGCTATATAAACAGTGCATCATGCTTTAGATAATCTTATCAGGGTTAGTTTTTGCATTTGATATTATATTGCTAAGATTCATCTATAACATTGCTCATCACTGGAGTTCATTTTGACTGATATATATATATATATATATATATATATAATTTTCCATCATATGAATATACCACAGTTTATTTACTGACTCTCTTGTCAATGCACATAGGGCTTGGTTCCATGTCCTGCTATTGTGAATAGTGTTGCTTAGAATACTTTTGTGTTCATGTCTTCTGATCTGTATATGCAAAATCTCCTCCCACTGTAAACCTAGGAGTGGAATTGCTGGGTCATGGTATACAAGAATGATCCACTATAAGAGATAATGCCAAGCTGTTTCCAAATTGTTTGTATCACTTCTGCCCCTACCAGTAATCCTGTGGATCCATATCCTCTCTAATAGTTTGTATTTCCAAGCTTTTTATATTTTGCTGATCAAATGGATATAAATTCATTGTGTCTGATTCACATTTTCCTTATCACTATGAAGTTAAATGTCTCCTCATATGTTTATTGGCCATAGGTATTTCTTCTATTAAATGTATGTTAACATCTTCTGCTTATTTTTATTTGGGTCATGTAAGATTTGTGGTCAATGTAATTTTATGGTTTTTTCAAGGAAAGGATTTTTCTGAAGGGCTTAGACACATTGCTCCACTTATCTTCCAGCTTCTAACACAACTTTCTGGTTCTGTAGACAAGCCTTGTTGTCTGAAGTTTTTCTTATTTGCTCCCTCTGCCTTCTCTTACTTCTGACACCTTTCTTGGGATCCAGCTCAACCAACACCTTCTTTATGAAAGTTTGGTATGCTCTGTACCTAGGTATAAAGGGTGCATACATTCTTTTGTAAACAGTCTTACCCTGTTCAGTTATCAATGAAAACACTGAGAGCACATCATCACATTCTTTCATGAGTGAATATTTCTGCATGGTTGCCTTACAATTCTCATTATGTTGAGGGTCTAAAATAGTGCACAGACAGTAAGGAATTGTCTTGGAAAGCCAAATGCCAAATTGTACTACAGAAAATACACAATATTTTATAGAAACATTTTGAGATCTACTTATAGAATTGTGTGTAGATGTAATGAAGAACATAAGATTAACATATGACAGAGTCAGGAAAAAAAAAAATCCAGGTTTTATAATTTTCAGCCCAGGGACTTTTCCACATTGGTTGGCCACATTATGAGACTAGGTCCATGCCCAATTTGCTGGTTCTCAAACACTACACCTTCTCCACACTCAGATATTCTCTCTCTCTTTAAATACACACACACAAACACACACACACACACACACTCACCCTGGCTTTTTGTCCAGCTGTGTGGCTGGCAATGTGTTTATTCAAGATAGCCATCTTTGCAGTGGATGCCTCAGGCATCAAAGCTGAAGTCAGTGTTTTGCATTACAGAAAACAAAAACCATCTGTCAGGCCTTATACTACACTTGGTTGCTTTGAGGCACAGACACAAAGAATTGACTATAATGCCATTTACTACACAAACATATACCCCTTTTCTTATATGCAGCTAAGAAACTTGTTTCAGTCATTCAATTATCTAAGTTGCAGTGTATCTTCTGTAAAATTAGGAGTTGAATTAGAACATTTTTGAGGCCCCTTTCAGCAACTTGTGTATGGTTCTTTGATAGCCAGAAAAAGCAAAAGATCCTGCATCATGGGCAAATATCACCACTAGGGGGCAGATAAGAGCATCCTCAGCATTATGTAAGCAGTCATCCAACCTTCTAGGGGAGGAGAAAAGAAGAACTAAGAGCATGGTCATACCTCTCTTGAGAGAGGGGCCATATGAGGCCAACCCCTGAAGATGCTGATGCATCTTCTGGGTTGTATTATCGTCCCTCTTCCCTCTCCCCAGACTCCTTTGTTTTAAAGATCTTGGTTGATTTTGATAACTGAGCACTTGAAACATTTGTTTTTCTCCTCCCATGCTTTAAATGGCTACTCTTATGTTTTAAATTCACCAATACAGAGTGAGCCAGCAAACCGTAGGCCTCTACCTTAGACCCAAATAAAAGCAGAATCCCGGGCCCTGAATGCTGTCTCTAACTGTGACCTCACTGTACAGCCCCAGGTGTGCCATGTAATTTCTAGGATCTGTAAGTAATAAACCTTTTTTTTTTCCAAAGGATTCCTAATGATTGTTACTGATAGCATCTTGCAATTCTAGTAAGAACCATAGGGACAGATCCAGCAACAACATTTCTTATCAATAGGCTGAGGTCAGCAGAAAACATGAAGACAACTCATGGTTGTTAATCACTGGAACTATGGGTGAGCATAGGAAATCCTAGGCTAGCTGTTGAATGTTTCTTCATATTGATGATAAGGACACTTCCTTATCTTGCAATGAAGTATTTATTTCACAACTATCTCATGCCAATTTCCCTCATATTTAGACTTAATATTAAACACAGCTATTTATTAGAGTCTATGTGTCTTTGTATAAAGCAGTGTGGAGGCTGTGAGGATAATTTATTTATAGCTATTTCACCATCATACAGGTCCTAAGCTAAGTATTGGCCAATGGAAATAGGTTCTAGAAGATTTAGGGAATTTTTTCTGCTTTGAACATACTGGAAAATTTGTTTTAAATGGTTCATGCTTGGAAATGTATAGCAATTTTAAGACTGAAGATTTTTCTCCAAAGCATTATACTTTCATTTTTATAAGAACCTCCCAGTTGTGCTTTCACTTAACATTTAGTTCTTTTTATCTGGAATGGGTAACTAAGAAAGATGGGATTAGGACTTGATCCATCAAATTTGTTTCTAGTATAGTGACATAGATTTTATCATAGCAAGTGTAATTATTGCATAGTAAATATTACTCTACACATAAGACTGACATATGGATTAAAGGGCATCTGATATACTCCTGTGACTATACTTGTTTCATGGTTGTTATACACCACTTTAGACTAGGACAACCTCCCATTCTATCTGTACTTTTCCTGAAAATAGTAGGTGAATGTACCTTGTAGTGCATTACTTCTGGTATAACATTGTTACATATATGAGATGAAGTGGCTGGAAGCCCCCAGATCAGAAGAAAATCTTTCTACTCCTTCAAGTATGACCGCAAGTCATCAAGTATATACCTTTGGTTTATAATACTGTATCAACTTAACTAACCAGGAAATACTCTTCCCAGAACTTTCTTCTTGTTATAGCTCTTGAGTAGAGTTGATCTGAAGAAAAGTATTTGCAAGCGAAGCAGCTATTATTATGCTCTCAAGTTATCATTGGTCCGAGGCAGTGAGGAATGTGATCAGAAGTACCAATTTATCGTACCGTGGCAGCTACTCTTTAAAGATTGCAATCAGATGAACCACACCACACAGGACTCACATTCCTCAAAGTCCCTTCCTCTTGACTCTGGGCTGGCCTGTTGCGATGGAAAAGACTGCAGAAAAGAATTTCATTGGCATTTCTGACTCAACTATGACTTCTTGTGTCTGAAGGTAAATCATTAATTTCAGACCCTCCTCCGGGAGTTGCTGATACCAGTAAACATGACTGTGTCCTGTCGCCAGACTGCATGTCAGTGTTGCCTCCTGGCTTCTCTTCTGAGCAGATGTCTTGGGTCCTGGATGATGCCTGCATTTGTGGGACCTCAGAAAAGAAAAGCTTGCATGAGACAGAGCCTTGATGGCAGAGGAAGTGGGTGCCTTACATGGAAGCAACTCAAGGCTTGCTCAAATATCTTTAGAGCCTCCTCTGTTCATTTAACAATTCATATGAGTTTTGCTTTTTATTCCGTAATGCAATTCTTTGTTTTCATTTAAATAGAAATATCTTTCAGAATAATATTTGGGCAACAGGGAGGTACAGGGCATATTTGAGACACAGCTATAGAGCCACAGACTCTGTAGCTGATCCATTAGGCCAGTACTCACCTGCCCCCAGGAACCAGATGACCACCCAGCTGTGCCCATGGCAGAGTTGGGCATGAAGAGGAGCCCACAGGCAGGGCCCAGGAATGGTGCTAACTACAGCATCTCAGGGGGCTAGATCTCACTTCTGCCTCCCATGAGGTGGGTCTTCCTGTTACATCACCATTTCCAGTGGATCTTGTTGGCTCTAGAATTGATCTTGTACATCAGTTGACTGCAACATCTTTTTTTTCTTAGCTACACATACAATCTGCCTTAATATGTGTTCATGTAGGGGACAGTGTGGTGCAGGGAAAGTTGAGAGATGAGTACCTTCATTATTGGTTCTTAGTTCCTGAAATATTAATTTCTACCACTTCTTTCTCCACTTTTGCTTATCTTTTGTTCCTTTATTTTCCTTTCACAGGCTCATATCTTCTTTCCATTATCTTCCTGCTGCTGATTAGAGTTAGTGACCAGATGTGATATCTCTGACAAATATTGAGCAACAGGGAAATGGAGACTAGTATTACTGGGGAAGACATTAGAGACAAAAAGTGATTTAACTCTGTTTCCTTTTTTTCCTCCTCCACCTCAGCCAAGCAGTGGTTTCAAGTGTCCTGAGGGAACCTTATTTTCTGGATTTTAATTCACTTTCCTTGTCTTTTGCTATTTTACTTCAATTTTTGATATAAGTAAGTAATTCAAAGAACAATCATTAGAAAAACTATAAATTCTCCCCCTCACCTTATGTCTTCTGATTTCATTTACATGTCTGTATTCTTCTCTTTAATCGTGGATGAGATTCCTATGTTTGAAGGATCTTCTTTCCTTCTATTCTCCTGTCTTTCTCTCCTACTCTGTGGCATGGAACAAAAATTCTGAGAAAGCCTACTTTACCCCAGGCACAGTGAAAGGAACATACAAGGAAGAATAAGGCACCATCCTGCCCTATTGGACTTTACAGGCCCCCTGGAGGAGACATAACCTATACATCTAGGATGCGCCAGGCTTTGAGTAATAAATAGGGTCATGTTATCTTTTAGCACCTAAATAACAATGGCTCAAGGCTTTGTCTTATTGATGGTAGGATCCTAAAGCTTCCCTCAGAGTCCTCATTATTTTGGGGGACTATTCAGGAGGTTTCCCCACATGTACATTTCAATCAAAAAGCAACTGCCCTCACCACTTGGAATCAGCTCAGTTACTTCTCTCGGTAATACTCCAAAGCGTTCACCAATGTTTCGGATGAAAATACCCATCACTGAGCACCCATGCTTCACCAAATGGGACTTAGTCCCTGGATGCTGTTAGACCCACTAATCCTCAAGCTGCTAGGACAGTGTTGGAATTCACACAGATGTGGGGAAATAAGTTGTCTCCTCATCATCTCTGAGGTGTCCTTGGTACTTAGGGCCTGAAACAACTCTGCTATGTGCAGAATCCCATGGAGGAAGCTGTGAATGGTTCCAACAGGTTCTGGTTACCAGTCTTCTGTCTCCAGGCTCAAACTCAATGAAAAAGATGCGATAAGGAGCAGAAGGCTTACCATCCCTTTCTGCTCTCTCCTGTTCACGATTGCATGTTCGAAACCAAGCTTTCTCCCTCTAGAATTAGCTACCAATCACATCGTGATGAGTGCCAATAGATGCAAGTAGTGAATTAAATTAAAAAGCAGTGGTCCTGATGCTCTGGTGAGAGTGATGCTGATGATATAGCCTCAGCAGCTCAAAAGGCTGTCGGACATTTTCTATAATGTGTATTGCCTTTGTCACTTGGAACTTACCTTGTCAAACCTCCACTTTCAGCCCTTCTGATAAAACTGCAGGTAAACTTCCCTCCACTTTGGGCAGACAAAGGGATGAAGGGTCTTTCCAGTGGCTAAAGCCTACAGCCCTCACTTTTCTTCTTCATTCCCTCTCATTTAAAGCCCTGGTAATGTGCCCCTACCCTTCAACTGGAGGAACACTTCTTAACAGGGTATAGATTGCCTAAATACAGGCAGATCCATAATAAAAATGAATTTGGGAAATTCTGAGTAAGTTTAGGAGATAAGTAGAGTACCAAATATCACTTAATTTCAATTATCTGTCTCCAAACAAGTAAACCATTGGCTTAGACACTTTCCACTGTTATCAGTATTATAAACTTGAAAATTGCTAAGGGGCTATGTCTTCATTGTTCTCACCACATGAAAGAATAATTATGTGACATGATAGAGGTGTTAGCTAACACTATGGTAGCAGACATACTGTAGTAAACAAATGTACCAAATCAACAAGCTCTACATCTTAAACTTACACAATATTACATGTCAACTATAAAAACAGCTTTTTGGGGCATTATTAACATACAAATAAACTGCACACATTTAAAAATATTTGACATATCTATGCAAATATGGAAGCATCACCACAATCAAGATAGTGAACATATCCATCACCCCAAAAAGGTTCTCTGTGTCATGTTGTAATCCTTTTCTCCCACCTGTTGCACCCGTTGCATCCCTAGGCAATCACCGATCTGTTTTGTGTCAGTATAGACTCGCTTGCATTTTCTAGGTTTTCATGTGGGTGGAATAACACAGTATGCATTCATTTATGTCTGGCTTGTTTCAATCATTGAAATTATTTGGAGACTTGTCTACGTTACTATGCACATCACAGTCAGTTTTTTAGGACACCTAAAGAATATATTTGCTGAGGAGTTTGTAAAATGTTTTATATTCTTAGAAGCTCCACAAGTTCATCAATAAAGTTGATAGACAATACAAATTAAACAATACATTTTCCTATTCACAATGGTATCTCTTGAAAATATATTCTCTTTTTATGAAATTCAAGCTAGAATATTTGCATCATTTTAGGTTGAACTGACAGGTCTTTTTGTTTCTATTTGAGATAATAATTCACATACCATAAAATTCACCATTTCAAAGTATGCAATTTAGTGGTTTTTAGTATATTCCCGAAGCTGTGCAACTCTCACTACTGTGTGGTTCTAGACTCTTATCATCCTGAAAAACAAACCCTGCACCAGTTAAAAGTCACTGCCCATCCACTCCTCTCTCCAGTTCATGGCAACCATTATTCTAGGTTTGTCTCTGATTTTTGCCTACTCTGGACATTTTGCATAAATGGAATCATACAATTTGTGCCCTTTTCTGTCTGGCTTCTTTCATGTAGTATATTTTTTCAAGATTCATTCATGTTAAAGCATGTATCAGAACTTCATTTCTTTTTAAGATTGAATAATATTCCATTGTATGAATGCACCACATTTTGGTAATCCACCCATCAATTGATGGACTTTAGAATTGTTTCCATTTTTTGACTATTATAAATAACACTGCTCTGAATGTGTATGTAAAATTTTTTGTGTGAACGCATCTTTCTATTGTCTTGGGTATATACCTAGAAATGAAAGTGCTGAGTTATGTGGTAATTCTATGTTTAACATTTGAGGACCTACCCACTGTCTTACCCAATGGCTGTACCATTTTGCATTCTCAACAGCAATGCATGAAGGTCCCAATTTTTCCTTATGTGCACCAAGCTTTGTTATTATTTGTCATTTTTTATACACTCTAGTGAATGTGAAATGGTACCTCATTGTAATTTTGATTTTCATTTTCCTGATGATTAATGATGCTGAGCATCTTTTCGTGTATTTTTTGGCCATTTGTATAACTTCCTTGGAGACATGTGTATTTACATCTTTTGATCATTTTTAATTGCATTATTTATCTTTTTATTGTTAAGTTTTAGGGTTCTTTTTGTATTCTGGATACAAGTCCCTTGTGAGATGTATATGATTTGCAAACATTTTTCTCATATTGGAGGTTGTCCTTTGAAGCATAAACATTTTTTAAATTTGAGAAAGTCCAATTGATCTACTTTTTTCTTTGATTACCTAAGCTTTTGGTATCATATTTAAGAAATCATTGCCTATTACACGGTCATGAAGTTTCATATCGGTGTCTTCTTCTAACAATTTTATACTTTTAGCTCTTATATTTAGGACTTTGATCTATTTTGAGTTAATTTTTGTATATGGTCTGAGGAAGGAATGCAGCTCCATTCTTTTGTGCACGGGTATCCAGTTTTCCCAGCACCAGTTGTTAAAAAGAATATTCTTTCTCACTGTAGTGGTCTTGGCACTCTTATCTGAAATCAATGCCACAAAAATATATGAGTTTATTTGAGAAGTCTCCATTCTAACCCTTGATCTATATGTCTATCCTATTACAGTACAACATTGTCCTGATTTCTGTAGTTTTGTAGTAAGCATTGAAATGAGGAAGTGTGAGTTGTCCAACATTTTCCTTCATTTTCAAATTGTTTTGGCTAATTTTGATAACTTGGGCTCCCATATGAATTTTAACCTCAATTTGTGGGAGAAGAAAGGTAGCTGGGATTTTGATAAGGATTTAGTTGAATCTGTAGACCAATTTGGGGAGTTTTGCCATCTCAGTAATATTATGTCTTCCAATCCATGGTCATGGGGTATGTTTCTGTTTGTTTAGATCTTCTTTAATTTCTCTCAAGCAACGTTTGTACTTTTCACTGTACAACTCCTTCACTTCTTTTGTTAAATTTGTGCCTAAGTATTTTATTATTTTGATGCATTGGGCCCCTGAGAAACTCTAATTAGCAATTATATGTCTCTTAATAGTAAAAGTGGAAACATGGACTAGCTTTTACTTCAACGGAACGGTAATTTTGTTGTATAGACCAAGATTTAGGTACATAGAGGCAGTAATAAAATAAAATTGCTGGTAAAAATAAAGTAGATTAGACTACTTTTTAAATCTGATACTGCTCTCTTCTGGGGAGGATCATGGTCGGGGGAGTGACGTGTGCCTTTATGTGGATGTCTTAGTAAGTGTGTGCATGTATGTGCATGTATATGTAAACCTCGGAATGGAGGGCAGCAGTGGGTGAAGGTATTAGCCATGGAACAAGGAGAAAGGGGGTTCCTTTTTGTTACAAGTGTATCCAAGTGGATACCTCAAATATACCCCAATTTGAAAATAACCTCAAGTGAATTTCTTTATTGAATACTCTCTTACATCTGTGATCCTTAGATTTGTTGACCATCTTCTTATCCTTGAAATCTAAAAATCATCCTCTTCTCTTTAATCTCCCTCACCTCTTACAACAGATATGTGTTCAAACTCTATCCATTCTATACTTAAGGAATAGATTCTCCTGTTTTTCATTGAGGCCTCTTCTTCGGCAGTCCTCAAAAGGCCAATTTTGGCAAGAATCCCACTAAGTCACTTAGCCAAAATCCCCCACCCTTAATATCTGAAGACCCTTGATAGCTGACAAAATTTTTCATCCCCCACCATCCTCCAGGTGATGTCTGATCATCCTGGGCTGCCTTCAGGAAGAATCCTGCAAGGTCAGTTTCGCTATACATCTTTTACGCCTAATGTTTCCTTTTAGTAATTCTCCATTCACTTCTCATCCCACTCCCTGTTCCTTGCTTATAAATTCCCACTGTTCCTCATATTCAGTGTTCAGCCCAATCTGTCTCCCCTAACTGCAAAACCCCATTGCTCAGTTCCCTTGAATGAAGTGCACCTTATGATTTTAACATGTATCTGAATAAAATTTTCTTTAACAAAATTCGCTGCAATATTAATAAAAAATTTACTTTTAACAGAGAGATGTGACAATTTGTGTCATGATCAACAATGGCCATGTTAGTTTATTGTCCAAACAGGGATTGTTTAATATGTGAAAGAGGGTGCTATTAATAATTATGCCAGTACAGCAGGCCTGAAGCAGGGCTGCCATGGTGAGCCAGAGCATTTGACTGCCCTACATGGTGGACTTTCTGCCATGCTCCTTACTGCCATCTGTCAGCAGAGGGGGGATTGCAGGAAATGTATACCGTTTTCTTTGACATGACCAAATTTTGCATCAGAATCAATGTTGAAGCATACAGGAACAATCTATTGTGTCCCTTCCAACAAAATGTTCTTTGGATCAGTGTTGTCTACGCGTAAAATTACACTAAGTTATTGCCAGATGGTTGTGAAATGTCTTCCACAGCAATCCCTGCTGGTTACACATGTGGGAAAAATGGAGACACCTGAGTTGAAGAATCATAGTCAAGTCAGATCTTGGAGACCACATATTGCAAGTCTCTAGTTTTAAAGAAAGAGCATTGAGTCCCAGAGAGGGGACGGCAATTGTCAATGTTTTACAGCTTAAAAAGAAAAAAAGAAAAAGCCAGAGTTGGGATCAGGAAACCGGTTTCCTGACTTCAATTTCAGGGTCTCGGATCTGGGACCTGCAAGAGAGAGAAGGGAGCAGGGAAGTATTCGAAATCATAGAGTAATACCCCATGCTTCCCTGGATTTCAGGGTTGAATTTCCTCGAACAGTCTCTGAATGGGGATTATTCCTCAGTGTTTCTTCTGGCTTCTTTCCTGTGGAGAGGGTTCTGGTTGCTGTACCCTCCGTTAAGCATACTTAATCTCTGCCTTTGAGGGACCCTCACATTTGTGAAGGAGGCAGACCTGTGATAAAAGGACTATGTATAAACTTGCAGTAGTCAACATTCTCTTGTTCCACAAACAAAGAATTCATCTACTCTGTGAGGTGTGGAATTTCCAGGGGAGCTGTGTTTGAGGTAAAATCAGTAGGAATTTCTTAGCATCTTGGTAAGGTAATATCAACCTCAGTTTTATGGTCTCTGTACTTGAAAATTTTGTGGAGGCCTTTATCTAAACTTGCAATCCACAGGCTGCCTAATCTGCACTATTTTTTAGGAATTTCAAAATCCCATGTACCAAAGCATTCCATCATGATATTTTAAGAGATATTTTGTGGTCTTTGCTCTCTACAGTTTTCAGCTGGAGCCACAACAGTCAACCTGCTTCTTTCTTGTGAGGCAGGAAGACAGGGAAGGGGCCTTTTCAAATGCCCAGGAGTTCAGGGAAGAGGAGGGAAGCCAGTGAGTTTGCACAATGTAGGAACCGACTCAATGGCGCTGTGCCAGTACCCGTGGGGCACAGAGATACAGAGCTGAGCCCTCCAGCTCTGCAGGATGGATCTTCAGGGTGGAATATGTTCCATTATGTCTTTTGGCTGAGAATCGTTCCCTGGACATCCCTGACTCAGCAGCAGTGTTTCAGTATTGGAAGGAAATCAGAAACTCCATTTCCTGCCTCAGATTCTGCTATACCAGTCAACAAATACTTGAATAGAAATTGGATCTCATCTGAGAATCACCACCCATCCCAACTCTGTGATCCTGTGCCTGAGGGTCTGACTGACCCCAGGCTCTATGTGTCCTGTGGGAGAAGACAGAATCCATAGAGGGGGAGGGGGAGCCCTAGAAAAGCATCTTCTACACAAATTCTCATGCGCTCCTGATCTCCCCTGCTCCCAGGACACAGAGTCCCCGAGCAGAGGAGCCTGGTGCCCATGGCAAGATCGCTGCAGGATGAGGCTCTCCCAGAAATGGTTTCTCATGCTCAGCTGCAAAGACAAATGGAAGTGCTGGGCTCCCCTGAGGCCACGAGGTAGGATCTGGCTGTGACATTACAGTCACTGGCAACACCCATAGCTCCAGAGGCACCTCCTACCCAAGAGGGGGACTTCTTGGTCCAAATGTTTGGTCTTGTGTTTATTTTGTTACATGGATGATGTAAACAGTCTCCCAATCTACTTGAGTGTTCTTAGGAAAGTTGAAGTTTAAGGCAAACATAAGAGGAATTGGAAAAGGGAAAAAGAGAGAGTGAGAAAAAGCAAGAAGAAAATGAAAGAACACTAGGGGCTGGCCCCGTGGCCGAGTGGTTAAGTTCATGCACTCCGCTGCAGGCAGCCCAGTGTTTCGTTGGTTCAAATCCTGGGCGCGGACATGGCACTGCTCATTGAGCCACGCTGAGGTCTCGTCCCACATACCACAACTAGAAGGACCCACAACGAGGAATATACAACTATGTACTGGAGGGGCTTTGGGGATAAAAAGGAAAAAATAATATATCTTTAAAAAAAAAATGAAAGAGCACTACACCAGAGTTGCTATTTTGTCAATCTAACAAAATTCTGTTAGCAGATGTTCTCAAACTTTAGCATGAACAAAGATCAGCAGGAGCTTGGGGAAACTGACTGTATTCCTCTAACCCAACTCCAGAAATTCTGACCATCTCTTAGAATAAACTTGTTTAATCTAATCCTCAGGTGATGCTGAGTAGAGTTTTCACAGACCACTCTTTAAATTTATTTTTGAGTAGAAATTTTTAATAGTCTCAATGAACAAAAAGAGGAGGACTTTGTGCGTTAAGTTAGAAGGACAAAATGTAAATAGAACAAGGGGAATTTTCCTGAGATAGGGAATATTTAAGGGATAGACTTAGGTTCTGGAAACTGCATTGAAAGAAGAAGAATACATAGGAAATAAGAAACTTAAGTGCAAATGATATATATATAGCTGAGGGAAAAGAAATTATCAGGACTTAGGGTATAGTCATTAGTGTCAAATACTTCACAGAGATCAAGCTGCAGCGAAAAATAAAAATAACTCTTTGGTCGAGTAAATCATTTCACAAGTACAGAAATATTGCCTGAAAAAGCTGAAGATGGCATCCAAAGGAGTGATTTCTGTGTGGCGAAAGCAAAGGTGAGGGTCACTAACAGTAGATGAGACTTGGAGAGGTCCATCGATGGACACTAAGGAGCACTCATTTGTGAGCGCTAGTAAAGGAACTTGAAATAAAAATCCAGAACATTAGATAGACCAGAAAAGTGAGAATTGATCTTTTTTTTTTTAATAGAGAAGAGGTATATTAGGACTTTTGGGAGTAGGACTAGTAGGTTCAACTTACATTTAAAATAAGAGCACACGTGAGGAGAAAGACTGTGTAAACTTCTCCTAAGCTGAGCAGTGGGTGGTGTAGAAGTGACCAGTTTTGTAAACAGAATGGGTCATCACATTTTACCAGAGGTATTCTGAACTGTATATCTGCTCTATATAGGTGCAACTATTTATATGCTCTATATAGGTAGAGGTAATGTCACAATGCCGCCTTTCACTTCCTTTGATGTTCAATGTATTGTTCCTCATTAGCATCTGGACCACATACCTGAGGGTTTTTCAATTGTCAGCACATCAATTTTCAATTGTCTGCAAATTAAGTATTTTTCGCCTGACAACATAATCTGCCTCCTCCCTCAGTTCCGTAGAAACTGATCAGTGACTTTATGGGATCAGGAGTTGTCACACTTAAAATTAACATGCTTTGTGTTACATGGATTTTGCTTCTTAAAAAGAAATTAGTGAGAGTCTCACTTGGTCTGATATTGTTCTAAAAACTAAGGACTTGATCCCCTCTCTAATTTCTTCTCTTTTCCTATGTTCATTGTATCTAGCAAATATTTAAATTGCCCTTCACTCCTAACTTTTGTTGCATACCTAAGGTGTGCTGGCCCCTAATTAGAGAATTCCTCTTATTGAAATCTTTGATCGATAAAGTCAAAATGACAGGCCTCAGTTGTCAGGTTGTTCAAAATAAATCAACACCCTTGGCTAATGTTCAGTTTTCCAAGAACATGTTCTTGAGTAAAAAAGGATCATTTATTTTCTGTTTTCTGGATTTGGAACCTCACGTGAGAGAAAGTCAACGTGGTTGTTCTCAGTGTGGCTGGAGGGCTGACATCAGAACCTATAATCTTCTACAAACTGTAAGATCTAAGAAAGAGAGGAGACAGCTTTTAATAAGGGAGAATAATGAGGTCAACAAGATGGAAAAAGAAGTAAGAGTTGACAAATCAGCCAGGTCATTATTCCAGGACTTTATTCCAGTTTGTTCCCTAGAAATTCCTGTGTTCTTGTTTTGGGGTTCTATGGGACAGATGTGTAGCCTCACAGTAAATCCCCCTTTGGTTCAAGTTAGCTCTAGTTAGTTTCTGTTATTTCCTTTCAACCTAGTAAACCACCAGCTTCCTGAGCTGGGCCCCGGAGGAGTTTGTGCATGAAGATGAGCTAATATTGAACACCGTGTATTCACCGCTGGCACAGAGATACACGGCTGAGTCCTGCAGCTCTGTGGGAGGGATATCCAGGCTACAGGGTGAGTTTGGGGGCCACTCAGCTGAAAATCTCTCCTTGAGCACCTCTGTTTCACCAAGACTATTTTCTTGCTGGAAGGAAATCAAGATCTGGAACTCTTTTGCCAGGTTTTATTGATATTAGAAAATATAACTGTGTGCTTTTCTTGTGACACATTTCATTTTTACTGTCTGTCCTTTCCCTTCGACCAAGTACCCTGAATTCTGGATGACTTCTGCATCGAGGGCTCCTGTGAAGAAAGCAGGAGAAAGTTGGAGACTTAGACCATGAGGGAGTCTGATGGCATTGACTAAAGGTTTAGGGCAGGGGGCTGACAAGTTCAGAACAGGGCCTTACCTGCACCAGGAGACAGAGGACCATGAAGCAGATGAATATTGGGCACATGGTACAATTAGGGGAGGAACAGAGGCAGGGGGCTTTCTCTGTGGCTTTTTCATCCCCTGTGAGTGGCTACCCTGTGATGTGATCACCTCACAGAACCTAATAGTCTTTATACAAAAACCGCCTTTGCTTTCATCACAGAAGAGTCACTCCTTTAAACACTCTCTTTGGCTTTTTCATGGCATATTTCCAATCTTAAGAAAATATTCTCATAAAGATTAAAATTATATTCTTACTAGACCAAAGACTTATTTTTCTTTCTCTGCTGCTTGATCTCTTCAAAGCATTTGCCAACATTGACTATACACTAAATCTTAATTTCTCTTCCATCAGCTTCATTCACACCACTTTCAATTAGATTTCTTAATTCTGTCTATTCTTTTTTATTCAATACAGAGTCCTGAACCTAAATCTATCTATTAAGTCTAGAATGATTCAAGAAAAAAAGAGAATAGACAGAATATCTGAAACTACTGTACTCTGTCATTGGAAAACAGGCAGCACAGGACTGTGCTGACATGATTTGTGGGACCCTTCAGCTGCAGCAGACTTGTGCTTCTCAAACAGCCAAATAGGGGATGTGTACCACCTTCCAAAGCCTGAAGTAATTGGGTGCTCCCATGCCTGAGGCTGGCCCCACTCAGCTGAAATCCTGAGAGAGCTGACAACAGCCTCGCAGGCCAGATGCCTTTAGCAATTGTAAGTCCCTGAGGCTAGCCGCCAGCCTTGCTGAGGTCTAGTCACTTAGAAAAACTGCAACAAGAATGTGCTATTAGACCTTGCACTCAACTGTGTTGGGGCTCCCCAGGCCCAATAAAGTGACTAAAAGGACCATAGCAAGCACATGCAGCTGAGCATTTCAACCAGCCAGCCAGGGGGCCAGCCTAGCCCCCCAGGGAAACACTGCCGCAACACAAGGACACCTAATGGAACTGGAAAAGAAGAACAAAGCCAAAAATCAGTAGAAGGAATAAAATAACAAAAATAAGAGCAAAAATAAGAGAAATAGAGACTACCAACATGATAGAAAAAAATCAGTGAAACAAAGAGCTAGTTCTCTGAAGACAAACAAAATTGACAAAGCTTTAGCCAGACTCACCTAAAGAAAATGAAAGAAGGCTCAAATAAATAAAACCAGAAATGAAAGAGGATAAATTACAATGGTCACCTCAGAAATACAAAAGGTAAGAGAATACTACAAAAAGCTATACACCAACAAATTGGATAATCTAGAAGAAACAGATAAATTCTTTGAATCATACAAACTACAAAAACTGAATCAAGAATAAATAGAGAATTTGAATAGACCAATTACCAGTAAGCAGATCGAAACCTCCCCAAAAGTCGAAATCTAGCACCAGACAGCTTCCCTGGTGAATTCTACCAAACATTCAAAGAAGGCAGTACCTATCCTTCTCAAACTCTTCCAAAAATTGAAGAGGAAGGGAAGCTTCCTAATTTATTCTATGAAGCCAACATTAGCCTGATACAAAAGTAAGACAAAGACAACAGAAAAATAGAAAATTACAGGCCAAGATCATTAATGAACACCAATGCAAAAATCCTCAACAAAATATTAGCAAATTGATTACAACAATAGATTTAAAAAATCATACACCACGACAAAGTGGGATTTATTCCAGTGATTCAGGGATGGTTCAACATCTGCAAATCAATCAACATGATATACCACATTAGCAAAATGAAGGATAAAAATTTCATGATCATATCAATAGATGTAGAGAAAGCATTAGACAAGACAGAGCATCGATTTATGATGAAAGCTCTGAATAAAATGGGTATAGAAGGAAAGTACCTCAACATAATAAAGGCCATATATGACAAACCCACTGCTATCATTCTCAATGGGGAAAAACTGAAAGCTATACCTCTAAGAATTGGAACCAGAAAAAGGTGCTCACTTTCACCACTCTTATTTAACATAGTATTGGAAGTCCTAGTCTGGGCAACCAGGCAAGAAAAAGAAACAAGTGGGGTCCAAACCAGAAAGGAAGATGTGAAACTATCACGATTTTCAGATGACATGGTTTTTTATATAGAAAACCCTAAAGAATCCACCAAAAAACTTTTAGAAATGATAAATGAATACAGTAAAATCGCAGGATACAAAATCAATCTACAAAAATCAGTTGCATTTCTATATGCTAACAATGAAGTAGCAGAAAGAGAAACTAAGAACACAATGCCCTTTACAATTACAGCAAAAAATAAAATACCTAGGAATAAACTCAACCAAAGTGGTGAAAGACTTATACACTGAAAACTGTAAAACGTTGTTGAAAAAAGTAGAAGACACAAAGAAATGGAAAGATACTCCATGCTCCCGGATTGGAAGAATTAACATAGTTAAAATGTCCATACTTCCTAAAGAAATCTATAGATTCAATGCAATCCCTATCAAAATTCCAACAACATTTTTCACAGAAATAGAACAAAGAATCCTAAAATTTATGTGGAACAACAAAAGACCCCAAATAGCCAAAGGATTCTTGAGAAAAACAAAACAAAACAAAACAAAGCTGAAGGTATCACATTCCCTGATTTCAAAATATGCTACAAATCTATAGTAATCAAAACAACGTGGTACTAGAATGAAAACAAACACATGGATCAATGGAACAGAATTGAAAACCCAGAAATAAACCCACACATCCACAGACAGATAATCTTTGACAAAGGAGCCAAGAATATACAATGGATAAAGGAAAGTCTCTTCAATAAATGGTGTTGGAAAAACTAGACAGCTACATGCAAAAGAATGAATGTAGACCACTATCATACACCATACACAAAAATAAACTCAAAATAGGTTAAAGACTTGAATGTAAGACTGAAACCATGAAACATATGAAGAAAACATAGGCATTACACTCTTCAACATTGGTCTTAGCAGTATATTTTCAAGTATCACGTCTGACCAGGCAAGGGAAACAATAGAAAAAATAAACAAATGGGACTACATCAAACTAAAGAGTTTCTGCACAGCAAGGGAAACCATCAACAAAACAAAGAGATCACCTAACAACTGGGAGAAGATATTTGCAAACCATATATCTGATAAGAGGTCAATATCCAAAATATATAAAGAACACATACATCTTAACAACAAAAAGCTAAAACAACCCAACTAAAAAATGGGCCAAAGATCTGAACAGAATTTCTCCAAAGAAGATATACAGATGGCCGAAAGGCATGTGAAAAGATGTTCAACATCACTAATTATCAGGAATATGCAATCAGAACTAGAGTGTGATATCACGTCATGCCAGTCAGAATGGCTATAATTAACAAGATAGGAAATAAATGTTGGAGAGGATGTGGAGAAAAGGTAACTCTCATGCACTGCTCACGGGAGTGCAGAATGATGCAGCTCTGTGGATAACAGTATGGAGATTCCTCAAAAAATTAAGAATAGAACTACCATATGGTCCAGCTATTCCACTCCTGGGTATTTATCCAAAGAACATGAAAACACAAATGCATAAAGATACATGCACCGCTATGTTCATTGAAACATTATCTACAATAGCCACAATTTGGAGGCAACCCAGCTGTCCACCAAGGGACTAATGGATAAAGAAGATGTGGTAGATAGACGTGATGGAATACTACTTGGCCATAAAAAATGATGAAATCTTGCCATTTGTGACAACATGGATGGACTTGAGGGCATTATGCTAAGTGAAATGTCAGAGGAAAAAGTCAGATATCATATGATCTCACTCACAAATGGAAGATTAAAACAACAACAGCAAACACATAGGGACAGAGATTGGATTGGTGGTCAGCAGAGCGGAAGATGGGAGGGAGGAGGGCGAAAGGGGTGATTACACACATGTAAGATGATGGATTGGTTAGTTTCTGCACGGTGAACATGACGTAGTCTACACAGATATTGAAATATAATGATATGTACCTGAAATGTATATAATATTATAAACAAATGCCACTACAATAAAAAATTAAAAATTAAGAAAAACTCTTAAGGCAAATTTTAGTAATTTTAATATATCTTCCAAAGCGCTGCATCTAACTTTTGATGAGTCCTATCTATGCGCCACTTAAATGGTTCACAGACAGATTTATATCAGCCAAAATATTTAAATACACTGTGAAGAATGTATGTCCAGGCAATTCATTTGTCTGTAAATTTGGCACATTGGGGCCGGCCTGTTGGCGCATCGTTTACGTTCACACGTTCCGCTTCGGCGGCCTAGGGTTCGCCAGTTTGGATCACAGGTGTGCACATGGTATCACTTGACAAGCCATGCTGTGGCAGGCATCCCACATATAAAGCAGAGGAAGACGGGCATGATGTTAGCTCAGGGCCAGTCTTCCTCAGCAAAAAGAGGAGGATTGGCAGCAGATGTTAGCTCAGGGCTAATTTTCCTCACAAATAAATAAATAAATAAATTTGGCACAAATTTTCAGCAGTTGTAATTTACCTACTCAGTAAAAAAACTGGGACCGCATCAACTTATCTATGTGGGCAGTTTCTTCTTGTTAGGGCAAGATTTCTTGATAATGGGACTACGTCTTTCCTGGGCCTGCCCTTTAAAGTACTACTAAATTTCCAATTTAGACTAAGAAAAACAACTGAAAAAAGTTCCTATTTATCTACTGAAGAGAGCAGAATGAATGACTAACATAATTCTGGGAAGATACCACAAACAGAATTTTGGGTAAGCATAACCACTTCTACTCTCGGCATAACTGACAATGTCTTTTGTAGTTTTATGCCCAACTGCTGTCTACAAAGGAGATAATGACAGCCATAAACCCACTTCCTACTGTTGTTGAAGGTGGGGAAGGAGGTCTAAGAAGGCTCTTGGATCTGGGAAACAGAGAGGTTTATGCACAGTGGGGAGGCAGTGCTTTAGCTCTGTGTCTCTTTTGCTGGCACAGAGATACACTGCTGAGTCCCCCACGCCTGGGGAGCGGATGCTAAGAGAACAGAAGGAAGTGTTAGGCCGGCTGGATTGGAAGTTGTCGGAGGTGTCTGTTTCATTGTTAAAGTCTTTATCATAGTAGTAAAACAGCAGCTTTGGGGGTTGGCTTGGCTTCTGTTGGTACCAGTACATGTACTCATGACTCAGATTCTGAGAACAACCCAGGGTGACTGTTTTTCCTTTCCTAGTAACCTGGTATCTTGGCTCCTGGGTGACCATGGCACCCATGTGACCTGGAGAGGAAAAAGGAAAATTTAGAAACAGAGTCAAGGAGACAGAAGTTGCTTCCATAAAATTAAGGTACATAACTGAGGACACAATAGCTTCAGTCAAAGATGTCCTTTCTGATCAGGACTCACCTACTCCAAGGAGACAAAGGGCCACATAGCAGAGAAGCCTGAGAGCCATGGCAGGGCCAGGACAGGAACAGGGTATCTGTCTGAGCCAGACTCTGATCTCTGGGTTGAGGGTGGGAGTTCAGAGAGTCCCTGGTCCCTGATAGGTAGATCTGCCTGTGATGACAGTGCTGCTGTTGACTTCACCAGGTCGGGGGTCACTCCTTGATGTGGTATTAGACACAGCTTCCTATTTGACAGGGGAGTCTGGGATTGGCTGGACCAGGTATGAACCAAATGTGGTGTTCCCTCATTCGTCCCTGTTCCCCTATCTGCTCCATGTTCATCCAGGCCTGTCCACCTCACTCCTTGTTTCTTATATCCATTAAGGCAGCTCAGAGGTTCCTCAACATATGAATGGCTTTGTCTAAAGTCTCACTTATACATCTGATTAGATAGTGTCTTTGTGTTCTGTTACCCACATCACAGATGGATGACTGACGCCTGCAAACTATCCCCACCTTGATATAGAAACAAAGCCCTGGAATTCCTCTATCTAGATTCACTTTTCAGAGTATCAAGAAAATTCTCTACAACTTTTGGCTATCAGTGACACCATAATGCCTTCTTGTGGCCAATAGAAAAGTGTCTAGAAGCAGCCTTCATACACTGTGTGAACCTGTGCAATAGGGTGAGATACAATAGGGCTTAGAACTGTATCTAGTTCCTCATTCTGCTCCTACTGGATCCATAACCCTCAGACCATCACAACCCCAGTGTCCTGGCCTCACTGTGAATAACACAGCCCTACTGCAGTATCTGGCAGTGATCTAAAACATGGTCAACAGTGGCTGACATACATCCACATATAGTGCTAATTCATGTTTTACACATTACAAAATTAGACCATATGGATAAAGAGACATTATCTTTAATCTGTAATAATTGACCCAGCTATTCCACTACAAATGAGATTTTAAAAGAATTTGGAAAAGGATCTGTGCTTGAAAAATGTAATTTAAACTTATCACCACCATTACCATCATTATCAATGAGCATCCTACAACGAGTAGTAAATGCATTTTTATTCACTGTTTTAATTTCCTTCAAGGAGACTTGTTTATTTTGTGGTAAGAAGGGATAGGAAGATGTGGCTACAATCAGAGCGACAATTCTTTTCAGATCAGAGCAGTGAGGTAAGCAAGAAGCTACTGTACTTTATGCCATGATAACACACACACACACTCTTAAAAATCAGAAATGCCAGACTGAGTTCTTTGTAAGGAACCTAGGAAATCCCCCAAATCACAAATATCCCCACATAAATTTTCTTGAAATGACTGTATTTCAAGAGAGAATTCTGGTTCTCTCTCTCTTCTCTACCTTGTCGGACGAGGCACAAGGAAAGACTTCTGCTTAGAGCTGCCATGAGTTGAGACGAGAGGAGAGAAGGGTGTGGTTTTTCACAGGAACGGCATGACTCTGAAGCACTGTGTCTTGGCTGCTGGCACAGAAATAAACTCCAGAGTCCTCCAGTTCTGCGTGCTGGATGTTCAGAGTGGAAAACGTCCCTCCAGTCCTTTCAGCTGAGAATTGCTTATTGGGCATCCCTGAGTCATCCTGTTTATCCTCTCCTAGGAAGTATACCAGAAATTTTATTTCTTTCCCCACAGCACGTCGGTACCAATAAAGAGCTTCATGTCCTGAAATTGGGTCACATCTCAGAGTCACAGCTTGTTTCTTCTCTATGACTCTGTGGTTGGGGAATTGAGTGACTCCAGCTGACTCCACAGTATGTCCTGTGGGAAAAGACAAGAACATAGAACACATGACAAGAATGGACAGGGAAAGGGCAAAGTGGAGATATTCAAATTTATAAGGACTTACTTGCTCCCAAGAGACAAAGACACACTAAGTTGAGAAGCATGGAAACCATCACAGGATCCAGATAGAATGAGAACATTTCAAGGTGAAGAAGCTTGTAAGTGTGAGCAGAAATGTAAGCAAATCCATGTCCTCTTGGCCCTAGAAGGTGTGGCCTGGCAGTGGCATCAGTGTGTTAGCCAATGTCCACAGTCTCAGGAGCTCCCTCTAGGGTGGTAGGAGCATAGAAGAAAGAGCAAGTTTTCTCTGAAGAAAGTTGTCCCTTGAAGGAGTCATGGGAAGAACTGATGTCAATAAAAATTGACCTGTTTATGCATTTAAATAGCTATTAACCTCATTAATGTTCGTGAAGAAGTCATCATCATAGCTCCTGACCCCAGTGCCAGGACCATACACCGTCCCACTGAGTCCTATTCTCTCTCATGTGTCACATCCCTAAAACTGTGGGCCATCTCAACTTTAAGTGTATATTGTCAATATTCTTGCTATTTCTAATCATCAATATTAGTTATCTCCAAGTCCTCTTTTCCCATTCTCTCTTAAATGTGCTCCAATAAAGATTTTACAGCCAGCACTCTCAAACTCATCATGCTCAGAAATGAAAAATTAGCCTGAACTCTGCTCTACCAGCAGCCTTTCAGTTGATCCAGCTGAAAACCTTGTTGTTGACTTGACCCCTCTGTTGTTGCTGACTTGAGTTGTCCTTGATGTCTCTTTTTCTATTTCACCCTACAGCCAATCTTTTGGGAAAGTCAACTGACTCTATCATCAAAATATACACAGAATCTGTCCATTTTTCATCAAGTTCACTGCTAACATTCTGGACCAAACTACCGTCATCTTTTGCCTGGATTAGCAAATAGATTCCTAACTGATCTCCCTGCTTTCATCTTTCTAACTAGCTGTCAAACCAAGCTTTCTAGGACGTGTTAGATCATGTCAATCATCTTCTCCAAGTCATCTACTAACTGTCGATTTTACCAGGAATAAGAAAATAAAGCTCACAGGCCTTCAAGGTCCTGTAGCATCCACCCACCTCATTATCTCTCTGACATAAGCTCCTACTCTCTTCCTTCATTTTCCAGTCATGTTGGCCTCCTCGTTGCTCCTTGAGTATCTGTTAGGGCCTTTGTACCAGCTCTTCCCTCTGCCTGGAATGGCCTTCCCCCAGATATCTGCATGTCTCTCTCCTTCATCTTCTGGAAGTCTCTGCTCAAAGGCCACTTTCTCATTGGGCCCGACCCTGGAAAACACATCGACAGCATCAACACTCCTCACTCAGGCAGTCCTGGAACCCTTACCTTAGTCTGCTTTTTCTTTTCTCCGTAGCAGGCATCACCTCCTAACAGAATATATACTTTTTATTCATTATGATTATTGTTTGTTTTCTGTCTCTCTCCCCACCAAGAAAATTTAAATATCATGAAGACATGAGGTTTTATTTCTTCATTTTGTTTTTTTATTGATGCATATCCAGAACTTTAAACAAAGCCTGAAACTCTTTGGAAAAGAGTAAATGCTGGAACTGAATCTTGAAGGAAAATTAGAGCTTCCCAGTGGTCCATGGAGGACACGTCCCAGATATGGGGACAAAAAGTCTGCTGGGATTTTGATAGGGATCATGTTGAATTCATAGGTCAACTGAGAGACAATTGCCATTTTCACAATATTGAGTCTTCTAATCCGTGAACAGAGAACGTCTCTCCAGTTATTTAGATTTTAATTTTCTGGCAGCAATGTTTTATAGTGTTTCTGTGTACAAGTCTTGCATTCCTTATGTTAAATTTATCCCTAAATGGTTTTATTTCTTTTTGTGTTGCTGTGAATGGAAATGTTTTCTTAGTTTCATTTTCAGTTTGTTGCTAGTATATAGAAATACAATTGATATTTGTATATTTTTGTACAATGATCTTGTACCCTGAGATCTTAGTAAGTTTATTTCTCTTTTAAAAACAAAACAAAACACCAGAACCTAGAGCATATTGGTACTTTTTTATTGTATAATAAACATTTATTATGTAAACAACTGTGTCAATAACACCTCAAATTTAATATATCAAAAGATTAACTCAACACATAAGCTTCAAGTCAGGTTCCCCAGATCTTCCTTTCTATTAATCATACAGGCTCCAAACCACACAATTACGCAATGTCTCGGATTTGTTCTGAGGGTCTCAGATTCGTTCTGGAAGCACCTGGAATTCTCTGAAATGGTTGGAGTTACAGGCACTGAATTCATATCTTGTTCACTGAGGTGATCTGGGAGCTTGCATTTCTTCCATAGGTCTTAATGTCATGTTATGTTCCTTGTCTGTAGTAGAGTGACACGTGTCATAGCAAGTATCTAATAACAATAGTTTTCAGTGTCATATCTACAGAAGAAATCTAACATTTATTGACACCTTAAACTGTGGAATTAATTGCACAGCAAAAATTATAGGGCTTTTTTTTCCTTCAGGAAGAAAAATATTAGTTTCTTATGGAAATCTGACCTACATATCTCGTAATCATATTTGACTTTCATTCTTGAGCATGGCTCTCAATAGTTCTTCAATAATTTATATAGGACTTCCTTTCATTGATAGAGTGACGATAGACTCAACCTCATTTTCTCTCATCACAGGTTGGAGATGGGTGTTTGCTAAAGACATGAGAGTGAGAGTTTCAAACAATAATATTTGGACATGAGTTTCTTGACCTAGCCTCAGATTAACTAGACATGCTGGAGTGTTAATTTCTTGTGGCTACTATGACACCTTACCACAAACTGGATTGCCTAAAATGACAGAGGGCGTTCTCTCACAGTCTGAAGAGGAAAAGTCCAAAATCTGTATCACTGGGCTGAAACCAGGGTGTCCTCAAAACCATGCTCCCTCTAGAGGCTCCAGGGGAGAATCTGTTTCTCGCCTCTTCCAGCTTCTCATGGCTGCCAGAACTCTTTGGCTTAAGGCTGCATCACTTCAACCTCCGCCCGGTGATTATATTGCTTTTTCCTCTTTTATCTGTGTCAAATTCCCCTCTGTCTCACTCTTATAAGGAAACGTGTGATTGAATTAGGGCCCACCTGGATAATCCAGGACAATCCAAAGTAATCTTCCCATCTCAAGGTCCCTAACTTAATAGCATGTATAAAGTGCATTTTTACCACATAATGCAGCTTTCACAGGTTCCAGGGATGAGGACGTGGATATCTTTGGGTGGCGTGATGAGTGTCGTTATTCAGCCTACCACACAGTACACAATATTTTACTGATCATTTTGGAAGTTTATGTAGGTGTCATTTTCCTGTGACACTAATGAAGCAACTTTAGTCTTTTGTACATAAATCTACAACTGACATTTTTTTCACTGTTGGGCTTCAATGTTTGTCACCTCACAGAAACTAGCTGTGGTGGAGTCCGTGTGACCCCAGCATGCTTGGGGACTGTCTGCAGAGGAGACTGAAGAGGAAGCCTCTGCCTCAGGGAAGCATCAGAGCAGATCTGGGGGTCCTTCTGCACTATGGGGTTCTGCTCATCCTACCTTGCCCCACCTAGGGCAAGTGGAGGTGTGGGGAAGCAGTGGAGTGGAGGTCATGAAGAAGCAGCAGCAGCAGCAGCAGCTGAGTCTCGGTCTATCAGAGTACTTCAAGCCTGGGGAGCAAGCACAATTAACAGCAACATCACAAGTTGGATTTCTAGGGTCTTAGGTGACCCAAAACTGGAAAATTCCTGTCCCAGGAGCTTTAAAGATTGTGCAGAGTTCCTCTATACCCTTCATCCAACTTTCTCTACTGTTAACATCATGCATAATGAGGACACATCAGTCAAAAGTAAGAATTTAACATTGGTACTTCTAAACCACAGGCTGTCCTCAGATATCCCTTGTTTTCCTGCTAAGGTCCCTTTTCTGTTCCAGGATCTGATCCAGGATACCACGCAGCATTTATATGTCATGTCTCCTTAGTCTCCTTCAATCTATGACAGTTCCTCAGTCTTCCCTTGTTTTTAATGATTTTGATACTTTTGAAGATTACTGATTAAGTATTTTGTAGAATGTTCTTTAAATTAATTTTATTGGATGCTTTCTAATAATTAGACTAGGATTATCAAATTTTGGGAAGAATATCATAGAGTTGCAGTCACATCGTAACATTAAAATATTGCAATATTGCATCACAACAGGGTATGCATGAGGTTAATGTAACTTATTATTAATGTTAATTCACTGGATCACTTGGTTATTATTTTCATTTCTCTATTCATTAGATGCAAGCCTCTAAATTCAGCCTACAATCAAGTGGAGGAGATTAAGCTTCACTTCCTGGAGGGAGGAATATCCAAGGACGTGTAGATGTATTTTAAAATCATTGCATGTATTAATATTTTGGGGTGGTTCTCCGTGGCTATGAAATATTCCATTTCTTTGCTCACTTCAGGGCATCTTGCCCACAGCAAATATTACAGTGGTGTTCTGATGGTGATTTTTCTATTTCCCTTCATTCCTTCCATATATTATTTGGAATTTTTCAGTAAGAAATTTTGGCCCTTATCTCTTCTTTATCTATTTAATCATTTGGTTATCAGCATGAACTTATTGATTTTCTTTATTCTTTGAATTATTATCCAGTATTATCATTATTTATTTCACTGCTCAATTATTCCAGCCTTGGTCACTGGGAGCTCTTTCACATTGATTCCTGTGTCCTGTTAATTATTTTAATTTTTTTTTTAAGCACTTCTTGCTCCACGCTTATCTTGAATATTCCCTGCTGAGTTCTAAAATCAGCTCTGGTTCCTTTAATCGGAGTCTTATATTGGAAACTAAGACCCAGTGTGCTAGTTGCTACTAAGGTATCATTGCTCCTAGGTCCTCTAGTGGACAGAGCTAGAAAATACATGTATGTGTCCCAACTCATTATACAAACGTGTATTTGTGTCTGTATTTATTTATTATATATTAAAATAAACATGACTTCATACTAGTATCTCCAAAGGGATGTTCTTGTATCCTGTAAGAATTCTTGAGCTTTGCTCTGGAAAACAATTAAATTACCTAGAAATAGTTCGATCTTTTGAGATCTTGCTTTTAAGCTGTGCCGGAGAGGTTCGGGACAACATTAGTTTAGGACGGGTTTTGATTTAATATTGAGGCTAAAATTGTCTGAAAAGTCTCCTGATTGCCCCATGAATTATTGTTTTCCATCCAGCTTGAATAAACAGCAGCAATCCCAGTCCTTTGTGAGCTCCAGACGTTGTTTCCTCTAGCCTTTTGAGTCATTCTTTCTCCAACCTGAGATAGTTTCCTCACACACGTGCAGATTAGAACTCAGTTGAAGAGTCATAGGAAACCCTGTGCAGATCTCCAGAATTCTCTGTGTGCAAGAATCTCCTCTCCAGTTCTCCGCCCTGTGAAATCCAGCTGCTTTTACCTCTTTGTATTTCCAATCTCACTTTGAAGTCAGTGAGCTCACCAGGCTCTGCGGTATTCCCCCTCCTGGGCCACAGCCTGGAAACTCCCTCCAGGTGACGAGGCAGGGTGGTCATAGTGCTCAGCCTGGTTGTGTCCCATCTCTCAGGGATCACTGTCTTTTGTAGGCTGATTTCTATTGTTTTGACAACTGATGTTTCACATTCCTGTTAATCCATCTTTGTTGGAAGCAGAAATCCACTCCAGAGCCATATTGAATTACTTAATGTTGGGGTCTCTAAGGGTTTCAATGGTTATAGACCATTTTGTCAGTTTCAAAAACTATGGTTTCCACATGAGGAGTGTGAAATTTCATTCCACACAAATATGAGACACAGCCTGGAATTTCAATTTCTGTTAACTTTTTCCTCTTGTATTTCACCCAAAGGCCTGACCCAACCCACAGTTTCCTCTCTGCATTTCTGAGTCTTTGGGTTGTAATACTGTTAGTCCATGAAGTTTGTGAACATTTCGAGGCTCCGAGATTAACACAGGAGATGTAATTATAGCTCCTGTGTCATCTCTGTCATCTGGGCTTTAAAACCTCAGTTTTCCCTGCAAGGCCTGCATCATTGTAAGTTTAGCTTTCCCTTATTACTCTGTCTATAAGCTCTCTTTTTCTTTCTAACTGGTGAATTTTCTTTTTTTTTTTTTTTCTGATTGCCTACATATTGTGTTTTTTAAAAAATTTTGGAAGTGAGGGGTATTTCAAATTTAAAAAGGAAAACAGATTAAGACAAGGGTTATCATCTTCTTTCTGCTCTTCTTCTATTTCCTCTTTCTTCCCAAATAACCAATGATATATTTTACGGTTTTCTCCTTCCTTACACAAACATATAAAAGTGTATATGAACTTAAATAAGGACTTTTATTGATTTAATTTTTCTTAAATAATGTTATATACTATGTATTAATATGCAAATTATTTCCCCTTTGACAGTTTATCTTGATTATTCCCACGAATGAATAAAAAAAAATCTCCTTGGTTTTCTTTAACTTCTTTGTGCCTGTGAAGTGAAGCATAATGCACATAAACAAAATCAGATCACACATTCCAGGTACGTATATATTTATTTTAGTGCTTTTGTAGTCATCTAAAGGTTAAGTATGATTGATGGATGAAACAAGCAAACACAATAAAAAATAGTAAATTCTTTTAATAGAGAAAAACATTGAACCTCCTATGCTCAGATGGCCTTACAGACCTCAAGACACATAATATGGTTATAATACTGCTTGGCAAGGATAAGAAAGCTTTTAGGTTCTCTGTATCACTCAAAGAGGCAGAGAGTAGACACTCTTTTTTTCCCAAGTATAAAAAGTATTATTATGATAGAAGAAAGAAAAGTAAAGCATAAAGTGTTAGAGTTCCTGATGGGGTTGATGAATTTTTGCAGGTAGTATCAGAGATGGAAAGAGAGAAGGTTGTGGGAGAGAATAGGATGTTTGAGAGAGTGATTTTGGAGTTGGTTCAAATTATTTGTAATTACAAGTCTAGAATATGAGAGTGGAAGTGAGTCTCTGAGATGGGTTGGAGGAAATGATCATTGGAAATGAACAGGTGAAGGAACTGAGAAACCAGGTATCACCCAGATGTTGGGGACCATCAAAGAAGCTGGAGGTTTTAAGGCAGAAGAGTCCAGAAATGGTGGAGAAGCAATAATGAAAAGCAAAAAGGATATCAATACCAGTGAGGTTCATTCACAGAAACCAGTAATACCATTAATTAATACCTGTAGGAGAAACTAAATCCCAACCACATCAATTTCTGTTTAGAAGTCAGGATTTGGGAATGGCAAATCTAGGACTATGACATGTAGGATTGTGGTTATAGGACGGTACTCACGTCATCTTGAATTTCTAGTGAAAAAAAATACAGACCTATTTGGAGCCAGATGCCTCTGAAGTGCTGCTGACTGCACTAAAATTTTATATGGATGTGGGCTGGAGTTAGAGTCACTGTGCAAAATAAAACTATTAAATTTGAAAATTACCACAATCAGATTTAATTGCAAATAATGTCTATAAATTCCAGGGACCATCCAGAGAAGAATATGTAGTTGGGGATCCTACAAGGATATGCCTCGAGAAAGCAGTGCATACACTTGGAACTGGTAGAACTAAATATCTTGGGAGACATCATTGTCGACTCTATGTGTTTATGAATCAGGAGGCTGATAGTGGACCCACAGCTTCCCGGATGGCTGACACAAGCATGCAGACAGCAGCAGCTGGTGATGGCTACATTGAAGAGGCAGACCCCCAGTTAGATAAGGGATAGATAGAATTCAAATATTTCTGAACACAAGAGTTCAAAAACATCCAAAGAAAGAAGCCTCTGAGTCTACCATGTTTCTATTCTTTTAGTTATTTGTGTGTGTGCTGTGGAAATTATAAAGTGGAATGCTACATGTAAGTTGAAATTGCTAGTATTAAAAATGGATCTCTGGGGCAGGTCCCGTGGCCGAGTGATTAAGTTCGCGCGCTTCCCTCTGGCGGCCTGGGGTTTCACCAGTTCGGATCCTGGGTGTGGACATGGCACCGCTCGTCAGGCCATGTTGAGGCGGCGTCCCACATGCCATAACCAGAAGGACCCACAACTAAAAATACACAAATATGTACCGGGGGACTTTGGGGAGAAAAAGGAAAAATAAAATCTTAAAAAAAAAAAATGAATCTCTGGGAATGTAAAATGGTGCAGTCACTCTGGAAAATAATTTGCTAATGTCTTTAAAAAATAAGAATACACTTTCCATATGACCCAGAAATCTCACTCTTAGGCATAAATTTATTCCAGAGAAATGCAAACTTATGTCAACACAGAATCCTGTACACAAACGTTTATACATGGCTGTTTTATTTGTAGCAGTCGAAAAATAGAAACAACCAAACTGTCCTACCATAGGTGAAAGGCTAAACAGACTCTAGTACATCCATGCCATGGACTACTACTCAAAAATAGAAAGAAAAAAAATGAGCTATTGATAAATTTAATCACTTGGACACATTTTAAAGGCTATATACTGAGCAAAAAAAGCCAGTCTCAAAAGGTCTCCTACTATATGATTCCATTTACTAAACTTTCTCAAAATGAAAACATTATAGACACGGAGACCAGATTAGTGGTTGCCAGGGTTTAGGGTTTAGGGGAGGGGTGTGTGTGTGTGTGTGTGTGTGTGATTGCAAAGTGAGGGAGACTTTGTGGTGTTGCAATAGTTCTGTATCTTGACTGTGGTGGTGGTGATGTGAACCGACATATGTGATAAAATGACTTAGAACTGCTTGCACACATGGTACCAATGTCAATTTCCTGGTCTTGATATTTCAGTGTAATTATGTAAGATGTAAACATTGGTGGAAATTGGATGATGGGTCCACTGGACCCCTCTGTTCTACGTTGCAACTTCCTGTGAAGCTACAAATATTTTTAGGTGAAAAGTTTTAAAAAAATGAAACTTTGAAAATGTGAAAAAAAATGTGTTAAAATTAGGAAGACATTTATGGAAAACTCATAATGAGAATGGTTAGGATAAATTGGATAGATCTGGGCGGTTCTGAGTTTGTAGCCATGGTCCCGTTTAGCCATTCTGATCATCCTGATGGTGAAGGCAGGTTTTCTAATCATAACTGAAGATACTCCAGGCTAGATAACTATCACTGTGCAATAGCTGCACAGTTTTAATCTTTCTTCATCACTCAGAAGTTCAGTGGGTAACATTCATCCTCAGTCTTGGACTCATCACCCTCTGTGACAATTTGTGAGGAATGCCAAGAACCAGCTCCATATTGCCTTCCTACGGAAAGTTTCCTAATGTGATTCCTCATTATATTCTGTTCTTGCCTTCCCTGGGGACAGTGGAACACCAAACCCATTTGCTTCACTGATGGGGAGGAGCCTGGAAAGACTGCTACAAGGACTTGGGGCTGGAGCCAGAAGGGGAAGCAATGGTTTCAGCACGGATTGGGATGACTCTGCAGTGCTGTGGCTAAGCTGCTGGCACAAAGACACATGGCTGAATCCCTGGGATCTGTGTGCCGGATCTTCAGAGTAGGAAATGATCCATCAGACATCTCAGCTGAGAATCGGTCCTTGGGCATCCCTGTCTCATTCATAACATCTCTTCTGCAACTGTTAATCAGTAATTCCAGTCACTGTACCTCAGTCTGTCTGTACTAGAAAAGGGTGTCATGGCTATAAATTGGC
This sequence comes from Equus asinus, assembly GCF_041296235.1. Lineage (NCBI taxonomy): Eukaryota > Metazoa > Chordata > Mammalia > Perissodactyla > Equidae > Equus > Equus asinus. The sequence continues at coordinate 195,179,623 of NC_091790.1, read as the reverse complement.
TCACATCACAGAGTTACTGCTTGTTCCATCTCTGTCACATAATGCCTGGGTATCTGGGTGACTCTGGCATCTGTGGGCTCTGTGGAAGGGGACAGGGTTTTGGGACAGATTAAGGAACATAAATGGAATCATAATTGGAAATATCCAAAAATGCAGATTCTCTATTTCTGGGGACTCAGCTACTCCCAGGAGATAGAAGGCCACACAGCAGAGGAGCCTGGTGGCCAAGGCAGTGGGGCAGGAGGAGGATTCACACAGATGAGGCCCCTCTGGGCATGAGTGGGGGGGCAGGGATGTTCTAGTCCCTCTGGTCTCATTGCTCTCTGTCACTACTCAGAGGACCTCCTTCCAAAAGTAAGCATCAATCCTCTGCAAAGATAGACTGGAGTAGGTCATAACTATTCTGGGATGTGTTTGGCTCATTCACAGACTCCAGTGCTTTGATGGGTTGTCACTTCTCACAGTCCCAGGGCTTATACCGTTCTGCCTTCTCTGCATATCAGACATCAACCGTCTGCTGATATTTCCACTTGGGTGTGCCATCAGCACCCCAAATTCTGCACATCAATAAATTATTTTCTAAATCTCAAGACCTTCATTACTCCTATCACCCAGACACAAATTCAAGATAACCCCTTGCTGAGTTAGGGCTTTGCCCCAGATCCTTTCTGGAAGTATTTTGTCTTGGCTAATACCTTCATTACCAAGGGTCCTAAATGAAAGCCCTGGGAAGAAATAGGACTGTGAAGATGGTATTCCTAGTGAAGGCTAGAGACTAATTCCCCCATGCCATGTTATTTCCACAGCCCACAGCACAGAATGCCCTTGTATTTCTGCACCTCTACCATGTAGGGGGTCCCATTTTACTTCTCCAAGGTAAAGATCAAAATTGCCTTAATACTTTAGGCCCTAGTATGGATTGTGAAGTGATAAATGAGGGCTTTAACTCTCCTTGAAGATCCACAATAGAGCATTCTCCAATTAATTCTAATATTCTTCGTGTGCCTAGCACAGCTCTAGGAGGTTCTTTGGTGATTAACACGTGATTCTCTCCCTACGCTAAAGCAGCCAATATTTGCAAAATTAACTCATTCTGTTGGTAGGGATGGACATCTGGAAAAAGACCTGGTTCTTTGGGTATGGATAGTCATAAGATTCTGCCCATAGAGAAGGTGGGTATCATCAGCTCCATGTCTTCACTGTTGGCACAGGATACATTCCTCCAACTTCCCAAAGTGAGTCTGTCAAGAAGAGAGAGAAACACATGATGAGCTACTGGGAATTTATGATCGTGAAACTCTCTTAATAGTAGAGACTCAGCTGTGCTCACTCTTGATCCAGTCTTTGCTTGTTGTAGGACAGCATCTGTGGCCTGTGCATGGGGAAAGCAGAGCTGGATACAGGGCTTAGGAGGGACCATAATAGCAGAGACACGTAGAAAGCACTCTGAATCAAGGCATGGCATTCCAGGATGGGGATTTCTTACTTGTGTCCAAGATTCATCTCCTCTAGGATACAAAAGGTCATGAAAGAGAGAAGCTGTGAGCACAGAACAATTTCAGAGCAAGAGTGGGCTGGCTCTTTCCTCAGTGCTCTGATCTTTAGTGGAGAGAAAAATCAGACTTAAAGTCACCCTAGGCCTCTGTTTCAAAACTGCTGTGAACTGAATAGAGAGAGGAACCATGATGTTTTGTGCACAGGAAGGAAGAGTCTCTGCAAGGCTGTGGCTAAGCTGCTGGCACAGAAATACACAGCCGAGTCCCCAGATGTGCAGGCTGGATCTAGAGAGTAGAGTCTCCTCCTTTGGGCCTCTCTGCAGACAATCAAATCCTAGGCAACTGTGAATCATCTACTGCAGCCTCATTCTCAAAGAGAATCAGACACTCCAGACCCTGCCCCAGGGTTTGCCAGTACCAGTCAGGACTCAGTGGTCAGAAATAAGATAACACCACAAAGCCACAGAATGTCTTTTTTCTGTGATCTTGTATCTAGGGGACTAGATGACTCTAACTTCTGTGAGTTCCGTAGCGGGAAAAGATAGAATTTGAAAATGGAAAAAGGGAATAATTGCAATAATCACTGGAAAGGTAAAATGCAGAGATCTTGATGACCTTAGGACACACCTGCCACCAAAAGACAGAGGGGTCACCCAGCAGAGGAGCCTGGTGTCCACAGCAGGGTCAGAACAGGAATGAATGAGAGTTTCACCAGGTCAGAGTTCTTGTGAGCATGAGTAGAGAAGGGGTGTCCCTTCTGTGTCCACACAAGGCAGTTCCCATAGTGATATCACCATCTCCACAAATGCCCACTGTCTTAGAAACCAATTGTTATAAACTAAAACATAGCTAGAAGTTTGTTGTCATTTCCATAGACTGCATTTAAGTGTCCTCACTCAACACTTCATGGCTTGTGTGATTGGATCTCCTAGGACATCTCTCGGTCCCCCGTCACCACCTCTAACTCTCTGCTGGATGTTTCTACTTGGATGTGTCATAGGCAACTCAAATTTGAGATGGCAATTAATGACCTCTTTGTGTCCTCTGTAATTATCCTTCTCTTTGGACGTGTCTCTTTTACCAGGTTGTCCATTCTCCCAGTCACATGAGTTTAGGAAATGTGGAAGCTGGGGTAATTGCCACAGCTTTATCCTGGAAGCACATTGAACTAACTGACACACTGGAAGGGAAAGGGATAGAATGATGTTCTGAGTACACATTTACCTTGGAAGCTTTTATACCATCTGGAGGTCAAAGACCAGTTTCCTCTTAGCTTTCGCCCATCTCCATGATGCATCGTGTGCCAAGGTCTTCATCACGGTGCTGCCTGTACTTCTAGGTCATCAATATCTTATTGTAAATCTTATCTTGGAAGGGTGGAAGACTTTCTTATCCCTGGAAACACCAGGGAGGATATAGTAACAATAAATACAAATTGAACAGCCCTTCTGGAATCTTAAAAAGCTTGCACTTCCAGCATAACTTACAATTGAATTTCATGTTAGTATCTGGCTTTTTCTTTTTAATAAGGCATCATTGTTATAGACACACTTCTTTTGGGGCTGGTCTGGCGGTATGGTGGTTAAGTTCACATGCTCTATTCGGTGGCCCAAGGTTCGCAGGTTTGGGTCCCCACGTGGACCTTCACACCACTTGTCAAGCCATGCTGTGTCAATGTCTCATATATAAAATAGAGGAAGACTGGCACAGATGTTAGCTCAAGGACAATCTTCCTCACCAAAAAAACAAAAACAAAAAAACATAAATAAACAAACAAAAGCCATGTTTCTTTCACTGTCTGAGTGGTTAGGTAGGGAGGGTTAAGAGGATCAGAGAAGGTCCCAAGATGTGGTATGAAAGAACAAAACAAGGAAACGTGTGTCCAGAGAAGTGGAACAGTATAGCCATGAGCTCAGAGATATTCTACCGAGCCCCAAAAACCTAGGGCCTACATGTCAAAGCTATTAAGTGAAGACCCGTAGGTATAGAATTATCAGAACCATCTGTTTCTCTAATAAATTTTCCATCGTTGAGGTAGAAAAGCTGCTGAAATGAGCCCAGCTTAAGTCGGCACCAGTTCATAATTCCATGATGGAAAGTTTCTTCACACTGAACTGTCACTACTTGTTCCATCCTCATGACCAGGGATTAAAGGTTCTGAGTGACAACAGCTTTTATGGTGCGTGGTGAACGGGAGATGGGGCCTATAAGGCTGCATACAAGATGCTTGAAATTGAGGCATGCCAATTCCAAGGAAGAAATGCCACATATGTTCCCAGGCCCCACCTGCTTCCCTACACAGCACAACAAAAGAAATCATTGACAAAATCCATGTCAGGGCCAGAATGGGGCATCTTGCTGCGCAGGGGAGGATAGGCTGGAGTTCTGGGAAATCTGATACTTGTTGATGATATTTGCAGTGTTACTGCAGCACTCTGAGACAAGGCTAAACAAGGTCTAGAATTATCTACTCTCCCCCCACTACATCCCCCTTACATCATCCCATACAGCAACTAGGACACACAACTAGAATGGGTTCAGTTTAGGGTACAGGTGCATATCTAACGTTTCTCTAAGGGTCTCTGAGGCATTTTTATTTTCCATTTGCATGGGTCTCTGAGTATTCGGGTTGGCTCCTGGTTCTCCTCTGTCTACACTCCATGCAGGCTCAGAAGATTATCCACTCCATTCAGGTTTATGCTGAACAGAACCACCTGCATCAGTGAAGGAGGAAGAGTCTCTCTTTAATCCCACACGTTCCACTGGCCACTCACAGCATCTGCAAAACCAGACACTAGATGCTGGGATGAAATCACAATTTTCCTGCCTCGACTTCTCAGCCAGCGCTAAGCCTCATTCAAAAACATCTACTTCTCCATCCAACCCCAGTGCCTCCTGATGGCCAATGGTTCAGGGTCACTGGGCTGAGGCCCTTCATCCATAGTGAGCCTGGTGTAGCTTCTACACTATCTGCACTACAATCAGGGCTGATATAAGACAGGGATGGTGACAGCCAGTTCTCCCAGCTCCATGTGCCCCTCCTGTCCCCTCCTCATGCCACAAATACGTACTGTCCAGCCACAGCTTGGGATAAACACTACTTCTTCTTCCATTTATGGTCAGTCAACTTCCCCAAGTTTGTGGGTTTTTGACTAAGCTTTAGAATGCTCAGACTCTATGGAGACAGAGAGGATGGTCCTGGGCATTTGCTCAGAGAACTCTTGGCATTCATTGCTGGACAAGCTTTGTGCTCATCTCAGAGATGTGGAGCTGTTCTGCCCTCAAACTATCAACTGTCTTGTCTTCTTTCAGGACTTCTGCTCATTCATAGCCTATCTCCTGTGGAAAAAGTACACTATAGGCCTGGAAGAGAGCTTCTCTTATATGTTCATTTTATGGTAACTATAGAATATCTCAAAGATATTAAAAATGAATATCATAAATACCCACCATTGGGCAGAAATAATGCCTGCTTTATGGGGTCTTAAGATTTTTTCTTCAGCTTTTGATTTAAAAATGACACCTATGGAAAAACTGAAAGAATAGTAAAGCAAACAGAATATAAATTGTAAATCTGTGCACTAATTATTAACATTTTATAACATTTGCTTTATTTATTTCTGTATATTTTACCCTTAACTCTGAAACATTTTATCCTTGATAATTCAATAGATGTCACCTATAAAAAAGGGGGCATTCTCCTACATAACCACAAATGCCATTATTACAATAAAAAATTAACAGTTCATGTATTATAATCTAATATATACTTCACATTCAATTTTCTCCAATTGTCCCAAAAATGTCCCTTATAGATTTGGACTTTTTTTTTCCAGGACAAAATCAAAGATAACATGCTTCATTTGGTCATCAGGTCTCTTTAGTCACTATTAAACTAGGCATCTCCTTCCCCTTCGTATCTTTTCTGTTTTCATAATCTTGATTTTTTTCAAGAGTTCAGGCCAGCAGACTAGTAAAATGACCCACACTCAGAATTCCCACATTACTCGAAATTAAAAATTTTGGCAAGTGTACACTATAGATGATGTATAGATGATACTCCTAGTACTTTCCTCGCCCTCGATCTGAAAGAAGTGGTTTCTGCTTTTGTTCCTTTTATTGGGGAATAGCATTTAGAAACCAAATACTGTACAATAGTTTTGCTCATTGCTACTGGGAGCACAACCACAAAGAAAATAAAGCAATTACTCAGTTGGTTTTGAATTGTTTCTTAGACCCTTTCATGGATAAAGTTAGGAAATACATTATCTTTAAAATCATAAGTTCATATTGATACCTCCAATTCAAATCAAAACAGCGTATTTCTCCCTCATCTTTTCCTGTTTCTTAATTGTACCCCTTCTTTTAGTAAGAACCCTGGTTCCCAGGAATATCAATAAATTTACTCATTTTCTCTCATCCACAGTGTATTAAAAATGTTTCAGAAGTACCACATACACTAAAAACATTTCTGACAGCCAATATCCCAAGCGAAGCTCATCCAGAACCTCACTTAGGCTTATCACAGTAAAACTACTAAAATATAAAGACAAAGAGAAACTCTGAAAAACAATCTGACAAAAAAAAAAAAAGAAAAACATTACCTTCAAAGAGGATATACAGATGGTCAATCAGCACATGAAAATATTCTTAACATCATTAGTCATAGGGAAATGCAGATCAAAACCACAGTGAGATCCACTTAACACCTACTAGGATGGCTATACAAAAAAAAACAAGTGTTGGTGAGGATGGGGAGGATTGGAACCCTCGTGCGTTACTGACGAGAATGTAAAATGGTACAGCTGCTGAGAAAAAGTTTGGCAGTTACTCAAAAAGTTAAACATAGAATTACCATATGAGCCAGAAATTGCACTCCTAGGTAAATACCCAAAAGAATTGAAAACAGAAACTCAAACAGATATTTGTAGGCCAATGTTCACTGGAGAATTATTCACAATAGCCAAAAGGTGGAAACAACCCAAATGTCCATCAACTGGTGAATAGATAGAAAAAAGTGATATATCCACATGATAGAATATCATTCAGCCACACAAAGGAATGAAGTTCTGATACATGCTACAGCATGAACTAACTTTGAAAGCATCACACTGAGTAAATAAGCCAGACACAAATGGAAGAATATTGTATGATTCCACATATGTGAACTATCCAGAATAGGCAAATTCATATAGACAGAATATAGATGAGAGGTTACCAGGACCTAGTGGGACAGAATGAGGTTAAGGAGAAGTAGAATGGGCTCAGAGTTTCTATTTGAGGTGATAAAAACATTTTCGAAATAGATAGTGGTGATGATTGCACAATATTGTGGATGTGCTTAATGCCACTGAATTGTACATTTAAAAATGGCTAAAATGACGTCTTATTTTATATATATATGTATATATTACCACAATTTTTAATAAGTTAAAAAAGATATTACCATTATATATGTCTATAACAGCTGAATTCTCCATGATAGAATGTAAAGACAGTGAAAGGAACCAAAGTGATTTGATTATTTTGATGATTTACCCAGAAGTGCTGTGTGTCAGAGTATACCCTACAAAGGGTTTTCTGATACAGCTGTAATTTTATCTGTTTCGTAAGAGAGTTTCCACTAGTCTGTCTTTACTGAAATTTCAGACTGTCACTCTTTTGAAAATTTTCCAGTTGGGTAAGTTTGAATTCATAATTTATTGTCCAGTTTGCAACACTTTCATTCTAAGTCAGGCTGAGAATCCATTTATGTTTATACTTCTGTGACCTACCTGGATTAAGTACTAAACGTTTTTATTGGGTTCTCTTTTTCTTATTAAGTAATGAGTATGCTTTATTCATTCTAGATACTAACTCTATTAGACAGGGTCAGCCATGCTACAGAAAACAAAACATAATTAAAATCTCAGAAGTTTGACTTTAGAAAGTTCTGTTTCTCATGACCACAAAACCAGTGCTCATGAACAGCTTTCTTCAGTGTTTGTCCAACAAATTACCAACCAGTAAGACAGGCTGCTTCCGTATTGTAATCAGGCAGCTTGCAAGGGGTCCCTTCCAAGTTCAGTAAGGCATGGACCAGAGATCTGAGGGGCCTGTGCAGAGGAGAGCTTACACAGCAGGCCAGAGACCGCCGTGCTTGGAGAGCCCTGCCTGCGAGGCTGGCCCTCAGCTGGGATCGGGGAATTTGGTGGTAACCAGTTGCCAACATGATGTAAACTTTTCCTAACTGAGAAGTGTGGCTCGCTGCATCTGTACTGTTAGTGCAAGCAGCATAGTTTATGCTGAGCCTGGATTTCCTTCCAGGAGCCTAGCTTTTGGTATGTGGTGGGAAGTGGGTGCCAGTGTGATCAAGTCCTCATAAAAACTTGGGCACCGAGCCCCTAATGGCTCCCTTGGCAGAAACATCGCACTTATGTTGCTGCATTTCTGTTGCCGGGGGAAGTGTGAGCTCCCCGTGACCTCTCCTAGAAGGAAAATAGCCTAAGGAAACCTGTATGTGGATTCCTCCAGACTCCATCTGTGTCTTTTCCCTTATGATCTGCCACTGAGTATTTACTGTGTCACTAATAAATCTTAAGCATAACTACACTTACATGCTATAGCCCATGAGTCCTTCTAGAGAATCTCCAAAGATGGGAGTACACTGGGGACCCCAACACAGTGCCACAACATATTTTTAAGAGCAAGGCAAGGAACTGCCTTACATAATCTTTACCCACATCCTATTGTAGAACCTGGTCATAGGTTCCCAACCCTCCAACTGCAGGTGAGGCTGGGAATCCCAGAGGAGCCATGGGGATTGGGTGAGCAGGAATGGCCTCTGTCACACTGATTCTTGACGGTTTGTCTACATTCATCACGTCTTTTCCCAGTCCATGACTTAGCTTTTATTTTTTTTGGTGTGTTTTGATGTACAAGAGTTTAATTTAATGCAACTGAAACTTTAAATGTTCTTTTCTTTGTGGTTTGTGCTCTTTTGTGTTTCCACTAAAAAAAATCCTTCCTTAGATGAATGCCTACAAATATTTTTCTTAATTTCTTCTAGGGAAATTTAAGTTTTACTTTCATGATTAAGAATAAGAATGCCTGAAACATATTTTCATGCAAGAATAAACTAGAGATCTAAAAGTAAGAGGGAGGGATATATAGTCACTGCAGAAGAAATAGCCTATAAAGCAGCCCCCTAGGGTGGAAAAGAACATGGTGCATATGAGGAGCTAACTAAACGTAGATGCGTGTGGCTGGAGCAGAGAGAGCTGGGGGAACTTGTGCAAAATGGTGGTGATAAAATAGGTGGTGGGCAAATATTATAGGACCTTGTAGGGCTATTGTCTCAGAGAAGAAAGGCTGCCAGGAGCAGACACCACATGAGTGAAGGTTCATGACTATAAGTTTAGGGTAATAGAGAATGGAGAAGGAGTGGATGAGGAAGTCTCTGAAGCTCATAGGGGAGAGAAGAATGTGGGGGCTTAGAGATTATCAAGGGAATCTTTGTGTGTCTCAACTAAGGATGTATTTTCCTTTCTTCAAGCAAAAACAGAGACTTGAAGAAGAGAGAACCAGCAAACTTAGTATGTTGTAGTGACCTCCAGTCAGGCTGAGAGTGGCTTAGGGATGGACTTCCGCACTGAGGGTCATATCGCCCACTGCTGGAAGGACCCCATGCTGGCAGGAGCTCTGTGACTCCTGTGGAGACAGGGGCTTCCTTGGGTTTGGATCAGGCCTCATGAGTGCAAGGCATGCTCAGTCTTTCTTACTAGACTTTCTGTGCAGAGAGGAGTCAGCTGTGCAGCTCTGTGGAGTAATGCTGGCACAGAAGTACACAGATGTCTGGGAGGGGGTAGCAGACTCCAGTGTGAGGGGGAAGTTCTCTGTATTTGATCTGGAGACTCTGTACCCATCGGGGACTTCTCCTTTGTCAGTGCTGTCAGTACCATTTGAATAATGGATCAGCTTCAGGCCATGTCCCAGGTCTTGTTGATATCAGTACATGTAGTCATGGTTCTGAGTCTGGTGACATCTTAGAGTCACCCTCTTCCCTGTCCCTGTGATCTTGTGTGGGCTCTGAGTGATGCCGGCACCAGCATCCACCTGTCCTGTAATAGAGAGGGACAGAGCATGATGTTGTCATCCCAAGAGGAAGGCTTGCACTGAGGTCTTGGGAATTCAGAGAAGGAAACCTACCTGTGATCAGTACTCACCTGTCCACAGGAAACAAAGAGCCATACAGCAGAAGAGCCCGGTGCCCATTTCAGATTCAGGGCAAACTTGCATGTCTTTCAGCTCTGTTTTGTGGAAGTAGAACTTGGGCTCTCGGTGACTCAATGATGTCAGCATCCCTGACCAATGTTTGGGATGCAGAGCTAACCTGCCACGCCCCTTTCCCACAGGAACAAATCAATTATTATGTAAATACACAATTGAATGCGTAATGGAATGGGAATAATTTGTGTGTTTTTTAAACAAATATTATAATTATATATGCTTTCCCACTGACCTTTAACAAGGAAATGTGTTCTTCTATGCATATTTTATTCCCGTAATGATATGATTCCTTATTTTTATACTATTATAATTTTTCATAACATTTCTGTTGACTAAAAAACATTCTCACAGCAGTCCTGGTACTTTTGTGATTTCTCTGCTCAAAATTTGCCTCCAAATGCCTTTTACTAGTTTTTGTCTTTGCCTGACTCTGGATAATTGGATGTCAGCTGTGTTCTCCTCACTTGAAAGAACCATTTGACATCCAGAAAGGTTTCAGTCAAAGTCAGGGTCCTTGGAATTCTAAGAATTGTTTACATTGTCCCACAATTCACTGACTGATGGGAGCCCTGCCATCTGTGCTCAGGTCTCTATGTTCTCACGGGCAAGATTCCCCGCTTTGTTTCAGGTGAGGCCACGGAAGACCTGATCACTTAAGCCCTGTTACTGTGCTTTTTGTGTAAAAGAGAGGAGGCTGCTTAGCAATGTGGATGAGCTATTCCCAGTAATTCACATGTCTGATGCCTCCGTGGTCACTGGAAATGTTCTGTCTCCATTTACAAGGTCCTGCACCCACCAAATGGGGGAACATTGACTGAATCATAAATTTGCCACAGCGCAAAGCTCACAGCTAGTCAGTCCCAGTGCACACTGCTGTTCCATCTGTAGGTCATACCTCAGCGTGAGGCTTCTCTATTTCTGGGACTGCACATCTTGATGTAATCTTTCTGGGTGATTCCTACGATCACACAACAGTGAGAAAGGACACGAGACAGAGATCAGAGACAAGGAGGAGGCTGATGTAGTTCCACATGGAAAGGCTTATGTTTGGATCCTGGCAAACCCAGGAAAGGCTTCCCCATCCACGCCCAGGACTCACTTGGTTCCAGGAGACTGAAAACTATACAGCAAAGGAGCCTACTTCCCATGGCTGGGTCAGTGCAACAAAGGGTAGATTTTCAGCTAGGGCTCACATTCTTTGGGGTAGTGTACCCGGAATCCCAGAGATCTGAGGACTGTTCTTATAATAAAGTACCACCTATCCATAATATTCTTAATGATATCTTAATTTCCTTAGGATGATAAGCATTTATCAGGAATATCTCTTTTTAAATTAATTTTTAAATTAATTTTTAATCACTGAGTCACAAATTTGGTGTTGCAGAAAACATACACCTCATCTGGAAGCTTTGTCTTTTTGTTTTGTTTTGGTTTTTGCTTTTTACAATGGTGTTTCCTAAGCACCTGGAAGAGTACCTACACATGGAGGGTGGATTGGCAGTGAATTCAATGAATAACTTCACCCCTTCTCACTTGCACAAGGCTTTTCCAAGACTTCAAAAAATTTTTCTATTCTCTTTTCCAAAAAGCACCCCAATTTTTTTTTATTTGATGAAGAAGATAGGCCCTGAGCTAACATCCATTGTCCATCTTCCTCTTTTTGCTTGAGGAAGATTGTCACTGAGCTAATATCCATGCCAATCTTCCTGTATCATCGTAAGTGGGATGCCACCACAGCATGGCTTGATGAGCAGTGTGTAGGTCCATGTCTGGGATCCAAACCATCAAACCCCAGGTGGCTGAAGTAGAGTATGCAAACTTGACCACTACACCACTGGGCCGGCCACAAAAGCACTCTAAATTTTTCTAATATTTAGGTTCCATAAAACTTGGATCTACTCTGCACCTGCATCCAATAGCATTTGTTGGATGAATGAAGAAAGGAACAAATGGTTTTCTGAGTCCAGGTAGACTCTACCTCTGTAATCACAACCCTATGATATCTATGTTATTCATCTTTGATATTACAAAACTTTTTGACTGAAGGATGGCAATATGAAGGAAAGAAAAATGGCAGTCTCTTCCAAAGGGAAGGGTCTTCTGATGGTCATGTCATTCTATCACTGTCACCGTTTAGGCTGCCCCTGGAGGCAAAGTCTGAGTGCAGAACTTAGATACAAATAGTTTATTTGGGAAACAATCCCACGAGGCAGGGGTAAGAGAGCAGGGAGAATGAAACGGGAAAAGCAGGATGAAGGTGCCCTACTGAAGTTGCGCTGTGGCAACAGATGGATTCCTTGGAAGCTGCTGAGAAGCACATGGAAAGCCTCCTGGATTGTCTGCCTGAGTGCAGAGGCTGCAGCTTTTCTCCCGCCAGGAGCGTTAGCACCTGCAGCTCTGGCTGCCCTCATGTACGGGTTAAGTGGACTCCCATGACATAGAGAAGGCCCTGGGGCAGAAAGCAGAGGGACTCCCAGCAGGCATGTAGGGAGCTGTCAACACAGGTGAATGGACGCAGACTTGGATGTAATTGTCCACTGCAGCTGAGGCTGAAACCAGAGGTGGGCTGAGCATGTGGTGGAAGGCACCAGAGGCTCCTCTCCAATGGTCTGTCTTCAAATGAACCTGTTCCTTCATCTATCAGATCTTTTGTGTGATCACCAATTGCTCTGAAGCCACAGTTTCTAGAAGCACCACACTTTCCTGCATAGCAGCCTTAATATCAAACAGGAAGTGCTGTCATGGGTCACATTTTCATTTTTCCTGACGAGGCAACACTTGATAGTTAATTTCACATCATAAATGATCAGACAAGTGTATTTGCATCTCAGATGACTCTGTGTCTGGAACATAGGTGAGTCAGGAAAAAGTAATCCACACCTGCCTTTGATCCCAGAATTGCACACGGTAAACAATTGTGCTAGGCCAGAGGTTTATCATAGAGGTAAGAGGAAACTAAGATTTCTTGAGCCTATACTTTGTATTAGGCCAATTTTTTATGTGCTTGTGTAAAATCTCTGCAACACAAGTTTTATTGACCTCAATTGGCAAATGGGAAAACTCAGATAAATATTTTCCAAATCAGCAGCCCAAGGCAGGTCAGAAGATGAACAGACTGAGGTCTTTGAAGTCGGAGCTCTATCTTCTTCAGAGCGTAGTCTCCCAGGTGAGAGATGTTGTGCTGATGATGTGTGTCAGATCCAGCATCTCTGAAAGGGGCTTCTGGGTCAGTGCTCCAATTCCGAAGACGTCTCCCTCTACCCAAATGCAGGAGGGTGGGGTGATCTAAAGCATGGGGGGAGTCAGGGGGGCCTGTGTCTGAGTCCCAGTTCCCACAGTTGTTAGCTGTGCCTCCTTTAGCAAATTATCCAAATCCTCTAACACCAGCTTTTTCACCTGAAATACAGATAAATTGTTCAATCTTGTGGTGCTTTTAAGAAAATTAATTGAAATACTGTACTTAAGTATATGGCACACAAAACATGAGCAATAAATAAGGGAATTTTCTCTAAGTTCAGATAAAAGGAGCAGAATTAAAGCTGTCTGTGTTCATTAATAAACTTGTACGTGCAGGTTGTAAATGTCTACCCTATACGCTTAATATCTGTGATTCTCAGCTGTTTTCTGAAGCTCTTGACCTGGGCAGAGGTAGCAATTCACATTTTCTGATTAAAAGCGGTGGACCCAAGAGCAAGCTTCAGTCTTGAGAGACCCTTCATCCTCCAGACCTTCCAATGCTCTGGAAGCACTAATTCCCTGTATTAAGCCCCATTATGTTTGAAATCGCTAGAGGGCTTCTGTTTCCTTGGCTGAATCCTCTGATACTCTGGAAATCCCCCTAGTTACTTCGCTCCTATACTAGGGGAATATGATGGTGCCACTCTATATGGCACTATGATGGGACAAACATACATTCTCTGGATTAAAGTTATAAATCCCAGACGTTGACAGGTAATAAACTATAGTGACCACACAACATGATGGATGACCTGCCCACCACAGCTCTACTGGTCTTCAAATGTGAGAGACAGTACACTCCTGCACTTTATTGACCAAGGCCCGGGGAACATTGATTTTGGAGGCATGGAGATATAGTCTTCACTCATGCCTCCGATACTTTAAATATGAAATATTTGGAAAGTCCGTGAGCGCCAGCCTCATGCCTATAAAATGTGATACTGAGATCTCCTCATCTATACAGTAGACATGCTTATGTACATCTACACTAAAATACATAAAGTTCACCTACACTTGAGCACAGAGTACGAACTCCTGCCATTTACTAGAAATTGGAAGGCAACAGCACAGATGTGAGAATACTCTGTGATTCTGGGGCCCAAATGTTCAGGAGTGTACTGCCTGAGCTCGGCAGGGAAGAGAGAGTGTTAGAGGAGAACTAGAAGCATCCCTGGGACTTGGCCAAGGCCCCCTCCCTCCCCCATCACATGCTCAGCTGGGACAGGAAAGTTTGAGTACAGGGAGCCAGGAACTCCGCAGGGCTGTTCCTGAGCTGCTGGCACAGAGATACCAGGCTGAGTCTTCCAGCTCCAAGGAACTCACGTCCAGCTCAGAGCTATAGTCACTGAACTGTTGAGCTGAGAAGTAATCAGGGATGTTTCCTTTCTCTCTCTGCTCCTTTTCATAATACTCGGTGAGAAACTGGGGGCCCTGCCCAAGAGCCTGCTGGAACCAGCGAACACTGCTGTGTCCAGAGCTGGGATAGCATATCAGAACAGCCTTTCCCCCCTTGCCTTTGATTAGGTGTCTGGGGGACTAGATGACAGCATCTTCTGGACCTGTGCAGAAAGGAGACAGAAGCTAGAGACCTACTGCAGGAAGGAGGCTGATACTCCAGCAACAGTCAAAGGTTCAATGGACATCCCACCTGAGCTCAGGACTCACCTGCTCCCAGGAGACAGAGGACCACACAGCAGAGGAGCTGGACAGCCCAGGGGTACTCAGGCAGGACAAGATGGAGCATCGCCCTACTCAGGGCTCTGGCCTGCAGGGTGAAAGAGCAGATGTTTTGCTCCTCCCTTTTCTCCCTTTGGAGGGCTTGCCTGTGGTGTCGCTTCTGATGTCATTGTCCTCGAATGCTCCCTCAGGTCCACTGTACCTCCTAGATGACTCAGCTGATCCAGGCCTTCCCTACTTTGTCTAGCTACCTATTGAGCAGGGGGAGCTGTTTGTGCTGAGCTAGTCTGGGCAGGGTCCATCCCCTCACAGCTTTCTAGCGTCTTCAGATCATGTGCTTCTTTCTCCACACGTGGCTCCGGTTATCCAGGCAGCCCCATTGAAGCCCCATTACACTCTCCACAAGTGTAGGCTCCAAGAGAGGCCTTACTCCTTGGAAGGGAAGTTCCTGGCTCCCTGCTGTGACAAACACACCTGCATATCAGTTCTTGTGAGAAGACTATGATCAACCCTTCCTATGCCAGTGGTAACTCTGATTCACCAAATAATCTCCCTGATGCAGGGACCAAGACAAGACTGTCTCTCCCTTAACCCTCGCTTTCCCAGACACTATCAGCAGCTCACTCAGTGGATCCACAGCGCCCTCACATGGCCAGTTTTGCAGAAGCCTTATTGGCACTGCCCAAACAAGGGGGTACCACCTACATTAGGCATGAGGATCCTCCAGGACACAGCACAGCTCTTGGCGATTTGACGCTTACCTCTCTCAAGCTCACCTTTTGCATATGGTCATGAGGAAGGCATGAAGCAAACATTTTTCCAAAAGGAAAATAAAATTCTAAATCTCATCAATTAGTGTTCTAAGAAAGTGGATACCAGCCAGCCATTAGATGCCAGCTGCCTTGGAAAGGAGTTGGCACCTTGGGCAAAGGGCTCTCTTTGATCCAAGGTAATTCCTGGAGAGGGCTGAGAGTGGAGTCCATCAGCCGAAAAGTCTTCTAAGATCAGTCCCATGGAGAGGGAACTGTCTAGTTATATATCTTCCTTTTTTGAACACCCTGCTCAATATTTTACTCCTTTTTTCAATTGAATACCTTGTCTTTTCTCATTATTGGTTTATAGGAATTCTCTATATTCTGGATACACACCCTTTCTCAGCTATCTGTCTATCGATCTATATATAGTTTTCTTAACATCTTTTGATGAGCAGAATTTCTAAAATTTTGATAAAGAAAAATTTACTTTTTAAAGGTTAGAACATTTTTGTCCTCTGTAAAAAATCTTTGCCTGCTCCAAGGTCTTAAAGAGGATTTTCTATGTTTTTTTTCAGAAGTTTTATAGTTCAAAAGATTTATTGATCATTGAGAATGTTGATCCATCTCATATGGATTTTCGTTTATGGCAACGTTTATGGCAATTTTTCCTGTAAAGGATCAGGTAGTAAATATTTTTGGTTTCATGCCCCATGCAGTCTCTGTCCCACCTACTCAACTCTGCCATTGTGGTGCACAGGCAGCCAGAGACAATATGCAAATGAATGAGCATGCTGTGTTCTGATAAACTTTATCTATGGATACTGAAATCTGAATTTCGCATGAAGTTCATAAGTCACAAAATATTATTCTTTATATTTTTTCATTCATTTAACAGTGTGAAAACCACTGTTGGTTTCTGGGCCTCATATGACCAGGCAGCGGTTGGATTGGGCCCATGAGTCTTAGTTTACCCTCTTGTGGATTGTAAGGTGAGACAAGGATTAGAATCCATTATTTCTCCACATGATATACAGTTTCTCCAGCAATATTTGTTGGAAAGACTACTTTTACCCTCTTTGTGCTACTTTTAGTGTTTGATCTAGCAATGAAAATATGCTTTTTTTTTTTTTTTTTTGAGGAAGGTTAGCCCTGAGCTAACATCTGCTGGCAATCCTCCTCTTTTTGCTGAGGAAGACTGGCCCTGAGTTAACATCTGTGTCCATCTTCCTCTACTTTATATGTGGGACACCTGCCACAGCATGGCTTGACAAGCAGTGCATGGGTCTGCACCCAGGATCTGAACCGGCGAACCCCGGGCCTCCAAAGCAGAACATGTGAACTTAACCGCTGGGCCACCGGGGCAGTCCTAAAATATGCCGTTTCAACTTATCATAGTCCGCTGCAGAAATATTCTGTTAACTGTAGGTTTTCCATAAAGGCCTTTTATTAATGGAACACAGTTTCCAATTACTCCTAATTTGCTAAGAGTTTATTAGGAGTGGATGTTGGACTTCATCAAATGTTTTTTGAGCATCTGTAGAGATGACCCTATGATTTTCATTTTTCAGTATTTGATGTAGTAAATTACACTGACAATTTTTTGAGTGTTAAACTGACAGCACGGTACTGAGATAAACTCCACTTGGTCATGACGTCTTGTCCTTTTTAGATGTTGTTGAATTCAACATACTGGATTTTGAGGGGATTATTAGTCTGTAGTGCCTTTGTCTGGTTTGGTCCACAGCAGTGCTGGCCTCAGGGTGCACAGGGGATTATTCCTATTCTTCAGTTTTCCCCTAAGTACAGATTTAGCGGCATCCTCCCACTTTTGATATATTATCTTTTCATATTTATTCAATTAAAAATACTTTATAGTTTCTCTTTTGATTTATTCTTTCCCCAAGGACTGTTTAGAATACTGCTATTTAATCCAAATATTTGAGATTTTTCCAGAGATCTTTCTGTTGATCTCTAATTTAGTGCCTCTGTGGTCAGAGACCGTCCTTTGCATGGCTTGAGTTCTTTTAAAGGTATTGACACATATTTTATGCCCAGAGTCTACAGTCCATCCTGGTACATGGCCAGTCTGTCCTGGAGAAGGGTGTGCATTATGCTGCTGTTGGGTGAAGCATTCCGTAAACGTCAAATAGGTCAGGTTGGTTGATAATGCTGTTCATGTCTTCTACATCCTTACCGATTTCTTTTTCTCAACTTGTTCAATGAATGTGATCTACTTTATCCCAGATGAGATGATCTGCTATGAAATTTACTTTATCTGATATTAATATCGCTGTTCCAGCTGTCTTTTGATGAGTGTTAGCATGGTCCATCTTTTCCATCCTTTTGCTTTTCACATTCTGAGACTTTCTAGCGCCTGTCTGGTAGGTAGCATATAGTTGTTTTTTTATTCTTTCTTATTCCATATCACAATCTATACTTTTTACTTAGGGCGTTTAGACTATTTAGATTTGATGTGATTATTGATCTGGTTACATTTGTGTCTATCATCTTACCATTTGTTTTCTATTAGTCCCATCTCTGCTTTGTTCCTTTTTCCTTCTGTTTATACTTTCTTGTGGATTAATTGAGCATTGTTGTAACAATTCGTTTTACCTTTTTGCTGACTAATTAGCTGTGACTCTGTTTTGTTGTTTCAGCGGGGGCTCCGGGGTTTGCAGTTCGCGTCTCCCCTTGCACACAGTCTCCCTTCCGGCGACGTTGTTCTGCTTCACGTAGGTCATGGAAACCTTCCCATGGTGCAACATTTATTCTCTCCCTGACCTTGCTACTGTTGTCATACATTTCACTTTTACATATAATAACAACCCCACACTATGTTGGAATTATTTTGATGCAAATGGTCAGTTATCTTATAAAGAAATTTAAATGTAAAAACTTGCCTTTGTGCGGTAGTGGTCCTAGAGTTCACGGATGCACTTTTCTTCTTCTGTGTTTTTCTCTATGAATTGTTTATTTTTCCATCTTCCAGTGCATTCGTCTTTTCTTCTGAAATGTCTGATCTGCTGCTAACCCCATCCAGTGTATTTTTCATCACAGAAATGTGTTTTTATCTCTAGAAGTTTAATTTGGATCTTTTTATATCTTCTCCATCTCTACTTGACTTTGAACATGTGTGATACAGCTAAAATAACTGTTTAATATCTTTGTCTGCTAGTTTGTCATTTTTTGAGTTTGTTTCTATTCATTGATTTTTCTCCCCATTATGGATTATATTGTCCTTCTTGTTTGCATGCCTGTAATCTTTGATGAGGTGCCAGACATTGTGTATTCTACATTTTTGAGTTGCTAGTTTTTTTATTCTTATTAGTATTCTTAGTTTTGTTTTGTGATGCAGGTAAGATACTTGGGAACAAAAAGAAAAAACTACTAGCGGCATTTTTTTCTTGAAGAATTTGACAAGCTGATTCTAAAATAGATGTGAAAAGTACAATGGGTCAAGAACACTTAATAAAAAGCAACAAAGCTTTAAGAATTAGAATACCAGTATCAAGAACTATTTTAGGGACCGGCCCGGTGGTGCAGCAGTTAAGCACACACGTTCCGCTTCAGCGGCCCAGGGTTCGCTGGTCAGGATCCCGGATGCACACATGGTACCGCTTGGCAAGCCATGCTGTGGCAGGCATCCTACATATAAAGTGGAGGATTATGGGTACGTATGTTAGCTCAGAGCCAGTCTTCCTCAGCAAAAAGAGGAGGGTTGGCAGCAGATGTTAGCTCAGAGGTAATCTTCGTCAAAAAATAAAAATAGTAAATAAATAAATAAATAAATAAATAAAATACACACACAAAAAAGACCTATTTTAATGCCATAATAAATAAAACAGTGTGTTATTAGTGAAAGAACTGACAAAACATATAATCTAATAGAATAGACACAAGAAAACACACCCACACATATACAATGACTGATTTATGACAAGAGTGATATTATAGAGTGGCAAGGAAAGTATCATCCTTCAACAAATAGTATTTGGATAACTGCAAGGAAACATATAACTTGATCCCTTCGTCATTTCATATACAAAGAATTAATTCTATTTGTTTCATAGATCTAAATGTGAAAGCTATAAAATATAAATACTTAAGAAGGAAATATAAGAAAACATCATTATTTTGAAGTGGAAAAATATCCTAAATTACATACTAAAATATAAAATGGAAATGAAAAGAGCAAAATGTAAGGATTTTACACTAAGAATTTGTTTATAAAAAAACATCGTTAAGAGAGCAAAAAAGTAATCCACAAGTCTGTGTGTATGTGTGTTTGTGGGTGTGCATGCCAACTGAAACACCCATTTACCTCTGATGAGAGTATAAATTTGTACACCTGCTTTGGAAACCTCAAAGAATTCTAAATGGTCAATATAACTGTTATTCAGGTTTTCTTTGAATCGTTTCCTGTTAACACCTTCTCAAGTGAGATTATATTTTATTAAACTTCACTAAATTTACATTTCTATTAAGAAATAGACTATAGAAGAATGAAATTAAACACAGAGTGGCTGAGGATTGTCAAGGGAAATAAAAAAGCAATATATGGACATATTAAATGTGCACTATTGTGGGTGATAATTGCTTGGATAACTGATTTCAAGGGCAGTTCTTACTAAGGATTCTCATTTATTTATGTTGAAGGCTGGTAGCTGCATGTGGCCTTATGGAGTTCTGTATTGGCTAGTCCACAGCTGGACATAGTGTGGTCTGAGTTAGTGACACTCAGTAATAGGAGTTGATTATAAATGTGCTGCAACTTTATAGTTTTACAAGAGAATGCTAAGCTGTATACCTGATATTAGGCTCTGATAGCCAATCACAACTGTAGAATCTTGAATTCTATAAAGGAATCCAAAAATTCCATAAACTGAAATTATCGCTACCCAACGTCATCTGCCCCAGTATTTGGAAGATTTTTTCCTGACCTCCTCCTGTCAGAAGAACAGAGGATCCCAAATGCATTTATTCCCCTTGATGAGAGAAGAGCAGGGAAACTCCTTTATTCACGATTCTGGGAGCCATGAGGAGAGGTGAGCACGTGAGGGTTTGTGGAGAGGAAGGAGGGGATGGTGCCACGCTGCTGGCACAGAGATACAGGGCTGAATCCGTCAGCTCCGAGACACTCACGTTCAGCTCAGAGCTATAGTCATGGAACTGCTGCCCTGAGAATCAGTCTGGGATGCCTCCTTTTGCTCTTTGCATACTTTCATAAAACTCAAAGAGGAGCTGGGGGCCCTCACTCAGGGCCTGTTGATACCGAGATACACTGCAGTGCTCTGAGATAGGGAACATCTCAGGGTCACTGTCTGTCCTGTTGTTTTGATCAAGTATCTTGGCATTTGGGTGACTCCAGCCTGCACTGGGCCTGTAGGAAATGCAGAAACAAAATGAGCACGGGAGAGAGCTTGATGGTTTATCTGCAAGGTAAAGTGGAGGATTCTGGACTCAGCAATCTTAGAGGAGAAGTGACCTCCTTGTCCACAGGACTCATCTGCTCCCAAAAGACAAAACATCACCCACCAGAGGAGCCTGGAGCCCATGGCACAGCTGGTGGGGAATGCTGTGCCTCTTGCGCTCAGGGTTCTGCTCTTCCTGGGGTAAAAGCTGAGTTTTCAGCTTAGCTTTTCCTGATTGCAGGATTATCCTGTGATGGTACCATGTTATGGTTGTCACTCTGTAGCTTCCTGAGGTCCAGCACTCAATGCTGCCCCACACAGCACATTCCCCTTCTGTTCTTCAGGGCAGGAGGGCTGGCTTAAGGTAAAGTCCTGCCCCACAGAGCTCTGCTAGTTTTCCCTGTGCTGCAGCTGCCCTGGTAACCAGGATGCCCTATGTCCCTCTGTCCCTCCTTACCCCACCTTCTGCCTGCAGTGCTCTGTGCTGGAACACACCCACCAGCACGTCAGCTGAGAGTGAGGGATCTGTGAGTAAAGCTTCCCGTTCCTGTTCTGCCTATTTGTCCTCAATTACTTCTGGTGCTGGGTTCAAACCAAGCAATGTTTTAGAATTTTCCTTCCCCAGGCATTATCCCCAGCTCCTGCCCTGATTGGCCAGTGACGGGGAGTCACCAAGTCACCAAGATGTAGCTCATCTGATCAGCTCTGAAGGGGGCCTGCATTGTCTACAAATTACGAGGAATAAAGATGCCCCAGGTACCATGCTGTGACTTTATTGGATTATAGCAAAGACCTTTGCAAGTTAAGATTTGCTGCCCTCAAATGCATCCTCGGAGTAGTGTTTTGGACAGTTTATGTTCATCCCTCCAGATGAACCCTTTATGGCTTGTATTGACTGGGTTCCTTTCTCCTCTACTTCGCAGTTAAGTTTTGCTTATGGGAGATAATGACAAGAGAGCAAAAGAGGCAGGGTCACCAAGCGTCCTCATCTGCAATATCTGTCCCTTGGCTCCCTTGTTGCTGGATATATTTCATAGTAGCTGATTTTCCTTGGCAAGCCCTGGCACATGGCAGGCAGCCCTGTCCCTAAGCCACAGGGCCCAACTCCCCAGGCAACCACACCTGTCCTCCTTCTTTCAGGCCAATGGGGATAAGAGCCACCCACTTCTGCTAGAAGGATGCTTCTCCTGCCCTGACTGGTTTCCCATAGCCCTGCCCCACCTTTGTAAGTAGTCCCTTCATTGTCCTTCCTCATCTCTGCTAGGACCCTGGCTAATAGACAAAGCAAGGGAAAAAATGAGGATTGGAGAATGCGTTCTCCCTTAAAAGGAAAGTAACAAAAGTTCTTGCATTCTTCAATACATAGTAGCAGAAGTCCTAATATTCTGCAATTAATATTGCTGAGATAGTCAGCAGAAGCATAGAGAAATATGTAATGTGAAAATAAACAGTGTCACTAGGGGACGTTGGGTCTGAAGAGGCTCCAGGGAAGAATGACTATCTGCCCTCACCCACTCCTACCTCAGGAAGCCTACAGTAGGGGGATTTTTTCATATACACAGTAGACCCCTCAGTGTTCCATGCACATCCCTCTTCAGGACTCTCCCTCTGATCCCCCCAGCTTGTGTCCCTCACTGGGCACTACCCTCGGCTTCAGGGATCACCTTTGATTTGAGAGTCAAGAAAGAGAGAAGCCAATTTCTAATAAGAGTGGGCAATTTTAAATATTTAAAATAATGTTTGTGGAGAAAGTGAGCTAACAAGAGAACCATAGCTGAATCTCAAAGTAGGAATCTAAATTCAGGTAAGGTTAGTGTCTCTTGATTTGTCACGATACCACTTAGTACAGGTGGGTGACTTATTCTGCCAGCACTCAGCTGCTGCTGTGATAAAAGAGATCAATGCATCCACCCTGGTCTGGATTTGTGTAATGTAGGGGCAACCTCAGAAAATCATGGTAAATGAAGGAAGACTATTTTCAAGACAGGATTAAAAGAATGTAACATCATTGAATCTACTCTAGCATAAAGTAATGAAAATATGGAATGATCCCAAGGAAGAGGAAGAAAGAATAGTTACCAAGGGATAGGAGAGCCCAATGATGTCAAAGAACAGGCATGGTGGGATGAGAAGCTGTGGGCAGGTGGTGGGATGATCCATTTGTGATTTGAGGGGGGAGCATTTTCGGTTCATGACAGAGAACAAGGAGTGATGTTACTGCAGTGGAGCAGAGGGGCAAGAAAGAGGAAAGACTCATAGCTTTAGGGTTGGAAACCTGCATTAGACAGGATGCAAGGACATCAAATATGCATAAAAAATGATAAATTAGACTTGATATATATTTAAAACTTCAATTCGCCACAAGGCAATGTGAAGAAGTGACAAGGCAAGCCACTCTGGGAGAAGGCAGTCTCAGTATATTTAACAGAATCTAGGGTATAAAACTATCTCCTACAAGTCAATAAGATAAACGCAATCTAATTTTTAAACATGGACAATGTTAATAGTAGACACTTTACAAAAGAAGATATGAAGATAAGAATGACCAAAAAGCATATGAAAAAAGTAAATATCATTACTTGTCAGTGAATTGCAAATAAGATACCACCCCACACACAACAGAATGGCTAACAATAAAAAGACAGAGATACCAAATGTTGGTGAGAATGTGGAGCCGGGGCAACTCCCATTCCTTGGTGTTGTAAATTGGTGCAGCCACTTAGGAAAACTGTTCAACTGTTTCTAATAAAGGCAAGCATGCATCTTACCCTATGAATCAGTGATTCCAAGATTATGTCTATATCCAACGGAAATGAATACATTTATACACAAAGACCCGTACAAGAACATTCAGAACAACTTTATTCATAATAGTTGAAAACTGGAGCAACCCAGTTATCCATCTATAGGAGAATGGAGAAACACATTGTGACAAATAGTGGACTACTACTCAGCAATAGGAAGAACAGACCACTGATACACACAACATTAGTACTTTCCCAAAATATTAACTTTTTTGAAAAGGGAGTCAGTCAAAAAAGAGTATTTACCACATGGTTCCATTTACAATAAGTTCAAGACTGGACAATACTATCCTAATAAAAATCAGAAAAGTGTTTAGGTCTGGGAAATACATTGATTGGGAAGGAGCATGGGGACATTGTCTTGGGTGATGGAAATGTTCTTTATCTTGATTTCAGTCATGGTTGCAATGATGTATGCATTTCTCAAATTTTACCAAGCTACACCCACATTAATATGAGCATTTTACTCACTGTTAATATACGGTCATCAAGTATTACCAAAACATAAGTAAACAAACTACATAAAAGATGGGAGTCATATACAATTTTGTGCTTCTATTCTATAATGTCCAATTTAGAAATGAATCACACACAAATAAGAGAAGACAGGAGCAGTAACATTCATAGCATACTGAGAATATGAGAAGTTCTCAATGAGTGAAATATACAATAGTGAAATTTGCCATCAGAATAAGCTGGATCAACAAATTTGCTGAGAAACCACTGAAGATCAATGGCCAAGGGAAAGCTGTAGCCAAACCAAAACTTAAAAAAAAAAATCATCAAAGGCTGTTGAAATCCTTCCATGAGTCCTGAACTGCTGTGCACTCCATAATTTGGCAAATCAGTCATTCACCGGTTTCACCATTCAGTCTTTAATTAGGCTTTCAGTCAATTGGCCAATTAGTGAAGTGAGTTTTGCCAGCCACGCAAAAAAGTTTTGTGAGCAGATCCTGGGTGAGCCAGCATTTCCTGGGCAGGCTCCCAGGGTGCACAGGGCACAGCAGGGGCTCATGGGGCAGCAGCAACACATGGGGATTGCATATCCTGTGAAGCCAAACTATGGATGTCCCAGTCTCAGAGTTAATGGATCCTGAGTTAAGAAACGATCCTTCTGGGTGCAGACTTCTGCCCATGAGGAGGCAAGGAGAGACCAAGCTGGGGAAAAGTAAACTTATTACCCATATTATTTTGTAATATTTCACAAGAAAAGAATTGAGGAGCTCAGGAATCTTAATCCAAGCCAGGGGAGTGCTAAGACTTAGCTTGCTTCCTTAACCTGCCCTCCACAGCCTCAGAAGACTCAAACTCTGCTCTGTGCCCACGGGAGAGACTTAATTTGTGGTCTCTTTCGGTAATTCTGCACTTGATCGTCTTTGGGTCTAATGCTGCTATTTGATGCATCTGCTGACATTTCCCCTAAGTGGTTTGTTTCCTTGTATGTTTATAACTTGTTATTCAGATTTTTCTCCTCCAGAGAATCATTGCTTGGTATTCAATGGTTTTGAAGCCCAAGGCAACTTTATGTAACAGTTTTAGACTTGGAGAATCCAGATCATCAGGGAGTTCAATGCTGCTCAGCTGCTTTCTGCTTGTTCGTCTCCACTGAAAAGAAAATGAAACATAAACTTCATCTTGGCCACTACTGTTCCTCAACTTTACTAAATTACCAGAAAATTCCAAATTGAGTGAAATTGCATTGAGGGCTATTTCCACTCTTTCTCACACACACACGCACACACACAAAACGACGGACCTCAGTTCACACTAGGGTTCATGTTGCACAAGGCCCCTCAGGCTGAAATCCCCTTGCTGAGAAGTCTGGTGAGAGATTCACAGGGGCAAGTTTTCCTCTGATGAGACAGGGGCCCCAGGAAGGGGTGTCCCTCATGCTTCTGGCTGCCCTTTTTGTGCAGAGAGCAGCTGGCTGTGCAGCAGTGTGTATTTACTGCTGGCACAGAGGTACAAAGAGGTCTGCTTGGTGCTGGCTGACTCCAGGGTCAGGGGGAAATCCTCGATCTTCTTTCGGGAGACACTGTACCCTTCTGTGATGTCCCCTTTGGCAGTGCTGTTAACACCACTTGAATAATGGATCAGCCTTGGCCCCTGGCCCGGGTCTTGTCGATACCAGAACATTGCAAAATGGCTCATATTCTGAGAACATTCCAGGATCATCTTGTCTCCTGTTTGTGTAATATGGTATCTTGGCTTCTGGGTGATTCCAGCATCCATGGGGCCTATTGGAGAGGCAGACACAAGGCAAAGACAAGGCTTGAGGAGTAACCTGGATCCACAAAGGAAAGGGAAAGGCTTGAGCTAAGACTGTGCAAACCGATGGCGAGGTTTCCTCTGAGTCCAGAACTCACCTGCACCCAGGAGACAAAGAGTCACACAAAAGAAGTTGAGGCTCATGACAGGGTCAGGTAAAAGGGAGCCAACCCAGCTGTAAGCTGTGATCCACAGCACTGAATGAGGTAGCTTGGAACTTCTTCTCCAAAGGACAGAAGAGTCTGCCTGGGATGTCACTACCCCTTACCCATGCAGACTCTCCCTGGAACAGAGTCCCTTCTGCCTTGGCTCAGCTACTCTATTCATAGGTGTTGCTTAGTAAGGCCTGCAGGGGAGATGGGGTGTGGCTTCCCTACCCTGAGTTTAGGGTGCACCCCACCCCCTTGCTTTCCCACTTTCCTCTGAGACAGTTGCTCTTCTGTGCACCTGCCCCTGACATCAAGGCTGCCTTGCCCAGTTCCTTCAACTGTGGATCTCCCTAAAGTCTACAAGGACCTCCCACTTCTTCCATAGCTGAAGGGAGGCGGGCAATAACAGAACTTCTTCAACATCTGCCTAATATGGGACCCAGTCCTAAGTTTTTCTTAACCCTTTCCTCCCAGGCAGCTCCCACAGACTCTCCCCAGATTCACTCAGATGTCAGCAGCATCACAGTGCCATCTTGTGTCCAAGAACTGAAGTTTCATCATTGTTTTCTTCTGCAATGGCCCAAGGGATGCTGGGAAGTGTCTGCATGGTCAGCAGGGAGAATATGTATCCTGCATGTTTTATGCTCAACTTCCTTAAACTTTAATCCCAACAGTAATTCTAACTCTGATTCTATTCTTTTTAGATTGTATCCTTAAAATCCCACCCACATTCTACTTAATTATCATCACATTATCTGGCAGCACAGTCCAATTGCGATCTGCTCCCAAAGGGAGAGGGGTAGAATGGAAGGAATGGAAGAAAATAATATTTAGTCTAAAATAAGAAGAAAGGCACAGAAGGTGAAGTGTAAAGAGTTTCTTTTATTTGTATTACTAAAGATAAACGAAAATGCTCCCCGCCCCCACCCAATGACACTCTCTGCTACCTCCAAAATATAGATGCGCAAAGGACTAGGAAGATAATGAGATTGTCTTCAAGATGGGGTCAAATGTGTACGAATAAAAAGTAAAATTGAAATATACGAAAAATCTAGAACGTCTTACAAGGCAATAAGGAATCATGGAGGAAACAGTATCTAATGGGGAAAATCAGGATGGATGCAATTAATATCAGCTAACTACATTCCATAGGAAATGAAGAAGGTATACAATGTACATCTGCTGACTTGGTCACCAGGGAAGGAGGAGATAATTCTGGAAGTGGAAGAGTTGAGGGATGTAAGGAAACACTGGTGCAAAATAGTATTATAAGGAAGTTGAAATTGCCAGGGCTGTGTGGAGAAAGGTGGCCAAAATTGGAGACAAGTTCTAGGAAGGAAGTCCCTGGAATGGCATTCAAGGACCTGGAATTATCCTGGTGCCCTGGCCTTCTTTAGTCCCAGGAGACACAGAGCAACAGAGCAAGGAGTGTTTTGCTGAAGTCGCAAATAAATAAGGCCAGGAAAGTTCTCTCAGGATGCTCATTCTCTGGGGAAGTAAATAAATCTGGAGTCCTGAGCCACCACAATCTCTGAGAAGGGGATTTGGGGAGACTGTCATTCTCTTTACCGACCAGGCAAGGCTCAGCACACCTCTATCAGGCCTGAGTCTGTGACATTCAGTACCAGTCCTGGGGCATCAGCTTATCTCTAGGACTCCCAGAAACCCTGCTGCTCAGTTTTATCAGCTTTGCCCATGGCTGTAGATTTCAGAGATACAAACTGAAGCTTCACCCACAGACAGGTGCAAGATGTTATCACAATATAATTATTCATAACAAGTAATATGTATTATGGCAAATAAAACAACTAAAAAGAAACAGGGGCATTATTATAAAGAAAGTAACTCTTCTTGAATTAAAAAATTTCAGGGAAATGATTTCATATCAAAGACTAGGGCACCAAATGAAAGACTCAGTTGCTAGAAATCAGATTACTCTGGGAATCAGAGGAAATTGGAGACATTGTGAAAGTATGCTTTAGTCTAAGTCTCAGGACTGGAGAGTGGGAAAATGAAAAAAAAAATGAGAGGAAATGGGTTGCTTAAAGGAGCAGAGGAATTGAAGCCTCGTTGTTATTAGTGTTGTGTTGAACAATGAACCACCACCAAGTAGTAAAGGCCTTTACTTTCAGCTGTTTGCAGAAAACTTACAGTGAGACAGGCATAGAAGAGCCTTTAGAAGAAAGAATATTCCTGAGGAGGTAAACTTTCCAGATGGCGACAGCAAAAGCAGAAGAGATGCTGTCACTGCACAGAGCCAAAGCCATATATGTGGGCAGTGACCTTAAAGTCCGACAGAAGACTGTTCGCATCCAGGACATCCAGCCCTTGCCTTGGAGGGTTGAGCTGCCTCTGGGACTCCTAGAACCCAATGAGCCATAATAATTCCAATCCACCAACATTCACAGCCACGGTATTTCAGGAATGAATCTATGGTCTCTTTCCACCCAAAGGACAGCTGATGTCCAAGTCTACCTCTTTTTCTTGGGAAATGAAGAGCAAAGAATGGTCTATTTATGGTCTTGAGGAGCTACAAGGAGAGAGAAGTTTGAAGTTTTTGAACAGTGACAGGCTGTGGCTAAGCTGCTGGCACAGAGACAGGAGACCAAGGCCCCCGGCTCTGCAGGCTGGATCTTCAGAGTGGAGGAGGATCCTCAGGCCTCTCAGCAGAGAACTGGTCATTAGGCATCCCTGATGTGTCTGGTGCATTCTTGTTGAGGAAAAGTATCAAAAACTCTGGTCCAAGCCCCAGGGTCTGTCAGTACCGATAAAGAGCAGCAAAATCAGAAATAGGATCACGTCTGGGGCCAGTCTGGTGGCACAGCGTTTAAGTTTGCACATTCCACTTCAGTGGCCCAGGGTTCCCTGGTTCAGATCCCGGTCGAGGACATGGCACTGCTTGGTAAGCCACGCTGTGGTAGGCGTCCCACATATAAGGTAGAGGAAGACGGGCAGAGATGTTAGCTCAGTGCCAGTCTTCTTCAGGAAAAAGAGGAGGATTGGCAGCAGATGTTAGCTTAGGGCTAATCTGCCTCAAAAAATAAAAATAATAAAAAATAAATCAATAATATACACACACACACAAGGAACTATTTTAATGCTATAATAAATAAAACAGTGTGTTATTAGTGAAAGAACTAACAAAACATATAATCTAACAGAGTAGAGACACAAGAAAACACACCCACACATATACGACGACTGATGTATGACAAGAGTGATATTATAGAGTGGTAAGGAAAGCATTATCCTTCAACAAGTAGTATTAGGTCAGTCGGATAACCGCAAGGAAACAAATAACTTGGTCCCTTCGTCATTTCATATACAAAGAATTGATTCTATTTGTTTCACAGATCTAAATGTGAAAGTTATAAAATATAAATACTTTAGAAGGAAACATAAGAAAATATCATTATTCTGAAGTGGGAAAAAATATCCTTAATTAGATGCTAAAATATTAAATGGAATGTAAGGATTTTACACTAAGAATTTCTGTTTATAAAAAAACATCGTTAAGAGAGCAAAAAAGTAATCCACAAGTCTGTGTGTATGTGTGTTTGTGGGTGTGCATGCCAACTGAAACACCCATTTACCTCTGATGAGAGTATAAATTTGTACACCTGCTTTGGAAACCTCAAAGAATTCTAAATGGTCAATATAACTGTTATTCAGGTTTTCTTTGAATCGTTTCCTGTTAACACCTTCTCAAGTGAGATTATATTTTATTAAACTTCACTAAATTTACATTTCTATTAAGAAATAGACTATAGAAGAATGAAATTAAACACAGAGTGGCTAAGGATTGTCAAGGGAAATAAAAAAGCAATATATGGACATATTAAACGTGCACTATTGTGGGTGATAATTGCTTGGATAACTGATTTCAAGGGCAGTTCTTACTAAGGATTCTCATTTATTTATGTTGAAGGCTGGTAGCTGCATGTGGCCTTATGGAGTTCTGTATTGGCTAGTCCACAGCTGGACATAGTGTGGTCTGAGTTAGTGACACTCAGTAATAGGAGTTGATTATAAATGTGCTGCAACTTTATAGTTTTACAAGAGAATGCTAAGCTGTATACCTGATATTAGGCTCTGATAGCCAATCACAACTGTAGAATCTTGAATTCTATAAAGGAATCCAAAAATTCCATAAACTGAAATTATCGCTACCCAACGTCATCTGCCCCAGTATTTGGAAGATTTTTTCCTGACCTCCTCCTGTCAGAAGAACAGAGGATCCCAAATGCATTTATTCCCCTTGATGAGAGAAGAGCAGGGAAACTCCTTTATTCACGATTCTGGGAGCCATGAGGAGAGGTGAGCACGTGAGGGTTTGTGGAGAGGAAGGAGGGGATGGTGCCACGCTGCTGGCACAGAGATACAGGGCTGAATCCGTCAGCTCCGAGACACTCACGTTCAGCTCAGAGCTATAGTCATGGAACTGCTGCCCTGAGAATCAGTCTGGGATGCCTCCTTTTGCTCTTTGCATACTTTCATAAAACTCAAAGAGGAGCTGGGGGCCCTCACTCAGGGCCTGTTGATACCGAGATACACTGCAGTGCTCTGAGATAGGGAACATCTCAGGGTCACTGTCTGTCCTGTTGTTTTGATCAAGTATCTTGGCATTTGGGTGACTCCAGCCTGCACTGGGCCTGTAGGAAATGCAGAAACAAAATGAGCACGGGAGAGAGCTTGATGGTTTATCTGCAAGGTAAAGTGGAGGATTCTGGACTCAGCAATCTTAGAGGAGAAGTGACCTCCTTGTCCACAGGACTCATCTGCTCCCAAAAGACAAAACATCACCCAGCAGAGGAGCCTGGAGCCCATGGCACAGCTGGTGGGGAATGCTGTGCCTCTTGCACTCAGAGTTCTGCTCTTCCTGGGGTAAAAGTTGAGTTTTCAGCTTCAATTTTCCTGATTGCAGCATTATCCTGTGATGGTATTACGTTATGGTTGTCACTTTGTAGCATCCTGAGGTCCAGCACTCAATGCTGCCCCACACATCAGATTCCCCTCCTGTTCTTCAGGGCAGGAGGGCTGGCTTAAGGTGAAGTCCTGCTCCACACAGCTCTGCTAGTTTTCCCTGTGCTGCAGCTGCCCTGGTAACCAGGATGCCCTATGTCCCTCTGTCCCTCCTTACCCCACCTTCTGCCTGCAGTGCTCTGTGCTGGAACTCACCCACCAGCACGTCAGCTGAGAGTGAGGGATCTGTGAGTAAAGCTTCCGGTTCCTATGCTGCCTATTTGTCCTCAATTACTTCTGGTGCTGGGTTCAAACCAAGCAATGTTTTAGAATTTTCCTTCCCCAGGCATTATCCCCAGCTCCTGCCCTGATTGGCCAGTGACGGGGAGTCACCAAGTCACCAAGATGTAGCTCATCTGATCAGCTCTGAAGGGGCATGCATTGTCTACAAATTACGAGGAGTAAAGATGCCCCAGATACCATGCTCTGACTTTATTGGGTTATAGCAAAGACCTTTGCAAGTTAAGATTTACTGCCCTCAAATGCATCCTCGGTTAGTGTTTTGCACAGTTTACGTTCATCCGTCCAGATGAACCCTTTATGGATTACATTAACCGGGCTCCTTTCTCCTCTACCTCACAGTTAAGTTTTGCTTATGGGAGATAATGACAAGAGAGCAAAGGAGGCAGGGTCACCAAGCGTCCTCATCTGCAATAACAGTCCCTTGGCTCCCTTATTGCTGGATACATTTCATAGTAGCTGATTTTCCCTGGAAAGCCCTGGCACATGGCAGGCAGCCCTGTCCCTAAGCCACAGAGCCCAACTGCCCAGGCAACCACACCTGTCCTCCTTCTTTCAGGCCAATGGGGATAAGAGCCACCCACTTCTGCTAGAAGGATGCTTCTCCTTCCCTGACTGGTTTCCCGTAGTCCTGCCCCACCTTTGTAAATAGTCCCTTCGTTGTCCCTCCTCAACTCTGCTAGGACCCTGGCTAATAGACAAAGCAAGGATGAGGATTGGAGAATGTATTCTCCCTTAAAAAGAAAGTAACAAAAGTTCTTACATTCTTCAATAAACAGTAACAGAAGTCCTAATATTCTGCGATTAACATTGCTGAGATAGTCAGCAGAAAGGTAGAGAAATAAGCAATGTGAAAATAAACAGTGTAACTCGGGCACGTAGGGTCTGAAGAGGCTCCAGGGAAGAATGACTACCTGTCCTCACCCACTCCTACCTCGGGAAGTCTACAGCAGGGGGATTTCTTCATATATGCAGTGGACCCCGCAGTGCTCCATGTGCACCCCTCTTTAGGATTCTCCCTCTGATCCTCCAGCTTGTGTCCCTCACTGGGCACTGCCCTCGACTTCAGGGATCACCTTTGATTTGAGATGCAAGAAAGGAAGAAGCCAATTTCTAATGAGAGTGGGCAATTTTAAATAATCAAAATAATATTTGTGAAGAAAGTGAGCTAACAAGAGAACCATAGCTGAATCTCAAAGTAAGAGTGTAAATTCAGGTAAGGTTAGTGTCTCTTGATTTGTCACAATACCACTTAGTACAGGTGGGTGACTTATTCTGCCAGCACTCAGCTGCTGCTGTGAATAAAAGAGATCAATGTATACACCCTGGTCTGGATTTGTCTAATGTAGGGGCAACCTCAGAAAATCATGGTGAATAAAGGAAGACTATTTTCACGACAGAATTAAAAGAATGTAACATCATCGAATCTACTCTAGCCTAAAGTAATGAAAAAACAGACTGACCACAAGGAACAGGAAGAAAGAATAGTTACCAAGAGATAGGAGATCCCAATGATGTCAAAGAACAAGTGTGGTGGGATGAGAAGCTGTGGGTAGGTGGTGGGATGATCCATTTGTGATTTGAACGGGGAGCATTTTTGGCTGATGACAAAGAACAAGGAGTGATGTTACTGCAGTGGAGCAGTGGGGCAAGAAAGAGGAAAGACTCATAGCTTTAGGGTAGGGAAACCTGCATTAGACAGGATGCAAGGACATCAAATATGCATAAAAAATGATAAATTAGACTTGATATATATTTAAAACTTCAATTCGCCACAAGGCAATGTGAAGAAGTGACAAGGCAAGCCACTCTGGGAGAAGACAATCTCAGTATATTTAACAGAATCTAGGATATAAAACTATCTCCGACAAATCAATAAGATAAATGCAATCTAATTTTTAAACATGGACAATGTTAATAGTAGACACTTCACAAAAGAAGATATGAAGATAAGAATGACCAAAAAGCATATGAAAAAAGTAAATATCATTACTTGTCAGTGAATTGCAAATAAGATACCACCCCACACACAACAGAATGGCTAACAATAAAAAGACAGAGATACCAAATGTTGGTGAGAATGTGGAGCCGGGGCAACTCCCATTCCTTGGTGTTGTAAATTGGTGCAACCACTTAGGAAAACTGTTCAACTGTTTCTAATAAAGGCAAGCATGCATCTTACCCTATGAATCAGTGATTCCAAGATTATGTCTATATCCAACGGAAATGAATACATTTATACACAAAGACCCGTACAAGAACATTCAGAACAACTTTATTCATAATAGTTGAAAACTGGAGCAACCCAGTTTTCCATCTATAGGAGGATGGAGAAACACATTGTGACAAATAGTGGAATACTACTCAGCTATAGGAAGAATAGACCACTGATACACACAGCATTAGTACTTTCCCAAAATATTAACTTTTGTGAAAAAGGAGTCAGTCAAAAAAGAGTGTTTACCACATGGTTCCATTTACAATAACTTCAAGAGTGGACAATGCTAACCTGATAAAAATCAGAAAAGTTATTAGGTCTGGGAAATATGTTGATTGGGAAGGAGCATGGGGACATTGTCTTGGGTGATGGAAATGTTCTTTATCTTGATTTCAGTCATGGTTGCAATGATGTATGCATTTCTCAAATTTTACCAAGCTACACCCACATTAATATGAGCATTTTACTCACTGTTAATATACGGTCATCAAGTATTACCAAAACATATGTAAACAAACTACATAAAAGATGGGAGTCATATACAATTTTGTGCTTCTATTCTATAATGTCCAATTTAGAAATGAATCACACACAAATAAGAGAAGACAGGAGCAGTAACATTCATAGCATACTGAGAATATGAGAAGTTCTCAATGAGTGAAATATACAATAGTGAAATTTGCCATCAGAATAAGCTGGATCAACAAATTTGCTGAGAAACCACTGAAGATCAATGGCCAAGGGAAAGCTGTAGCCAAACCAAAACTTAAAAAAAAAAATCATCAAAGGCTGTTGAAATCCTTCCATGAGTCCTGAACTGCTGTGCACTCCATAATTTGGCAAATCAGTCATTCACCGGTTTCACCATTCAGTCTTTAATTAGGCTTTCAGTCAATTGGCCAATTAGTGAAGTGAGTTTTGCCAGCCACGCAAAAAAGTTTTGTGAGCAGATCCTGGGTGAGCCAGCATTTCCTGGGCAGGCTCCCAGGGTGCACAGGGCACAGCAGGGGCTCATGGGGCAGCAGCAACACATGGGGATTGCATATCCTGTGAAGCCAAACTATGGATGTCCCAGTCTCAGAGTTAATGGATCCTGAGTTAAGAAACGATCCTTCTGGGTGCAGACTTCTGCCCATGAGGAGGCAAGGAGAGACCAAGCTGGGGAAAAGTAAACTTATTACCCATATTATTTTGTAATATTTCACAAGAAAAGAATTGAGGAGCTCAGGAATCTTAATCCAAGCCAGGGGAGTGCTAAGACTTAGCTTGCTTCCTTAACCTGCCCTCCACAGCCTCAGAAGACTCAAACTCTGCTCTGTGCCCACGGGAGAGACTTAATTTGTGGTCTCTTTCGGTAATTCTGCACTTGATCGTCTTTGGGTCTAATGCTGCTATTTGATGCATCTGCTGACATTTCCCCTAAGTGGTTTGTTTCCTTGTATGTTTATAACTTGTTATTCAGATTTTTCTCCTCCAGAGAATCATTGCTTGGTATTCAATGGTTTTGAAGCCCAAGGCAACTTTATGTAACAGTTTTAGACTTGGAGAATCCAGATCATCAGGGAGTTCAATGCTGCTCAGCTGCTTTCTGCTTGTTCGTCTCCACTGAAAAGAAAATGAAACATAAACTTCATCTTGGCCACTACTGTTCCTCAACTTTACTAAATTACCAGAAAATTCCAAATTGAGTGAAATTGCATTGAGGGCTATTTCCACTCTTTCTCACACACACACGCACACACACAAAACGACGGACCTCAGTTCACACTAGGGTTCATGTTGCACAAGGCCCCTCAGGCTGAAATCCCCTTGCTGAGAAGTCTGGTGAGAGATTCACAGGGGCAAGTTTTCCTCTGATGAGACAGGGGCCCCAGGAAGGGGTGTCCCTCATGCTTCTGGCTGCCCTTTTTGTGCAGAGAGCAGCTGGCTGTGCAGCAGTGTGTATTTACTGCTGGCACAGAGGTACAAAGAGGTCTGCTTGGTGCTGGCTGACTCCAGGGTCAGGGGGAAATCCTCGATCTTCTTTCGGGAGACACTGTACCCTTCTGTGATGTCCCCTTTGGCAGTGCTG
Organism: Equus asinus; assembly: GCF_041296235.1. NCBI lineage: Eukaryota > Metazoa > Chordata > Mammalia > Perissodactyla > Equidae > Equus > Equus asinus. Next base: position 195,144,007 of record NC_091790.1, on the reverse strand, counting down.
TTAACACCACTTGAATAATGGATCAGCCTTGGCCCCTGGCCCGGGTCTTGTCGATACCAGAACATTGCAAAATGGCTCATATTCTGAGAACATTCCAGGATCATCTTGTCTCCTGTTTGTGTAATATGGTATCTTGGCTTCTGGGTGATTCCAGCATCCATGGGGCCTATTGGAGAGGCAGACACAAGGCAAAGACAAGGCTTGAGGAGTAACCTGGATCCACAAAGGAAAGGGAAAGGCTTGAGCTAAGACTGTGCAAACCGATGGCGAGGTTTCCTCTGAGTCCAGAACTCACCTGCACCCAGGAGACAAAGAGTCACACAAAAGAAGTTGAGGCTCATGACAGGGTCAGGTAAAAGGGAGCCAACCCAGCTGTAAGCTGTGATCCACAGCACTGAATGAGGTAGCTTGGAACTTCTTCTCCAAAGGACAGAAGAGTCTGCCTGGGATGTCACTACCCCTTACCCATGCAGACTCTCCCTGGAACAGAGTCCCTTCTGCCTTGGCTCAGCTACTCTATTCATAGGTGTTGCTTAGTAAGGCCTGCAGGGGAGATGGGGTGTGGCTTCCCTACCCTGAGTTTAGGGTGCACCCCACCCCCTTGCTTTCCCACTTTCCTCTGAGACAGTTGCTCTTCTGTGCACCTGCCCCTGACATCAAGGCTGCCTTGCCCAGTTCCTTCAACTGTGGATCTCCCTAAAGTCTACAAGGACCTCCCACTTCTTCCATAGCTGAAGGGAGGCGGGCAATAACAGAACTTCTTCAACATCTGCCTAATATGGGACCCAGTCCTAAGTTTTTCTTAACCCTTTCCTCCCAGGCAGCTCCCACAGACTCTCCCCAGATTCACTCAGATGTCAGCAGCATCACAGTGCCATCTTGTGTCCAAGAACTGAAGTTTCATCATTGTTTTCTTCTGCAATGGCCCAAGGGATGCTGGGAAGTGTCTGCATGGTCAGCAGGGAGAATATGTATCCTGCATGTTTTATGCTCAACTTCCTTAAACTTTAATCCCAACAGTAATTCTAACTCTGATTCTATTCTTTTTAGATTGTATCCTTAAAATCCCACCCACATTCTACTTAATTATCATCACATTATCTGGCAGCACAGTCCAATTGCGATCTGCTCCCAAAGGGAGAGGGGTAGAATGGAAGGAATGGAAGAAAATAATATTTAGTCTAAAATAAGAAGAAAGGCACAGAAGGTGAAGTGTAAAGAGTTTCTTTTATTTGTATTACTAAAGATAAACGAAAATGCTCCCCGCCCCCACCCAATGACACTCTCTGCTACCTCCAAAATATAGATGCGCAAAGGACTAGGAAGATAATGAGATTGTCTTCAAGATGGGGTCAAATGTGTACGAATAAAAAGTAAAATTGAAATATACGAAAAATCTAGAACGTCTTACAAGGCAATAAGGAATCATGGAGGAAACAGTATCTAATGGGGAAAATCAGGATGGATGCAATTAATATCAGCTAACTACATTCCATAGGAAATGAAGAAGGTATACAATGTACATCTGCTGACTTGGTCACCAGGGAAGGAGGAGATAATTCTGGAAGTGGAAGAGTTGAGGGATGTAAGGAAACACTGGTGCAAAATAGTATTATAAGGAAGTTGAAATTGCCAGGGCTGTGTGGAGAAAGGTGGCCAAAATTGGAGACAAGTTCTAGGAAGGAAGTCCCTGGAATGGCATTCAAGGACCTGGAATTATCCTGGTGCCCTGGCCTTCTTTAGTCCCAGGAGACACAGAGCAACAGAGCAAGGAGTGTTTTGCTGAAGTCGCAAATAAATAAGGCCAGGAAAGTTCTCTCAGGATGCTCATTCTCTGGGGAAGTAAATAAATCTGGAGTCCTGAGCCACCACAATCTCTGAGAAGGGGATTTGGGGAGACTGTCATTCTCTTTACCGACCAGGCAAGGCTCAGCACACCTCTATCAGGCCTGAGTCTGTGACATTCAGTACCAGTCCTGGGGCATCAGCTTATCTCTAGGACTCCCAGAAACCCTGCTGCTCAGTTTTATCAGCTTTGCCCATGGCTGTAGATTTCAGAGATACAAACTGAAGCTTCACCCACAGACAGGTGCAAGATGTTATCACAATATAATTATTCATAACAAGTAATATGTATTATGGCAAATAAAACAACTAAAAAGAAACAGGGGCATTATTATAAAGAAAGTAACTCTTCTTGAATTAAAAAATTTCAGGGAAATGATTTCATATCAAAGACTAGGGCACCAAATGAAAGACTCAGTTGCTAGAAATCAGATTACTCTGGGAATCAGAGGAAATTGGAGACATTGTGAAAGTATGCTTTAGTCTAAGTCTCAGGACTGGAGAGTGGGAAAATGAAAAAAAAAATGAGAGGAAATGGGTTGCTTAAAGGAGCAGAGGAATTGAAGCCTCGTTGTTATTAGTGTTGTGTTGAACAATGAACCACCACCAAGTAGTAAAGGCCTTTACTTTCAGCTGTTTGCAGAAAACTTACAGTGAGACAGGCATAGAAGAGCCTTTAGAAGAAAGAATATTCCTGAGGAGGTAAACTTTCCAGATGGCGACAGCAAAAGCAGAAGAGATGCTGTCACTGCACAGAGCCAAAGCCATATATGTGGGCAGTGACCTTAAAGTCCGACAGAAGACTGTTCGCATCCAGGACATCCAGCCCTTGCCTTGGAGGGTTGAGCTGCCTCTGGGACTCCTAGAACCCAATGAGCCATAATAATTCCAATCCACCAACATTCACAGCCACGGTATTTCAGGAATGAATCTATGGTCTCTTTCCACCCAAAGGACAGCTGATGTCCAAGTCTACCTCTTTTTCTTGGGAAATGAAGAGCAAAGAATGGTCTATTTATGGTCTTGAGGAGCTACAAGGAGAGAGAAGTTTGAAGTTTTTGAACAGTGACAGGCTGTGGCTAAGCTGCTGGCACAGAGACAGGAGACCAAGGCCCCCGGCTCTGCAGGCTGGATCTTCAGAGTGGAGGAGGATCCTCAGGCCTCTCAGCAGAGAACTGGTCATTAGGCATCCCTGATGTGTCTGGTGCATTCTTGTTGAGGAAAAGTATCAAAAACTCTGGTCCAAGCCCCAGGGTCTGTCAGTACCGATAAAGAGCAGCAAAATCAGAAATAGGATCACGTCTGGGGCCAGTCTGGTGGCACAGCGTTTAAGTTTGCACATTCCACTTCAGTGGCCCAGGGTTCCCTGGTTCAGATCCCGGTCGAGGACATGGCACTGCTTGGTAAGCCACGCTGTGGTAGGCGTCCCACATATAAGGTAGAGGAAGACGGGCAGAGATGTTAGCTCAGTGCCAGTCTTCTTCAGGAAAAAGAGGAGGATTGGCAGCAGATGTTAGCTTAGGGCTAATCTGCCTCAAAAAATAAAAATAATAAAAAATAAATCAATAATATACACACACACACAAGGAACTATTTTAATGCTATAATAAATAAAACAGTGTGTTATTAGTGAAAGAACTAACAAAACATATAATCTAACAGAGTAGAGACACAAGAAAACACACCCACACATATACGACGACTGATGTATGACAAGAGTGATATTATAGAGTGGTAAGGAAAGCATTATCCTTCAACAAGTAGTATTAGGTCAGTCGGATAACCGCAAGGAAACAAATAACTTGGTCCCTTCGTCATTTCATATACAAAGAATTGATTCTATTTGTTTCACAGATCTAAATGTGAAAGTTATAAAATATAAATACTTTAGAAGGAAACATAAGAAAATATCATTATTCTGAAGTGGGAAAAAATATCCTTAATTAGATGCTAAAATATTAAATGGAATGTAAGGATTTTACACTAAGAATTTCTGTTTATAAAAAAACATCGTTAAGAGAGCAAAAAAGTAATCCACAAGTCTGTGTGTATGTGTGTTTGTGGGTGTGCATGCCAACTGAAACACCCATTTACCTCTGATGAGAGTATAAATTTGTACACCTGCTTTGGAAACCTCAAAGAATTCTAAATGGTCAATATAACTGTTATTCAGGTTTTCTTTGAATCGTTTCCTGTTAACACCTTCTCAAGTGAGATTATATTTTATTAAACTTCACTAAATTTACATTTCTATTAAGAAATAGACTATAGAAGAATGAAATTAAGCACAGAATGACTACAGGATTGTCAAGGGAAATAAAAAAGCAATCTATGGACATATTAAACGTGCACTATTGTGGGTGATAATTGCTTGGATAACTGATTTCAAGGGCAGTTCTTACTAAGGATTCTCATTTATTTATGTTGAAGGCTGGTAGCTGCGTGTGGCCTTATAGAGTTCTGTATTGGCTAGTCCACAGCTGGACATAGTGTGGTCTGAGTTAGTGACACTCAGTAATAGGAGTTGATTATAAACGTGCTGCAACTTTATAGTTTTACAAGAGAATATTAAGCTGTATACCTGATATTAGGCTCTGATAGCCAATCACAACTGTAGAATCTTGAACTCTATAAAGGAATCCAAAAATTCCATAAGCTGAAGTTACTGCTACCCAACGTCTTCTGCCCCAGTATTTGGAAGGTTTTTTCCTGACCTCCTCCTGTCAGGAGAACAGAGGATCCCAAATGCATTTAGTCCCCTTGATGAAAGAAGAGCAGGAAACTCCTTTATTCACAATTCTGGGAGCCATGAGGAGAGGTGAGCACGTGAGGGTTTGTGGAGAGGAAGGAAGGGATGGTGCCACGCTGCTGGCACAGAGATACAGGGCTGAATCCATCAGCTCCAAGACGCTCACGTTCAGCTCAGAGCTATAGTCATGGAACTGCTGCCCTGAGAATCAGTCTGGGATGCCTCCTTTTGCTCTTTGCGTACTTTCATAAAATTCAAAGAGGAGCTGGGGGCCCTCACTCAGGGCCTGTTGATACCAAGATACACTGCAGTGCTCCGAGATAGGGAACATCTCAGGGTCACTGTCTGTCCTGTTGTTTTGATCAAGTATCTTGGCATTTGGGTGACTCCAGCCTGCACTGGGCCTGTAGGAAATGCAGAAACAAAATGAGCACGGGAGAGAGCTTGATGGTTTATCTGCAAGGTAAAGTGGAGGATTCTGGACTCAGCAATCTTAGAGGAGAAGTTACCTCCTTGTTCCCAGGACTCATCTGCTCCCAAAAGACGAAACATCACCCACCAGAGGAGCCTGGAGCCCATGGCACAGCTGGTGGGGAATGCTGTGCCTCTTGCGCTCAGGGTTCTGCTCTTCCTGGGGTAAAAGTTGAGTTTTCAGCTTAGCTTTTCCCGATTGCAGGATTACCCTGTGATGGTATTACGTTATGGTTGTCACTTTGTAGCATCCTGAGGTCCAGCACTCAATGCTGCCCCACACATCAGATTCCCCTCCTGTTCTTCAGGGCAGGAGGGCTGGCTTAAGGTGAAGTCCTGCTCCACACAGCTCTGCTAGTTTTCCCTGTGCTGCAGCTGCCCTAGTAACCAGGATGCCCTATGTCCCTCTGTCCCTCCTTACCCCACCTTCTGCCTGCAGTGCTCTGTGCTGGAACTCACCCACCAGCACGTCAGCTGAGAGTGAGGGATCTGTGAGTAAAGCTTCCCGTTCCTGTTCTGCCTGTTTGTCCTCAATTACTTCTGGTGCTGGGTTCAAACCAAGCAATGTTTTAGAATTTTCCTTCCCCAGGCATTATCCCCAGCCCCTGCCCTGACTGGCCAGTGATGTGGAGTCACCAAGTCACCAAGATGTAGCTCATCTGATCAGCTCTGAAGGGGGCATGCGTTGTCTATAAATTACGAGGAGTAAAGATTCCCCAGATACCATGCTCTGACTTAACTGCAAAATAGAAAACACCTTTGCAAGTTAAGATTTACTGCCCTCAAATGCATCCTCAGAGTAGTGTTTTGGACAGTTTATGTTCATCCCTCCAGATGAACCCTTTATGGATTATATTAACCAGGCTCCTTTCTCCTCTACTTCACAGTTAAGTTTTGCTTATGAGAGATAATGACAAGAGAGGAAAAGAGGCAGGGTAACCAAGCGTCCTCATCTGCAATATCTGTCCCTTGACTCCCTTATTGCTGAATATATTTCATAGTAGCTGATTTTCCCTGGCAAGCCCTGGCACCTGGCAGGCAGCCCTGTCCCTAAGCCACAGGGCCCAACTGCCCAGGCAACCACACCTCTCCTCCTCATTTCAGGCCAATGGGGATAAGAGCCACCCACTTCTGCTAGAAGGATGCTTCTCCTTCCCTGACTGGTTTCCTGTAGCCCTGCCCCACCTTTGTAAGTAGTCCCTTCATTGTCCTTCCTCAACTCTGCTAGGTCCCTGTCTAATAGACAAAGCAAGGGAAAAAATGAGGATTGGAGAATGTATTCTCCCTTAAGAGGAAAGTAACAAAAGTTCTTGCATTCTTCAATAAGCAGTAACAGAAGTCCTAATATTCTGCAATTAACATTGCTGAGATAGTCAGCAGAAGCATAGAGAAATATGTAATGTGAAAATAAACAGTGTCACTAGGGGACGTTGGGTCTGAAGAGGCTCCAGGGAAGAATGACTGTCTGCCCTCACCCACTCCTACCTCGGGAAGTCTACAGCAGGGGGCTTTCTTCATATACACAGTGGACCCCGCAGTGCTCCATGCACATCCCTCTTTAGGACTCTCCCTCTGATCCCCCAGTTTGTGTCCCTCACTGGGCACTACCCTCGGCTGCAGGGATCACCTTTGATTTGAGAGTCAAGAAAGAGAGAAGCCAATTTCTAATAAGAGTGGGCAATTTTAAATATTTAAAATAATATTTGTGGAGAAAGTGAGCTAACAAGAGAACCATAGCTGAATCTCAAAGTAGGAATCTAAATTCAGGTAAGGTTAGTGTCTCTTGATTTGTCACCATACCAGTTAGTACCGGTGTGTGACTCATTCTGCCAGCACTCAGCTGCTGTTGTGAATAAGAGATCAATGTATCCACCCTGGTCTGGATTTGTGTAATGTAGGGGAAACCTCAGAAAATCATGGTAAATGAAGGAAAACTATTATCAAGACAGGATTAAAAGAATGTAACATCATCAAATCTACTCTAGCCTAAAGTAATGAAAATATGGAATGATCCCAAGGAAGAGGAAGAAAGAATAGTTACCAAGGGATAGGAGAGCCCAATGATGTCAAAGAACAAGTGTGGTGGGATGAGAAGCTGTGGGCAGGTGGTGGGATGATCCATTTGTGATGTGAGGGGGGAGCATTTTTGGCTGATGACAAAGAACAAGGAGTGATGTTACTGCAGTGGAGCAGTGGGGCAAGAAAGAGGAAAGACTCATAACTTTAGGGTAGGGAAACCTGCATTAGACAGGATGCAAGGACATCAAATATGCATAAAAAATGATAAATTAGACTTGATATATATTTAAAACTTCAATTCGCCACAAGGCAATGTGAAGAAGTGACAAGGCAAGCCACTCTGGGAGAAGACAGTCTCAGTATATTTAACAGAATCTAGGATATAAAACTACCTCCTAGATCAATAACGTAAAGACAATCTAATTTGTAAAAATGGGCAACTTTAACAGTAGACACTTTACAAAAGAAGATATGAAGATAGGAATGACCAAAAAGCATATGAAAAAAGTAAATATCATTACTCATCAGTGAAATGCAAATAAGATACCACCACACACCCAACAGAATGGCTAACAATATAAAGACAGAGATACCAAAGGTAGGTGAGAATGTGGATCTGGAGGAACTCCCATTCCTTGGTGTTGTAAATTGGTGCAGCCACTTAGGAAAACTGTTCAACTGTTTCTAATAAAGGCAAGCATGCATCTTACCCTATGAATCAGTGATTCCAAGATTATGTCTATATCCAATGGAAATGATTACATTTATGCACAAAGACCTGTCCAAGAACATTCAGAACAACTTTATTCATAATAGTTGAAAACTGGAGCAACCCAGTTATCCATCTATAGGAGAATGGAGAAACACATTGTGATAAATAGTGGACTACTACTCAGCAATAAGAAGAACAGACCACTGATAGACACAACATTAGTACTTTCTCAAAATATTAACTTTTGTGAAAAGAGAGTCAGTCAAAAAAGAGTGTTTAGCATATGGTTCCATTTACAATAACTTCAAGACTGGACAATACTAACCTGATAAAAATCAGAAAAGTGGTTAGATCTGGGAAATATGTTGATTGGGAAGGAGCATTGGGGCATTTTCTTGGGTGATGCAAATGACCTTTATCTTGATTTCAGTCATGGTTGCAATGATGTATGCATTTCTCAAATTTTACCAAGCTACACCCACATTAATATGAGCATTTTACTCACTGTTAATATACGGTCATCAAGTATTACCAAAACATATGTAAACAAACTACATAAAAGATGGGAGTCATATACAATTTTGTGCTTCTATTCCATAATGTCCAATTTAGATATGAATCACACACAAATAAGAGAAGACAGGAGCAGTAACATTCATAGCATACTGAGACCGTGAGAAGTTCTCAATGACTGAAATATACAACTCTGAAATTTGGCATCAGAATAAGCTGGATCAACAAATTTGCTGAGAAACAGCTGAGGATCAATGGCCAAGGGAAAGCTGTAGCCAACCGAAAACTTAGAAAAAAAATCTTCAAAGGCTGTTGAAATCCTTCCATGAGTCCTGAACTGCTGTGGACTCGATAATTTGGCAAATCAGTCATTCACCGGTTTCACCATTCAGTCTTTAATTAAGCTTTCAGTCGATCGGCCAATTAGTGAAGTGAGTTTTTGCCATGCAAAAAGTTTTGTGAGCAGGTCCTGGGTGAGCCAGCACTTCCTGGACAGGCTCCCAGGGTGCACAGGGCACAGCAGGGGCTCGTGGGGCAGCAGCAGCACATGGGGATTGCATATCCTGTGAAGCCAAACTATGGATGTCCCAGTCTCAGAGTTAATGGATCTCCAGTTAAGAAACAATCCTTTTGGGTGCAGAGTTCTGCCCGTGAGGAGGCAAGGAGAGATACAAGCTGGGGAAAAGTAAACTTATTTCCCATATCACTTTGTAATATTTCACAAGAAAAGAAGTGAGGAGCTCATGAATCTTAATCCAAGCCAGGGGAATGCTAAGACTTAGCTTGCTTCCTTAACCTGCCCTCCACAGCCTCAGAAGACTCAAACTCTGCTCTGTGCCCACGGGAGAGACTTAATTTGTGGTCTCTTTCGGTAATTCTGCACTTGGTTGTCTTTGGGTCTAATGCTGCTATTTGATGCATCTGCTGACATTTCCCCTAAGTGGTTTGTTTCCTTGTATGTTTATAACTTGTTATTCAGATTTTTCTCCTCCAGAGAATCATTGCTTGGTATTCAATGGTTTTGAAGCCCAAGGCAACTTTATGTAACAGTTTTAGACTTGGAGAATCCAGATCATCAGGGAGTTCAATGCTGCTCAGCTGCTTTCTGCTTTGTTCTTCTCCACAGAAAAGAGAATGAAACATAAACTTTGTCTTGGACACTAGTGTTTCTCAACTTTACTGAATTACCAGAATATTCCAAATTGAGTGAAATTGCATTGAGGGCTATTTCCACTCTTTCTCACACACACACGCACACACACAAAACGACGGATCTCAGTTCACACTAGGGTTCATGTTGCACAAGGCCCCTCAGGCTGAAATCCCCTTGCTGAGAAGTCTGGTGAGAGATTCATAGGGGCAAGTTTTCCTCTGGTGAGACAGGGGCCCCAGGAAGGTGTGTCCTTCATGCTTGTGGCTGCCCTTTTTTGCAGAGAGCAGCTGGCTGTGTAGCAGTGTGCATTCACTGCTGGCACAGAGGTACAGAGAGGTCTGCTTGGTGGTGGCTGACTCCAGGGTCAGGAGGAAAACCTCCTTCTTGTTTCGGGAGACACTGTACCCTTCTGTGATGTCCCCTTTGGCAGTGCTGTTGACATCACCTGAATAATGGATCAGCCTTGGCCCCTGGCCCGGGTCTTGTCGATACCAGAACATTGCAAAATGGCTCATATTCTGAGAACATTCCAGGATCATCTTGTCTCCTGTTTGTGTAATATGGTATCTTGGCTTCTGGGTGATTCCAGCATCCATGGGGCCTATTGGAGAAGCAGACACAAGGCAAAGACAAGGCTTGAGGAGTAACCTGGATCCACAAAGGAAAGGGAAAGGCTTGGAGCTAAGACTGTGCAAACCGATGGAGAGGTTTCCTCTGAGTCCAGAACTCACCTGCTCCCAGGAGACAAAGAGTCACACAAAAGAAGTTGAGGCTCATGACAGGGTCAGGTGAGAGGGAGCCACCCAAGCTGAAAGCTGTGATCCACAGCACTGAATGAGGTAGCTTGGAGCTTCTTCTCCAAAGGACAGAAGGGTCTGATTGGGATGTCACTACCCCTCACCCCTGCAGACTCTCCCTGGAACAGAGTCCCTTATCACTTGGTTCAGGTACTCTTTTCATAGTCATTGCTTAGTAAGGCCTGCAGGGGAGATGGGGTGTGGCTTCCCTACCCTGAGTTTAGGGTGCACCCCACCCCCTTGCTTTCCCACTTTCCTCTGAGACAGTTGCTCTTCTGTGCACCTGCCCCTGACATCAAGGCTGCCTTGCCCAGTTCCTTCAACTGTGGATCTCCCTAAAGTCTACAAGGACCTCCCACTTCTTCCACAGCTGAAGGGAGCCTGGCAATAACTGAGAACTTCTTCAACATCTGCCTAATATGGGACCCAGTCCTAAGTTTTTCTTAACCCTTTCCTCCCAGGCAGCTCCCACAGACTCTCCCCAGATTCACTCAGATGTCAGTGGCATCACAGTGCCATCTTGTGTCCAAGAACTGAAGTTTCATCATTGTTTTCTTCTGCAATGGCCCAAGGGATGCTGGGAAGTGTCTGCATGGTCAGCAGGGAGAATATGTCTCCTGCATGTTTTATGCTCAACTTCCTTAAACTTTAATCCCAACAGTTATTCTAACTCTGATTCTATTCTTTTTAGATTGTATTCCTTGAAATCCCACCCTCATTCTACTTAATTATCATCACATTATCTGGCAGCATAGTCCAATTGCGATCTGCTCCCTTAAAACTATCTTATGAAAGGCAGAGGGATAGAATGGGAGGAATGGAAGAAAATAATATTTAGTCTAAAATAAGAAGAAAGGCACAGAAGGTGAAGTGTAGGAAGGTTCTTTTATCTCTATTACTAAAGATAAACAAAATCCCCACCCAAAGACATTCAATGTTACCTCCAAAATATAGATGTGCAAAGGACTAGGAAGACAACGAGATTGTCTTCAAGATGGCGTCAAATGTGTACAAATAAAAAGTAAAATTGGAATATACAGAAAATATAGGACGTCTTACAAGGCAATAAGGAATCATGGAGGAAACAGTATCTAATGGGGAAAATCAGGATGGATGCAATTAATATCAGCTAACTACATTCCATAGGAAATGAAGAAGGTATACAATGTACATCTGCTGCCTTGATCAGCAGGAAAGGAGGAGATAATTCTGGAAGTAGAAGAGTTGAGGGATATGAGAAAACACTGGTGCAAAATAGTATTATAAGGAAGTTGAAATTTCCAGGGCTGTGTGGAGAAAGGTGGCCAAATTTGGAGACAAGGTCTAGGAAGGAAATCCCTGGAATGGCATTCAAGGACCTGGAATTTTCCTGGTGCCCTGGCCTTCTTTAGTCCCAGGAGACACAGAGCAACAGAGCAAGGAGTGTTTTGCTGAAGTTGCAAATAAATAAGGCCAGGAAAGTTCTCTCAGGATGCTCATTCTCTGGGGAAATAAATAAACGTGGAGTCCTGAGCCACCACAATCTCTGAGAAGGGGATTTGGGGAGACTGTCATTCTCTTTACCAACCAGACAAGGCTCAGCACACCTCTATCAGGCCTGAGTCTGTGACATTCAGTACCAGTCCTGGGGCATCAGCTTATCTCTAGGACTCCCAGAGGCCCTGATGCGCAGTCATATCAGCTCTGCCCATGGCTGTAGATTTCACAGATACAAACTGCAGCTTCACCCACAGACAGGTGCAAGATGTTATCACAACATAATTCGCCATAACAAGTAATATGTACTATAGCAAATAAAACAACTAAAAAGAAACAGGGGCATTATTATAATGAAACTAACCCTTCTTGAGTTAAAAATCTCAGGGAAATGATTTCATATCAAAGGCTAGGGCACCAAATGAAAGACTCAGTTGCTAGAAATCAGATTACTCAGGGAATCAGAGGAAATTGGAGACATTGTGAAAGTATGCTTTAGTCTAAGTCTCAGGACTGGAGAGTGGGAAAATGAAAAAAAATGAGAGGAAATGGGTTGCTTAAAGGAGCAGAGGAATTGAAGTTTCGTAGCTATTAGTGTTGTGTTGAACAATGAACCACGACCAAAGTAGTAAAGGTCTTTACTTCCAACTGTTTGCAGAAAACTTACAGTGAGACAGGCATAGAAGAGGCTTCAAAAGAAAGAATATGCCTGAGGAGGTAAACTTTCCAGATGCCAACAGCAAATGCAGAGGAGATGCTGTCACTGCACAGAGCCAAAGCTATATATGTGGGCAGTGACCTTAAAGTCCGACAGAAGACTGTTCGCATCCAGGACATCCAGCCCTTGCCTTGGAGGGTTGAGCTGCATCAGGGACTCCTAGAACCCAATGAGCCATAATTATTTCCATCCACCAACATTTACAACCACAGTATTTCGGGACTGAATCTATGGTCTCTTTCCACCCAAAGGACAGCTGACGTCCAAGTCTACCTCTTTTTCTTGGGAAATGAAGAGCAAAGAATGGTCTATTTATGGTCTTGAGGAGCTACAAGGAGAGAGAAGTTTGAAGTTTTTGAACAGTGACAGGCTGTGGCTGAGCTGCTGGCACAGAGACAGGAGGCCAAGGCCCCCGGCTCTGCAGGCTGGATCTTCAGAGTGGAGGAGGATCCTCAGGCCTCTCAGCAGAGAACTGGTCATTAGGCATCCCTGATGTGTCTGGTGCATTCTTGTTCAGGAAAAGTATCAAAAACTCTGGGCCTTGCCACAGGGTCTCTCAGTACCAATAAAGGGCAGCACGAGCAGAAATAGAATCACACCTGGTGCTGGTCTGGTGGCGCAGCCTTTATGTTCGCACATTCCGCTTCAGCAGCCCGGGGTTCACTGGTTCAGATCCCGGGTGCAGACATGGCACAGCTTGCCAAGCCATGCTGTGGTAGGCGTCCCACATATAAGGTAGAGGAAGATGGGCAGAGATGTTAGCTCAGGGCCCGTCTTCCTTAGCAAAAAGAGGAGGATTGGCAGCAGATGTTAGCTCAGGTCTAATCTTCCTCAAAAAAAAATAAATAAATAAAAATAAATAAATAAAAAATTTAAAATAAAAGAAAGAAATAGCATCACATCTAAGAGCTACAGCTTGGCCTCTGTTTGTGACCCTCTGCCGGGGAGACTGGGAGACTCCAGCACCTGTGTGACCGGTGGGGACAGACATAGGGACCAGTAAGGAGGAAAACAATTGTAATCATCACACACAAACACTGAAACTACTTGGTTTTCTGAGGACTCACCCGCCCCCAGGAGACAGAGCATCAGGCAGCAGAGGAGCCTGGTGCCCATGGCAGAGACAGGGTAGGAATGGGTGGTTCAGCAGGTCAGGGTCCTTGTGAGCATGAGCAGAGGAGGAACGACGTCTCTTTGTCCCCACAAGGCAGTTCCCATAATGACATCCCTGCCTCTATCATTCCCCACGACCTCAGGGACACATGATTTTTGTTGTAACATGCTTGGATGATGAATTTAAATATGTAGTGCTTCTTTGTTAACAAAATCATTGCGTTGCGCTGGTTGTCACTTTTGGCTCCAGTTGTGTCTGAATGCAGTATCTCACATTGCATCTCTAAGTTTATCTTCTCATCCACCAACCACTCCACTGTCTGCTGGGCATTTTCACTAGCATGTATCAACAGCACCTCCAATACAAGATACCAAAGATGAATTCATCGTCTTCTCTGCAAGTCAGGATCTCCTGTGAGCATCCCTATTTCTGTCACCATCCCCTCCATCCTCCTAGTCACACATGCTCAACATTATCCATTTCTTAGGCAAGGTTGGGCATTGTGGGCTTGACGTGGCTTTGCCCTAGAATGCACTGACGTATTCAGAGATACAAGAGCTGAAATGATGCCCTTGGAAAATATCTGACTGGGAAGTTTCTATTCTTCTGCAGGTCAAAGACCAATTGCCCCCTCTATGTTCACTTATACCCATGCAGTGTGCTGTCACTACAGCCCAGAGCAAAGACTCATGTCATTCTAAGTCACCATGCGTTAAAAAGTAGGTTCCTGGAAGCTTATTTATGGAAGAAGGTTCAACTCCATTGACCTTTAAAACCCTGCTGTGTAATATACAATAATAAGTTTACCTATCCTCCTGGAAACCTACAAAGCTGTGTCATAGGTAACTTAACTACTGCCATCAGAGCATGAAATTATTCTGCAGCCATTAATGTCTGCCTCTTTTATTAATCAGTCAACTGTGGTTACAAACCTTGTTTTCTTCAGAGGTAGAGCAGGAGCAGGATCAGAGAAGACTGAGTGGCAAAGCTATGGAGTCACAGAGGAGGACGTTTGTACTTCTGTGCCTTTGCCGCTTGCCCAAGAAACACTGCTGAGTTCCCTTTCACCCAACAGACCATTTAAAAGAAATAAAATTTTTGGCTGACTTGTTTGAACATTGTCCGAAGTATCTGCTTTATGATTTCACTATTCTCTTCCAAGTGTTGTTGCTTATCCCATTCCTGTGACTGAGTGTTCCAGAGTCTGAGAGACTCCATCCACAGAGCCTATGGGTGAAGGAGATGGAAGCTGGGGACGGAGCTACAAGTCTACTTGGGAAATGATTACAGTCCAAGCAAAGAAGATTCAGGGATAAAACATCTTCCCATGCTCCTGGAATTGTTTGCTTCCCAAATGCCAAGGACAACTGCATATAAATTTCTGGAACCCACAGCAGGCTCAAGTCAGCACTGGGGCATCTCCATCTCCCTGCTTAGGGCTGTGGTCCTAGGAGATGCTAGTGCTGTTCAAGGGCAGTTTATAACAGCCTCATAAAATGTGTTGGAAAGCCTTCTTTCTTTTTCTATTTTCTATAATATTTTGTATAAAATTTGAATTATCTACTATTTGACCATTTGGTAAAATTTAACTATAAAACTCTGTGCCTAGTGTTTTGGGAGGTGGTAGACATCAACTATTGATTCAATTGTTACTCTCTCTTATATTCACATTTTTTTTTTCATTTACTGAAAATTTTCATAGTATTCCTTTACAGTTTAAGCTCTATTCTATTCCTAGTTATCTCTTCTTTTGTTTTGCTGAGGGAGATTCACCCTGAGCTAACATCCATGCCAATCTTCCTCTATTTTTTAGTATGTGGGACACCAGCACAGCATGGCTGCTAACAGAGTGGTGTAGGTCCGCAACTGGGAACTGAAACAGAGCCGCTGAGGCAGAGCTCACTGAGCTTAAGCACTAGGCCACCAGAGCCAGCCTAGTTATACCTTCTTTTTAATTCCTAATGTTATTTTTTTACCACCTATTTTTCTTCACCAGTCCTGCTCAGAGTGTGTACATTTTATTATTTTCCAAAACTACGTTTGTCCTTGTTGAGTCTCGTCACTGTATTTTGCTTTCTGTTTCCTCTATTTTTGCTCTTTATATACATGATTTTGTTTCTTTTACTTTTGGAGGGAGATTATTCTGTACTTGTTCCTAGGTCCTACGCATAATGTTTATATCATTACTTCACTGCACTCATTAGACCTTTACATCTATAATTTCCCTCAAAGTACAGCTTTAGTTGCAGCCTTTATTTATTGATACATAGTATTCTCAGCATCTCTTATTTCTAAACATTTTTAAATACCTAGTATAAGTTCTGGTAAAACTGAGGAATTACTTGGGTTTCTGTTTTTACATTTATAAATATGAGGGTTTTTTTAAAGTTATCTTTTGTTTTTAATACTTAACGCACTTTTGTTGGAGAAGGCTATCTTTATGATACTAGTACTTTACAACTTATTGAGACCTTCTTTCTGGCCTAATCAGTAGTCATTTAATATAAATTAACTTTTCTATTTTGGTGTGCAGGATTTTATATTTTTTTCTTCACATTGGTCTCCTTAAATCGATTATTCCAATGTTATATATCTTTACTAGTTTGTTGTCTGTTGATCTATTATTTATGAAGGAATCCTTGTTAAAATTTTCCACCAAAATGGTACTTTTGTCAGCTTCTCATTTTATATTGTCAGTTTTGTATCTGAATCAATATTTCTTACACATACATGTTTATTAGAATTTTAATCTTCTAGCATGAAGTGCAACTTGCCCATTTCTTAGCCATTAAAATAACTGAACTAATTGCTAGTATCTACCAAAGTTAGAAAAGCAATAATGACACTTTTTTTTTTTTTTTGAGGAAGATTAGCCCTGAGCTAACATCCACCACCGATCCTCCTCTTTTTTGCTAAGGAAGATTGGCCCTAAGTTAACATCTGTGGCCTTCTTCCTCTACTGTATACATGGGATGACTGCGATAGCATGGTTCAATAAGTGGTGCATACATCTGCACCCAGGATCCAAACCGGTGAACCCTGGGCCACCCAAGTGGAGGGCGCAAACTTAAGCGCTGTGCCACTGGGCTGGTGCCAATAATGATGCTTTTTGACTTAGATATTCTTTGTATTTTAATAGCTACACCAGATTTCTTCTGGTTAGGGTTTTTTGACTAGTCTGTGTCCTTAAAATTTAGATGTTTCTATTTTTAATATTATGTAACTTCATGTTTTAACCTCAATCTGACAACATCAAATTGCCAAGATTTTTAACAAGCAGGGCCCTTAATATTGAGTTTGATTAATGATATTTTTATGTTTTTTTCTAACAGCATTTTTATGCTTTATATTTGTTCTGCTTCCTCATTTTTTTCTCTTTGTTCTCTTTTCTCCTTCTCTGCCTTATTTGAATTAATTCTATTTCTTTACTATTCCATTTTCTACTCCTGTACATTATATACTCTATTTTTACCTTTCTATGGTTACTCTTATTTTTTAAAAGCATACGCAATGGGAAGTCTACTAAATATCTCCACTCTTTTCAAACCAAATAAATTTGAACACTTTCAATTCAATTAACTTGTACAACCTTGTACACCAAGGATATTTTAATATTAGCACTCATATTAGATAGTAGTCAAGCTCTTTAGATTTGAGTACATGAATACCATATCAAATTGACTCCATCACATATGTGTTCCATATCTTCTGGGATCATTTTCCATCTTTCTTAAGTGTAATTTTGAGATTTTTAAAATTTTCCTTTCCTGAAAATAGTTTTTCATCAACCTTATTCTTAAATGAATAAGGTCCAGAATAATAATCATTTTTAACCCTCTTTTCTGACTTTCACTGTTGCTCTCAGTCTAATTATTTCTTTGGGAAATATTTGTCTTTTCCTTTTTACTTCTTTTAAATCTTCCCTTTGTCATTCACATTCAACAATCTCACTGCGATGCATCTGTTTACCTTACTGGGATTCATTTCAATTCTCCTCCTTAATCCAAAGGTTTATGTCTCTAATCACATTTCAAAAGTCCCCAGTAACATCTCATACAACATCACCTTATATCAGTTCACTATTTTCTCTTTCTGAAATTTCAATTAAATGGAAGAAAAAAGAGGAAATCCTAATAAAATATTATGCATGATTTTTCATCCTTGTCCTTTCACTTCTTTTCCATATTTCACATTTAATTTCCCATGCTACTTTCTAGGTAATTTCCTCTGATTAGTTTTTTGTGTTATTCATAATCTCTTTAGCATTTAGCAGATGATTGACTCTGCTATTTGATTTACCCATTATTTTTGTCAATGATTATGTTAATCATTTCCAAATATCTTACGTGATGCTTTTTTGTTAGCTGATTTTTTGTGTGTGTTTTAAATTATTTTATTGAGATCGTAATAGTTTCTAACTTTGTGAAATTTCAGGTGTACATTATTATTTGTCAGTCATCATATATATGTGCCCCTTTACCCTCTATGCCCACCCCCCAACCCCCTTCCCATCTGGTAACCAGTAATCTGTTCTCTTTGACCATGTGTTTATTTATCTTCCACACATGAATGAAATCATGCAGTGTCTGTCTTTCTCTGTCTGGCTTATTTCGCTTAACATAACACCCTCAAGGTCCACCCATGTCATTGCAAATGGGAAAATTTAGTCTTTGTTACGGCTGAGTAGTATCCCCTTGTATGTAGATATACACCATATCTTCTTTATCCATTCATCAGTTGATGGACACTTGGGTTGTTTCCATGTCTTGGCTATGGTGAATAATGCTGCAATGAACATAGGGGTGCATAAGACTCTTTGAATTGTTAATTTCAAGTTCTTTGGATGAATGTCCAGTAGTGGGATACATAGGTCATGTGGTATTTCTATTTTTAATTTGTCAAGAAATCTCTATACTGTTTTCTATAGTGGCTGTACTAGTTTGCATTCCCGCCAGTAACGGGTGAGGATTCCCTTTTCTCTTCATCTTCTCTAGCATTTATTTTTTCCTTGGTAATTATAGCATTCTAACACATATAAAGTGATATCTCATTGTAGTTTTGATTTGTTTTTCCCTAATGATTAGTGATGTTTAACATCTTTTTATGTGCCTGTTGGCCATCTGTATATCTTCTTTGGAAAAATGTCTGTTCATATCATGTGCCCATTTCTTGATTGGGTTGTTTGTTTTTTTATAGTTGGGTTGTATGAGTTCCTTATATATTTTTGATATCCACTCCATGTCAGATATATGATTTGCAAATAGTTTCTCCCAGTTGGTGGGTTGACTTTTTATTTTGTTCATGGTTTCTTTTGCCTCACAGAGGCCCTTTAGTCTGATGTAGTCGCATTTGTTTATTTTTTCTTTTGTTTCCCTTGCTTGAGTGGACATGGTATTCGAAAAGATGCTGCTAAGATCATTGTCAAAGACCGTACTGCCTATATTTTCTTCTAGGAGTCTTATGGTTTCGCTTCTTACCTTCTAGTCTTTAATCCATTTTGAGTTAATTTTTGTGTCCAGAGTAAGATAATGGTCTACTTTCATTCTTTTGCACGTGACAGTCCAGTTTTCCACCATTGAAGAGACTTTCCTCTATCCATTATATGTTCTTGGATCATTTGTCCAAGATAAGCTATTCCGTAGAAGTGTGGTTGTATTTCTGGCCTTCCAATTCTGTTCCATTGCTCTGTGTGTTTGTTTTTGTACCAATACAATGCTGTTTTGATTACCATAGCTTTGAAGTATGCTTTGAAGTCAGGGATTGTGATGCCTCCAACTTGACTTTTTTTCCTCAGGATTGCTTTAGCTATTCAGGGTCTATAGTTTCTCCATATGAATTTTATGATTCTTTGCTCTATTTCCGTGAAGAATGTCATTGGGATTGCCTTGACTCTGTAGATTGCTTGAGGTAATATGGATATTTTAACTATGTTTATTCTTTCAATCTCTGTTCAGAGTATATTTTTCCACTTCTTTATGTCATCATCGATTTCTTTCAATAATGTCTTATAGTTGCAGAGTACAAAATCAAATTACAAAAATCAGTTGCATAATTATACTCTAATAATGAAATAACAGAAAGAGAACTCAAGAACATGGGTGCATTTACAATTACAGCAAAAAGAATAAAATATCTAGGAATAAATTTAATGAAGGAGGTGAAAGAACTATACAATGAAAATTGGCTGATGTCTCTTGATAATCTTTTTTTCCTTTCTCATGTTTCAATTCACTCTTGCATTCATTTGAATGTTACTTTTCAACTTTCATATGTTATAATACCAAATGGTTGTTCATTTCAAAAGGTTTTTATTTCTGTTCACTTTTTCTCATTGGTTTTGTTTTATTATTCTTAATAGTCGGAGAATATTTGTCAGTGTTAATCTGTGGAATTCCTGAGGGGCCTGGGTGGGGAATTCAGAACTTCAAGAGTCCTTACTTTTTGCATCACTCTCAAGGGGCTGGCCCGGTGGCACAGTGGTTAAGTTCGCACATTCCACTTCAGTTGCCTGGGGTTCAGCGGTTCCGATCCTGAGTGTGGACATGGCACCGCTTGGCAAACCATGCTGTGGTAGGTGTCCCACATATAAAGTAGAGGAAGATAGGCACGGATGTTACCTCAGAGCCAGTCTACCTCAGCAAAAAAGAGGAGGATTGGCAGCAGATGTTAGTTCAGGGCTAATCTTCCTCAAACAAAAGAAAAAAAGCCTCTCAAATCTAACTTCCAAATGCGTGAGCCCAAGAACCGTCTTATGTGCTGTGGGCTGCTGAATAGACCTGCTCTTTTAGGTTCCTAGTATTAGGAAATGTGCTCAGGGCATTTCCTAGTGTTAGTTAGTTAGTTAGTTAGTTAATTAGTTAGTTAGTTAGTTCCAGAATGCAATTCTGATTTTCCGTTTCCTTTTAAATACACTATCTCCATAAATTAGAGCCCGTGAGTTCATGCATTCATGACATTTGCTTCATCTCCTTTCAAGGAGATTATATATTTATTTATAGTATATAAATTCCTAAATCTACAGATATCCCATCTTTTTTCCTTTTTGCCCAACCTAAAACTTCAAGAAATATCCTAGATATCAGAATTACATTTCTAGACCTTATGCTCAGTAAGGTTAAAGAATATGCCATATTTTAAACTGTAAATCCCCAGACTAACTGACAGAATGGCTTGGGAAAATAAATGTTCCTGTACTTGTGCAACAATTAAATGTTCTTCTATAAACTCAAAGCAGACCACCTGACACACAAGGGGACTCTTTTATTCTCATGTATTCTCAGTAACTGGGAGCTGAAATATGAAAAGCACTAGGACCCCAAGTCCTTGCATCAAGATTTGCTCTACCATCGATCAATTCAAGACTATTAGGGAGCAAAAGTACTCAGTTTCTACTGAGTGCCGACTTTTACAAAGTGAAATGAATATGCTTTCTTTAAAGTCATATGATCTTGCTTTAGTAGATTGAGAAGTTACATTAATCGTGAATCAAGCCTGCCAGGCTATAACTGGCCAGGAGAAGGCAGCTCTTTGCTGAAGAGACTAAGTTTCCAGAGGGCGGTCACTGTGGTGCAGGAAGGAAGCTGGTATCTGAATTGTTTGCCCCGTTGTGACAAGATCCTGGGACATGTGATTTCCTGCGTACTCAGCTGATTGGGTGAGAAGAGTGGTCAGACAGGCTTACTAGGAACTGATTGTGGTCAGTGGAGGGAAAGATTGTCCTGAGAAATGGTCTTTCAATCATCTCTGCTCTTTCCTGTTTTGGAGCCAGGTCTCTCCTTGGGGAGCAGTATCTCTACTGCACTGTATTCCTGCTGGCATTGCAGAAACGCACGGCTATTCCCTCTGCTCTGAGGATTTAACTTTGGTTTGTCATCAGATCTCTGAGCTGATCAGCTATGAATCTGTGAAGGACATTTCTCAGACTGTGGAGCCCAAAGGGAGACCAGAGTGCTTGCCTTCGAGTACAACAGAACTGGGTCCAGGGATGTTTCTAGAGATGAGATTGAATCCCTGCCTCCACTGGTCTCCTCACTCTGACCAGGTGTCCTGGGCTCCCTGCAACTCCAGCATCACAGAGGCTCATGCGGGAGAGAGAAGCAGGACACAGAGCCCTGCCTCTGAGTAGGAGGGAGACGGTATCCCCAGTCATGGGAGAGCCTTTTGTAGCTGAGACCTGGAAAATCCAGAACAGAAACATCCCATCTGTGCCCACAATTCCCCTGGGAAATAGGTATACACAGAAGTGTCTGTCCATCCAGTGGGACCTTGAATGGGAGTGTGAGTAGGAGTTAGCTATCACAAAGAGAAAAGTTTCATGTCCAGTGCAGAGGAAACAGCCTTTGAAGTCTCTGAGATGGGAAGAGATCTGACACAGAGGAGAGACTAGAAGGGAGCCAGGAGGAGAGAGGGTGGGGGGAGCTGTGCAAGCTGGAGCCAGAGAGGTGGGGAAAGGAAGACGCAGCAGGTCCTGTAGTGTGACTGCCCTGGACAAGAGAGGTGGACAGGAGCAGAGACCACCTGAGGGCCAGGGCTGGGGGAAGACTGTAGAGACAGACAGCAATGAGGTGCCCAGGGAGAGATGAAGGGTCTGGATTTGTCTACTTGCCAAGGACTTTCCATGCTGGAGGAGTCAGGCTCAGGCCCATGACTAGAAAAGTCAGAGCTGAGGAAGCACCTTCCCAGCTAAGGCAGAAGCTGCAGAGGAAACACAGAGCACAACGGTGGAGACATGTCCACCCGATGAGCTGCGGTCAGGGTCGGGCATGGCTGAGACCTCCCTGGAGATAGACCTCAGCACACTGTGGAGTTCACTTTGCATGCACGGACCACTGGGCTCCAATTTCTCCCTTGGCCAGGAGTCTGCAAAGGGCTCAGCTGAGTCGTGGGTGCAAGGCCTCCCCCTGGCTTTTTGTGCAGAGAGGAGTCAGCCGTGCAGCACTGTGGGCTAACTGCTGGCACAGAAGTACACAGATGTCTGGGAGGGGGTAGCGGACTCCAGCATGAGGGCGAAGTTCTTTGTATCTGATCTAGAGACTCTGTAACCATCGGGAACATCTCCGTTTGCAGTGACATCAGCACCAACTGAGTAGTGGATCAGCCTCAGCCCATGTCCCAGGTCTTGTCGATACCAGTACATAGAGTTGTGGTTCATATCCTGGGTACATCTCAGTGTCGTGTTCTCTCCTCTCCTCAGGACCTGGAATTTTGGGTTCTGAGTGACACCAGCATTCACTGGAGCTGTGGAGAAGGAGAAGAAGCTGATGCTACAGACACAACAGAAAGGCTTAGCAGTGAGACCTTGACATTTTCACTCATGAAAATCCCTGCCCAGGACTCACCTGCCTGCAGGAGACAAAAGACCACCCAGCACAGGAGGCCACCGCTCATGGCAGGAACAGGGCAGATGGAGGGGACTTCTGGGTCTGTGTGCTGATGACAGGGGAACAGGACTCTCCTGGGAGTCATTCTGACATGTGACTCTCCCTGCCTGGGCCCCAGAGCCACCTGTCACACGGGGCCACGCCCCTTCCCCCAGAGGATCCAATCAAAAATAAATGTGCAAGGAATACCTTAGAATGGGAAGCATGCATTTCTCCGAATCGACACAAGTCTTGCAATGGTTCTAAACCTTTTGGCAAAACAATTTGTAACACTACGTGTATTTATTCATGTGATATATTTTTTTAATTTTTTTCTTTTTGAGGAAGATTAGCCCTGAGCTAACATCCACCGCCAATCCTCCTCTTTTTACTGAGGAAGACGGGCCCTGAACTAACGTCCGTGCCCATCTTCCTCTACTTTATACGCGGGACACCTACCACAGCATGGCTTGCCAAGCGGTGCCACGTCCGCACCCGGGATCCAAACCGGCTAACCCCGGGCCACCAAAGTGGAACGTGTGAACTTAACCACCGTGCCACCGGGCCAGCTCCCTTGTGATATAATTTCTCATTAATACATTGGTTTTATACATCTACGTATATCTGTAGTTTTGAATTTTAGTGAAAATCCTTATGGCCTTCTGATGTCTTTTCTTACTCTTGTGTCCCAAATGCCCCTTCAAGTATCCGTTTCTACTTTGCTTACTGACCAGCATGCTGTTGAGGTCCTTCCACCTACAAAGATTCTCCTGGTATCTGGTTGCCAGACCTCGGGGGCAGGCTTATCAGCATTTGATGAATTGTTTGCTCTGTTTCTTATCAATTCACTACAGATGGGACACCTACCGAATGTAGCTAGCGCACCTTCAGATTCACCGGAGCACTGGCTTCCCGGGTTTGGGGCGAGACAGCAGCAAGCAGAGCAACCTCACACCTGTGAGTGACCTTTCTCTGCGACAAGATGATGGCTGCTAAGAGCTGCCGATGACCTCCTGGCACAAAGGAGTCCAGATGTGTGAGGGACTAGGGGAGAGGTGGCAGACTCCAGGGTAAGTGGAAAATGCTCTGTTCTTTGTTGAAAACATCCATTTCCTGCGGAATACCTTGTGAAGAATGGCTGCCATTAATTAAGTAATAAATATCATGGAGCTCAAAAACTCTATCTTTTTGCACACAATCTCACACTTTAGAAAGACCCTGTACTTGGTTCAATGGTCTGCTGTCATGATCTTCAAATTCTCAATAATATTTGAACCATCGGTGCTGCAAATATATGTAGCTGGTCCTGAGTGCATGGATTTGCCTCTGTGGTCACCTGTGATGTGCTGGTTTCCCTTCAGCAGAACTTCATGTCTGGGGTCTGGCTGACTCAGCATCTCTCCAGCCTCAGAGAGAAGGTCACAGTCTAAAGTCAGAACCAAAGGAAGAGCCTGATGAGGTAATCACAACAACCAACCTTGAAGCTGGTACCAAGCTAGCCTGTGAGTGGGTTCCACGTCTTTGCCTGGGATTTCTCTGGTGCAGTAGACAGAAGGACACACAGCACGAGAGACTGCTGCCGAGTCAACAACACAAGAGAAAGGAAGGTTTTCTAGGTCAAGGTTCATGTTTTGTGAGATGGACACTTGGGGTCAAAGCAAAGGAAACCCTCCTCGCAACATGGAATGATCTCTCAATAAAGTCATTACTGCCTGTAGTCTGCTCAGCCCCAGCACACATGGTGTGCACGTGAAGCCTAGATTTGTGTGTGTCTGATGGGAACTCAAAACATTTTCCTTGGAGATGATAAATCTTTTCAAAATGTAATTATAAAACTATTTGAGTGCTTGGGTGAGTGAGAAAAGAAATGATTAAACAAGTTTCACGTAAGCAGCTTCATTCAACCAGCTAGAAAGACCCTTTGATAGTCATTTTATCTAAACATCTGTCTCCAGATAGAATTGTCCCTAATGTGGATCAAGTATATGGAATGGTTTCAAGGACTTCTTTATCCATAACACTTTCTAGGAGCACCTAACTCTCGTAAGTAGTTAGCTGTGTGCTAAAGAGGAATTGTTTTAATAAGTAGAGATTTTATTTTATTTTGAGGATCAGCCCTGAGCTAACATCAGTTGCCAATTCTCCTCTTTTTGCTGAGCAAGACTGGCCCAGAGCTAACATCTGTGCCCATCTTTCTCTACTTTTTATATGTGGGACGCCTCCCACAGCATGGCTTGTCAAGCGGTGCCATGTCTGTACCCGGGATCCAAACCGGTGGACCTGGGCCACCGAAGCAGAATGCATGAACTTAACTGCTGCACCACTCGGCCAGCCCCTGAGTAGAGATTTTAAATTTCCATTAAAAAGAGGCCTGGGGAAAATTAATCTATAGTGATAGAAATCACATCCTTGGTTTTCAGAGATGGAGAGATCCATTGCAAAGGGGCCTGAGGGAACTTTCTGGGTGATGGAAATGTCCTATATCTTCACAAGGTGGTGTTATATGGGTATATGCACATATATTTCTCATAAATTATTGATCTGTTCATTTAAAATGTGTAACGTTTGTTGTGTATAATTCATATGTCAATAAAGTGGATTTAAAAATGCCTGAGGATGAATGTATGTTACATGCTCCTGTTAATTTCATGCAATGAGTTCTCAGGAATAATTTCCATTTCTGTGACATTTGAAGTTTTCAACTATAGGATTTTTGTGCAAAATGTGTCCACGTCTACCTTTGCACATAAGGATTAGTGGAAGTGTCTTTCAGAGATGAATAAAAGGAATCAAGATATCCAGATTTCTGTTAAGTGCCAGGTATTTTATGCTTATTATGTTTTTATACAACCATGAGATGATATGACAGATAATGTAATGCGTCATCTTGACTGGGCCATGGGGTGCACAGATATTTTGTTAAACATCATTCTGGGTGTTCTTGAGAGGGTGATATTGGGTGAGATGAACATTTAAAGAGGTAGATTTTACTATTAGATTAACATTTTAATCAGTAGCACTTTGCCTTCCATTGACTAGAGGGGCCTCACCCAATCAGCTGAAGACATGAATAGAAGGAAAAGACCGATCCTCCCCCAGGTGAGAGACTTGTCCAGCTGGTGGCCTTCAGCTGCAACATCAGCTCTTCCTAGCTAACAGCCTTCAGACTTAAACACAGGCTCTCCCTGGGTCTCCAGCACACCAGCCCAGCTTGAGGATTGTGGACTAATCAGCCTCCATAATTGTGTGAGCTAGTTCCTTATAATAAGTAGAATATACGTGCATACACACACGCACATATATATTTTCTGGTTTCTTTTTTCTGGAGAACACTGACTATTACAGAGAGATATTATTAGTCTCATTATTTACAAGAAAAAATTCAGCCTCACATGTCAAGAAACTGGCCTCAGGTCTTGACTGGCAGCAGGTGTTAGAATGGGCATCAGAGCCAGGTGTCCACGGCGCCTGGTCAGGGCTCTTTCTCTGCACACTCTCTCCTGGGTAAACTGACCCCTGTCAATGATTTCATTAGAGCCAGCGTGTCTGAAAGGAACACAGGGGACAGCATCCTCATTTTGAAGGAAGGCGTCTCTCTTCGTGAAAATGCGTTCTAGCGCAGAGTTATAAACGTGGGGCTTAAGAGGGAGACAGAGCAGGGTTTGAGTCCCACTTCTGCATCATCCTCGGAGCTATTTGATTTGGTCAAGTTATTTCTCTCAAGGGCAAATTCCTCATCTTTAAAATGAGAACAGTGATTGAATTTGCCTGTTATGTTTTTCTCTGATGATTAATTGAAATTTTTAAAATGAAAGACTTTTATTTGGCATATAGTGAATTGTCACTAAATGATGGCATATTTTTTTCTGAGTCTTCTGCCTGGAGCAGAACTGAACTGTGTTTGTGCATTAATGTACTCAGGGCTCATACTTCTGTAATGGACCTGCCCTCATGTGACAGGTGGTTTCCATAGAAACAGTCAAATGTTTAAGGTAAATGTTATGCATTTAATAATGACCTTAAAACTCTCAAAGACATGAGGCATATTTTCATTTTCTATTTATGTGATACAATACCTTGTCCAAAGTAAGGGACCAAATATTTTTGCTGAATAAAAGGATCTAAAGAATAAGAAACCATTATTTGTGTGCCTTTCCATCCTGGTAATTGTATCACGCACAGGAAGACGCACATTTCTTTGCAAATATCCCATTCCTCTGCTGTGCAGCTGGGAAGGCAGATCTGGAAACCTCCCTACTCACACAGGCCCCATGAAAGATAACACATCACCAAGGTCCGTACAGCAGCTACAGTGCAGAATATGAAGTCTTTTTTTTTTTCTCACAACAAAGGATCAATGGATATGCTTTGTCTTGAAGTCATATGTTCCTTGAAGTTGTCAGAAAACAAGTCATGATGATCACATACAATGCATGACCTTCCCAGTCCTGCTAATCTGGTCCTAGAAAAGGGAATCCACATGAGGGGACAGTTCTGGGGGTGGGGGACCACAGGTGTTGAGGAATAGGCTTGAGTTTAATTCCTTGTTCTGCCAGTTATGAAATATCAGACCCAGGATAGTTACTTCCACCCACATATGTAAATAAGTAAAATAATACTTATTTTGCATTATTTCTGTGAGCATAAAACACATTACATATAGAAGCAGCAGGAATAGTGTCAGGGGAAGGCCTGTCTGATATATGAGGGCCTGAGTTTGTCTGTCTGGCAGCCACCACCGTCGCTGTCACTTCCTGAGCTGGGGCAGGAAGGTTTTTGTTCTGTAGGCTGCTGATCATGCAGGGCTGTGCCAAGCTGCTGGCACAGAAATACAGGGCGGAGTCCACCAGCTCCAGGACACTCACGTTCAGCTCAGAGCTGTAGTTATCCAACTGTTGCCCTTTGAATCGACCTGGGAAGTCTCCTTTTCCATTCTCTTCCCCCCTGTAATACTGAATGAGGAACTGGAGGCCCTGACCCAGGGGCTGTCGGTACCAAGATATAGTGTCATGCCCAGACATAGGGGAACATCTCAGTGTCACCTGCTGTCCTCTTGTTTTAACCAGGTGTCTTGGTGTTTGGGTGACTCCAGAATCCACTGGGCCTGTGAGGGAAGAAGACAGGGGCTGGTGAAGAAACACAGGAGGGAGCCGGATGGTGCCTTGGATTTAGGCGCTGTCAGGCTTAGAATGGAGATGTCCCGCCTGTACCAAGGACTTACCTGCTCCCAGGAGACAAAGGGCCACACAGCACAGGAGCGTGGAGCTCATGGCACGGTGGGGCAGAACTAGGCAGGTGTCTCCCTGCTCAGATTTCTGGTCCCTAAGAGATGAAGTTCTGGGCATCCCTTCTCTGATTGGAGGTTAGGTGGTGATGTCACGGCTCTGCTGTCATTGTCTCTGCTCCTGCCTGGCTTCCCTTGCCAGGTCCTTGCTCAGCTAATCCAGGAACGCTGCTTTGTCCTGCAAAGCTTCTTCTGTGACAAGTAGGGCTGGACTTGGGTGGTCCAGGCTAGGCTGGCTTTAGGCATCATGCCCATCCCTACAGCTCCTTTGCTGTTCCTTTGAAGCAGGAGTCCCTCCACCTGTCCCTGCGTGGGGCATGCTGGCTGCCTCTTTCCAGTTCTACACCCCTCACTTTCCCTTGCAAGCTCAGAGAGACTTCCTCACCACTGCATAGCTGACCTTCATGGCTCCAGGCTGGACCAGCACACCTGTGAATTAGTGTCTCTACTATTAGCCTTCTAGGGTTTCAAAACACCAATCAAGGCTGTTTCTTAACCCTCCTGGTCCCAGACAGTTGGCTCTGCCCCAGAAACTTTTGGAGCTTGGGAGTTCCACAGTGCCCCCGTGTGGTTTATTGGGCGATAACCAGATTTTGTCTTTGCCACGAAGCAAGATTCCTGAGTTGTGTTTAAATTAGGAACTATTTCACCAGTGCCTACTGCACTGTTTCTGTTTTCTTTTGTTTTATTTCTAGAGGGACAAAACATATACACACACACAGAACCCTAGACCTAGCTGATTTGGGATTTTGCATTGAAAGAGGAAAAGAAAAGGTAGTCATGGAGGAAATACTTTGCCTTTGAGAAGATTCTGATGAACAAGTTTGGGCAAACCTGACCTATGTTAGATGGGGTTGCTAAAGAGTTGCCATGGCAGGGACTACACAGAGACAGCCTGTCTTTCTCCCTGCAGATGGACTCCCAAGGATTATGAGATGATCAATAATTAACTGAAGTCGTTTTTCCTTTGATGATCCCAGACAGCTTGCTCATGGCACGCCCTTCAGACAGGCTTCTGTGCATGGTGCCCTCTAATCAGTTTGCCCCATAAAGAAAATAATACTCACTGTTCCCAAATTGCTAGAGAATTTATTTCCTTTTCTTCTATCCTCTTTCTTTTATAAATCCTCTTTTTGCCTCTGTTCTTTGATAAAAACATAATGTCCGTTTCCCCATATATGAATGAACATGTGTGTAAATAAATGTTTATATATCTCTAAGTTTTTCTTTGATTCCCAAGTAGGAAAGAAAATATTCTTACCCTCTGCACTTAAAATGTTATGAAGGAGAGGCCAGTCTGAATTAATGTAGGATAACAGAATAAACCAGACAACTTGGGAAAATAGAATCTGAGAAAGACTCAGTTCCAGAACCAGTCTCTTCCATTTGTTTCTTCTGACTTAGTTTACTTCCAATCCAAATTTCTTTAAATGTTTACATTTAACTTAATTCTTATTAAATTTTAAATAGTGCATTATATAGAGTAAATATAGATATTTCACTGTCATCTATTTCTTGACTTTCAAAGTCCGAAGGCAAACAGCCCCATCAGATACCACTGAGAAGATGTCCCTGATCTGGCTGCATCTGACATGATCAGTCACCAGTTGCTGTGCCAATGAGCAATGGTCAGTGACCAGCATGTCTTATAAGATGCCTCCCAAAGGAGGAAAATTCCACCCTGAGTGAATCTCCATGGATATAAACCAGATGAACTTATCTGAAGTCCTGATGGCAATGTTCTGTAACTGAATACTTTTATGAATTTTGCATATCATATCTCTTTAAAACCTTTTGTAACAGCAGCTGATGTGTCTTATGGAGTTTTTGATGGTGGATAAGGAGAAGTTTCTACACAAAATCATAGAAACGTAAACTTGGGTATAAATCATACCAAAGAAAGTGTATTTCTCTGACTAATAATGTCATGTTAACCTCATGTGCACTCTGTTATGATGCAATATTGCAAAGTTTTGATGTTAGTATACGACCACACCTCTGCAGTATTCTTTTCAAAAATTGATAATCCCAGTCTAATCATTATAAAGCGTCAGATAAACCCAATTTTAAGAACATTCTACAAAATACTTGATCGGTAATCTTCAAAAGTGTCAAAACCATTAAAAACAAGGGAAGACTGAGGAACTGTCATGAGTTGGAAGAAACTAAGGAGACGTGACATCTAAACAGTGCGTGTTATCCTGGATTATGCCATGGAACAGAAAAGGGGCAGTAGTAGGAAAACAAGGGAAATCTGAGGATAGCCTGTAGTTTAGGAGCACCAATGTGAAATTCTTAGTTTTGACCAATGTGTCCTGGTTATGCATGCTGTTAACAGTAGGGGAAGTTGGGTGAAGGGTATAGAGGAGCTCCACACAATCGTTACGGCTTAGGGAACAGAAATTCTCCAGCTTTGGGTCACCTGAGTCCCTGCTGAGTCAACTTGTAATGTTGCTGTTAATCGTGCTTGCGCCCAGGGTTGAAGTACTTGATAGACCAAGACTCAGCTGCACCTTCTTCTTCTTCTCCTTCTTTCTCTTCCTCCTCCTCCTCCTCCACTCCACTGCTTCCTTAACAACAGGTCGGGTAAGGTAGGCTGAGCAGAACCCCGTAGTACAGAAGTCCCTCCCCCCCAGAGCTGCTCTGATGCTGCTCTGAGGCAGAGGCTCCTTCTTCAGTCTCCTCTGCACACAGCCCCCAACCATGCTGGGGTCACACAGACTCCAGCACAGCTAGTTTCTGTGAGGTAAAAAACACTGAAACTTAACAGTGAAAAGAATGCCAGTTACACATTTATGTACAAAGAGCTAAAGCTGCTTCATTAGTGTCACAGGAAAGTGATACCTACCAAAACTTCCAAACGGATCAGCAAACATTTCGTACTGTGTGACAGGCTGAATAATGACCCCCATTCTCCCACACAAATATATCCACGTCTTCATCTCTGGAACCTGGGAATGTTGCATTATTTGGCAAAAATACACTTTACAGATGTTATTAAGGACCTTGAGATGGGGAGATTATTCCATATTATCTAGGTGGGCCCTAATGCAATTACACATATTCTTATAAGAGTGAGGATGGATGATGGACAAATCATTCTGTCATTTTTTAGAGGGAAATTGACCGATGGATGTGAAAAAACCAATAT
This sequence comes from Equus asinus, assembly GCF_041296235.1. Taxonomy (NCBI): domain Eukaryota; kingdom Metazoa; phylum Chordata; class Mammalia; order Perissodactyla; family Equidae; genus Equus; species Equus asinus. The sequence continues at coordinate 195,112,646 of NC_091790.1, read as the reverse complement.
GACCTCGGAGACAGAGGTTGAAGTGATGCAGCCATAAAGCAAGGAGTCCTGGTAGCTATGAGGGGCTGGAAGAGGCAAGGAATGGATTCTCCCCTCAGTGTTAATTAACCTTGATCACTTGTTTACTGTTTTCATTTCTCTGCTGTATTTATTAAAGGCAAACCTCAAAGTCCAGCCTACATTCAAGTGGAGGAGAATTAAGCTCCATTTCCTGAAGGGAAGAATATCAAAGAATGTGTAGACATGGGATAAAACCACTGCGTGAATTAACATTTTGGGGTGATACTTGGTGGCTCTGCAAGTATCCCATTTATTCATTCACTTCAAGTGGTTTTGCCTGCAGCATACGCTACAGTGGTTTTCTGATGGAGGTTTTTCTATTTCCCTCCATTCCTTCTGCATATATTATTTGGAATTTTTCAATAAGGGAGACTGGGGTCTTCTCTCCTCTTTATCCATTTAATCATTTCATTGTCAGCATGAATTTATTGATTTTCTTTTATTCTTTGAATTATTATCCAGTACTATTATTATTTATTGTGTTGCTCAAATTATTCCATCCTTGGTCAGTGGGAGCTCTTTCACATTGGTTCCTGTGTCCTTTTGATTTTTTTACCTTTTTTAAGCCCTTCTTGCTCTGTGCTTATCTCATACTTTCCATGCTCGAGTCCTAAAATCAGCTCTACAGGCTTTAATTATAGAATATATTTGGAAACTAAGACCAGGTATGCTAGTTGCTACTGAGGTGTCACTGCCTCTAGGTCCTTTCAGTGGACAGAGCTAGAAAATATATGTATGTACCCCGACCCATTATACACACACACGTGTATTTATGTCTGTATCTATTTAACTATATATTAAAATAAACTCTACTTCATAATAATTTCTCTAAAGGGATAATCTTGTATCCTGTAAGAAATTTTGAGCTTTGCTCAGGGAATCAATTAAATTACTTAGAAATAGTTTGATCTTCTGAGGTCTTGCTTTTAAGCTGTGCCAGATGGCCCAGATAACACTCAGCTTAAGGCTGATGTTACTTTAATACTGAGGCTAAAAATGTCTTAAAAGTCTGCTTATTGCCCATGAATTGTTTTCCATTCTGCCTGGAAGAAACAGCATTACTCCCAGCCCTCTGTGAGCTCTGGAGATCATTTCCTTTGGTCTTTGTGAGTGGTTCTCTCTCCAACCTCAGGTAGTTTCCTCACACACATGCAGATTAGAACTCAGCTGAAGAGTCATGGGAAACCCCGTGCAGATCTCCAGAATTCTCTGTGTGCAGCAATCTGCTCTCCAGTTCTCCACCCTATGAAACCCAGCTGCTTTCACCTCCTCGTGTTCCCAACTCTGACTCTGAACTCAGTGAGCTCACCAGGGTCTGCTGTATTCTCCCTCCTGGGCCACAGCCTGGAAATGCCCTCCAGGTGTTGAGGCAGGGTGGTCATAGGGCTCAGCTTGGTTGTGTCCCATCTCTCAGGGATCACTGTCTTTTGTCGCCTGATTTCTATTGTCTCAACAATTGATCGTTTCACATTCCTGTTAATCCATCTTGGCTGGAAGCAGAAATCCACTCCAGAGCCATATTGAATTTCTTAATGTTGGGGTCTCCAAGGGTTTCAATGGTTATAGACCTTTTGGTCAGTTTCAGAGTCCATGGTTTCCATTCTACAAAGGAGTGTAAAATTTCATTCCACACACATATGAGACAGAGTGGAATTTCAATTTCTGTTAACTTTTCCCTTTTACCTTTCACCTGAAGGTCTGACCAAACCTACAGTTTCCTCTCTGCATTTCTGAGTCTTTGGGTTGTAATACTTTCAGTCTATGAGGTCTGTGAACATTTTGAGGCTCCAGGATTAACACAGGAGATGTAACTAGAGTTGTTGTGTCATTTCTGCCGTATGGGCATTAAAACCTCAGCTTTCCCTGCAAGGCCTGTATCTGGTCTGAAACCTCATAGATCATTATAGCTTTAGTTTTCCTTTAATACTCTGCTTATAAGCTCTCTTTTTTCTTCTAACTGATGAATTTCTTTTTCTTTTTACAGTACCTATATATTGTGCTTTTAAAGAAAAATTTTGTAGGCGGGGGTGTTTCAAATTTAAAAAGAAAAGCAGACTGAGACCAGGGTAATCGTCCTCTTTCTGCTCTTCCTCTATTTTCTCTTTCTTCCCAAGTAACCAATGATACATTTTACTACTTTCTCCTTCCTTACATAAACACATAAAAGTGTATATGAACTTAAATAGGGACTTACATTGATTTAATTTTTCTTAAATAATCTTATATACTATGCACTATTCTGCAAACTCCTTCCCCTTAGACAGTTTATCTTGATCATCCTTAAGAAAGAATAAATAAATATACCTATTTGATTTTCTTTTAACTTCTTTGTGCATGTGAGGTGAAGCATAATAAACATAAATGAAATTAGATCATACATTCCAGGTACATACATTGTTTTAGTGCTTTTGTAGTCATCTAAATGTTAATAACTATGATTGATGAGTGAAACTAAGAACTCAATTAAAAAATTCTTTTAATAAAAGTAGCATTCAACTTCCTATGCTCAAATGGTCTTATAGACCTCAAGACACCTTCCATGGTTATAATAGTGCATGATAAGGGTAAGGAAGATTTTAGATTCTCCGTACCACTAAAGACGCAGAGAGTAGACGATGTTGTTGTTTTTTGTTTTTTTCACAGGTATAAAAATAATTATTATGGTCGAAGAAGAAAAGTAAAGTACAAAATATTAGGGTTCCTAATGGGGTTGAAGAATTGCTGCAGGTAGTGCTAGACATGGAAAGGGAGAAGGTTATGGGAGAGAATAAGATGTTTGAAAGAGTGTTTTTGGAGTTGGTTCAAATTGTTTGTAATTACAAGTCTAGACTGTGAGAGTGGGAGTATCTGAGATGGATTGGAGTAAATGATCACCGGAAGTGAGAAAGTGGAGAAACTGAGAAGCCAAATATCCAGATGTTGGAAACCATCAAAGAAGTTGAGAGTTTTAAGGTAAAAAAGACCAGAAATGGTTTAGAAGCAATAATGAAAGCAAAAGGGATACCAAAATCAATGAGGATGATTCACAGAAACCAGTAATACAACTAATTAATAACTATAAGAAAAACTAAATTCCCTAACACATCCATTTACATTGGGAAGTCAGGATCTGAGACTGACAAATCTAAGATTATGACAAGTAGCACTGTGGTTATAGGATGGTATTCATGTGATCTTGAATGTCCAGTGATACTTAAAACACAGAGCAATTTAGAGCCAGATGTGTCTGAAGCGCGGCTGATTGTATTAAAATCGTACGTGGATGTGGGATGGAGTGGAGTAGCTGTGCAAATTAAAACTGTGAAATTTGAAAATTATCACAATCAGAATTCATTGTAAGTAATGTCTCTGAATTCAGGGACAATCCAGAGGAGAGTTTGTGGTCAAGGATCCCACAAGGAAATGCCCTGAGAAGGCAGGGTGTATGGAACTGGTAGAACTAAATACCTTGGGAGACATCATTGTCGACTCTATGTATTTATGAATCAAGAGGCTGATAGTGGATCCACAGTTTTCTAGGACGGCTGACACAAGCATGCAGACAGCAGCAGCCAGTGATGGTAACATTGAAGAGGCAGACCTCCAGTTAGATAAAGGTTGGACAGAATTCAAATATTTCTGAAGACAAGAGTTCAAAAGCATCCAAAGAAAAACTCTCTGAGTCTACCAGGTTTCTATTCTTTTAGTCATTCGCATGCGTGTTGTGGATATGACAACGTGGAATGTTACATGTAGTTGAAATCACTGGTATTATTAAAAATGAATCTCTGGGAATATAAAGAGGTACGACCACTCCAGAAAATAAATTTGGCACTGTCTTTAAAAAATAAGAATACATTTACGTTGTAGCCCAACAATCTCACTCCTGGGCATAAATTTATCCCAGAGAAACGAGCACTTACATCCACACAGAGTTCTGTAAATGTTAATGTATAGCTGCTTTACTTGTAATTGTAAAAAAAGAAATAGAAACAACCAAAATGTCCTATAATAGGCGAATGGCTAAGGAAACTGTGGCACATCCATGTCATGGAATGCTACTCAGCAATAAAAGAAAAAAATGAGCTATTGATACATGTAACAACTTGGATGCATCTCAAGAGCCATATGCTGAGTAAAAAAAGTCAGTCTCAAAAGGTCACCTACTGTATGATTCCGTTAATTAACCCTTCTCAAAATGGCAACATTATAGATATAGAGGCTACATTGGTGGTTCACAGGAGTTAAGGAAGGGGTGTGTGTGTGTGTGTGTGTGTGTGTGTGTGTGTGTGTGATTACAAAGTGACGAGATTTTGTGGTGCTGCAATAGTTCTGTAACCTGACTGTGGTGGTGGTTATGCGAACCCACATTTGTGATAAAAATAACTTAGAACTGTTGGCACACTTGGTACACATGTCGATTTCCTCGTCTTGATATTTTAGTATAATTATGTAAGATGTAACCATTGGTGGAAACAGGATGAAGGGTACCCTGGACCCCTTTGTTCTACTTTGCAACGTCCTGTGAATCTCCTATTTTGAAATGAAAAGTTTAAAAAAACGGACCTTTGAAAATGTGAAAAAAAATGTTTTGTAACAATTAGGAAGACAATTATGGAAAGCTCATCATGAAAACGATTAGGATAAACTGGAGAGGGCTGGGGGGTTCTGAGGCTGTAACCATGGCCTGTTCAGCCACTCTGATAATCCTGTTGGTGAAGAGGGGACTTCCAACCATAACTCAAGACATTCCAGGTATATAACTGTCACTGTGCAATGCTGCACAGTTTTAAGCTTACTTCATCACTTGAAGCTCAGTGGGTGACATTCACCCTCAGTCTTGGACTCACTCACCCTCTGTGACAATTTGTGAGGAATTCCAAGAACCAGCTCCTGATTGCCTTCCTATAGAAAGTTTCCTAATGTGATCCCTCATTTTATTCTGTTCCCACCTTCCCTGGGGACAGTAAAAAACCAAACCCATGTCCTCATGCTGAGAGGGGAGGAGCCTGGAAAGACTGCTACAAGGGCTGGGGGCTGGAGCCAGAAGGGGAAGCCAGGGTTTCTGCACAGGGAGGGGGTGACTCTATAGTGCTGTGGCTAAGCTGCTGGCACAGAGGTACATGGCTGAGTCCCTGTGGTCTGTGCACTGGATCTTCAGAGTGGGGAACAACCTGTCAGGCATCTCAGCTGAGAATCGGTCCTTGGGCATCCCTGTCTCGTTGATAACAGCTCGACTGTGAAAGTAAATCAGTAACTCCAGTCCCTTCACTGAGGTCTGTCTGTATCAGAAAAGAGTGCCATGGCTAGAAATTGGCTAGAAACTGACTCAGAGTTACTGCTTGCCCCATCTCTGTCACCTTGTGCCTGAGTGTCTGAGTGACTCCAATATCTGTGGGCTCTGTGGAAGGGGACAGAGTTTTGGGACAGATAAATGGAATCATAACTGGGAATATCCAAAAATGCAGATTCTTCATTTCTGCAGGCTCACATACTCCCAGGAGACAAAAGGCTACACAGGAGAGGAGCCTGGTGGCCAGGGCCAGTGGGGCAGGAGGATCCTTCACTCCGATGAGGCCCTTGTGGGCAGGAGTGGAGGGGCAGGAGGTTTTAGTCCCTATTGTCTCCACAAGGTGGAGAGTGGCCTGGCAGTGACATTACTCTCAGTCACTGCTGAGAGGACCCCCTTCCAAAGGTGAATATTAATCTTCTGCAAAGATCTGCTGGAGTAGGTCAGAACTATTCCGGGATGTGGTTGGCTCATCAGAGACTCCAGCACCTTCATCTGTCTTCACTTCTCTCAGCCCCAGGGCTTCTACCATTCTGCCTTCTCTGCTTATCAGATATCAACCGTTTGCTAGCATTCCAGTTGGGTGTGCCATCAACACCTCAAATTCTGGACATCAATACGTTGCTTTTAAATCTCAAGATCTGTATTACTCCTCTCACTGGCAATCTCTATCACCCAGACACAAAATCAAAATAAGTCCTTGCTGAGTTAGGGCTTTGTCCCAGATCCCTTCTGGATTCATTTTGACTTGGCTACCGTGCTCATTACAAAGCCAGGGAAGAGATAGGATTGTGACGATTGTGTTCCCAGAGAGAGCCAGAGACCAATGTCCCTATGCTGGGTGATCCCCCAGCCCACAGCACAGTGCCCCTTGTATTTCTGCCTCTCTACCATGTAGGGGGTCACATTTTACTTCTCCGTGGTTAGTTTCAAAATTGGTGTAATCCTTCAGGCATGGCTGTCGATCGTGCAGTGATAAATAAGGACTTTAACTTTCCTCAAAGATCCTCAATAAAGCCTCTCCAATTAATTCTAATCTTCTTCTTATGCCTAGCAAAGCTCTAGAAGGTTCTTCAGTGATTAACACCTGACTCTTTCCCGATGCTAAGGCAACCAGTACTCAAAGATTAACTTTTTCTGTCAGTGGGGATGGACATCTGGAAAATGACCTGGTTCTGGGAGTATGGATAGTAATAAGGTTTTTATATAGAGAGAAGATGGAACACATCAGCTCCATGTCTTTGCTGTTGGCACAGAGATTCACTCCTCCAACTTTCCTAAGGGAGTCTGTTCATATGAGAGAGAGAAACATATGACGAGCTATTTAGAAGTTATGATCATGAAACTCTCTTAATAGTAGAGAATCAGCAGCACTCACTCCTGGTCCAGTGTTTGCCTGTTTCAGGACAGGAGGTGTGGCCTGTGGATGAAGAAGGCAGAGTTGGATACAGGATTTAGGAGGATCAATAACAGCAGAGACACATAGAAAGCACTCTGAATCAGGGCATAGCATTTCCAGAATGGGGGTTTCTTACTTGTGCACAGGATTCATCTCCTCTAGGATACAAAGCTCATGAAACAGAGAAGATGTGAGTATGTAGCAAGTTCAGAACAAGAGTGGGCTGGCTCCTTCCTCAGTGCTCTGATCTTTAGTGGAGAGAAAAATCAGACTCAAAGTCACTCCAGGCCCTGGTAATTTTTTCCAGTGAGGTTACTATATTTGTGCACTTCTCAAGGTTTAGGGTCCCTCTGACTTAGAACACAGTCAGGTCTTTCATCTCAGGGCCCTGCCTGAAAAGCCCCCCAACAGCAGTAGGATGGGACCAGCTTGGGTTTAGAGACAGCCTCATTCCACCAGCTTCTCTGAGGTCCCTGACACAGGAGCTGTTTTGCTTTCCTTCTATCAGCACACACAGTTCCACCCAACTAGCTCCTCTCCCTGCTCTACTGTGCAGGCTCCAAGGTACCCCACAGAGCAGAGACAGATGGCCTTGGAGGCTCATTTCCTAAATCCTTTCAGTAACTTAGCCAGAGAGCTGGCTCAGTGATCTACTTTAACTGACAGAACAACAAGGTATTCTTTTCTGTCTTCCACTAGGAAGGGGCTTCCATTATTACGCAGGCACAGAGATGTACCCTGCTCTGCCCTCCTGTCCCAGTGAATACCTAGAACATTATGAGGAGGGTCCTGCTCTGATAGAATATTGACCATGATCTGTCAATCTCCCTATGACCCACCAAACACACATCTCTTTGGATTAAGGAGACTTGGGTTGGAAGACGGAGGGGGATGAGAATCATGTGTGCTCTTTTACTTAGCCACTTGTGTGTTTTTCCCACAACACACACAAAAAGTTTAACCGGGACTGTATGGTGCTAGTCTTGTGCATGAGTGGACCCTTTGCACAGCAGCCATCACAGGCTAGCCCCAGATCCCATGCTTGCTATCAGTCCTAACTCACCTGCCTAAGAATAGAGGTCTTTGTGCCCTGATCCTCTTTCTCCAACACTTGTTCAGTGTTTGCAAATTACGTTCATGATTCAGCAACAAAGCCAGAGCTTCTCACTAAGCCCTACTGCCAGGTAGCTCTCTCAGCTCCTTCCAGAGCCACTGAGTGGCATAGGACCAGTGTCTCCTAATGGATAATGTGCAGTCACTAGAAACAAGCCCTGTGTCAAGGCCCAAAGTGAGCTATGCTCTGTTACATCCATACAGGGTCAATGGGAGAGTTAAAGTTGTTGATGTTTTAAGGGTTCAAAAATAACAACCCCTCTTTCTAAGAGTGAAAACACGAGAGAGAGAGAGAGAGATTGAAGTCAAATAAATTGAAATCCACATGGCAGCTTCAGTGCTGGTAAAGGTGGGACTGAAATGTGTGGTTAGGTGGGCTAGCTAGCATTCCCCTGAAATGAATGCGCAACCCCTGACTACCCTTTTCTCTAGCAGCCAGGCTTCCCTACTGAATAGAGTTGGCTCACTAATTTTACTAAAATTCTGATGCAGGGAACAGACAGCATCTTCCTTACAGGCAGCCAAATACAAAAACAGAAATGGGAGAGTCTGATCTGAGCATGCCCAGTTCCTTTTTCCAAAAATCACTAATCAGTGGCCAGTCTGGTGGCACGGTGGTTAAGTTCGTTGAGCTCCACTTTGGGATCCCAGGGCATGCAGGTTCGGATCCAGGGTGAGGACCTATACACTGCTCATCAAGCCATAGTGTGGTGGTGTCCCACATACAAAGTAGAGGAAGATTGGCATAGATATTAGCTCAGCAACAATTTTCCTCAAGAAAAAAGAGGAGGATTGGCTACAGATGTTAGCTCAGGACCAATCTTCCTTAGGAAAAAAAAAGTCACTAATCAGATAATTCAGTTTTCTGACCACAGAGAAGAGTGAGGAAAAGGAGAGGACCAGGAACATTGCTCAAGAGCACTCCCCACAAAGGAGAGTGGAAATAAGTGTTCCTGATCATAAGGGCTGGACCTAGGAGAGAGCAATCTAAGTCATCAATTTTTCTTCGTCAATTCTCCCTTTTTTCTCAAATCTGGAATGTTGCAGGTCTTAAGAAGTATTTATTTCCATTACTATTTATTTCTAGCTTTTTACTTCTATTTATCAAAAATGATATGTATCGAATCATTTTTTTCCCTCTACTATTACCTAATCTTTAAGAAATGTTTAGTGGAATTTTCAAATGTTTAAAATGCTTTTAAAATTCATCTTGTTCCTTCTTAAACACAGAGTCAGCAATAATGACTGGACTTGAATATCTTCTTTAATTTTATGTAAAATGGTACCATATTGGAATTATACTTTTAAAATTTGTTTTAAATATTTATCTATTTTATCCAAGTAGATTTAGTTTAATCACATGTTGGCTGGTATAAAATAATTGGATGAATTTCCAATAATTTATTTTTCTATTCTCTTACTGATATATTTTTAAATTGAATCCAATTTTTCTTTTACAAATCATGCTCCTATTGATATTCCAGTATATGTCGCTTTGTGAAATGTACTGGAAGGAAATTTATGAATAAGAGTGGAGTTCCTGAGTCATAAAATTTGCGTTGTCAATTTTGTTAGATACTACTAGATAACTTGGCAAAGATTTTGTAGCACTTTGCACTCTGACCAGCAATTTATGAAAATTACTGTTTCTCCTCATTCTAACCAACTCAATATTATCATGTTTCTGAATTTATCTATCATAAAGGATTGGAAATGGAATAGTTATTATCATTTGCCTTTTACTGATGTTAATGATTTTGAGCATCCTTTCACATGTTTATTGAACATTCAGCATTGCTCATCTACGAATTGCATATTTATACTCTCCACTGTTTTCCTTTTCTATTAATGTATTTTGGTTACAGTTTCGTTAGTTAGAGTAGACTTAAACTTCCCTAACAAACTTCAAAATGGTTGCTCAAACACAATGGAAGCTTATTTCTCATGGGAGAGTCTGGTCTTCAGTTGGCAGGGGACTCTCACATGTTGATTGGGGAGCATGAGAAGACCAGTCCCAGCACCAAGGGCTCCATGTGATGAGAAATACCAGTCACCTCTCCGGCTGTCATTACCCCTCATTGTTCTGGCTTTGCACCTCTCTTTTCCTCATACCTGAGAATTTTCCTGTTTTGAGATATCCTATGCATTGGAAGAATATTTTATAAATTACCATGGGAGTAATTGAAACTCTGCAAGACAAAGTTGTACACAACACAAAGCTAGGCATCACGCCCCTGCCCTCCCTCCAGTCCCACCTTTTTGAATTGCTGGTGAGAAGGACTTGCTCTCTTTCCTTTCCCAGCTTTCTCCCTGCTCATATGAATTCATATTTAAAAAGATATATGTGAAAGACATGTTTTTTGTTTATACCTAAGTGGAATCATTCTCTATGCATTATCTTGCAATTTCTAAAATTTGACAAAATATATAAACAGTCCTATAAGTCAGTAGATGTAAATCTATCTCTATTTATTGACCTTCTTTATTTATTCATATATATATATATATTTACATAATGAGATCACATCATATATTTTGTGCTGAATTGTTCTTGTATTGTTACAAAGTTCCTGATATTTAATAAAATGACATCAACAGACCAGTTCAGAGGAAATGGATTCTTATAGGTAAAAAGTATCCTACTTGCCTATACATTTACCTGTACACACCTGGAGGCCCAATGGAATGCTCTTCTATTAGTAGCAGAGAATTCCTGTCCATGATGAGGATGCGGCCTGATCACGGTAGGAATGCCGTCGGTTCCTTCACTAAAAGCACCTTTCTCATTCCTAGGTGGGCAGAGGCAACTGGATTTAACCAGTGTTGATATTATGGCCTTAAATCATGAACTCTGACTTAGACAGTGTGATAATTAAGAACATGGGAGTTTAAAAGCTGTTGGAGGGACCTGTCCAGTGGTGCAGTGGTTAAGTTCGGTGCATTCTGCTTCCATGGCCTAGGGTTCCCAGGTTCAGATCCTGGGAGTGGACCTACACCACTCATCAAGCCATGCTGTGGCAGCATCCCACATACAAAATAGAGAAAGAGGGGCACAGATGTTAGCTCAGGACCACTCTTCCTCAAACAAAAAGAGAAGGATTGGCAATAGGTGTTAGCTCAGGGCCAATCTTCCTCACCAAAGAAAACAAAAATAAAAAAACTGTTGGATACATGGACAGAGGTTCAGCAGGTAGAAGAATTGTAGGGGTAGTGGTCCCAGATTTAATGAGATGGAAAGAAGGGAGGAAGTGGTAGGGAGGTTAGGACAATGGGATGGAGATTTTGGAAAGAACTTATTTGCTGTTCATTACATGGTCTGTAATCATGGAAGTTCAGCTGAAAAGGATTGGAGGGGAAAAAAAATCATCAGAAGGGTGGAGGTCAAGAAACTGAGAAGCCAAATCAACATATAATTGTCTATGATGAAGCCACCAAGAACGATGACAAGATTACTCATGGAGAGAAGAAGTGAATGAGAAGGAGAGATCTGATGGTAAAGAAGCAAGTGCAACAATAAAGGGTAATATTCTAATGGCCGATGTGTAAAGAACTGGGTTTTAAAGCAGGAGAGGAAAATAATCTGGAAGCAGCAGGAAGAGCCAAGAGGACAAAGAATACACTGAAATCAGACATATGAGCACATTATATCTCTTGGTGAACATACAATAGAAATTGAATTTCATTCTTCACTGTTTCCCTCTTAAATATCAAGGCCCCTGAATGGCAAAAAGTAGGGCAACGACAAGTGGAATTCGCTTTAGGACAGAACTCCAGGAGACCTGAATTGCCTTGGGCACTCAAAATCCAGACATCTTTTAACCTGCTGCCAAAGATGCTCTCATGGGGACTGAAAAGGGACCAGTGCATAAAATAAGACCACTGAAGAGTGTAATTATGACCACTCAGAATGGATTGTAGGTGTTATATGGAAAAATATGGCATAAATCAGGAAAAATTATAGATCTGGGTGTTAAGGACAATGATCAGGGAGAAAGAGGGTGCGATTAGATGGGACAGATCTACACACTTTTAGATAGCCATCTGAGCTCACATAGACAGTGTGGCATCCCTGTTCATTGTTCCAGAGCAGGCAGCAGAGGAGTCTCCGTCAGCATCCTGTGAGCCCACACTAGCCTTCAGCTGCTCTGGCCTGTGCTGTCTGTTCTCAGTCAGGCCTGGGCTCTCCTAAGGCAGGGCAGAAACAAGAGACAGGCCAAGTTCGAGAAAGGGCAGCTGTATCTAACGTATTAAACTGTCTGATTTACCTACATTTGAGATACTCTTTGAGTGTAACGAAAAACTCCAAATAAATGTTAAGATGAAATTAACATTATAAAGGCATGTCCACAATCATAGTAAAGTGGATTCTGTTACAATCAGGAAAATTGTGGTGGGGACATTCTGTGAATAGCTAGAGTGAGAAGAGAAAGGAGAGAGCTGAGCAGCCATCATCAGGTCTCCCTCCATTCAGATGGGGATGGCAAATGCGGGAAGGCAGGAAATTCCCCAGTGAGTGTTATTAAGGTGGATCTTGCCTGTGTGGTGGGTTTCGAGCCTATAGACAATTTGTGAGGAATCCCTGAAACCCATTTCTTACAGCATTTCCTACACAGGATTCTCTGGGTTGATCCCTTATCATTTTCTGTCCTTGTCATACACCAAGACCACTCATTTGTCTTGGTGACAGAAGAGCAGGGAAGACTTGTAGTCAGGAAGACTGAGGATGGAGCGAGAAGGGGAAGCACTGGGAGGGGTGACTGCAGCACTGCGGCTAAGTGCTGGCACAGAGGTGCAGAAGTGAGTCCCTAGGTTCCATTTGATTCCAAATGATTCCATTTGGAAGCTCATATTTGCAGTGAAAGACTCCTCTGAATTTATTTATCCTTGAGCTCTATTGACTTCTCAAGGCCCATAGCATAGAATCGCCTACACTTCTCTATCCCCACCATGAAATAAGCAGGGGAATTCCTTATTCCTGAATATTTGCAAATAAAATACTCCAGAGTTTATTTAAATCTCTCCCCCTAGAAAAGCTCAATGTTCTTTATCGTTCACACCTGGCCTTTTCCCCAGAAAAGGGGCCTGATGCCACAAGCCCACTCTCTCTCAGGGTTGAGGTTAAACGGAGAGCTGAGAGAAGCCTCTGCTTCTTGGGTTGGTCAACTAAGTTATTTGTTAACCGAGAAGAAGGACCAGTTCAAGCTCATATTTTGTGGTTATACAGAGACGTATGGCTGAGTCCCCTGGACCTGAGGAACACATGCCAATTTTAAAGAGCGGGGAGATCGCAGGCTGGATTGTGTGGCCTGAGGCACCTGTTTCTCTTTGGGGTCTATCCTCTTGATTTCTGTTGGACCCAGAATGTGAAACTGTGGCTATTATTCTGTTTTCAAAAATATGATTGTTCCTTCCACATTACCAGGTACCCAGTGTGGTGGGCAAAATGATGGCTCCCCAAAGATGTCCACGTCTAATCCTGGAATCGTGGACATGTTATATTATGAAACAAGGGGGAATTAAGGTTCCAAATGGAATTAAGCTTGGTAATCAGCTGACCTTAACACAGAGAGAGTAGCCTGGATTTTCCAGGTGGGCCCAGTGTAATCACAGGTCCTAAAATGAGGAAGGAGGAGGAAGAGGAGGCAGAGTCAGAGGATACAGCATGGAAAAGACTCCACCGGTCACTCTTGGCTTTGAAGATGGGACAGGGCCATGAGCCAAGGAATCCTGGTGGCCTGTAGAAGCTGAAAAAGGCCAGTAAACACATTAGAGCCTCCAGAAGGAACACGGCCCTTGCTGATACCTTCATTTTAACCCAGTTAGATCCATTTTGGACTTCTGACCTTCGAAACTATAAGATAATAAATCTGTATGTTTTTAAGCCACAGAATGTGTGGTAATTTGTTAGCACAGCAATAGGGATCTAATAAATCACGGTATCCATGGGACCTCGGGTGAGAGAGGCAGTAGCTAGATACAAGGTCCAGGGAAGGACTGATGCACAATCTGTAGGAAGAACTTGAATCAGGCCAAGGGAAGCCCAGGCAGGAAACTTCTTATCTTTGCCTAGACCTCCTCTGCTTCCAAGGGACACAGGGGAGTCTGGAGTGAATGACAAAGTCAGAACTACACTGTGGCATCTTCCTGCTGAGAGAAAAATTTCCTGGGGAGAAATTCTGTTATCCTGGTTGACCCCAGTCCCTGCCTGATGAGTGGGTTGAGGTGGTGTCCCTGTTACTGTCAGCTCCCCGGGGCCAGGCTCCCTCTGATGTGGTCCAGGGAGGCACCAGCACTTCTCCTGCTCTACACGCCACAGCTCAACACAGCAGGGGGGGTGGCCTGGGTCAGACTCGCTAAGGCCCCTCTGACACTCAAACTGTTTCTCCGCTTTTCCCAGCCCAGAACGTGAAGCTTCCCCAGCCCAGCTTCTTGTGCCACCACATCTGAAGCAAAGTGGGAGCAATGCCCACTGCTAGCACACCTGCCATTCAGAACTTGATTCAGAGCAAAACCCATCTCCACAACGATAGAAGGAGAAGGGTTGGTCTCTGGTTGCTTCATTATCAGCCATCATTCAAGACATCTGCAACTCCCTAGATCTAAACCCAACCCCATGGTTTCCCCTAATCCTCTCCTTCCAGGGAGCTCTCTCAGTCTCTCCACGTGGACTCTAGATGGCAATGCAGTCACAGTGCCTCCTAGTGGCCAGTGGGCAGAAACAGTACAAATGTGCTCTCTTGCCAGGAGCTGAGGGAAATTGTGCTTTGTTTCGCTGAGTACAGGGGATATGGGTATTATGATTTGTTGGTGCTAGAGGGCCAATAAATAATATTGTCTTATTATGACCTAAAATGGAACCACCTGAGAGTTAGACATTGGAGTCAGACAGAGATGAAAATGTCAGTTTTAATATTAGTAAATAACAGAGCTCAGATGTGAACCCAAACGGGCTGGCTAACACTACACTGAGTGAGAATTTAACTCATTTACTCTCCCCTCCAAACTACAGGCTGACCCTGTATGGACAAGAAAGTCCTCCACTAATCTTAGTGAATGTTGAGAAAACACAGAAGAATCTCTTTCTTCTCTAGGTAGCCAGAAAGAAGGCAAGGAAATAAAGAGAAACTAAAGTAAGATGAAGAGATAAAATAGTTTATTTCCATTCTCATAGAGAAGTCTTGGCAAGGAACAGAAAGATTAGAACAGGAGGATTACTTTAGGGAAATCCCCAAAATGGGGACTGTGGCATAAAGTGTTGCCCCAGGAGACTGGGTTTAAATGGGAAATGATGGTCGCATGTCAATTATTCTCCTCAATGCCAACCACTCCTCCTTGGGTAGACTCATAAAAAAACCAGCACAGATGTGTCACAATGTGTCACGACAGCAATTAAAAGAATTCCAAGTCCACATTGTACTGTCTGACCCAGTCTCAGTATTCACTCCCTATTTATTTTCCATCTTGCCACATGGCCCAATGGAACATTCAAGGTTATGGAATAAAAGTAAAAAAGAACATAAAATGACAAAAACAAATAGATGTTTCAATTTGATTATAAATATCCTTTAGGTTTTTAAAAAATTATTCGTTTGAAATTACAGTGTAACATCTCTATGCCATTTAAATTAAATACCCAATAAATCACAGACTAACAATCTAACATTAGTTTTTATTTAAAATTCCAAATAAAATGCTTTTAACCTTAATCCTGGTAATTACAGATGCAAGCACCCACATCAGCCTTTCTGCTTTTATCTGACTAGTTGGGTAAAATAACAACATCAGACACTTATACTAATTAATGTCCTGAATTGTAATGAGGGATGCTAGGCTGGGATCCTGGGGAGGGGGAGCCCCCAGGGAGGGGAGATCAGCAGTCCCTTTGCCTTTGGGGGCATCTGCCTGCCCTGACTCAGCCCCCACGAGCTGACTCACAGGCCAGGGGGACTAAAGTCACAGCAAATGTGGAGCACTGATGAACTCATTGTACAGAAGAGCTGGAGGGAGAGCTGTTCTCTAAGGGACACAGGACAGCTCATGCCTGGAATTCTGATTCAGGTGGCCCCAGACTGTTGATACCCTCATGCACATGGCAGAAGCAAAATAAAATTCTCTCTGGAGGAAGGTCCGTGTCCATCCTAGACAAAAATTATTTCTACAAATCTGGTGTCTGACACAAAGTCAAAGATAATCGGATTCATAAGGAAAAATGCAAACACCATGATTGAGAAGCACAGAGAAAGCAAATCAACAAAAATAGCCACATAGAGATTTCAGATGTGAAAATGATCAGACAGACTGAAACAGCTATGTTCATATATTTAAAGAGAAAAAGGATAATCTTGGAAGATGTTATTAGAGAATTAATAACTATAAAATGTGACCTAGCAGGTTGGAGAAAGAACCAAATAAAAATTCTGGCAAGGAGATGGGGGGCAGCTGTGTTCATCGCTGACTGAGGTTTTGTCAGACAAGTGAATTGGGTGGAGGTAGGGGCAGAGGAGTTGAGGGGACAGACAATGAGTGAGTGGACATATGATTTGCAGTCTCAGTTGGATCAGGAGGGAAATGAAGCTCGCAGGGCTGGGGGGCAGTGACAGTGCCTTCAGGGGAATCTCAGTGAGCTGCTTTCTAAATAGTTCCCACCAATGCTTCAGAATGGCTTCTAGTGTCATCTCAGAGAATCCAGACAGAAGGTAGAGTAGAGGATATGGACCTCATCACAAAGGGTGTGTTATCAGAGGGGCATGTGGATCAGGAGCAATTGGTTGTTCCAGAAGATCTTACTAAGAAATATTTGAATGCACTAAGGAACTATTTTAAGGCACTAAGGCAGACAGCGGGAAATGTCCTCAAGAGCCTCTGCACTGGCTGGCTCAGCCTAGAGATGGTATTGAGCTGCACTAGCTATGCTGGAAAGTTAGACCTCTCTGGAGAAGGTAGAATTAGTTTTGAGCTAATATTTGGGACTGGTTGCAAGGATATCCATCTGTGTGTATACCTTTGAAGCCGGAAAAGGGCTGAATAAAATAGCTGAAATTATCATAATCATCATCAACATTATTTTTATTAATTCATTTCTATGAAAACAGGAAAAAAATGTTTTCCAAACACAAACTATGTGTTGAGACTTTGATGCAGGAAACTTCCTGAGGGAGAGCAGAGAAGAAGCTTGAGAGTGAAGGATATCAATTCAAATTGTTTAGATGGTGATACAACCACAGAGGGAGAGCCCGCTGTTCACTACTCTCATATCATCACTATCTGTATTATTAAAGTTTATTGAACATGTTTCATTATGGCATATTTTTACGGGCGAACAACCATCACTAGCTCCTGAGGGCTGAGTCTGTGATCAGTCACTTTGCGTTTTGCATCTTTGAGTTGTCACCAAGAAGTGCTTCAAATCCCCAAGACAAAATTATTTTCAAACAACATTTTCAGCCCTGGTGTTTCAAGAAATATTCATGTCCTCCCTTTATGTGGATCACAGCATATCTCTGCAAACCCACTCTTTCCCTTGATCCTGAAGAATGAGGGAAGGCCTCTGTTTAGAGCTGCTGTGAGCCGAATAGAGAGAGGAGCATGATGCCATGATGTTTTGGGCACAGGAAGGAAGCGACTCTGCAAGGCTGTGGCTATGCTGCTGGCACAGAAATACACAGCCGAGTCCCCAGCTCTCCAGGCTGGATCTGCAGAGCAGAGTCTCCTCCTTCAGGCCTCTCTGCAGAAAATCGACTCTTAGGCAACTGTCAATGCAAATAGTTTATAACCAATCTATAAATCAAAAAGGGGCTGAGTTTATTATGTGCCAGATCTGAGGACTAGCCTAGCCTGGGCCCGTCCTTCCCAAAGGAAGGAAGGGCACTAAAGAAGGGGGGGTGTACAAAGTAGTTATATACTGTCTTGGAACAAAGAGCATTCATCACATATGATGTGAATGTCCCCTTTACAACAGTCACGAGATTGCCTAGCCAGCCAGCACAGCACAGCTATTCACACAGTGTGCTATTCACACAGTAGGTAGCAGGTCTGTTGTCTCCATAGACACAGCAGGGTAGCAGATCTGTTTTCTTGAGCTGAGTGGTCACAGGGTGAGCACAGTAATCAATCTCTAGTCTGGGGAGAGATGCTTATTTTTAAGGAAAGGCCAATGTGGGGGAAGTTGCATCTTTATCTTAAGGCCATTTGTTCTTGTCTTTGGGACATAGCAAATGCTTAAAGCAGACATACAATGCATGCTCAATGGCCACATCAGACCCTTTTGGACAAAACAAGGTCAGGCCGAATTAGATTTACACAAAATGGCTTCCTCATATGCTCCAATATCCTATCGCTTGCCGTTTGTTTATCACAACTGTGAATCATCTACTACGGCCTCATCCTCAAAGCTAATCAGAAGCTCTAGGCCTTGGACCAAGGTCTGCCTGTACCAGTAAAGGGCACTGGCACCATAGTCAGAAATAGGATCACATCGCAAAGCCCCAGCCTGTCTTTTTTCTGTGATCCTGTGTCTGGAGGATTGGGTGACAACACCTTCTGTGAGTTCCATGTGGTAAAAAGACAGAATTTGAAAATGGAAAAAAGGAAATGATTGGAATAATCACTGGAAAGATAAAATGCAGAGATCTTGGTGTCATTAGGACTCACCTGCCCTCGAGAAACAGAGGGTCTCTTGTTTATCCTGTGCAGAGAAGAGCTTACACAGCAGGCCAGAGACCGTCGTGCTTAGAGAACCCTGCCAGCAAGACTGGCCTTCTGCTGGGATGGGGGAATTTGGTGGTAACCAGCTGCCTCGACTGATAGAAACTTCTCCTAAGGGAGAAAGGTGCCTCATTGTGCCTAGACTGTTGGTGCAAACATCACAGTTTGTGCTGAACCCCAGATTTCCTTCCAGGGGCTAGATTTTTAGTAGGTGATAGGCAGTGGGTGTCTGTGTGATCAAGTCTCGATAAAACATAGGCACTGAGACCCTAATGGCTCTGTTGGCAGAAACATTGCACACATGTTGCTACATTTCTGTCGCTCAGGAAAGTGTGAGCTCCCTGTGAACCCTCCTAGAAGGAAAAGAGCATGAGGAGGCCTGCATTTGGATTCCATCAGACCACCTGTGTCTTTTTCCCTTATGATCTGCCACTGAGTATTTACTGTGTCACCCCAGAAAGCCCCTGCCTCCACAGAAGTCACAGAGGTCCTGCCAGCATGGGGGCCTTCCAGCAGTGGGCAATATGACCCTCAGTGCTGAAGTCCAACCCCAAGCCAACTCAGCCTGACCGGAGGTCACCCCAACAGACTAAGCTTGCTGCTTCTCTCTTCTTCAACTCTCTGTTTTTGCTTACAGAAAGGAAAATGCATCTTTAGTTGAGGTACCTGAAGATTCCCTTGATAATCTCTTGTCACTAATAAATCTTAGCCATGACTATAACTATATGCCATATCCCATGAGTCCTTCTCGAGAATCTCCAAACATGCGAGTACAGTGGGGACCCACAATACCGTGTCACAGGGTAGTTTTAAGGGCAAGGCTTGCAACTGGCTTGCATAATTTTTACTGACATCCCATTGTCAGAACCTAGTCGTAGGTTCCCAACCCTCCAACTAAAGGTGAAACTGGGAATCCCAGAGGAGCCATACGGGTTGGGTGGAGCAGGAATGGTCTCTGTCACACTGATTCTTTACCATTTGTCTGCATTCATCCCATCTTTTCCAAGTCCATGACTTATGTTTCATTTTTTATGGTATGTATTGATGTACAAGAGTTTAACTTAACACAACTGAAATTTTAAATATTTTTTTCTTTGTGGTTTGTGTTCTTTTGTGTCTCCACTAAGAAAAAACAAATCCTTCCTCAAATGAATGCCTAAAAATATTTTTCTTAAATTCTTTTAGCAAAACTTAAGCTGTGCTTTTCACAATTAAGAATAAGTATGTCTGAAATATATTTTAATGCAAGAATAAAGTAGAGATCTAGAAATAAGAGGGAGGGAACTATGTCCACTGCAGAAGAAATAGCCTATGAAACAGACCCCTAGGGTGGGAAAGAATATGGCACATATGAGGAACTAACTAAATGTAGATGAGTGTGGCTGGAGCAGAGAGAGCCAGGGGAACTTGTGCAAGATGGTGGTGAAGAGATAGGTGGAGGGCAAACATTATAGGACCTTGTAGGGCTATTGCCTCAGAGGAGAAAGGCTGCCAGGAGCAGAGACCACATGAGTGAAGGATCATGACCACAAGCTGAGGGTGGTAGAGGGTGAGGAAGGAGTGGATGAGGAAGTCACTGAAGCCCATAGAGGAGGGAAGAATGTGGAGGTCTTAGATTATCAAGGGAATCTTCATGTACCTCAACTAAAGATGCATTTTCCTTTCTGTAAGCAAAAACAGAGACCTACAGAAGAGAGAACCAGCAAGCAAAGGATGTTGGGGTGACCTCTGGTCATGCTGACTGTGGCTTAGGGTTAGACTTCAGTGCTGAGGGTGATATTGCCCACTGCTGGAAGGCTCCAATGCTGACTAAAGCTCTGTGACTCCTGTGGAGACAGGGGCTTCCTGGGATTTGGGTCAGCCCTCATGAGTGCAGGGCACCCTCAGTCTTTCTTACTACACTTTCTGTACAGAGAGGAGGTGGCCATGCAATGCTGTGGAGTAACTGCTGGCACAGAAGTACACAGATGTCTGAGAGGGAGTAGCGGACTCCAGTGTGAGGGGGAAGTTCTCTGTACTTGATCTGGAGACGCTGTACCCATCAGGGACTTCTCCTTTGTCAGTGCTGCCAATACCATTTGAATAATGGATCAGCCTCAGCCCATGTCCCCGGTCTTGTCGATACCAGTACATGTAGTCATGGTTCTGAGTCTGGTGACACGTTAGAGTCACCATCTTCCCTGTGCCTGTGATCTTGTGTGGGCTCTGAGTGATGCCGGCACCAGCATCCACCTGTCCTGTAATAGAGAGGGACAGAGCATGATGTTGTCATCCCAAGAGGAAGGCTTGCACTGAGGTCTTGGGAATTCAGAGAAGGAAGCCCACCTGTGACCAGTACTCACCTGTCCACAGGAAACAAAGAGCCACACAGCAGAAGAGCCTGGTGTACATTTCAGACTCAGGGCAGAATTGTGTGTCTTTCAGCTCTGTTTTGTTGAAACAGAACTTGGGCTCTCAGTGACTCAATGATGGCAACATCCCTAACAAACACCTGGGCTGCAGAGCTAACCTGCCACGCCCCTTGCCCACAGACACAGATCAATTATTTACATAAATACACAATTGAATGTGTAATGGAATGGAATAACTTGTAAGTCTGTCTCTTGAAGAAATCGTATATGTGCTTTTCCTGTGACCTTTAGTAAGGAAAGTTGTTCCTCTATACATATTTCATTCCCATAACAATACAGTTCCTTATTTGTATACTGTTATAATTTTTCATACTATTTCTGTTGACTAAGAAACATTCTCATGGCAGTCCTGGTACTTTTGTGACTTCTCTGCTCAAAATTTGCCTCCAAATGCCTTTTACTAGTTTTTCTCTTTGCCTAGCTCTGGATGTCAGCCTACAGTGATCTCCTTATTTAAAACAATCATTTGATGTCTCAAAAGTTTTCAGTCTCAAGATCAAGGTTCTTGAAATCTGAAGAATTGTTTACATCGTCTCACAATTCACTGACTGATGGAAGCCCTGCCATCTGTGCTCAGGACTCTGTTCTCATGGGCCAGATTCCTCCCTTGTTTCAGGTGAGGCCACTGAGGACTGGACCGCTTTAGCCCCATTACTGTGCTTTCTGTAAAAACAGAGGAGGCTTGTTAGCAATGTGGATGAAATATTCTCCTAAAGCAACACCTGTCAGATGCCTCCAGGATCACTGGGAAACGTTCTGTCTCCATTCACAAGGTCTCACACCCACCAAATGGGAGAACTCTACCTGAACCATAAATTTGCCACAGTGCAAAGCTCACAGCTAGTCAGTCCCAGTGCACACTGCTGTTTCATCTGTAGGTCATATTTCAGTGCGAGGCTTCCCTATTTCTGGGACTGCACATCTTGATGTAATCTTCCTGGGTAATTCCTGCAATCATACAACAATGAGAAAGGACATGAAATCAGAAACAAGGAGGGGCTGATGTAGCTCTATGTGGAAAGGCTTGGGTTTGGGTCCTGCCACACCCGGAAAGGGCTTTCACATCTATGCCAAGGACTCAATTGGTTCCAGAAGACCAAGA
Source organism: Equus asinus (assembly GCF_041296235.1). Lineage (NCBI taxonomy): Eukaryota > Metazoa > Chordata > Mammalia > Perissodactyla > Equidae > Equus > Equus asinus. Next base: position 195,090,588 of record NC_091790.1, on the reverse strand, counting down.
GCCACACAGCAAAGGGGACTAATGCCCATGGCTGGGTCAGTGCAACAAAGGGGAGTTTTTCAGCTAGGACTCACATTCTTTGAGGTAGGGCACCTGGAATCCCAGAGATCCGAGGACTGTTCTGATAATAAAGTATGATCTATCCATACTGTTAGTATTCTTAACATTATCTTAATTTCTTTAGGGAGATAAGCATTAACCAGGAATATCTCTTTTTAAATTTATTTTTAAATTAATTATTAATTATTGAGTCACAAGTTCAGTGTTGCTGAAATACATACCTCATCTCGAAGTTTTCTTTTTGTTTGTTTTTCTTTTGCTATTTCCCAAGAACCTGGAACAGGACCCACACATAGAGGGTAAATTGGCCGTGAAGTCAATGAAGAATAACTTCAGGCCTTCTCACTTCCACAGGACCTTTCCAAGACTTCAAAAGAATTTTCTAATTTCTTGCTCAAGAATCACCCTAAATGTTTATAAGTTTTGGGCTCTACAAAACCTGGATCTACTCTGCACCTGAATTCAATACGTGTTTTTTAAATGAATGAAGAAAGGAATAAATGGTTTTCTGAGTCCAGGTAGACTCTACTTCTGTAAAATAGCACTATGTTATCTATGTTACTCATCTATGCTATTATAAGACTTTTTGAGGGAATGGATGGCAATATGAATGAAAGAAAAATGGCAATCTCTTCCAAAGGGAAGTATCTTCCAATGGTCACATCATTCTATCACTGCCACGGTTTAGGCTGCCCCTGGAGGCAAAATCTGAGACAAAGATTTAGGTGCAAGCAGTTTATTTGGGAAATGATCCCAGGGGGCAGGAGTAAGAGGGCAGGGAGAATGAAACAGGGAAGGGGAAAAGCAGGATGAAGTTGCCGTATTGAAGTTGTGCTGGGGTAACAGATGGATTTCTTGGAAGCTGCTGAGAAGCACATGGAATGCCTTTGGGATTGTCTGCCTGAGTGAAGAAGCTATAGCCTTTCTCCCCCCAGGAGCGTTAGCACCTGCAGCTCTGGCTGCCCTTGTGTGCAGGCCAAGTGGACTCCTATGACATAGAGAAGCCCCTGGGGCAGAAAGCAGAGGGACTCCTGGCATGTGTGATGGGCTGTCAGTACAAAGTGAATGGATGCAGATTTGGATAACTGTTCCGAAAGCTGAGGCTGAAATCAGAGTTGGGCCAAGCATATGATGGAAGGCACCAGAGGCTCCTCTATGATGGTCTCTGTTCAATTGAAACTGTCCCTCCATCTATCAGATCTTTTGTGTGATCACCAGTTGCTCTGAAGCCACAACTTTCTGGAAGCACCACACTTTCTTGTATATGAGACTTGATATCAAACAGGAAGTGCTGTCACGGCTCACATTTTCATTTTCCCTTAGGAGGCAACACTTTGTAGTTAATTTCACATAATAAATTGTCAGACCACTGTATTTGCATTTCAGACGACTTTGTGTCTGGAACGCAGGTGAGTCAGGCAAAAGTCATCCACGCCTGCCTTTGGTTGCAGAATAGCATAGCAAATAATCGTGCTAGATGACAGGTTTGTCAGAGGTAATAAGGAACTAAGATTTCTTGAGCCTACACTTTGTATTACGACATTTGTTTTATCTGCTTGAGTAAAATTTCTGCAACACACATTTTATTGGCCTCAGTTAACAAATGGAAAACTCAGATAAATATTTTCCAAGTCACCAGCCCAAAGTGGGTCAGAACATGAACAGTTGGAGCTCTAACCTCTTCAGCGAGTAGCCTACACATGACAGATGTTGTACAAAGGATGTGTGTCAGTTCCAGGGTTTCTGAAACGGACTTCTGGGTCAGTGTTCCAATTCTCAAGACATCTCCTTCTACCCAAATGCAGAAGGGTGGCTGATAAAGCATGGGGGGTGTCAAGGTGGCCTGTGTCTGACTCCCAGTGGCAATTTGTCAGCTGTGTCTCCTTTAGCAAATTATATAGACTCTCTAAAACCAGCTTTTTCATGTGAAATGTAGATAAATTGTTCTCTCATGTGCTTCTTAAGAAAATTAATTGAAACACTGTACTTAAGTATATGGCATAGATAAAATGAGGAATAATTAAAGGAATTTTCTACAAGTTCACATCAAAGTAGTAGAATGAAAGCTGTCGTCTGTGTTCACTAATAAACTTGTACCTTCAGGCTGCAAATGTCTACACCCTACATTTAATATCTGTGACTCTCAGCTGTTTTCTACAGTTCCCGACCTGGGCAGAAGTAGCAATTCAGACTTTCTGCTGGAAAGTGGTGGACCTGAGAGTAAGAGCAGACTTTGGGGACCTTCCCTCCTCCAGAACTTCCAATAGTTCAGAAGAACTAATTCCCTGCATTAATTCCCATTGTGCTTTAAATTCCTAGAGGGGTTCTGTTTCCTTGGCTGAATCCTCTGATATTCTGGAAATGCCCCTAGTCACTTTGCTCCTGGGGGATATGATGGTCCCACTCTATGTGGAATTATCGTGGGACAAACACGTATTCTCTGGCTTGAAGTTATATGTCCTAGAAGTTGGCAGACGATAAGTTATAGAAACACACACCGTGATGGGTGACTTCCCCACTGCAGTTCAACTGGTCTTGAAATGCAAGAGATAGTACTCTGCTCCATCTTATTGACCAAGGCCTGGGGAACGTGGTGGAATTTTAGAAGAGCGTTGATTTTGGAGGAATGGAGATGTAGGCTTGACTCCCGCCTCTGACACTTTAAATATGAAATATTTGGAAAGTCTGTGTGCAGCTTCCTGTCTATAAAATGGTATACTGAGATATTCCTCAACTATAATGTAGGCACATTGATGTCTATCTTGCATTAAAACACATAAAGTTCACCTACAGTCTATCACACAGTAGGAACTCCTGCCATTTGCTAGAAATTGGAAGGTGATGGCAGAGATGTGAGAATACTCAGTGAATCTGGGGCCTGACTATTCAGGAGTGCTCTGCCTGAGCTCGGCAGGGAAGAGAGAGTGTTAGAGGAGAACTAGAAGCATCCCTGGGACTTGGCCAAGGCCCCCTGCCTCCCCCATCACATGCTCAGCTGGGACAGGAAAGTTTGAGTACAGGGAGCCAGGAACTCCGCAGGGCTGTTCCTGAGCTGCTGGCACAGAGATACCAGGCTGAGTCTTCCAGCTCCAAGGAACTCACGTCCAGCTCAGAGCTATAGTCACTGAACTGTTGAGCTGAGAAGCAATCAGGGATGTTCCCTTTCTCTCTCTGCTCCTTTTCAAAATACTCAGTGAGAAAGTGGGGGCTCCGCCCCAGAGCCTGCTGGAACCAGTGAACACTGCTGTGTCCAGAGCTGGGGGGGCATTTCAGAACAGTCTTTACCCCCTGCCTTTGATTAGGTGTCTGGGGGACTGGATGACCACAGCATCTGCTGAACCTCTGGAGAAAGGAGACGGAAGCTGGAGACCTAGTGCACGAAGGAAGCTGATACTCCAGCAACAGTCAAGGTTTCAAGGGACGCCCCACCTGAGCTCAGGACTCACAAGGCCACATAGCAGAGAAGCTGGCTACCCCTGACGGACTCAGGCAGGACAAGACGGAGCATCTCCCTACTCAGGGCTCTGGCATCCAGGGTGGAGAGCAGATGTTTTGCTCCTCCCTTTTCTCCCTTTGGAGGGCTTGCCTATGGTGTTACTCTGATGTTACTGCCCTTGTAGTCTCCCGCAGGTACACTACACCCCCTAGACGGCTCAGCTGATCCAGCTCTTCCCTACTTTGTCTAGCCACCTATTGGGCAGGGGGAGGGGACTATGCTTAGCTAGGCTGGGTAGGGTCCATCACCTCACAGCTTTCTAGTGTCCTCAGAGCAGGTGCTCCTTTCTTTACACCTGGCTTGGATTATCCAGGCTGCCCCACTGAAGCCCCATCACACTCTCCACCAAATGTAGGCTTAAAGAGAGGCCTTTACTCCAAAGATGGGGAAGTTTGTGGCTCCCTGCTGTGGCAAACACACCTGCTTATCAGTTCTTGTGAGAAGACTGTGATGAACACTTCCTATGCAGCACTAACTCTGATTCACCAAATAATCTCCCTGATGCAGGGACCAAGCCAAGACTGTCTCTCCCTTAACCCTCCCTCTCCCAGATGCTATCAGCAGCTCACTCAGTGGATCCACAGTGCCCTCACCTGGCCTGTTGTGCAGAAGCCTTATTGATCCTGCCCAAGCAGGCTGGTACTATCTAAGTTAGGCATCAAGATCCCCCAGGACACAGCACAGCTCTTGCTGATTTGATGCTCACCTGTCTCAAGCTCACCCTTAGCATGTGGTCATGAGGGAGGCATGAGGCAAACATTTTCCAAAAAGAAAATAAAAATTCTAAGTCTCATCAATTAGTGTTCTAGGAAGGGGTATCAGCCAGTCATTAGATGCCAGCTGCCCTGGGAAGGAGTTGGGACCTTGGGCAAAGGGCTCTCTGTGACCAAAGGCAATTCCTGGAGAGGGCTGAGGGTGGAGCTCTAGCAGCCAGAAAGTCTTCTAAGATCCTGGGAAAATAAACCCATCAGTTCCATGAAGGGGCAAGTGTCTACTTATATATCTTCCTTCTTTAACACCCTGCTCAAGTCTTTTGCTCTTTTCAACAATAGAATTCCTTGTTTTTTTTTTATTATTTATTTATAGAAATTCTTCATATTGTGGATACATACCTTTTCTCAGATGTATATCTATTTATAATTTTCCTAATATCTTTTGATGAGCAGAAGTTTGAAAATTTTGATAAAGACCTTTTTAAAGATTAGAACATTTTTTGTCCCCTCTAAGAAACCTTTGCCTACTCCAAGATCATAAAGGGGATGTGCTATGTTTTCTTTCTGAAGTGGTATAGATCGTTGTGAATGTTGATCCATCTCATATGAATTTTTGTTTATGGAAAGGGTCAACTACTTTTTCTGTAAAGGATCAGATAGTAGATATTTTCGGTTTTATGCACCATCCAGTTTCTGTCCCATCTACTCAGCTCTGCCATCATAGGGCACAAGCAGCCAGAGACAATATGTAAGTGAATGAACATGGCTTGTTCCAATAAAACTTCACTTATGGATACTGAAGGCTGAATTTTGTATAAATTTCATATGTCACAAAATATTATTCTTTTTATTTTTTTCAACCATTTAACAATGTGAAAACCACTGTTGGCTTCTGGGCCGCATGTGAACAGGCAGGGGTTGGACCGGGCCCGTGGGTCTTAGTTTGCCCTCTCCTGGATTGTGGGGTGAGACAAGGACTGAGATGCATTGTTTCTCCATATGATACACAGTTTCTCCAGCACCATTCGTTGAAAAGGCTATTTTTCCCCTCTTTGTGCTACTTTTAGTGTTTGATATAAGGATTACAATATGCATTTTTAACTTATTGTAATCCACTTGCAAAAATTTTCTCTTAACTGTAGGTTTTTCATAAATGCCTTTTATTAGGCAATGAAGTTTCTAAACACTCCTAATTTTCTAAGAGTTTTTATCAGAAGTGGATGTTGGATTTCATCAAATATTTTTTGAGCATCTACAGAGATGATCCTATGATTTTCATTCTTTTAGTATTTGATTTGGTAAATTACACTGATAGTTTTTGTGTGTTAAACCGACTGCACGTTACTGAGATAAACTCCACTTGGTCATGACATCTTATCCTTTTTAGATGTTGTTGGATTCGACACACTGGATTTTAAAAGGATTATTAATCTGTGTTCACGAGGAATATTGGTCTGCAGTTTTCTTTTCTTGCGATGCGTTTGTCTGGTTTGGTCCATAGCAGTGCCGGCCTCAGGATGCACAGGGGATCATTCACATTCTTCAGTTTTCCCCTAAGGATGGCTTTAGTGGCATCCTACCAATTTTGGTGTGCTATCTTTTCATTTTTCTCAAGTTAAAAACACTTCAAATTTCCCTTTTGATTTGTTCTTTGCCCCATGGACTGTTTAGAATACTGTTGTTTAATCCAAATATTTGGGATTTTTCCAGAGATCTTTCTGTTGATTTCTAATTTAGTGCCTCTGTCGTCAAAGAACACGCTTTGCATGACTTGAATTCTCTTAAATGTATTGATATTTTATGCCCAGAGTCTACAGGCCATCCTGGCACAGGTCAGTGTGCCCTGGAAAAGGATGTGTATTCTGTTGCTGTTGGGTGAAGTATTCCATAAATGTCAATTAGGTCAAGTTGGTTGATAATGTTGTTCATGTCTTCTATATCCTTACCAATTTCTTTTATTCCGTCAACTTCTTCAGTCGTATACTGAGAGATACTGAAATGTCTGGCTATAATCGTGGGTTTGTGTATTTGTCCGCAAAGTTCTACTTGTTTTCTTCAGTATTTGAAGCTCTGATTATAGATGCATAAATCTTTATGATTTCTGTGTCCTCTTGACGGATTGGCCCTTTTATCATTAGAATGTGATCTGCTTTATCCCAGGTGATATGCTCTGCTATGAAATTTACTTTGATTGATGTTAATATTGCTGTTCCAGCTGTCTTTTGGTGAGTGTTAGCATAGTCCATCTTTTCCATCCTTTTATTTTTTACATTCTGAGTCTTTCTAGTGCCTATCTGGTAGGTAGCATATAGCTGTTTTTGTTTTTCATTCAATATCTCAATCTATACCTTTTAATTATGGCATTTAGACTGTTTAGATTTGATGTGATTATTAAGCTGGTTACATTCGCGTCTATCATCCTGCCATTTGTTTTCTATTAGTCCCATCTCCGCTTTATTCCTTTTTCTTTCCTTTTGTAATTTCTTGTGGATTAATTGAGCATTTTTGTGATAATTCATTTTAGCTTTTTTGCTGACTAATTAGCTATGACCGTGTTTTGTAATTTTAGTGGGGGCTCCAGGGTTTGTAGTTTACGTCTCCACTTTCACACAGTCTCCCTTCCAATTATGTTTACTACTTCGCAGAGATCATGAAAACCTTACAGTGTGTGGTATTCATCCATCTGTCCCCTCCCTAACGTGCTATTGTTGTCATACATTTCACATGTATTATCAACCCCACACAATGTTGGAATTATTTTGATGCACTTATCCTATAAAGAAATTTAAATGTAAAAAATTTGTCTTTAATCAGTTACACATTAGACTACTTGAAGTGGTTCCACAGCTCACTGATGCTCTTTTCTTTTCTTTCTGTGTTTCTTTATGAATTGTTTATTTTTCCACCTTCGAGCGCATTCATCTTTTCTTCCGTATTGTTCAAGCTGCTGCTAACTCCATCCATTGTATTTTTCATCACAGAAATGTATTTTTATAGCTAGAAACTTGATTTGGATGTTTTCATATCTTCCCCAACTCTACCTGAGTTTGAACATTTAGAATATGGTTATTGTAACTGTGTAATATCTTTGTCTGCCAGTTTGTCATTTGGGGATTTGTTTCCATTCATTGATTTTCTCCCCATTATAGATGGTATTTTCTTGCTTCTTTGAATGTCTGTAACTTTTTTTTTTTAAAAGATTGGCACATGAGTTAACGTCTGTTGCCAATCTTTTCTTCTTTCCCCCAAAGCCCCCCAGTACATAGTTGTATATTCTAGTTGTGAGTTCCTCTGGTTGTGGCATGTGATGCCACCTCAGCATGACCTGATGAGCGGTGCCATGTTTGTGCCCAGGTCCGAACTGGCAAAACCCACAACCGCTGAAGCAGAGCACGCAAACTTAACTGCTCGGCCACGGGGCCAGCCCCTGCATGTCTGTAATTTTTTATTAGATGTCAGACATTGCGTGTTTTACATTTTTGGGCTGCTAGATATTGTTTTATTCTTACTGTATTCTCAGCTTTGCTTTATGATGCAGTTAAGTTACTTGGGAACAAAAAGAAAAAATTACCAGCAGGCATTTTTTTTCTTTAAGAATTTGACGAGCTGATTCTAAAATATATGTGAAAAATACAATGGGTAAACAGTCCTTAATAAAATGCAGGAAAGCTTGAAGAATTAGAGTACTGGGTATCAAGAACTATTATAACGCTCTAATAAATAAAACAGTGTGTTATTAGTGCAAGAACTGACAAAACATACTATGTAACAGAATAGAGATCCAAGAAAACAGACCCACACATATATGACTGATTTATGACAAGAGTGACATTATAGAGTGGCTAGGAAAATATTATCCTTCAACAAATACTATTAGGTTAGTTGGGTAACCACAAGGAAAAATATAACTTGATCCCTTCCCCATTTCATATACAAAGAATTAATTCCATTCCCTTTAAAGACCTAAATTTGAAAGTTTTAAATTATAAATAATTTATAGGTAAATGTAAGAAAACATGATTATTCTGAAATAGACAAAACTTCCTAAATTAGATACTAAAATACAAAATGCAAACCAAAACAAGAAAAATACAAGGATTTTGGATTAAGAATTTCCGTTTATAAAAAGACATCATTAAGAAAGTGAAAAAGTGAGCCACAGAGTATGTGTGTATGTATGTGTGTGCATGTGTGTGCATACCAAGTGAAACTCTCATTTAAGTCTGACGAGAGTGTAAATTTGTACACCTGCTTTGGAAACCTCAAAGAATTCTAAATGGTCAATATAACTGTTGTTCATGTCTTCTTTGAATCATTTCCCTTTAACATCTTCTCAAACAGTATTTTGTTTTATTAAACCTGGCTAAATTTAAATTTCTATTAAAAATAGACGAGAGAAGAAAGAAATTAAACAGAATGAATGCAGGATTGTCAAGAGAAATAAAAAAGTAATATATGGAAATATTTGTGCATTATTGTGGGTAACAATTGCTTGGATAATTGATTTCAGTGACAATTCTGACTAAGGATTATCATTTATTTATTTCGAAGGCTGGTAGCTGCGTATGGCCTTAACAGTCTTCTGCATAGGCTAGCTCATACTAGGACATAGTGTGCTCTGAGTTAGTGACACGCCGTAATAGGAGTTTATTATAATGTGCTAAAACTTTGTAGTTTTACAAGAGAATATTTCAGTACACCTGACACTAAACTCTGATAGTTAATCACAATTGTAGAATCTTGAACTGTATAAAGGAATCCTAGAAATTCACGAGCCAAAATTATCACTACCCAACGTCATCTGTTCCAGTGTGTGGAAGGTTATTTCCTGACCTCCTCCTGTCAGAAGAACAGCAGATCCCAAAGCACTTGTTCCACTTGATGAGGGAAGAGCAGACAACTCCTTTGTTCAGGATTCTGGGAGCCATGCGGAGAGGTAGCACATGAGGGTTTGTGGAGAGGAAGGAAGGGACGGTGCCACGCTATGGCTGAGCTGCTGGCACAGATGTACATGACCGAGTCCCCTCGCTCTGTGCACTGGATCTTCAGAGTGGAAGAGGATCCTTCGGGCCTCTCAGCAGAGAACCGATCATTAGGCATCCCTGATGTGTCTGATGCAAGATCATCCTGAAAGTAAGTCAGAAACTCCAGGCCCTGCTCTGGTGTTTGTTGGTGTCAGAAAAGGTAGGTGTGTCCAGAAATTGGATCACATCTGAGTACTACATCCTCTCCACTCTTTGTGACTCTGTGCCTGGGGGCCTGAGAGACTCCATCGTCAGTGGGATCTGTGGAGACAGAATATGGGAACAGAATGAGGAAAACAATTGTAATCATCACACACACACTGAAACTGCTTGGTTTTCGGAGGACTCATCTGCTCCCAGGAGACAGAGCATCAAGCAGCAGAGGACCCTGGTGCCCATGGCAGGGTCAGGGCAGGAATGGGAGGTTCAGCAGGTCAGGGTCCCTGTGAGCATGCACAGAGGAGGAGGGACATCCCTTTGTCCCCACAAGGCAGTTCTCATAGTGACTTATTGAAACTCAGCATTACCTGATATAAATTAACTAATTAATTATATCTAAGATGCCAGCAACCTTGAGATGCACCATTCTAGTATGCATCAAGAAAGAAAACAAAATATTGTCACTCATAATCAGAAATGTTAAAATGTGCAAACTTGTGAAACAGAATTACTGAAAAATGTTAATTCAAAGTGGATTGAAATATACATTGATTCTGTGAGGTTCCTTTGTTGTCACCCCTGTGAGCCCAAGTGTTCTGTTGTCTGGACCCCACACTCCCTACTGGCTGGTCTTCTCACTTCTCTCAATCTTTTCACATTGTCAGCTGGACATTTCCACCTAGAAGTTTCAACAGCACTTCAGATTTGTGGTATAAAATGCTGCCTTGATCATCTTCCCTCTGAGCTCTCCTGCTTCTGACCTTGATCCTGCATTTGCCTAGTCCTATCCCTGGTTTGGGCAGGAGCAGGATATGTCTATTTGTGGTGGGGGGGATGGGAACGTTGTCATGTCCTTGTCCTGAGAGCAGTTTGAAGTCACAATTCAGAGCCATGAGGGATTAAATGGTGCCTCTGACACGTACCCACTTAAGTTGGGATCTCCTATTCATCCTGGAGGTAAAAAGACAATTCCCTCTATTAATTCATTAATCTCCATACTGCAGTTTGTCCTCCACTCCTTATCATGGGGCCTCTGGTGTTTCTAAGTCACTTCAGAAATAAATAAATGTTCCAAAACCTTACTTTCAGAAGGAGTCAGAACTGTTTTACCCTTAACCCTTAATTTGGGAGAATTAAACAATAAATAGGGGCGGGGGTTGAACTGATTCTTGGGGCTCTAACAAGCTACATTGTGAGTAATTCATTTCTCATTTTCATTCCAAGAATAACTTTCAAAGCCTCTTTGGTGGCCCCCTTTATAGGAGGAACAATAGTCACAATGCTTCCCAAAGAAAAGAAGATTCCTCCAACCGAGTTAAGCAAGAAAATGGACCTGTTTCTGCCTCTGAGAGTCTCCTTGAACACTGAGTGGTTTATTACTCTGCCCCCTTAAATAACTAAACTGTGGCTCCTTCAGCATCACCATTTCTCTCTTTGTCAGCAGCCCTCAGAAGGAAAAGGAATAGGATAGATATTAATATCATCTTCAAAATAAATTATCCCACCTTCCAACTACTTATAAAGCAAAACTGATCAGAAGCAGCTTGCAAGTGAGCTAACACTGTGTTCCTCCACATTTCACATACATGAAGCCACCACTTAGCTGCCTCTCCCCTCTCCCTCATTTAACAAAAGCTTCTCACAGAGCTCCCTTCCCTGGTTTATCCACATTCATGTCTCTGCTGCATCTTGTGATAGGAATAATTTTCTCAAAGCTCAGCTTTTCTGGAGCCAGGTCACTGATCAAACATCTCTAGCCCCTCTCCATGGGCAATTTCATGATGCGTGAACCTCCAGTGGCATAGGACACACATGAACACTGCTCCCTCCGGTATCTGATCTGAAGACAGAAAACCCCAAATGATTCTAGACTTTCCCTTCCTCAGCCTCTAGTGACATTGTGGACCATATGTCCTTCCGCACAGATACAAACATACCGTCTTTGGCAATCTGGCGCACCATTTATTGGCTCTGAGAACAATGCTGAAGCCATTAACACTTCTGAACCTCAGCCTCCTCATCTCTAAAAGAGTGAACGGCCCCACAATGTTTATGAGGACTAATTGAGATACTGTAGCATCTGGTAGGCTTAATAAACATCCATCCTTTCCTCCCTCCCTGTTTCCTCATGTCTTGAAGTGAGGCTTGAGCTCTCTGACCTCTAGGACTGTGAGAGACGGAAGAACTGGACACATCAACTGGGTGTCGCGTGGGGAGAACTTGAGAGCACAAAGAGACAGGCCAGTCACTTTAGGAAAGATCTGGCAGCACCTAGGTATTAGTAAAGGTGTAATATAATGTGACACAGAATTAATGTAACTGTCTATCCACATCATGCAATATGAGGCAGCTAATAGGAAGAATCTGGTCTGTATCTAGCAATCTGAAAATATAAATTCGAAAGTAAATTAAAAGAAAGAAGTGCAGGTGCAGACAATGTGTGCAGGTGGCCCCAATTTTGTTGGTGTATCTGGGTAGACAGGTTGGCATGAGCATAGAAAAGAGGAGTGGGAAGAAACACAACAGTTTATTAATATTGGTGAGTCATTGAAGGGGGGATTAGAAAATGGTGTGTTTGGAGAGGGGAGAGAATTATTAAACATTTAACATTTCTTTACATATTTCTGATTTTTTTTAATTAGAAAGCATAGCTTGACCACATGACAGCTTTCAATTCAGACCATTGATCGGGTTACGGAATTTGTGATGTATCAAGGGGCAATGTCTAGAAAGTCACTGGCCGTGGAACATATTAAAAATGCCCATTTTCTTTGAATAACTCTAGCATGAAAATGTGCAAACTCCTGGTGAACATGGCTGGCTGCTGACTGGGGAGATGGGTGAGCAGTGAGGTCAACACATTTGATGTTGACTGCAGTTTATCCTGACTATGAATTAACATGGCGTATACCTCTGAAAGACTGACCACCACTAAGGAGTGGAGTCTCTGACCCCTTATCTAGGACAAGCTCTGAATAATCCCCTTATTAGAAAAGGAAGGCAAATGAGCAGATTCTAGTGCCTGCATTTCCAAACTCAATAAAAATAAGCTACGTTTTTAAATTTTACAGTCTCCAAAAATGCTCCTCATTTCTAATTCAAGCAGCAGTATTATTACAAAATAGAAGATGCTGTTATTCCAGTGTTCATCAGCAAGTCACAGATTTCTCAAATGTAGTTTTACCAAATGAGTTGGAAGAGATGCTGTCCTTAGGGAAGACACTCTAACTCAAGCTTTGTAAAGGTTTAACTCTGAAATAAGTGGTCTATTTTTGGTCTTCACTGCCTAAAAAGATGAAACTGCATTAGTCCTTAATGCATTGATGGGAATCACTCAGGCAAAACTGGGGCTTTTGTCTATCTTTGGACCAGCCTAGATAATCATATATTTGATTATTTCTACACAGACTCTCACAATTCTTCAAGGATTAACACACGGCCTCTCTCTATAAATGGAGCCTCTGCTGTCACAAGCAAGCTTTCCTATCTGGCCAAGGAGGGAGAGCCAGGATAGGGCCCTGCACAGCATCCTGCATCACAGTCAGGGTGTGGGCTGGAGAAGCCGGGGTACAGGGATGAGTGACCTCAGCTCTGTGTCTCTGGCATTGCCCAGTAGTACATGGATGTGGACATCCATGACACAGTTCAGTGTATCAGGATTCACGGCATCTAACTTATCCAAGAGATATTTGTGCCTTGGGAAAACCCTCCCTAACACACTAGAGAAGCCGTTTTATTTCCTTCCCCACCATCTTTTAACACAGTTTTTGATATTCTGTTTCTCGACAATTCCACCAGTGATTAGGTTTCCCATGTGGGAGACTCCGAAATCCATGCAGCCTGTGAGGGAATGAGACTGAAATAAGAGACAAGTCCATGAAGCTGATGAGAAGTTATGAAGCTCCAGCCCTGAAGAAGGGCTTGGGAGCCAGTTACACAAGCCTGTGAGAGGGATTTGTCGTCTGTCTCAGGACTCACCTGATCCCAGGAGACAAAGGGATGGAAGGTCCCAGTTGATGTGGCCAGACCATTAGGATGGCCTAAGTTGGAACCTGGGTGGTCTTCCACGATTCACTGACTCCGTAAAGACTGTCCACTGGTGCCCAGAACTGCTGTTGGCACTGGGAATAACACGGGGAATAAAGACATCCACATCCCTACACAGGGAGGTTTATGGTCTAGACTGGAAGGGGCTTCTGTTGAATAGTCACACAAGTTGATATAAAATGACAACTGTGCTAAACGCTAGTGAATAGTATAAGCTATGAGCCCTTATAAGGGGGTTTGAACTAGTAATACACTGAAGAAATGCTTCCCTAAGGAGGTGGTGGTTATGTGGAGGTCTGGGACGGGAGAACATCAAAGGAGAGACCTGTGCTGACAGATCATAGCCTGGGTGTAAAGAAGCCTTCTGGTGGGGAGAAGCAGGATGCATACAAGGAACCAAGCGAACTGAGGCCAGTGTGGTCGAAGCAGAGATGAGGGCACAGGGCAGGGGAGGGACAACCAGGGGTGGACACAACATGGACAGAGGCTTATGACGGAAATGAAAATGGTGTGAAGAAGACGGATTCATAAAAGGCCAGCGGGGAAAAGAACATGGGCCTGAGGTGTCAAGGTGTCTGTATGTATCCCGTTTCAGATAAGCTCTCCTTCCCATAAGCAGCTGGTGAGAGGCATTCCTCTGAAGGTCCCAAGTTGTGGTCACTCCAATGGCGGAACTGCGTAAGCGGTTGGAGGAGAAGTTTGAATTCCCTCAGACCCTGGTGCTCTCCCAGCTGGGCCTGACCTGGGGAGCAATCCCAGCTCCAGCAGAGTCCATAGGCACAGGGTACATTGATTCTTACCTGTGGAAAGTAAAATAGAAATTTTCATAGAATGAATTAAGGAAAATAGGTACAGGCATTTCTTTGAAGAGAATTTGTTTAGTGGGCAGTATTTATAATTTCAGCTGCATTAAATTAAACTCTTGTACATGAAAACACACCACAAAAAATAAAACGTAAGCTGCAAACTAGGAAAAGACATGAAGATTGTATACAAATGATAATGAATCAGTGTCAAGTTGCATGTTTCTCAAAGTTGTCACAGAAGAGGCCATAGTAATGACCACGGTGGTGTCCGAGATTTCCACTGCTGCCCAGTTGGACACTCAGTGACACGGCTTGTCCTCTGTTCCTTCTGACCCATATGAGGATGCAAATGATGGAGGAGATGGGCCTGTCAAAGAAGCATGGACTTTATAAAAACAGACAAGAGTGTTTCCCTTGTCTGCTGCTTCTAAATCATGAGACACTGGGAAACTGACAATGTCCCTGAGGTTTTTCATCTATAAAGTGGGTATAAAAATATTTGATTTGTATGATTCCTGCAAAACTTTAAAACATGTAATATATACAAAGAATCTAGCTCACATTAAGGACTCAGCTGTCACTCATGTATTGATGTCACCCAGGACTTGACACTGCGGGATGATGCTGGGAGAGACATGGAAACATTCAGTGCACACACGAGAACCTGGGTCCTGGTAGGTTTGCTGGGAGAGCTCTGAGCTCAGCAGGACAGGAAGTGGCTTTGAAACCCTAAAAGCTTCCCTGGGAGCAGGGAAACCAGGTGGAGCCTGCGTGATCCCTCACTGTTAAAGCCAAGGCGGGGAGGTTTGTGCACAGAACGCTGATAACTCTTCAGGGCTGTGCCACGCTGCTGGCACAGAGATACAGGGCTGAGTCTGTCAGCTCCAAGATGCTCATGACCAGCTCAGAACTATAGTCCTGGAACTGCTGTGCTGAGAATCAATCCAGAATATCTCTTTTTGCTCTTTGCACATATTCATAAAACTCAAAGAGGAGCTGGGGGCCCTGACTCAGGGAGTGTTGGTACCAAGATACACTGCAGTGCTCAGAGATAGGGGAACATCTCAGTGTCACTGTCTGTCCTGTTGTTTTGATCAGATATCTTGGCATTTGGTGACTCCAGCCTCGACTGGGCCTATGGGAATGCAGAAATAAAATGAGCACCAGTGAGAACTTGATGGTTTATCTGCAAGGTAAAGCTTAGAAGAGCAATGATTTTGCCCACAGGGCTCTCCTGCTCCCAGAAGACAAAGCATCACTGAGCAGAGGAGCCTAGAGCCCATGGCACAGCTGGATGGGCAGCACTGTGCCTCTTGCACTTGGGGTTCTAGTCTTCTTGGGTAAGAGCTGAGTTTTCAGCTTCACTTTTCCTGATTGAGGGACTATCCTGTGATGGCACCGCCCTGTTCTCATTAGGGCAGGGGAGGGAAGCCTGAGGCCCAGCACTCAGTGCCCCACGCACCAGATTCCCCTCCTGTTCTGCAGGGCAGGAGGGTTGGCTTAGGGCAAAGTGCCTCCCCACACAGCTCTGCTGGTTTTGCCTGAGACAGGTGCTCGTCTGCTACACCTGCCCCAGCGACCAGGATGCCCTCTCTCCCTCTTGCCCTCCTCACCCCACCTTCTGCCTACAGTGCTCTGTGCTGGAACTCACCTGCCAGAGCACCGGCTGAGAGTGAGGGTCTGTGAGTAAATCTTCCTGTTCTCGCTCTGCCTGTGTGTCCTCAATCATCTCTCTGATACTGGGTTCAAACCAAGCTGTGTTTTTATCTTTTCTTTCCCCAGACATTGTTCCCAGCCCCTGCCCTGAGTGGCCAGTGATGTAGAGTCACTGAGATTTACTCCATCTGATTAGGTTGGAAGTGGGCCTGTGTTGTCTATAAATTACTAGGAGTAGAGGTGCCCCAGAAAGCATTCTCTGACTTTGTTGGCTTACAGCACAGACCTTGCCAATTTGGGGTTTACTGCCCTCTAGCCCATCCTGGGAGTAGTGTCCTGGACAGTTTAAGTTTAGCCCTCCAGATCAGCCCTCTGTGGATTATATCAACCGAGCTCCTTTCTCCTCTACCTCACACTGGGGTTTTGCTTATGGGAGATAATGGCAGGAGAGTAAGGGAGGCAGGGTCATCAACTGCCTAGGTCTGCAATATTTGTCCCTTGGCTCCATTCTTTCTGGATACACTTCATCGTAGCTGCTTTTCCCTACCAAGGTCTGGCACATGAGAGGCATCCATCTCCCTAAGCCACAGGGCCCAACTGCCTGGGGAAGCACACCTGTCCTCCTTCTTTCAGGCCAATGTGAATAAGAGCCACCCACTTCTGCTAGAAGGATGCTTCTCCTTCCCTGACTGGTTTCCTTTAGCCCTGCTTCACCTATGTAGATAGTCCCTTCAGTGTCACTCCTCAACTCTGCCAGGACCGTAATAGACACAGTAAAGGAAAAATGAGGCTTGGAGAATATATTCTGCTTTAAAGTAACATTTAAAGTAAAGATCTAACATTCTGCAATTAGTAGTAACAGAAGTTCTAACATTTTGTAAGTAGCGTTAACAAAAATTGTAACATCTTCTATTAACATTGATGAGACAGTCAGCAGAAGCATAGAGAAATACGCAGTGTGAAAATAAACAGTGTAACTCGGGTACATAGGGTCTGAAGAGGCTCCAGGGAAAAATGACTACCTGTCCTCACCAGCTCCTACCTCAGGAAGTCTACAGCAGGGGGATTTCTTCATATACACAGTGGACCTTGCAGTGCACCATGCACATCCCTCTTCAGGACCCTCCCTCTGATCCCACAGCGTGTGCCCCTCACTGGGCACTGCCCTCAATTTCAGGGATCATTTTGATTTAAGAGACAGAAGGGAAGAAGCAAATTTCTAAGGAGAGTGGGAAAAGTTTTAATATTTTAAATCGTATTTGTGGATAAAGAGAGAGGGAGCTAACAACAGAACCACACTAGAATTACAAAGCAAGGATATAAAGGCAGGTAAGGTCAGTGACTCTTGATTTGTCATGATACCACTTTGTGCAGGTGTGTGACTTATTCTGCTAGTGCTCAGCTGCTGCTGTGAATAAAAGAGATCAATGCATCAATCCTGGTTTGAATTTCTTTAATGTAAGGGCAACCTCAGAAGATCATGGTAAAGGAAGGAAGACTACCTGCAAGATAAAATTAAAAGAATGTAGCATCATCAAATCTACGCTAGCATAAGGTAATGAAAATATGGAATGACCCCAAGGAACAGGAAGAAAGAATAGTTACCAAGGGATAGGAGAGCCCAACAATGTCAAAGAACAGGTGTGGTGGGGTAAGAAGCTGTGGGCAGATGGTGGGATGACTCATTTGTGATTTGGGAGAGGGAGCATTTTCAGCTGTTGATAGAGAACAAGGAATGATGTTACTACAGATGAGCAGTAGAGCAAGAATCAGAAATGACCCAGAACTATAGAGTAGGCCAACAGGCCTTAGGATGCAAAGGTCACTAAATGTAAAAGAAAAAATGATTAGTTAGACTTTATAAACATTCAAAACTTCAGTTCACCAAAAGGCAACATTAGGAAGTAAAAGGGCAAGCCACTCTGGGAGAAGACAGACTTAGTATATTTAGTAGAATCTAGAATATAAAACGATCTCCTACAAATCAATAATGTGAAGATAACCCAATTTTTAAAAACAGACAAATTTAAAAGCAGATGCTTTATAAAAGAAGATAGGAAGGGCCAAAAAGCATATGAAAAAAGCATGTATCTTTACTCATCTCTGAAAAACAAATGTGATACCAGTAGAACAGCTAAGAATAAAAAGAGATAACAAATGTCGGTGAGAATGTAGAACTGGGGACAGTCCCATGCTTTGGTATTGTAAATTGGTGAAGCACTTAGGAAAACTGTTCAACGATTTTTAATAAAAGTAAACATTCATCTTATCCTATGAATTAGTGATCCCATTTTTATACATATACCCAGGGAAATTGGTGCATTTATTCACAGAGACTCGTACAAGAAAATTCAGAACTTCTTTATTCATAATAATTGAAGATAGGAGCAACCCACTTATCCATCTATAGGAGAATGGATAAACACATTGCGATAAGTAGTAGAATACTACTCAGTAACGTGAAGAATACTACTGATATACACTATATGAGTTCGTTTCAAAATTACTAACTTTTGAGAAAGAGAAGTCAATCAAAAAAGAGTATTTACTATATGGTTCCATTTACATGAAGTTCAAGAATAGAAAATACTATGGTGATAAAAATCAGAAAAGTGTTTAGCACTGAGAAATAAATTTATTGTGAAGGAGCATGAGGACATTTTCTTGAGCGATGAAAATGGTCTTTGTGTTGATTTCAGTCGTGGTTGCACTGATGTATGCATTTTTCAAAATTTAGCAAGCTATACATGTGTTAATTTGAGCATTTTACTGTCTTTTAATCATATATATATATTTTTTTGAGGAAGATTAGCCCTGAGCTAACATCTGCTGCCAATCCTCCTCTTTTTGCTGAGCAAGGCAGGCCTTGAGCTAACATCCATGTTCACCTTCCTCTATTTTATACGTGGGACGCCTGCCGGACATGACTTGACAAGCGGTGTGTAGATCCGCAGCTGGGATCTGAACTGGCGAACCCTGGGCCGCTGAAGCAGAACGTGCAAACTTAACTGCTGTGTCACCCCCATTCAATCATACTTTAATCAAGTATTACTGAAACGTAAATAAACGAATTCATACAAGATGAGAATCATATACAATTTTATGCTTATAGTCCATGAAGTCCAATTTAGAAGTGACTCACACACAAACAAGACAGGAGCACTCACATCCATAACATATTGAGAATGTGAGAATTCTCAGGGACTGAAATATATAACACCTACATTTGGCATAAGAATAAGCTGGACCAACAAATTTTCAGAGAAACAGCTGAGGATCAATGGCTGAGGGAAAGCTGTAGACAGAAACTAAAAGAAAAAGAATCCTCAAAGGCTGTTGAAACTATTCTATGAATCCTGAACTACTGTGAACTCCTCAATTTGGCAAATCAGTCCTTCATCAGTTTCACCTTTTAGTCTTTTATTTAGGCTTTCAGTCGATTGGCCAATTACAGAAGTGAGTTTTTGCCAAGCAAGCAGCCTGCTCCCTCTCTGCGAGCAGGTTCTGGGTGAGCCAGCGCTTCCTGGGCAGGCTCCCAGGGTGCACAGGGCACAGCAGGGGCTCATGGGGCAGCAGCAGCACATGAGGATTGCACGTCCTGTGAAGCCCAACTGTGGACATCCCAGTCTCAGAGTTAATGGATCCAGAATTAAGAAACCTTGCTTTTAGGTGCAGACTTCTACCTGCAAGGAGCCAAGAAGAGATACAGGCTGGGGTGAATAAACTTATTGCCCATATCGTTTTGTAATATTTTACAAGAAAAAAATTGAGGCGCTCCTGAATCTTAATCCAAGCTAAAGGAATGGTAAGACTTAGCTTCCTTCCTTAATCTACCCTCCAAGGCCTCAGAAGACTCAAACTCCGCTCTGTGCCCTGGGGAGAGACTTAGTTTGTGATCTCTTTTGATAATTCTGCACTTGATCTCTTTGGGTCTCATGCTGCTGTTTGGTGCATCTACTAACAATTCCTCTAAGTGATTTGTTTACATGTGTTTTGTAACTTGTTACTGAGAATTATTTTTCCCCAGAGAATCATTGCTTGGAATTCAATGCTTTTGAAACCCATAGCAACTTTATGTAACAGTTTTAGACTTAGAGAATCCAGACCACGAAGAGAGTTTATTTTTTTTTAATGTTTTATTGCGGTCATAATAGTTTATAACATTGTGAAATTTCAGCTGTACATTAATATTTCTCAGACACGATATAAATGTGCTCCTTCACCCTTTGTGCCCACTCTCCACCCCCCTTCCCCCTGGTAACCACTAAAAGGTTCTCTTTGTCCATAAGTTTGATTATATTCCACATATGAGTGAAATAATATGGTGTTTGCTTCTATAGCTGGCTTATTTTGCCTAAAATAATGCCCTCAAGGTCCATCCATGTGGATGCAAATAGGATGATTTTGTCTTTTTTATGGCTGAGTAGTATTCCATTGTATGTATATATACCACATCTCCTTTATCCAATATCATTCGATGGACACTCGGGTTGCTTCCACATGTTGACTATTGTGAATAATGCTGCAATGAACATATGGATGCATAAGTTTCCTTGTATTGTTGATTTCAAGTTCTTTGGATAAATACCCAATAGTGGGATAGTTGGGTTGTATGGTAGTTCTATTTTTAGTTTTTTGAATAATCTCAAAACTGTTTTCCATAGTGCCTGCACCAGTTTGCATTCCCACTAGCAGTGGATGAGGGTTCCCTTTTCTCCACAACCTCTCCAATATTTGTTGTTTTTTGTCTTGGTGATTATAGCTATTCTAATGGGCATAAGATGATATCTAAGGACAGGTTTGACTTGCATTTCCCTGATGATTAGTGATGTTGAGTATCTTTTCATGTGCCTATTGGCCATCTGTATATCTTCTTTGGAAAAATGTCTGTTCATATCCCCTGCCCACTTTGATTGGGTTGTTTGTTTTTTTGTAGTTCATTTCTGTGAATTCTTTATATATTTTGGAGAATAACCCCTTATCGGATATACGATTTGCAAATATTTTCTCCCATTTGATGGGTTGTTTTTTCATTTTGATCACAGTTTCCTTTGCCTTCAAGAAGCTCTTTACTCTGATGAAGTCCCACTTCTTTGTTTTTTCTTTTGATTCCCTTGTCTGAGTAGACATGGCATTCGAAAGATCTCTTTAAGTCTCAAAGAGTGTATTGCCTATATTTTCTTTATGGTTTTCTTTATGGTTTCAGGTCTTACCTTCAAGTCTTTAGTCCATTTTGAGTCTATTTTTGTGTATGGAGAAAGACAAAGGTCTACTTTCATTTCTTTGCATGTGGCTGCCCAGTTTCTCCAGCATCATTTGTTGAAGAGACTTTCCTTTCTCCATTGTATGTTCTTGGTTCCTTTGTCAAACATTAGCTGTCTATAGATGTGCGGTTTTATTTCTGGGTTTTTAATTCTGTTCCATTGATCTGTGTGCCTGTTTTTGTCCCCGTACCCTGCTGTTTTGGTTACTATGGCCTTTTAATATATTGTGAAGTCAGGGATTGTGATGCCACCAGCTTTGTTCTTGTTTCTCAGGATTGCTTTGGTTAATCGGGATCTTTAGTCGTCCCATATGAAGTTTAAGATTTTTTGTTCTATTTCTGTGAAGAATGTCACTGGGATTCTGATTGGGATTGCGTTTAATCTATAGATTGCTTTAAGTAGCATGGACATTTTAACTACATTTGTGTTTCCAATCCATCAGATCACCCAGGGAGTTCAAAGCTGCTCAGCTGCTTTCTGATTTGTGTTCTCCACTGAAAAGAACACGAATCATAAACTTCATGTTGGACATTACTGTTCCTCTGCTTTATTCAATCACTAGAATATTCCAAATTGAGTGATATAATGTTAAGTGCAATTTGCACTTTCTCACATACGCACACACACACACACTCCACAATCATGGACCTCACTTCTCACTAGGGTTCATGCTGCATGAGGCCCCTCAGACTGAGATCCCCTACCTGGGAAGTCTGGTGAGAGCTTCATAGGGACAGTTTTTCTCCGTGAGACAAGGGCCTCAGGAAGGAGTGGCCCTCGTGCTCGTGGCTGCCCTTTTTGTGCAGAGAGCAGCTGGCTGTGCAGCAGTGTGGTTTCATTGCTGGCACAGAGGTACAGAGAGGTCTGCTTGGTGCTGGCTGACTCCAGGGTCAGGTGGAAATCCTCCTTCTTGTTTCGGGAGACACTGTACCCTTCTGTGATGTCCCCTTTGGCAGTGCTGTTGACACCCCTTGAATAATGGATCAGCCTTGGCCCCTGGCCCGGGTCTTGTCGATACCAGAACATTGAAAGATGATTCATATTCTGAGAACATTCCAGGATCATCTTGTGTCCTGTTTGTGTAATATAGTATCTAGGCTTCTGGGTGACAGCAGCATCCACGGAGCCTATTGGAGAGGCAGACAAAAGGTAAAAACAAGACTTAAGGAGTAACCTGGATCCTAAAAGGGAAGGCAAAGGCTTGGAGCTCGGACTCTGCAAAGCCATGGCAAGGTTTCTGCTGAGTCCAGAACTCACCTGCTCCCAGGAAACAGAGAGTCAGATGAAAGAAGTTGAGGCTCATGGCAGAGTCAAAGCAAGAGAGGGCTGTCCCCGCTAAATGTTCTGATTCACAGGACTGAGAGAAGGAGTTCAGAGACTCTTCTCCAATGGACAGAAGAGTCTGCCTTGGATGTCACTGCCCTCACCTCTGAAGATTCTCCCTGTTCCAGGGTCCCTTCTGACTTGGCTCAAGTAGGATCAGCTACTCTCATAGATGTGGCTTAGCAAGGCTTGAAGGGCAGATGGGGTGTGGCTGCCACGCATTGAGTTTAGGGTGCACCCCACCCCTTTGGTTTCCCACATTCCTCTGAGACAGTTGTTCTTCTGAGCACCTGCCTTGACATCAAGGCTGCTTTGCCCAATTCCTTCAACTGTGGATCTCAGTAAAGTTTAGAGGGACCTCTCACTTGTTCTGTGGTTGAAGGGAGCCTGGCAATAATTGAAAACTTCTTCAACATCTGCATAATATAGGACCCACTCCTAAGTTTTTCTTAACCCTTTCCTCCCAGGCTGCTCTCCCAGACTCTCCCCAGAGCCACTTAGATGTCAGTGGCATCACAGTGCCACCTTGTGTCCAACAACTGAAGTTTCATCATTGTTTTCTTCTGCAATGGCCCAAGGGATGCTGGGAAGTGTCTGCATGGTCAGCAGGAAGAATATTCCATAAGTAGTATCCTACATGTTCTGCACTCAACTTCCTTAAACTCTAATCCCAAGATGAATTCTAACTCTGATTCTATTCCTTTGAGACCCCATTCCGTAAAATCCCACCCTCATTCTACTTAACTACCATCACTTTATCTGGCAGTTACAGTCCAACTGAGATCTTGTCTCTTAAAACTATCTTCTGAAAGGGAAAGGATAGAATCGGTGCAATGGAAGGAAATAATATTAAGTCTAAAATAAGAAGAAAAACACAGAAGTTGAAGTGTAAGAAGGTTCTATTATCTCTGTTACTAAAGATAAACAAAAATGAATGTGCCCCCTTCCTCCAAATGACACTCAATGTTAGCTCCAAAATATGGTTCTGCAAAGGATGGGGAGATGAGGTTATCATCAATATGGGGCCAAATGTCTATGAATAAAAGGTAAAACTGGAATATAAGAAAAATATAGGACTTCCTATAAGGCAATAAGCAATCATGGAGGAAACAATATCTAATGAGGAAAATAAGAATGGATGGAATTAAGATCAGCAAAGGACATTCTATATGAAACTATTAACTTGTGCAGTGTACGTCTGCTGATTTGAGCAGCAAGGAGGGAAGAGAAGATTCTGGAAGTAGAAGAGTTGCGGAATGCAAGAACACAGTGGTGCAAAATAGCATTATAAGGAAGCTGAATCTGCCAGAGTCCCATTGAGAAAGGTGGTAAAAATTGCAGACAAGGTCTAGGAAGGAAGCCCCTGGAATGACATTCCAGGGACCTGGAAATCCTGCTGTGCCCTGGCCTTCATCAGTCTTGGGAGACACAGGGCAATAGAGCAAGGAGTGCTTTGCTGCGGCCACAATTAAGATAAGGCCAGAAGAACTCCCTTCCCGGGACATTCATCCTCTGACGAAAGAAGTTTGGAGTCCTGAGCCACCACCATCTCTGATTAATGGATTTAGAGAGACTGTCATTCTCCTTACCAACCATGCAAGGCTCAGGGCTCCTCTATCATGCTTGAGTCTGTGACATTCAGTCCCAGTCCTGGAGCATCGCTTTATCTCTAGGACTCCCAGAAGCCCTGCTCCACAGTCATATCAGCTCTGCCCATGGCTGTAGATTTCACAGATACCAAGCGCAGCTTCACCCACAGACGGGTGCAGGATGTTGTCACAACATAATTACTCATAACAAATAGCATATAATATAGCAAATAAAAAAAATAAACGGGGATAGGGGCATAATTCTAAAGAAAACATCCCTTCTTCCTGAGTTAAAACTCAGAGAAATGATTTCATAAGGAAGGCCAGGGCATCAAATAAAACAGCGGCTACAAATCAGATTTACTCGGGGAATCATATAAACTGGAGAAATTGTGAAAGTATGTTTTAGTCCAACTCTCAGGACTGGAGAGTGGGAAAATAGAGAAAACAGGTTGCTTAAAGGAGGCAGAGGAAATGAAGTCTTGTTGTTATCAGTGTTGTGTTGCTCGATGAGCCCCCACCAAAGTAGTAAAGGCCTTTACTTCCTACAGGAAGGTGGGCTTGATACTGTTTGCAGAAAGCTTACAATGTGGTGGGGATAGAAGAGTCTTTAGAAGAAAGAATATGCCTGAGGAGGTAAATTTTCCAGATGCTGATAGCAAATGCAGAGGAGACGCTGTCACTGCACAGAGCCAAAGCCGCATATGAGGGCAGCGAACTTAAAGTCCAACAGAAGACTGTTTATGTCCCGGATATTCAGTCCTTGTCTTGGAATGTCGAGCTGGCTCTGGGACCCCTAGAATCCACTGAACCATAATTTTTTCCATCCACCAACATTTACAGACACAGTATTTCAGGAGTGAATCGATGGTCTGTTCCTAGCCAAAGGACAGCTGATGTCCAAGTCTAGATATATTCATTGGAGAATGAAGAGCAAAGAATGGCCTGTTTAGGGTCTTTAGGAGCTACAAGGAGAAGGAAGTATGAAGTTTGTGAACAGGAAAGAAGTGACTGTGCCACTCTGTGGCTGAGCTGCTGGCACAGAGATACACGATTCAGTCCCCCTGCTCCGCGGGCTGGATCTTCAGTGTGGAGGAGCATCCCTCAGGTCTCTCAGGAGAAAATGGAATATTAGGAGTTCCTGGTATGTCTGGTACATTCTTGTTCATGAAGTAAATCAAAAATTCTGGACCTTGCCTGAGAGTCTGTTGGTACCAATAAAGGGTAGCACGACCACAAATGGGATCACACCCAAGAGCTACAGCCTGGACCCTCTCTGTGACCCTGTGCCTGGGGGACTGGGGGACTCCAGCATCTGTGTGACCTGTTGGGTCAAAAGTTGGTAACAGTAATGAGGAAAACAATTGTAATCATCACACACACACACAATGAAACTGCTTGGTTTTCTGAGTACTCACCTGCCCCCAGGAGACAGAGGGTCATGCATGAGAGAACACATATGTGTTCCATACCTTTCTTCTGGAATCATTTTCCATCTATCTTAAGTATAATTTTGAGATTTTTTTTTATTTTCACCTCCTCAAAATATGTTTTCATCAGCCTTATTCTTAAATGAATGAAGACCAGAATAGTAACTGTTTTTTTTCTTCTTCTTCTTCTTCTTTTTTTTTTTTTTTTTTGCAAATAAGGATTCACCCTGAGCCAACATCTCTTGCCAATCTTCCTCTTTTTGTTTTTTCTCCCCCAAGCCCCAATACATGGCTATATATATATATAACTGTAAGTCCTTTTATTTCTTCTGTGTGAGCTGCTGCCACAGCATGGCAACTTACAGGCGGGTGGTATGGTTCTGCCACTGGGAAAGGAACTGGGGCCACTGAAGGGGTGAGAGCACCAAACTTTAATCACTAGACCATCAGGACTGGCTCAATAATTGTTATTTTTAACCCCGTTTTGACTTTCAGCATTGCTCTCAGTCTAACTATTTCTTTAGGAGATATTTGTCTTTTCTTTATGACTTCTTTCAAAAACTTTGTCATTCAAGCTCTATAATTTCACTATGACATATCTATTAACCTTACTGGGGATTCATTTGGATTCTTTTCTTTAAGCTGAGGATTTATGTCTTTAATCATCTCTGGAAAATTCTCAGTTAACATCTGATACTACATCACCTTATTTCAGTCTCCCTGTTTTCTCTCTCTGAAACTTCAAGTATATGTAAGAAAAAAAGAGGAAGTTCTAATAAAATATTATGTACAATCTAACAACATTTTATGCATGATTTTTCTTCCCTGCCCTTTCACTTGTCTGTCATGTTTCACATTTAATTTTCCATGCTACATTCTAGGTAATTTCTTCAGATCTGTCTTTTATGTCATTAATAATATCTTTAGGAGCATCTACTCTGTTGTTTAGCTTTTCTACTATTATTTTTTGAATGACTCCATCCAAGGTTTTTAGACTTCTATTCCATTAAGCATTCCTTTAGTTTGCAAAAGCAGGTCGTCACTGGAGGATGTTGATGTACTCAAAATCAATGTAGGCTTTGCAGCCCTCTCTATTGCAATAGCTAAAGAACTTGCTTTAACCCAGGAAAGGTAAACATGAGCAAGCAGTCCTGAGGAGAGCTTCCAAACGAACAGTCACAGTGCAATTTTAAGACTATAATTAGTTATATGTATTTAGATAACATTTCCCAGGTATTTGCCATGAACTAACCAATGGATACTAGGTTAAGTTCCTGCTAAGACTTGGGAGTTCACTGATTTTGCCTCCCAAGGTAAAAAACCTTGACTACACTAGTTTACTTCCAACACAAACAGGGCATTATAAATCTTTTAAATTAAGAATAAGGGGAAGTAGTGGGGATGGATGTTACAGAAGTATAAATCAGTTCCTAAACAGTTAAAATAAAATTTGAATTTGAAAGGATAGCTTACTGTTATAACATTAAGAGGAAAGATAATAGTTTAATATTTGAACCCTATGTCCACAGAAGAATAAATGACATCTTTTTCCCCTTAGGTCAACATTAAGGAAGGGTTATGGCCTTGGGCCATCCTTTGGAGCATCTGGCTGTGGGATTCTTGTTACCCTGTTATATACAATGGAGCAAAACTTTGGACATCGTACTGTTGCTGCCCTAAGCATTGGGGGTGGGAGGGGAATAGCACTGTGTGCTCAAAGAGGATGAAATTGCTTAACAGCCATGCTTAAACTAACCTTGAATTTAATTTTTTTAAAAAACTAATAGTGTACTAAGTTATATAATATATTAAATCAGAGGACTAAAGTGAGGATGGAAACTATCTCTCACTTCACAAGAACCCAGGCTAATAGCTCATTGTACTTTAATGCGTAATATTCAAAGTACAAGCCAATTGCATCTAACATTATTATAAATGAAAGAGAAATCAGATCAGTCGTTAAGGACTCCCTAGTGAACAGTATCTTCATAACCACCATGCTTATCATCTTTTCTTTCTAGGTGTAATTTGATAATATCAATTTGAAGAACAGTAATTGCAACCTCCATTGCAAATTTCAAACTCTTAGTTTTAACTATGATTGGTTCACACACCTCTGCTTGTTTGTTGTCCAAGGTTTTCCATTGACCAAAGCAAGACTAATCCATTTTAGATTTTTGCATTCTTGGTTAACTTGAACCTCATTATGAAAAGCTCTTAACTTTGCAACCAGATCTATGGAGTCTTGGGAAGCATAAACTGCCAATGCATTAGGAATAGCAAGAAGAGATCTTGCAACTCTGCAATAGCAAGCTATTCCCGAGACCCTGTGCTGATTGCATAGTTTTCAAGATACATGGGCAAGGCTGCTTCTACAGCACCCCCACATGGAACCACAGATTTTTGATGCCAAAACTCTCTTCACCACACAAAGAACATCTTGTAAAGAGCACTCCATCTCATCACACATGAAATCATTCACTTCACAAAAGATAGCTGATGCAGGTGTATGGGCTTTAGTGTTTTTGATGAAGATCACTTCATCATCATGAATTCTCTCCTGTACCACCTCTCCTGCTTGTCTCAACATTAAGGCTTCAAAAGTTTCTTTGCCTTCCAAACTGGCCAGAGTTGACAGAATAATTACTCCAGAATCTTTACCAATGCATTTAAGGTCCCTTTTTAAAATTGTTCTAACTGCTATAGTGCCAGTCTCTGCAAAATATTTCAGACGCATATTGTCAATTCCGTCAGTGGTTAGAATAACGTTGACATCAGTTTCCAGAATCTTCTGGATTTGCCCCTTGGCGATATCTGATTTTCTCTGTCTAATCTGATGCAGTTTTTCAGGGTCTGTAGACCAAGCTTCATTTTTGTTTTCTTCAGGCTGAAGTCAAGGCAAGCAATTTTTGCATTAACTATTCTCTTGGGCATGGCTTGGGATCCCACCACACAGTTGAGTGCATAGCCACTGCTGAGCATACTCTCCATATGACTTCTCCCAAGGGCTTTTGGAATAATGATGGAATACACTGGATAGCCAGGCTGGCCTCCTATATCTGTGAATTTAATAACAAGGACAGCATCTAACACCATATTAGCAAAGAAATCACCATTTATTCCAATGATTTTGGAAGACATGGATGTCTTAGCAGCATTAATCAGGCAATCTCTTCCAAATATATTCATTTTTTCCAGTGATTATATTAATCATTTCTATACACTCTATTTGATGCATTTTTGAAAGATGATTTTTTTGACGATATTTTTTTCCTTGCTCTTCTTTCAATTCCCTTGTGTATTCATTTGAATACAAAACATTTGAACTTTTCAAGCATTCATATGTTGTAATGGCAAATGATAGTCCATTTCAAATGTTTATTGTTTCCGCTCAATTTTCCTCATTGGTTTTTGCTCTAATGTTCTTAATAGTGTAAGGATATTTGTCTGAAGTTAATCTGTGGCATTCTTGAGAGGCCTGGATGGAGAGTGCAGAACTTCAAGAATCCCTACTTTTGGCAGCATCTCCAATCTAACTCCCAAACACGTGATCCCAAGAACTGTCAACTGTACTCTGGGCTGTGAAATAAACCAGTGCCTTTAGGTTCCTAGTCTCCGAAAACGCTCTCAAGGCAGCCCCTGTGTTAGCTCCAAAATACAATTCTAATTTTCTGGGTTTAGCATAATTACACTCTTTCTATAAATTACAGCCCATAAGGCCATATAGTCAGGACAATTGCTTCCTGTTCTTCCAAGGGGATTATATAAATTCCTAAATCTATAGATATCCCCTCTTCTTTCCTTTTTTGCCCAATCCAAAACATCAAGAAATATCCTAGATATTAGAATTATATTTGTAGACCTTATTTTCATTCAGGTTAAAGATCGTACTCTAGGGGCTAACCCCATGGCTGAGTGGTTAAGTTCCTGCGCTCCTCCTTAGAAGGCCTGGGTTTCACCGGTTCGAATCCTGGGCGCAGATATGGCCCTGCTCATAAAGCCATGCTGAGGTGACGTCCCACAGCACAACCAGAGGCACTCACAACTAGAATATACAACTATGTACTGGAGAGAAGAATAAAAAGAAAACGAGATTGGCAACAGTTGTTAGCTCAAGTGCTAATCTTTAAAAAAAAAAAAAGATCCTGTTGTATTTTAAATTGGAAATTCCCATACCAACTAACAAAATGGCTTAGACAAACAATGCTCCTGTGCTTGCTCAACAAGCAAACATTCTTTTATAAATTCATAGCATCTCAGACACAGGAGGACTCATTGACTCTCAAATATTCTGGGGAACTGGGAACTGAAAGGTGAAAACCACTAGGACCCCAAGTCTTTGCATCAAAGATTTGTTCTACCATCAGTCAATTTAAGACTAGTTGGGACCAAAAGTACTCAGTTTCTACTTAGTGCTGACTTGTACAAGGTAAAATTAATGTGCTTTTCTTTGAAATCATATGTTCTCATTTTCGTAGATTAATAAGTTACGTTAATCATGAATTATGCCCTCTGGGCTAGAACTGGCCAGGAGAAGACAGCGCTCTCTGCTGAAGAGACCAAATTTCCAGAGGGGGGTCACTGTGCTGCAGGAAGGAGGCTGGCATCTTAATTATTTGCCCTGTTGTTACAAGATGCTGGAACATGTGATATCCTGGGTACTCAGCTGATTGGGTGAGACAAGTGGTCAGACAGGCTTACTAGGAACCGATTGTGGTCAGTGGAGGGAAGGATTGTCCTAGGAATTGTCTTTCAATAGTCTCACACGTGTTTGGGGCTCTTTAGCCCTCTCTGCTCTTTCCTGTTTTGGAGCCAGGTCTCTACATGGGGAGCAGGCATCTCTCCGGCACTGTATTCCTGCTGCCATTGCACAATTGCATGGCTATTCCCTCTGCTCTGAGGATTTAGCTTTGGTTTGTCATCAGATCTCTGAGCTGATCAACTATGAATCTATGAAGGACATTTCTCAGACTGTAGAGCCCAAAGGGAGACCAGAGTGCTTGCCTTCGGGTACAACAGAACTGGATCCAGGGATGTTCCTAGAGATGAGATTGCATCCCCTGTCTCCATTGGTCTCCTCATGCTGACCAGGTATAACACCAACATCACAGAAGCTCACGAGGGAGAGAAAAGCAGGAGACAGATCCCTGCTTCTGAGTAGGAGGGAGACGGTATCCACAGTCATGAGAGAGACCTTTGTAGCTGAGACCTGGAAAATACAGAACAGAGACATCCCAACTATGCCCACAATTCACCTGGGAAACAGGTTCACCCACAAGTGTCTGGCCACACAGTGGGATGTTGACTGGGAGCGTGAGTAGGAATAAGCCACTACAAAGAGGAAGGGTCCATGTCCAGTGCAAAGGAAATAGCCTTTGAAGTCTCTGAGATGGGAAGGGATGTGACAAGAGGAAGGACTAGCAGGGTGGCTGGAGTAGAGAGAGCAGGGCAAGCTGTGCAAGCTGGGGCCTGGGAGGTCAAGAGAGGAAAGTCCCGGAAGGGCCTGTGGGGTGACTGCCCCAGTCAGGAAAGGTGGGCAGAAGCAGAGACCACATGATGGCTGGGGCTGGGGGAGAACCTTAGAAAGAGAGAGCAACGAGGTGCACAGGGAGAGATGAGAAAGTCTAGATGTATCTACTTCCCAATGACTTTCCATCCTGGAGGCATCAGACTCAGCCCCATGACAAGGGTGGTCAAGCTAGGGAAGCATCTTCCCAGCTAGCAGGGCATCCACAGAGGAAAGACAAAGACCAAAGGTGGAGACATGTCCATCCAAGAGCCTGTGGTCTGGGCCAGGCCTGGCTGAGACTGCCCTGGAGAAGAACTTCAGTACACCCCAGGGTTCACACTGCACACACAAGCTACCTGGGGCTACCAAGGACCCAGCCCTAGGAGTCCGCAAAGAGCCTGGCTAAGTCCCAGGGTGCAGGGACTACCCCTGGCTTTTTGTGCAGAGAGGAGTCAGCCATGCAGCGCTGTGGAGTAACTGCTGGCACAGAAGTACACAGATGTCTGGGAGGGGGTAGCAGACTCTACTGTGAAGAGGAAGTTCTCTGTATTTGGTCTAGAGACTCTGTACCCGTCGGGAATATCTCCCTTTTCAGTGACATTAGCAGCACGTGAATAATGGATCAGTCTCAGCCCATGTCTCAGGTCTTGTCGATACCAGTACATAGAGTTGTGGTTCATATCCTGGGTACATCTCAGTGTCGTGTTCTGTCCTGTTCCCAGGACCTGGAATTTTGGGTTCTGAGTGACACCAGCATTCACTGGAGCTGTGGTGAAGGAGAAGAAGCTGATGCTACAGACACAACAGAAAGGCTTAGCAATGAGACCTTGAAATTTTCACTCATGAAAATCCCTGCCCAGGACTCACCTGCTTGCAGGAGACAAAAGACCACCCAGCACAGGAGGCCACCGCTCATGGCAGGAGCAGGGCAGACAAAGGGGTCTTCTGGGTCTCTGTGCTGATGAAAGGGGAACAGAGCTCTCCTGGGAGTCATTGTGAGATGTCACTCTTCCTGCGTGGGCCCCAGAGTCACTTGTCACAAGGGGCCACCTCCCTTCCCCCAGAAGATCCAATCAAAAATAAATGCACAAGGAACAGCTTAGAATGGGAAGCATGCATTTCTCTGAATTGTCACATGCGTTACAAGCAGTTCTTAACCTTTTTGCAAACCAGTTTCTCACTTTATGTATATTTATTCTTGTGATAGAATTTTTCATTAATATACTAGATTTACATATCCACATAACTCTGTAGTTCTGAATCTTAGGGAGGATCCTATGGTTTTCTGATGCCTTTTCTGACTCTTGTGTACCAAATACTCCTTCAAGTGTCCATTTCTACTTTGCTTACTGACCAGAATCCTGTTGAGGCCCTTCCACCTACAATGATTCTCCTGGTATCCGGTTGCCAGACCTCAGGGGCAGGCTCATCAGCATTTTAGGAACTGTTTTGCTCTGTTTCTTATCATTTCACAACAGATGGGACACCTGCCCACTGTAGCTAGAGCACCTTCATGTTCACCGGAGCACTGGCTTCCCGGGTTTGGGGCGAGACAGCAGCAGACGGAGCAGCCTCATAACTGTGGCTGACCTTTCTCTGTGGCAAGATGATGGCTGCTCAGCGCTTCAGATGACCTCCTGGCACAAAGGAGTCCAGATGTGTGAGATACTTGGGGAGAGGTGGCAGGCTCCAGGGTAAGTGGAAAATGCTCTGTTCTTTATTTGAGACATCCATTCCATGGGGAATATTTCCTTGTCAAGAATGGCTGCCATGAATTAATTAATAAATATCATGGAGCTCATAGGCTGTATCTTGTCATACACAATCCCATACGTAGAATAACCCTGTACCCAATTGGTTCCATGATCTGCTATCATGATCCTCAAATACTTAGAAACATTTGAACTATGTGCTCTGCAAATTATGTAGCTGGTCCTGAGTACATGGTATTGGACCTTTGGTCACCTTCTAATGTGCTGGTTTCCCTTTAGCAGAACCCCATGTCTGGGATCTGGGTGACTAGGTATCTCTGGGGCCTTGGAAAGAAGGACAAAAACTAAAGTTGGAATAGAATGAAAAGACCGATCCTCCCCCAGGTGAGAGAGACTTGTCCAGCTGGTGGCCTTCAGCTGCAACATCAGCTCTTATGGCCTAACAGCCTTCAGACTTAAACATGGGCTCTCCCTGGGTCTCCAGCACCACCAGCTCAGCTTGCAGATTTTGGGCTTACCAGCCTCCGCAATAGTGTGAGCTAATTCCTCATAATAGATAGAATGTATATATGTTTATATTCTGTTGTGTTTCTCTGGAGAATATCAACTAATACAGAGAGATATTATTTGTCTCATTTCATACATGAAAAAATTTAGCCTCACATGTCGAGAAACTGGCCTCAGGTCTTGACTGGCAGCGGGTGCTGGAATGGGCATCAGAGCCAGGTGTCCATGATGCCTGGTCAGGGCTCTTTCTCTGCACACTCTCTCCTGGGTAAACTGACCCCTGTCAATGATTTCATTAGAGCCAGTGTGTCTAAAAGGGACATAGGGGACAGCATCCTGATCTTGAAGGAAGGCATCTCTCTTTGTGAAAATGCGTTCTAACGCAGAGTTATAAATGTGGGGCTTAAGAGGGAGACAGAGCAGGGTCTGAGTCCCACTTCTGCATCATCCTAGTAGTTATTTGACTTGGTCAAGTTATTTCCCTCAAGGGCAAATACCTCATCTTTAAATTGAGAACAGTAATTTCATTTGCCTCTTAGGTTTTTCTATGATCATTAATTGACATTTTAGAAATGAAGGACTTTTGTTTGGCATGTGATAAACTGTCAATAAACGATAGCATGATTTTTTTTCTGAATCTTCTATCTGGAGCAGAACTGAAATGTGTTTGTGCATTAATGTACTCAGAGCTTGCACTATGTGACAGGAGGTTTCCATAGAAACCTTTAAATGTTTAAGGTAAATGTTATACATTTAATAATGAAGACCTTAAAACTCTCAAAGGAAACAAATATATTTTAATTTTCTATTTTATGTGATACAATACCTTCTACAAAGTAAAGGAACAAAAATGTTTGTTGAATAAGAGAAACTAAGGAAGAAATAACAATTTTTTGTGTTCCTTTGTGATAATTGTATCACGTACAGGAAAATGCACTGTGCCTTGCAAATATCTCATTCCCTTTGCTGTGCAGCTGGGTAGGCAGATCTGGAAACCTCCCTACTCACACAGCCCCCGTGAAAGATAACACATGACTGAGGTTGATGCCGCAGCTATAGTATAGAAATGGTGTCTTTCTTTTTTGTCCCAATGAAGGATCAGTGGATATGCTTTGCCTTGAACTCATGTGATCCTGAAGTTGTCAGTAAACAGGTCATGATAACCACATACAATGCATGACCTTCCCAGTCCTGCTAATCTGGCCCTAGAAAAGGGAAGCCCCATGAGGCGACAGTTCTAGGGGAGGGGACTGCAGGTGTTGAGGAACAGACTTGAGTTTGATTCTTTCCTCTGCCCAATATGAAATATCAGACCCAGAAACGTTACTTCTCCTCACATATGTAAACATGGAAAATAATACTACTTTTGCATGAGCTCTGTGAACATAAAACACATCACATACAGAAGCAGCAGGGAGAGTGTCAGGTGTGGGGACTGGAATTGGCCACCCCAAGATATGTCTCTTTGGCATGAGGATTATTTGAGGCTGATGCTTTTGATAAACTGGGACAGGGAAGGAGGCTCTGAGGAGTGGACCTTGCTTGCCCTTTGTTAGAAGACATTTACATTTGTAAGGTAAATCTCTATCTGTGAAGACACCTCCCTCTCTGTACCAGAAAGAAGAAAGGGGAGATGACCTTGTCTCTAGAAACTCTTAATCAATACCAAAGGCAACGACTTAAATCTGCATTTTGTTTACTGTACTTGTGTGGTAATCTCCCATGATCGACTCCCCCTCCCAATGTTTGCATTTCTTTAAGGATTAAGCATCTTTCCTTAGGCTAGGAACTGATTGCTGTGCTCACCTGTGACCACCCAGCTCAAGACAATAGACTTGCCTCCTGCTGTGTCCATCAAGTGCTGTGCCCACAGGGCAATCTTGTGACTATTGTGGGAGGGACATTTCAATCGTATGTGAAATATCCTGTTTGGGGGTATATAACCACTCTGTGCACCCCACTTCTTTGGTGCCCTTTCTTCCTTCGGGAAGAAAGGCCCCGGGCCACGGTCCTCAAAAAGCTTTGTTTAATTTTCTCTTGCTATTCTGTCTCATGTGAATTTAATTCGTTCTCTGGCCAGACGAACCCACATTAGGTAGAGGAAATGTCTTCCTCCCCTACACAGGGGAAGGCCTGTCTGATATATATGAGGGCCTAAGCCTGTCTGGCTGGCAGTTGCCACCCTCGTTGTCACTTTCTGAGCTAGGGCAGGCTGCTGATCATGTGGGGCTGTGCTGAGCTGCTGGCACAGAGATACAGGGCAGAGCTCGTCAGCTGCAAGACTCTCACATTCAGCTCAGATCTATAGTCACTGAACTGTTGCCATTAGAATCAATACAGGATGTCTTCTTTTTCTCTCTTCCCCACTGTAATACTGAATGAGGAACTGAGGGCCCTGGCTCAAGGCCTGTTGGTACCAGTACACAGAGAGATGTGTAGATATAGGGAACATCTTAGTGTTGTTTGCTGTCCTTTTGCTTTGACCAAGTGTCTTGGGGTTTGGGTGACTCCAGAATCCACTGGGCGTGTTGGGAGGAGACAGAAAGAAGCTGAGGGCAGAGCACAGGGACAGCCTCCTGTTGCAGCCATCATGGACGGCTCCTATTTCCGGCATGGGAAACCCACAACAGAGCCTGTCACCCTGTGTACAGGACTCATCTGCTCCCAGGAGACAAAGAGCCACACAGCAGAGGAGCCTGGAGACCATGGCAGCATCAAGAACCCAAGATATCTCCCCTCTCAGGGGTGGAGTCTAAAGGTCTCAACCTCCCGTTTCCCTGATAGGAGCATTTGCCTATGAGGTCACAGCTTTGACATCATTGCTCTGCTGTTGCTGTCTCTGCAGACACCCCTGGCCCACTATCCTCCTTGGCAGGACTCAGAGTCCACTACTCTACGTGCCAATCCTGTCCTGCACAGGCCTCAACAATGGGTGGGTGTGAATTGAGTCCCATCCCCACAGCCCACAACATGCCTGATTTCCCTCTGCCTGCCCCTGCCTGACACCAGTTACCCAGCCCTTGCTGCCCCAACCCCTTCACCCTCTGCTTCCTGTGCAGGCTCCAGGAGATGGCCACTTGGTGGCCACTGAGGTTCAAGGCAGGTCTCCACTTCCCTGGGTAGTGAGGAGTGACCAAAAATGGCAAGCAATAGGATATATTGGAGAATATGAGAAAGCCATTTGGTGTAAACCTAATTCGGCCTGACCTTGTCTTTCCAAAAGGGCCTGACCAAGGCCTTGAGCATGCATTGTATTTCTGCTTTAGCCATTCCCTATGGCAAGAACAAAGGCCCTTGAGATAAAGGTGCAACTTCCCTCCCCCTCTCAACGTTGGCATTTCCTTAAGGATTAAGCATCTTTCCTTAGGCTAGGAACTGATTGCTGCGCTGACCTGTGACCACCCTGCTCGAGACAATAGACTTGTCTCCTGCTATGCCTGACAACATAGCAGACCCACTACCTGCTGTGTCCATCAAGCACTGTGCCGACAGGGCAATCTTGTGACTATTGTGGGAGGTACATTTCAATCATATGTGAAATACCCTGTGTGGGGGTATATAACCACTCTATATACCTCATTTCTTTGGTGCCCTTTCTTCCTTTGGGACGAAAGGCCCTGGGCCATGGTCCTCAGATTTCAGCTCAGAATAAACTCTCCCAAATTTTCATTTATAGATTGGTTAGGGATTATTTTCGTCAACAGGAGCTTGTTAGCTCCCCGTGTCCCAGGACCAGTGAACCAAGTGAACTCAAATTCCCAGCCTGATGCAGGCATGACCAAGAATTCCCCTAACTGTCCCCTCTTGGCCACTCTGTCAACCCTCCCAGGGTGCCTTGCAGTAAGGACTGTGAGTCCACAGTGCCTCCTCGTGGCTGAAGGTCCACAATCTTGTGGATTCCCACCTTCTGTCTAAATCAAGAACAGAAATTCCCCACAACACCCACCCCTGCAGCCCTCCCATCCCCCACCCCACACCCATTCTATTGCTCTCCCAGTCTGGCTGCTTTAGGGTTGATCTTCAAGTCCAAACCCAGCCTGAGGAGGAAAAGATTGTCTGAATCAACATTTCAATGGAGAAGGAAGTAATTGCTGCACCATTGTAATTGCTATGCTAATGGGGAGAAAACAAGCCCTAATCACACAGGACACAAAAATAAATAGTCAGATGATCTCACTGGATCCAGTGTGGAAACATTATGCTCCAGAGCTCCTCCCAATTAATCAGATCCATGTATTTCCACACTGTGTATTTAAATTAATTATTACCAAATTTTAGATAGTGCGTTTTGTAAGAAGGTTCATTTATTTTACATATTTATTTTTGAACTTATAAAATCTTGAAAGAATCACCCCTGTAGCCATAGTTAAGGTCGACACAGTTGAGCCTGACATTTCCTATTACTCCCCAGAAGGAGTGATGAGTTCTACTCAGTGGCCCAATGACTGGTGATAAATTCCACCCAGAGACGAACTATTTTCATTTCATGTATCTTCACAAGAAAACACACTCGCATGCACACACACACACACACACAAACACAAAATTTTCCTTTAATTGGCAATGATGTTAAGGTTTCATTACCGAGCACAGCAATTTTCTTTATCAGTTTTTCATGTTAATTTCTGAGAAACATCCTTGATGACAGCAAGAGAGGTGTCTAAAGATGTGGTAGTGGCCGGTGATGGAAAATTCTTCACAGGACCATGAAGATTACCGTAACACAATTTCTCTATTCCAAAAGAACATCAGCAGATTCCAGCTTTAGAAACAATTAGGGTCCTTTATAGGACTGGTCGTCAGTCCTGGCTATGAGAACATGATTGCTCAGAACATTGCAGAAGTTGGATGGAAAGCCAAGACTATCCACAATGACTACCCACTATATTTCAGGTACGAGCAGATTATTGTGAAGGGAAAAGAGTGAATAACAATACTCCATGGCTCTGTATCAGTGGGCATTAATTTATTCAGTTCACAAATGTCAAAGATTATCAATTATATATTCAATTTTCCTATGAAAGTAAAAGAAAGGGAGCAATATAGTTGTGGATGCAATTGTGTCCCCTAGAAATTCAGGTGTTGAAGTCCTAAACCCTAAAGTGACTATCTATGAAGACAGGGTCTTGGGCAGATAATTAAAGTTAAATGACATAATGAGAGTGGGATTTTAACCCGATAGGACTGATGCTTTATAATTGGAGGAGGCGACACAGAGAGCCTTTCTGTCTCTACAGCTGAGCACAGGGAGACCATGTGAGGCCTCGGCTAGAAGGTGGCTATCTTCAAACAGGAGTAGTTTTCACCAGAAACCAACTCCAGCTCCTTGATCTTGTATTTCTGGCTTCCAAAACTGTGAAAAATAAATGTCTGTTGTTTAAATCACGCAGCCTGCAGTGTTTTGTTACAGCAGCCTGAGCAGACTAATCAACAGGATAGCACTGTGGAACGTCAGGGTGAGAAGCAAAGAGGGAGGCACGGCTGAGCCAGTCCTTGAAACATGAATAGTGTCTGGCCGTGTTTGGGTTGAAGGGAAGAGCCATCTAGGCCATGGGAACACCAAGAGAACATGTAGAGGATCTAAAAGTCATTGGTGTTACAGGAAATGTGGCCAAGAGCTCTTAGGTCACAGAGTAAAATGCAACCCAAGACTGCCAAGAAGTGATGCTCTGAAGGTAATGGAATCTCGGGGGTGTAGGGGAGGAGGACATTTCCTCTCCCCAAATGTGGGTTCGTCTGGCTGGAGAACGAATTCAATTCACATGAGACAGACTAGCGAGAGAAAATTAAACAAAGCTTTATGAGGAACCATGGCCCGGGGCCTTTCTTCCTGAAGGAAGAAAGGGCACCGAAGAAGTGGGGTGCACAGAGTGGTTATATACCCCCAAACGGGGTGTTTCACATGTGATCGAAAAGTCCCTTTTACAATAGTCAGGAGGCTGCTCTGTCAGCACAGCGCTTGATGGAAACGGCAGATAGGTCTGCTGTCCCAGTGAACGCCGCGGGGTGGCAGGTGTGTTGCCTCAGGCTGGGTGGGGGGGGGGGGGTCACAGATGAGCGCCGCAATCGGTTCCCAGCCTAAAGAAAGATGCTTAATCTTTAAGGAGATGCCAACGTTGGGAGGGGGAGGGAAGTCAGTTACAGGAGGTTACCAGACTAGCACAATAAAATGCAGATTTAAGTCCTTGCCTTTGGTATTGCTTAAGAGTTTTTGAAGAGTAGGTCATCGCCTTTCTTCTTCCTGGTACAGAGAGGGAGGCACCTTTTACAGATAGAGATTTACCTTACAAGTGTAAATGTGTCCTAACGAAGGGCAAGTTCCAGTCCTCCTTCCCTGTCCCAGTTTATCAAAAGCAATCAGCCTCAAATAATCCTGATGCCAAAGAGACATATCTTGGGGTGGCCAATTTCAGGTCTCCACAGGGGTGAAGTGCTAGAAAGCTATTCCAGGAAAGCAGAATTTATCATGGGGAAGTTGGAGAGCCTCTGCCTGCTTATAATCAGGGAAGGCATGCTCGCATCTGTGTTTTGGGAGATACTTGGCTGTGCTCCAGGAGGCAAAATTGGAGTGAGAAGTCAAGAAGGAAGGAGCCAGAATCAATTCCAGGGTTCTCACACCATCATCACATAATCTGAGTAGTCACGTCCTCACCTGGGAGCATCCGCTGGGTGACGCCAGGTGCTGTAAGGCCCTGCTGTATATGTTCTGGGTATTGAAGACTTTGGGAGGCAGGGGAACAAAGAGATCAGGTTACAAATAGCACAGTTTTTTTGTTGTTGTTTTTGTTTTTATATAATCTAGTAGCTCTATTTCAACCATTTTTAATTATATTTTCTCTTAGACTTTCCCAAAATCTCATTTTCTTCTCCAAAAATTATATACAGAAAATCCCTGTGATTGTATCTTCTAGATTACACAGTTATTGAGCAATTTTGTTCCCTCAAAATCTCTCCCCCCTGAAAAAAAGAGTGTGTCAGCTATAAATTACAAACTCTTCCTCTAGCCTGTAGCATAGTGGGCCAGGAGTGGAAGGTGGTTTTGGAGTGAAGCTATTGATATAGCACAATCCTCTGAACAGATCCTTTTGTCCTCTGCTGTCTGATGTCCCTGAGTGGCAGAACAGCTGGAGGCTGCACTTTCCAGGGCCCTAATTCGTTTTTCTCTCCAGCTGCAGTCCCGAGGTCCTCACAGATCTGTTGGCTCTGAGGTTGCTCCATGCCAGGGCAGGGAGGATTGTGCACAGAATGCGGGTGACTCTGCAGAGCTGTGCTGCACTGCTGGCACAGAGATACAGGGCCGAGTCCGTCAGCTCCAGGATGTTCACATTCAGCTCAGAGCGATAGTCACTGAACTGCTGCCCTTTGAATCGATCTGGGATGTCTCCTTTTCCATTCTCTCTCCCCATGTAATACTGAAAGAAGAACTGGGGGCCCTGGCCCAGTGCCTGTTGGTACCAAGATACACGGGGGTGCCCAGAGATAGGGGAACATCTCAGTGTCACTTGCTGTCCTTTTGTTTTAATCAGATGTCTTGGTGTTTGAGTGACTCCAGAATCCACTGCACCTGTGAAAGAAGAGGACAGGGGCTGGAGAAAGAACAGAAGAGGGATCCCGATGGTGCCTTGGATTCAGGCCACTGTCAGGCATAGCACAGAGATGTCCCACTTGTAT
This sequence comes from Equus asinus, assembly GCF_041296235.1. Lineage (NCBI taxonomy): Eukaryota > Metazoa > Chordata > Mammalia > Perissodactyla > Equidae > Equus > Equus asinus. The sequence goes on along the minus strand of NC_091790.1, from coordinate 195,049,622 downwards.
CAAGGACTTACTTGCTCCCAGGAGACAAAGGGCCACACAGCAGAGAAGCCTGGAGCCCATGGCAGCGTGGAGCAAAACTGGTTAGGTGTCTCACTGCTCAGAGTTATGGTTCCATGAGAGATGAAGTTCTGGGCATCCCTTCTCTGACTGGAGGTTAGGTGGTGATGTCATGGCTCTGATGTCATTGTCTCCTCTGGTTCCCATGAGCCTGGCCTCCCTTGCCATGTCCCTGGCTCAGCTGATCCAGGAACATTGCTTTGTCCTGCAAAGCTTCTTCCATGACATATGGGGCTGGACTGGGCTGGTCTAGGCTAGGCTGGGTTTAGGCATCATGCCCCTGCCCTCAGCTCCTTTCCTTTTCCTTTGTAGCTGGTGTCCCTCTACCTGTCCCTGCCTGGGGCATGCTGGCTGCCTCTTCTCAGCTCCACACCCTTCACTTTCCCTTCTAATCTCAGAGAGAGTCCCTCACCACTGCACAGCTGAAGTTCATGGCTCCAGGCTGGGACAGCACACCTGCAAATTAATGTCTCTACTAGTAAGCCTTCTAGGGGATCAAAGTACCAAACAAGGCTGTTCCTTAACCCTCCTGGTCCCAGACAGCTGGTTCCGCCCCAGAAACTTTTGGAGCTCAGCAGTCCCACAGTGCCCCCTTGTGGCCTATTTGGTGGCAACCAAGATTTTTGTCTTTGCCTTGAAGCAAGAGTCCTGAGATGTATTTCAATTAGGAACTATTTCCCCTTTTGCCTATTGCACTGTGCTTTCATTTTGTTTTGTTTTGTTTTGTTTCCTAGAGGGACAAACCAGACACACACACATACACACACACACGCACACAGAACCCCTGTCCTAGCTGATTTTGGATTTTGCATTGTAAGAAGAAAGCTGTCAAGGAGTTGTATTTTGCCTTTGAGAAGATTCTGATGATGGAGATGGTGCAAACCTGACCTAAGTCAGGTGGGGCTGCTAAAGAGGAACCACGGCAGAGATTACTCAGAGACAGTCTATCTTTATTCCTGCAGATGGACTCCCAAGGATTTTTGGATGATTAATAATTAACTGAACTTGCTTTTTCTTTGATGACCCTGGACAGCTTCCTCAAGGCAGACCCTTCAGACAGGCCTCTTTGCAAGGCACCCTATAATCTGCTTCCCCCAAAATAAAGAAAATAATCCTCACTGTTCCCATACTACTGGAGAATTTGTTTCATTATCTTTTATCCTTTCTATTTTAGAAATCCTCTTTTTGCATCTGCTCCTTGATAATAATATAATGCCCATTTCTCCAGGTATGAATAAACATATGTGTAAATAAATGATTATATTTCTCTAAACTTTCCTTTGATGCCCAAGTAGGAAAGAAAATATTCTAAACTTCTACACTTAGGATGCTAAGAAGGAGAGCCCGGTCTGGATTAACGTGGGATAACAAAATAAACAGAGGGACTTGGGAAAATAGGATCTGAGAAGCACTCAGTTCCATAACCAGTATCTTCCATTAGCTTCTTGTGACTGGCTTACTTCCAACCCAAATTTATTTAAATGTTTACATTTGATTTAATTGTTATTAAGTTTAAATACTGCATTATATAGAATGAACATGGATATTTCAGTGTCATCAATTTCTAGACTTTCAAAGTCCAAAGGCAAACTACCCCATCAGATACCACTCATGCACAAACACAGTATCTAAGATTGCTTCAGAGATGCCTGAGACACGTGATCAATAGTCATCATATTTCAGACAAGAGGAGCCCAGCTGATAGCATAAAGATGTGTGAGATATAACAGCATTGCTTCTAGATCCTTCTAAAGTTGTAAACTAGCATCATCTCCTGGCTCCTTTCCCAGGGGAACCTAATAGGGCGAGATGCAAATATGCATACTATAGACTAGCCAAAAATCGAGAGAATCTTCTGGAAAGACTGAAACTATTTTGGGCTGGAAAATGAGTAAGATAAGAGATGACCCCACGACTGCAGTGAGAAAACAAGATGGTGGAAATGGTTTTGGCTCTGCTCTTGCCTGACTCTTTCTTTGCTTTGAGACAATTTACCTACATTTTTACTGCACAAATCAATAGCAGGGTAACTGATACCACTTAAGGACTCCAAAAGAAAGATAGCCAACTGGGCAATACATATCCCCAGTGACAAATAAAAATGGCAAGCAATAGGATATATTGGAGTATATGAGGAAGCCATTTGGTATAAACCTAATTCGGCCCGACTTTTTTTTTCAAAAGGGCCTGACTGTGGCTATTGAGCACGCATTGCATATCTGCTTAGACATTTCCTATGGCCAGAACAAAGGCCCTTGAGATAAAGGTGCAACTTCCCCCCACATTAGCATTTCCTTAGGGATAAGCATTTTTCCTTAGGCTAGGAACTGATTGCTGCACTCACCTCCCAGCTCACCTGTGACCACCCAGCTGGAGACAACAGACTGCCACCCTGCTGTGTTCACTGAGACAGAAGACCTACCTGCTATTTCCATCAATCGCTGTGCCGACAGAGCAGTCTCGCGACTATTGTAAAAGGGACATTTCAATCCTATGTGAAACATCCTCTTTGAGGGTATATAACCACCCTTATATCCCCACTTCTTTGGAGTGCTCTGTTCCTTTGTGGAAAGACTCTCCTGGGTTATAATCCTCAGATTTAAGCTCAGAATAAACTCACCCAAATTTTCATTTATAGATTGGTTATGGATTATTTTCGTCGACACTAGATACCTCATAGAAGTGGAATCATACAGTACGTGTCCCTTACTGTCTGGCTTATTTCACTTACATGATGTTTTCAAGGTTCATAGTGTAGCATGTGTCAGAATTTCATTCCTTTTTAAGGTTGAGTGACATGCTATTTTATGTAAATATATATATCTCTCATTTTCCTTACCATTTATCTGTTGGGTGGATGGGTTGCTTCCACCTTTTGGCTACTGCATATAATGTAGCTATGAACATCCATATGCTAATATCTGTTCAAATCCCTGCTGTCACTGTTTTTCAGTATATATCCAGAAGTGGATTTTTAGATCGTATAGTAATTTTTACGTTTAATTTTTTGAGGAATTGCCATACGGTTTTCCACAGTGGCTGCACTATTTTATATTCCCATTAGCAATGCAAAAGAGTTCCCTATCTCCACAACCTCACCCACACTTGGGATTTTCTAGTTTTTTTCTTCAATATTACCCATGCTAATAGGTATGAAGTTCTTGAATTTTTAAAATTAGTGGAAATATATAGTTAAGTTCTTTTTTATCGTTACCATTGTTGTTGTTTGTATTAAACATATTACTTTTCAAATCTCAAGTCAGCCAAAACACTGGGCTCCAAAATTTTGGCAGGTAGTTTTCGTTTATAAAATCCATTTGTTGAGGAACCACCATACTTGAAGACTAAACAATCTTTCTCCACATCAGACTTGACATTAATAAAGCAAAATTCTGGTCTTGGCATCACTAGGGTAGGTAAGGAAGGATGAGATGAGTTGGATTATGTCTTGGAGATGAGGTTTTATGAAGTGAGCATAGGACACATCCTCGCTTCTGACAAGCTCACAGCTCACCTGGAGAGTGGTTCCACAGAAGGTGAAGAGCTCCTACTGAAATTCTACAAGGGGCTTGTGTAAAATGGACACACAGACTATAAGTCTCTATGATTTGCAGATAGTCAGTGGACACCAAGCACTCATGGATGGTACGGAAAGAGCACTTGAGAAAGGAAAGGTGAAAAATATCATTTCTCAAGCAAACTATTTTATTTACAGGATCTGACTTGCCATTCAGAAATGGAAAATATATTTTCCTCCAATTATCAGAGTAATTGTCACTGCCTCGGGATTGTGTGTATGTTATAAATCCAATGGGAGCTTGTAGTACTTGAAAAACAAGAGGTTTATTTGTCTTACTTACTTGACACAACGGTACCTATTAAGAGCTTTAACATACACTCAGAAGGTTTACTTATTGATCTCTGTAACTTGCCTCTTTGAGGACCTAAATCATGATTCTCAAATGTCTTGTTAAATTGCTTGTTATCCAATAAGTGATTAAAACATTTATCAAAATAGTGGGCAGACTACACAGTACTAGTGATGGAAATCTCTCTAAGTGCAATGCAGTGGGTATAATGTTGTGGGGAATATGATTAATTCCATTTTGCACATGCTGAGTTTGTATGTGTCCGTGGCTTACTCAGATGAAGATATTCAGCTGGAAAGCTGATATGAAGTTCCGGAGCTCCAAGAAAAATCTGAATGAGAATTAGACCATTGAAAATCACTCTATGTGAATAGTTAAAGCCTGAGGAGGGTAAAATGTCATTCAAGCAAAACAGTGGAAATGAAAAGATGAAATGAATTGAATAGGAATCCCCAATGGAAACTCACATTTAAATCTATCTAGAAGTAAAGGAGTCAACAAAAGATGCTAAAAAGAGACAAGTCAAGAGCAGAACCAGAAGCAAAATATCACTGGAGCTGAGGCAGAAGATGGGTTTTGTGGGGACCTGGAATTGGCCACCCCAAGATATGTCTCTTTGGCATCAGGATTATTTGAGGTTGATTGCTTTTGATAAGCTGGGACAGGGAAGGAGGCTCTGAGGAATGGAACTTGCCCTTTGTTAGGACACGTTTACATTTGTAAGGTAAATCTCTATCTGTAAAAGGTGCCTCCTTCTCTGTACCAGGAAGAAGAAAGGAGAGGACCTTCTCTCTAAAAACTCTTAATCAATACCAAAGGCAAGGACTTAAATCTGCATTTTATTGTGCTTCTCTGGTAACCTCTATAACTGACTTCCCTCCCCCTCCCAACATTGGCATTTCTTAAGGATTAAGCATCTTTCCTTAGGCTAGGAACTAATTGCCGAGCTCACCTGTGACCGCCCAGCTCCAGACATAGACTTGCCTCCTGCTATGCCCACGGAGATAGCAGACCATTACCTGCTGTGTCCATCATGCACTGTGCCGACAGGGCAATCTTGTGACTATTGTGGGAGGGACGTTTCAGTCACATGTGAAACACCCCGTTTGGGGGTATATAAGCACTATGTGCACCCCACTTCTTCCGTGCCCTTTCTTCCTTCGGGAAGAAAGGCCCCGGGCCATGGTTCCTCAAAAAGCTTTGTTTAATTTTCTCTTGCTATTCTGTCTCATGTGAATTTAATCCGTTCTCCAGCCAGACGAACCCCCATTTGGGAAGAGGAAATGTCTTCCTCCCCTACAGTTTCTAAAAGAAGAAGGAAATTACTATATTGATTTCCAGCAACTGCTGTCCTAACCCCAGGTGGAAGTAAGTGGGAAACCACACAGGACCTGCAATGAGATTCCTAGGAGTTGGAGTTGACAACAGACAGAATCTTGTGCCTACACAAGGGGTGACGATAGCTGTGCATCTCTTTACCGCACAAGAGTAGAAGTGTACATCACTCAACGCAGGGGACAGGTTAAGTCTAACTTCCTTAGCATCTAGTAGTGGGGCACTTTTAAATGTAGATGACTCCAAAAAAGGAAAGCACTTTTTTTGCCTCCCATAGCTCCCATGGATGCAGCATACATATCTGGGCCTCAGATCCAGATCACATGTTAGTGGCATCATTTCTGTTTTTATCATCAGCTATCTTAGGATCTGGGTGATACTAGATCCAACTATGGGGTCTGAGAGAAGATCTAGAAGCTGGAGACAGAGGCCCAGAGAAGCCAGATGATATAGACAAAAGAGAAAGATTTCTAGTTTCTCTAATCTTCTGTGCCCAGAACTTACCTGTTGCCAGGTAGAAAGTGTCTCTGAGCATAGAAGTCTGGTGTCTCTGGCAGGACTGGGAAGAACTTTACAGGCCAAGATTCTGGTCTTATGAAGTAGGGTTATGTGGGACACTATAATCCTCATGAACAAATTGCTGTTTCTATCTAATGCAAATAATAATATGAGTGATTATTTTTTGGCCACATTGGCAGGAAATAGATTAAGCGCTAGGTATTTTATATGTGTATCTTAATAGAAATTTTTCTCTTTGCTTTAAAATACATCACAGCATAATGATAGATCCAGCAGAAATAGAAATTTGACTATAAAAACTTTGAGAACCACTGCACGTTTTTAATGAATAATTCACTTTTGATATGGAAGGAGGAGTTACATGGCACAACATATAATAAAAATTCCTTAACATCCTTTATCTTCCCCAGCTGTTCCCATGTTTCTTCTTAAAATGCTCCCCCAAAGTCTCACCACTCCCTAGAATGAATCTTCTCTCTTCTTTGTGCATCCCTTCTCTTCCTTATTCACTCTCCTTGCTTTCAGTTTGTCTAAGAATGATTGAAGATCTAATTTGTCTTTTGGAGTTGGAGAGGGTCGTGTCAAATGTTGTATTTGTATTTGCTTGAATATTATCATGGTATGGCATCTGGCTTCCCTCAAAGCAAGTGAGCTAAGAGATTTGAGTGGAAGCTGCAATATCTTTTATGATCTAGCTTTAGAAGTAACACACTATCACTTCTGCTGCATTCTATGGAACACAAAAACCAGCCCTGATCCACTGTGAGAAGGTGCTACACAAGGACACGAATACCAAGAGGTAAGAATCATTAACTATAATGGAGGCTAATCATCATCACTCACATGTATAATAACTTTACTATTCCCAGCATATTATCAATCTAATGTTTTTTAATTAGGAAAATTCATATCAAAAGGACTTGGAGCAGAGATATAAAGTAATGAAGATAGATCTTACTAAGAAGGATGTGATGGAGAAATGAAAGGGGAGAGAAACAGAAATTGAAGGCTGTACAATGGCATCAGGTAGACTGCACAGTCTGTTTTACACATAAATCATCATCATTATCATCTTGCTTTTCTACAGGAAGTAAAATTAGGAGAATTCTCTTCATAGGTCAGAGACACTATTGGAATATCAACACAGAGAGGAGGCAGCAGTTAGAAAATATGAGACAGTCCAGTCAAATTGGTAGAGTCATGTTCCAGACATTCTCAATCGACTGCAACTCAGACTGAGGTCTTCAATGCCCTGGGTTCCTCACCCTCAATCTAAATGTTTTCATTGTAGGGGATAGGGGTGCTGGGAAGATCTTCTCTGCTTCCTTCTGGTTAGTGCAATGGCTTCATGAGGCAGGGGTCACCTTGTTCTTTCTGAGCTGAATGGCTGAGACTGTGCAGTCCTGTGGAATCACAAACTGACACAGTACAGAGACGTCTGCTTGGTGCTGGTTGACTCCAGAATCAAGGGGGAAATTCTCTATATCTTTTTGAAACATTTTCCCTTCAAGCACATCTCCTCTGACTATAAGTTCAGCACCATTTGACTCATGGATCACCCTTAGTCTAATCCTGGGTGGTGTCAATACCAGTACATTGCAAAATGGTTAATTTTCTAAGAAAATTCAAAGATCAGCTTCTTTCCTATCTCTGTGGTAAGGATGTTGATAGTTCTTTGACTTGAGCATCCATTAATTCTGTTAGAGAAGGGCATGTAAACTAAGATAGAGACAAGGAAGCAAACAGTTGTCCAAATGAAGGAAATGCTGAGGATCTGGAATTGGAAAGTCTGTTATTAGGAGTTTCCCTTCTGTTTCCTGGACTCAGTTGTTCCCAAGAGACAAAAGCCACCAAAGAGAGAAGTCTGGTACCCATAGCAGGTCAGGGTGTATGGCGATGTCCCCCACCCCAATGCTCTGGTGTTCTTAGGTAAGAGCTGGCACTCTGAGTCTCTTCACTAGCCAACAGCCAGGTCTTCCATGGATGTCAATACTCCGACAGGTTCTCCAAGCCCGGAATCCCCTCATATTTAGCTCAAAATCAGTCATTCTCCCTTTATTTCATTTTCCAAGATAGGACCATGCTCTGTGGTTTTGGGAAATATGCTCACACCTTACTTTCTCTGATCTTCCTTTGAGGTTATTACTACACTTTCCCCTGGCTGTCCAGTGTGCTCCTTCAAACTGTCTATTCTTCTTTCCAGTTTTGAGGAACTTCCTACTGAGAGCTCTGTAGTATTCTTGCAGTGGCTCAAAGGTCAGAGATCATTCTGCACGATGTAATGACAAAGCCTTTCTAACTCCCTCTCCCTATAGCCCACAGGTTTTTCTGTCCCTCTGTACATGCTCTTGTTTCTCAGTACAACCACGATGCCTCCTCTTAATAAACTGGAAATGTTTACATTGTCTGCTTTGGCAAGACGTTTTCCAATGATTTCCTGTATGTCTTACACTCATCTGCCTGAAGCCCCCCCTGTTCCCTGTGTGGTCTTTCTCAGCTGAGTGTAGTACATTCTGGAATCCTCTGAACCACTATATTGACTTCCCTTCCCCTCATTCTACTTTTTTCCAACACAAACAACTGAAGAAACTGGAGCTCACATTCCTGGTAGGAAGGCTAAATGGTACCACCACTTAGGAAAACACTGTGGCCACTTTTTCTAAAGTAAAATTAATACTTACCATGTACCCAGAAATCCTTTTCCTGAGTATTTATCCAGGAGAAATAAAAGTGTATGTCCACACAAAAGTCTTGTACCAGAATGCTCTTACTGCAGCTTTAGTCATAATAGCCAATATCTGGAAACAACTTGTGTCCATCAACATGTAAATAGATATGCAAATTGTAGTAGAGTCATATGATAAAATAATACAGTATAAAAGGATGAACTCCTAATACACATAACAACAAGGATGAACAACAAAAGTATTATGTTAAGTGAAAGACGCTGGTCAAAAAAAATGTGTGATTCCATTTGTATGAAATTCAAGAATAAGCAAATCTAATGTATAATGATAGACATCAGAACAGTGGTTACCTATGGGGGTGAGTATTGACCATAAGGGGACATGATACACAGGAGGTGATGACGTGTTCTACATCTTGATTAGGGTAGTGTTGCTGGGTGCTTCCATTTGACAAAATGTATATCAATGTGCATTTCACTGCCTGTGATAAAAAATGTGTCCCACAAGCTAGAATCAACAATCTTCCAAACAGCATTCTTTCTAAAATTACTTATGACATAAACATGTTTTCAGATATTCACAGAGCTCCCTATATTGTAGTTACAAAACAAGCTCATATATTCATGGACATCCAAAGTGTACTAATTCTGAGCCCTAAAATCCAATCATTACCAGGAAGTCCAGCCTTTCCCCAGGGCTTGATTCCTGAAGAGCCCCAGGATTGTATATTGCTCCTGAGTCACCTTATGCTTTAGGCTAAACCCTACAGGGATCCACTCAGGGATGTTACCATCTACCTGTTGCCTCAGGGACTTGCCTTTCTTCCAGGTACCTGGAAACCTGGACTCCTGCTGCTTCTAGGGGTTAGGACTGGGGTAGATGGGGGCGCTTACCACCATATACTTTCCCAGTATGGTGTTCTCTGCATTTGTAACCACCAGTGCAGGGCTCCACCTCTGAGCTCAGCCCTTAGTGGTTCCTCCAGGGAGAAGGGACGGTGCTCTTTCACTCAGGGCCATTCTGTCAGGAATCCCCCAGCAAAGCTCCATGGGTCTCTGTTGCCACAGCTCTTCACAGACATTTCTCTCATTCCCCACAGCTGTTTTCCCCAAGATGGAAGCCTCTTCCTGCTCAGGACTCTGAGATGAATCCCGGGGATGGGACTGACAGATAAAAATGGTGAACAATAGGACATATTGTAGTATATGAGAAAGGCATTTGGTGTAAACCTAATTCAGCCTGACTTTGTTTTTCCAAAAGGGCCTGACACGGCTGTTGGGCATGCATTGTATATCCATTTTCAGCATTTCCTATGGCAAGAACAAATGCCCTTAAGATGAAGGTGTAACTTCCCCCAACATTGGCATTTCCTTAAGGATAAGCATCTTTCCTTAGGCTAGGAACTTACTACTATATTCAGACGTGACCATCCACCTCACCTGTGACCACCCAGCATGAGACAACAGACCTACTACCTACTGTGTTCATCTTCATCAATCGCTGTTGACAAATAAAAATGGCAAGCAATAGGATATATTGGAGTATATGAGGAAGCCATTTGGTATAAACCTAATTCGGCCCGACTTTTTTTTTCAAAAGGGCCTGACTGTGGCTATTGAGCACGCATTGCATATCTGCTTAGACATTTCCTATGGCCAGAACAAAGGCCCTTGAGATAAAGGTGCAACTTCCCCCCACATTAGCATTTCCTTAGGGATAAGCATTTTTCCTTAGGCTAGGAACTGATTGCTGCACTCACCTTTGACCACCCAGCTCACCTGTGACCACTCAGCTGGAGACAACAGGCTGCCACCCTGCTGTGTTCACTGAGACAGAAGACCTACCTGCTATTTCCATTAATCACTGTGCCGACAGAGCAGTCTTGTGACTATTGTGGGAGGGACATTTCAATCATATGTGAAACACCCTCTTTGAGGGTATATAACCACCCTTATACCCCCACTTCTTTGGAGTGCTCTGTTCCTTTGTGGAAAGACTCTCCCAGGTTATAATCCTAAAATTTAAGCTCAGAATAAACTCACCCAAATTTTCATTTATAGATTGGTTATGGATTATTTGTGTCAACAGGACACAGGTGGAATAACCCATGTCCCACTTTATGTCTGTTGTCCAAGTGTAATTATTAACAGCACTGCTTTCACTCCCCAAGGTGTCCCACTATGATGATAAATCATATGGACACCATAAAAATATGAGAATATACACCTCCTCCTAATTTTGCATGTTGTCTATAAGCTGTTTCTGTCTTAGTAGCCCCAGCGCACCCTTTCTAGAGGAGTTAGTGATTTCATGGCACGAAGGAGAGTTCTCTGACTCAGGTAGGCTGATCCCTGCACCATACATGACCCTGCGATTGAGTCTTCCTCTGAGACCCATGGTGTCCCTGCCGTGTATTAACAACACTTTCCGTATCTTGGGGTAAGGTATCTTCTGTCTAAAGAATGAATGAATGAATGAGTGAATGAATTAATTAATAAATGAATAACCAATATGACATATTCAACTAGCCTAGAGCACCGATACTAATTCATTTTTCTAATTGAATACTCAAGGTCTACTTATCTTAATACAGTAGGTCCCACTTATCCATTGGGCATACCTTCCAAGAACCTCCACGGGTGCCTGAAACCACTGATAGTACCCACTCCTATGCCAAAACTGATCCTGGGGCAATCTGGTAACTGAGACAGCTGCTAAGTGACTAATGGGATGGTAGCCTATACAACATGGATATGTTGGACAAAGGAATGATTCATCCCCAGCAGGACAGAGAGTGGCAATTTGAAACTTATTAATTTTTTTAAATTTTTTAATTTTTTAATTCTGGAATTTTCCAGTTAATATTTTCAGACAGTGGTTAATTGTGGGTAACTGAAACTGTGGAAAGTGACACTATGGATAAGGTGGGGCTACAGCAGTAGGAAGCCCTTTATCTGCCTTGTGAAGCATTCCCTACATCATCCCTCCAGCCACTTGTTCAAAAGCCCTCAGGTTTAGCTTCTGAGAAGTCAGTCCTGTTTTCACACATCATGCTGAACTGGCCTTAAGTAAAGGGAATGAGATGGGAATTTCCGAAGCACTCCTAGGATTCCCCTACTTCCAGGAGACCAAAGATCACCAGGAGAAGAGCCTGCTGTCCATGACAGGGTCGGAGTGGGGCTGAGGCCAATCCCAGTGAGGCATCTGGTCTTAGCAGTCCAAGGGAGGAGACCCTGTGACTCACAGTGTCACGCAGCACCAACAGACTCAGGAGCACCCCCACGGGAGAGAGTAGGGCACCTTAGTGCATACCTAGACACATGATGCCCCAAGGTTCAGCCTCCATGTGTTCTGGATCATGCAGACCCACAGGCCCTCAGTGAAATACTGCAGCTGCAGACGGACCCTGGGAGAATATGGGCTTCAGGACAGCTAGGCCGGGTATGAAGACCTGAACAGACAGCCAGGACACACTCCCCCATCTAACGGCTAATTCAGAGCCACAATCCAGAGGCATGGACTCTGTGACTCACAGTTGTGAGTCTGATGATTTAAAACATGGGGAATAAAGAGATCAAAGGGAAAATGAATAAGCCTACAAGTGTCAATGTGGAGAGGAGATCCAGTGAGAGCTGACAGCAGAATCCCAGAAGGACATTTCAGTGCAAGGGAAGGAAAGCGGGTGAGAGAGTAAGTACCTGACCCTGTGTGTGCTGGCTCTCAAGCCAGGGGAGCAGGGACCCCTTGGCTGCCTGTGTGACTCAGAACAAGTGTCTGAAGATTTGGAGCTTTGGTCAGGCTAGGGCTCGGGATCTAGCCTTGAGTGGAAAAAGGAGAAATCAGAGAACAGATACACTGGATGAAGGAATAATAGAATTGGTGAAGATAGAGAGACACCTATTTCTCAAACTCGTGTCCTAAAGGCTGGATCTTCTCCTGTCCTTGGCAGCTGGCTCCAGCTCTGGGATCTTGCCTGGGAGTCCCTTCTCTGAGTACCCAAAGTTCAGGGCTGCCTGACCCTGGAAAGTAACAGCTGTGACAGCAAGGACTCCTTGGTTTCTGAGAAGAGAGGCTCAGAAACTGTGGGACCTGCAGAGTCCCAAGCAACACGCCTCCTCACAGGGCTGCATTCTTGACCTCTGTTCCACCACAGGGTGTAGCTTGTGGGGGCACAGGTGTTTGTTGAGAGGATCCTGTGAAACCTTAAATCAAATAATCCACTTTACAGTAGGCTTGTTTATTTCACGATAAAAGAGACGTTAAAAAAATGCTAGATCCAGACATGTTTATCTTTTAACCAGTTGATGTGGCAGAGTGACACTTGAGTAAAAGAAAATCCACACTCTACAGATGTACATAGAATAGAGAGTTGCCACATCTGTTGAGTCGGCGAGCAGTATTGTGGTTTGCAACTTGATAGGATTCTCCCTGGAGCGCCCTCTACAGGAAAGAGGAGGGAGCCTTTGTGTGGGTGCACACCCACCTCAGGACACAGGGCTCTGCTCAGCCCTTGGGATCAGCTGGAGTGTGTAGGACTAAGGGTCATTACAAGGAGCAATGTGGGAAGATATGGGGTTCAGTAAAGATGGCCGGAGTGCAAAGTCCTGCTGTGAAATGTCAGGATGCTGTCATTTCTTACTGACTTTTGTGAGCAACAATCCAAGGGTTTCAGATACTGATGATGATGCAGGATATGACGACTTGAGGAATTAAGATTAAAGAGACAGAAAGAAAAAGAATCCTGCCTGAAAGTGTGATAGCTCGAGTAGAAGAGTAGACAATGAGTAGCCGGGAGCCATGAGCAAGCAGAAAGTGAACCAGAGAAGTATAATCCAAACCAGGTGAGGGGATTATTGTCCTCAATGGGAGGAACAGATAGAGTACATGGTGAGGAAATAAGGTGTTTTGAAAAGGGTCTGAGCATGTTTGGAGCTGGGATCAGGGCTACGGTCCAGGGTCTAACTAGCATGGAAGGGAAAGTCAGAGAAAGGTACCTACTGGAAGGAGGATTGAGGACTGCTGTGGCCAGAGGGTAAAGTGTCTCATGAAAGATTTCCCAGGGCACAAATTGATTGGAAGACGTTTGGAAGAAATTAAATTTGAACATGTCTGTCCTAATTTCAGCTGCAGACACAGCCTTGTTCAAGACAAAGCAAGGCCACAGGTTGTTGGTGTGTGTGCATGGAAATTAGCATTGCCATATCCAGTGAACTGACAGCAGTATTATGGTCTGAGATTTCTGTCTAGGGCCCTCCAGGGAATGTTGATCTGAGCCCTGATTGCCCCCACAGCTTCCTGGCTGGACCCAGGGGGTCTGTGCACAGGGACAAGGTGACTCTGCAGAGCTGTGCCTTGCTGCTGACACAGAAATACACAGCAGAGTCTGCTGGCTGCAGGGCGTCCATGTGAACGTATAAGAGGAGACTGGACATTCAGGTAAGAAGCAACTCAGAACACTCTTGTTCTCGGCAAGTTCATTATAGTTTTAGACAAACATGAGTTCCAGTGGGTTCTGAGCAAAGTGTTTATATCAGTACATAGAATTATGTCCTAGATGTTGTTTGCATTTCAAAGACTTCTAATTTCTTAACCCCATGATCAGATGTTTTGGTCTCTGGGTAGTTCCTGTGTCCGTGGGGACTGTTGGGGGAAAGGGACAAAATTCAGACAAAGCCCAGAAAGAAAAGTCTTGCTGCAGCATCAGGAAAATGGCTTGAAGTCCAAGAACAGCCCATTTGAACTCAAGACTCACCTGCTCGCAGGTGACAGAGGGCCACACAGCAGAGCGGCCTGCATGGTGGAGTCAGGGCTGTGGTGGCCTGTCTAACTAGGATGCCCTGGGCAATGGGGCTGGGCTCTGGTCTCCTTGGCCTTGATTAGTGGTTTTGCCAGTGACCTTGCCATCCTGACAGTTTCCCCAGCCCCGGGGAATATTTCTTCCTCTCGTTTTCACACCTTATATAGATTCTGATAGAAGGTGGATTTGAAGGGACTGGGCTGGGATATTCCTCTGACAGTTGCTGTTTTGCTATTAGTTGCCACCCTCATTATAAAGATTCTCCCTCTGTCCCCTACCTTCCAAGACTCCTTCTCTGACACAGACCATTATCCCTTCAAGGGATCTCCTTCCTGCTCTGCTCAGTCACACAGGACAACATCACTCAATACATTGTTTCCCTCATTGTCTAATCTCAAAGGGGCCCTTCTGCCCAGCTGCTGGAAGGAGGAAGACTGGATGGTCATGGTCCCATTCTGGACCAGTGCCCATCACTAAAATTGAACGTCTGTGATGCCAGCCAGGAGCCAGAGACTGGAAAGGGTGCTGAGGAGAACATACAAGGCATAAGCCATCCTCTGCCTCTGTAGCTGCTGTTACCGGGCTTGGACCGGCTGACAGCAAACAGGTTGGTGAAAGAGGACAACATATTAAAAAAGCAAAATTCAACTGAGTAAATTTTAAAGATTTTACTGGCTTTATTCAACGACTCATAAATGGGGCAGCATCCAATCTAGCAGATAGAAAGGGGCTCTGAGGAGCAGTACAAAATGAAAGACTTTTATAGGCAGAAGGGAGCAGGAATAAGGAAGTTAGACTAACAAAATGCAGGCTGGTTTAGCAAGGTCACTTTCCTTTAGGGGATGGCAGGGGCCTAGCAGGCAGATTACCTCACTAGTGCTGACTAGGTGATGCTTGACTGACTGATTTAAGATTCCAGTTCTGAGAGAGCAGAAATTGCAATTCAATTTTGGTTTTGTATTGTGAGGCTTAGCATAAGTAAGTCCATGTTGAGTCTGTTGTCTTGTTTTTTAACAAACATAAAGCATCTGATACAAGACAAAGGGAAATCAATTTGAAAATGATTTCAGTTTAGTATCTTTGAGATGTCTACAACTGATGCTCCCAACTGATATAAAGATGGAGCCGCAATGCCCCCATTCCTTCCTCTCTCATCCCCCTGTTCACTCACAATGCCAACCCCGCCTCCAGCCTCAGAGCCTCAGAGGCCAGAGCACCTCCTTGTGGTCAAAGCAGCATATTTCCCAGCTCCCAGGGCTCTTACCAGCCCAGGCTCAGCAATCCAGACCTATCCCTCATTCCAGAGATGGGGGCAGCTGTGATGGTCATGAAACTCTAGGGAAGTGTGAAGAGGAGAGAAGCATCTGAAACAACAGAAAGAGTTGGCAACAAACCACTCGTCCACACACGTAGGACACGCGACTTTACTCACCAGAGATGGGCTATGTCTGGATTCTTAGCCACGAGCAAAACAGATATGATCACAGCCCTTGTGATTTTTATAAGCAGCCTGATCTTTTCAACAAATACTCATTAAGCCACAGCTCAAAGCAATCATAAAACATCAACATGTTCACCCACAGAATTCTATTGTAGTAGGGCAATTCGTGTGGTCACAGATGGCACTAGAGAACAGAATATGTCCTATGTGAAACTTAAGAAATGTACTCTTTATTTCAGGATTCAATGACTTCATATAGGTGACACAATTTCCTCAACTGTCACAGCAGGGAACTGACATGACACGAGCTCCAAAGCCCTGTCCATTTCTCAAGTGAGAGAAACTACACCAGGCCCCTCAGTTCCACAGAGCTCTCTAGTGTAGATCAGCTGGGATAACCCACTATGAATCGTTTCTACTTAACTATGTAAGCAGCCATTTGTGCTCTTTGTCTGTTTAGTTGTTAGACTTGCTTCTGTTTTCTTAAAAGTTACTGTTATGCCACTATCGAGTTTTCATTCTAGAAAATTTGAAGGTATGAATAAACACTAAAATGAAATGAGCCATAATTGTTCAATGATTTTTACCACTTATTTATTATGTTAGACATTTAGTACCAAACTGGAATAACAAGACTCTATGTAACTCTGTGTTGGGAGTAGGGAGGGTAGTTACCCATGCTTTAAGTCAAAAGTTGATAATCAAATTTTTTTGTAACCCAGGGCTGTGCTGAGTCAGAAGGAAAATATTAACATATCTCTAATGTAATAAGTTTTATCAGATTTTCAATATAGGCCATAAAAGAAAAAAAAAGTAAAGGTATATGGCTTAAAATTTAAGAAAAAAAGTTGGATATTCTCCCCCTGAACAGATTACATACATGACAGACCTCTAATCCACTACACTTAATGATGTTCCATTCTTAGATAAAAACCTAAAATTAACTCTAGTTAAAAGTCTAGCATTCCTACTATTAAAATTATTATGATGGACAGCCACTGGAGCAAGAAGAAACTCTGGTCTTTCTACAATAAAACAGAAATATATGAATAAATAAAATTTTATTCCAGTGTTTGGCTCCTAATGAGTAAGCAACATTCCAAGGACGAAAAAACCAACGGAATTTAGACAGAAACCTCAAACGAGTGAGAGTGGAAGACTTGGTTGTCCTGAGAACTATAGCTAAGGTAAGCATCTCCTGAAGCAAGGGATAGGTGAAAGGTGAGATTAAGTTATCTGAATCAGAAATGTGCCTGAAGAAGGAAAATAATCTAATGAGAGTCTGAATTGCGACAAGGAATAGTGAAGAAGTGGAAAGGTAAACATGTAAGTAAATTCACATAAACATGGCCAATATAAAATAGTAATAGGATATGTTGATTAGAGATAGAAAGAAAAGACATCACTGATTCCAAGACAGCTGGGATTGGGGTTCAGAGCAATGAAAAAGAGCCCCAAGAATATGTATAAGGAAATTCCTCCTTTTTCTTGGCCGATTCCTAATGCATATGCGCAGAGTGGGACTCCAGAAGGCTGAGCAGGGAACAGGGTCTGGAAGGCTGGAGAGCTGAGCAGAGATTTCAGAAGACACTCAGCTGGAAGACACCAGCATTCAGACCCGGTTAGAATGAAAGACACTGGAGATTGTGCTCTGATTCCCACGGACACCCCCAAAAGGCTATGCACTAGTGATAGTGACGACACACTGGGTCTCCCTAAAAGGGAAGGCAAACCTGAAATAGATCCTAGCAAATCCAACATTCAAACCTGCCAGAATCAAATCTAACACTCTTTAGAAGAACAGGACAGAATCCAGGGCTTCTGCTCTATATCATCCACAGTGCCCCATATGAACGCTTTTATAATCTTTCACGTAGAATACTTTAGCAGCCTCCTAAGTGTACATTCCACCCCAAATATATCTCCCTTCTGATCCATACGACCAGCGATATTGTACCAAAATATGAATTTGATCATGCTGTCTCACTTACGGTGTGACCAATGGCTGGCTACTGCCTAGAGATTTGTGTCCAAAGTCCTTTCCATGCCTCATAATATCCTTCATCATCTGGCTGCTTCCCCTTCTTGAAGAGGCTTCAAAGATGACACTCAGTCAGAATTGGGAAGAATCGTCCTGGTCATCCTCTCGAAGGAGTCTACAACGCACGTGCTCCCTCGATCAATGCTTCTCCCCACCCTCTCTTCCAGTTTACCTATCGCCATGGACTTGCATGCTTCTCCAAATAGTTTTCTATAAACAGTGAACTCACTGATAATCTGGATTTCCTTTTGGTCTTAGAAATTTTATCTTGGCCTCATCTTCCTTTAGGCTTTTGCTCATCAAATAGTTTTAGCGAATAGTGTGTTTTCAATCATAATGTTATGTATACTGTGCATCCATACGTATAGCAGAGAAAGGTAAGGAACGGCTTCCTCCACCAGTTAAGAGCCTTGGTGCAGGAGATGGGGTCCTTTCTTGTTTGTGGAGCCTCGAGGACTCTAGTGAATTGATTGTGAACTCCTGCTTTACCTGATAAGTAGAATTCTATGTGCATAAAGTATAGAACTGCCCTGTCAGGTGTACAGGCAGGCTGTCCTCATACAGACTGAAACTCCAGTCAGGGATCTCACAGAGGGTGAACAGATCTGCAGGGGCAGGGTAACATGGTGCCCTCACAGCTTCCTGTCTGGCAAGGAGGTTTTTGCACAGGGAGGCAGTGACTTTGCAGGGCTGTGTCTTGGCTGCTGGCACAGAAATACACAGCAGAGTCGCCTGGCTCCAGGGAGCTGATGTGAAGGTTTAAATGAGCGTTGTCAGGAGCGTGAGGTGAGAAACGACCTGAACCTGTTTCATTGACAATGGTTTGCTTATTATTGTAGGAAAACATGATCTTCAGCAATTTCTTGGAGTCCTGGACATACCAGTACATGGCATTATGGCCCAGATTTTGCTCACATTTTAGGGTCTTCTCATTTCCCACCCGTGAGATGAGGTACTTTGGAGTCTGGGAAACTGCTGTGTCCAAGGGGCCTGAAAAGGAAAGAAGCAGAATTCAGACAAGCCCCAGGGGTCAGCCTGTTGCTGCAGGCATGATGGACAGCCTTAGAGACTCCAAGAGGGATTGTGTACCAGGGCCCAGGACTCACCTGCTCCCAGGAGGCAGAGGGCCACACAGCAGAGGAGCCTGGAGCCCATGTGGAGTCAGCGCTGACCAGGCCAAGCCCTAGCCCCAGAGTCTGGTCTCTGTGGTAAGAAAATCAGGCTGCAGTGCTCCAGGGCCCTGACAGGTGCTTGGCCTGTGATGTCACAGCCTTGAAGAATTTCCCCATTGGCAGGCTGTCCTCTAATCTAACTGTTTCGGCTCCTTTTTCAGGTCCCGAGCTTGCTCCTTTCAAAGACCTGTTTAGAATTTCTAGGGATAGTTTGAGGCAGTGGGTATGTTGCCTCAAGGATGTTTCTCTGATGGTCATTCTTGTGCCAACAGCTGCCTCCCGCCCCCCCCCCCCCAGGAGCTTGCCACCTCCTCCCTTCCTGCCTTGGGGCTCCTCTCTCAAAGCAGGCTAGTTTCCTTCTCTGCATTCTTTGCTTCTCCTTCATGATAATGCAAGGCAATCCCACCCACATCCTGGGTCCTTTGAATATGGTTTGTGCTCTGTGGCCCCCTGAGTAGTTCAGTTGTGGGCAAGAGATTGCTCTGAGGTTTCCCTGGAGACCCAGCTGCAGACCATTTAAATTGCACGAACTGATGTCAGCTAGGAGCATGAGGAGTCCTTGAGGGAATAAACCACAGCCCTGCTCCCTGTGATGTTCTCATCTGCCCCAAAGGCAGAGCTCTGTGGGGAGAAAAGGCTCCTAGGGACGAAGAAGTCACATGTGATAGCAAGGAGGTTGTGACTGTGAGACACAGCAAGGCAGCTGGGGAAAGATTAAGTGGATAATTTTACTGGCCTTGCATTGTCTACAAGCCACCTTTTGTACAAAGTTTACACTCGAGGCCTAGCCCAGAGTTTCTCAACCTTGGCCCAGTTGACATATTGTGCTGGATAATTCTTCATTGTGGGGGCTGTAGGATGTTTAGCAGCATCCCTCATCTCTATCCACCACTTTCCAGTGTCACTCCCCATCTGCAGTTGTGATAACCAAAAATGTTTCCAGAAGTTGCTGAATAGCCCCCAGTGAGAAGCAAAGTCCTCTTTATTTCTTCCAAAAGTCCTTCCCCTCCTCCAGCAGCCTCAGGGTGTTGGGAGGGCCACAGCTCCTCCTAGTGGTCAGAAAGAGGCAGTTCCCAGATCTCAGTGCCCTCCTGGATTGGGCCTCAGCCCTTAGTAAATCCAAGTCAGCAAGGACCAGGAGTAAGACCAGGGAGCCACAACTGCCATGGAGGCATCTGAGTCACACACACACACACACACACACACACACACAGTGTACAACACCACTAACTGTCAACTACTGGTGAAAGCCCTCCAAAGACAGACCCAGGAGGTTCATTTGTTTTTTTATTAAACACAAAACAAGCTAGGGATGCAGTAGTGACAAAATAGAAACGACCACCTTCCCTCCTGGAACTCCCAGCATGCTTTACTGTTTGCAGTCACTGAAAGGCTACTTGGTGCAAAGCATGAGCAAGACAATATTCTCGCTCGCATGATGCTTATATTCTGATAGGAGCAAGAAGAGATTCACACATTACCCTAGACTAGAAATATAAAATATGTGTTATATGGAGGTTAGGAATATAATCAGTATCAACACAGTTAAGTACCATCATTGATAGGGCTTCCCATTTTCTCAACTGTAAAACAATTGGCTCAAATAACTACTTTCCAATTCTCTGTCCAGTTTAAAATTGTATGATCCTAGTCATGGGCACTCCTAGATGCTGAACGAACTAGTAGGTCTTACGCATCCGGTGTTCCAAGTCTGTACCTCATTGTGCCACACAGCTTACATGGGAGGCTTTTCAAAGAAAGGAGGGGAGTGAGGGAGGAAGGATAGAAGAAAAGAAGGAAATAGTAAAAATCAAAACAGACACTAGGCTACATATTATAGTGATTATATTTCAGCCTATAAAGAAATAACCTTTCTTAAAGAGTGGGTTTCACGTGAATTATTTTCTTTAGTGTTTTATGTAAACGCTCTTGAAAACTCAGGTGCACATCATCCAGGGGAGATTGGGATGAAACTGAGATGAAGACACTGGCCTCACATGAGGTAATGTTGGTTCTGCTTGTTTTATTTTTTTTTTCTCAAGAGAGTTGGAAAACAAGATTTTTTCATTCTTTATCAAGGATTTCCCAAAGGATGGAATGGAACAAAGAAATGGATTCTCTGCACCTTCTTTTCTGACAGGTCCAGCTGAACTGGAGAAGGGGAAGCCTCTACGGAAAGAGCAGAGGGCTGATCCTGGGCTGCCGGGGAAAAAGGGCTCAATCCCAGCAGGAAAGTAAAGGAGGGAAGAAAAATGCAATAATTTTAGCGTAAAGATAACTTCATTCACAGAAAGTAAGAAAATCACAGGACCAGTGGGGATGAGGCAGAAGCCTAGAGAAGAACTAGAACAAAGGGGAAACATGTTCAGTGATAATGAGGATGTGTATTTTGGACATTGTTCTTATTTTTGGCTGTCTAAGATTTAAACTCTGTCTTTTACTTGGACAATTTCCCAAGTTTTGGTATTAGTGGTAACAGTCATGTGTGTTGGTATGTTTTAAGTGAAATCTTCCTTCCATCTTGGAGACAAAACCTCCATCACTGCCTCTGCTTTTGGTGACTTCAGAAGAAAACAGCTCCACCTGGCAGAGCTGTCTCCTTCTACCAGCTCCCTAAGAACTCAGGGCTGGGGAACCAGGCTGTGTGCTCCGGCGGAATGGCATGGAAGGAAAATCTCTTGGGCCAAGTTCTGTCAAATTTAGTTACCTGAGCACAGACTCCCATGAAGATTTCAGTTTCATCAGATCCCGTCTCTCTTTACTGGTGCTCAAAATTAGTTTCTCACGCCTGCAAGGAGAGAGGGGCCAAGATCTCCCATCCATTCTGTTCAGGAAGCTGCTAGTTACTTGTGGCTCTGATTTGAAAAGAAAAAAATGCTCTTTATTTCTGAAAAAAATAGAATAGTTAACATTCATATCAACTCTTGTAATCAAATGCCTACAGGTGAACCAATAGCCATGAATTTTCCAAATGAAAATCTAGATGAAAACCAAATGGGACAGTCTGCCACAGGTCATTTGTCCCTCACCTTACAAGTCATCGATTCATGTTCTTTGCCCATTTAGCTATTGAAATCTCATCTATCCACTTAAAACATTTATATTTATTATTCCTGTTATTATATAGATCATAAATGTTTAATCTTTAAGTCATATGAAACTAACAAAAACACTAAGAAAAATTTAATGCAATGCATAGGCATTATTTGTTAACTTTCAACAATTATTCTACGTCACCTTATTTATGTTGTTATGAAGAAGCCGTAGATGTTTCATAGTGGTGGATATAGGGAAAGTCTAGCGGCGCCCTGAATTCCCAAGGCTTTAGTTAAATTTAGTCATGTAGAATATTCAATATTAAGCTTAGAAGTGTGCATTCCTGAATTTTCAGTTTGTAACTTCAACGGATTTTGAAAGTGGCTCATAATACAGAAAGTTAAGAATTTTAGATTAGAGCATAGACTAACGAGTTGACTATCTTTAGCAGATTCCTCTGTTCCATTCTAAGATGAACTGCAAAATTAACCTCCACTAGTGGCTAACAATTTTCCTGTTAAACTGTTTGTCTAACTAGACTTTCATTTCAGGCCGTATGGTAGAATATATCGATATTCTGACGCTTCCTCTTACTCCAAATAACTGGGACTAATGTAAAATGTAATTTTATGGCATTCTTGGATTTCCAAGGAACAAGGGGAATACCATTTTTTTTAAAAAGAGGTGAATCAAGAGCCTTTGGCAAAAACAAAATGAAAAGTCGTGTGTCGGATCTGCCTTCTGTCTTTTCTCTCTCTAGATATTTCAATGGCAAGTGCTTTCGTGTCTGGACAATTCTAGCTTCCATGGGTTAATGGAGACAGAGATAGAAGTTGGAGATAGAGTCCAGAAGGAAGTCTGGTGCTGATATTTTCTTAGAACTATTTTATCAAACCCAGAAGAGGGTTTTCCTATCATTTCTCAGAACTCTCCTGCTCCAAGAACTCAGAGGACGGCCCGCAGAGGGTCAAGAATAAAACCCTTTCTGACTTAACTCTCTGATACTCTGAAGTGAGAGGAATGGGGCTCGAGGTCTCCTTTGGCTGTAAGTATATGCCTGTAGGTTATCACTATCCCTGCAAGATCCCTAAGGAACCCCTGGCCCATCAGGCTCGCTGTCTGAGCCCCAAGAGCTCACAACACAGCAGCGCTCTGCTCCACTGGCCTGGGCTGAGCTGAGGCAGAGGCCCAGCCCCAGAGCCCCTCTCCTGCTCCTCTCAGGAAGGGGCCCTCCTCCTGTACCTGTCTGTGGGCTCCTACCTTCCACATCTCAAACCTTTTCTAATCCCTCCTTTCTAATCCCATGCAGGCTCATGTGCAACAAATCTGGCAGTCCAGGCTCTTTGCTGGGACAAGAACACCTGCAGATCAATGCAGAGCAAATAGTCTATATTTAATCCCTCACATTTCAGGACTGACTCACAGCCTCTGCAAACCACCTTCTCCCATGGTGCAAACAAACCTTGACATTCTCTTAACCCTCTCACTTCTGGGTAGTTCTCTCAATCCTCCCTCAGAGATCCCTGAATCTTATAGAGTCACAATTCCTCCTTGTGGCTAAACGGCCAGTGGTGCCAGGACTCAGTTCTCCTGCTATGAAGCAAGGACAGCAGGATGGTAGAGGTCTTAGAGATAGGGCCGTACAGTCAGAAGGTTGTAATTAGCTCCTGGCCCTCCCATCTCAGACTGATTCCTCAGTAGACACACCACTGAGGACCTGGGCCCACAGCATGAGCAAGGCGGTAATGGGAACCTCCAAGCTCAGGCTTCAGGGCATCAGGAAGAAAGGGGCCTTCCTGAAGGATGCTGGAATATTGATATCATTGCCTCTGAAAGCACCCTCAGCCTTAGAAGCAACTTCACAGGAGAGGAAGAGCCTTAGTCTCAGAGCAGACCCAAGACTGACCAGGATTCTCTCTCCCACAGGTCAGGCAACGTATGTGGTCTGAAGCCAATGCCAAGGAGTAAGCTATGGGTTCCATGGGCCCTCCCAGGAGATTCTGAAACCCAGGAATGTTCATCCCAGGGACAGAGACTGAAAGATGACTGTTAGATAGTCTCTCTCCAATTGTTAGTATGTTGGCAGGGGGTGGGGGATCAGACTTACAGATTCTGCAAAAAGTGAAGTGCATGAAATGTTTCAGTTGTTCCCAGCCAGAGATTGTGTATGCCATACCTTTTGGGTACATTATTAAATATGTGGGGTGTTTTGATTATCCCAATTATTGGCGAGGTTTTAAACTTCATGTGATACATAGGAAAACCCCATTCAGAATAGAAATGTCCCCCCCAAATGCTAGTTTGAGTCCCTGTTGATAAACACTGAAAGAATAAAGATTTAAAATGACAGAAATTCACTAGCCCTGTATTTTGGAAGAAGCTGGGGAAGGCCTGTTCCCTCATGTGGGAATTCAGCGAAGGTATTCCAAAGATCTGTAAAGCCAAAGATTCAGAGAGAAAAGTTTAAATAGTAGGATGCACATGGGGTTACTAAAACAAGTGACAGAAGGCTCCACTCTTCCCTCTCTTCAGTCTCCCCCCACCGAAAATACAAATTCAATGAGTATAAAGTTGCAATTATACAAGCTGAATAAGTTCTAGAGATCTACTGTACCGCAGAGTACCCTAGTTACAGCACGATGTGGCACCTAAAAACTTGTTAAGAGGGTAGATCTCAGGCTGTGTTCTTACCACACACACGAGAGCAAGGGGACTCCGGAAATCTTTTGGGGGTGATGGATATGTTTATTACCTTGATTGTGGGGAAGATCTTAGTGTGTGTGGATATGTCCAAACTCATCAAGATGGTACATTAAATATCTCCAACTTTTTTTTTCTGTTCTCAAACACTACACTTTCTCCACACTCCACACTCAGATATTCTCTCTCTCTCTCTCTCTCTACACACACACACACACACACACACACACACACAGACACAAAACACACACAGAAACATTCACAGATGTCTCAATCAGAGAAACTGTGGCTTTTCTCTCTCCACACCTCCTTCCACAGGGCTCCACGGATTTGGCGGGGTGGAGAAGAGGAGGCTCTTGCAAAAGTTCTTGTTTGGGTCTCTGATCTCTGCCCAGCACTGTGTCACTAGCACCACAGAAATAGAGGCTGCTGTCTGCAGGATGCACACTCATCACCATCAGATTTGAAAATGTTTGGTTGGGGTGGTTGATGGGAAATTTGGCCTCAGTAAAACCTTGTTGATATGTGGCACTGGAGCCGTGATTAGAAGTTGCCATCAGTGTGAGGCTGTGTTTTGGCAACTGATGATACCAAAGCATAGTTCTGGCCTGAAAGTCCATTGAACAGCACGCGATCTTCATGGAGGTTCCATTCTTGCAGACACCCCTGCCTGGATGTTGAGAGATGAGAGCATCAAGCCCAGAGCCTGCTGAAATAGAGGTCAAAGAGATGGAAGAAGCCAGAAGAACCAGTCAGACATGACCACAGGCAGAGAACCCACAGCCTCCCTCCCTCACCTTTCTCCCAGCTCCCAGAGAATCCTATTTGTTTTACAAAATCTTCCTGTCAGATTCCCTAGGATCATAATCCCCCATCTCCCCGACTGGTGACTTCTCCCCTTACCCTTTGCATCCCCAGGGGGCATGGATGTCCCCTCTCATTGCAATCAGCAGAAAATCCCCACAATCTCTGGCTACCACTTCACTCATGCCAACACGCATGCACACTCGCCCAAGCTACTGATATAATAAGGCTC
This sequence comes from Equus asinus, assembly GCF_041296235.1. Classification (NCBI taxonomy): domain Eukaryota; kingdom Metazoa; phylum Chordata; class Mammalia; order Perissodactyla; family Equidae; genus Equus; species Equus asinus. The sequence continues at coordinate 195,023,932 of NC_091790.1, read as the reverse complement.
ATACTGGGCCCCAGAAGCAGCAGAAGCATCCGCATCTTCAGGGGTTGGTCTCATACCACCTTCTCTCAAGAGAGGTATGACTATGCTCTTCTTTCCTCCTTTCTCCACCCCTAGAAAGATATATGATGCACTTACATAATCCTGAGGATGCTCTAATCTACTCCCTGGTTGAATTCTTTGGCCATTTCACTCAAGTTGCATGAGTTTTGTAGGCTGTATCATGGAGCCGTAAAATGCAAGAAGAGGCCACACAGACATCTAGCTCCAAAATCTCATTTTATGGAAGAAAAAATTGAAATCTATACAGGTGAATAAGAACACATAAGCTTTAATAATTTGTGAGAAAATGAATGTAGATACATGGTGAGTAGAAGAGAGAGGAAAAGCAGGACATTGTAGTTAGACGGTAAGTGGCCCAGATGACAGTTTTTAGTTTCTCTGATTTTTTTAGTTAAAATTACCAGAATCAAATCTTGGACAGTACTTCTTAGGCTCTTGATTAAAAAGTTGGAAGCCTGTGATGCTGTTGTTGACTATACGTAGTGATGTAATAAATGATTGCTGAGTAGGAATGTCTATCTATGTGTTCTTCAAAATTAAAATCAGAACACATTCTCATCCTCTGAATCAGGCCTCTCATAGCTGGCAGATGCCAATTTCTTTTTTTTTTTTTTTAAAGATTTTATGTTTCCTTTTTCTCCCCAAAGCCCTCTGGTACATAGCTGTGTAGTTTTAGTTGTGGGTCCTTCTAGTTGTGGCATGTGGGATGCCGCCTCAGCATGGCCTGATGAGCAGTGCCATGTCCATGCCCAGGATTCGAACCAGCGAATCCCTGGGCCACAGAAGCAGAACGCGCAAACTTAATCACTCAGCCACGGGGCTGGCCCCACCAATTTCTTCTTGCACTGATGACCTTTATTCACTCATGAATCCACTTATTCAAGCAGTCATCATAAATATTTCGATCTAGTAAAGACCATAAGATACATATTCACTTTTAGAAAGCTGTTCTAGTAGATTCCAGAAATCCTTTCTGTTTCAGAGAAGATGCAGTACCTGTATTTTTTTATTAATATTAAAAATGTAGGGCAAATTCTAGTAATTTTAATACACCTTCCAAAGTGCAACATCTAGTTTTTGATGTAAGTCCCATTTATGTGCCACTTAAACAGCCCATAGACAGATTTATCTTAGGTAAAACAGTTAAATACATTGTGAATAACATATGTCCCAGGCAATTCATTTGTCTTCAAATGTGGCACAAATTTTTAGCAGTTCTAATCTTCCCTAGTTGGTCAGAAAACTGTGAGGCGGCATCAACTTGCCTACAAGAGCAGTTTCTTCTTCTTAGGGCAAGGAGTCTTGAGAATGGGTCTACATCTTGCCTGGGCCTGCTCTTTAATGTATTTCTAAATTTCCAACTTAGATTAAAAGAAAACAACGGAAAAAAGTTCCTATTGATCTGCTGAAGAGAACAGAATGTGTGATTAAGGTAATTCTGGTAAAATAGCACAAACTGAATGTCAGTGTAACCACTTTTCTACCCTTGGCATAACTGTCAATGGGTTTTGTAGTTGTATGTCCAACTTCTGTCTACAAAGGAGATAATGACAGCTGTAAACCCACTTCCTATTGTTGTTGAAGGAGGGGAGGGAGGTCTAAGAAGGTCCTTGGATCTGGGAAACAGAGAGGTTTATGAACAGAAGGGAGGTAACACTTTAGCTCTGTGTCTCTTTTGCTGGCACAGAGATACACTGCTGAGTCCCCCACGCCTGGGGAGCAGATGCTAAGAGAACAGAAGGAAGTGTTAGGCTGGCTGGGTTGGAAGTTGTCGGAGGTGTCTGTTTCATTGTTAAATTCTTTATTGTAGTAGGAGAACAGCATTGTTGGAGCTTGGCTCGGCTTCTGTTGGTTCCAGTACATGTACTTATGATTCAGATTCGGAGAACAACTCAAGGTCACTGGTTTTCCCTTCCTGGCAACCTGGTATCTTGGGTTCTGGGTGGCCATGGCAGCCATGTGACCTGCAGAGAGAGGAGCAATATTTAGAGACAGAGTCAAGAAGGAGATGAATGTTGCTGCCATAAAATGAAGGCACATAACTGAGGACACAATAGCTTTAGTCAAAGATGTCCTCTCTGACCAGGACTCACCTACTCTGAGGAGACAAAGGGCCACACAGTAGAGAAGCCTGAGATCCATGGCTGGTCCAGGACAGGAATAGGGTGTCTGTCTGTTCCAGACTTTGATCACTGGGTTGAGAGTTTGGAGTTCAGAGAGTCCCTGGTCCCTGATAGGTAGATCTCCCTGTGATGACAGTGCTGCTGTTGACCTCACCAGGGCGAGGATCACTCCTTGGTGTGATATTAGACACAGCTTCCTACTTGTCAGGGGAGTCTGGGCTTGGCTAGATCAGGTATGAAGCAGATGTGGTGTTCCCTTATTTGTCCTTGTTGCTATATCTGCCCCAGGTTCATTCAGGCCTCTCCAGCTCACTCCTAGTTTCTTACATCTTATAGGGCAGTTCAGAGGTTCCTTAACACGTGAATGGCTTTTCTAAAGTCTCACTTACAGACCTGAATTGATAACGTCTTTGTGTTCTGTTATCCACATCACAGATGGATGACTGACGTCTGCAAACTATCCCCACATTAGTACAGAAATCAAGGCCTGAAATTCCTCTATCTAGATTCACTTTTCAGAATATCAAGGAAATTCTCTACAACTTTTGGCTATCAGTGACACCATAATGCCTCCTTGGGGCCAATAGAAAAGTGTCTAGAAGCAGCCTTCATACACTGTGTGAGCCTTGCAATAGGGTGAGATACAATACGGCTTAGAACTGTATCTAGTTCCTCATTCTGCTGCTACTGGATCCATAACCCTCAGACCATCACAACCCCAGTGTCCTGGCCTCACTATGAATAACATAGTCCTATTGCAGCAGCAGGAAGTGACCTCAGAATGTTCAGGACTGGCTGACACATATCTATATACAGTGCTAACTCATATTTTTTACATTAACAAATCAGATCCTATGGACAGCAATGGAAAATTAACTTTAATCTGTAATAATTGACCAGAATTTCTTCTCAAAGCTGAGATTTTAAAAAGTATTTGGAGAAGGATTTTTGCTAGACAAATGTAACAAACTTATCACCACCATTACTATCATTATCAGAAAGCAACCTACAACCAGTAGTAAATACATTCTTATTCATTGTTTTAATTTCCTTCAAGGAGACTTGTTTATCTTATGACAAGAAGGGATATGAAGATATGGCCACATCAGAGTCACGATTCCTTTCAGATCAGAGCAGTGAGGTTGGCAAGAAGCTGCTGCACTTTACACCAGGATCCACACACACACACTTAAAAAACAGAAATGCGTAGATAGAGTTCTGTGTAAGGAACCTCAGAAATCTCCAAAATCACAAATATCCCCACCCAAATTTTCTTGAAACACTCGTGTATTTCAAGGATAAAATCTGGTTCTCCCTATTTTCTCTTCCTGGGGGACGGGGGCACAAGGAAAGACTTCTTTCTGCTTAGAGCTACCATGAGTTGAGGCAAGAGGAGAGAAGGGTGTGGTTTTACACAGGAAGGACATGACTCTGAAGCACTGTATCTTGGCTGCTGCCACAGAAATAAACTCCAGAGTCCTCCAGCTCTGCATGCTGGACCTTCAGAGTGGAAAACGTCCCTCCAGTCCTTTCAGCTGAGAATCACTCATTGGGCATCCCTGAGTCATCCTGTTTATCCTCTCTTAGGAAGTATTCCAGAAATTTTATTTCTTTCCCCGCAGCATGTCGGTACCAATAAAGACCTTCATGTCCTGAAATTGGGTCACATCTCAGAGACACAGATTGTTTCTTCTCTATGACTCTGTGGCTGGGGAACTGAGTGACTCCAGCTGATGTGTGTCCTGTGGGAAAAGACAAGAACATGGCAAGAATGGACAGGGAAAGGGCAAAGTGGAGATATTCAAAGTTTTAAGAACATACTTGCTCCCAGGAGACAAAGGGACACCAAGATGAGAAGCATGGAAACCATTGCAGGATCCAGATAAAATTGAGAACTTCCAGATGAGGGAGCTTATACGTATGAACAGAAATGAAAGCAAATCCTTGTTCCCTTGGAACACACACACCTTAGAAGGTGTGGCCTGGCAGTGACATCAGTGTGTTAGCCAATGTCCACAGTCTCAGGAGCTCCCTCTAGAGAGGGAGGAGCATAGAAGAAAGAGCAAGTTTTCTCTAAAGAAGGTTTTCCCTTGAGGGATTCATGGGAAGAACTGATGCCAATAAAAATTGACCTGTTTATGCATTTAAATAAGTATTAACCTCATATATGTCCATGAAGAAGCCACCATCCATACCTCCTGAGGTCAATATCTGGACTCTATCCCATACCACCAAGCCCTATCTTCTCTTATGTATCACATCCCTAAAGACTGTGGGATATTTCCACTTAAAGTGCCTACTGTTGCAATTCTTGCTATTTCTAATTATCAATACTTGTTATCTTTAAGTTCTCTTTTCCCATTCTCTCTTAAATGTGCTCCAATCAGGATTTTTCTGCCACCAGTCTCAAAGTCAGCATGCTCAGAAAATGAGAAATTGTCCTTAACTCTGCTCCACCAGTACCCTTCCGGTTGATCCAGCTGACAACTTTGTTGTTGTTGACTTGACCTCTCTGTTGTTGTTGAACTGTGTTGCCCTTGATTCCTCTTTTTCTATTTCACCCTATAGCCAATCCATTGGGGCTATCATCAAAACACACACAGATCCTGTCCATTTTTTGGTCACCTTTACTGCTAACACTCTGGACCAAACCACTGTCATCTTCTGCCTGGATTACTGCAATAGATTCCCAACTCGTCTCCCCGCTTTCACCTTACTTCCTAATTAGCTGTCAAACTAAGCTTTCTGGGGCGTGTTAGATCATGTCACTCACCTGGTCCAAGTCATCTACTAACTGTCAATTTTATTCGGAATAAGAAGATAAAGCTCATAGGCCTTAAAGGTCTTGTAGGATCCACCACCCTATTATCTCTCTGGCATTACATCCTTCTGTCTTCCTTCATTTTCCAGTCATGCTAGCCTCTTCGTTGATCCTGGAGTATCTGTTAGGGCGTTTGTACCAGCTCTTCCCTCTGCCTGGAATGGCATTCCCCCAGATGGCTGCATGTCTCCCTCCTTCATCACCTTGAAGTGTTTGCTTAAAGGTCACATTCTCATTGGGCCCTACCCTGGAAAACATATTGACAGTCTGAACACTCCTCACTCAGGCAGTCCTGGTCCCCTACCTTAGTCCGCTTTTTTCATTTCTCCATACCAGGTATCGCCTTCTAAAATAATATAAACTTTAATTATTCATTGTGATTATTGTTTGCTTTTGTCTGTGTCTCACCCAATAAAATGTAAACATCTTGAAGACAGGAATTTTTTCTTCTTTTGCTTTTTTCATTGATGTATGCCCAGAACTTAAAGCAAAGCCTGAAACTCTCTGGAAAAGAGAAAATGCTGCAGTTGAATCTTAAGGGAAAATTGGAGATTCTCAGTGGTCCATGGAGGACATGCCCCAGACATGGGGACAAAAAGTCTGCTGGGATTTTGATAGGGATTGTGTTAAATGCGTACATAAATTTAGAGAGAATTACCATTTTCACAATATTGGGTCTTCTAATCTGTGAACACAAAATATCTCTTCAGTTATTTAGATTTTTATTTTCTTTCAGTAATGTTTTATAGTTTTTCTATGTTCAAGTCATGCATTCCCTTTGTTAAATTTGTCCCTAAGAGGTTTTATTCCTTTTATTGTTGTGAATAAGATTGTTAGCATCATTTTCAGTTTGTTGCTGGTCTATAGAAATACAATTGATATTTTTGTTTATGGACCTTGTATCCAGAGACCTTATTAAGTATATTTCTCAGCTAAAACCCCCATAACATAAGGACCTAGAGCATATAGGTGCTTAGCAAACATTTATTGTGTAAACAGCTGTACCAATAGCACCTCACACTTAAGAGGTAAAAAGATTAACTCAACATAGAAGCTTCAAGTCAGCTGCATGGACTTTCCTTTCTATTAATCATACAGGCTCAAAAACATCCAGTTATGCAGTGGCTCAGATTTGTTCTGAGTGTCTCATGTTTGTTCTGGAAGCACTTGGAATTCTCTAACACGGTTTGTCTTACAGGGGTTGAATTCATATCTTGCGCAGTGAGCTGACCTGAGAGCTTGTATTTCTTCCATAGGTCTTAATGCCATGTTATATTCCTTGTCTGTAGCACAGTGATTCATGTCCTAGCAAGTATCTAAAGAAAATGCATAAGGAATCTGACATTTATTGAAACCTTAAACTGAGAAATTCATTGTAAACAAAAAATTATGTTTTTTTTCCTTAGAGAAGAAAATATTAGTTTCTTAGAAAAGTCTGACGTACATTGCTGGTAATCATAGTTTGACTTTCATTCTCTAACATAGCTCTCAACAGTTCTTCCATAATTTAAATAGGACTTTCTTTCACTTATAGAGTAATAGTAGTCGTAAGCTCATTTTCTCTCATCACTGTTTGGAGAGGGGAGTTAGATAAAAACATGAGAGTAAGGTTTTCAAACAGTAATATGAAGACATGAGTTTCTTGACCTAGTCTCAGATTAACTGGACGTGTTGGAGTGTATTAATTTCCTTTGGCTGCTATGACAAATTACCACAAACTGGATTGCTTAAAACAATAGAGAGTATTCTCTCACAGTCTGAAGAAGAGAAATCCAAAATCTGTATCACTGGGCTGAAACCAGGGTGTCGTCAGAACCCCGCTCCCTCTAGAGGCTCCAGGAAAGAATGTGTTTCTTGCCTCTTCCTGTCTCTGGTAGCTGCCAGGACTCCTTGGCTTATGGCTGCATCACTTCAATCTCTGCCTCCATGGTCACATTGCTTTTTCTTCTTCCAGCTCTGTCTAATGTCCCTCCGCCACCATTTTATAGGAATACATGTGATGTCATTAGGGCCCACTTGGATAATCCAGAATAATCTTCCCATCTCAAGGTCCTTAACTTAATGGCACCTGTAAAGCACATTTTTTGCCATATAATGCAACATTCACAGGTTCCAGGAGTGAAGACCTAGAAATATTTGGATGGGGAGGTTGAGGTCATTATTCAGCATACCACACTACACAAAATATTTTCTTGATGAGTTTGGAAATTTTCATAAGAATTATTTTCCTGTAATACTAATGAATCAACTTTAGTCCTTTGTATGCAAATCTGTAACTGGCATTCTTTTCACTGTTAGGCTTCAGTGTTTGCCACCACACAGAAACTAGCTGTGGTGGAGTCTGTGTGACCTCAGCATGCTTGGGGGCTGTGTGCAGAGGAGACTGAAGAGGCAGTGTGTACATTTGGAACTGGTAGAACTAAACATCTTGGGAGGCATCACTGTGGACTCTATGTCCATGAATCAGGCAGCTGACAGTGGACCCACAGCTTTCTAGGATGGCTGACACAAGCATGCAGACAGCAGTGGACAGTTATGGCTACATTGACGAGGCAGACCCCCATTACACAAGGCCCCCATTACATATACAGAATTCAAACATTCCTGAAGACAAGATTCAAAAACACCCAAAGAAAAAAGTTTCTGATCTACCATGTTTCCATTCTTTTAGTCATTTGTGTGTGTGTTGTGGAAATGATAAAGTGGAATGTTACATGTAAGTTGAAACTACTAGTACTAAAAATTAATCTCTGGGAATGTAAAATGGTACAGCCACTCTGAAAAATAATTTGGTAGTGTCCATAAAAAGTAAGAATGCACTTATGGTATAACCCAGCAATCTCACTCCTGGGCATAAATTTATACCAGAGAATAGAGAACTTAAGGCCACACAGAATTCTGTACATAAATATTTATATACAGCCACTTTACTTGTAACAGTCAATAAACAGAAACAACCAAAATGTCCTACCATAGATGAACGAGTAAACAAACTCTAGTACATTTATGCCATGGACTGCTACTCAGCAATAAAAAGAAAACAGTGAGCTATTTATAAAAATGACAGCTTGGACCCATCTCAAGCGCAATAAACTGAGTAAAAAAGCCAATCTCAAAAAGTCACCTACTGTATGATTCCATTTATTAAACACTCAAAAATGATGGCATTATAGATCAGTGGTTCCCAGGAGTTAGGGAAGGTAGGGGTGTGTGTGTGTGTGTGTGTGTGTGTGTGTGTGTGACTACAAAGTGAAGGAGATTTTGTGGTGTTGCAATAGTTCTGTATCCGCACTGTGGTGGTGGTGGTTATCTGAGCCCACATATGTCATAAAAATAACCCAGAATTGCTGGCACACTTGATGCCCATGTCAACTCCTGGTCTTGACATATTAGTGTAATTATGTGAGATGTGAAATTGGTGAAAACTGGATAGAGGGTATACTGGACTCCTTTGTTCTACTTTGCAACTTCCTATGAATCTACAACTATTTTTAGATGAAAAGTTTTAAAAAACTAAAACTTTGAAAATGTGAAAAAAATTGTTATAATTAGGAAGACACTTATGGAAAACTCATAATGAGAATGATGAGTAGAAATTGGAATGGTCTGGGCAGTTCTAAATCTGTAACCATGGCCTGTTCAGCCACTCTGATCATCCTGATAGTGAAGGGGGGACTTCTAACCATAAGTGAAGATACTCCAGGCTAGATAACCATCACTGTGCAATGCTGCACAGTTTTAAGCTTACATCATCACTTGAAAGCTCAGTGGGTAACATTCATCCTCAATCTTGGACTCAGTCATCATCTGTGACAATTTGTGAGGAATGCCATGAACCAGCCCCCAATTGCCTTCCTACAGACAGTTTCCTAATGTGATTCCTCATTTTATTTTGTTCACCCCTTCCCTGGGGACAGTAAAACACCAAACCCAGGTCCTTGTGCTAATGGGAAGGAGCCTGGGAAGACTGCTACAAGGGCTGGGGCTGGAACCAGAAAGGGAAGCAAGGGTTTCTGCACAGAGAGGGGGTGACTCTGCAGCGCTGTGGTTAAGCTGCTGGCACAGAGGTACACAGCTGCATCCCCAGGTTCTGTGCGCTGAATCTTCAGAGTAGAGAATGATCCGTTAGGCATCTCAGCTGAGAATCGGTCGTTTGGCATCCCTGTCTTGTCCATAGGAGCTTGATCACGGAAGTAAATCAGGAACTCCAGTCCCTTCACTAAGGTCTGTCTATACCAGAAAACGGTGTCATGGGTAGAAATTGGCTCACATGTCAGAGTTACTGTTTGTCCCATCTTTGTCAACTGGTGCCTAGGTGTCTGGATGACTCCAGCATCTGTGGGCTCTGTGGAAGGGGACAGAGTTTGGGAACAGATTAAGGAACACAAATGGAATCATAACTGGGAATATCCAACAATGCAGATTATTTCTAGGGACTCACCTACTCCCAGGAGACAAAGGGCCACACAGCAGAGAAGCCTGGTGGCCATGGCAGGGTGGGGCAAGAGGAGGTTTCACCCTGAAGAGGCCCTTGTGGGCATAAGCAGAGGGGCGGGGACGTTGTTGTCAGTCTTTTCTCCACAAAGAGGAGAGTGGCCTGGCAGTGACATTGCTCTATGTCACTGCTCAGAGGGCCTCCTTCCAAAAGTGAACATCAAACTTCTACAAAGATAGACTGGAGTATGTCATAACTATTCTGGGACATGGTTGGCTCATTTACAGACTCCAGCACCTCCATCTATTGTCACTTCTCACAACCACAGGGTTTCTGCCATTCTACCCTCTCTGAGTATCAGATAGCAACCCTCTGCTCGTATTTCCACTTGGTTTGCCACCAGCACTTCAAATTCTGGACATCAAGACAGTGTTTTCTAAATCTCAAGGCCTTCATCACTGCTCTCACTGGCAATCCCTATCATCCAGACACACAAAATCAAGATAAGTCCTTGCTGAGTTAGAGCTTTGCCCCAGATCCCTCCCAGACGCATTTTGACTTGGCCACAGTGCTCATTACCAAGGGCCTTCAATGGAAGCCCTGGGAAGAGAGAGGATTGTGAAGATGGTATTCCTAGTGAAGGTTAGAGACCAAGGCGCCTGTGCTGTGTGATACCTACCCCCAGCCCACAGCACAGTTCCTCTTGTATTTCTGCATCTCTCTACCTACCACATAGTGGGTCCCATTTGACTTCTCCACGGTAAAGCTCAAAATTGTTTTAGTCCTTCAGCCACTGGTGTGGATTGTGCAGTAGTAAATAAGGGCTTTACCTTTCCTTGAAGATCCACCATAAAGCCTCTCCAACTAATTCTAATCTTCTTCTTACATCTAGCAAAGCTCTAGAAGGCTCTTCAGTGATTAACATCTGACTTGCTCCCTACACTAAGGCAATCAGTACCCACAGATTAACATTTTCTGGTGGTAGAGATGAACATCTGTAAAATGGCCTGGTTCTGGGATATGGATAATAATAAGATTTATGCCCATAGAGAACTACCACTAGTGTACTAAAATGCCAACAATCAGAGATACCCCAAATTTGAGTATGTACTACTTCCAGTATAAAATTCCTTGTAAGGGCATAGGAAAGACCAAGCTAAGTCATCAATTTTTTTTCATCAACTCTCTCTCTTTTCTCAAATCTGCAATGTTCCAGGCCTTGGCTAGTATTTATTTCCATTACAGCTTTTTATTTCTACAAGAATGATACAAATTTAATTGTTTTATTTCCTTCTGCTATGACCTAATGCTTTAAGAAATATTGTCTTTCCAAAAATTCAAAATGCTGTTAAAATACATCCTGTTCCTGTCCAACACAAGTAGCGTTAGCAATAATCACTGAACTTGACTACTTTCTTTAATTTTAGGTTTGCATCCTGGCCCAAGTCATTAATTTTTTATTGTCATTCTATACTTTTTATCTGTGATCTTCCCCAGTAAGAGATATGAAATTAACATCTGGGTCTTCTTAAACAAGCACTATTACAACAAATATTGCACATCTTCAATTTCCTCTGTTAAGCAATTCCATCTACAAGATATTCTCATTGTTTTGCCTGCTGCTTCTTTAATATGCCCCATTTTTTCTAAGCCTTTCCGAAGAATCATAATTTTATAAATATATTTATAAAATGTTTAAAATATATTTACATATTTTATATTTAATAGTCATGCTCGTTTAAGGCACAGGCCATAACTGATGCTGATATAATATTTGAGTATTTTCAACTGTTCTCTCCAGGAATCGCTGTCAAAACTGTCCAGTTTGTATGGAACTTTTCATACAGGTGTCACTTTGAGAACAATTCCATCTTCCTCTGGGGAGTCCTTCCAATGTGCCCTCTGAGATCCTGCATTTTCTTCCTTATTAGGCTTCTTTGGGCCCATTTATCCTGTCTTCCTTAATAACAACTAAGAAAACATCGCTCTCTTTTCTAATAACTTCTTTGAGAGCAATTGAACCCAAATGTGTTTCCTCCTACTTTAAATCTGTCTTTCCTGGCCTCGACGCCCGCCTTTTCCTTTCCACGACAATACTAAGTCTTAGAAGAGTTTAGCACTTCTAAGGAAAACTCTTTCTTCCTCCAGTTTAATGAATCTATATTTTTAATTTTGTTTGCAATAGTTTATAAGTAGTTAAAAAAAAGCTGGTCCCAAATTTCTTGTGTTTAAATCCCCTTTCCACCAAATATTTGGTGTATGACTTCCAGAAAATTACACAAATTTTTCTTCTTCAGTTTTTTTCATCTGTAAAAGGCAGTACTAACTGAATGTTTCTAGCTTGTAGTGGAATGCCCAACCCATAGTATGAACCATTTATGAACTTTCTACTGTAAATATTCTTCCTTTGTTCCTGTCCTGATGGTTAGAAGGCAGAATGATTTCAAAGCACTATAATGTCTCATCCATTCTGTTAGGAAATTTGAATTCTATGCTACATAGTATTTTAGACACAAGTCTTCTTTTAATTGTCTTCTAAGCTTATGTAATAATATCGTTGGTTGATTTTGGATCTTTGTGTATACATGATCTAAGTTATTTCTCCTTGAGAGTCTTCCTTATTACTTTTTTCTTCAAGAGAGAGGGCCTGGCCAATTTCACTTACTATCACATGCAGTGAATTATTTCTGTCTGGGAGTTCACCAGTTACTCATGGTTCACTCTCTTTGACTTCCAGGAAAGTCTGGGAAATATGAATCCTCCCATCACAAGCCACCTAATGAAGCTATTTCAGTGGATGTCTTCTTGCTGTCTCAAAGACTCAATATCAGACTTGACCTTGAATTTTTAATCTCTTACCAGCGAATGAGGAGTTTATCACCAACCAGGATCTCAGAAAATATCCAGACAAGAGTAGCTGCCATCATATAGCACTATGTTATGGAAAACCCAGGCCTGCGGCGGTGACACCCAAAATAGATAGTCTGCATTTGAATTGAGGAACGGGGATGGGAATAGGCCTATTACTAACCCCAAATAAATCTGCTGGATATTATGAGTACAGAATTAGAACAATCTAATGGGACAATTAAAAGGACACGTTCTTTCTACATGTGTAGCAATTAAACTTCCATACTACATTTTTTGGGAAGGACTATTGTCAAATTTGTACTTACGTGTCCAAGAATGACAAAGGATTCGTGAATGAGTCTCAGTGAAAGCTAATGGCCACAACCAGGAGTGACTCAGACACACCGGAAATAGCTAAGAAGATTTGATACACAAGTAGAAACTGAGGGAGCTGAGAAGGGATCAGAATGTAAAATAAGACCATATAAGAGAATAATTATAACCATTCAGAATGGATTGCAGGTGTTATGTGGAAATTTCTGGCATAAATCAGAAAAAAATATACAAATTTGCATGTTAAGGACACATGATCAGGAAGGAAAGAGGATGCAGTAAGACTGGACAGGTCTACACGCTTTTAGATATCTATCTGCACTCACATAGACAGTGTGGTGTCCATGTTCATTGTTCCAGAGCAGACAGCAGAGGAGTCCCCATCAGCATCCTGTGAGCCCACACTAGCCTTCAGCTGTACTGGCCTCTGTTGTCTGTTCTCACTCAGGCCTGGGCTCTCCTAAGGCAGGACGGAGCCATGTCCCAAAATTCTAAAATTGGCATCTGCATCTAATGTATTAAATTATCTGCTTTACCCACATTTGAGATACTCTTTGAGTGTAATGAAGAAGCCCCAAATAAATGTTAAGATGATATTAACATTATAAAGTCATGTCCACAATCATAGTAAAGCAGTTTCTGTTACAATCAGGAAAATTGTAGTGGGGACATTCTGTGAACAGCTTAGAGTGAGAAGAGAGTGGAGAGGGCTGAGCAGCCATCATCAGGGCTCCCTCCATTCAGATGGGGATGGCCAATGCAGGAAGGCAGAAAATTCCACAGTGAGGGTCATTAAGGTGGATCTTACCTGTGTGGTGAGTTTTGAGCCTACAATTTGTGAGGAATCCCTGAAACCCATTTCCTACAGTATTTCCTACACAAGATTTTCTAGGCTGATACTTTATGATTTTCTGTCCTTCTCATGCCCCAAACCCACTCATCTCTCTTGGTGAGAGAGGAGCAGAGAAAACCTTTGCTTGGGAAGGCTGGGTGCTGGAGCAAGAAGGGGAAGCTCAAGGGTTTCTACACAGGGAGAGAGTGACTCTTCAGTGCTGTGGCTAAGCTGCTGGCACAGAGGTACACAGCTGAGTCTCTGGGTTCTGTGCACTGGATCTTCAGAGTGGACAATGACCTGTTAAGCATCTCAGCTGAGAATCGGTCCTTGGACCTCCCTTTCTGGTCTATAGCAATTTGATCATGGAAGTAAAATAGAAACTCCAGTCCCTGCACCGAGGTCTGTCTGTACCAGAAAAGGGCAGTGTGGCTTGAAATTGGTTCACGTCTCAGAGTTACTGCTTGTCCCATCTTTGTCACCTGGTGCCTGGGTGTCTGGGTGACTCCAGCATCTATGGGCTCTGTGTAAGGGGACAGAATAAGAAAAATATTGGAGTCACAAGAGGGAAACCAAGTAGAAGGATGCCAAATATTCTGGGGACTCACCTACCCCCAAGAGACAAAGGAGCACACAGCAGAGGGCCCAGGTACCCATGGCAGGGTGGGCAGATGTGAAACAGCTCAGATCAGGGCCCTTGTGAGCATGAGCAGAGAAGTGAGTTTTTGAGACATTTTATCCCCATAAGATGTGTCTGTCAGTGACATCACTGAATGAGCCACCACCCCCAACTCATGGGCTCCCTTTCAGAGAAGGAAGCTACAAGATGAATCAGGCAGGACCGAACTCAATTAAAATTAATCTGAGATACAGATTTACACATCCAGAGGCACCCTGCAGATTTGTTTTAGATTCACCAATTCCAAAATAGGATAATTTCAGAATTAATTTTAGAATTAATTATTCTTCTCTTTTATACCAGAATGGAATAATTTTGGTATCTTCAGTTTCAAAATAGAGAATAATACCTTGTGTATACTAACTCTATCCAGAGCCTGGTAACTTTTTTCATTTGAACCTCAAACGCCAAGTATTCAAAGAGGAATTCATTGTATCATTGCAAGTCAGCCTCTCTGAGCATTCTCATATTCCTCTCCCTGGCGGCCCAATGGTCTTGGTCATATACACACACTCAGAATCATCCATCAGTTGGTTAGAAGTTGAGCTCTGAGTTCTCCAGGAAAAACAAGAATACCAACTGCATTGTCAGGGCTTCAGGGGCTGAGTTGATGCCATGAGAACTGATTCCATTTGATTCCAAATGATTGTACTTGAAAGCTCTTATTTGCGGTGAAAGACCTCTCTGAATTTATTCATCCTTGAGCTTCATTAAATTCCCAAAGGCCATGGCATAGAATCACCCATATTTCTCTATCTCCACCATGAAATAAGCAGAGGAGTTTCTTATTCTTGAAAATTTGCAAATAAAATGCTCTAGAGTTGATTTAAATCTCATTCTTACTCCTGGAAAAGCTCAATCTTTTTAATTGTTCATTGTTCACATCTGGCCTTTTCCCCAGAAAAGGAGCCTGGTGCTATAAGCCCACTCCCTCTCGTGGAGGAGGTTACCAATTGCTGAGAGAAGCCTCTGATTCTTGGGTTGGTCAATCAAGTTATTTGCTAACCAAGAAGGACCAGTTCAAGTCCATATTTTGTGGTTACACAGAGATATACTGCTGAGCCCCCTGGAGCTGAGGAGCACGTGCCAATTTTAAAAAGCAGTTAATTGGCAGGCTGTATTGTGTGACCAGAGGCACCTGCTTCCCTTCGGGGGCCTATCCCATTGGTTTCTCTTGGACCCAGAATGTAAACTGTGGCCATTAGTCTGTTTGCAAAAAATCACTGATTGTTCCTTCCCTGTTACTATGTACCTAGTTTTGGCAGGGAGAATGATGGCTCCCCAATGATGTCCATGTCTAACCCTTGGAATTGTGGTTGTGTTATATTATGTAACAAGGGGGAATTAGGTTTCCAAACGGAATCAGGTTGCTAATCAGCTGATCTTAATACAGAGAGAGTAGCCTGGATTTTCCAGGTGGGCCGAGTGTAATGACAGGACCTAAAATGAGGAAGGAGGAGGAAGAGGCAGAGTTAGTGATGCAGCATGGAAACCACTCGACTGTCATTTCTGGCTTTCAAAATGGAAGGGGGGCACAAGACAAGGAATTCTGGTGACTTCTAGAAGCTGAAAAAGGTAAGAAAACAGATTCTCCCCTAGAGCCTCCAGAAGGAACGCGGCCCTGCTGACATCTTCAGTTTAATCCCGTTTGATCCATTTTGGACTTCTGACCTTCGAAACTGTAAGATAATCTGTATGTTTTTTTAAGCCACAGAATGTGTGGTAATTTGTTAGCACAGCAATAGGGATCTAATAAATCATGGTATCCATGGGACCACAGGTGAGAGAGGCAGTAGCTAGATACAAGGTCTGGGGGAGACTGATGCACAGTCTGTAGGAAGAACTTGAATCAGGCCAAGGGAAGCCCAGGCAGGAAACTTCTTATCTCTGCCCAGACCTCCTCTGCTTCCAAGGGACACAAGGGAGTCTGGAGTGAATGACAAAGTCAGAACTACACTGTGGCATCTTCCTGCTGAGAGAAAAATTTCCTGGGGAGAAATTCCATTGTGCTGGTTGACCCCAGTCCCTGCCTGATGAATGAGTGTGCAGTGCTGTCCCTGTGACTGTCAGCTCCCTTGGGCCAGGCTCCCTCTGATGTGGTCCAGGGAAGCACCAGCACTTCTCCTGCTCTACGCTCCACAGCACAACACAGCAGGGGGGCTGGCCTGGGCCTGTCTGCTTTTCCCAGCCCAGAACATGCAAGCTTCACCAGCCCAACTGCATCTGAAGCAAACTGAGAGGAATGCCCACTGCTAGCACACCTACCATTCAGAGCCCAGTTCAGAGCTCCATTCAGAGCAACAGCCATCTCCACAATAGACGGAGAAGGGTTGGACTCTAAATCCTTCATTCTCAGCCATCATTCAAGACATCTGCAACTTCCTACATCTCTCTCCTAATCCTCTCCTTCCAGGGAGCTGTCTCAGCCTCTCCACATGGACTCTAGACAACAACGCAGCCGCAGTGCCTCCTAGTGGCCAGTGGGCAGAAACCGCACAAATGTGTTCTCTTGCCAGGACGAAAGGGGAGCTATGCTTTGTTTCACTGAGTACAGGGGACATGGGTATTATGATTTGTTGGTGTTAGAGGGCCAATAAATAATATTGTCTTATTATGACCTAAAGTGGAACCACTTGAGAGTTAGACATTGGAGTTGGAGGTGATAGTGTGAGTTTTAATGTTAGTAAATAACAGGGCTCAGATGTGAAACCAAATGGGCTGGCTAACACTATGCTGAATCAGAATTTGATTCATTTTCTCTCCTCTCCAAACTACAGGCTGACCCTGTATGGAAAAGAAAGTTCTCCACTAATCTTAGTGCATGTTGAGAAACACACAAGAATCGCTCTCTTCTCTCGGTAGCCAGGAAGAAGGCAAGGAAATGAAGAGAGACTAAAATAAATTATCTTATTATCGCTTCATCTTATTTCCCTTCTCATAGAGAAGATTTGGCAAAGAATAGGAAGGTTAGAACAGGGGGATTACTTTCGGGAAATGCCCCAAATGGAGGATGTGGAATAAAGTGTTGTCCCAGGAAATTGGATTTCAGTGGGAAAGACGGATGATCACATGTCAATTATTCTCCTCAATTCCAACGACTACTCCTGGGGTAGACTCATAAAAAATAGCACAAATGTGTCACAATGTGTCACAACAGTGCAGCAATTAAATGAATTCCAAGTCATTCTGTACTAGAATCAATTCTCAATATTCACTCCCAATTTATTTTCCATCTTGCCACATGGTCCATTGAACCATAACCAAAGGTTATGCGATAAAAGTAAAAAAGAATAAAAAATGACAAAAACAAACAGATGTCCCAATTTGGTTATAAATATCCTTCAGGTTTTTAAAAATTCTTTTGTGAAATTAAAGTTTAAGTGTAACATCTCTGTGCCATTTAAGTTACATATCAAATACATCATAGATTAAGAATCTAACATTAATTTTTATTTAAAATTACAAATAAAATTTTTTTGACCTTAATCCCACTAATTACAGATGAGAGCACTCAATCAACCCTTCTGTTGCTATTTAACCAGTCAGATAAAATAACAACATCAGAAACTTATACTAACTAATGTCTTAAAATGTAGTGAGGGACGCTAGGCTGGGTCCTTGGGAGGGTGAGGCACCAAAGGGGGGAGCTCAGCAGTCCCTATACCCTGACTCTGCCCTCACAAGGTGACTCACAGGCCAGGGGGACAAAAGTCACAGCAAATGTGGAGCATTGAAGAACTCAGTGTACAGAGGAGCTGGAGGGAGAGCTGTTCTCTAGGGGATCCGGGACAGCTCACACGTGGAATTCTGATTCAGGCGGCCCCAGACTGTTGATACACTCATGCACTTGGCAGAAGCAAAATAAAATTCTCTCTGGAGGAAGGTCCGTGTCCATCCTAGGCAAAAATTATTTCCACAAGTCTAGTGTCTGACACAAAGTCAAAGATAATCAGATTCATAAAGAAAAATACAAACATCATGACTGAGGAACAACAGAGAAAGTAAATCAACAAAAATCGCCCCACAAAGATTCCAGATGTGAGAATTGGTCAGACATATTGAAACAACTACGTTTCCTATGTTTAAGGAGAAAAATAATAATCTTGGAAAATGTTATTAGAGAATTAATAACTATAAAATGTGACCTAGCAGGTTGGAGACAGAACCAAATGAACATTCTGGCAAGGAGATGGTGGGCAGCTATGTTCATCACTGACTGAGGTTTTGTCAGACAAGTGAATTGGGTGGAGGTGTGGGCAGAGGAGTTGAGACAGACAACAAGTGAGTGGACATACGGTAGGATCTGCAGTCCCAGTTGGATCAGGAGGGAAATGAAGCTCGCAGTCCTGGGGGGCAGTGACAGTGCCTTCAGGGGAATCTCAGTGAGCTGCTTCCCAAATAGCTCCCAGCAATGTTTCAGAATGGTTTCTAGTGTCATCTCAGAAAATCCAGGCAGAAGGTAGAGTAGAGGATACAGACCTCCTCACAGAGGGTGTGTTATCAGAGGGGGCGATTGTTTCAGGGGCCATTGGTTGTTTCATAAGTTCTTACTAAGGAACATTTTAATGCACTAAGGCACTATTGTAAGTCACTAAGGCAGATCTGGAAACATCCTTTAGAGCCTCTGCACCTGCTGGCTCAGCCTAGAGATGATGTTGAGCTGTGTTGGTTATATTGAAGAGTTAGACCTCTCTGGCATAAGGAGAATTATTTTAAGCTAAGATTTATGTCCAATTGCCAGGATATCCATCTGTGTGTGTTGCACTGAAGTTGGAAAAGGGTTGAATAAAATAGCTGACATTATTATCATCATCATTAACATTATCATTATCAATACATTTCTAAAAAACAGGAAAAAAATGTTTCCAAACACATGCTATGTGTTGAGACTTTGATGTAGAAAACTTCCTGAGTGAGGGCAGAGAAGAAGTTTGAGAGTGAAGGATATCGATTCAAGTTGTTTAGACAGTGATACGAACACAGAGGGAGAGCCTGCTGTTCACTATTCTCATATTATTGCCATCTGTGTTATTAATGTTTATTAAACATGTTTCGTGATTGCGTATTTTTATAGGAGAACAACCATCACTAGCCCCTGACGGCTGAGTCTGTGATCAGTCACTTTCTGTTTTGCATCTTTGAGTTGTCACCAAGAAGAGTGTTAAATCCTCGAGTCATAATTATTTTCAAACAACATTTTCAGCCCTCATGTTACAAGAAATAATTCATGCCCTCCCTTTATGTGAATCACAGCTTATCTCTGCAAGCCCACTGCTTTCCCCTGATCATGAGGAACAGGGGAAGGGCCCTGTTTACAGCTGCTGTGAGCTGAATAGAGAGAGGAACCATGATGTTTTGTGCACAGGAAGGAAGAGTTTCTGCAAGGCTGTGGCTAAGCTACCGGCACAGAAATACACAGCTGAGTCCCCAGCT
Source organism: Equus asinus (assembly GCF_041296235.1). Lineage (NCBI taxonomy): Eukaryota > Metazoa > Chordata > Mammalia > Perissodactyla > Equidae > Equus > Equus asinus. Next base: position 195,004,366 of record NC_091790.1, on the reverse strand, counting down.
CTGGAGGCTGGATCTGGAGATTAGAGTCTCCTCCTTCGGGTCTCTCTGCAGAAAATCGACTCTTAGGCAGCTGTGAATCATCTACTACAGCCACATCCTCAAAGACAATCAGAAGCTCCAGGCCCTGTCCCAGGGTCGGTAGGTACCAGTAAGGGTATGGTGATCAGAATAGGATCACATTACAAAGCCACGGCCCATTTTGTTCTGTGATCTTCTGTCTGGGAGACTGGGTGACTTCACATTCTGCGAGTTCTGTGGGTGAAAAAAGACAGAATTTGAAAATGAAAAAAGGAAATGATTGGAATAATCACTGGAAAGGTAAAATGCAGACATCTTGGTGTCCTTAGGACTCACCTGCGCCCGAGAGAGAGATGGTCATCCAGCAGAGGAGCCTGGTGCCCATGGTAGGGTCAGGACAGGAATGAGAGGTTCAGCAGGTCAGGGTCCCTGTGAGCATGAGCAGAGGAGGAGGGCATCATCTTCTTTGTCCCCACAAGGTAGTTCCCGTAGTGATATCACAGTCTCCACAAATGCCCACAGTCTTAGACATCAAATGCTGTGCAGTTGGTTTGTTCATTGCTACTGGGAGCACAAGCACAAAGGAAATAAAGCAATTAGACAGTTGGCTTTTGAATTGTTTCATAGACCTTTCCATGAATAGAGTTAGGAAATGTATTATCTTTAAAATAGTAAGTTCATACTGATAACTTCAAATCAATGCAACATTTCTACCTCATCTTTTCCTGTTTCTTAATTATATTTCCCTTCTCTTAGTAAGAACCCTAGTTCCCAGCAATATCAATATATTTACTCAGTTTCTGTCTTCCACAGTATATTAAAAATGTTTCAGACATACGACATACATTAAAACATTACCGACAACCAATCTCCCAGGTGAAGCTCATCCTCAACCTCACTTAGACTCATTGCAGTAAAACTGCTAAAATATGAAGACGAAGAGAAACTCTGAAAAACAATCAGACAAAAAAGATGTTACTTGGAAAGAAGACATGCAAATGGTCAATAAGCACATGAAAAGATGCTGAACATCATTAGCCATAGAGGAATGCAAATCAAAAGCACCAGGATATTCCACTTCATACCTTCTAGGATGGCTATTAAAGAAAAAAAACAGTGCTGTGAGGATGGGGAGAAAGTGGAACTCTCACGTATTGCTGATGAGATGGTAAAATGGCAGCTACTGAGAAAAGCAGTTTGGTAGTTACTCAAAGAGTTAAACATAAAATTACCGTATGACCCAGCAATTGCATTCCTTGGTTTCTACCCCAAAGAATTGAAAACAGAAACTCAAACAGATATTTGTAGGCCAATATCATTGCAGAATTATTCACAATAGCCGAAAGGTGGAAACAACTCAAATGTCCATCAACTGATCAATAGATATACAAAGGTGGTATATCCACTCAATGGAATATTATTCAACCATACAAAGGAAAAGAATTCTGACACATGTTAAAGTATGAGTGGACCCTGAAAGCATCATGCTGAGTGAAATACGCAGGACACAAAGGGAAGAATATTATATGATTCTACATACACGAACTATCTAGAATAGGTAAATTTATATAGACAGAAAATGGATTAGAGGTTACCAGGGCCTAGTCTGGGAGCGGGCAGTAAACAGGGAGTTAGAATGGATTCAGAGTTTCTGTTTGAGGTGATGAAAAACGTTTTGGAAATAGGTAGAGGTGATGGTTGTACATTGTGAATGCCCTTAACGCACTGAAATGTACATTTAAAAATGGTTAAAGTGACAAATTTTCTTGTATATATAAAACCACAATTTTAAAAAAGTTAAAAAAATACATAGTACCATTTAAAAATATACGACAACTGAATTCTTCATGATGGAATCTAAAGATAGTGAAAGGATCCTAAGTGATTTGAATATTTTGATAATTTTTCTACAAGTGCTGTATGTTAGAGTATATCCCACAAAGGTTTTCTGATATAGCTATAGTTTTCTTTTGTGGTTTAAGAGAGTTTCCACTAGTCCATATCTTTGCTCAAATTTCAGACTGTCACTCTTTTGAAAATATTCCTGTCTAGTAAGTTTGAATGCATAACTTATTGTCCAGTTTGCAACACTTTGATTCTAAGTTATGCTGAGAATCTATTCATATGTTTAGTGATAATTTATGTTTATTCTTCTGTGGATAACCTGGATGAAGTATTGCCATTTTTATTGGGTTGTCTTTTCCTTATGAAGTAATGAGAATTCTTTATTCATTCTAGATACTAACTCTATTAGACAAGGTCAGCCATGCTACAGAAAACAGAACAAATCCTAAAATCTCAGAGATTTACTCTGTAAAATTCTGTTTCCCATGACCGCAAAGCCCTTTGCGCATGAACAGCTTTCTTCAATGTTTCCCCATCAAATTATGATCGAGTGAGCCAGGCTGCTTCCATATTGTAATCAGGCAACCTGCAACAGGTACTTTCCAAGTTCAGCAAGGCATGGAACAGAGAGCTGAAGGGGCTGTGCAGAGAAGAGCTTACACAGCAGGCCAGAGACAGCTGTGCTTAGAGAGCACCACCTGTGAGGATGACCTTCGGCTGGTATCCGGGAATTTGGTGGTAACCAGCAAATTTGATGGAAACTTTCCTAGCTGAAAAAGGTGGCTCTTTGTGCCTAGACTGTTCGTGCAAACAACACAGTTTATGCTGAACACGGATTTCCTTCTGGAAGACTAGATTTTCAGTGGGCTTGGGTGCCTCTGTGAACCAGTCCCAATAAAAACATAGGCATCGAGCCCCTAATGGCTCCCTTGACAGAAGCATCACACCCATGTTGCTGCCTTTCTGTTGCTGGTGGAAGCATGAGCTCCCTGTGATCCCTCCAGGAGGAAAGGAACATGAGTAAGCCTGCACGCGGATTCCTCCAGACTGCACCTGTGTCTTTTTCCCTTATGACCTGCTGCTGAGTATTTACTGTGTCACTGATAAATCTTAGTCATGACCACAAGTATATTTTGTATCTCATGAGTCCTTGTAGAACACCTCCAAACATGGGAGTACACTGGGGACCCCCATGACAGTGTCACAGGGTATTTTTAAGGGCAAGGCTTGGAACTGGCTTACATAATTTTTACCCACATCCCACTGTCAGAACCTGGTTGTAGGTTCCCAACCCTCCAACTGCAGGTGAGGCTGGAACTCATAAGGAGCCACGGGGATTGGGTGAGCAGGAATAGTCTCTGTCACCCTGATTCTTTACCATTTGTCTGTACTCATCACGTCTTTTCCCAGTCTGTGACTTACATATGGTGTGTTTTGATGTACAAGAGTTTAATTTAATGCAACTGAAATTTTAAATACTTTTTTTTCTTTGTGGTTTGTGTTCTTTTGTGTCTCCACTAAAAAAAAAAGAAAAAAAACCTTCCTCAACTCAATGCCTAAAGCTATTTTTCTTAAATTCTTTTAGTAAAATTTACATTTTACTTCTCACGATTAAGAATAAGTTTGCCTGAAATATATTTTCACGCAAGAATAAAGTAGAGATCTAGATATAAGAGAGAGGGACCTATGTCCACTGCAGAAGAAATAGCTTATGAAACAGACCCCTAGGGTGGGAAAGAACATGGCGCATATGAAGAACTAACTAATTGTAGATGAGTGTGACTGGAGCAGAGAGAGCCAGGGGAACATGTGCAAGATGGTGGTGAAGAGACAGGTGGAGGGCAAACATTATAGGACCTTGTAGGGCTATTGCCTCAGAGGAGAAAGGCTGCCAGGAGCAGAGACCATGTGAGTGAAGGATCATGACCACAAGCTGAGGGTGGTAGAGGGTGAGGAAGGAGTGGATGAGGAAGTCACTGAAGCCCATAGAGGAGGGAAGAATGTGGGGGTTTTGAAATGATCAAGTGAATTTTCACATATCTCAACTAAAAATGCATTTTCCTTTCTGCGTTCAGAAAGAGAGAGAACTACAGAAGAGAGAACCAGCAAGCTAAGGATGTTGGAGTGACCTCCAGTCAGGCTGAGACTGGCCTGAGGATGGACTCCAGCACTGAGGGTGATATTGCCCACTCCTGGAAGGCCCCCATGCTGGCAGGACCTCTGTGACACCTGTGGAGGAAGGGGCTTCCTGGGGTTTGAGTCAGGCCTCATGAGCACAGGGCACCCCCAGTCTTTCTAAGTACACTTTATGTGCAGAGAGGAGGCAGCTGTGCAGCACTGTGGAGTAACTGCTGGCACAGAAGTACACAGATGTCTGGGAGGGAGTAGCGGACTCCAGTGTGAGGGGGAAATCCTCTATATTTGATCTAGAGACATTGTACCCATCAGGGACTTCTCCTTCTTCAGTTTTGAGAATATCGTATGAATAATGGATCAGCTTCAGCCCATGTCCCCGGTCTTGTCGATACCAGTACATGTAGTCATGCTTCAGAGTCTGGTGACATGTTAGAGTCACCCTCTTCCCTGTCGCAGTGATCTTATGTGGGCTCTGAGTGATTCCAGCACCAGCGTCTACCTGTCCTGTAATAGAGAGGGACAGAGCATGATGTTGTCATTCCAAGAGGAAGGCTTGCACTGAGGTCTTGGGAATTCAGAGAAGGAAGCCCACCTGTGACCGACCAGTACTCACCTGTCCACAGGAAACAAAGAGCCACACAACAGAAGAGCCTGGTGCCCATTTCAGATCCAGGGCAGAATTGCATGTCTTTCAGTTCTGTTTTGTGGAAATAGAACTTGGCCTCTTGGTGACTCAATGATGTCAGCACCCCCAACAAATGCTTGGGCCTCAGAGCTAACCTGCCACACCCCTTGCCCACAGGAAACATCCATTGTTTACATACATACATAATTTAATGTGTAATGGAATGGGAATAATTTCTAAGTCTGTTTTTTGAAGAAATCTTATAAATATACACTTTTCCCCTCACTTTTAGTAAGAAGTTTGTTCGTCTATGCATATTTTGTCCCCATAACAATACAATTCCTTATTTGTATACTGTTATAATTTTTCATAACATTTCTGTTGACTAAGTAACATTCTCATGGCAGTCCTGGTACTTTTGTGAATTCTCTCCTCAAAATTTGCCTCCAAATAACTTTTACTAGTTTTTCTTTTTGCACAACTCTGGATAATTAGATGTCAGCCTGCAGTGATGTTCTCATTTAAAAGAACCGCTTGACATCCAGGAAGTTTTCAGTCTCAAGTTCAGGGTCATTGGAATTTGAAGAATTGTTTTATGTTGTGTCACAATTCACTGACTGATGGGAGCCCTGCCATCTGTGCTCAGGTCTCTGTGTTCTCATGGGCAAGATTCCTCCCTTTCTTCCAGGCCAAGGGGACTCCTATGACATAGAGAAGTTCCTGGGACAGAAAGCAGAGGTACTCCCGGCAGGCATGGGAGGCTGTCAGCACAAGGTGAATGGATGCAGACTTGGATGTAACTGTCCCCGCAGCTGAGGCTGAAATCAGAAGTGGGCCAAGGATGTGATGGAGGGCACCAGAGGCTCCTCTCCAACGGTCTCTCTTCAACTGAAACTGTCCCTTCATCTATCAGATCTTTTGTGTGATCTCCAATTGCTCTAAAGCCACAATTTCTGGAAGCACTACACTTTCTTGCCTAGCAGACTTATTATCAAACAGGAAGTGCTGTCAGGAGTCACATTTTCATTTGCCCTTAAAAGACAACACTTTGTAGTTAATTTCACATCATAGATGGTCAGATGACTGTATTTGCATTTCAGATGACTTTGGACTGGAACATAGGTGAGTCAGGCAAAAGTCATCCATGCCTGCCTTTGGTCCCAGAATCGCACATAGTAAATAATTGCACTAGACCACAGATTTGTCAGAGAGGTAATAGGGAACTGAGATTTCTTGAGCCTATACTTTGTATTAGGCAATTTTTTTTTTTACTTGCTTGTGTAAAATCTCTGCCACACACATTTTCCTGGCCTCAGTTAAGAAATGGAAAACTGAGATAAATGATTTCCAAGTCACCAGCCCAAGACAGGTCAGAATATGAAGAGTCGGGGCTCTATCCTCATCAGTGTGTAGCCTCCCAGGTAAGAGATGTTGTGCAAATGATGTGTGTCAGATCTAGGGTTTCGGAAAGGTACTTCTGGGTCAGCGTTCCAATTGTGAAGACACCTCCCTCTACCCAAATGCAGGAAGGGGTGATAAAGCGTGGGGGGAGTCAAGATGGGCTATGGCTGAGTCCCACGTCCAATATTTGTCAGCTGTGCCTCCTTTAGCAAATCATCCGAACTCTAACACTCAGTTTGTCACTGTAACGAGGATAAATTGTTTTGCCTTATGTGGTTCTTAAGAAAATTAATTGAAATACTTAAGTATGTGGTGCACAGATAATGAGCAATAACCAAGGGGATTTTGTATAACTTCACATAAAAGGAGTAGAATTAAAACTTTTGTCTGTGTTCACTAATAAACTTGTACGTGCAGGCTCCAATTGTCTACACCATACATTTAATACCTGTGACTCTCAGCTGTTTTCTTCAGTCCCTGACCTGGGCAGAAGTAGCAATTCAAATTTTCTGACCAAAAGTGGTAGACATGAGAACAAGCTTCAGTCTTCAGAGACCCTCCCTCCTCCAGAACTTTCATTGGTTCAGAAGCAGTAATTTCTCGTATTAACTTCCATTCTGCCTGAAATTCCTAGAGGGCTTCTATTTTCTTGGCTGAATCCTCCAATATTCTGGAAACGCCCCTAGTCACTTCACTCCTGCACAGGGGGATATGATGGCCCCACTCTATACGGAACAATGACAGGACAAACACACATTCTCTGGCTTGAAGATATATGTCCTAGGATTTGGCAGACAATAAGCTATAGTGACCACACACCATGATGGATGACCTGTTCACCACAGCTCAGCTGGTCTTGAAATGTGAGTACAGTGCTCTACCACATCTTATTGACCAAGGCCCAGGGAACACTGGAATTTTAGGGGAACATTGATTTTGGAGGCATGGAGATGTAGGCTTGGCTCCCGCCTCTGACACTTTAAATATGAAATATTTGGAAAGTCTATGACCTACAGCTTCTGTCTGTAAAATGGGTTACTGAGATCTCCTCATCTAGACAGCAGGCACACTAATGTCTATCTTGCATTAAAACACATAAAGTTCACCTACACACCAGAACAGAGTAGGAAATTCTGCCGTTTGCTAGGACTTGAAAGGTGATGGCAGAGATGTGAGAATACTCTGTAAATCTGGGGACGAATGTTCAAGAGTGCTCTGCCTGAGCTCGGCAGGCAAGAGAGAGTGTTAGAGGAGAACTAGAAGCATCCTTGGGACTTGGCCAAGGCCCCCTGCCTCCCTCATCACATGCTCAGCTGGGACAGGAAAGTTTGAGCACAGACAGCCAGGACCTCCGCAGGGCTGTGCCTGAGCTGCTGGCACAGAGATACCAGGCTGAGTCTTCCAGCTCCAAGGAGCTCATGTCCAGCTCAGAGCTATAGTCACTGAACTGTTGAGCTGAGAAGCGATCAGGGATGTTCCCTTTCTCTCTGCTCCTTTTCATAATACTTTATGAGAAACTGGGGTCCCTGCCCCGGAGCCTGCTAGAACCAGCGAACACTGCTGTGTCCAGAGCTGGGGTGGCATTTCAGAACAGCCTTTCCCCCCCGGCCTTTGATTAGGTGTCTGGGGGACTGGATGACCCCAGCATCCACTGGACCTGTGGAGAAAGGAGACAGAAGCTGGAGACCTAGTGCAGGAAGGAGGCTGATACTCCAGCAACAGTCAAGGGTTCAAGGGACATCCCACCTGAGCTCAGAACTCACCTGCTCCCAGGAGACAGAGGACCACACAGCAGAGGAGCCAGGTGCCCCTGGCGGACTCAGGCAGGACAAGGTGGGGCATCTCCCTACTCAGGGCTCTGGCCTCTGGGGAAGAGAACAGATGTTTTGCTCCTCCTTTTTCTCCATTTGGAGGGCTTGCTTGTGATGCCACTTCAGACGTCACTGTCTTTGTGGGCTCCTGTAGGCACTGTGCATCCCATGGACAGGCTCAGCTGATCCAGGCCTTCCCCCCTCTGTCTGGCTACTTGTCGAGTAGGGGGAGCTGATTTTGCTGAGCAAGGCTGACTAGATATTGGGCCAAGTGGCCATCCCCCCACAGCTTCTCTAGTGTCCTCAGAGCAGGTGCTCCTTTCTCTACACCTGGTTTGGATTATCCAGGCCACCCCACTGAAGCCCCATTACACTCTCCACCAAATGTAGTCTCCAAGAGAGGCCTTACTCCATGCAAGGAATGTCCCTGGCTCTCTGCTGTGACAACCACACCTGCCCAACAGTTCTTGTGAGAAGACTATGATGAACAATTCCTATGCCAGCACTAACTCTGATTCACCAAATAATCTCCCTGATGCAGAGACCAAGCCAAGACTGTCTCTCCCTTAACCCTCTGTCTTCCAGACATGATCAACAGCTCATTCAGTGGATCCACAGCACCCTCACATGGCCAGTTGTGAAGAAGCCTTATTGGCACTTCCCAAGCAGGCAGCTACCATCTACATTAGTTGCCAGGATCCCCCAGGACATAGCACAGCTCTTGCTGATTTGATACTCAACTCTCTCAAGCTCACCCTTTGCATGTGATAATGAAGGAGGCACGAAGCAAACATTTTTCTGAAAAAGAATAAAATTTCTAAATCTCGTCAATTAGTGTTCTAGGAAAGGGGATACCAGCCAGTCATTAGATGCCAGCTGCCCTGGCAATGGGCTGGGACCTTGGGTAAAGGGCTCTTTTTGACTCAAGGCCTTTCCTGGAGAGGGCTGAAGGTGGAGCTCTATCAGCCAAAAAGTCTTCAGTCAGCTGGGGAAGTAAACCCAATTCCACCGAGAGGGAACTGCCTATTTATATCTCTTCCTTTTTTGAACACCCTGTTTCAAACTTTTGCTCTTTCTTTAAATTGGATTACTTGCATTTTTTATTATTGATTTATAGGAATTCTCTATATTATGGATACACACTTTCTCAGATATCTATGTGTCTCTATTTTTTTCTTAATATCTTTTGATGAACAGAATTTAGAATTGTGATAAAGAAAAATTTACTTTTTAAAGATTAGAATATTTTTATCCTCTTTAAGAGATTAAAATGCTCCAAGGTCATAAAGAGGATTTGTTATGTTTTGTTTCAGGATTTCTATAGTTCAGAAGCTTTATATAGATCATTGAGGATGCTGATCCATCTTTTATGAATTTTTGTTTATGGGAAGGGTCAACAAACATTTTCTGTAAAAGGTCAGATAGTACATTTTCAGTTTTGTGCACCGTGCAGTCTCTGTCCCAGCTACTCAGCTCTGCCATTGAGGTGCACAGGTAGCCAGAGACAATAAATAAATGAATGCACATGGCTGTGTTCCGATAAGCTTTATTTATGGATACTGAAATCTGAATTTTGTATATTTTTCATAGGTCACATAATATTATTCCTTTTACTTTTTTCAACATTTAACAATGTGAAAACCACTGTTGGCTTCTGGGCCGCATGTGAACAGGCAGGGGTTGGACTGGGCCCGTGGGTCTTAGTTTGCCCTCTCCTGGATTGTGGGGTGAGACAAGGACTGAGATGCATTGTTTCTCCATATGATACACAGTTTCTCCAGCACCATTTGTTGTAAAGACAACTTTTCCCTCTTTGTGATGGTTTTACTGTTTGATATAGAGATTACAATATGCATTTTTTAACTTATCATGGTCCACCTGCAAAAGATGTTCCATTAACTGTAGGTTTTTTATAAATGCCCTTTATTAGGGAAGGAAGTTTCTACATACTCCCAACTGGTTAAGAGTTTTTATCAGGAGTGGATGTTGGATTTTATCAAATTTTTTGAGCATCTATAGAGATGATCATATGATTTTCCTTTTTGTAGTATTTGATATGGTAAATTACACTGAGAGTTCTTTGAATGTTAAACCGATTGCACATTACTGAAATAAATTCCACTTGGTCATGACATCTTATCCTTTTTAGATGTTGTTGGATTCAACATACTGGATCTTAAAAGAATTATTAATCTGTGTTCATAAGGGATACTGGTCCTTAGTTTTCTTTTCTTGTAAGACCCTTGTCTGGTTTGGTCCACAGCAGTGCTAGCCTCAGGATGAGCAGGGAATCATTCCTATTCTTCAGTTTCCCCCTAAGTACGGCTTTAGTGGCATCCTACCAGTTTTGATATGTTATCTTTTCATTTTTATTCAGTTAAAAACACTTTAAATTTCCCTTTTAATTTGTTCTTTGACCCATGGGCTATTTAGAATATTGTTATTTAATCGAAATATTTGGGACTTTTCCAGAGATCTTTCTGTTGATCTCTAATTTAGTGCCTCTGTGGTCAGAGACCGTCCTTTGCATGGCTTGAGTTCTTTTAAATGTATTGACACATATTTTATGCCCAGAGTCTACAGTCCATCCTGGTACGTGATCAGTGTGCCCTGGAAAAGGACATATATTCTGCTGCTGTTGGGTGAAGTATTCCGTAAACGTCAATGAGGTCAAGTTGGTGGATAATGTTTTTCATGTCTTCTACATCCTTACTGATTTCTTTTTCTCAACTTGTTCAATCAACTACTGAGAAGTATTTAAATGTCTGACTATAATTTTGGCTTGTCTATTTCTCCTTGCAGTTCTATTCGTTTTCTTCAGAATTTGAAGCTCTGTATTTAGATGCATAAATCTTTATGATTGCTATGTCCTCTTAATAGAGTGACCCTGTTATCATTAGGATGTGACATGCTTTTTCCCAGACAAGATGATCTGCTCTGAGATTTACTTTGTCTGATATTAATATTGCTGTTCCAGCTGTCTTTTGATGAGTGTTAGCGTGGTCTATCTTTTCCATCCTTTTACTTTTTACATTCTGAGTCTTTCTGGTGCCTATCTGGTAGGTAGCATATAGTTGTTTTTCTTTTTATTCAGTATCACAATGTATACTTTTTAATTAGGGCGTTTAGATTATTTAGATTTGATGTGATTATTGGTCTGGTTACATTCATGTCTATCATCTTGCCATTTGTTTTTTATTAGTCCCATCTCTGTTTTGTTTCTTTTTCCTTCCTTTTATACCTTCTAGTGGATTAATGGAGCATTTTTGTAGTAACCCATTTTACCTTTTTTGCTGACTAATTAGCTGTGACTCTGTTTTGTTATTTCAGTGGGGTCTCCGGGGTTTGGAGTTCATGTCTCCCCTTTCACACAGTCTCCCTTCCAGTGACGTTGTTCTACTTCACATAGATTATGGAAACCTCGCCATGTGTGGTATTCATCCATATCCCCTCCTTGTCTTGCTGTTGTTGTCTTATATTTTACTTTTCCAGGAAACTCCACACTATGTTGGAATTATTTTGATGCAAACAACCAATTATTCTATAAAGAAATTTGAATGTAAAAATCTTGTCTTTGGGCAGTAACACATTAGGCTACTTGAAGTTGTCCCACAGCTCACTGATGCCCTTTTATTTCTCTGCCTTTCACTATAAATTATCGATTGTTACATCTTCCAGTGCATTCATCTTTTCTTCTGTAATGTCTGATCTGCTGCTAATCCCATCCAGTGTATTTTTCATCACAGAAATGTGTTTTTATCTCTAGAAGTTTGATTTGGATCTTTCTATGTCTTCCCCATCTCCACTTGGCTTTGAACATGTGGGATACTGTTATAATAACTGGCTAATACCTTTTCTGCCAGTTTGTCATTTTGGGATTTGTTTCTATTCATTGATTCACTGATTTTTCTCTTCATTATAAATGATCTTTTCCTACCTCTTTGTGCGCCTGTCATCATTGATTAGATGCCAGACATTGTGTATTTTACATTTGGGGGGCACTAGAATTTTTTTATTCTTCTTAATACTCTTAGCTTTATTTTGTGATGCAGTTAAGTTACTCAGGAACCAAAAGATAAAAATTACTAGCAGGTATTTTTTTTTCTTGAAGAATTTGACAAGCTGATTGTAAAGTACATGTGAAAAATAGAAAGGGTCAAAAACCCTTAACAAAAATGAAAAATCTTGAGGAATTAGACTACTAGGTATCAAGAAATATTATACAGCTATAATAAATAATATAGTGTGTTAGTGGTGTAAGAACTGACAAAGCAGACAATATGACAGAATAGAGATCTAGGAAGACAGACCCACATATCTACAACGACTGATTTATGACAAGTCATTTTATAGAATGGCAAGGAAAATATTATCCTTCAACAAATAGTATTAGGTCAGTTGGATAACCATGTGGAAAATATAACTTGATCCCTTCCTCATTTCATACACAAAGAATTAATTCCATTATCTTTACAGATCTAAATGTGAAAGTTTTAAATATAAATAATTCAGAAGGAAATATAAGAAAAGATCATTTTGAAGTAGGCAAAACCTTCCTAAATTAGACAACAAAATGCAAAACACAAACCAAAAAGTGGGAACAATAGAATGATTTTGGATTAAGAAGTTCTGTTTATCAAGAGACATCATTAAGGGGACTGGCCCAGTGGCATACTGGTTAAGTACAGCCCACTCTGCTTCAGTGGCCTAGGGTAGCAGGTTGAGATCCCAGGCATGGACCTACACCACTCATCAGCCGTGCTGTGGCAGCGACCCACATACACAATAGAAGAAGACTGGTGTAGATGTTAGCTCAAGGTGAATCTTCCTCAAGCAAAAAAAGAGAAATATTGTCAACAGATGTTACCTGCGGGTGAATCTTCCTCAGGAAAAAAAAAATCGTTAAGAGAATGAAAAAGTAATCCACAGTGTGTGTGCATATGTGTGCATGCCAACTGAAACACCCATTTACCTCTGATGAGAGTGTAAATTTTGCAACTGCTTTGGAAAACTCAAAGAATTCTAAATGGTCAATATAACTGTTATTCAGGTTTTCTTTGAATCCCTTCCCTTTAACATCTTCTCAAGCGAGGTTATATTTTATTAAACCAAGCTAAAATTAAATTTCTATTAAAAATAGACTAGAGAAGAGGGGCCGGCCCAGTGGTGCAGTAGTTAAGTTTGCACGTTCCACTTCAGTGGCCCAGGGTTCACTGGTTCAGATCCCAGGTGCAGACCTATACACTGCTTGTCAAGCCATGCTGTGGTAGGCATCCCGCATACAATAGAGGAAGATGGGCACGGGTGTTAGCTCAGGGCCAGTCCTCCTCAGAAAAAAGAGGAAGATTGGCAGCAGATGTTAGCTCAGGGCTAATCTTCCTCAAAAAAAACAAAAAAACTAGACTAAAGAAGAAGGAAATTAAATACAGAATAATACAGGATGGTCAAGATAAATAACAAAGCAATATATGGACATACTTAATGTACATTACTGTGGTAGACAATTGCTTGGATAATTGATTTCAATGGCAATTCTCACTAAAGATTCTCATTTATTTATTTTGAAGGCTGGTAGCTGTGTATGGCCTTAACGTGGTTCTGTATTGGCTAACCCACACCTGGACATAGTGTGACCTGAGCTATTGACACTCAGCAATAGAAGTTTATTATAAATGTGCTGAAACTTTATAGCATTGCAAGAGAATATTTCACTGTACCTGAGACTAAACTCTAATATTCAATTGCAACTCTAGAATCTTGTACTGTATAAAGAACCCCAGAAAACCACGAGCCAAAATTATCGCTTCCCAACGTCATCTGCCCCAGTGTGTGGAAGGTTGTTTCCTGACCTCCTCCTGTCAGAAGAACAGCGGATCCCAAAGCACTTGTTCCCCTTGATGAGGGAAGAGCAGGCAACTCCTTTGTTCAGGATTCTGGGAGCCATACGGAGAGGTAGCACATGGGGTTTGTGGAGAGGAAGGAAGTGACTGTGCCACGCTGTGGCTGAGCTGCTGGCACAGAGATACAAGGCCGAGTCCCCCTGCTCTGCACGCTGGATCTTCAGAGTGGAGGAGGAGCCCTCGGGCCTCTTGGCAGAGTATCGATCATCAGGCATCCCTGATGTGTCTGATGCAAGATCATCCTGAAAGTAAGTCAGAAACTCCAAGTTCTGCCCCAGTGTCTGTAGGTACCAGTAAAGGTAGGTGTGACCAGAAATTGGATCACACTTGAGAGCTACATCCTGTCCTCTCTCTGTGACTCTGTGCCTGGGGGACTGGGAGATTCCAGCATCGGTGTGATCTGTGGAGACAGAATTTGGGAACAGAATGAGGAAAACCATTGTAATCATCACACACACTGTGAAACTGCTTGGTTTTCTGAGGACTCACCTGCCCCCAGGAGAAAGAAGGTCATGAAGCTGAGGAGCCTGGTGCCCATGGCAGAATCAGGGCTGGAATGGGAGGTTCAGTAGGTCACGGTCGCTGTGAACATGAGCAGAGGAGGAGGGACGTCCCTTGTACCCAGAAGGCAGTTCCCATAGTGACATCACTGAGCCTCAGGATTACCTGATATTAATTAACACTAATTAATTACATCTAAGATGCCAGGAACTCTAAGATGTACCATCCTAGTATGTACCATTAAGAAAGAAAAAAAATACTGTCATGCATAATAAGAAATGTTAAAATTGATAAATTGAGAAGCATAGAAATAATGAAACATAGTAATTCAAAGAGAATTTAAATATACACTGATTCTGTTAGATTCCTTCGTTGTCACTTCTCAGAGCTCCAATGTTCTGTTGCCAGGGCGCCATGCTCCCTGTCTGGCCAATCTTCTCAATTCTCTTGTTCTTTTCATGTTGTCAGCTGGACATTTCCACTTGGATGTTTCAACAGCACTTCAAATTTGAGATATAAAATGCTGCCTTGATCATCTTTCCTCTGAACTCTCCTATTTCGACCTCATTCCTGTATTCGCCTGGTCCTGTCCCTGGTTTGTGCAGGAGTGAGATATGCATGTACAGGCTTAGGGGGAGGGGATGGGAATGTTGTCATGTCCCTGTCCTGAAAGCAGTTGAATTCACAATTCAAAGCCACAAGGGATCAAATGGTGCCTCTGGCAGGTACCCACCTAAGTTGGGATCTTCTATTCCTTCTGGAGGTAAAAGGACAATTCCCTCTATTAATTCATTAATCTCCATGCTGCTTTTTGTCCTCAACTACTTATCACGGTGCCTCCTGTTTTTCTAAGTCAATTCTAAAATAAATTAATGTTCCAAAGCCTTACTTTCAGAAGCAGTCAGAAGTGTTTTACCTTTAACATTCTGGAGAGAGTTAATAAAACTGGGAAGGGGTTGAACTGATTCTTAGTGCTCCTAACAGACTGCGTTGTGAGTAATTAATTTCTCATTTTCATTCCTAGTAGAATTTTCACAGCCCCATGGGTGGGCCCCTTCAGATACGGAAGAACAGTTGCAATCCTTCCCAACGAGAAGATTCCTCCAACCTGGTTAAGCAGGAAAATGGACCTATTTCTGGCCCCTGAGAGTCTCCTTGAACACTGAGTGGCTTATTACTGTGCCCCCTTAAACAACTAAATGGCTCCTTCAGTGTCGCCATTTCTCTCTTTGTCACCAGCCCTCACAAGGAAAAGGAATAGGATAGATGTTAACTTCCCTTCGACATAAATCATCCCACCTTCCAACCACTTAAAAAGCAAAACTGATCAGAACCAGCTTGGATGTGAGTTAACACTGTGTTCCTCCACATTTCACACACATGAAGCCACCACTTAGCTGCCTCTCCCCTCTCCCTCATTTAACAATAGCTTCTCACAGAGCTCCCTTCCCTGGATTATCCACATTCGTGTCTCTGCTGCATCTCATGATAGGAATAATTTTATCAAAGCTCAGCATCTCTGGGCCCTGCCACTGATCAACCACCTCTAGCCCCAGTCCCTTGCCAACGTCATGATGCATGTACCTCCAGTGGTGCAGGACACTCACCGACCCTCCTAGCTCTGGTAACTGACCTGAAGACTGACAATCCCAAATGCCTGTAGACTTCCCCTTCCTCAGCTTCCATTGAACTTGTGGCTCCTATGTCCTCATTCACAGACGCAAACAGATTATCATTTGTAATCTGGCTGCACCATTTATTAGCTCTGAGAACAATGCTGAGGCCAAGGCCCTTAACCGTTCTGAACCTCAGCCTCCTCATATGTAAAACAGAGTGAACGCCCCCTCACAAAGTTTTATGAGGACTAACTGAGATACTGTAGCATCTGGTAGGCTTAATAAACGTCCATCCTTTTCTCCCTCCCTGTCTCCTCATGTCAGGGAGTGCGGCTGCAGCTCTCAGAACTCCAGGACTGAGAGACGGGAGAACCGGACTCATCAACCAGGTGGGTGGGGAGAGGTTGGGAGCACAGAGGCCAGTCAGTCACTTTAGGGAAGATCTGGCAGCACTTAGGTATTAGTCAGGAAAGGTATAAGACAATGATTACATAACATTAATGCACCTGTCTAGCCACATCAAGCCATATGAGGCAGCTAATAGGAGCAAGTTAGGTCTTTATCTACCAATCTGAAAATATAAAGTCCAAGTAGATTAAGAGAAAAAAGTATACATGTGGCAGTTAATGAATGCAGGTGGCCCCATTTTTGTAGGTGCATTTGGGGAGTCGAGTCTGCATGATCATAGAGAAGAGGGGTGTTGAAAAACACACCAAAGTGTTAATATTCATGAATCACCAATGGTGGGGTTGGATAGGAGTGTGTTAGGAGAGGTGAGAGGATTATAAAATATTTAACGTTTTCTTTATACACTGTTGACTTCTTTTAAATTATAAAACAGCTTCACCACCTGAGGGCTTTCAATTCAGGTCCTTGATCGGGTTGCAGAATTTGTGATTTCTCCATGGGCAATGTCCAGAAAGGCACTGGCCATGGAACGTATTATAAACACCCTTTTACTTTGAATAAGCCAATCGTAAAAGATTGCAAACTATAGGTGCCCATAGCTGGCCTCTGCCTGGTCAGGTGGGTGAGCAGTGAGGTCAACACATTTGATTTTGTTTGTCCTGTCTTTGAATTAATGTGGCTTCTACCCCTGAATGACACTACCACAAGGGAGTGGAGGCTCTGACCCCTTGTTCTAGAAAAAGCTTTGAATAATCCCCTTATTTGAAAAGGAAGGCAAAGGAGCACAATCTAGTGTCTGTTTTAACAAACCCAATAAAAATAAATTACACTTTTACATTTTCACAGTCTCTAAAAATGCTCCTCCTTTATTTTCAATTCAACTAGCAGTACCATTACAACACTGAAGGAGATGTTATTCCAGTGTTCATGAACAGGTCACAGTTTTCTCAAACATGGTTTTCACAAATGAGTGGGAAGAGATGCTGTCCCTAGGGAGGAGGCTCTAACTCCAGTCTTTTTAAGGTTGGATTCTTTGAAATAAGTAGTCTATTTTTGGTCTTCGCTGCCTAAGGAGATGGAACTACATTAGTCTCTAAGGCATTGATGTGAATCATTCAGGCAAAACTGGGGCTTTAGTCTATCCTTGAACCATTCTAGATGATTGTGTATTTGATTATTTCTACCCAGAAAGACTCTCACAATTCTTCAAGGATTAACACATGGCCTCTCTCAATAAATGGAGACTCTGCTGTCACAAAGAGGATTTCCTATCTAGTGAAGGAGGGAGAGCCCGGATAGGGCCCTGCACAGCATCCTGCATCACAGTCAGGGTGTGGGCTGGAGGAAGCTGGGGTACAGGGACCAGTGATCTCAGCTCTGTATCTCTGGCATTGCCCAGCAATACATGGATGTGGACATCCATGACACAGTTCAGGGTATCAGGCCTCATGGCCTCTAATTTATCCAAGAGATAAATTGTGCCTTGGGAAAACCCTCGCTAATGTACGAGAGAAGCCATTCTGTTTCCTTCTCCATCATCTTTTCATACAGTTTCTGATTATTCTGCCAGTGATTAGATTTCCCATGTGGGAGACTCCAAACTCCATGTGTGGGTGTGAGGGAAGGAGACTGAAGGAAGAGACAAATCGAGGAAGCTGATGAGAAGTTACTAAGCGGCAGCCCTGCAGAAAGGCTTGGGAGCCAGTTACACAGCCCATGAGAGGGATTTGTCATCTGTCTCAGGATTCATCTGATCTCAGGAGACAAAGGGATGGAAGGTCTCAGTTGATTGTTCAGACCTCTGGGATGGCCTAAGTGGGAACCTGGGTGGTCTTCTATGATTCATTCATTCCCTAAAGACTGTCCACTAGTGCCCAGAACTGCTGTTGGTACTGGGAAGAACATGGAGAATAAAGACATTCACATCCCTACAAAATGAGGTCTACAGTCTAGGGCTGGAGGGGCTTCTGTTGAATAGTCACACAAGGTCACGTAAAACAACAACTGTGCTAAATGCTGCTGAATAGTATAAGCTACAGGTCCTGATAAGTAGGGGATTTGACCGCTAATACAGTGAAGAAACGCTTCCCTAAGGAGGTGGTGGTTAATCTGAGATATGGAGCAGGAGAACACCAAAGGAGAGACCTGTGCTGACAGAGAGAACACAGCCTGGGAGTAGAGAAGCCTTCTTGTGGGGAGGAGCAGGATGCATATGAGGAAGGAACTGAAGCGAGGCCAGTGTGGTCGAAGCAGAGATGAGGGCACAGGGACAGGGCAGGGACAACCAGGAGCAGATACAACATGGACAAAAGCTCATGACTGAAATGAAAATAATGAGAGGAAGACAGATTCATAAAAAGCCATTGGGGAAAAGAACAAAGACCTGAGGTGTCCAGGTGTCTTTATGTATCCAATTTCAGATAAACTCTCCTTCCTGTTATCAGCTGGTGAGAGGAATTCCTCTGAAAGTCCTGAGTTGTGGTTGCTCCAATGGTGGAGCTGCAGAAGGGGCTAGAGGAGAAGGTTGCGTCCCCTCAGACCGTGGTGCTCGCCCAGCTGAGCCTGACCTGTGGAGGAATCCCAGCTCCAGGCAGGGTCCATAGGCAAAGGGTACATTAGCCTTACCTGTGGAAAGTAAAATATAAATTTTAATAGAATGAATTAAGGAAAATATTTTCAGGCATTTATTGCGGGGAGAATTTGCTGAGTGGGCACACAAAGAAAGCTATTTATAATTTTGATTGCATTAAATTTAACTCATGTACATCAAAACACACCATAAAAAATGAAAACGTAAGCTGCAGACTAAGAAAAGACATGAGGAATGAGTACAAATGATAATGAACCAGTGTGAAGCTATATGTTTCATAAAATTGCCACAGAAGAGGCCACAGTAACGACCATGATGATGTCTGAGCGTTCCACTGCTACCCAGCAGGACACACAGTGACATGGCTGGTCCTCTGCTCCTTCTGACCAGGATGAGAGGCTAATGATGGAGCAGCTGGGCAGGTGGAAGAAGTATGGACTTTATAAACAGACAAGCGGGTTTCCCAGGTCTGCTTCTTCTACATCATGAGACACTGGGAAAATGACTTAATGTCCCTGAGAAAGTGGGTATAAAAATATTTGATTTGCATGATTGTTGCAAAGCTTTAACAAATGTAACATATACAAAGAATCTAGCTCACATTAAGGACTCAGCTGTCACTCTTGTATTGACATCACCCAGGACTTGACAAACTGTGGGATGATGCTGGGAGAGATGTGGAAACATTAAGTGCACACATGAGAACCTGGGTTCTGGTAGGTTGGCTGGGAGAGCTCTGAGCTCAGCAGGACAGGAAGTGGCTTTGAAACCCTAAAAACTTCCCTGGGAGCAGGGAAACCAGGTGGAGCCTGCGTGCTCTCTCACTGTTAGAGCCAAGGTGGGGAGGTTTGTGCACAGAATGCTGGTGACTCTTCAGGGCTGTGCTACGCTGCTGGCACAGAGATACAGGGCCGAGTCCGACAGCTCCAAGACGCTCATGTTCAGCTCAGAGCGATGGTCACGGAACTGCTGTGCTGAGAATCAATCCAGAATGTTTCCTTTTGCTCTTTGAACATTTTCATAAAACTCAAAGACGAGCTGGGGGCCCTGACTCAGGGTCTGTTGGTACCAAGATACCTCGAGGTGTTCAGAGATAGGGGAGCATCTCAGCGTCACTGTCTGTCCTGTTGTTTTGATCAGGTTTGTTGGAATTTGGGTGTCGCCAGCCTCCACTTGGCTGTGAGAAACACAGATCTAAAATGATCACGGGAGCAAGCTTGATGGTTTATCTGCAAGGTAAAGCTTAGAAGAGCAATGATCTCCTTTCCACAGGGCTCACCTGCTCCCACAAGACAAAGTGTCTCCCAGCAGAGAAGCCTGGAGTCCATGTCATGGCCAAGTGGGCAGCACTGTGCCTCTTGCCTCAGGGTTCTGATGCTGGGTCTCCCTCTCACCCTCCTCACCCCACCTTCTGCCTGCAGCGCTCTGTGCTGAACTCACCTGCCAGTACGTCAGCTGAGGGTGAGGGGTCAATGAGTAAACCTCTCTGTTCCCGCTCTGCCTGTGTGGCATCAATCATCTCTCTGGTGCTGGGTTCAAACCAAGCTTTGTTTTTATATTTTTATTCTGCAGGCATTATTCCCAGCCCCTGCCCTGAGTGGCCATGATGCAAAGTCACCAAGATTTAGTCTCTCTGATTGGGTCCAAAGGAGGCCAGAGTTGTCTATAAATTACTAGGAGTAAAGATGCCTTGGAAACCATTTTCTGACTTTATTGGCTTACATCACAGACCTTGCCAATTTTGGATTCGTCACCCTCAAGCCCATCCTGGGAGTAGTGTTCTGGAAAGTTTTTGTTCACCTCTCCAGATCCACCCTCTATGGATTATATTAACTGGGCTCCCCTCTCCTCTACCTCACATTTGAATTTTGCTCATGGGAGACAATGGCAGGAGACTAAGGCAGGCAGCTCAGCAACTGTCCTGGTCTACAATAACTATGCCTTGGCTCCCTTCTTGCTGGATATATTTCATAGTAGCTGATTTTCCCTGCCAAGGCCTGACACCTGGCAGGCAGCCCTCTCCCTAAGCCACAGAGCCAACTGCCTGTGGAACCACACCTGTCCTGCTTCTTCCAGGCCAATGGGAGTAAGAGCCACCCACTTCTGCTTCTCTTCCCTGACTGACTTCTCTTAGTCCTGTCTCACCTTCATGGATAGTACCTTCATTGTCCCTCCTCAATTCTGCTGGGACCCTGACTAATAGACATAGGAAGGGGAAAATGAGGCCTAGAGAATGTATTTTGCCTTAAAAAGAAAGTAACAAAAGTCCTAACATTCTGCAATTAGTAGTAACAGAAGTTCTAACGCTCTGCAATTAGCATTGCTGAGATAGACAGCGGAAGCATGGAGAAATATGCAATGTGAAAATAAATAGTGCACTGTGGGGACATAGAGTCTGAAGAGGCTCCAGGGGAGAATGACTGTCTGTCCTCACCCACTCCTCCCTCGGGAAGCCTACAGCACGGGGATTTCTTCATATACGCAGTGGACCCCGCAGTGTTCCATACACATCCCTCTTCAGAACCTTCCCTCTGATCCCACAGCGTGTGCCCCTCACTGGGCACTGCCCTCGGCTTCAGGGATCACCTTTGGCTTAAGAGGCAAAAAGAGAAGAAGTGGGCAAATTTTTAAGGAGAGTGGGAAAAGTTTTAGATATTTGAAACAATGATTGTGGATAAAGAGAAAGAGAGCTAACAAGAGATCCATGATAGAATCTAAAAGTAGAGTGTAAAGGCAGGTAAGGTTAGTGACTCAATTTGTCAGGATACCAGTTTGTGCAGGTGTGTGACTTTTTCTTCCAGCGCACAGATGCTGCCATGAATAAAAGAGATCAATACGTTCATTCTGGTTTGGATTTCTGTAATGTAAGGGCAACCTCAGAAGATCATGGTAAAAGAAGGAAGACTATCTGTAAGATAGGATTAAAAAAATGTAGCATCATCAAATCTACTCTAGAGTGAGGTAATGAAAATACGGAATGACCCCAAGGAACGAGAAGAAAGAATAGTTACCAAGGGATAGGAGATCCCAATGATGTCAAAGAACAGATGTGGTGAGATAAGAAGCTGTGGGCAGATGTTGGGATGATTCATTTGTGATTTGAGGGGGATTTTCAGCTGATGACAAAGAATGAAGAATGATGTTATTACAGTGGAGCTGCAGGGCAAGAAATAGGCAAAACTCATAACTTTAGGGTAGGGAAACCTGCATTAGACAGGCTGCAAAGGGCACTAAATGTGAAAGAAAAAATGGTAAATTAGACTTTATAAACATTTGAAACTTCAGTTCACCAAAAGACAACATTAAGAAAGTGAAAAGGCAAGGCACTCTGGGAGAAGACAGACTCGGTGTATTTAATGGAATCTAGAATATAAAAATATCTCCTACAAATCAACAACATAAAGGCAACCCCATTTTTAGAAATGGACAAATTTAAAAGCAGACACTTCACAAAAGAAGATAGGAATGGCCAAAAAGCTTATGAAAGAAGTAAATATTTTGACTCATCAGTGAAAAATAGATGAGATACCACTATACACGTGATAGAATGGCTAACAATATAAAGACAGAGATGCCAAATGTTGGTGAGAATGTGGAGCCAGGGGAACTCCCATCTCTCACTGATGTAAATTGGTGCAGCCACTTAAGGAAACTGATCAACTGTTTCTAACAATGGCAAACATGCATCTTATCCTATGAATCAGTGATTCCATGCTTATGCCTATTCCCAAAGGAAATGGATGCATTTATTCACAAAGACCTGTACGAGAACATTCGGAACTGCTCTATTCATAATAGTTGAAGACTGGAGAAACCCGGTTATCCATCTATAGGAGAATGGAGAAGCACATTGTGATAAACAACAGAATAATGCTCAGCAATATGAAGACTAAACTGTTGACATACACAACATGAGTACATTTCAAAAACATTAAGTTTTGAGAAAAAGAAGTCAATCAAAAAAGAGTATTTACTATATGGCCCGTTTATATGAAGATAAGAATAGACAGTACTATGGTGATAAAAATCAGAAAAGTGGATAGCTCTGGGAAATAAGTTGATTGAGAAGGAGCATGAGGACATTTTCTGAGGTGATAGAAACATTCCCTATCTTGATTTCAGTCATGGTCGCATGGGTGTATGTGTTTGTCAAAATTTACCAAACTATCCATGTATTAATTTAAGTATTTTACTCTCAATATCTTAATCAAGTATTATTAAAACATAAGTAAACAAATTGCATAAAAGATGGGAGTCATATACGATTTTATGCTTCTGTTCCATGAAGTCCCATTTAGAAGTGAATCACACACAAATAAGAGAAGACATGAGCACTCACATCCATAAAATATTGAGAATGTGGCAAGTTCTCAGTGACTGAAATTTACAGCATCCAAATTTGGCATCAAAATAAGCTGGCTCAACAAGTTTTCAGAGAAACTGCTGAGGATCAATGGCTGGGGGAAAGCTGTAGCCAAACAAAAACTTCAAAAAAAAGAATCTTCAAAGGTTGTTGAAATCTTTGCATGAATCCTGAACTGCTGTGAACTCCTTAATTGGCAAATCAATCATTCTTCTGTTTCACCATTTAGTCTTTTATTTAGGCTTTCAGCTGATTGGCCAATTAGAGAAGTGAGTTTTTGCCAAGCAAGCAGCCTGCTCCTGCGGTGTGAACAGGTCCTAGGTGAGCCAGCGCTTCCTGGGCAGACTCCCAGGGTGCACAGGGCACAGCAGAAGCTCATGGGGCAGCAGCAGCTCATGGGGATTGCACGTCCTGTGAAGCCCAACTATGGACGTCCCAGTCTTGGAGTTAATGGATCCAGAGTTAAGAAATGTGTGGTTGCAGACTGCTACCTGTAAGGAGCCAAGAAGAGATACAGGCTGGGGATAAATAAAAGTATTGCCCATATCATTTTGTAATATTTTACAAGAAAAAATTGAGGAACTCATGAATCTTAATCCAAGCCAAAGGAATGGTAAGACTTAGCTTCCTTCCTTAACCTGCCCTCCACAGCCTCAGAAGACTCAAACTCTGCTCTGTGCCCACGGGGAGAGACTTAGTTTGTGGTCTCTGGATAATTCTGCGCTTGATCATCTTTGGGTCTCATGCTGCTGTTTCGTGCGTCTGCTGAAATTTCCCCTTAGTGCTTTGTTTACTTGTGAGTTTTATAACTTGTAATTCTGAATTTTTTCCTTCGGAGAATCATTGCTTCATATTCAATGGGTTTGAAGCCCAAGGCAACTTTATATAATAATTTTAGACTTGGAGAATCCAGGTCACTCAGGGAGTTTAAAGCTACTCAGCTGCTTTCTGCTTTGTACTCCACTGAAAAGAAAATGAAACATAAAGTTCATGTTGGACACTGCTGTTCTGTTTTACTCAATCACCAGAACATTATGAACTGAGTGAAATAACATTAAGTGCTATTTGCATTTTCACACACACACACACACACACACGCTTCACAGTGATGGACTTCAGTTCATGCTCAGGTTCATGTTGCACAGTTGTGGGAGGCCCCTCGGTCTGAGATCCCCTTGCTTGGAAGTCTGGTGAGAGCTTCATATGGACAGTTGTTACCTTGGTGAGACAGGGGCCTTGGGAAGGAACATCCCTCATGCTTGTGGCTGTCCTTTTTGTGCAGAGAGTAGCTGGCTGTGCAGCACTGTGGTTTCGCTTCTGGCACAGAGGTACAGAGAGGTCTGGTTGGTGCTGGCTGACTCCAGGGTCGGGGGAAATCCTCACTGTTATTTCCAGAGACACTGTACCCTTCTGTGACATCCCCTTTGTCAGTGCTGCCAACACCATTTGAATAATGGATTGGCCTCGGCCCCTGTTCCAGGTCTTGTCGACAACAGAACATTGAAACATCGTTCATATTCTGAGAATATTCTAGGATCATCTTGTCTCCTGTTTGTGTAATGTGGTATCTTGGTTTCTGGGTGACTGCAGCATCCATGGGGCCTATTGGAGAGGCAGACACAAGGTAAAGACAAGTCTTAAGGAGTAACTTGGATCCACAAAGGAAAGGGAAAGTCTTGGAGCTGGGACTTTGCAAACCCAGGAGAGGTTGCCTCTGATTCCAGAACTCACCTGCTCCCAGGACACAAAAAGTCACACAAAAGAGGTTGAGGCTCATGGGAGGGTCAGGGCAAGAGGGAGTTGTCCCAGCTAAATGCTCTGATCCACAGGAATGAGTGAGGGAGATCAGAGGCTCTTCTCCAATGGACAGATGAGCCGGCCTAGGATGTCACTACCCCTCATCCATGCAGATTCTCCGTGGTATAGGGTTCCTTCTGACTTGAGTCAGGTGAGGTCAGCTACTCTTCTCATAGGCATTGCTTAGCATGGCTTCAGGGAACATAGGGTGTGGCTGCCACGCACTGAGTTTAGGGTGCACACCACCCCCTTGGTTTCCCACATTCCTCTGAGACAGTTGCTCTTCTGTGCACCTGACATCAAGCCTGGGTTGCCCAATTCCTTCAACTGTGGGTCTCATTAAAGTTTGGAGGGACCTCCCACTTCTTCCATAGCTGAAGGGAGGCTGGCAATAACTGAAAACGTCTTCAACATCTGCCTAATATAAGATCCACTTCTAAGTTTTTCTTAACCCTGTCCTTCCAGGCAGCTCTCCCAGACTCTCCCCAGAGCCACTTAGATCTCAATGGCATCAGAGTGCCATCTTGTGGCCAATAACTGAAGTTTTATCAGTGTTTTCTTCTGCAGTGGCCCAAGGGATGCTGGGAAGTATCTGCATGGTCAGCAGGGAGAATATTCCAGAAGTAGTATCCTGCAAGTTTTATGCTCAACTTCCTTAAACCCTAATCCCAACACGAATTCTAACCCTGACTCTATTCCTTTGAGCTACCATGCTTAAAATCCCACCTTCATTCTACCTAACTACTATCTCATTATCTGACAGTTACAGTCTAACTGAGATCTTCTCCCTTAAAACTATCTTCAGAAAGAGAGAGGCATAGAATGCGAGGAATGGAAGGAAAGAATATTTAACTTAAAATAAGAGGAAAGACACATAAGTTGAAGTATAAGAAGGTTCTTTTATCTTTATTACTAAAGATAAACAAAAAATCCCCCCCCACAAAGACATTCAATGTTACCTCCAAAATATAGATCAGCAAAGGACTGGGAAGATAATGATATTATCTTCAAGATGGGACCAAACGTGTATGAATAAAAAGTAAAATTGGAATATATGAAAAATATAGGACATCTTATAAGGCAATAAAGTATCATGGAGGAAATAGTATCTGACAGGAAAAATAAAGATGGATGGAATTAAGATCTGCAAAGGACATTCTATATGAGATGAATAAATTGTAGAATGTATATCAGCAGATTTGAGAAGCAGGGAGGTAAAGGATGATTCTGGAAGAAGCAGAGGAGTTGTGGGAGATAAGAACTCACTGGTCCAAATAGCATTATTAGGAAGCTGATTCTGCCATGATCATGTGGAGAAAGGTGGCCAAAATTGGAGACAAGGTCTAGGAAGGAAGTTCCTGGAATGGCGTTTCAAGGACCGGGAAATCTCCTCAAGCCCTGGCCCTCCTCAGTCCCAGGAGACACAGAGCAACAGAGCAAGGAGTGCTTTTCTGCTGCCACAATTAAAATAAGACCAGGAAAACTCTCTTCTGAGGACTTCCCCTTCCATGGGAAAAGAAATTTAGAGTCCTGAGCCACCACAATCTCTGACAAGTAGATTTGTGGAGACAGTCATTCTCCTTACCAGCCATGCAAGGCTCAGCACATCTCTATTGTGCCTGAGTCTGTGACATTCTATCCCAATCCTGGAGCACTGGGTTATCTCTGAGGACTCCCAGAAACTCTGATCCACAATCGTATCAGCTCTGCCAATGGCTATAAATTTCACAGATACAAACTGCAGCTTCACCCACAGACAGGTGGAAGATGTTATCACAATATAATCATTTATAACAAATATCATGTACTCTAGCACATGGAACAACTAAAAAGGAATAGGGTCGTTACTATAAAGGAAACATCCCATCTTCTTGAGTTAAAGAGTTCAGAGAAATGATTTCATATCAAAGGCTAGGGCACCAAAAAAAAGCACTCAGTTGCTAGAAATCAGATTTACATAGGGAATCAGAGGAAACTGGAGAAGTTGTGAAAATATGCTTTAGTCTCATTCTCAAGACTGGCGAGTGGGAAAATGAAAACAAAATAGAGGAAATGGGTTGCTTAAATGAGGCAGAGGAAATGAAGTCTTATTGTTATCGATGTTGTATTTATCGATGAACCAGCACCAAAGTTGTAAAGACCTTTACTTCCAATAGGAAGATGGGCTCGATAGTGTTTGTACAAAACTTACAGTGTGACAGGCATAGAAGAGGCGTTAGAAGAAAGAATATGCCTGAGGAGGTAAACTTCCCAGATTCCGACAGCAAATGCAGAGGAGACACTGTCACTGCACGGAGCCAAAGCCATGTATGTGGGCAGTGACCTTAAAGTCCTAAAGAAGACTGTTCGTGTCCAGGACATTCAGCCCTTGCCTTGGAGGGTTGAGCTGCCTCTGGGACTTCTAGAACCCAATGAGCCATGATTATTTCCATCCACCAACATTCACAGCTACAGTATTTCAGGAATGAATCTATGGCCTGTTCCTACCCAAAGGACAGCTAATGTCCAAGTCTATCTCTTTTCCTTGGGAAGTGAAGAGCAAAGAACGGTCTGTTGAGAGTCTCTAGGAACTGCAAGGAAAGAGAAGTATGAAGTTTATGAAAAGGAAGGCGGTGACTTTGCCATGCTGTGGCTGAGCCTCTGGCACAGAGATACATGACTGACTCCACTCCACTCCACAGGCTGGATCTTCAGAATGGAGTACGATCCTCAGGTCTCTCAGCAGAGAACCGGTCACTAGTCATCCCTGGTGTGTCTGGTGAATTCTTGTTCAGGAAGTAAATAAAAAACTCTGGGCCTTGTCCCAGAGTCTGTCAATACCAATAAAGGGTATCATGACCAG
The DNA here is from genome assembly GCF_041296235.1 of Equus asinus. Lineage (NCBI taxonomy): Eukaryota > Metazoa > Chordata > Mammalia > Perissodactyla > Equidae > Equus > Equus asinus. The sequence goes on along the minus strand of NC_091790.1, from coordinate 194,976,513 downwards.
AAATAGGATCATACCTAAGAGCTATTGCCTGGCCTGTCTCTGTGACCCTGTGCCTGGGGGACTGGGAGACTCCAGCACCTGTGTGACCTTGTGGGGACAGAAGTTGGGAACAGTAAAGAGAAAAACAATTGTAATCATCACACACACACACACTGAAACTGCTTGCTTTTCTGAGGACTTCCCTGTCCCCAGGAGACAGAGGGTCACTCAGCAGAGGAGCCTGGTGCCCATGGTAGGGTCAGGACAGGAATGGGAGGTTCAGCAGGTCAGGGTCCCTGTGAGCATGAGCAGAAGAGGAGGGACATCCTTTGTCCCCACAAGGCAGTTCCCATAGTGACATCATTGCCTCTATCAATCCCCAAGACCTCAGGGACACATGGATTTATATTATAACGTACTTGGATAACTAATTTAAATATTTATAAGCTCCTTATTTAGCAAAATCAATGCATGGACTGTCACTTTCTGCTCTAGTGCTGTCTGAATACAGTGGCCTCATGTTGCATCTCTAAGTTCATCTTCTCATCCACCCATCCCTCCTCTGTCTGCTGGGCATTTTTACTAGGATGTGTCAACAGCACCTTCAATACAAGATACCAAAGGTGAGTTCATTTTCTTCCCTACAAGTCAGGATCTCCTGTGAGCATCTCTATTCCTGTCACTGTCCCCTCCATCCTCCTAGGCACACATGCTCAACATTATCCATTTCTTAGGCAAGTATGGGCATTGCGGGCTTGATTTGGCTTTCCGCTAGAACGCAGTGACATATTCAGAGATACCAGGGTATGGTCACCCAGTGGGACCTTGAATGGCAGCATAAGCAGGAGTTAGCCACAACAAAGATGAAAGTTCCGTGTCCAGTGCAGAGGAAATAGCCTTTGAAGTCTCTGAGATGAGAAGCAATGTGACACAGAGGAGGGACTAGCTGGAGTAAAGAGGGTGGGGCCAACTGTGCAAGCTGGGGCCAGAGAGGTGTGGATAGGAAAGATTTGGCAGGGCCTGTGGGCTGACTGCCCTGGATGGGAAAGGTGGGCAGGAGCAGAGACCACATGAGGGCCAGGGCTGGGGGAGGACTGTAGACAGAGACAGCAACGAGGTGCCCAGGGAGAGACGAGGGGTCTACATGTATCTACTTACCAATGACTTTCCCTCCTGGAGACATCGGCTTCAAGCCCATGACTAGAAATGTCAGAGCTGAGGAAGTACCTTCCCAGCTAATGAGGCAGCTACAGAGGAAAGATAGAAAGCAATGGTGGAGACATGTCCCCCCGAGGTCCTGCGGTCAGGGCCAGGCCTGGCTGAGACCGACCTGGAGGTGGACCTCAGCACATTCTGGGTTCACACTGCACACATGAGCCACTTGGGGCTCCAGGTTCTCCCTGGGCTAAGAGTCTGCAAAGGGCTCAGCTGAGTCGGGGCTGCAGGGCTTGCCCCTGGCTTTTTGTGCAGAGAGGAGTCAGCCGTGCAGCGCTGTGGACTAACTGCTGGCACAGAAGTACACAGATGTCTGGGAGGGCGTAGCAGACTCCAGCGTGAGGGGGAAGTTCTCTGTATTTGATCTGGAGACACTGTACCCATCGGGAACATCTCTCTTTTCAGTGACACCAGCACCAGCTGAGTAGCGGATCAGCCTCAGCCCATGTCCCAGATCTTGTCGATACCAGTACATAGAGTCGTGGTTCATATCCTGGGCACATCTCAGTGTCGTGTTCTGTCCTGTCTCCAGGACGCGGAATTTTGGGGTCTGAGTGACACCAGCATTCACTGCTCCTGTGGAGAAGGAGATGAAGCTGATGCTGCAGACAGGACAGAAAGGCTTAGCAGTGGGACCTCGAAATTTTCACTCATGAAAACCCCTGCCCAGGACTCACCTGCCTGCAACAGACAAAAAGCCACCCAGCACAGGAGGCCACCACTCATGGCAGGAGCAGGGCAGACGGAGGGGTCTTCTGAGTCCCTGTGCTGATGAAAGGGGAACAGTGCTCTCCAGGGAGTCATTCTGACATGTCACTCTCCCTGCCTGGGCGCAGAGCCAACCTGTCACAAGGGACCACACCCCTTCCTCCAGAAGGTCCAATCAAAAATAAATGCACAAGGAACAGCTTAGAATGGGAAGCATGCATTTCTCTGAGTTGACACAAGTCTTACAAGTCGTTCTTAATCTTTTTGCAAAAGTTTGCAACTTTATGTACATTTATTTCTGATAGACTTTTGCATTAATACACTGGTTTTGCATATCTACATATCTCTGTAGTTTAGAATCTTAGGGAGAATCCTATGGCTTTCTGATGCCCTTTCTGACTCAGTCGTCTCAAATACCCCTTCAAGAATCCATTTCAGGGGCCAGCCTGGTGGTGCAGTGGTTAAGTTCGCATGTTCCACTTCTCGGCGGCCTGGGGTTCACCCGTTCAGATCCCGGGTGGCAGACATGGCATCGCTTGGCAAAAGCCATGCTGTGGTAGGCGTCCCATGTATAAAGTAGAGGAAGATGGGCACAGATGTTAGCTCCGGGCCAGTCTTCCTCCACAAAAAGAGGAGGATTGGCAGTAGTTAGCTCAGGGCCAATCTTCCTCAAAAAAAATAAAAAATCCATTTCCACTTTTCTTACTGACCAGAATCCTGTTGAGCTCCTTCGGCCTACAATGATTCTCCTGGTATCCTATTGCCAGACCTCAGGCACAGGCTCATCAGCATTTGAGGAACCGCTTTGCTCTGTTTCTTATCAATTCATCACAGATGGGACACCTGCCAAATGTCGCTAGAGCACCTTCATATTCGCCAGAGCACTTGCTTCCAGGGTTTCGGGCTGGACATCACCAAGCAGAGCAACCTCACACCTGTGACTGACCTTTCTCTGTGACAAGCTGATGGCTGCTCGGAGCTGCCGATGACCTCCTGGCACAAAGGAATACAGATGTGTGAGGGATTAGGGGGAGATGGCAGACTCCAGGGTAAGTGAAAAGTGCTCTGTTCTTTATTTGGGACATCCATTCCATGGAGAATATCTCCTTGTGAAGAATGGCTGCCATTTATTAGGTAATAAATATCATCGAGCTCAAAAACTGCATCTTCTTGCACACAACCCTGCACTTAGAAGGACTCTGTAGTTGGTTCACTGTTCTGTTGTCATGATCTTCAAATTCTTTACAATATTTGAACCATGGGTTATGTAAATTATGTAGCTGGTCCTGAGTACACGGTTTTGGACCTGTGGTCGCCTCCTGAGGTGCTGGCTTCCCTTTAGTAGAGCCACATGTCTGGGATCTGGGTGACTCCACATCTCTGGAGCCTTGGAGAGAAGGACACAGAAACTAAACTCAGAACCAAAGGAGGAGCCCGATGTTGTAACCACAACAGCAATCCTTGAAACTGGGGCCTGGCTAGCCCATGAGTGGGTTGCACCTCTGTGCCTGGACTTCTGTGGTCCAGGAGACAGAAGGACACACAGCAGGGGAGACTGGTACCCAGGCAAGGCCAGAACAGAAAGGAGGGTTTTCCAGCTCAAGGCTCATGTTTTATGGGATGGATACTTGGGGTCAAGGCAGAGGAAACCCTTCTGCTGATGTGGAATTATCTCTCGATAAAGTCACGAGGGCCTGTGGTCTGCTCAGCCCACATATAGTGTGTGCACATGAAGTCTAGCTACACGTGTGTCTGACAGGAACTCAAAATAATTTCCTTAGAGATGATCATTTTTTTTCAAAATATCATTATAAAATAATTTGAATGAATGGGTGCATAAGAAAAGGAATGAATAAAAATGAGTAAGTAAATTTTATAAAAGCAGCTTTAACCAGCTAGAAATATCTTTTGATGGTCATTTTCTCAAACTGTCTATCTCTGGATAGAATTGTCCCTAATGTGGATCAAGGATCTCGCATGATTTCAAGGACTTCTTTAACTATAACACTTTCCAGGAGCCCCTAACTCTCTTAAATAGTTAGCTGTGTACTAGAGAGGAATTGTTTTAATGGGTAGAGATTTTAAATTTCCATTAAAAAGATGCCTGAGCAAAACTAATCTATAGCGATAGAAATCATATCATTGATTGTCAGCAATGGAGAGACCCTTGCAAAGGGGCCTGAGGGAACTTTCTGGGTGATGGAAATGTTCCAAATCTTCATGGGGTGGGTGTTACATGGGTATTTACATGTATATTGCTCAAAAATTATTGATCTGTTCATTTAAAGTGTATAATTATTGTATATAATTCCTATGTCATTGAAGTTGATTTAAAAGTGCCTGAGGAGAGATGTCTGTCATATCCTCTAGTTAATTTCATATAATGAATTATCAGGCATAAATTTTTCCATTTCCAGATTCCAGTTCCAGATTCTGAAATATTAAACTATAGCTTTTTGTGCAAAAAGAGTCCATATCTACCTTTGCATTAAAGAAATGGTGGAAGAGGCTGTCAAAGATGAGCAAAAGGAATCAGGATATCCAGATTCCTATTGTGTGCTGGGTACTTTATGCTTATTAAATATTTATACAACCCTGGAAGATGGTATGATGGCTAATTTAATGTCAGTTGCACTGGGCCGTGGGGTGCACAGATATTTAGTTAAACATCATTCTGGGTGTCCTCGAGAGGGTGTTTTTGGAGGAGATTAACATTTACATAGATAGATTTTAATACTAACTTAACATTTTAATCAGTAGAGTAAAACATTTTTGCCTTTCATAGTGTAGGTGGGCCTCACCCAATCAGCTGAAGACATGAATAGAATGAAAAGACCTATCTTCCCGCAGGTAAGAGAGACTTGTCCAGCTGATGGCGTTCAGCTGCAACATCAGCTCTTCCTGCCTAAGACCCTTCAGACTTAAACACGGGCTCTCCCTGGGTCTCCAACACCACCAGCCCAGCTTGCAGATTTTGGACTAATCAGCCTCCACAATTGTGTGAGCTAATTCCTCATAACAAATAGAATATATATATATATATGTGTGTGTGTGTGTATATATATACGTGTGTGTGTATGTATATATATCCAGATATATATATCTGGAGAACACTGAGTAATACAGATAGATATTGCTGCTCTCATTTTACACACAGAAAAGTTCAGCTTCACTTGTCAAGAAACTAGCCTCGAGTCTTGACTGGCAGCTAGTGTTGGAATTGACATCACAGCCAGGTGTCCATGGCGCCTGCTCAGGGCTCTTTCTCTGCACACTCTCTCCTGGGTGAACTGATCCCTGTCAATGATTTCATTAGGGCCAGGATGTCTGAGAGGTACATAGGGGACAGCATCCTGATTTTGAAGGAAGGCGTCTCTCTTCATGAAAATGCATTCTAGCACAGAGTTATAAACGTGGGGCTTAAGAAGGAGACAGGGCAGGGTTTGAGTTCCACTTCTGCATCATCCTAGTAGTTATTTAATTTCGAGAAGTTATTTCACTCAAGGGCAAATTCCCTCATCTTTAAAATGAGAACCGTAATTGCATTTGCCTCTTAGGCTTTTTTCTAACTATTAATTGAAATTTTAAAAATGAAAGACTTTTATTGGGCATATAGTGAATTGTCAATAAATGATAGTAATACTTTTTTTTCTGAGTCTTCTACCTGGAGCAGAACAGAACCATGTTTGTGCATTAATGTACTCAGGGCTCGCACTTCTGTAATGGACCTGCCCTCATGTGAGAGGAGGTTTCCATAGAAACAGTCAAATGTTTAAGGTAAATACTATACATTTAATAATGCAGACCTTAGAATTCTCAAAGTCACAAAACATATTTTCCTGTTCTTTTTTTATGTGATGCACTATGTCGCACAAAGTAAGGGACCAAAAATGTCTGTTGAATAAAAGAAACTAAGGAAGAATTAATGATTATTTGTCTTCCTTCCCCTTATGGCAATTGTATCATGTACAGGAAGACACACTGTTCTTTGAGAATATCCCATTCCCTCTGCTGTGCAGCTGTGAAGGCAGATGTGTAAACGTCCCTACTCACACAGCCCCCATGAAAGGTAATACATCACCGAGGTCTATGCCACAGCTACAGGGCAGAAATTGTGTCTTTCTTTTTTGTTCCAATGAAGGATCAATGGATATGCTTTGCCTTGAAGTCATATGATCCTGAAGGTGGTATGAAAGAGGTCATGATAATCACATACGATGCGTGACCTTCCCAGTCCTGTTAATCTGGCCCTAGAAAAGAGAAGCCACATGAGGGGACAGTTGTAGGGGAGGGGGACCACAGGTGTTGAGGAACAGACTTGAGTTTGATCCCTTGTTCTGCCAGTTATGAAATATGAAACCCAGGATAGTTACTTCCGCTCACATATTTAAACAGGGAAAATAATACTCATTTTGCATGATTTCTGTGAGTATAAAATATACCACATACAGAAACAGCAGGAAGAGTGTCAGGGGAAAGCCTGTCTGATATATGAGGGGCTGAGTCTGTCTGTCTGGCAGCCGCCACCCTTGGAGTCACTTCCTGAGCTGGGGCAGGAAAGTTTTTGTGCTGTAGGCTGCTGATCATGCAGGGCTGTGCCAAGCTGCTGGCACAGAGATATAGGGCGGAGTCCACCAGCTCCAAGACTCTCACAATCAGCTCAGAGCTATAGTTACTGAACTGCTCCCCTGAGAATCGATCTGAGCTGTCTCCTCTGTCATTCTCTTTCTCACCGAAATACTGAATGAGGAACCGGGGTCCCTGGCCAAGAACCTGTTGGTACCAGTACACATAGGGATGTGTAGATATAGGCGAACATCTCGGTGTCATTTGCTGTCCTTTTGCTTTGATCAGATGTCTTGGGGTTTGGATGACTCCAGAATCCACTGGGCCTGTTGAGAGGAGACAGAAAGAAGCTGAGGGCACAGCACGGGGACAGCCTCCTGCTGCAGCCATCATTGGTGGGCTTCTATTTGGGGCATGACAAACCCACAGCAGAGGCTGTCACCCTGTGCCCAGGACTCACCTGCTCCCAGGAGACAAAGAGCCACACAGCAGAGGAGCCTGGAGCCCACAGCAGCATCAGGAACCCAAGCCGTCTCCCAGCTCAGGGGCGAGGGCTCCTGGGGTGAGTGGTCTACAGTTGTGAACCTCCCGTTTCCCTGATAGGAGCATTCGCCTATGAAGTCACTGCTCTGACGTCACTGCTCTGCTATTACTCTCTCTGCAGACACCTGGGCCCAGTGTCCCCCTGGGCAGCACCTAGAGTAGGTGACACCATGTGCCATTCCTGTCTTGCAAGCCCCTCAGCAAAGGGTGGATGTGAACTGAGCGCCATCCCCACAGCCCACAACATGCCTGATTTCCCTCTGCCTGCCCCTGCCTGGCACCAATTACCCAGCCCTTGCTGCTCCAACCTCTTCACCATCCACTTCCTGTACAGGCTCTGGGAGACAGACCCCTTGGTGCCCACTCAGGTTCAAGGCAGGTCTCCACTTCCCTAGGCAGTGAGGAGCCTGTTAGCTCCAAGTGTCCCAGGACCAGTGAACCCAGTGAACTCAAACCCCCTACCTGATGCAGGCATGACCAAGAATTCTCTTAACTGGCCCTTCCTGGGCCACTTTGTCAACACTCCCAGGGTGCCTTGCAGTAAGGACTGTGAGTCCACAGTGCCTCCTTGTGGCTGAAGGTCCACGGTCTTGCGGATTTGCTCTTTCCGTCTAAGTCAAAAACAGAAATTCCCCCCAACCCCCACCCCACATCCATTCTACTGCCCTCCCAGCCTGGCTGCTTTAGGGTTGATCTTCAAATCCACACTCAGCCTGTGGAGACAAAAGAGGGTCTGAACCAAAATTTTGGTGAAGAAGGACATAATTGCTGCTCCATTGCAATTGCTATGCTAAAATGGAGGAAATAAGCCAAAATCATACAGGCCACAAAAATAAACTGTCTAATAATCTCAAGTGGATCCAGCCTGGAAACACTGTATTCCAGAGCTCCTCCTGATTAAGCAGATCCTTGTATTTCCACATTGTGTATTTAAATTATTACCAAATTTTAGATAGTGCAATTTATGAGGAGGGTCTATGTATTTTATGCATTTATTTCTGAATTTATAAAATCTTGAAACAAACAACCCTGTCAGCCACAGTTAAGATAGACCCAGGTGGGCCTGACATTCACTATCACTCCCCACAACCCATGAGTTCTGCTCAGTAACCCAATGACTCTTAATAAATTCCACCCAGAGAGAAATTATTTCTGTTTCATGTATCTTCACAAGAAAACACACATGCATTCATACACACACACACACACCTTTATTCTTTAAATGGCAAGGATGTCAAGGTTTTATTACCAGGCACAGCAATTTTCTTGATCAGTTTTTCAGGTTCATTTCTGAGAAAAACCCATCATGATGGCAAGAGATGTCTCTAAAGACGTGGTGGTGGCTCGTGATGGAAAATTCTTTACAGGACCATAGGACTGGATGAAGATTACTGTAGCACAATTTTCTCCCTTCCAGGAGAAGGTCAGCATATTCCAGCTTTAGATGCAATTAGGGTCCTTTACAGGTCTGGTCGTCAGTCCTGGCTAAGAGAACCTGATTGCTCAGAATACTGCAGAAATGTATGGAAAGCCAAGACTATCCACAATGACTACCCATTATATTACAGAGAAGAGGAGATTATTGTGAAGGGAAAATAGTGAATAACAATGCTCCACGACTCTGTATCAGTGGACATTAATTTAATCATTTCACAAATGTCAAAGATTATCAATTATATATTTGATTTTCCTATGAAAGTAAAAGAAAGGGAGAAATTTAGTTATGGATGGAATTGTGTCCCAAAAATTTCCATGTTGAACTCATAACCCCTAAGGTGACTGTATGTGAGGATAGGGCCTTTTGGGAGGTAGTTAAGGTTAAATGATGTACTAGGGGTGGGACTCTAATCCTACATGACTGGTGTCCTTAGAAGAAGAGGAAGCGAAACAGAGAGACCATGTGAGCACACAGCCAGAAGGAGACTGTCCGCAAATAGGAATAGAGTTTTCACCAGAAGCCATCCCTAGTCCCTTGATCTTGGACTTCTACCCTCCAAAACTGTGAGAAAATAAATTTTTGTTTAAGCCATGCAGTCTACAGTGTTTTGTTATGGCAGTCTGAGCAGACTAATCAACAGGATAGCGCTGTAGACTGTCAGGGTGAGAAGCAAAGAGGAAGGAACTTCTGAGCCAGTCCTTGAAAGATGAATCCTGTCTGTCTGTGTTTGGGGTGATGGGAGGAGCCTTCCAGGCCATGAGAACTGCAAGAGCAAATGTAGAGGATTTAAAAGGCACCGGCGTTGTAGGAAATGTGGCACAGAGCTCTTAGGTCACAGAGTAAGCTGCATCCTGAGACTGCCAAGAAGGGATGCTCTGGAGGTAACGGAATCTGGGGGTGAAGAGTTAGAAAGCCATTCCAGAGAAGCAGAATTTATCTTTGGGAAGTTGGAGAGCCTCTGCCTGCTTATAATCAGGGAAGGGATGCCCCCATCTGTGTTTTGGGAGGTACATCACTGTGCCCGAAGAGGCAAGATTGGGGCGAGAATTCAAGAAGAAAGGAGTCAGAATCAACTCCAGGGTTTTCACACCATCATCTCATCATGTGGGTGGCAATGTCCTCACCTGGGAGCGGCCCCTGGGTGATGCCAGGTGCTGTAAGGCCCTGCTTTATGTTTTCTGGGTATTGAAGACTTTGGGAGGTTGGGCAAAGAGATCAGGTTACAAATAGCACAGTTGTTTTAATATCTAGTAGCTCTATGTCTATTTTTAACCATCTTTAATTACATATTCTCTCCTAAACTTTCCCAAAATCTGTTTCATTTCCCTAAATTATATAAAGCAAATCCCTGTGACTCTATCTTTTAGGCCACATATTTATGAAACAATTTTGATCTCTAAATGAACTCTCCCTCCTGGAAAAAGAGAGTGCCAGCTACAAATTACAAACCCTCCCCGTACCCTGTAGCATAAAGGGCCAGGCGAGGAAGGTGATTTTGGAGTGAACCTACTGATGTAGTGCCATCCTCTGAACAGAGCTTCTTGTCCTCTGCTGTCTCATGTCCCTGAGTGGCAGAAGAGCTTGAGGCTGCACTTTCCAAGGCCCTAACTCATTCTCCTCTCCCACTGCAGCCCCGAGGTCCTCACAGATCTGTCAGCTCTGAGCTTGTTCCATGCTGGGGCAGGGAGGTTTGAGCACAGAATGCTGATGACTCTGCAGGGCTCTGCTGCGCTGCTGGCTCAGAGATACAGGGCCGAGTCCATCAGCTCCAGGACACTCATGTTCAGCTCAGAGTTATAGTCACTGAACTGTTGCCCTGAGAATTGATCTGGGATATCTCCTTTTTCATTCTCTTCCCAATAGTAATACTGAATGAGAAACTGGGGGCCCTGGCCCAGTGCCTGTTGGTACCAAGATGCACGGGAGTGCCCAGAGATGGGGGAACATCTCAGTGGCACTTGCTGTCCTCTTGCTTTAATCAGGTGTCTTGGTGTTTTCACAACTCCAGAATCCACTGGGCCTGTGAGCGAAGAAAACAGGGACTAGAGAAAGAACACAGGAGGGAGCCCAATGGTGCCTTGGATTCAGGTGCCATCAGGCTTAGAATGGAGATGTCCCACCAGTACCAAGGAAGTACCTGTTCCCAGGAGACAAAGGGCCACATAGCACAGGAGCCTGGAGCCCATGGCAGGGTGGGGAAGAACTGGGCAAGCATCTCTCTGCTCAGAGTTCTGGTCCCCTAAGAGATGAAGTCCTGGGCATCCCTTCTCTGATTCCAGATTAGGTAGTGATGTCATGGCTCTGATGTCATTGTCTCCTCTGGTTCCCATGGGCCTGGCTTCCCTTGCCATGTCCCTGGCTCAGCTGATCCAGGAACACTGCTTTGTCCCGCAAAGCTTCTTCCATGACACATGGGGCTGGACTGGGCTGGTCTAGGCTAGACCGGTTTGAGGCATCATGCCCATCCCCACAGCTCCTTTGCTTTTCCTTTGTAGCCCGTGTGCCTCTACCTGTCCCTGACTGGGGCACGCTGGCTGCCTCCTCTGAGCTCCCCACCCTTCACTTTCCCTTCTAAGCTCAGAGAGACTCCCTCACCACGGCACAGCTGAAGTTCACGGCTCCAGGTCAGGACAGCACATTCTGTGAATTAGTATCTCTACTAGTAAGCCTTCTAGGGGATCAAAGCACCAAACAGGGCTGTTCCTTAACCCTCCTGGTCCCAGACAGCTGGTTCCACCCCAGAAACTTTTGGAGCTCCGCAGTTCCAGAGTACCCCCATGTGGCCTATTGGGCTGTAACCAAGATTCTGTCTTTGCTGTGAAGCAAGAGACTTAATGTGTGTCTAAATTAGAAACTATTTCACCAGTGCCTATTGCACTGCTTTTGTTTTGTTTTGTTTTGTTTCCTAGAGGCACAAACCAGATGCACGCGCACACACACGCACGCACACAGAACCCCAGCCCTTACTGATTTTGGATTTTGCATTATAAGAGGAAAAAAAATCTGGTCAAGGAGGAATATTTTGCCTTTGGGAAGATCCTGATGATGGAGATGGTGCAAACCTGGCCTAAGTCAGGTCAGGCTGCTAAAGAGGAGCCATGGCAGAGATTACTGAGAGACAGTCTATCTTTATTCCTGCAGATGGACTCCCAAGGATTTTTGGATGATTAATAGTTAACTGAAGTTGCTTTTTCTTTGTGACTCCAGACAGCTTGCTCAAGGTAGACCTTTCAGACAGGCCTCTGTGCAAGGTACCCCCTAATAAGCTTACCCCAAAATAAAGAAAATAATCCTCACTGTTCCCATACTGCTGGAGAATTTGTTTCTTTCTCTTCTATCCTTTCCCTTTAGAAATCCTCTTTTGCCTCTGTTAATTGATGATAATATAATGCCCATTTCCCCGTATATGAATCAACCTGTATGTAGTTAAGTGATTATGTTTCTCTAAGTTTTTCTTTCATGCCCAAGTAGGAAATAAAATATTCTAACCCTCTACTCTTGGGATGCTAGGAAGGAGAGGCCAGTCTGTTTTAATGTAGGATAACAAAATAAACAGGGAACTTGGGAAAATAGAATCTGAGAAGGACTCAGTTCCAGAACCAGTATCTTCCATTTGCTGCTTCTGACTAGTTTAATTCCAATCCAAATGTCTTTAACTGTTTATTTTTGACTTGTTCTTAAATTTTAAGTAGTGCATTATGTAGAATGAATATAGATATTCTAATGTAATCTATTTCTCGACTTTCAAAGTTCAAAGGCAAACAACCCCATCAAGTACCACTGAGAAGAGACCCCTGATCTGGCTGCATCTGACATTGACAGTCACTAGTTGTTGTGCCAATAACCTATGGTCAGTGACCAGCACCTCTTATAAGATGCCACCGAGAAGAGGAAAAGTCCATCCTGAGTAAATCTCCTTGGATATAAACCAGATGACGTTATCTTAAGTCCACGTGGCAATGTTCTGTAACTGAATATTTTTTATGAATTTTGCATAGACATAACTCATCAAAAACCTTTTATAATAGTAGCTGATGAGTCTTTTATTCTTTCTGATGGTAGATAAGGAAAAGTTTCTACACAAAATCATAGAAATATAAGCTATCAGTATAAATCATACTGAGGAAAGTGTATTTCTCTGCTTTAAGAGGAATACCGGGCATTTTTTCACTTCAATTAGATAAATTTGTTGGATTGCCCATCATTCCCTTTCTATAAAAAAGCAAACACAGTATCTAAGATTGCTTCAGAGATGACTGAAACTCCGTGATAAATAGCCATTATTTGTCAGACAAGAGGAATTCAGCTGACATTATAAAGATGCGTAAGATATGAGAGCATTGGCTTCTGGATCATTCTAAAATTGCAAACTAGCATCATCTCTGGGCTCTTTCCTCAGGGGAGCTTGATAGGACAAGAAGCAAATATGAATAGTAGAGACCAACCAAAAGCCATGAGAATCTTCTGGAAAGACTGAAGCTGTTTGGGGCTGGAATATGAGTAAGATGATAGGTGAGTCCAAGACTGCAGTGAGAAAACATGATAGTAGAAATCCCTTAAGCTCTGCTCTTGCTGACTCCTCTGCTTTGAGACATTTTATCTACATTTTTATGACAGAAATCTCTAGAAGGTTAACTGATAACACTAAAGGACTCCAAAAGAAAGATAACTAAATGTATAATACTTAGCCCCAGAAAGTGAATTATTGAACCAGATGAACCAAGAATTTGAAACAAGCATGCTAAATATACTATGTCCAGATATGCAGTATAAACAAGAATGTAGAAGATATCTAACCCATAAGAATGTAAAGGGTTGATTTATTGGAGATCTTCACAGTAGCATACCTAGCATATTTTACATCAGTATTTCCAACTGTTTTACTATGAGGAAGAATGTTCATGTTGTCTGACTGTCTAAGAGGAGCCAATGCTTCATGTAAATACTACGAGTTTTTGTCCAATAGGAACTAATATATGCTATTATTTTCCTGAAATAATGACTCCTATCGTCAGGACATTTTTTTCCTGTTTTCATAAAAACAAGATTTCAGCTAATAAATTTAGAATCCTGATAAGATCTGTGAAGCTCTATCTTCTTTAAAAACTAGGTGAAATTTTCTAGAGCACATAAATTACCAAAACTATGACAATCCAAAGACTTTCAGAGATTTCTGACCATTCCCATGGATGTTTGTATTCTCCAGGTCTTCTCTAACCCTGTCATATCACCTGGCAATAAGCTAAGCTTCTTTAATTTCCTCAGCAAAATCATGCACATCAGGTGTTGGTGAGTTTAGTAGAGTCTGAAGAAGATTTGGGAAGTGCTATAAAGGAATCATAGGATGAACAACACAGATTTTCACCATTAACCTCCATCCTTAATCATTACACCCCCTCTCATGACTTCCCAGAATCTCAAAATGTTCTGTGTGTATAATATAGAATGATGCCATTGAGGTTTACCTTCCATATCAAGCACTTATATTAAAATATTCTCATCAATAATGCTTTTCTCCCTAAGAAATAGGGTACAAGCTAGTAAGACTCTAAAATTTAATTTTTCTACATTCAAAATTATAGTTAACCAATTCTTCTTTCTTGAGTGGAACTCATCTTTATTTTAAGATTATCTTGCCTAAATTCTAAATTTTAAACTTCTCTTTAATTTTATGATTGTGAGAAAAAAATATATATATATATCCTAAAACTTACCTATTTTAACTCTACAGTTTAGTGGCATTGGCTGCATTCACAGTGTTGTGCTACCATCACCACTATCCATCTCCAGAACTTTTTTATCTTCTTCAACTGAAACCCTGTACCCATAAAACACTAATTCCCCATTCCTTCTCCCACCCAAGCCTCTAGAAACCACCATTCTATTTTCTGTCTGTATGAATTAGACTACTCTAGATACTTCATACAAGCAGAATTATACAATATTTGTCCTTTAGAGTCTGACTTATTTCACTTACCTTAATGTCTTCAAGTTTCATCCATATTGTAGGATGTGTCAGAATTTCATTCCTTTTTGTATTGCAGTAACATTGCTTTATAACATTATAAAAATGTCAGTTGTAGATGATTATATATTTCAATTTCTGTGTAGATTACATCATGTTCACCACCCAAAAACTAACTATAGTCCATCACCACACATGAACCTAATCCTCCTTTTAGCCCTCCCCCTCCCCCCTTTTCCTATGGTAACCACCAATCCAAGAGGTGATGACATGTTCTACATCTTGATTAGAGTGGTGTTGCTGGGTGCTTCCATTTAACAAAATGTGTGTAATTAATGTTTAATGTTATGCATTTCACCACCTGTAATAAAAAATTTATCCCCCTAGCCAGAATCAACAATCAACCTTCCAAACAGGATTTTTTTCTAGAGTTACTTGTGAAATATGCATGTTATCTGATATTCACAGAGCTGTTTACACTGTAATTACAAAAGAAGCTCGTATATTCGTATCCAAAATATACCAATTCTTAGGCCTAACATCCCAGTATTACCAGCAAGTGCAGCCTTACCCCAAGGTTTGATTCCCTATATGATCCTAAGGGGCCCCAGGATTGTATATTGCTCCTGAGTCACCTTATGCTTTAGGCTAAACCCCACAGGGATCCACTCAGGGATGTCACCATCCGCTTGTTGCCTCAGGGACGTGATTTCCTCCCAGCTTCCTGGAAATCCAGACTCCTGCTGCTTCCAGGGGTTAGGACTGGGGTAGGCATGGGGGTGCTTAAGACTGTATACTGTCCCCAGTACCCTGTTCTCTGCATTTGTAATCATCAGTGGAGGGCTCTGCCTATGTGCTCAGCCCTTAGTCGTTCCTCCAGGGAGAAGGGACAGTGCTCTTTCACTCAGGGTCGTCCTGTTAGGAAATCCCCCAGCAAAACTCCATGGGCTCCTGTTACCACAGCTCTTAACAGACATTTCTCTCATTCCCCACAGCTGTTTTCCCCAAGATGGAAGCCTCTTCCTGTTCAGGACTCTGAGATGAATTCAAGGGAAGGGACACAGGTGGGGTAAACACATGTCCCACTTTATGTCTGTTGTCCAAGTGTAATTATTAACAGCACCACTCTCATTCCGCAAGGTGTTCCACTATGATAATAAATCATACGGTCATCCTAAAAATATAGGAATATATATCTCCTCCTAATTTTGTGTGTTCTGTTGGTGGTGTTTCTGTCTTAGTAGCCCCAGTGCACCCTTTCTAGAGGGGTTGGTGATTTCATGGCACGAAGGAGAGTTCTTTGACTCGAGTAGGCTGATGCCTGCATCATATATGACCCTGTGATTGATTCTTCCTCTGAGACCCATGGTGTCCCTATGGTGCACGAGCCACACTTTCTGTATCTTGGGGTAAGGTATCTTCTGTCTAAAGAATGAATGAATGAGCAAATGAATGAGTAAATAGGTATACCAGTGAGCCAGTCTCCACTAGAAGATGGAAGGCACGTTTTGCTAAATAAGAAATACCAATGACAGAGACCAGAAGGGGATACAGATATTCCTCTGTAGGCTCCCCTGGTCACTCAATGGCCACATCTGTCCTGTCCTTAGGGTCCACAGCCACCTTCTGTGGTGCCTGAGAATATTTCCTGCATACCACAGCCCCCAGATATCCCTGTACAACATTTCCTATTCTGCAAATCAAAGTTAACTTTTGACCTCTGCTCCTGGGAAGCAGCTGCAGCCCCAACCACACACTGCTCATCCCTCTCAGGCAGGCAGTGCTGCTGAGAGCCTGTGGGGAGCAGGGAAGCTGCTGAGTTTATGTGAGGGCAGGACGTGTCTTTGCAAGGCTGTGGCTAAGCTGCTGGCACAGAGATACACAGCTGAGTCTCCCAGCTGTACGGGCTGGATCTTCAGAGTGAAGTGCAATCCGTCAGGCATCTCAGCTGAGAATCGGTCCTTCAAAAAGTCTGCCTTCTCTGAAGGAACCTTGTTATAGACAGAAATCAAAAACTCCACTCCCTTTTCCAGGGTCTGTCGGTACCAATAGAAGTAAAAATGACTAGAAATGGGCTCACATCTCAGAGATATGTTCTGTCCCATCTCTCTGATATAGTGGCTAGGAGTTTGGCTGATTCCAGTTTCCATGTGTCCTATGGGAGGAGACAGAGGCCAGAAAGAGAATGAGGCAGAGTCCGGAACTGGCCTTAGGTAAAAGGAATGAGATGGAAATTTCCCAAGCACTCCCAGGACTCACCTACTCCCTGGACTCACCTACTCCCAGGATACCAAAGATCACACAGCAGAAGAGTCTGCTGTCCATGGCAGGGCTGGGGTGGGGCTGAGGCCAATCCTGGTGGGGCATCTGGTCTTAGCAGTCCAAGGGAGGAGACCCTGTGATTCTCAGTCTCAGGCAGCACGCACAGACTCAGGAGCACCCCCAAAGGAAGGGAGTAGAGCATCTTAGTGCCTGCATAGAAACATGATGCCCTAAGTTTCAGTCTCCAATGTGTCCTGGAGCATGCAAGCCCATAGGCCTCGGGTAAAATACTGCAGCTGCAGAGAGACCCTTGGAGTATAGGGGCTTCAGGACAGCTAGGCCGGGCATGAAGACTTGAATAGACAATTAGGGCACACTCTCCTCTCTAACTACCAATTCAGAGCCACAATCCAGAGGCAGTGACTCTAGGATTCATAGTTCTGAGCCTGATGATTTAAAACTTTGGGAATAAAGACACCAATGGAAAAGGAAAAATGACCCTACAAGTGTCAGCGTGGAGAGGGAATCCAGTGAGAAGCTGAAATCTGAATCCTAAACGGACATTTCAGTGCAAGGGAAGGAGAGTTGATGAGAAAGTAAGTACCCAACCCCTTATGCGTTAGCTCTGAACCCAGGGGAGCCGGGACCCCTTGGCTTCCTGTGGGGTCCAGAGAAAGTGTGCGTAGATTTGGAGCTTTGACCAGGGCTAGGGATTGGAGTCTAGCCTTGAGCGGAATAAAGAAAAATCAGAGAACAGACAAGGTGGATGATGGAAGAACAGAATTGGTGAAGATAGAAAGACTCATACTTCTCAAACCCGTATCTTAAAGGCTGGATCATCTCCTGTCCTTTGCAGCTGGCTCCAGCCCTGGGACCCTGCCTGGGAGTCCCTTCTCTGATTCCCCAAAGTTCAGGGCTGCCTGACCCTGTGTGGTAACAGCTGTGGCAAGAGAGCCTCCTTGGTTCCTGAGGAGAGAGGCTCAGAAACTGTGGGATCTGCAGTCCCAAGCAACACGCCTCCTCACAGGGCTGCACTCTTGTCCTCTGCTCCACTATAGGGTGTGACTTGTGGGGACACAGGTGTTTGTTGAGAGGATCCCGTGAAACCTTAAATCAAATGATCCACTTTACAGCAGGCTTGTTTGTTTCATGATAAAAGAGACATTAAAAAAATGCTAGATCCAGACATGTCTATCTTTTAACCAGTTGACATGGCAGACTCACACCCCAGTAAAAGGAAATCACACTCTAAAGATGTGCATCGAATATAGAGTTGCCACATCCCTTGAGCTGGCAGGCAGCACTGTGGTTTGAAAATTGTTAGAGTCCCCACTGTCCCCAGAGTGGAGGGAGCCTTTGTGTCAGTGCTCACCCACCCCAGGACATATGACTCTGCTCAGCCCCTGGGGTCCACTGGTGTTTGTAAGACTGAGGGCCATTAAAAGGAGCAACGTGGGAAGATACTGTGTTCAGTAAAGACATCCCGAGTACAAAGTCTTGCTCTGAAATGTCAGGAGGCAGTCACTTCTCACTGCCTGTTATGAACAACAATCCAAGGGTTTCAGGTGTTGATGATGGTGCAGGATGTGAAGACCTGAGGAATTAGGATTAGAGAGACAGAAGGAAAAAGAATCAAGCCTGGAAATGTGGAAGAGAAACCAGTGAGGGACCTTGAATGAGCAGAGAGAGTGAACCAGAGAACAGTGATCCAAACCAGGTAAAGGGACTATTGTCCTCATTGGGAGGAACAGACAGAGCACTTGGTGAGGGAATGAGGTGTTTTGAAAACGGTCTCAGCATATTTGGAGCTGGGATCAGGGTTGAAGTCCAGGGTCTAACTAGGATGGAAGGAAAAGTCAGAGAAAGATACCTACTGGAAGGAGGATTGGTAGGACTGCTGTGACCAGAGTGTAAAGTGTCTCATGAAAGATTTCCTAGGGTGTAAGTTGTTCGGAAGATTCTTGGAAGAACTTATGGTTAAACATGTCTGTCCTACTTTCATCTGCATGCACCGCCTTGTTCAAGACAAAGCCAGGCAGCAGACTGTTAGCACCTGTGCATGGAAATTAGCATTGGCACGTCCAGTGAATTGACAGCAGTATTATGATCTGAGATTTCTGTCTAGGTCCCTCCAGGAAATGTTGGACTGAGCCTTGGCTTCCTCTGCAGCTTCTTGGCTGGACGCAGGGGGTTTGTGCACAAGGACAAGCTGACTCTCCAGGGCTGTCTCTTTGATGCAGGCACAGAAAAACACAGCAGAATCTTCTGTTTCCAGGGTGTCCACGTGAAGGTATGAGAGGGAGCTGTTTGGACATTCATGTAAGAAGCGACTTGGAGCAGTCTTGTTCTCCACAAGTTCCTTATAGTTGTAGAGACATGAGTTCCAGTGGTTCCTGAGCACTCTGTTTATCCCAATACATAGAATTATGTCCCAGATGTTGTTCACATTTCAGAGACTTCTTATTTCTCATTCCCATGACCAGGTGTTTTGTGGTCTGAGTAAATCCACTAATTCCACTGGGACTGTTGGAGGAAAGGGACAAAATTCAGACAAAGCCCAGAAGGAAGAGTGTTGCTGCAGCCACAGGAAAATGACTTAAAGTCCAAGGGCAGCCCATTTGCTCTCAGGTGACAGAGGGCCACATAGCAGAGCAGCCCTCAGCCCATGGTAGAGTCAGGGCTGTGGTGGCCTGTCTAACTAGGATGCCCTGGGCAGGGGGGCTGGGCTCTGGTCTCCTTGGCCTTGATTAGTGGTTTTCCCTGTGATATTGCTCTCCTAACAGGTTCCGCAGCCCCAGGGACTATTTCTTCCCCTCCTGTTCACACCTTATATAGATTCTGATAGAAGGTGGATTTGAATGGACTGGACTGGGATATTCCTCTGACAGTTGTTCTTTTGCTATTAGCTGGCCCCCTCATTATAAAGATTCTCCCTCTGTCCCCCTCCCTTCCAAGACCCCTTCTCGGTGACAGACGATTTCCCCCTCAAGGGATTTCTTTTCCTCTACTCAACCACACAGGACAACAACATTCAACACATTATTTCCCTCAGTGTCTAAACTCGATAGAGGGCCTCTGCCCCGCTATGTGGAGAAAGAAAGACTAGACCATTGTGGTCCCTTACTGGACCAGTGCCCATTATCAAGCTGCATGACTAGGATGCCCGCCTCAGCCAGATGCTGGGAAGGGTGCCGAGGGGACCGTACAAGAGATAAGCCATCCTCTGCCCCTGTAGTTATGGTTACCGGGCTTGACCCAGCTGACAGCAAACAGGTTGCTGAAAGAGGACAATATGTTAAAAAAGCAAAATTCAACTGAGTAAATTTTAAAGATTTTATTGGCGTTATTCAATGATTCATAAATGGGACAGCATTCAATCTAGCAGATAGAAAGGGGCTCTGAGGAGCTGTACAAAGTGAAAGAATTTTATAGGCAGAAGGGAACATGAACAAGGAAGTTAGACTAGCAAAAAGTGGGTTGGTTTAGCAAGGTCACTTTCCTTTAGGGGATGGCAGGTGTCTATCAGGCAGATTACCTCACTAGTGTGGACCAGGTGATCCCTGATTGACTAGTTTAAGATTCCAGTTCTGGGAGAGCAGAAATTGTAATTCAGTCTTGGTCTGGTGTTGTGGCACTAAGCATAAGAAACTCCATTTTGGGCCTGTTGTTTTGTGTTTTAACAAACACAAAGCATCTGATGCAATACAAAGGGAAATCAATTTGAAAATGATTTCAGTTTAGTATCTTTGAGATGTCTACGACTAATGCTCCCAACTGATATAAAGAGGGATCCCCAATGCCCTCACCTCCTTCCTCTCTCATCCCCCTGTTCACTCACAACGCCAACCCCGCCTCCAGCCTCAGAGGTTTCAATAGAGCCACAACACCTCCTTGTGGTCAAAGCAGCATATTTCCCAGCTCCCAGGGCTCTTACCAGCCCAGGCTCAGCAATCCAGACCTATCCCTCATTCCAGAGATGGGGGCAGCTGTGATGGGCATGAAACTCTAGGGAAGTGTGAAGAGGAGAGAAGCATCTGAAACAAAAGAAAGAGTTGGCAACAAACCATTCGTCCACACACCTAGGACACGCGACTTTACTCACCAGAGATGGGCTATGTCTGGATTCTTAGCCACGAGCAAAACAGATATGATCACAGCCCCTGTGGGGTTTATAAGCAGCCTGATTTGTTCAGCAAATGCTCATTGAGCCACAGCTCTGAGCAACCATAAAACATCATCATGTTCACCCACAGAATTCTATTGTAGTGGGGCACTTAACGTGGTCACAGATGCCACTAGAGAATAAAATGGGTCCTATATGAAATTTAAGAAATGTCTTCCATATTTCAGTGTTTAATGACATCATATAGGTGACAGTATTTCCTCAACTGTTACAGCAGGTGACTGACATGAAATGGGCTCCAAAGCCCTGTCCCTTTCTCAACTGCTAGAAACCAAATCAGGCCCCTCAGTTCCACAGAGCTCTCCAGTGTGGACCAGTTGGGATGACCCATCAGGAGTCATTTCTACTTCATTATGTAGCTATCTGTTTATGCTCTTTGCCCATTTAGTTATTGGAACTGCTTTTTTTTCTTAAAAGGTACTGTTATGCCACTGTTGAATTTTAATTCTAGAAAATTTGAAGATATGAATAAACACAAAAATGAAATGATCTATAATTGCTGAACAATATTTACCATTTATGCATTATTATTATGTTAGATACTTAGAGCCAAACTGGAATAACAAGAATCTATATAACTCTATGTTGGGTATAGGGAGGGTAATTACACATGCTTTAAGTCAAGAGTGGATAATTATTATTGTTTTTAACCCAGGGATGTGCTGCGTCAGGAGGAAAATATTAGCAAATTTCTAATGTGATAAATTTTATCAGATTTTCCATATGACCCATAAAACAAAAAATGTAAAGATATTTGTGTTGGAATTTAAACAAAGGGGTAGGATATTCTCTCCCTGAACAGGTCATGTACGTGATGAACCTCCAATCCACTACAGTTGGAGTTATTCTGTTCTTAGATAAGAACCTAAAATTAACCCTAGTTAAAAGCATTGTTACTATTAAAATTGTTATGACGGACATCCACCACAGCAAGAAGACACTCTGATTGGCTTTCTCTAATAAAACAGCAAAAACATGAATAAATAAAATTTTATTTCATTGTTGGCTCCCAATAAGTAAGTAAAATTCTAAGGACTAAAAAAATAAGTGAAATTTAAACTGAAACCTCAAACAATGAGTGAACATGAAGGCTTGGTCCCCCTGAGAACAATAGCTAACAAGCATTTCCTGAAGCAAGGATAGGTGAAAGGTTAGATTAAGTTATCTAAATTAGAAATGTGCCTGAAGGAGGAAAATAATTTAAGGGCAGTCTGAATTGCAACAAGGAATAGTGAAGAAGTGGAAAGGTAAACATGTAAGTAAATTTGCATAAACATGGCCAATATAAAATAGTAATAGCATATGTTGATTAGAGATAGAAAGAAAAGACATCACTGATTCCAAGACAGCTGGGATTGGGGTTCAGAGCACTGAAAAAGAGCCCCAAAAATATGTATAAGGAAATTCCCCTTTTTCCTTGGCTGATTCCTAATGTGTATGCGCAGGGTGGGACTCCAGAAGGCTGAGCAGGGAACAGGGTCTGGAAGGCTGGAGAGCTGAGCAGAGATTTCAGAAGACACTCAGCTGGAAGACACTGGCATTTAGACCTGGTTAGAATGAAAGACACTGGAGATTGTGCTCTGATTCCCATGGACACCCCCGAAAGGCTATGCACTAGTAATAGTGACCACATGCTGGGGCTCCCTAAAAAGGAGGGCAAACCTGAAATACATCCTAGCCAATCTGACATTCAAAACCACTGAAATCAAATGTAACACTCTTTAGAAGAACAGGACAGAATCCAGGGCTTCTGCTGTATATCATCCACAGTGCCCCCCATAAACCTTTTCATAATCTTTCACGTAGAATACTTTAGCAGTCTCCTAATTGGGCATTCCACCCAAAATCCCATATCCTTTTGACCTCCCTTTTGACCCATACTGCTGCCAGTGTTATTGTACCAAAATATGAATTTTATCATGCTATCTCACTTATGGTATGACCAATGGCTGGCTACTGCTTAGAGATTTGTGTCCAAAGTCTTTTCCTTGCCTTGTAATATCCTTCTTCATCTGGCTACTGCCTGTTCTCGAGGAGGTTTCAAAGATGACACTCGATCAGAATTGGCAAGAATCATCCTGGTCATCCTTCTCGAAGGCAGGGAGTCTACAATGCACGTGCTCCCTCGATCAATGCTTCTCCCCCACCCTCTCTTCTAGTTTACCCATCGCCACGAACTTTCATGCTTCTCCAAATAGTCTTCTACAACCAGTGAACTCATTGATAATCTGGATCTCCTTTTGGTCTTTTTTTTCACCTGGGGGTTCGTTGAACATATTAAGCATTCTCCAGACTCAAAGTTATTGTAATATTCTTCCTCTAGAATCTGGGATTTAGATATCTCTACATGGCTCCCTAATGCAGCTCTTTCAGGTCTTTAGGCAAATGTTACATTCTTTATTTTTTTAAAGATTGGCACCTGAGCTAACAACTGTTACCAATCTTCTTTTTTTTTTATTCCCCCCATGCTTTTTCTCCCCCAACCGCCCCCCAGTACATAGTTGTATATTTTTAGTTGTGGGTCTTTCTAGTTGTGGCATGTGGGACGCCGCCTCAAGGTGGCCTGATAAGCGGTGCCATGTCCACGCCCAGGATCTGAACTGGTGAAACCCGGGCCACCGAAGTGCAGCACACGAACTTAACCACACGGCCATGGGGCCAGCCCCTCCTTTTCATCTTAAAAATTTTATCTCGGCCTCATCTTCTTTTGGGCTTTTACTAATGAAATATTTTGAGCGAATAGTGTGTTTTCAACCATAATGTACACTATGTACCAATATGTACAGAGGAGAAAGCCAAACAATTGCTTCTTCCATCAATTAAGATCTTCGGTACATGAGACAGGGCCCTTTCTTGTTTGTGGAGCCCTAAGAACCCAGCGAATTTATTGTGAACCCCTGCTCTAGCTGATGAGTAGAATTCGGTGAGACTTCTGAGTGCATGAAATGCAGAACTGCCCCAGTGGGTGTACAGGCAGGCTGCACTACAGACTGAAACTCCAGTCAGAGTCTCGCGGCGGGTGAACAGAGCATTGGAGCCAGGAGAACATGTTGCCCCCGCAGCTTCCTGGCTGGGCCAGGGGGTTTTTGCACAGGGAGGCAGTGACTTTGCAGGGCTGTGTCTTGGCTGCTGGCACAGAAATACACAGCAGAGTCGCCCGGCTCCAGGGAGCTGATGTGAAGGTTTAAATGAGCGTTGTCAGGAGCGTGAGGTGAGAAACGACCTGAACCTGTTTCATTTAGATTGAGTTTCATATAAACGTAGATAAACATAATCTTCAGCAATTTCTTGGAGTCCTGCTTATACCAGTACATGGCATCGTGGTTCAGGTTTTGTTCACATTTCAGGGTCTTCTTATTTCCCACCTGTGAGATGAGGTACTTTGGAGTCTGGGAAACTGCTGTGTCCAAGGGGCCTGAGAAGGAAAGAAGCAGAATTCAGACAAGCCCCAGGGGTCAGCCTGTTGCTGCAGGCATGATGGACAGCCTTAGAGACTCCAAGAGGGATTGTGTACCAGGGCCCAGGACTCACCTGCTCCCAGGAGGCAGAGGGCCACACAGCAGAGGAGCCTGGAGCCCATGTGGAGTCAGCGCTGACCAGGCCAAGCCCTAGCCCCAGAGTCTGGTCTTCCGGGTAAGAAGACCAGGCTGCGGTGCTCCAGGGCCCTGACAGGTGCTTGGCCTGTGATGTCACAGCCTAGAAGGACTTCCCCATTGGCAGGCTGTCCTCTAGTTAACACTTTCTCCTCCTTTTTCATCTCCTGAGCTTGCTGCTTTCAAAGACCTGTTTGGAATTTGTAGGGATAGTGTGAGTGAAGTGGGCAGGTTGCCTCAAGGATGTTTCTCTGAGGGTCACTCTTGTGCCAACAGCTGCCTCCCTCCCCGCTCCCTGCCCCAGGATCTGGCCACCTCCTTCCTTCTTCCCTTTGGCCTTCTCTCTTAGAATCAGGCTAATTTACTTCTCTGCATCTTCTGGTTTCCTTCACAATAATGCAAGATGATTGCACTCACAACCTGGCTCCCTTGAATCTGGTTTGTGCTCCGTGGCCCCCTGACTGCTTCAGTTGTGGGCAAGAGATTGCTATGAAGTCTCCTTGGAGAACCAGCTGCAGACCACTTAAACTGTGTGAATTGAGGTTAGCTAGGAGCATGAGGGGTCCCTGAGGGGACAAATTGCACCCCTGCTCCCTGTGATGTTCTCATCTGCCCCAGAGGCTGAGCCCTGTGGGCATAGGAGACTCCTAGAGAATAAGAAGTCACATGTGATAGCAAAGAGGTTGTGGCAGTGAATCACAGCAGGGCAGTTGGGGAAAGTCTAAGGGGATGAGTTTACTGCCCTTGGATTGACTACAGATAACCTTCCCTTTTATTACAAAGTTTACAACTCACTGCCTAGCCCAGGGTTTCTCCACCTGGGCACTGTTGACACATTGCGCTGGACAATTCTTTGCTGTGGGGGTTGTAGGATGTTCAGCAGCATCGCTTGTCTCTACCCACTACATGCTAGTAGTACTCCCCACCCCAACTCGTGACAACCAAAAATGTCTCCAGAAGTTGCTGAATAGCCCCCAGTGAGCAGCAAAGTCCTCTTTATTTCTTCCAAAAGCCCTTCTCCTCCTCCACCAGCCTCAGGGTGTTGGTAGGGCCACAGCTCCTCCTAGTGGTCAGAAAGAGGCAGTTCTCAGATCTCAGTGCCCTCCTGGATTGGGCCTCAGCCCTTAGTAAAACCAAGTCAGCAAGGACCAGGAGTAAGACCAGGGAGCCACAACTGTCATGGAGGCATCTGAGTCACACACACACACAATGTACAACACCACTAACTGTCAACTACTGGTGAAAGCCCTCCAAAGACAGACCCAGGAGGTTCATTTGTTTTTTATTAAACACAAAACAAGCAGTAGGGATGCAGTAGTGACAAAATAGAAACGACCACCTTCCTTCCTGGAACTCCCAGCATGCTTTATTGTTTGCAGTCACTGAAAGGCTACTTGGTGCAAAGCATGAGCAAGACAATGTTCTCGCTCGCATGATGCTTATATTCTGATAGGAGCAAAAAGAAATTCACACATTACCCTA
Source organism: Equus asinus (assembly GCF_041296235.1). NCBI lineage: Eukaryota > Metazoa > Chordata > Mammalia > Perissodactyla > Equidae > Equus > Equus asinus. The sequence goes on along the minus strand of NC_091790.1, from coordinate 194,950,579 downwards.
GACTTATGAATATAAAATACATGTTATATGAAGTTTAGGAATATAATCAGTATCAACACAGTTAAATACTGTCATTTATAGGGCGTCTCATTTCCCCATCTATAAAACAACGTGTTGAAATAAATAATTGTCAAGTCTCTGACCAGTGTTAAAATTGTGTGATCCTAACCAGGAGCACTCCTAGATGTTGACTGAGCTAGTGGGTCTTATGCATCCAGTGTCCCAAGTCCCTACCTCATTGTGCCACACAGCTTACATGGGAAGGTTTTCAAAGGCAAAAAGGGACGGATGCAGGAAAGATAGACGGAAATAGTAAAAAAACAAAATGGACACAACGCTACATATAATAGTGATTATATTTGAGCTTATAGAGAAATAACCACTCTTAAAGAAGGTTTCACATGAATTATTTACTCTAGTGTTTTATGCAAATGCTCTTGAAAACTCAGGTGCACATCATCCAAGGGAGACTGAGATGAAACTGAGATGAAGACACTGGCCTCATATGAGGTAATGTTGGTTCTGCTTGTTTTATTTTCTTTTCCTCAGGAGACTTGGAAAACAGGACTTTTCATTGTCTTTCAACAATTTCCCAAAGGATAGAATGGAACAAAGAAATGGATTCTCTGCACCTTCTTTTCTGACAGGGCCGGCTGAACTGGAGAAGGGGAAGCCTCTACAGAAAGAGCAGAGGGCTGATGCTGGGCTGCCGGTGAAGCACCAGGGCTCAATCCCAGCAGGAAAGTAAAGGAGGGAAGAAAAATGCAATAATTTTAGCATAAAGATAACTTCATCCACAGAAAGTAAGAAAATCACAGGACCAGTGAGATGAGGCAGAAACCTGAAGAAGAGCTAGAACAAAGGGGAAACAGGTTCAATGATACGAGGATGGGTATTTTGGACATTGGTCATATTTTTGGCTGTCCAAGATTTAAACTCCTTCTTTTACTTGGGCAATTACCAAAGTTTGGCTATTAATGGGAACAGGCAGGTGTGTTGGTATGTTTTAAAGTGAAATCTTCCTCCCATCCTGGAAACAAAACCTCCATCACTGCCTCTGCTTTTGGTGACTTCAGAAGAACACAGCTCCACCTGGCAGAGCTGTCTCCTTCCACCAGCTCCCTAAGAACTCAGGGCTGGGGAATCAGGCTGTGTGCTCCGGCGGAATGGTATGGAAGGAAAATCTCTTGGGCCAAGTTGTGTCAAATTTAGTTACCTGAACACAGGCTTCCATGAAGATTTCAGTTTCATCAGATCCTGTCTCTTTTCACTGGTGCTGGTACTCAAAATTGGTTTCTCAGGTCTGCAAGGAGACAAGGGCAGTGATCTCCCATCCATTCTGCTCAGCTGGCTGCTAGTTATTACTGATGGCTTTGACTTTGAAAAAAAAAATTCTGTTTCTTTCTGAAAAAATACAAAAGTCAACATTCACATCAACTGCAATCATACGCCTGTAAGTGAACCAACAGCCATTGATTTTCCAAATGAAAATCAAAATCAAAACCAGAGGGGACATTCTGCTACAGGTCATTTGTCCTTCACCTTGCAATCATCAATTCATGCTCTTTGCCCACGTAGCTTTTGAAATCTCATCTACCCACTTAAAATATTTACATTTATTATTTCCTTCATTATATGGATGCTAAATGTTTAATCTTTGTGTCATTTGAAAGGAACATAAACAACACTAACAAAAATTTAATGTAGTGCGATGATGCACATGCGTTATTTATTAAAGTTTGAAAATGATCCTATATCACCTTATTTATGTTCTTAGGAGAAGCTATGGATGTTTCCTGGAGTGGGAGTGAGGAAGGCCTAGGAGGACCCTGAATTCCCAAGCCTTTAGTTAAAGTTAGTCATGTAGAATATTCAACATTAAGCTTAGAAGTATGTATTCCAGAATTTTTGGTTTTTAACTTTCAAGAGATTTTGAAAGTGGCTTATAATACAGAAAGTTAAGAATTTTAGATTTGAGGATAGACAAATGAGTTGACTATCTTTAGTAGATTCCTCTGTTTAATACTAAGATGAATTGCAAAATTAACCTGCATTGAGCGGCTAACAATTTTCTTGTTAAACTGTTCGTCTAACTAGACTTTCACTTCAGGAACAATGGTAGAATATATCGATATTCTGAAGCTTCCTTCTGCTGCAGAAAACCGGGACTAAGTAAAATGTAATTTTGTGGCATTCTTGGATTTCCAAGAAGCAAGGGAAATTCCAATTTTTTAATATAAAAAAGGTGAATCAAGAGCCTCTGGTGAAAACAAAATGAAAATTCATGTTTCAGATCTGCATTCTGATGTCTATCTTTTCTGCCTCTAAGTGTTTTGATATCCAGTGTTTTCGTATCTGGATATTTCTAGCTTCCATGGGTCATTGGAGACAGAGATAGAAGTTGGAGATAGAGTCCAGGAGGAGGTCTGGTGCTGATATTTTCATAGAACTGTTTTGTCAAACCCAGAAGAGTGTTTTCCTATCATTTCTCAGAACTCTCCTGCTCCAAGAACTCAGAGGACAGCCAGCAGAGGGACAAGAGTAAAACCCTTTCTGGCTGAACTCTCTGATACTCTGGAGTGAGGGGAACGGGGCTCGAGGTCTCCTTTGGCTGTAAGTATATGTCCCTAGGTTATCACTATCCCTGCAAGATCTCCAAGGAACCCCTGGCCCATCGGGCTCACTGCCTGAGCCCCAGGAGCTCACATCACAGCAGCGCTCTGCTCCACTGACCTGGGCTGGGCTGAGCTGACGCAGAGGCCCAGCCCCAGAGCCTCTCTCCTGTTCCTCTCAGGAAGCAGCCCTTCACCTGCACCTGTCTGTGGGCTCCTACCTTCCACACCTCAAACCCTTTCCTGTCTAATCACACGCAGGCTCGTGTGCAGTAAGTCTGGCAGTCCAGGTTCTTCGCTGGGACAACAACACCTGCAGATCAATGCAGAGCAAATAGTCTATATTTAATCCCTCACATTTCAACACTGACTCACAGCCTCTGCAAACCACATTCTCCCTTGCTGCAAACAAACCCGGACTTTCTATTAACCCTCTCCCATCCAGCGAGTTTTCTTAACCCTACCATAGAGCTCTCTGAATCTCATAGAGTTACAATTCCTTCTTCTGGATAAAGGATCAATGGTGCCAGGACTCAGTTCTCCTGCTGTGGACCAAGGACAGCAGGATAGCAGAAGTCTTAGAGATAGGGATGGACAGTCAGAAGGTTGTAATTAGCCCCTGGCCCTCCCATATGAGACTGATTCCTCAGTAGACACACCACTGAGGACCTGGGCCCATAGCGTGAGCAAGGCAGAAATGGGAACCTCCAAGCTCAGGCTTCAGGGCATCAGGAAGAAAGGGACCTTCCTGAAGGATATTGGAATATTGATATCACTGCCTCTGAAAGCACCCTCAGCCTTAGAAGCAACTTCACAGGAGAGGAAGAGCCTTAGTCTCAGAGTAGACCCAAGACTCACCAGGACTCCTTCTCCCACACAGCCTGTGAGGTCGGTCAAGGCATGTGGTCTAAAGCCCATGACAAGGAGTAAGCTATGGGTTCCATAGGAACTCCCAGGAGATTCTGAAACCCAGGAATATTAAGTCCAGGGACAGAGACTAAAATGACCATTCGGTGGTCTCTCTCTGATAATTAATAATGTTTTTTGTTGGGGGAGGGAATCGGACTTACGGATTTTGCAAAGAATGAAGTGTTTTAGTTTTTCTCAGCCAGAGACTGTGTATGCCATATCTTTTTGGTACATTTGTAAATGTGTAGGGTGTTTTGATCATGACAATTATTTGCGTGGGCTTTTTTTTATGCTTTCTTTTGGTGAGGAAGACTGGCCCTGAACTAACATCTATTGCCAATTTCCTCTTTTATTTTTCCTCCCCAAAGCCCCAGCACATAGCTATATATCCTAGTTGTAAGTCATTCTGGTTCTTCTATGTGTGGTGTCACCACAACATGGCTTGATGAGCAGTGTGTGGGTCCACACTCAGGATCCAAATGAGCGAACCTCGGGCCGTAGAAGCAGAGTGGCGAACTTAACCACTTGGCCATGGGGCCGGCCGCCTATTGGCAAGGTTTTAAACTTCGTGTGATACATAGGAAAACCCCATCCAGAATAGAAATGTCTCCCCAATTCTGGTTTGAGTCTCTGTTGATAAACACTGATAGGGTAAAGATTTAAAATGACAGAAAATCACTGGCTCTGTATTTTGGAAGAAACTGTGGAGGGCATTTTCCCTCATGTAGGAATTCAGGGAAGATATCCCAAAGATCTGTAAAGCCAAAGATTCAGAGAGAAAAGTTTAAGCAGTGGGATTAACATGGAGTTACTAAAAGTGACAGGAGGCTCCACTTTTCCTTTCTTCAGTCTATTTCCACCCAAAACACAAATTCAATGGGTATAAAGTTTAAGTTATACAAGAAGAATAAGCTCTGAAGATCTGCTGTACAACAGAGTGTCTGTAGCTAACAATGTAGCACTTCAAAACTCGTTAAGAGGGTAGCTCTCAGACTAAGTGTTCTTACCATACAGGCAAGAGCAAGGGGACTCCAGAAATCTTTTGGGGGTGATGGTTAGGTTTATTACCTTGAATGTGGGGATGGTATCGAGGTGTAGGCATATATCCAAACTCATCAAAATGTATACATTAAATAGGTGCAATGTTTTGTATATTAAATATACTTCAATACAGATGAAAAAAACATACTCAAGTGCATCCCACCTTTGTAAAGTACAAAAACTGGCTTTCAAATTTAGTAGACTGAATTGCTGCAGAATAACACTAAACACAACTAGAATAGCTCATTAAAGTATAAAAGATATATATTTAAGGGCACTGGGAGGTACTGAGGCAGTAAGGAGGTAAGAAATCAATATTCCAAAGAGACAAGATAAATCTGACAAGCCATTCGACCCTTTGAGTTATTACTAACATAATATCAGTGATTAAGAAGCTGAGAAGAAAGAGAACACTGAGAAGATGAGAAAGTTGGAGGAACTCACATTGCCTTACTGGCCTGGGAAATAACATTTGTGTTCAGTGACCACTGAATAAGAAAGGGTTCTTTTGAAGACCCCAGACCTTGGGGCTGGAGGTGGGAGCAGGAACTGAAAATGAGCAGAAAGGAAATTTTCTAGGATATGGAACTGTTTTAGAACTGGATCATGATAATAGGTACACAACTGCATAAATTGATTTAAACTCCTTGAGTTGTACACTTGGTAAATATTATGTTATGTAAATAACACTTCAATAAAGTCGTTAAAAATACTCCAGACATTTAGTTTTGACATAAATGACTACAGACTAGGTTCAAAAAAGAGCAGCCATCAAAAAAGACTGAAGCTCAGGGCCAGTCTCTGTGGCCTAGTGGTTAAGTTTGGCATACTCCACTTCGGCAGCCCTGGTTCAGTTCCCAGGTGAGGACCTACACCACTCATCTGTTAGTGACCATGCTGTGGTGGTGGCTCACATAAAAAAGGAAAAAAAGAAAAAAGAGCAAGATTGGCAATGGATGTTAGCTCAGGAAGACTGAAGCTCAGCTTCAATCCAGTTCATTTATCAACTAGATCAGATGACCTGCCCCTGCCACAATTTCCCAGCATAAGCAAAAAAGAATGCTCTTTATAGGAAGATAAATCATTCAGAACCCAAAATTATGATTTTTCAAAGACAATGTTTAATATTCAAAAATAAATTATCTACTGTGTGAGGAAACAAGTCCACGTGGCCAAAAATCAAGAAGAGAAAGAAAACAAGACTAAAGAAACAGACCCCAAAGGGATTCAGCAATTAGAATTTTCAGACACTGACATTAAATTAACAGTTAATAATATATTCAACAAAGCAGATGACAAAATGGAGGATTTTGCCTGACAACTAGAAACTGTAGTAAACACTTAAATGAAATTTTAGAGCCAAAAATATATGAAGTACCTACAATTAAGATTCCAATAGAGATTGCAAAGCAAAATAAAGATGAATAGGATCAGTAAACTGAAAGATAAGTCAGATGGAAATATCTGGACCAAATCACGTAGAGAAACAAAAAGGATGGAAAATACAGAAGAAAATGTATTAATTGGACCAAATTCTAGAAAAGTATCTGGTCATCAATGTAAAACCTTCTGAGGATCCTGAGACAAACAAAATCTTTATCTTTTTATTCTTATCCCCCATTGACTGAGGATTGCCCCATGCAATATTAACTCCCTGGCACTTCTGGGTTATGTATGTTTAAATTTCAAACAGTCTACTCATGTGTCTCGTGACACAGCAACAGAGTACTTGGGGAAGGATGCTAGACACATGGTCTGTGTTTAAAATGAGGTGTAATCAGTAAGGAGTAGGTGAATGTCTGCATGAAATAGCTGTGTCTAGAAACAGGGATGGAACCAAGAGGATATGTGGTGGTACATAACAGAATTTCATACAGTCCATTCCTAGAATTGTTTCGTTAATTCCAAATAATTGGGTCTTTTGGGAGGTAGCTGAAATCTGTACAAATACAGGAGGATTAGGGCTACAGATCTGCTGGTTATTACTTTACTAAAGGGCATAACTGATATTTATCATCTTCTTCCAGCACCAATTCTATATTTCTTCCAACTTTGCTCAGCACTTCAGTGGTCTAAGTTGTTTGTTTGATAGGGTGATCCAGACCTTCATCCCTGGGGGTTTTGAGCCCTTAGATGCCTTTGTCAGGCCATGATTGCTGCAATTGCAAAATTGTCACTATCACCAGGAATTGAAGCACCAAGAGATGCTTGAGTCAGTTCCTTGAATTCCACATAAACCTTTCCCTGCTGCCATGGTGTAGCAGCAAATCTATCACCTCATGAAAATCAAGATCAATACTTCCATTCTTATCTGCTGTTCTCCCAGCAAAAGGAGCTCAAAAGAACCAGGCATAGCCACAGTTCATGTTCATTGGAATCCTGATTATGTCCTGTGGTGGGAGCATCCATTCCCTCCTCCACTCTCTCCTCAGGAATCAGAACTTCTCATCTAGAAGACCCTACAAATTCATGGAAAGGAAGTACAAATTTGCAACTGGATCACTGGGAGTGATGATGAGAGGGATGCCAATCCTACTCCTACCCCCTGGCTTCTGGGTTTAAGTGTTGAGTACACAGCCCCATATTTCAGCCATTGGTTCAATGCATACCACATCCTAGAGAATATCACCCACAGCTGTTATCTTAGAGCTGACACCTTAGCCAAGCTTTCAATAGGTCATTTCTCCATTCTATAAGATCAGATGCTTCTGAGACATGCAGTACATTAAAAAAAAGGGATCCCATGGTCATGAGCCCATTATTTCATTTCCTTAGCAATAAAATGAGATAATTTGGTCTGTAGCAAAGTTGTATGGGAACCCATGTCACTCTATAACCCTGTAGATGGTGGTGTTGGCGTGAAAGTAATTGAATAAATGAACATTCACCTGTTTATAACTGATATGATTTGCTCACATCATTTTTTTTCCCTCCCGTTCATTGCTTGAGCTCATCCTGACTTATTATGAGGGAATCCATTGTTTTTCTTTTGAAGTCTTTGCTCTACGTTCCCTGCTCCAACTCTTCAAGAACACTGTGGTCTTACTCAAAACCTGGGAAATTAATTGGGCTGTCCCAAGTCAAGCTGAGTTTGCCAAACTCAATCCTGCTCTGCTTTCAGACACTACTCGATTTTTACTGCTGAATTCTGATTCTGCACCTCCCAGCTTTAATCTGGTGATTCTCTTGTTGGTCTAAACTTCTGTTGGCCTTGAAGTGGTATACGAATATCAGACTCTATGGTTATATTCTCTTAGTTTATTCTCATGTGGTTCAACATCATTCCCCCAAATGCATCAACCTAGGTTAAGAGGGTCATCAGGTACTCCCGGCCTTGACCACTTGCTGGGTAAGACATCGATATTTAGGCCCTTGTCCTGAGCTCCACATCCTTCTGAAGGTTCACTGTTGGAAATCATACTCCCATGTAAATAACAAATCCCCTCCTCAGTAATCATCTCTCTAACTTTGAGTTAAATCTATTTCTTCTAAGCTACTAAAACAAAAATAAATCCAATAAACAAAAGGGGATAAACACATAGGTCACTCAAGTCACTTTCTGGGCAACAATACTCCCATCCTTGGAGCCCACAGTCACACCCTGTAGTGTCTGTAAAGATTCCCATGGCTCATGCCATTGCTGACCAAGATATCCTACCTTGTTAGTTTAATTTCAGATATTTGTCCATTTGGAGACAGCTGAAAACAACAAACCGAATCAGTTTCTTTCGCTTGGGCAAGAAAGTGGTGCTGGTAGCTGGAAAAGAGGCAGAAATGTGAGAGTATGAGCACTGGCTAGAAGTGTCTTTGTGAGGCTGTGGCTACACTGCTGGCACAAAAGTAAACAGCTGAGTCTCCCAGCTCTATGAGCTGGATCTTCAGGTTGGAGAATGATCCATCAGGCCTTTCAACTGAGAATCGATCTCTGAATATTTCAGACTTCTCTGACAGATTTTCGTTGTAGAAGGAGATCAGAAACTCCACTCTCTGCCCCAAGATTTCTCCATAGCAATATAAGTATAAGTGACCAGAATTGGGGTTACATCTCAGGATCACTTCCTCTTCCATCTCTGTGACCCAAATCTTGGGGTCTGTCTGACTTCAGGTTCTCTGTGTCCTGTGGGGGGAGAAAGAAGCCAGAGATTGAATAAGAGAATGGACTAGAACTAACTGGCTTTGAGTAAGTTGGACATGAGAATTTCCTATGAGCCACAAAGATACACCTGCTTCCAGGAGACTAAAAATCACCCGACGTAGGAGGCAAGCCTCTACCGCAGGGACAGCGCATGTATGAGGCCTCTCCTAGGTCGGGCATCTGGTCATCAGAAACCTGGAAAGGAATTCTGAGCTTCCGTGGTCCCACAGTGGAGATCTGGCGGAGGTATTAGCATTTCCGGCACTACCCACGGTCCCTGGAGCGCCATCTACAGGAGAGAGTAGGGAGCCTTTGTGTCAGTGCACACCCACCCCAGGACTCAGGCTCTGCTTGGCCCTTGGGGTCTCCTGGTGTGTGCAGGACTGAGGGCTACTACAAGGAGCAATGCGGGAAGATATGAGGTTCAGCAAAGATGGCACCGAGGACAAAGTCCTGCATAGAAATATTAGGAGGCTATCACTTCTCACAGCCTGTTGTGAGTAACAAGCCAAGGGCATCAGACTCTAATCATAATTCAGGATGTGAAGCCTTGAGGAATTAGGATTAAAGAGACAGAAGGAAAAAGAATCAGGCCTGAAGGTATGATGTCGCTAGTGGAAGAGAAGCCAATGAGTAGCTGGGATCCTGAATGAGCAGAGAGAGTGAACCATAGAACAGTGATCCAAACTAGATGAGGAGAGTATTGTCCTCCATGGGAGGAATGGACAAGCACTTGATGAGTGAAAGAGATCTTTTGAAAATGGTTTGAGCCTATTTGGAGCTGGGATCAGGACTGAGGTTCAGGGTCTAATTTGGATGGAAAAAGAAGTCAGAGAAAGGTACTTATTGGAAGGAGGATTGGTAGGACTGCTGTGGTCAGAGTGTAAAGTGCCTCATGAAAGATTTCCCAGGAGCACAAGTCAGTTGCAAGATGCATTGAAAAACTTAAACTTGAACACATCTGTCCTAGTTTCACCTGCAGGCACAGCCTTGTTCAAGACAAAGCCAGACCACAGACCATTGGTGTCTGTGCATTGAAATTAGCATTGCCACATCCAGTGAATTGACAGTAGTATTAGGATCTGAGATTTCTGTCTAGGGCCCTATAGGTAATGTTGAACTGAGCCTTGGTTGCCCCCACTGCCTCCTTGCTGGACCCAGGAGGTTTGTGCACAGGAAAATGTGACTCTGCAGGGCTGTGTCTTTGCTGCTGGCACAGAAATAAATGGTGGAGTTTTCTGGCTCCAGGACACCCACATGAAGCTATGAGAGAGAGTTGTCTGTGCGTTCAGATAAGAAATGACTCAGAACAGTCCTGTTTTCAATGAGTTCCTTATAGTTTAGACAAACACAAGCTCCAGTGATTTCTTAGCACTTTGTTTATACCAATACACAGAATTAGGTTCCAGATGTTGTTAGCACTTCAGGGTCCCCTTACTTCCCATCACTATTACTAGGTGTTTTGGTATCCAGGTAATTCCAGTGTCCATTGGAGCTACTGGAGCAAGAAACAAAATTTAAAGAGTCTTACGAAGAAGTTCCTTAAAAAAGCTAGAAGGCTGAAGACAAAGATGTCCTATCTATTCTCATGACTCACCTGCTCCCAGAAGACAGAGAATCAATCACACAAGTAGAAGAGCCGGAAGCCCGTGTCAGCGTCAGACAGGATGGGACCTGGTGTCTCCTTGTTCAGGTTTCTGTATTCTTGATGTGTTTCCCTGGCCCTCAGAGAGGGTTTGCTGGGGAAGTCACTCCCCTGTTAGTTTCTACAGCTCACACGTCCTCTTTCCCCTTCATGTCCTGCACCGGCACCCCAAGAGGTGACTTTAGACTGGTTTGGCAGGACTGAGTGTACACAGACAGATTCAGAGAATTAAACCTATCCCCTAGCCTTGTCAAGGAGGTTTCTTACCCAGTTGCATTTTTTTGCTAGTAGCTTCCTTCCTCTTTCTTCCTTCCTCTTTCTTCTTTATAGCATCTCCTCCTCCCTTGTCACCTACATTATTTCCCTTTGGGCACGTATCCTCTGTGACTGCCTCTCATGGATCCAAGACAATCCCATTCAAGCCTCATCCTGATTTAACTCAGAGTGGCCACTTTGCTTGGCTCTTCATAGCTCTTCCTGGAGCCAGCTGTGCAGCATTTTAAGACACAAGAATTTAATGCTAACTTGGTAGGAGGTATCCCTCAGTGAGTGCCGAGGGTGATATGAGAGGAATACTCTCAAATCTGTAACCCTAGGAAGCAGCTCATCTACTTGGGGTGCTGAGCTTGAATATGGAGCACTTAGAAAGGAAGTTGCATGAGCATAACAAAAGTCCTTAAGGGACATGAGCAGAAGGGACTGCAGGTATAATACCATAGAGATCAAAGAAGTTCAACGTGGAACAGCCTCTAGTGTCTTTAAGTTGTCCACACACTAACTTCCAACTAGAACAAAGAGCAAACCCTGATGCCAGAGCATTGTCTTCCTTCCTTAGCCCCTCCCTCCTCTCCCCTCTCTTCTCCTCCACCAACCAGCCCAGCGTTTCAATAAAGTCACAACTCCTCCTAGGGGTCAGAGAAGCAGATTAACCTCATCTCAGTCATCTAACTTCAGTCCTCCTGTTAAAGCATTGGGAGCACAGCGATGTTTACAGGAATTAAGCAAGGACATTTAATGCCAGGAAATACATAGGCCAAGGAAGCATTTGAATCACCAAAGAAAAGGTTTAGCAACTATGACTTCCACCTATTGGTGAAACATCCCCAACCATCATATACACACTCACTTAGGAGATATATATATATATGTCATTCAGTAGTATTTGTTGAATGTATACTATACGCCAAGTGCTGTTCAAGGACTAGGAATAAAGAAATGAATCAAACAGATTCTCATGGAACATATAGACTATTTTAATTTGTTCAATAAGCATTCATGAATGAGGCAATGTTCTCATCCTCGAAATGTTTCTAGATCCATAGGAGCAATAAGAGATTTTTCCAGATATCGTCTAGTCTGGAAAGTTTTAAAGTGTATGTTTTAGAAAGGTATGTTTAGAAAGGTTAAAACAGAATCAGTTTTTAGGTGGCTAAATCATTTCATCTACTCACCTTCTCATTCCAGATCCATGAAACCTGAATGAGGGGAGAGTCTGAAATAATTATCCTCAACCCTTTGTCCAACTCTGAAACAGTATGAGGTAATCAAGATAAACTTCCACCCAGATGTTTACTAGACTGGTGTGCCAGGAACTTCCACTGTCACCGACCCCTATCAAAATACTTAACACTTTTCAGGTACTTAATACATGCTTGTTTAATGAATCAACAAATAAATGAATGCAATGGAAAATGGTAAATGACCACATGTAACAAATAAGTCTAACCATTAAAAAATTGCTTTTAATTGTGATATGGTTGGCATGGTCTATCTGTATTGGTGGCCTTGTAGAAATTAAGATACAAGACTGAAAGGTAAATGATAAAAATAAATTTGCCTGAGGCTGGCCCCATGGCCTAGTGGTTAAGTTCAGCACAGTCTGCTTCACCTGGGTTCTTGGGTTCAGATCCTGGGGCGGACCTACACCACTCTTCAGCCATGCTGTGGTGGCAACTCACATATAAAGTAGAGGAAGATTGGCACAGATGTTAGCTCAGGGCTAATCTTCCTCAAGCAAAAGAGGAAGTTTGACAAAATATTTTACCTCAGGGCTAATCTTCTTCAGCAAAAAATATAAATAAGTAAAAATAAATGTGCCTGGCATGAGGTGAGATTTTGGTACCAGTTTTTATTTTAAAGGATAAGTATAGAAAAATATTTTTTCAATGTGCATCAAACATTGTCCAAAGGAAATATGAGAAGAGAAAAAATGTTTCCCTTCCTAAACCAGACTTGATGTCAGGGCCCTCATTCTTTGAACGTCTCCTTGTTTCATGGTACCAGAAGAATTCTAGGCTCGCCTTGTACTTTCACTGCCCCTGTCTTGGTATCAGCTGTTTCTTCAAAAAGTCCTGGTTCTTTTTAGTGGATAATGACACTCATAAAACAAGATATAGGCACTATACCTGGGCTTTTGAGGTGACACTACTCTCAGGTCATCACAGTGGACAGAGCTAGGGAATATATGTATGCATATATGTATATCAATCTATGCACAGCACTAGAAGTTCTAGTCCCTACAAAAAGGCAATTAAAAAAAATTATGTCAGAAAAGAATCAACAAAAATGCCATTCCTTGCAGATGACATGTTTGTATATGTATAAATCCTAAGAAATCTACCCCCAAAGCCCACCTACAACTAATAAGTGAGTTTAGCAAGGTTGCAGGATACAAGATAAACATACAAAAATGAATTATATTTTTATATGCTAGCAATGAGCACATAGATACTGAAATTAAAAATATACTCATGTTTCCAGACTGAGGGGTTCAATAATTTTGATGTTTTGCATCCCTGGCTGCATATTACAACCGCTGCTAAGATGTATTTAAAAATACTGATGCCCAGGGCCAGCCCCATGGCTGAATGGTTATAGTTTGGTGCATTCTGCTTCAGCAGCCCAGGTTCACAGGTTCAGATCCTGGGCACTGGTCTACATCACTCACCAGTCATGTGTGGTGGCGTCCCACATGGAAAGTAGAGGAAGATTGGCATGAATCTTAGCTCAGTGCTAATCTTCCTCAAGCAAAAAAAGAGGAAGATTGGCAAAGGATGTTAGCTCAGGGAGAATCTTCCTCAGAAAAAAACAGCAAACAAACAACTGATGCCCAGGCACCATCCTCAGAAATTCTGATGTAATTAATTGGTCTGGGGTGAGGCTCACAAGGTGATTTTATTGTGCACATACATTGAGAATCATGGAGATTCACTCTTAGTACACTGCAGGAGAAGAGATAATTGGCTTCTGAGCCAGTGACTAATGAAGTCCTTCCAGCTTGATCATATTAACCTTATCCACTACTTTGCTTCCTATTCATTAATCTCGAAAATTATTCTTAGAGCTAATCACCCCCATCAACTTAAAATTCACTACTTGGATGGAGTAGCAAGTTCAGAATGAAGCAGGAAGATGTAGGACTCTAGGATGGAGCTCTCCAGAAGAAAAACTTTCCAAGGACTACATGACATGATACCTGACATGTTAAAATATGTGAAGATAATTAAAAATAAGGATATGGAAGTTCATGCAAATGGAAAAACATTGCTTTTATTTTGTAAAAATACAAAAATCTAAACCAGAAAAGAAATAAAATCATACTTAACTCCACAGTGAATGAAATTTTCATAATAATGATATAGTCAGGTCACTAATTTAATTAAAATAGTAATAATTTGGGGGAGGATGAGAGGGACAAGTGGGGTCTGAAAGAATTAAATCCACATCTATCATAACAGAAAGTGAATATAAAACATCTAAAATGGATAAATCAGTCAATAGCAGGATAAGCTTATCATTAAGAGATGTGGAAATAATTACTGGAGAAGTTAAAGCACTTTTCTCTGTGAAAAAGGACTGGACACATGGGAGAGAAAATGGTAATGGCCTATGGTTTTTCAGTATAGGCCTTTTAGTACTATTTGATTTTTTTAAAAGGTGTATGTTTTACTTTGATTTAAAAAAAAATGTTGTGGTCTTACCTTTCAGAAAAGTGTTCTAATTGTGCTTGACTCTGACGTGCTACTGAGGTGCAGAATGTTTATAAGCATCAGTAACTGAGCCATCAGTACTGAGCCCAGGCAACTTAGCCAATCATTAGTTCCTGACCACAGAATCCAAGGTCAAGGAAAGGGCAGATAACTATATACTGTTCCTGCAAACGATAGAGCAGAAAACAATGGTCCACAGCAGAATAACGACATCCAAAGTCAGTCTATTCCTCACTCAATATCTTGGCCTGAGAAACCGTTTTGGCAAATTTCAAAAAGAAAAACATCATAGAGTTTGAGTGAAAAGTCCAGCAACACAACATGGTAAATTATTGTACTCTAAGTGACTGGTGTGAGGTTGAATTCGCATTTTACAATCTAGCTCTAATTATTGGATATGTGCAAGGAGATTGATCAAATATGTAAATCTATTAAGGATAGCAGGACCCAGATTTCTCAGTATTGCATAAAGGAGTTACAAATATGGAAAGGAAAGGAAGGATACTAGAATGAACCTTATAACATTGGAATTTGAACTGGAAGTATTGGTGTACTCATGGTTTTGCAATATGACAGAGAGACAAAGAATTAAAGATACTTGTAAATGCGTAAGGAAACCCTTGCAACAGCCATATTTTCTCCCTTGCAAGCGCCCTCCTCACCTTGGGATCTGACACCCTGCACCAGGGAGCACACTCATGTTGAAACCCTCTTCACCTCAGTCTAGTTTATGACACCCGACATGGGGTATGCCCTGCCCAGTGTGGATGCCCTCCTCAATCTCTGGGGCTTCAACAGCACCAGACTGCTCTCCTTACTCCATTCTGGCTCCAACACCCCACTCCCTTAGGAACGCCTTCCTCACCTTGCATACTCTCCGTCATCTTGCATCAGGCCTCCCTCCCACACAGATACAAAGAAACGTGCCAATTTAGTCCTCTGACAATAATGATATTTCACTTCACAGGGTGCTTATTGAGTAATTTGAGACACATTGTTGGTGATGGGCAGGGGTGAGGGAGAGACCTCAGGACATTATCTGTCTCAGATATGTCTAGACAGATCTAGACAGGATGATGGTTGCAGCTAATGAATATGTATGCAACTTGCCTGGGCTCCTCTGAACCATTTGTATTTCTCTTTTCTTTTTCACCCTGTTTTCCAGGAAGAAATGTCAATTTCTTGGTTCTAAAAACCCTTGATTTTCCCTATCTTCCCTCCCATACTACGACTATTGTCATGCACATACTGAATTTGCTCTTTTTTAAGCTCATAGGCTGTATCTTTAAAAATTTTTCTTTTAATTTCCTGTGTATCATTTTCCACAATGTTATTTATTTTTATCAGCTTTATTGAGGTATAACTGATATACAAAGAGCTGCACCTTTTTAACATGTACAATTTGATGAGTTTGGACACATGAAACACCCATAATACCATCAACCACAATCAAGATAATAGATATATCTTAATTACTTTCTTTTTCCTCCTTCCTAGTGCAAATCTTTGTCTCACCTGCCAGTTTTTGCATAGCACCTTAAAGGTGCACGCCCCTTGCCAGAAACAACAGCTGTTCCTGATAGCCCACCACATGCTTCTTACTATTTACTCCCTTGAAAGTGGGAGCTGGGGGGCACCTTCCAACATCCCCAGGTGAGCAAACATTCTAATCACCACCATTCATCTTGCTAGGACCCCAGGCCTCACAACCACAACCAGATGCTTTCTTCTCAGCATATGGGAGCCTGCCTTAAAGTCTCAGCTCCTCAAGGACTGGTCCCATGCTATGTTCTGGTCACCAAACATCCATTGACTATGAATTTATAGAAGGGCCCTGATTGCAATGGTTTCTGTGAAAAGAAGAAGTAAAACAATAAAAAACAGAAATCATAAGATATACAGCTTTGTTTTTGGTGTATGTGAATATTCTAGATGGTGAGACAGAGCCAATCTTGAGATGCAACTAAGAAAATTACTATATGATATTTTACTAATCATAAAATAATGAGGTATAAACTGTATTCACCAACATTGGAAGGACATGTGGAAAAACAGTTATCATTTGGGGATTGCTGTAGTCAAAGAAGGTGTTTTGAAGAAGAGTAGCTTAAGCCAGACCCTTAAGCAATCTAACTAACATTTAATAACTGTACCAACTTCTTTTTTCTAAGAACTGCATCTGCTAGGTTGTCTAAAAAGAGGCCAGCATCAGGTTCAACTACTACTCTCTGGCATGCTATTTTCCAGTAATGTGAAGCAACTTTTGAGATTTGTCCCTGCTACATAAAGAGGCCAAGGAGACTCTGTTGGGCTGGAACCTTAGCTTATCTTGACTTTCCTGCCTACTGTTCTAGAACCCACAATCTTCTGCTGGCTTCAGCCTCTGGTGACCACTTACCTTTTTACTACGACTCTCTTGATCCTGTCTTACCAAGGGACAAGACTAGGAACAAATGCTTAGAAGCTCTAAGAGACTGTTTTCTAGTTCAACACAAGGAGGAATTTTCCAACCAGGTGATTGAGAAGGTACTGTGATCTCCTCTCTACAATAGAGGCTGGATGACCTTTGGTGGGGATGTGGTAGATGGGCTTTAAGTGTCTGATGGGGCAAAGAGGAGCATAAGCGTCTATGCTATGCCAGAGACAGAGTTACAAACTTGGGATTTAAACATAAAGTGTTTCCTTCAGGAGCTCATAATCTAGTTGAAGAAACAGACAGGGAAATCAAAACTTGCAACAAACTTCAAATGTTTTAATAGTGATATACAAAGACTTTAAAAGGGTGCAGAGAAGCAAGAGAGGGTTGGTTATCTAACAAATCAGCGGCAGCATGGGGGTGGAGTTAGAAGTGGGCATAGGTAAATGTCTGAGGTTAATTCTAAAAAGAGGTGATGCTTAAGATGAATTGTAATGGATAAACAGGCATTTACCAGTAAGGAAGCGGGGAAACTAACCCATTCAAGTCATTCAGCATTATTTACTGAGCAATTACTGTGTGTCAGGAACATCCTGGCTTTGAGGCAGAATAGTGAGAGAATCAGACATTATTTGTGCCCTCAAGAATTTCAAACTATCTGGAACAACAGAATTAAGTAGATATTCACACAAGTAATATGTAATTGGAAGTCAATATAATAAAAGTAGAGACTGAAAAGAAAACTCAGGAAGGCCTGATTTAAGCTGGAGAGTGCAGGTGAGGTGCAGAGTTCTTTCTGGTTAGAGACCTGAGAAATGAGTGTGAGTTAACCAGGTAAGGTGAGAGTGGGGGAAGACACAGTGGTGTAAAACTTCATAGAGTATCCAAGTGTATAGGCTTCAAAGCCATGCCCAGAAATTTAAACTTATCCTGATGTCGACGTGGAGCTAAAAAGGGTTTTAGACAAGAAAATGACATGATCTGTGTGCATTTTAGAAAGATCATTCTGGTAGCAGTATGGAATATGAGTTGAAGGAGAGTAAATCCAGAAAGAAGGAAGTGTTTATGATGCTATTTCAGTAATTCAAGAGAAAGACTGTGGTCACAAACTAAGTCACAGGTGGTTGCATTGAAAAACAATTCAAGGATCTTCAAAGATGAGTCAAAGATCTTCAAGATAGGTAAATCTTCAAGAATTGTTATTTGAACATAGGTGGAGAGTAAGATAGATGGAGAAGTTAAGGTGACTTCCATGTTTCAGTTTTCACAAACCATGTGGATGACGTTACATTGCGCTGACTTACAAAAAATAGGAAGAGGAAGCTACGATGAATTCACCTCTAGATAAATTGGCCTGAGGTGCTGTAGACGCTTGAGGTGATATGTTCAGGTAGAAGTTGGAACTAAGGGAAACTCAGGAAAGAGGGTGGTATTAGAGGCATAGGTTATGAATCATAAGAAATTAGTGCGTAAAAAATCATAAAAGGAAAATGTATAAAGTGAAAAGAATATTTATGCATCGCTTATATTGGAGGTGTTTCATTCTTCAACTGATGCAGAGTTCTGTTGAGCAGTGCTCTTTGTTTCATCTTTTCAGGAAACCCACATTAAACCAAGGGCATGAGAAGGTCTTAAACATGTGGGGTCTACTTCTGCAAATCTCATACTCACCTTTGTACTCTTGTTTATGATTAACCCAGCAACAATGTTTGCCATGCTTGAGAAATGGAGGCCCCTCCAGATGAGCATCTGGGTGTCTCCTATCATACTCCACTTGCAGCCCAGGGGCCTTGGACTAGAGATAAGATTGGTTGCTTTGGGGGAATATAAAGGGGCCATCCCCTCATTCTTCTGCATCACTGCAAGTGCATTTGGAGAACCACTATGAAGTCCATCATCTTTCTCATGTTCCTAGAAGTTGCTGGTAAGTTTTTTTTATTCAATATTAAAATAAGAGGCAGTGATAGAAACTAAATTTCCAGTCTCTGTGACCCCCTGTGTAGGTCAGAAACCCAGCAGAAAGTATTTGGGTCTCTCTACTCTACCTGAAACAACATGGAGAATGGAAAATGAACGTCTGATAGGAATCAAAAAGGCATGCAACAGGCAATAACAAACTCTAATCCTCACTTTCCCCTTCAGATATGATGATCATATGAGACCTTGTAACTAGGGTGGCCATGTAACTGATTGACCAAATTGGGACATTATTGAGAATGAAAAGTGACACAAATAATAATTGTATCAGGGAAGCACGCATAAACTAGAACTGTCTCTAGCAAATCAAGACCTGGAGTTTACCCGTATGTAACAACATGTGTGTATATATGTGTGTGTGTGTGTGTGTGTGTGTGTCTGTGTGTTCCTATATGTATGTGGTCCAGGTCAATGTTGCTGGTCCTTGTCCCTCTCAGCTTCCTCTCCTCTGAATTCCTGGCTGTGGACTTAGATAAGGGCCCAGAGATGTGTCAGCTTTGGACCCTGTTATAATATGAAAGTTAGAATTCAAGAGGCTACATTCACTTGAGGCCTTCTAGAGTTGGAAAATGTGTGCCCATTGGCTGGAAACAGACAGCCTCCCACGTGGGCTAGTCAGGTTTTCTACCAGAGCCACATCCTTCCCTGTGCTGTTAGCTTCTCAAGAGAATCAAAAGTGCTCCTCCTTATTAATCTGGGACTTAGGGATATTTCTTTATGTCAAAAATCTTATTTTTGCCCCCAGACTACTTCTGATTTTTAGCACAGACTTCGGGTGTAGAGCACCCTCCCTTCCTCTCTCCTTGCCGTCCTCCATCCCTCTTCCTTTCTCCTCCCTATTTTCCATCCTTCATACAAACAGCTCCTGTTATTTCAATCCATGAATCCTTTTTGATTTAACAGGAAGACATGGGAATCAAAAGAAAATTTTCTTGACTTTCTCTTGTGACATGACAGTTTCATGATCCCTTTTCATTCCCAATAGAGGCTGCACATATGGGTAATATTATAAAATGTGAAAGTTCTTGTATACCCTTTTAGCAATGCTTCTCATAAAAATGATTGTGTTCACATGCAAAATGACCTCAATTATTTGGACAGGAGACACTGGGGTGTCAAGGGAAGCACTGCATCCAGAGTCAGGAAAACTCAGTTTCAATGCCGGCTCCACTCTTACTACCTCTATGATATTATGCAATCTTCAGTTTTCCAATATGTAACTTCTGAAAATGTAGAACTTGATTACATCTCTCATTCTATATACTGACTGTCCAATATAATCATCTATTTTGATTTGCTTTGTTTATTGTGGAAGTTTTTATAGTTTTACTAAACCAATCAGTGGCTCTTGTACTATCTCTACCTTTCACAAGTGCTCATGATCCTGTTTTCCAACTGGGAGATCCCTCAAAGTAAGTCTATGAAATTTGCTCAGCTTTTTAAAGCATTTTAGAGTAGATTAATTACTTCTGTCAAAAGTGCTAGAGAATAGCACGTGAAATAGAGCCTGACTTATGAAAACATATTCCATAAATGTGTGTGAGTGTGTATATGTGAGCAGGTCTTTACAAAGAAATTACCTGAATAAATGTCTTACATTACATTACTATACATTTACAGTTGTTATTTTCAATGAGTAGAATTTGAGATAACTTTTTCTTCCGTATTACTGAATTGATACTGTACTATACTTCTGTGATTTTCTTCCATGAAGGTGTATTATATTTCAAACAGCATGTTTAAAACTGTTTTCATTTGGGAAAAGAAGAAAACAGAGGTGTAGACTAGCAGGACATCCCCAGTGTTCTGACCTGAAGTGCTATGTTGCATATTTTCACATCTACCTTCTTACCAGAAGTTTTGGGGCAAAGCATGATCTTCAACTATCTTCTCCCCCTCTTTCTCATCTCCTAGGGGCTTTACCCATGAATGGTGATGATGACAATGACAAGATTGTTGGGGGCTATACCTGTGACATCAATGCCCTTCCCTACCAGGTGTCCCTGTATGCTGGATTCCACCGGTGTGGGGGCGCCCTCATCAGCAGCCAGTGGGTGCTGTCGGCTGCTCACTGCTATAGACGGTAAGTATGGGAGACCCTGTGGGTGGCAATTGATACCATCTGAGGGTTGATTTCCTGGCTCTCACTCATCATGTTACGAGGGCAGGCCCTGGTAGAGAGATTCAGGGGTTAATGAGGAACATTCTCTTTGTGACCATCATCTCTGAGCATCCTCTCCCTCTCATCTCTGAAGAAAATGTCTCCTTCTCTAAGGCTAAACCCTTCTTCATGACGTGTATTCCATTACATTTGTCTTCACTAAACCCAGACTTTCTAATTAACTTTCTTTTCTTTTCTTCTTTTTTTAATTTTACTTTATTGTAGTAAGAACACTTAACATGAGATTTACCCTCCTAGCAGATCTTTAGCTGTACAATACAGTAGTATTCAATGTAGGTATAAGGATGTGCAGCGGATCCCTGGAACGTATTCATCTTACTTAACTGAAACTTTAGGTGCATTGTTATGCAACTTTCCACTATAATTATCTTTAGATTCTTTGAATCCATGGACTCCTGACCTTCTGTTTTAGTACACACTAGTCCCTTCTTTCTTGACACGTTTTGAACAGCCTGTAGTCGACTTCCAGCTGCTGTTAGAGAGCCTCAGAAATGAGAGTGTTCTGCTCACTGCCTCTGTTTCTGCATCAGATACAATCCACTATCACATAAAGATTTCTTCAAGCCCGCCTATGAGGCCAGTTTTGTCTTGAGTCATTTCGTTTCCTTGCAAGCTTCTGCTGGGATACCACAGGGTGGGACTGTGAGTGTAAAAGCAAGATCCAGCAGATTAGCAAAAGAACTGTGGCTTCTCCTCTCCCTTTCCAGACGCCTCCATGTGAGACTGGGTGAACATAACATTGCTGTCTTGGAAGGGACTGAACAGTTCATCAGTGCAGTCAAGATCATCAAACACCCCAGTTACAAGAGTGTAACCACGGGGCATGACATCATGCTAATCAAGCTGGCTAAACCAGCCATCCTCAACAAGAGTGTGAACACCATCTCCCTGCCCAGCTCCTGCCCCAAGATGGGTACTCAGTGTCTGATCTCTGGCTGGGGCAGCACACAGCTTTCTGCTGGTGAGTGAGCCTCAGTGTCACTCAATGACAGGAGAGTCACTACAGTTAGACTACAGTGGAGACGAGGTGGAAGGCTATGGAGACACACTGTCTGGGTTTAGATAGCTCAGTTTCCTTGGGCAATTTATTTGAAAGAACTTAATTCAGTTTGCTCCTCTGCAAAATGGAGATAATAATAATATCTAGCCTACTGGTTGAGTATAAGGATTAAATGAGATAATATATGCAATGAATTAGAATAGTAAAAGGCATATAGTAAGTGCTCAAGAAATGATAGTAGTCATTTTTGTTAGTATTATTATTATTAGAAAGAATTCTTGCTGCCCTCTGCAGCACCTGACTCTGTGGGGAGTTTGGAGCAAGAGGCTTGGAGTAGTTCATATCCACGGATAGGTGGGTGTTATTCAGTGTCTGTAGGTAACAAATATCACCATGCCCTTGTGCAGGAATGAGCTCTCCCACAGAAAATATAGCAGAAAATGAAGAAAGCGATGGGTCGAAGTTCCCTAACTCTCTGCAATGCCTGAAGGCCCCCATACTCTCTAACATCACCTGCCGCAAAGCCTACCCAGGCCTGATCAACAACAGCATGATGTGCCTGGGCTTTCTTGAGGGTGGGAAGGATGCCTGCCAGGTGGGTTTCCCTCCATCCCTGCCCTGGCCTCTGCATCTGCTAAAGAGGTGGAGGCACTACTTCTGACATTCTCTTCTTCTCATTTTAGGGGGACTCAGGGGGGCCTGTGGCCTGCAATGGAATCCTTCAGGGCATTGTCTCCTGGGGTGCAGGTTGTGCCCTCAAAGGCAAACCTGGAGTCTACACCAAAGTCTGCAACTACATCCAGTGGATTCAGAACACCATGGCAGCCAACTGAGGAGTTTCCACCCTCCCTGGGCTCAGATCCAGGGCATGGAACCCTCTTTAACCTTGTCTCACCTCGGGAGGGCCCATATCTCTCACGTAGACCTGTCAATAAAATACCTTCACTAAAACGGTTTCCATCCTTTCAAACTGGTCAAGGTTTCAAAGGAAATGTTTCTGGTAGTGTTTCACGAAGGGAGTTCCCCAAATCACCTAAATCAGAGTCATTCCATGGACCTTTTCAAAACATCAGCTTCCTGCTCCCTCTCAATGATCAGAATTCCTCTGCATTTCTAACCACCACCTCCTCATGATGCTTATGGGCCCCAAGACTGGTGACCCTTGGCCCAGAGACAATGTTTCTTTCCTCTGAGATCTCAGCCTCAGCTCAGCTTGCTGCCACTTGGCAATTAGCAAGACCTAACCAGGCCACACTCGCACACTACCTGAGTTTCTTGCAAACCATCCAATTTGTGACTGCAAAGACAGCTTGCTTCATAGAGTCTCAAACACCAAAATGTACTCACCCGTATGAACAATTACATTTTTTGAGTGATAAAGACCAAGATAAGATGAAGTTTACTAAAACATCAAAAAGTTCCCTCAAAATCGTGAAGGAGTTTATACATGTATCCTGTGGTACCAACAAAGAGAAGCCTCTTGCTGTTCCCCACATGGGTTACTATCTGTTGTTAGAAAGTTCGTTGTTACATTGAGCCATCACATGCTCTTTAAAGTATCTACCTATAGGTCCCAATCCTGTCATCTGGATCCTTGTGACATAATTCTGTATCTTCTAACATGTCAGTGTGTCAAGTATTTGACAATAATGACAGCGTCCTTTTGAGGCCCTCTCCTCCAGGCCACCATCTCTTTAGACATCCCTGAAGGTCCAGAAATTCATTCTTCTCACCAGGCCAATTATCCTCTGGGGACAGAGTTTATTTTGGTTATGTTTAAATCATGGTAACTGGAGCAGATCATCTCCAAAGACCTAGGTTATTGGCCATAGGAAGTACTTAGGGTAGACAGCTGGAGTGACTTGGGAGTCTGGGCCAGAAGACTGGGGGAGGCCCAGGAAGAGGGCTGTTGGCCTCAAAGGAATAGGAAGAGGGCAATGATTTGGGCTTAGAGGTTGATCATTTGGTCTCAGAGAATGGTAAGAGGGAGACTGAACAGTGTCTCTAAGGAATTGGGATACTGGATGGGTACTAACACAAAAGAATGGGGACAAATAAACACCCTTTTACTGGATACGCTGAGTCAATGAGGATAGACCACAAGGAACATGGCAACAGCCGAGATGCTTGAGCCCAGAGGAGACAAGATCCCAGGAGGATGATTGGCCAAGTGATTTGATCCTGTGTCATTGGCCTTGGTCTCCTTGAATTCCATCTCTCTAAGAATGGCATTATATCTGAATTATGAATCAGATGATTCTGATATTAGCACTTAAGAAACTAAGAGAATTGGAGAGCTACTAAGACAAGCCAGGCATATTTTTACATTGAATGTGATTTCTTTGGTGTTTCGATTCAGTCATCTGTGATATTGATTCTTCTCAGCTCTGGGTCATTAGTGCACTGACTATTTGGCTTTTGTATTCTCAAATCAGAAACCTCACAGAGCTTTTGATAAATTTCCTATGGACTCTGAGACAGCACTTTGGAGAATAATCATTCACCAGCCTTGAGTCTACCTCAGAGAACCACATCAGGAGCATGTATGTCTTAGCTCCTTAACTGCAAATGTGTTGTGAAAACATTGTCAAGTACTTTGCTGAAAACAAGGCATGCTACTTCCCAGTCTTTCTCAGAATTCCTCACTCTAATAAGCTAACCCAAAATAGATGGGGTTAGCTTGACATGACTTGCTCTAAGTGAACATGTATTCTCTGCTAAGTTTGCTAAATGCTTGTAGTCTGAAGACTGTCCCTCAAAAGGAGCAGAGTAGGAAAGCGACAATGACTGTGGCTCTGAGGATTACAGCCTTGTGATTGGTTTGCTCACCAACTTCTGTCCCACAGGATCTATATGCTCTTCCTAGAGTGAATTCAGGATGCTTCACATTTTCTATTCCTATTTTCCAAAGTGCAGCTTCCAAAATTATAATCAAAAAATATTTTCTAGCTCAATAACGTCAATTTATTTTGATGTAGGAAATGTATGCCATAGAATCAAAGTGGGTATATTGAAGGGATTGGATAATAGAGTTTGAAGACAATCACCAAAAAGACAAGTTTTCCTGAGTTCCACTATGCACAGAAGATTGCATTGGACAAAAATGTATCTGACGCAAGATTGTTTATCGAAAATTTAATTTGGGGCTTGTATTATAAGTTCTCTCCCTGTTTCATGTCATTTTCTATTTATGATGCTCTATTTAGACTTTCAGCTTCACTTCAACCTCCATCTCCATTCTGTTTCTCTCCCTAATCCCATTTCTTTCCAATCTATTAGGATATTTTCTCTCCATAAATGCCTCACCAGCCCATGATATTGAGGAGTGCCAAGTTTCCATACTATTTCATGGGAGCATTTGCACATGTTTTTCTTACAGCTGTGAGTTCCAGGTATACACACCTGTCTGTTTCTATGATAAAACTTGTATTTTCTTTTGGTAGGTATGCTTTCCCATCCAATCTTGTGGGATGGAGGTGGGATCTGGCCACAAAAGTGAGACAGAGCAATGAGAAGGGAATTCTGACAGGACACAAGGTAGTTATGTTGGCAGTTTCACAAAACTCTGATATGTGGATCAAGATTTTAATAACTTATCCTATTTCCCTGTTATTTTCTATGTGAGTATTCACTTTATACATGATCATATTTAAAAGTCCAACAACAACAACAAAAAACAGCAACAAAGGCGCTGGCCCTGGTGGCCTAGTTGTTAAGTTGGCAAGCTCCGCTTCGGTGGCCCAGGTCACCAGATCTAAACGTTCTTTCCCAATATTTTAATACAATTTTCTGTCTCTGTCAGGCTCTTCTTTCCCTGTACTGTTCTCTGTCTCTCCAGTATCCCAGCCTTAAATCCCCAACGCTTCTCTTCTTCTTTTCTCCCTAAAACATTTTAAGTAAAGGCAACAGTGAGATGTTTCTCCTAAGCTTAGTAATTTTATTTCAAGCCACACCTGATCATTGAAACTGAGCCATCATTCAGTTTCAGATCTGAACACGGGGCATTTAATGGTTTCTTCTCTATCTTCTAGAGCAGAGTCAACTAATTATGGCTCAGGACAAATCTGGCCAGGAACCTCTTTTAATGAATGAAGTTTAATTGAAATACAGCTGCACTGATTCATCTCCATATTGTCTATGGCTTCTTTCATGCAACAACAGCAGAGTCGTTGTGACAGAGGCTATATTGGCCACAAAGCGTAAAATATTTATTATCTGGCCTCGTACAGAAAAACTTTTCTGACCCTTGCAAACAATTTTACGAGAAGATCACATGTAGCTAAAGCAGAAATGCTCCCAAACTAATGGAATCCTTGAGGACGGTTCTCAAGGAAACCTGGGTCTGGTTCCAGGGTTCATTTTACCAAGAAAGAGCTTTGTATTCACTAACCCTGATTTTCTATATGTATCAAAGATTAGAAATCCAGCTTAGAATAGACTCTCAGGTGAGCATCAAGTTTATCACACAAGCACATACTTTGTAACTTGTTTCTTTGTATATTTTTGCCTCCCTGGTTGCTTACTTCAGTTTTTTAGTAAGTTTCTTAGTACATCTTTTTTTAAGGAGAAAAATTCTTATTTAAAAATTTTCCCACACTTTGGAGGGGCAAAGAGCCTGCAGGTCCTCAATGACTACCGATGTATTAACCAGGAAAGTGGTTGGAGAAGCTAAGGAAAAAGAGAAACAGACCTTCTTCAGCCAAAGAGCATCAAATCACTTTTGGAGGACATTGAATCTTGCTCCTGCCAATACAAATGTCATATTTGCTGGAGCCCAATCAGCCCCCAGTTCAGGAACAAGGTTAAACAGTCCTTCCCAGGCCACTAAGCCATGTGCATGGGAAAGAGAGCTGACAAATACAGATTAATTAAACACAGACACATGCCTCTGGGCCACCATGTGTTTGAAGTTAGGAGAGGAAGTATAGGTATCAACACACTCTGCTAGGCAAGAGAAATATGAGCATTTCCCATACATCGGTCACAATTCTTTTAAAGGGAGGAGGTGGAGGAAGGAGACTCCCACACATGCTGTGCATATTCAAAGTTGATTGTAAAGGAGACTTCGTGGATGTTAGTGAGAACAGAATTTCGGCACACATAACGTGCAGACAAGAATATTTATTGAGTCTGGAAACTTTCAACTCAATTCTCCAGAGTCAAACTTCACAGAATGATTCACAGTATCTCAGAAGCAAAAGGTATCCCTTAAGTTCGCGTTCCCTCACAATCATGCAAGGATACCTTCTTCAGACGTCTTCACCCAATTTACATAAATGACAAGCGTGTACACATAAGTCCAAAGACACCTCATACTGATTCTCTATTCTCCTGGCCTCTTCAATAGGGACCATTCACCTAGTCACTTTCACTTAGAATACTAATTGCTTCCACTTAATATCCAGATCTACTCTGCTCCATACCCTTCCACTCACAGCAACCACCACAGCCACCATCATCAGGGACCCTTGGTTTTCCTACCCTCATTTTTCCAGCCATCTGCCCAGTACCATGTTGATATGCACATCACTTAGTCTTCACCATGATTTTAGATAGTGCATGGATGATTATTTTTATTTAAATAAATATTTTTATTAAAAAATATGTGTTATTATTTTATTTTATTTATGTTTTTGGTAAGGAAGCTTGGTCTTTAGGTAACATCTGTTGCCAATCTTCTTCTTTTTTTTTTTTTTTCTCCCCAAAGCCTCAGTACATAGTAGTATATCCTAGCTGTAAGTCCTTATAGTTCTTCTATGTGGGATGCCACCACAGCATGTCTTGATGAGCAGCATCTAGGTCCACGCCTAGGATCTGAAGCAACAAACTCTGGGCTGCCGTAGTGGAGCAGATGCAGTTAACCACTACACCACTGGATCAGCCCCATAGGTGTTCATTTTAATCTGCGTTAGATAAAATTCACCAACACACGAAATATCAATGTCTTTGCCTAAGAAGAAATTGAGGGGGCTGGTGGCGCAGCGGTTAAGTTCGCACGTTCCACTTCTCGGCGGCCCAGGGTTCGCCAGTTCGGATCCAGGGTGCAGACAGGGCACCACTTGGCACACCATGCTGTGGTAGGCGTCCCACATATAAAGTAGAGGAAGATGGGCACAGATGTTAGCTCAGGGCCAGCCTTCCTCAGCAAAAAGAGGAGGACTGGCAGTAGTTAGCTCAGGGCTAATCTTCCTCAAAAAAAATTTAAAAAAAGAAGGCAACATGGGAATAACTGAAGTCTGGAAACCATCACTTACGTTTTCCCCACATCCCCACTACTCCATTAGATGACTGAAGAATCATCACTGCAGCTACTGTCCATATGCCTTTGTCTCAATGTGTTGATTTGGAAATTGCAGTTGATCCTAAATAACTCCTCTTAGCTGGAAACCCTCTCTCCTAGCTTCCTGGAAGAAAGGGTGGAAGTGATAGAGCCCAGGACACACACACACAAGAAAGAGCTCTCTAGGATATAGCAGCACATGAGCCATTTATTGTGAAAAGCTCTGCTCTAAGGTGTCGTGACTTTCATAAGAGCCAAGGACTCTGATGAGGTCCAGGGGAACTTCTAGGGGTGATGTCGAATCAAAGCATTCCAACATCTCACTGTGAACATGTCAGCAATGGAAGATAATTGAACAACTCTTGAGAAGACTCCCCTTTCCTCATTCAGGATCCTGTGACTTCTTTTACTCCTTAGTATTTCCTGACATTTAGGAATCAATGAACGGCAACTCCCTAACTTGTGTGCCGTTCATTCATAGTTAATGAATACATGTATTGTCCTACAGCTCAAGGCACTTTCCCATGGCTATAGACTTACAAGCTACTTTGTCCATCTTTTCTCCTTAGATCAGTAGTTCTCAGCTAGCGGTGATTTTGAAACGTAGGAGACATTTGCCAATCGGGAACAAATTTTTGTTGTCATGACCAGGAGGAGAGGCTAGTGCTACTTGTAACTAGAGGCCAAGGATGCTGATAAATATCCTACCCCACAACAAAGAATTATGTGGTGTAAAATGTCAATAGTGCCAGAGTTGAGAAACTCTGCCATCAGTTAATCATCTTCATGTCAGCAAAACTTCAAATGGAAAGGAAACAGAAGGAATCTTCTCATGATTTGCTAAAGCAGGAATAGCATCCTGGAAGGCCATTGGATAGGTTATGTGGGTTGTGTGGGTTAGAATCTGGCTATATGTGGTAAGAGGTTAGTTCTCACTGAGATTTGCCTTCTCTGGATACTGCTTCCATGTCCCCATTAATTATAATAATTCCTTCTTCAGGAACCCATTTCTGGGATTTTTCAGAATTTCCTTGGTTCCCCAGAGTATCTGTTAATTGGTGGAGTTCAGATATTTCTCTTAATTATGTTCATAGCATCACAGTGGAGGATATGGAGGCTGAAATGAGACTGCTTGAGTTTCAACATTGTATCAACCACATAATAGCTATAAAACTCTGAGCACAACAGGTTACATCTCTAAGCCACACTCTCCCCATCTATAAAATGATAAAAATTGTAAGAATACTTATAAAGTTGTTGGTGAGGGTTGAATGAGTCAATGCATGTAAATCCCATCCACAGTGCCAGACACATAGAAGCACTCCATAAATTTCAATTTTATTATCGTTGGCCAGGAATTCTGTGTTATCTTGGTCTCCAGATTCTGATGAACTTTCTGGGGAAGTGTTGCATAATGATTAAAAGCAAAGACTCTAAAACCAGATTTCATAGGTTGGAATCCTGATTATACCTTGTACTTGATACATGACTTTGGTCAAGTTCTCTATGTTTTTGTGTGCCTCAGTCTCCCCATCTGTAGAGTGGGGGCAATAATAGGTATCTTGTGGGGTTGTTATGAGGATTACTAAATTAATATACGCAAATCACTTAGAATAATCCTAATATTCACTACGTTCTAGATAAATGTAAGTTATCATCGTTCTTTCACTTTCTATTTAGCTCTATGGTAGTTTCAAATAAGAACAATTTTTCTTGTTTCAAGGGAACAAGTTTTTCTTATTAATAATGAAAACATAATATGAATATACGAGGTCAGAAGTACAACAAGAAAAGTTATATACTTGTGAAAAAGCCCTCGTTAACCAAACAGGGTGTAGCATTCAAGATAGGGCTGAGGATAAAAATTCACACTTGAAACACCCAAATATCTAAGATTTTTGTCTGGGAATCAGGACACCTGGAGCCCTGTTCTGTGACCTTACCCCAACTTACTTTTTTCTTATGAGAACAGATCCCATTAGAGTGGTTCATTATTTCCATTCCTATAACCTTCTGGAAAAGTGGACAAATGTTGATGTTTAAATCTGATGCTGAATTATCTTCAACTTGGCACAGAATTCAATTCTAAATTTGGATTTCTGAGTTTCCAGTGAAATCATATTTCTGACTACTGTGGCCATGGGTGTCAATGACAAAACTAGAGGTATAAATAGCTGTGGTTGAAAACTCTTCATCCAACTCCCCAGTCTAGATCCAGTGAGCAACGATGAAGACTTTTATCTTCCTTGCTCTCCTGGGAGCCTCTGGTGAGTCTCTATTAATAAACAATCAGTAGGTGTCCATCACATACTTAAGTTTGTACTGTACTTTGGCTGTTGAATGTAATCTCTGTGCTCAAGGGGCTTATAAATTCAAAACAACAGTGTCTAGTACATATGTCTACAGATAATTAGATCTCACTAGTTGAGGAAAGATCACAGTGAGCTGGAGTGATTAGGGTAGATGGAATAGAAGCAAATTTTCCCTGAACTTCAAGGTAAAATCTATGAAGGATGAGAGAAAAGGAAAGGATAGTCAACATTAAGTAAATGTTGTTTTGATTTTTCTAAGGATTTGGAGTTAAAAATTGGGACCAATGACTAATCTTGTGCTCCTTGAAGAGGCTGTGAGAGTCAGAGCCTGACTCTCCTCTTTACTAAAGGGCATCTTAACAGGCAAAGATATTTTATTTCTCATCAATAAAAGCTATGGGCTAGGTTTTACAACATCTTTGCTAACAAAATCTCTCTAGTGTAAAATAACGTCATTCAATTATCGAAAGAAATAAAGAGTAGTGTTCCATTGTTTATGTATATATCACATCTTCTTTACCCATTCATCCGTAGAAGAGCACTTGGTTGCTTCCACATCTTGGCTATTGTGAATAATGCTGCAAGGAACATAGGGGTGAATAAATCTCTCAGGATCATCAATTCCAAGTTCTTTGGATAAATATCCCAAAGTAGGATAGCTGGATAATGTGGTATTTCTGTTTTAATTTTGTGAGAAATCTCTATGCTCTTTCCTATAGTGGTTACACCAGTTTGTCTCCCCACCAGCAGTGTATAAGCGTTCTCTTTTCTCCACATCCCCTCCAACTTTTGTTGTTTTTTGTCTTGGTAATTAGAGCCATTCTTGGTACTTATAGCTTATTGTAGTTTTGATTTTTCATTTTGCCAATAATCAGTGATGTCGAACATAGTTTCATGTGCCTGTTGGCCAACTGTATATCTTCTTTGGAAAAATGTCTGTTCATATCCTTTGCCCACTTTTTGATAGAGTTGTATATATATACAGTGGAATACTACTCAACCATAAAAAAGATGAAATCATCCCATTAGCAACAACATGGATAGAGCTTGAGGGTATGATGTTAAGTGAAATAAGCCAGACAAAGACAAATACTGCATGATTTCACTTATATGTAGAAGATAACAAATACATGGATAAATAGAACAGATTACTGGTTATCACAGGGGAAGGGGATTGGGGGTTGGGTGAAAGACATAAAGGGTATGGTCATGGATAAAAATAGGACTACCAGGGGTGAGCATGGTGAAGTTTATTCAGAAAGTAATAAATGATAATGTACACCCAAAATTACACAAAGTTGTAAACCATTATGATCTCAATAAAATTACTTTAAAAAAATAATACGAGAGAAGGGAAAACAAATTCTTATTTAATAAAGCTTTGAATCCAAAAAAAATAGAGAAATGACTATTTTTATTTTTATACCAGTAACTGTTATATTATTAAAATTTACAACTAACTTTTTTCAAATTGGGCAGGTATAAATTCAACACACGTGGAAATGTCTTTCCAAAAGTTACTTTAAAATACTTAAACAATAGGGCATGTATAATATAATCAGAGACTTTCAGAGCTGTAAGAAACCCAATAAATCAGGGGGCAGACTTCACAATGCTGAAAAAATTGAAAACTGTTGGAAAGATAATTGCAATAAGGGGAACAAGTTGGAGAGGGAAACCTTACAATGTTCTATGAGATTATTTTCCGAAAATTATAGGAGAGGACCAAGAAGAGAAACTCGACGAACAAAAGTACAAACTCCTATTTCCTTTCAGACCAGAACATTCTCAAGTGGCTTCTAAAGCTTCCTTTCTGTTACCTCATGCGCATATCTACCCCATAACCGTCACACAGTAAACAACACCATGCGTACTGCAGAACTCTAATCAACACCTATTTCCATGGCTGCTGAGCAGGGTTTTGTGTAAAAAGTATCTTTACAACCATACGTAGTGGTACCCAGGGTGTTTCTTATGCAAAGAGTCTGATCTGTGAGTTTTGGTGCAAGTGTATGAATGTGTTCGTGTGGGTGTGAGTGTATGGTAGATAGTGAAAAAAAACAAGGATATTTATGAAAATTAAGCAGAAAACTTAGATACATATAATGGCATAAGTAGGGTGATGTTAAAGGTGTAAAACAATAAGTTTTTGAAAAAAATTACGTTAACTTCACCATTTCCTGATTACATGTGACAAGAAAACATTATCTGCTCTTTTCTGGTTAATCGGCAAAAAGTTGGTGATGAGTAACAATTCCAAGATGGGTCTGTTTAGCAAATAGTTTCCAACTTTTCTCTGTCAGTTGCTTCCTCCACTGACGATGATGACAAGATTGTCGGGGGCTACACCTGTCAGGCGAATTCCGTGCCCTACCAGGTGTCTCTGAACGTCGGCTACCACATCTGCGGTGGCTCACTCATCAGTAACCAGTGGGTTGTGTCTGCTGCTCACTGCTACCAGTCGTAAGTAACCAATATAAACATCCCTGTTCTCTGACATCCACTCTTCCCCCAGCCCTGCCAAAGCACAATCAGGGTAAACTACAGTCTCAGACTTGAGGGGTGTGCTTTGAGATCCTAAAGCCTCATTTTTCCCCCAAGACATTGTTGGATGTATTGAGGGACTATTGCATGGGAAGGTACCCTTAGAGTTCCCTGATGTCCTTCCAAATGATGGTGCTAAACACATGGGAGAGGAAGCAGTGAGTGATGAAGTGTGCCTAGAACTAGCTTAAGAGCATTAATGAGTAAATAGTCCTAGTCATTATAGCTCAACCAGGAAAAAATGGCATATGGAGGTAATAGCATACATGCAATTTATAGTCAACAATAAGGATAAGCACAACTCATTCTGCTCCCTTAATAGTCGGTCAGATCCCAGATTCCTGCCACATCTCCCTACGGTAATTGGTCATTCCAACCAGAGGAGAAATGGCAGGTGCTGATTAATCACCACCCATTCCAATCTATCTCCCACTGTTTGCTTGGGGTCCTTTGGTTCCATTCCTAAACCTAACTATTCTAACAGGATGGTGGGCTGAGAGTCTGTGCTTGTAGTGACACCTACCTAATGAATACTCCAGCCCATTTACATCTGGTAGGACTACCTTAAGGGCACAATTACCTGTGAGTGTGAATGCTGGAAGGTGATGGTGTCTGCGTTGTGCTCATGACCGGGGTGTCTTGGGAAGGGGACAAAGCTCAAGTTGGATACTGAGGCAAGTTGTAATCCTTTCATCCAGCCGATTCCAGGTGCGTCTGGGAGAACACAACATTGCAGTCACTGAGGGCAATGAGCAATTCATTAATTCAGCCAAGGTCATCCGCCACCCCAGCTACAATTCAAGGACCTACGATAATGACATCCTGCTGATTAAACTGAGCTCCCCGGCCTCCATC
Source organism: Equus asinus (assembly GCF_041296235.1). Classification (NCBI taxonomy): domain Eukaryota; kingdom Metazoa; phylum Chordata; class Mammalia; order Perissodactyla; family Equidae; genus Equus; species Equus asinus. The sequence goes on along the minus strand of NC_091790.1, from coordinate 194,916,682 downwards.
AACTCTAAAGTGTCTGCGATCTCTCTGCCAGCATCTTTCCCAGCTGCTGGTACCCAGTGCCTCATCTCTGGCTGGGGAAACACCCTCAGCAGTGGCTGTAAGTGTCTCCTGGAACAGAAGCACCAAGTCTGAGAACCCTAGAGGTGAAAGGCATGTTCAGGTTCAATTACTCCAAACTGTCACTCAGGGCAAGGTTCACAGAGAACAGTTTGGGGATAAATGCAGACTTAGAATACATTAATTACAATGAGGATGGTTCCTCTGCTGGAAAGCGTAACACAAATGAACTATGATAAAGATGCCAAGTGTGATTAGTGATTTGCAGAGAACTAGAAACTAAGGAGGTCAACAGAATAGAGGCTCAGCGATTTGGTACTTCCTGAAGGACAGACCTGCTTGAGAAATAGTCTCCGCATTTGAGTTCTGAGGTCACTGAAGCTAGTGTCGGAGAGAGAATCACTTGGGAATTAAAACTGACTGGAAGACCTTCCAGATAAAAGTTGTGCTTCCAAAATAGCAGCTACTGGCAATCTTAGAGAAAGTGTGGGAGTACTGGGAGGGAGAGGAGAGATACTGGGAAAGAAGTTTCCAGGAATCGTCTGGGTAATCTTCTTCCATTTTCACTCTTGCACCCAACAGCCAACTACCCTAACCTCCTGCAGTGTCTGAATGCTCCCATCCTCTCCGATAGTTCTTGCCGCAGTTCCTACCCAAACCAGATCACCAGCAACATGTTCTGTGCAGGCTTCCTAGAGGGTGGAAAGGACTCCTGCCAGGTTAGTTTCTTGGCACTCCTTCGTCCAGCTCACCTTCATGCATCTCTGCCTTATTTCCCCTTTCCTGAAACACAGAAGATGGAAAAGCTGTGTCTGAGACTGATTATGAGGGGTGAGGGATAGATTTGGGATAAATGATGGATTTCCTTTTTGCCATAGTAATGGTTAGGGTTAAGGGCAAAAAGGTACACAGACAATGGTGTGCAAACAGCATCGAGGCACCCTTCCCAGGAGTCATAGTGTGGAAGGAAGCTCTTTGACAGGAACAGGGCTAGCTGGGCAGAGTTATACTCTCCAATCCCCACCTCTTCTGGATCCCACAGATCTGCAACTAAGGAAAGAGGGATGTAGTATGGAGCCTGAGGGGTGGGTTTCCATTGGAAGAGAAGGTAATGTCTAAAGGATCAATAGCCTGGGAAGATGGCTCCAAGATAACAGAAGAACATCTTGGAGGCTTTCTCCCATCTGGGCATAGGTGAGCGTCCTAACTGTCTCTTCCTTCCTGCTCAGGGTGACTCTGGTGGCCCTGTGGCTTGCAGTGGAGTGCTCCAGGGCATTGTCTCCTGGGGCTATGGCTGTGCTCAGAGAAACAAGCCTGGTGTCTACACCAAGGTCTACAACTACGTGAACTGGATTAGGCAGACCATCGCTGCCAACTAAACATCTTGATCTCTTCATGACCCATCCCCTGTTAGTCAACTTTACCTTCCTCCCATGTCTGAAACCTGTAGCTAAATAAAAACATTTTGTCCTGGACCAATTATGTCCAACATCTTTCCTTACTTCATATTTATGAACTTTCTCTTGAAACTCTGTGCTAAGTAAGAGGATTGAAGTAGAATTGAACTATTATATGAAGATAGTCTTTGAAAGGTTATTCAGTTATTCATTCAACCTAATTAAAATAAGTATACTGGTCACCTCCCCTATGCCAGACTCTGTGTGGGACATTGAGACTATCAAGATGAATAAGGTTAGGGTAACTGTTCCCATCACATTTTTGAACAGATAATGACATTAAAAGGAGGAAGTTAAAATCAACTGCCAAAAGTCATTCAACTAGTTCATGGTAAATCTGAGATGATGCCCCAGCCATCCCTATTCCCAAGGCATTGCTATTACTGTAACATCGTGCTCTCTCTTTTTTCTCTAATCCATCTGAAAGTCTATGAAACTAGATAAGGGAAACCTCTAGATGGAGAAAGTTTCAAAAATCACTGATTTCCTAGATTTTCCCGGTTTTCACCTACCTGTGTGTTGTAGTTCTCCAAGACCTTTCTTGTTTCTAGCTGGGATTTTATTGCTGTAATAGGCATGATGTCTATAGACAAACTGGCCCCTCTTCCACCAACAGTACCCCCAAATCCCAACCCAAATTATGTATCTTTTGACCTATAAGTCCCAAAAGAATGCATATGCAAGTAAGTTTGCAGAAAACAGATTTATGACTCTGAGTTCATAAAATCTTGACTACAGAAGTGTTTTTTGATCTCTTCAGCCCTATCTGGAGAGGCAGCACAGACACCCTGCTTAAGTTGCTCAATACCACTCCCCCCAACTCTAAGTTGTTCTTTGGATCATCCAGAGGATGGTTTGGAGTACATGTCCCAACACATGAGTACTGTGCATACATGGTATGGATCAAGGGAAAAGACAGATGGGCTCTGAGCATGGAAACATTGGAGAAGGTTAATGAAGTTTGTAGGGGAAAATATCTGCAGTGATATGGTGAAGGAGAATATTGTCTTGGGCGATTCAGGCTTCTATATCAAACTACCATTGCCTGCGTGGTTTATACAACAAACTTTAATTTCTCACAGTTCTGGTGATTAGAAAGTCTTGGTATTAGAGAGAAATTATGAATTATAAGAAATTAGTTTATAAAAAGAGGGAGAATTTATACAGTGGGAAAAGGACTTATGCATCACTTGTATTTGATGTGTTTCATCCATTAACTGATGCAGAGTTCTGTTGAGCAGTGCTCTTTTTGTCATTTTTTGCAGGAAATCCATATTAAACCAAGGTCGTGAGAAGGTCTTAACTACTTGGGGTCTGCTTCTGCAAATCCCATACTCCCTTTTGTACTCGTGTTTATGATTAACCCAGCAAAAATGTTTGCCATGGTTAAGAAATGGAGGCCCCTCCAGACGAACCTCTGGGTGTCTCCTATCATACTCCACCTGTGTCCCAGGGGCTTTGGACTAGAGATAAGATTGGTTGGTTTGAAGGTTAAAAATGGGACTGTTCCCTCATTCTTCTGCACCACTCCATATGTATTTGGAGAACCACCAGGAAGATCATTGTCTTGTTCACATTCCTAAAAATTGCTGTTAAATCTTTTTTGTTTTTCCTCCAATATTGAAGTAAGATTCAGTGATAGGGACTAAATTTCCAGCTTCTGTGATCTCCTGTGTAGGTCAAAAACTCAGTAACAAATGAGTGGGTCTCTTTTCTCCCCCTGAAATAACATGGAGAATGGAAAATGAATGTCTGAGAGGAATCAAAAACGCATGCAACCAGCAACATCAAACTCCAGTCTCACCCCCCACCCCAGGTCTGATGATCACATGAGACCTTGCCATGTAACTAGGGTGGCCATGTAACTGATTGACCAAACGTGGACATTTTTGAGAGTGAAAAATGACACAACAATTTTAGCAGGTCATCATGCATAAGCTATAACTGTCCCTAGCAAATCAAGACCTGGAGTTTACCCATATGCAACAATATGCATATGTATGTTCTCTAGGTCATTGTTGCTGGTCCTTGCCCCTCACAGCTTTCTCTACCCTGGATTCCTGGCTTTAGATGTGAATGAGAACCAAGAGATGTGTCAGCTTTGGACCCTCTTGTTATAATATGAAAGTTAAAGTTGCAGAAACCACATTCAGTTGAGGCCTTCTAGAGTTGGAAAAATGTCTGTTCATTGGCTGGAAAGTCTCCATGTGGGCTAGTCAGGTATTCTACCCAAGTCACATCCTTCCTTGTGCTGTTAGGGTCTTGAGAGAACCAAAAGTATTCCCCGTATTCGTCTGGGACAGACAGCTTAGGAATATTCCTTTATATCAAAAATCTTGTTTTGTCCCCAGACTACTAGCAAGTTTTATCACAGATCTCAGATCCAGGGCACCCTCTCTTCTTCTTTCCCTGCTCCCCTCCCATCCTCTGATCCCTGTTCCTTCCATCCATCCTTCATATAAGCAGTTCCTAAAACTATTCCACTCCCTGAATCCTTTCTATCTAATAGGCAGATATGGGAGAAAATTGCCTTAGTCTTTCTCTCGTCGCATGCCAGTTTCATGATCCCTTTTCACACCCAATAGAGGCTACATATTGTTAATATTATAAAATGTGAACACTCTAGTATGTCCTTTGAGGTAAGTCCTCCCGTGAAAACGATCGTGTTCATATACAAAGTGACCTCAACTATATGGACAGGTGTCACTGGGATGTCAAGGGAAGCACTATATCCAGAGTCAGGAAAACTGGGTTTCAATGCTGGCTCCATTCTTATTGCCTCTATGACATTATACAACCTTCAGTTTTCCAATACATAACTTCTGAAAATGTAGAGCTTGATTACACCTCTCATTCTATATACTGACTGTCCAATATACTCATCCATTTTGATTTGATTTGTTTATTGTGGAAGTTGTTATAGCTTTACTAAACCAATCAGTGGCGCTTATGCTGATTTCTCTACCATTCACAAGTGGTCATATTTATGTTTTCCTACTGGGTGACCCCTCAAGGTAAGTCTGTGAAATTTGTTCTACCACTTAAGACATTTTAGAGTAGATTAATTCATTCAGTCAAAGGTGCTGGAGAGGGGCTGGCCCCGTGGCTGAGTGGTTAAGTTCACGCACTCTGCTGCAGGCGGCCCAGTGTTTCGTTGGTTCGAATACTGGGCGTGGACATGGCACTGCTCATCAAACCACGCTTAGGCGGTGTCCCACATGCCACAACTAGAAGGACCCACAACGAAGAAATTCAACTATGTACTGGGGGTTTTGGGGAGAAAAAGGAAAAAAATAAAATCTTTTAAAAAAAATGCTGGAGAATAGCATGTGAAGTAGAGCCTCAATAATGAAAATATATTATATATATGTATGTGAGTGTGTATATGTGGGCAAGTATTTACAAAGAAATTATCTGAATAAATGTCTTACATTACGTTATTGTATTTAGAGTTGTTATTTTCACTGAGTAGAATTTGAGATAAAGTTTGTCTTCTGTATTATTGAATTGATACTGTATTGTGTTTCTGTAAGTTTCATACATGAATGTGTATTATATTTCCTTTTTTTTTTTTTTGGCCTAAACAACAGAAATTTATTTCACAGTTTTGGAACCCAGAAGTCCAGGATCAAGGTGTCAGCAGGGTTGGTTTCTCATGAGGCCTCTCCCCTTGGCTTGCAGATGACCTTCTCATTGTGTCTCCTTGCATGGTCTCCTCTCTGTGTGCACTCTCCTTAGTGTCTCTTCCTCTTTTTATAAGGACACGAGTCCTATTGGATTAGGGCTCCACCCTTATGACCACATTTAACTTTTTTTTTTATTGCAGTAACATTGGATTATAACATTATATAGCTTTCAGATATACATCATAATATATTCCAAATTCTGTGTAGATTAAGTCGTGTTCACCACCCAAAAACTAATTATAGTCCATCACCACACATGTGAGCCTAATCACCCTTTTTGCCCTCTCCCCTTCCCCCTTCCCCTATGGTAACCACCAATCCAATCTCTGTTGCTAAGTGTTTGTTTCTTGTCGTTTTTATCTTCTACTTATGAGTGAGATCACATGGTATTTGACTTTCTCCATCTGACTTATTTCACTTAGCATAATACCCTCAAGGTCCACTGGTGTTGCCACAAATGGCCGGATTTCATCATTTCTTATGGCTGAATAGTATTCTATTATGTATATGTACCACATCTTCTCTATCCATTTGTACCTGATGGGCAGATATGTTGCTTCCAGGTCTTGGCTATTGTGAATAATGCTGCAATGAAAACATAAGGATGAATGTATCTTTACGCATTTATGTTTTCAAGTTCTTTGGATAAATACCCAGCCATGGAATAGCTGGATCATATGGGAGATCTATTCCTGTCTGAGGATACTCTATACTGTTTTCCATAGTGGCTGCACCAGATTGCACTCCCACCAGCAGTGTACGAGGGTTCCATTCTCTCCACATACTCTCCAACACTTATTGTTTCCTGTCTTGTTAATCATAGACATTCTGATCGGAGTGGGGTAACAACTCATTGTAGTTTTGATTTGCGTTTCCCTGATAGTTAATGATGTTGAACATCTTTTCATATGCCTTTTGGCCATCCATATATCTTCTTTGGAGAAATCTCTGTTCAGATCTTTTGCCTATTTTTTAATTGGGTTGTTGGTTTTTTTGTTCTTGAGATGTATGAGTTCTTTGTATATTTTGGATATTAATCCCTTATCTGCTATATGGTTTGCAAATATCTTCTCCCAATTGTTAGATTGTCTTTTCATTTTGTTGATGGTTTCTTTTCTGTGCAGAAGCTTTTTGGTCTGATGTAGTCCCATTTGTTTATTTTTTCTTTTGTTTCCGTTTCCCGGTCAGACATGGTACATGAAAATATGCTGCTAAGATCAATGTCAAAGAGTGTACTGCCTATGTTTTCTTCTGGAAGTTTCATGGTTTCAGGTCTTACATTCAAGTCTTTAATCCATTTTGAGCTGATTTTTGTGCATGGTGTAAGAGAATGGTCTACTTTCACTCTTTTGCATGTGGCTGTCCAGTTTTCCCAACACCATTTATTGAAGAGACTCTCCTGTCTCCCTTGTATGCTCTTGGCTCCCTTGTCAAATATTACCTGTCCATAAATGTGTGGGTTTATTTCTGAGCTCTCGATTCTCTTTCATTTATCTGTGTGTCCTTTTTTGTGCCAGTACCATGCTATTTTGGTTACTATGACTTTGTAGCATATTTTGAACTCAGGGAGTGTGATACCTCCAGCGTTGCTCTTTTTTCTCAGGAATCCTTTGTCTATTCAGGGACTTTTGTTGTTCCATATAAATTTTAGGATTCTTTGTTCTATTTCTGTGAAAATTGTTGTTGAAACTTTGATAGGGATTGCATTGAATCTATAGATTGCTTTAGGAAGTATGGACATTTTAACAATGTTAATTCTTCCAATCCAAGAGCATGGAATATCTTTCCATTTCTTTTTGTCTTCTTCAATTTCTTTCAACAATGTTTTATAGTTTTTGGTGTAAAGAACTTTCACCTCTTTGGTTAAGTTTATTCCTAGGTATTTTATTCTTTTTGTTGCAATTGTAAATGGGATTGTATGCTTAATTTCTCTTTCTGCTACTTTGTTGTTAGTGTACAGAAACACAACTTATTTTTCTATGTTGATTTTGTATCCTGCGACTTGACTGTATTCATTTATTATTTCTAAAAGTATTTTTAGTGGATTCTTTAGGGTTTTCTATGTATAAAATCGTGTCATCTTCAAAGAGTGACAGTTTCACTTCTTTTCCATATCAATCCCTTTTATTTCTTTTTCTTGCCTGATTGCTCTGGCTAGGACTTCCAATACTATATTAAATAAGAGTAGTGACAGTGGGCATCCTTGTCTGGTTCCTGTTCCTAGAGGGATAGCTTTCAGGTTTTCTCCATTGAGAATGATATTTGTTGTGGGTTTGTCATATATGACCTTTATTATGTGGAGGTATTTTCCGTCCACACACATTTTATTTTGAGTTTTTATCGTAAATGGATGCTGTATCTTGTCAAGTGCTTTCTCTGTATCTATTGAGATGATCATGTGATTTTTATTTTTCATTTTGTTAACGTGGTGTATCACGTTGCCGGATTTTTGGATGTTGAACCATCCCTGCATCCCTGGAGTGAAACCCACTTGATCATGATGTATGATCTTTTTAACATATTGTTGTATTCAATTTGCTAGTATTTTGTGGAGAATTTTTGCATTGGTTTTCATCAGTGATATTGGCCTGTAATTTTCTTTTTTATGTTGTCCTTGTATAGTTTTGGTATCAGGATAATGTTGGCTTCATAGAATAAGTTAGGAAGCCTCCCCTCTTCAATTTTTTGGAAAGGTTTGAGAAGGATAGGTACCAATTCTTCTTTGATTGTTTGGTAGAATTCACCAGGGAAGCCATCTGGTCCTGGACTTTTATTTTTGGGGAGGTTTTTGATTGCTGTTTTGATTCCTTACTGGTGAGTGGTCTATTCAAACTCTCTACTTCTTCTTGGTCCAGTTTTTGAAGACTGTAGGTTTCTAAGGATTTATCCATTTCTTATAGATTATCCAGTTTGTTGGTGTATAGCTTTTCATAATATTCTCTTATTTTCTTTTGTATTTCTGTGGTGTCCATTGTAATTTCTCCTCTTTCATTTCTGATTTTATTTATTTGAAACTTCTCTCTTTTTTCTTGGTGAGTCTAGCTAAGTGTTTGTCAATTTTGTTTATCTTTTCAAAGAACCAGTTCTTGGTTTCATTAATTTTTTCTATTGTTTTTTTAGTCTCTATTTCATGTATTTCTACTATGATTTTTATCATTTCTTTCCTTCTGTTGATTTGGGGCTTTGTTGGTTCTTGCTTTTCCAGTACCTTTAGATGCACTATTAGATTGTTTATTTGGGATTTTTCTTCTTTGTTGAGGTAGACCTGAATTGCTGTAAACCCTCTTAGAACCACTTTTGCTGTACCTCATAGATTTTGGCATGCCATATTTTCATTTTCATTTGTTTCTAGGAATTTTTTTATTTCTCCTTTGATTTCTTCGTTGACCTAATTGTTGTACAGTAGCATTTTGTTTAATATCCACATTTTTGTGGGTTTTCTGATTTTCTTCCTGTAGTTGGTTTCTAGTTTCATACCTTTGTGGTCAGAAAAGATGCATGGTATTATTTCGATCTCCTTCAATTTATTGAGACTTGTTTTGTGGCCTATTATGTGATCAATCCTGGAGAATGTTCCATGTGCATTTGAAAAGAATGTGTATTCTCTGGTTTTTGGATGGAATGTTCTATATATATTTACTAAGTCTATCTGGTCAAATGTGCCATTTAAGGCCAGTGTTTCCTTATTGATTTTCTGTTTGGATGATCTATCCATTGGTGTAAGTGGAGTGTTACAGTCCCCTATGAGTATCGTGTTACTATTTCTCCTTTTATGTCTGTTAATAATTGCTTTATATATTTAGGTGCTCCTATCTTGGGTGCATAGATATTTACAAGAGTTATATCTTCTTGTTGGATTGTTCTTTTTGCCATTATGTGGTGCCTTTCTTTGTCTCTTGTTACAGTTGTTGTTTTAAAGTCTATTTTGTCTGATATAAGTATTGCTACCCCTCCTTCTTTTCTTTGCAATTTGTATGGAATATCTTTTTTCATCCTTTCACTTTCAGTTTGTGAGTGTCTTTAGGTCTGAAGTGTGTCTCTTGTATGCAGCATATATACGGGTCTTGTTTTTTATCCAGTTGGCCACCCTATGCCTTTTGATTGGAGCATTTAGTGCATTCACATTTAAAGTAGCTATTGATAAATATGTATTTATTGCCATTTTGTGGTTTTCTTTCTCTGAGTGTTTTAGTAGTTCTTCTCTGTTCCTTTCTTTTTATCTTGCTCTCTTCCCTTGTGGTTTGACGGCTTTCTTTAGTAATATGTTTGATTTCTTTTGTCTTACTTATTTGCTTACTTATTATATGTTTCTGATTTATGATTACCATGAGGATGCTATATAATATTCTATGTATATAGCAGTCTATATTAAGTTGATAGACTCTTTAGCTTGACCTCTTTCTAAAAACTCCACCTTTTCACTCCCCTCCTCCCAAATTTTATGTTTTTGAAATCATATCTAATCTTTTGTTTTGCGTGTGTCTATCCATTACCCTCATAATTATTTCAATTATTTCAGGCACTTTTAGTACTTTTGTCTTTTAGCCTTCATATTATCTTCACAGTTGGTTGATCTTCTACCTTTACTATATTTTTACCTTTACCAGTGATTTTATTGCCTGGTTTTTTCGGGGGGCGGGGGTTTGGTAACTTTTTTGTCCCTATTTGTGGTCTTCACTTACCCACTTAAATAAGTCCCTTTAGCATTTCTTGTAGAACTGGTTTCTTGGTGACAAATTCCTCCAATTTTTGCTTGTCTGGGAAGCTCTTTATCTCTCCTTCCATTCTGAGTGACAACCTTGATGGATAGAGTATTCTTGGCTGTAGGTTTTTTCCCTTTTAGCACTTTAAATATGTCATGCCAGTCTCTTCTTGCCTGTAGAGTTTTGGCTGAGAAGTTCACTGATAGCCTTATGGGTTTTCCTTTGTATGTCACTTGTTGCCTTTCTCTTGCCTCTTTTAGGATTCTCTCTTTATCTTTCATTTTGGACATTTTAATTATAATGTGCCTTATGTGGGCCTCTTTCAGCTTATCTTGTTTGGAGCTCTCTGTGCTTCCTGTACTTGGATGACTGTTTCCTTCCTTAGGTTAGGAAAATTTTTCAGCTATTATTTCTTCAAATAGATTTTCTGTCCCTTTGTCTCTCTCTTCTCCTTCTGGGACACCTATAATACAAATGTTAGTGTACTTGATATTGTCCCAGATTTCTCTTAGACTGTTCTTATTCTGTCTAATTCTTTTTTCTGTTCAGCTTGGGTGATTTACTCTAATCTTTCATCTAGCTGGCTGATCCATTCTTCTGTATCATTCACTCTGCTATTGAGTCCCTCTAGTGGATTTTTCATTTCCAGTATTGCATTCTTCATTTCTGCTTGGTTCTTTTTTTCTATTTTCAAGTTCTTTGTTGATGAGTTTACTATGTTCATCCAGCCTTCTCCCAATATCAATGAGCATCATTATGAGTTTTTGCTTGAACTCTTTGTCAAGTAGGTTGCTTGTTTCTGTTTCATTTAGTCCTTTTTCTAGAGTTTTGTCCTGTTCCCTTGTTTGGAATGTATTCCTTTCTCTCCTCATTATACCTCTTTCTCTGTGCTTATATCTATGTATTAGGTGAGTCAGCTACATCTCCTGATCTTGGAGAAGTGGCCTTGTGTAAGAGATGCCTTTTGAGGCCCAGCAGTGGGCTTTCCTCTCATCATCAGTCCAAACGACCCAGGAGTGACCCCTTTTTTGGGCTACTTGTGTCCTTCTGCTGTGGCAGGGTTGCTCTTAATTAGGTACCCAGAGAGCCTAGTCTTTCCTTCCCTGGCCAGCTATTTGTAAATCTGATTTGGGGAACCTCAGCACCATTGGCTGCAAGGTCTAACAGCACACTCCTGTTGCAGTTTTCCTATTAATTGGGTTGGTACCCAGTGTAGCTGGTTGTTAGGCTCAGGAGCTTACCGTTGCTATAGGCCTGAGGTCTACAAGTCTATTGTCAGTTCTCTTAGGAATACAGCTGAGTGGGTCTGGCCCTAGGCATGGGAGCACTCAATTGTTTCAGGCTTTGGAAGGTGGGGCTGATCCCTTTTATGGCTATTTGTGAAGTACAGGTCTTCTGCCACTGATAAGCCTCACAACCCACAGGCTCACATACACCGTGAACACAGTCCTGGTCCATGCACACTTCCCAACCTCCTGGAGCATACCCAATGCCCAACTGCATAGGCCCCCACCTCTTCATCAATGTCCCCCACAGTTGCCCTGGTCTTCACACAGGCTTTGCCCCACAGAGGTGGACACACTTCCCTGCCTGTAGAGGATCAAGGCACCCAGTCAATGCAGGCCAACAAGTAGCCTGAGGGCTTGCTGTTGGGCAGGGCCGGTCCCTAGAGCAGGCTGCCTGCTCAACTGAACTAGATTAAATCTGCACTCTAGTGGGTGTGGCAGACCCCTGGACTAACAGGCCAGGGGAAGAACTTCAATGGCATCTGCCTGTGTCAGCACACCTGGACTAGGTGACAATAATGGCCACCAGCAATGTCTCAGTCTCTGGAGAGGTCTCTCCTCTCACCAAGATCCAACCAGAGCCTAACAGGTGAGTTTCGTCTCACCAAAGGACTGTCAGCTTTCTTTCTGGTGATTTTAGGTTGCTGAGATGGGTGAGTTTGTGCATGGGCCCTTTAAGATGCAGGTCTTTTCGGCTTTCCTCTGATAGCTTTTCTGGGAGTATTCCTCTCTGCAGTTAATAGCCAGCAAAGCCAGATAGTAAGACCCTTGTCTCAGTTGTGCTGATTCTGAATGATGCTTATAGCAGTATTGGGACCCTCCTCAGAACCTCTCTCCTCCAGTGAGGGCTGCGTACCTTAGGGTGGTTCCCAGCTGGCTGGCTGAGAAACTCCGCTGATGCTGAAGGTGGCTTTTGTTCTCTCCAAAAGGAATTTCTGCCTTTTTTGCCTTAGTGAGGACTGTCCTTTTTTGTGAGGGGTTCTTTTTATCAAGTTTTCAGTTTCATATCCAGGGTAATTTGTCCAAAAATAGTTGTAACCTGGCTGTGTTCATGGGAGGAGATGAGTTCAGAGTCTGCTTACGCCACCATCTTGACAAGATCTCCGTATTATATTTCAAACAGCATGTTTAAAACTGTTTTCATTTGGGAAAAGAAGAAAACAGAGGTCTAGACTAGCAGAACACCCCCAGTGTTCTGACCTGAAGTGCTACATTGCATATTTTCAAATCTACCTTCTTACCAGAAGTTTTGGGACAAAGCATGATCTTCAACTATGTTCTCCCCATCCTTCTCATCTCCTAGGGGCTTTACCCATGAGTGGTGACAATGATGATGACAAAACTGTAGGGGACTATATTTGTGACATCAATGTTCTTCTCTATCAGCTATCCCTGTATGTTGGATCTCACGTGAATGGCGGCACCCTCATCAGCAGCCAGTGGGTGCAGTCAGTTGCTCACTGCTGCAGACCATAAATGTGGGCACCTGGAGCCCCCGTGGGTGGCAGTTGACACCACCTGCAGGTTGATTCCTTGGCTTTCACTCATCATGTTAGGAGGACAGTCCCTGGCAGAGAGGTTCACGGGCTAATAAGGAAAACTTGCTTTGTAACCATCTTCTTGAGCATCGTCTCATCTCTCAATAAAATGTCTCCTTCTTCTCTATGGTTAAAGCCTTCTTCATGATCTGAATTCCAGCATCTTAGTCTTCACTAAACCGTGACTTTCTAATTAACTTTCTTTTCTTTTATTTTTTTTTTTAATTTTACTTTATTGTAGTAATAAAACAACATGAGATTTATCCTATTAGCAAATTTTTAAATGTACAATACAGTGTTGTTCACTATAGGTACAATGTTGTGCAGTGGACCTGTAGAACTTATTCATCTTACTTACCTGAAACTTTAGGCCCATTAATGTGCAACTTTCCACTATAATTAACTTTAGATGCCCTGTCTCCAGGGACTCCTGACCTCCTGGGTGTCCACATCATTTGCTTCTCTCTTGACACATTTTGAACAGCCTGTAGTCAACTTCTAGCTAATGTTAGAGAGCCTCAAAAGCGAGAGTGCTCTGCTCATTGCCTCTGTTTCCACATAAGATACAATCTGCTATCAGATAAAGATTTCTGCAACTCCATATATGAAGCCAGTTTTCTCTTGGGTTGTTTCATTTGCTTGTAAGCTCCTGCTGGGGTACCACACGGTGGGACTATGAGTGTGAAAGCAAGAGCCAGCTGATTAGCAAAAGGACTGTGTCTTCTTCTCTCCCTTTGCAGATGCTTCCAACTGAGACTGGGTGAACATAAGCTCACAGTCTTGGAAGAGACCACACAGATCATCAGTATAGTCAAGATCATCAAACAACCCAATTATAAGAGCATAACCACAGGGCATGACATCACGCTAATCAAGCTGGTCAAGCCAGCCATCTTCAACAAGAGTGTGAACACCATCTCCCTGTCAGCTCCTGCACCAAGATGGGGACTCAGTGCCTGATCTCTGGCTAGAGCAGTACACACCCTTCTGCTAGTGAGTGAGCCTCAGGGCGACTCACTGAGAGAAGAGTCACTACAGTCAGGCTAAGGTCAAGAGGAGGTCAAGGGCTGTGGAGACACACTGCCTAGGTTTGTATGGCTCAGTTTTCTTGTGGGAATTTGTTTGAACTAGCATATGTAAGTTTCCTCCTCTGCAAAATGGAGATAATAATAATACCTCACTTACTGGTTGAGTATAAGGATTAAATGAGATAATACATGTAATGAGCTTAGAACCGTAAAAGGCACATAGTAAGTGGTCAAGAAAAGATAGTACTAGTTTTTTTTTTAATTGTTATTATTGTTATTAGAAAGGCTTTGTTGCCCTTTGCAGAAGCTGACTCTGTAAGGAGTTTGGAAAAAGGGTATTGGAAAAGTCCATATCCATGCATAGGTGGGTGTTATTCAATATCTGTAGATAACAAATATCACCATGCCCTTGTGCAGGAATGAGCTCTCCCACAGAAAAGGAAGAAAGCAATGGGTCTAAGCTCCCTAACTCTCTGCAATGCCTGAAGGCCCCCATACTCTCTAACACCACCTGCCGAAAAACCTACCCAGGCCTGATCAACAACAGCATGATGTGCCTGGGCTTTCTTGAGGGTGGGAAGGATGCCTGCCAGGTGGGTTTCCCTCCATCCCTGCCCTGGCCTCTGCATCTGCTAAAGAGGTGGAGGCACTACTTCTGACATTCTCTTCTTCTCATTTTACGGGGACTCGGGGGGGGGGGCCTGTGGCCTGCAATGGAATCCTTCAGGGCATTGTCTCCTGGGGTGCAGGTTGTGCCCTCAAAGGCAAACCTGGAGTCTACACCAAAGTCTGCAACTACATCCAGTGGATTCAGAACACCATGGCAGCCAACTGAGGAGTTTCCACCCTCCCTGGGCTCAGATCCAGGGCATGGAACCCTCTTTAACCTTGTCTCACCTAGGGAGGGCTCATATGTCTCACATAGACCTGTCAGTAAAATACATTCACTAAAATAGTTGCCATCCTTCCAAACTGGTCAAGGTTTCAAAGGAAATGTTTCTGGTAACGTTTCCCCAAGGGAGTTCCCCAAATCACCTAAATCAGAGTCACTCTAAGGACCTTTTCAAAACTTCAGCTTCTTGGTCCCTCCCAATAATCAGAATTCCTCTGCATTTCTAACCACCACCTCCTCATGATGCTTATGGGCCACAAGATTGGCAACTCTTGGCCCAGAGACAACCTTTGCTTCCTCTGAGATCCCAGTTTCAATTCAGGTTGCTGCCACTCACCAATTAGCAAAGCCAAATCAGGCCACACTCGCACACTACCTGAGTTTCTTGCAGCCCAACCAACTGGCGACTGCTGACACAGTTTGCTTCGTAGAGTCTCAAATACAAAAGTGTACTTATCTGTATGAACAATTACACTTTTTGAGTGATAAAGACTAAGATGAAGGAAAGTTTACCATAACATCAAAACCTCCTCTCAAAACTGTGAAAGGACTTTATAGATCTCTCCTCTGATACAGCAGAGAAAAGCCTTTTGCTGCTCCCCAGATGGGTTGCCATCTGTTGTTAGAAAGTTCTTTGTTACACTGAGCCATGACATGCTCTTTTATAATGTTCACTCCTTAGTCCTAATCCTTGTGGATCATCTGTATCTTTGTGACACAATTCTGTATTTTCTAACATGTCAATATGTCAGATATTTGACAACAATGGCCATGTCCCCTTGGGGACCTCTTCTCCAGGTCACCATCTCTTTAGCCATCCCTGAGGGTCAGGTAATCCATTCCTCTCACCAGGCAGATTATCCTCCATGGACAGAATTTATTTTGCCTATGTCTATTTAAATCAAGGGAACTGGAGAGGAAAATCACCACAGGCCTGAGAAATGGGCAATAGGAAGCAGTGAGAGTAGGCAGCTGTGGTGACTGGGAGTCAAGGTCTGAAGACTGGGGGAGGCCCAGGAAGTTAGCTGTAAGCATCAGATGGATGGAAGAGGCAGTAATTCAGGCTTAGGGGTTGACAGTTTTGTTCCAGAGACTGGTAAGCGTAAGACTGAACAATGTTTCTAAGTAAATGGGGAACCAAGTGAGTATTAAGACAAAAACTTGGGGACAGGAGAACACCCTTTTACTGGATACAGTGAGTCAATGAGGATAGACCACAAGGAACGTGGCAACAGCTGAGATGCTTGAGCCCAGAGGAGACAAGATCCCAGAAGGATGATTGACCATGTGATTTGATCCTGTGTCATTGGCCTTGGTCTCTTTGAATTCCATCTCTCTAGGAATGGCATTATATCTGAATTATGAGTCAGATGATTCTGATATTAGCACTTAAGAAACTAAGAGAATTGGAGAGCTACTAAGACAAGCCAGGCATATTTTTACATTCAATGTGATTTCTTTTCTTTGGTGCCTTGATTCAGTCATCTGTGACAGTGATTCTTCTCAGCTCTGGGTCATTAGTGCACTGACTATTTGGCTTTCTGTGCTCTCAAATCAAAAACCTCATGGAGTTTCTGCTACATTTAATATGGGCTCTGAGATAGCACTTTGGAGATAATCATTCGCCAGCCTTGAGTCTACCTCAGAGAACCACATCAAGAGCATGTATGTCTTAGCTCCTTAACTGCAAATATCTTGTGGAAACATTGTCAAGTACTTTGCTGAAAACAAGGCATGCTACTTCCCAGTCTTTCTCAGAATTCCTCACTCTAATAAGCTAACCCAAAAGAAGATGGGGTTAGCTTGACATGACTTGCTCTAAGTGAACACGTATTCTCTGCTAAGTTTGCTAAATGCTTGTGGCCTGAAGACTGTCCCTCAAAAGGAGCAGAGTAGGAAAGCGACAATGACTGTGGCTCTGAGGGTTACAGCCCTGTGATTGGTTTGCTCACCAACTTAAGTCCCACAGGATCTATATGTTGTCCCTAGAGTGAATTCAGGAGCTTCACAGTTTCTATTCCGATTTTCCAAAGTATAGTTTCCAAAATTATAATAGAAAAATATTTTAGAGCTGAATAATATCAATTTATTTCAACGTAGAAAATACATTCCATAGACTCAAGGTGGGCATATTGAAGGGATTAGATGATGGAGCTTGGAGACAATCATCAAAACACAAGTTTTCCCGACTTCCTTCTATGTGCTCAACATTGTATTGGGGAAAGAAATGTATCTGATAAAAGACTTTTTTATAGAAAATTTAATATGGGATGTGTTATAACTTCTTTCCTGGTTTCTT
Organism: Equus asinus; assembly: GCF_041296235.1. NCBI lineage: Eukaryota > Metazoa > Chordata > Mammalia > Perissodactyla > Equidae > Equus > Equus asinus. Next base: position 194,899,736 of record NC_091790.1, on the reverse strand, counting down.
ATCATTTTCAATTTACGATGCTCTATTTTGACTTTCAGCTTCACTGCAACCACCATCTCCATTCTGTTTCCTTTCCTAATTCCATTTTTTCCAATCCAATAGGATGTTTTATCTCCATAAATGTCTCACCAGCCCAGCATATTCAGGAGTTCCAAGTTTCCATACTATTTCATGGGAGCATTTGCACATGTTGTTCTGATAGTCCATGTATATACACCTGTCTGTTTCTATGATAAAACTTAATTGCTCTTTTATTAGATATGCTTTCACATCTAATCTTGTGGGATGGAGATAGGATCTGGTTGCAAAGGGGAAGACAGTGCAATGAGAAGTGAATATTGACAGAGACATGAGTTGGTCATTTCGGCACTTTCACAAATCTCTGATATGCGGATCAAAGATTGTCTTAACTTCTATTTCCCCATTACTTTTGTGGGTATTCATTTTACACATGAACATATTAAAGTCCAAAGAAGAACATTAACAACAAAGAGCTAGTGACGTAATGATGGCTAGAACTCTGGTCACCACATCTAAATTTTATTTTCCAATATTTTGTCGCTTCTCATAGTTTGATACAGTTTTCTATTTCAGTCAGTATCTTCTTTTCCCTGAACTGTTCTCTGTCTCTCCAACATTCCAGCCTTAAATCTACAATACCTCTCTTCCTCCTTTTCCCCTAGACGTTATTTGAAGTAAAGGCAACAGTGAGATGTTTCTCCTAAGATTACTAATTTTATTTCAAGTCATACCTGATCATTGAAACTTAGCCACCATTCAGTTTCAGATCTGAACATGGGGCATTTAATGGTTTCTTCTTTATCTTCTAGAACAGAGTTAAGTGACTGTGTCCCAGGACAAATCTGGCCTGCAGCATCTGTAGTGAAGGAAGTTTAATTGGAACACGGCTGCATTCATTCATCTCCGTATTGTCTATGGCAGCCTTCACGCAACAACAGAGTAGTTGTGGCAAAGGCTATATTACCGGAAAAGCCTAAAATATTTACTCTCTGGTTCTTTACAGAAAAACTTGGCTGACCCTTGCAAACAATTTTGTGAGAGAATCATATGTAGCTAAAGTAGAAATGCCCTCAAATTAATTACATACTTGAGGAGGGTTCTCAAGGAAACCAAAGTGTGGTTCCAGGGTTCATTTTACCAAAAATCATCATTCTCTTCACTAACCCTGATTTTCTATATGTAGCAAAGATTAGAAATTCAGCTTAGCATAGACTCTGAGGTTAGCATCAAGGCTATCACACAAGCATGTACTTTGCACCTTATTCCTTTTTGTATTTTTCCTGCCCTGGTTGTTTTTTAGTAAGTTTCTTAGCACATCTTTTTTCAGGGAGAGGAATTCTTGCTTAAAAATTTCCCTACACACTGTTGTGGCAAAGAGCCAGCACGGCCTTGGTAACTAGTGGTGTGCTACCAAGAAAAGTGGCTGGAATAGCTAAGGAAAGAAACAGATTCCATTCAGGAAAAGAGCATAAAATCCTTTAGAGGCAAGATCCTTGCTCCTGCCAATACAAATGTCAATATATTTGCCAAGGCCAATCAACCCCCAGTTAGGCACAAATTTAAACAATCCTTCCAAGGCCACTAAGCCATGTGCATGGGAAAGAGATTTGACTAATACAGGTTAATTAAACACAGACACATGCCTCTGGGCCACCATGTGTTTGAAATCAGGAAAAGAAGTATAAGTACCAACCCACTCTGCTTGACAAAAGAAATATGAGTGTTCCCTATATATCACTATTTTTAGGGAGGAGGCTGAAGAAGGAACCCCTGCACACAATTGTGGCATATACAGAGTTGATTGTAAACGATAACTCATGAATGTTATTAAGAACAGAATTTTGGCACACATAAAGTACAGGAAAGAGTATTTATTGAGTCTAGGAACATTCCACCCAATTTTCTAGGGTCTTACTTCACAGAATGATTCACAGTACTTCAGAAATTAAAGGTATCTTATAAGTCCAAGCCCCCACAAGTCATGCAAGGATATCTTCTTCAGATTTTTTCACCTAATTTACATAAATGACAAACATGCCTACATATGTCCAAAGACACCTCATACTGATTCTCTATTCTCCTGGCCTCATCAATAGGGAGCATTCTCCTGGTCACTTTCACTTAGAATACTAATCGCTTCCACTTAGTACCCAGATCTGCTCTCCTTCATACCCCTTCCACTCACCGCAACCACTACAGCTACCATCATCAAGCATCCTTGGTTTTCCCACTCTCATTTTGTCCAACAATCTGCCTAGTAACATGTTGGTATGTGCATCACTGGTAGTCTTAAACATGATTTTAGTAGTGCACCAGTGAATATTTTTATTTAAATAGCTATTTTATTAAATGGCATGTGTTCATTTTAATGTGCATTAGATAAAATTCACCAACACATGAAATATTAATGTCTTTCCCTAAGAAGCGACTCAGGAAAAGATGTCTGTTTAAAAATCAGAATGTAACTACATTACAGGCACTGTGCTAAGTGGTTTACATGCAACATGAGAATAACTGAAGACTGGAAACCATCACTTACATTTTCCCCACATGCCCATTACTGCTTTAGATGACTAAAGAATCATCACACTGCAGCCAGTGAGGTCCGTGTTCTTTTGTCTCAAGCTGTTGATTTGGAAATTGCAATTGATTCTAGATAACATCCCTTAGCTGGTAACCCTCTTCCCTTTCCTGGAAGAAAGGGCTGAAGTGATAAAGCCCAGGACACACAAGAAAGAGATCTCTAAGACATAGCAGCATATTAGCCAGTTGTTGTGAAAAGCTCTTCTCTACAGTGTTGTGATTTTCATGTGGGCCAAGAACTCTGATGAAGTTCAGGGGAAGTTCCAGGGGTGATGTAGAATCATACAACTTCCAACAACTTATTGAACAACTTCCTGAACAAAGGAAGATAATTGAACAGCATGAGAAGACTTCCCCTTCCTCATTCTGGACCCCGTCGCTTCCCTTACTCCTTAGCATTTCCTGATGTTTAGGGATTAATGAATGGCAGCCCCCTGCCCTGTGTGCCATTCATTCAGTAGTTAACGAGTGCCTATATTTTCTTAGACCATAGGGCACTTTCCCATGGCTATAGCTTTACAAGCTACTTTGTCCATCTTTTCTCTTTGGATTAGTATTCTCAGCTGGGGATGCTGTTGAACACCAGAGGATATTTAGCAATATCTGGAGCAATTTTTTGTTGTCATAACCAGAAGGAAGGGCTAGCGTTACTTGTAACTAGAGGTCAGGGACACTGAAAAATATCCTATAGTGTGCAGGGTAGTTCCTCACAACAAGAATTATCTGGCCTAAATGTCAATAGTGCTGGGGTTGAGAAACTCTGCCTTCTAGTTAATCATCTTCATTATGGCAAAATATCAAATGTAAAGGAAACAGAAAGGATCCTTTCATGTTTGGCTAATGCAGGAATAGCATCCTGGAAAGGCTTTCAAATGTATTCTGTGGGTTAGAATCTGGCTACATGTGACTAGAGGTTGGTTCTCACTGAGATTCACTTACTCTGGATATTTCTGCCACAACCCCATTAATTTTGACAATTCCTGCTTCGGGAACCCATTTCTTGGAATTTTGAGAATTCTCTTGGCTCCCCAGAATAGCTGTTAACTGGTAGAGTTCAGATCATTCTCCCTGATTGTGTTCATGTCACTGCAGTGGAGGACATGGACACTGAAATGAGGCTGCTTGATTTTCAATCTTGTACTAACCATATAATAGCTATAAAACTCTGAGCCCAACAGATTATGTCTCTAAGGATCACCTTCTCCTATATATAAAATGGGAATAATCATAACAACACTTATAGAGTTGTTGGTGAGGATTGAATGAGTCAATGCATGTAAATCCCATCCACAGTGCCAGACACATAGAAGCACTCCATAAATTTCAGTTGTGCTATCATTGGCCAGGAATTCTGTATTATCTTAGTCTCCAGATTCTGGTGAACTTTCTTGGGGAGTTTTGTGTAGTGGTTAAGAGCACAGACTCTGAAGCCAGGTTACCTCGGTTGGAATCCTGATTATACCTTGTACTTGATGCATGATTTTGGTCAAGTCCTCTATAATTTTGTGTGCCTCACTTTTCCCATCTGTAGAGTGGGGGTAATAATAGGTATGTTGTTGGGTTGTTATGAGAATTACTAAACTAATATAGGCAAAATATTGAGAATAACTCTAATATTCAATAAGTTCTAGATAAATGTAAGTTATCATCATTCTTCCACTTTCCTGTTTAGCCTATGGTAGTTTCAAATCGGAACAATTTTTCTTGTTTCAAGGGAACAAGTTTTTCCTATTAATAATGAAAAGTTAGCATGGATATACAAGACTAGAAGACCACAAGAAAAATTATATAATTATAAAAAAGCCCATGTTAATTAAACATCAGGGTATAGCATTCAAGATAGTACTGAGGATAAAAGTTCACACTTGAGATAACCAAATATCTAACATTTTGTCTGGGAATCAGGACACCTGGAGCCCTGTTCTGTGACCTTACTCCAACTTATTTTTCTATTAAGAGAACAGATCCCACTCGGGTGGTTCATTATTTCCATTTCCATAACCTTCTGGAAAAGTGGACAAATGTTGATATTTAAATCTGATGCTGAATTATCTTCAACTGGGCACAGAATTCAATTCTAAATTTGGATTTGTGAGTTTCCAGTGAAATCATATTTCTGACAACTGTGGCCATGGGTGTCAATGACAAAGCTAGAGGTATAAATAGCTGTGGTTGAAAACCCCTTATCCTACTCCCCAGTCCACATCGAGTGAGCAACCATGAAGCTCTTGATCTTTCTTGCTCTCCTGGGAGCCGCTGGTGAGTCTCTATTAGTAAATAAATCAGTAGTTGCCTATTACATATTTAAGAATAAATGAACCAGGAGGTGTCTATCAGATATTTAAGTTTGCACTTTGTACTCTGGATGTTGAATGTAATCTCTGTACTCAAGAGGCTTATAAATTCGAAACAACAGTGTCTAGTACACATGTCTACACATAATTGTCTCGCTATATGGGAAAACATCACAGTAAGCACGATTGATCAGGGTAGATGGGATAGAGGCATAATTGCCCTGAACTTCAAGGTGAAATCTATGAAGGATGAGAGAAAAGGAAAGTATAGTCAACATTAAGTTAATGCTGTTTTGACGTTTCCAAGGATTAGGAGTTAATAATTGAGATCAATGACTAACCTTGTGCTCCTTGAAGAGGTCTTGAGGGTGAGAGCCTGAGTCTCCTCTGTGCTAAAGGGCATCTTAACAGGCAAAGATATTTCATATCTCATGAATAAAAGCTATGGGCATAAAACCCTTTATGGGTTTTACAACATCTTTGCTAATGAAATCTCTCTAGAGTAAAATGTGTCGTTCAATTATCAAAAGGAATAGAGAAATGACTACTTCTATTTTTATGCTACTAAATGTTACATTAATAAACTTACTACTAAATTTTCCCAAGTTGGCTGGGCATAAATTCAATACACCTGTCTCTACACCTGTAAATGTCTTTCCCAAAATTGCTCTAAAATATTTGAAAAATAGGGCACCCATAATATAATCACAGGCCTTTGGAGCCATAAGAAGCTTAATAAATCAGTGGGTCAGACTTCAGAATGATGAATAAATTGAAAACTGTTGGAAAGATAATTGCCATAAGGGGAATGGTTGGAGAGAGAAACTTATAATGTTCCATGAGATTATTTTCTGAAAATTATAGGAAAGAACCAAGAAGAGAAACTCGAGGATCAAAAGTAAAAACTCCTATTTCCTTCCAGACCAGAACATTCTCAGGTAGCTTCTAAAGCTTCCATTCTGTTACCTCATGGGGATATCTACCCCATACCAGCTGCACAAGTAAACAGTACCATGCGTACTGCAGAGCTTTATTCAACACCTATTTCCATGGCTGCTGAGCAGGGTTATGTGTAAAAGTATTCTTTATGACATCAAGTTGTTGTGTCCAGGGCAGTTCTTATGTAAAGAGTCTCTGACATGTGAGTTGCTGTGTGAATGTGTTTCTGTGAGTGTGTGTTGAGGGTAGAAATGTAAAACAAACAGTATAATTATAAAATGTAAGGTATAAAAATTGCATACTTATAATAGTATAAGTAGGGTGCATTTCAAAGGTGTAAAACAATAAGTTTTTGAAAAAAATTACATTAACTTCACCATTTCCTGATTCCGTGTGACAAGAAAACATTATCTGCTCTTTTCTGGTTAATCGGCAAAAAGTTGGTGATGAGTAACAATTCCAAGATGGGTCTGTTTAGCAAATAGTTTCCAACTTTTCTCTGTCAGTTGCTTCCTCCACTGACGATGATGACAAGATTGTCGGGGGCTACACCTGTCAGGCGAATTCCGTGCCCTACCAGGTGTCTCTGAACGTCGGCTACCACATCTGCGGTGGCTCACTCATCAGTAACCAGTGGGTTGTGTCTGCTGCTCACTGCTACCAGTCGTAAGTAACCAATATAAACATCCCTGTTCTCTGACATCCACTCTTCCCCCAGCCCTGCCAAAGCACAATCAGGGTAAACTACAGTCTCAGACTTGAGGGGTGTGCTTTGAGATCCTAAAGCCTCATTTTTCCCCCAAGACATTGTTGGATGTATTGAGGGACTATTGCATGGGAAGGTACCCTTAGAGTTCCCTGATGTCCTTCCAAATGATGGTGCTAAACACATGGGAGAGGAAGCAGTGAGTGATGAAGTGTGCCTAGAACTAGCTTAAGAGCATTAATGAGTAAATAGTCCTAGTCATTATAGCTCAACCAGGAAAAAATGGCATATGGAGGTAATAGCATACATGCAATTTATAGTCAACAATAAGGATAAGCACAACTCATTCTGCTCCCTTAATAGTCGGTCAGATCCCAGATTCCTGCCACATCTCCCTACGGTAATTGGTCATTCCAACCAGAGGAGAAATGGCAGGTGCTGATTAATCACCACCCATTCCAATCTATCTCCCACTGTTTGCTTGGGGTCCTTTGGTTCCATTCCTAAACCTAACTATTCTAACAGGATGGTGGGCTGAGAGTCTGTGCTTGTAGTGACACCTACCTAATGAATACTCCAGCCCATTTACATCTGGTAGGACTACCTTAAGGGCACAATTACCTGTGAGTGTGAATGCTGGAAGGTGATGGTGTCTGCGTTGTGCTCATGACCGGGGTGTCTTGGGAAGGGGACAAAGCTCAAGTTGGATACTGAGGCAAGTTGTAATCCTTTCATCCAGCCGATTCCAGGTGCGTCTGGGAGAACACAACATTGCAGTCACTGAGGGCAATGAGCAATTCATTAATTCAGCCAAGGTCATCCGCCACCCCAGCTACAATTCAAGGACCTACGATAATGACATCCTGCTGATTAAACTGAGCTCCCCGGCCTCCATCAACTCTAAAGTGTCTGCGATCTCTCTGCCAGCATCTTTCCCAGCTGCTGGTACCCAGTGCCTCATCTCTGGCTGGGGAAACACCCTCAGCAGTGGCTGTAAGTGTCTCCTGGAACAGAAGCACCAAGTCTGAGAACCCTAGAGGTGAAAGGCATGTTCAGGTTCAATTACTCCAAACTGTCACTCAGGGCAAGGTTCACAGAGAACAGTTTGGGGATAAATGCAGACTTAGAATACATTAATTACAATGAGGATGGTTCCTCTGCTGGAAAGCGTAACACAAATGAACTATGATAAAGATGCCAAGTGTGATTAGTGATTTGCAGAGAACTAGAAACTAAGGAGGTCAACAGAATAGAGGCTCAGCGATTTGGTACTTCCTGAAGGACAGACCTGCTTGAGAAATAGTCTCCGCATTTGAGTTCTGAGGTCACTGAAGCTAGTGTCGGAGAGAGAATCACTTGGGAATTAAAACTGACTGGAAGACCTTCCAGATAAAAGTTGTGCTTCCAAAATAGCAGCTACTGGCAATCTTAGAGAAAGTGTGGGAGTACTGGGAGGGAGAGGAGAGATACTGGGAAAGAAGTTTCCAGGAATCGTCTGGGTAATCTTCTTCCATTTTCACTCTTGCACCCAACAGCCAACTACCCTAACCTCCTGCAGTGTCTGAATGCTCCCATCCTCTCCGATAGTTCTTGCCGCAGTTCCTACCCAAACCAGATCACCAGCAACATGTTCTGTGCAGGCTTCCTAGAGGGTGGAAAGGACTCCTGCCAGGTTAGTTTCTTGGCACTCCTTCGTCCAGCTCACCTTCATGCATCTCTGCCTTATTTCCCCTTTCCTGAAACACAGAAGATGGAAAAGCTGTGTCTGAGACTGATTATGAGGGGTGAGGGATAGATTTGGGATAAATGATGGATTTCCTTTTTGCCATAGTAATGGTTAGGGTTAAGGGCAAAAAGGTACACAGACAATGGTGTGCAAACAGCATCGAGGCACCCTTCCCAGGAGTCATAGTGTGGAAGGAAGCTCTTTGACAGGAACAGGGCTAGCTGGGCAGAGTTATACTCTCCAATCCCCACCTCTTCTGGATCCCACAGATCTGCAACTAAGGAAAGAGGGATGTAGTATGGAGCCTGAGGGGTGGGTTTCCATTGGAAGAGAAGGTAATGTCTAAAGGATCAATAGCCTGGGAAGATGGCTCCAAGATAACAGAAGAACATCTTGGAGGCTTTCTCCCATCTGGGCATAGGTGAGCGTCCTAACTGTCTCTTCCTTCCTGCTCAGGGTGACTCTGGTGGCCCTGTGGCTTGCAGTGGAGTGCTCCAGGGCATTGTCTCCTGGGGCTATGGCTGTGCTCAGAGAAACAAGCCTGGTGTCTACACCAAGGTCTACAACTACGTGAACTGGATTAGGCAGACCATCGCTGCCAACTAAACATCTTGATCTCTTCATGACCCATCCCCTGTTAGTCAACTTTACCTTCCTCCTATGTCTGAAACCTGTAGCTAAATAAAAACATTTTGTCCTGGACCAATTATGTCCAACATCTTTCCTTACTTCATATTTATGAACTTTCTCTTGAAACTGTGTGCTAAGTAAGAGGATTGAAGTAGAATTGAGCTGTTATATGAAGATAGAATTTGAAAGGTTATTCAGTTATTCATTCAACCTAATCAAAATAAGTATACTTGTCACCTCCCCTATGCCAGACTCTGTGTGAAACATTGAGACTATCATGATGAATAAGGTTAAGGTCACTGTTCCCACCACATTTTTGAACAGATAATGACATTAAACGCAGAAAGTTAAATTCAGCCATCCACATTCATTCAACTAGTTCATAGTAAAGCTAAGATGAAGCTCCAGCTGTCCTTATTCCCAAGGCATTGATACTACTGTAACATCATGCTCTGTCTTTCTTCTGTAATCTATCTGAAAGTCTGTGAGGCTAGGTAAGGGTAACACCTAGATGGAGTAAGTTTTAAAAATCACAAATTTCCTGCACTTTCCAAGGTTTCACCTGCCTATATGTCCCAGGTGTCTAAGACCTTTCTTGTTTCTAGCTGAAATTTTATGGCTATAGTAGATGTGATGTCCACCCGCAATCTGACCCCTCTCCCGCGACCAGAACCTCCAAATCCCAGCCCAAATTATGTCATCTTTTGCCCAATAAACAAAAAAAAGTGCAAAGGCAGATAAGTTTGCAGAAAACAGATTTATGACTCTGAGGTCGTAAAATTCTGACTACAGAGGTATTTTTTTTTATCTCTTCAACTCTTTTCTGGGGAGGCAGCACAGACATCCTGTTTCGGTTGCTCAATATCACTCTCCCAAACTCCATGTTATTCTATGGATCATCCTGAGGATGCTTGTAGTATATGCCCTGACACAGGAGTCCTTTGCATACATGGTGTGGATCAAGGGAAATGATAGATGGGCTCTGAGCATGGAAACATTGGAGTAGGTAAATGAAGTTTGGTGGGGATAAGATGAAGGAGAATACTGTGTTAAGCGGTTCGGTGTGCTATAACAAACTACCTTTGCCTACGTGGCTTAAACAACAAACTTTAATTTCTCCCTGTTCTAGTGGCTAGGAATTTTTGATATTAGAGATAATTAATGAATCATAAGAAATTAGTTTACAAAAAATCATAGAGGGAGAATATATACAGTGGGAGATGCATTTATATATCACTTGTATTAGAAGTGTTTCATTTTTCGACTGATGCAGAGTTGTGTTGAGCAGTGATCTTGTGTTGTTTTTGCAGGAAACCCATAATAAACCATAGCCATGGGAAGGTCTTAGCCATATGGTGTCTACTGCAAATCCCACCTTCCCCTTTTTATTTGTGTTTACAATTAACCTAGCAACAATGTTTGCCATACTTGAGAAAAGGAAGCCCCTCCAGATGAACATCTGGGTGTCTCCTATCATATTCCACCTGTTGCCCTGGGGCCTTGGGCTAGAGAGAAGATTGGTTTGGGGATTATAAATTGGACTGTTCCCTCATTCTTCTGCATCACTCCAAGTGCATTTGGAGAACCACCATGAAGACTATCAAGTTGCTCCTTTTCCTAGAAGTGATCGTTAAGTCTTTCTTTTCCTCCCATATGGAAGTAAGATTCAGTGACAGAGATTAAATTTCCAGCCTCTGTGATCTCTTGTTTGTGTTACCAACCCAGCAGCAAATAAGTGGGTCTCTCTACTCCACTTGGAACAACACGGATGGTGGAAAATGAAAGTCTGAGAGGACAGTCACCAAAAAATCAGTTTTTCTGAGTTCCTACTATGTGCTGATCTTTGCATTGGGGATATAAATGTATCTGACAGAAAACTGTTTTATTGACAAATTGATACGGCCATGTATTATAAGTCCTGTTCCTGTTTCTTGTCATTTCCATTTACAATGCTCTATGTTGACCTTCAGCTTCACTTCATCCTCCATCTACATTCTGTTTTTCTTCCTGATCCCATTTCTTTCTAATCCAGTAAGATGTTTTCTCTCCATAAATGCCTCACCAGCCTATCATATTCAGGAGTTCCAAGTTTCCAAGCTATTTCATAGGGTATTTCTACATGTTGTTCTGACAGCTGTGTTTTCCAGGTACACATCCCTGTCTGTTTCTATGATACAAATTAATGGTTCTTTTGTTAGGTATGCTTTCCCATCTAATCTTGTGGGTTGGAGGTAGGATCTGGCCACAAAGGGGAAGACAGAACAATGAGAAGGGAATTCTGAAAGAGACATTAATTAGCTCTATTGGCACTTTCACAAAACTCTGATGTGTGAATCAAAGATTTTCTTAACTTCTGCTATTTCTCCATTATTTTATGTGGGTATTCATTTTTTACAAGAGCATATTAAAGTTCTGAGACTAATAAACAAATAAAAGCTAGTGACAGAATCAAGGCTAGAACTTGGTCATAAGATTTAAGTGTTCTTTCCCAATATTTTGTTGCTTCTCATACGTTGATACAATTTTCTGTCTTTGTCAGTCTCTTTTCTTCCCTGCACTGTTCTCTGTCTTTCCAACATCCCTGTCCTAAATCTCTAATCCCCCTCTTCTTTTCTCCCTAAAACATTATTTTAAGTAAAGGCAACAGTGAGATGTTTCCCCTAAGATTACTAATTTTATTTCAAGCCATACCTAATCATTGAAACTGAGTCATTTCAATTTCAAGTCTGGACATGGGGCATTTAATAATTTCTTTCTTATCTTCTAGAACAGAGTTAAGTGACTGTGGCCCAGGACAAATCTGACCGGCAGCATCTTGTAGTGAAGGAAGTTTAATTGGAACACGGCTGCACTCATTCATCTCCGTATTGTCTATGGCAGCCTTCAAGCAACAACAGAGTAGTTGTGACAAAGGCTATGTTACCGGAAAAGCCTAAAATATTTACTCTCTGGTTCTTTACAGAAAAACTTGGCTGTCCCTTGCAAATAATTTTGTGAGAGAATCACATGTAGCTAAAGTAGAAATGCTCTCAAATTAATTGCATCCTTGTGGAGGGTTCTCAAGGAAACCTAGGTGTGGCTCTGATGTAGATTAAGGCTGCCCCAGGGAGAGAAGCCCAGGGCATCCTCACCTACATGCCGATCTGTATGACCAGATTCGTATCTAAAGTTATACGACTGCACAATAACCAGACCCCATCTGCACTGAAATCATTTAATGACTTTTTACATCATCTTTTCTTTTTCCAGTAAAAATAAGTCATGTACCCGTGCCTTATAAATTTAGCCCTAACCCTCAACTCAGAGCAGCAGCTCTTTATTGCCCATGGGTCCTGTCCCCATGCTATTCCATACTATTCTCTAAATAAAAGAGTACTACTGCCAGACCTTGAGAGTCCAAGAAATCTTTCTTTTGACTCTTCGGCTCGCCATCCCTGCATCAGTTCCAGGGTTCATTTTACCAAAAAAGATCATTCTGTTCTCTAGCCCTGGTTTCCTGTATATAGCAAAGATTAGAAATTCAGTTTAGCATAGATTCTGAGGTTAGCATCAAGGTTATCACACAAGCATGTACTTTGCACCTTGTTTCTTTTTGTATTTTTCCTGCCCTGGTTGTTTACTTCAGTTTTTCAGTAAGTTTCTTAGTACATCATTTTTCAGGGAGAAGAATTCTTGTTTAAAAGTTTCCCTACACATTGGTTATAGGTACGAATCCACTCTGCTTGGCAAAAGGAATATGAGCATCCCCCATACATTGCTCATGGCTCTTTTCATGAGAGTAGACTGAGGAAGGAGACCCCCCCACACACACACACTGTGGCATATTCAGAGTTGGTTGTAAATAAGAAGCCATTGATGTTTTTGAGAATAGAAGTTCACACATATAAAGTGCAGAACAAAAATATTTATTGAATCTAATAAATGATATTGGGAAAATTGGACTGCCACATGCAAAAGAATGAAGTAGACCATTATCTTATACTATACAAAACTCAAATTCCTTGAAGACTTGAATGTAAGGCCTGAAACTATAAAACTACTAGAAGAAAACGTTGACAGTATGCTCTTTGACATGAGTCTTAGAAGACTCTTTTAGAATATGTCTCCTCAGGCAAGAACAACAAAAGAACAACAAACAAATTGGACTACCTCAAACTAAAAACTTTTGCCCTGCAAAGGAAACCATCAATGGTACCAAAAGACAACCTATCAATTGGGAGAAGATATTCAAAAATAATATGTGATAAGGGGTTAATATCCAAAATATATAAAGAACTGATACAACTCAACACAACAAAACAAATAACTTGAGACTGGCCTCATGGCTTAGTGGTTAAGTTTGACAAGCTTCACTTTTGTTGCCCAGATTTGCAGGTTCAGATGCCAGACACAGACCTACACCACTCATCATCCATGCTGTGGTGGTGGCCCACATATCAAGCAGAGGAGGATTAGCACAGATGTTAGCTCAGGGCTAATCTTCATCAACAACAACAAAACTTGACTAAAAAGTGGGCAGAGGATCTGAACAGGCATTTTTCCAAAGAAGGTATACAGGCGGCCAACACACAAGAAAAGACGTTCAACATCAGTAATTATTAGGGAAATGCAAATCAATACCACAATGAAATACCATCTCACACCCATCAGAATGGGTAATATTAAAAAGAAAAGAGGGGTCAGCCCAGTGGTGTAGTGGTTAAGTTCATACACTCTGCTTTGGTGGCCCAGGGTTCATTGATTCAGATCCTGGGTGCAGACCTAACACTACTCATCAAGCCCCAGTGTGCCAGCATCCCACATAAAATAGAGGAAGATTGGCACAGATTTTAGCTCAGCAACAATCTTCCTCAAGCAAAAAGAGGAAGAGTGGCAACAGATTTTAGCTCAGGGACAATCTTCCTCCCAAAAAACGTAAAATAAAAAAATTAAAAATAAAAAGACAAGAAATAACAAGTGTTGGAGAGGAAGTGGACAAAAATGAACCCTCATACACTGCTAATGGGAATGTAAATTGGTGCTACTCCTACAGAAAACAGTATGGACGTTCCTCAAAAAATTATGAATAAATATACTATAAGATCTAGCTATTCAAGTCTGGGTACTTGTCCAAAGAACACGAAAACACCAATTCAAAAGATATATGGACCCTTTTGTTCATTGCAGCATTATTCACAGTAGCAACCACTTGAAAACAACCTAAATGCCCATTGATGGATGAACAGATAAAGAACATATAGTACATATATATATATATAATGGAATACTACTCACCCATAAAAAAGATGAAATACTGCCATTTGTAACAACATGGATGGACATTGAAGGTATTATGCTAAATGAAGTAAATCAGACAGAGAAAGAAAAATACCATATGACTTCATTCATATGTGGAAGAGAAGCAAACAAACAAACACATAGATAAAGAGAACAGATCAGTGGTTACCAGAGGGGAAGGAGGATGTGGAGGGTGAAAGGGGTAAAGTCACATGTGCATATGGTGACAGTTGGAAACTAGATTTTTGGTGGTGAACACGATGTAGTCTATACAGAAGTTGAAATATGAAGTACACTTGAAATTTATATAATGTTATAAACCAATGTTGTCAATAAATTAAAACAGCCTAAAAAAAGAAAAATAATATTGAGTCTTGGAACTTTCAAACCAATTCTCCAGGGTCAAACATCACAGAATGATTCACAATATCTCAGAAGTAAAAGGCATCTTGCAGGTCCAAGCTCCCATACAATCATGCAAGGATATCTTCTTCAGATTTCTTCATTCAATTTACATAAATGACAAGCACGCATACACATATACAGAGACACCTCATACTGATCCTGTATTCTCCTGGCCTCTTCAATAGGGGTCACTTTCACTTGGAATACTAACTGCGTTCACTTAATATCCAGATCTACTCCCCTCCATACCCCTTCCACTCACAGCAACCACTACAACCACCATCATCAGGGATCTTTGGTTTTTCCCACCATGGTTTTGTCCAACCTAGTATCATTTTTGTCAGCCTAGTATCATGTTGGAATGTACATCAATAGCAGTCTTCAACGTGATTTTAGGTAGTGCACAAATGACCATTTTTTAACTTAAATAGCTATTCCACTAAATGATACATGTTCATTTTACTGTGAATTAGATTAAAAAGTCACCAACACACAAAATATCAACATCTTTCCCTAAGAAGCGACTCAGGAAAAGAAGTCTGTTTATAAATCAGAACGTAACTACATTACAGGCACTGTGCTAAGTGGTTTACATGCAACATGGGAATAATTGAAGACTGGAAACCATCACTTACATTTTCCCCACATCCCCACTACTGCTTTAGATGACTAAAGAATCATCACACTGCAGCCAGTCAGGTCTATGTTTCTTTATCTCAAGGTGTTGATTTGGGAATTTGCAATTGATCCTAGATAAAGCTAGCAACCCTCACTCTTTCTTTTCCTGGAAGAAGGGGTTCAAGTAATAATGCCCAGGACACACCAGAGACAGCCCTCTGGGACATAGCAGCACATGAGCCACTTATTGTGAAAACCTCTGCTCTAAAATGTTGTGATTTTCATGTGGGCCAAGAACTCTCATGAGGTTAGGGGAAGTTCCAGGGGTGATGTAGAATCATACAGCTTCCAACAACTCATCCAATAACTCCCTCAGCAATGGAAGATAATTCAACAGCATAAGAAGACTTCCTCTTCCCCATTCTGAATCCCGCACTTTCCCTTACTCCTTAGTATTTCCTGATGTTAGGGATCAATGAATGACATGTCCCTGCCTTGTATGCCATTCTTTCAGTTAATGAATGCTTAAATTGTCCTAGAGCTCAAGGCACTTTCCCTTGGCTATAGCTTTTTAGAAGGTATTTTGCCCATCTTTTCTCATTTTCTCAGTCGTTCTCAACTGGAGATGATTTTGACTCGTGGGGGGCACTTAGCAGTGTCTAGAGCCATTTATTGTGGTCATAACTACAAATAGGAGCTAGAGATGCTGATAAATATCCTACAGTGTGCAGGGCAGTTTCCCACAACAAGAATTATTTTGCCCAAAAGGTCAATAATGATGGGGTTGAAAAACTCTGCCTTCTAGTTAATCATCTTCATATTAACTAAATTTCAGTAAAGGAAACAGAAAGGATCTCTTCAGAAGAGATTATTTGCTAAAGCAGGAATAGCATCCTGGCAGGCAATTCACATATATATTGTGTGGGTGTAGAGTCTGGATATGTGTGGCTGGAAGTTAGTTCTCACTGAGATTCACTTACTCTTGATATTTTTGCCATACTCCATTAATTCTGACAATTCTTGTCCCAGGAACCCATTTCTTGGATTTTTCAGAATTCTGTGTGCTTCCTAGAGTCATCCCCTGGTTTGGTAGAGTTCATATTGTTCTCTTTTGTTGTATTTATGGCATTGCAGAGAAGGACATGGACCCTGAAATAAGGCTGCTTGAGTTTGAACGCTGTATTAACCACTTAACAGCTATAAAATTTTGAGCAAAATAAATAACTTCTCTAAGACTCATCCTCCCCATCTATAAAATGGTAAAATCATAACAACACTCGTAAAGTTGTTGGTGAGGATTGAAAGAGCTGATGTATGTAAATCCTGTCCACAGTGCCAGACACATAGTAAACACTCCAAAAATTTCAATTCTATTATCATTGGCAGGGAATTCTGTACTATCTTGGTCTCCAGATTCTGGTGAACTTTCTAGGGAAGTGTTGCATAGTGGTTAACAGCACAGACTCTGATGCCAGATTTCCTGGGTTGGAATCCTGACCGTATCTTGTACTTGCATGTTTGCCTCCATGCCAACTCCTAGGGAGTCCTATATATTCATACCGGTGTACTTGAGCCTCCCTGGGACCACACTTAAAAATCACTGAACAGGACCCCCAATTCTTCTCTCCTTCTTCTCCCTCACATCGAAAGCATGCAGTATTCACTCCCATTATGTTGGGAGTAGGTCTGTTACTATGCCTCGCAGGGACGGGGTCAGGCAATGCAGCACTGGTCACGCAAGAAAAAAATTATTAAAACAAACATTAACCTGTAGCCATGCTGGTTCAACACGTTGGGCTGTTACACTAAAGCCTGCCTTAATGCAACAACAACATGATTCTTTACTGTACATGGTTTAGGGTAACTTTAGTTTTACATTAGCTATAGGCCAAGGAAGGGGGTATATGTGCTGTAAAGTGTACCACTTGCTTCATGTTTATTAATAATTCTGCACAAATTTGGACAAACTTACAAAAAATGGCCCAACAGGTACAAGTATTCCATAATCTGACCCAAGTTTCAATCAAATACCTACCTTAATCTTACCCAAGGACCTAGATTTATTTTCTTGACTTGACCCCAGCAAGTGAGGGAGACAGTTACGGACAGGATTTCAAACAGTTGTTTGCCTGTTGATATTGTTGATTGGCATTTTTTCTATGCTTAAATGTTTCATGCGCTGGGTGACCAAAACCTTGCCAGTGACTTTTGATATCTCCGTCATTCAGAAAGTGCCCATGATTTTCCCTAAAGACTAATGTCCAGGCATCCCAAGATCAATTGTGATGAGAAAAATGTTCATTTTGAGTTGCTGCCTAGGCATTTTACAGTATGACAACCCCGCTCACACCCAGAGTCTGGACATTTAGATATGGACTGAAGCTTAGGATTCCCACCCCAAGACCAGCTTTGCTTTTTTAAAAAATAACTACTTAAAGTGGAGCCCGTGAAAAGTTAATGACCTCCATGCAAACCACCTTAGAAATAAGAGATGCTTGTTGCCCTGCTCTCTTACCTCCTGCTAGTTCCTCACCTGGCACCTGAGGATTGCCCTTTCCCTGGCTCAGTTGCACCCCCTCGCCTCTGGGATCTGTGAGTAACAAATCTTTTGACTATTTCTTTGTGTGGGTGTATTGAAATTGAGCCTTCAGGGGCCACCCAAGTGTCATAGAGGTTAAGTTCGCACTTAACTTTGGTGGCCCAGGGTTTGCCGGTTCAGATCCCAGGCGCCGACATATGTACCACCTAGCAAGTCATGCTGTGGCAGGTATCCCACATATAAAGTAGAGGAAGATGGGCACGGATGTCCACTTAGGGCCAATCTTCCTCAAAAAAAAAATAAAGGAAAAAGAAAAAAGAAAGAAAGAAATTAAGCCTTCAATCAAAACAACCCCAAGGTATTAACTACCCCAAAGAGGGAGCTTGAGTGCTGAGGGAACTCTGCTGACCTCATGTGGGTGGTTTGTGCCATCTCATTCAGCAGGCTATATTCTGTATATTTTTAATTAAACGCACCAGCTCCAATTTCTCAAGATAGTACTCAAGATGAAGGTTCACAGTTAAGCAAGACAAATACCCAAGAATTTCGTCTGGGAATCAGGACACTTGGAGCCCTGTTGGGTGACCTTACTCCAACTTACTTTTCTATTATGGGGAACAGTTCCAACCAGGTGGGTCCATTACTTCCATTTCCATAAACTTCTGGAAAGAAAGACAAAGGTCGATGTTTAAATTTAACACTGAATTATCTTCAACTAGGCACAATTGAATTCTAAATTTGGGTTTCTGAATTTTCAGGAAAATCACTTTACTGTCACCTGTGGCCATGAGTGTCAATGAGGTAGAAATAAACAGCTGTGGATGAAAACTCTTCATCCTAGTCTGTGGTCCAGATCCATTGAGTAACCATGAAGACTTTTCTCTTCCTTGCTCTCCTGGGAGCCACTGGTGAGTCTCGAACAATAAATGAATTAGTAGGTGTCTGTCACATATTTAAGTTTGTACTCTGGAATGTTGAAAGCAATCTCTGTACTCAAGAGACTTATAAATTCAAAACAACAGTGTGTAATACACGTGTCTACAGATAATTAAATCTCACTATATGGGGAAAGATCACAGTGAGCAGGAGTGATCGGGGTAGATGGGCTAAGGCAGAATAGCCCTGAACTTCAAGGTAAAATCTATGAAGGATGAGAGACAACGAAAGGATGGTCAACATTAAGTAAATGTTGTTTCGATCTTTCTAAGGATTAGGAGTTAATAATTGAGACCAATGACTAATCTTGTGCTCCTTGAAGAGGTCGTGAGGGTCAGAGCCTGAGTCTCCTCTGTACTAAAGGACATCTTAACAGGCAAAGATATTTGATTTTCTGTGAATGAAAGTTATGGGCTGGGTTTTACAACATCTTTGCTAATGAAATCTCTGCGGCATAATGTAACATGCCATTCAATTATTGAAGGAAATAAATAAATGACTATTTCTACTTTTATACTACTAAATGTTATATTACTAAAACTTACTGCAAATTTTCTCTAATTGGGCAGGCATAAATTCAGTACACCTTGCTATACACCTGGGAATGTCTTTCCCAAAATTATTTTAAACTATTTAAATAATAGGGAGCATATAATATAATTAGAGACTTTTGAAGCTGTAAGAAGCTTAATAAATCAGTGGCCAGACTTCACAATACTGAATAAATTGAAAAACATTGGAAAGATAATTGGGATAAGTGGAAAGGTTGGAGAGGGAAAGCTTATAATGTTCTATGAAATCACTTCCTGAAAATTTTAGGCGAGAACCATGAAGAGCAATTAGGGAAACAAAAGTACAAACTGCCATTTTCTTCCCGACCGGAATATTCCCAGGTGGCTTCTAAAGCTTCCTTTCTGTTACCTCTTGGGGATATCTGTGCCCTACCAGCCACACAAGTAAACAACACCATGGGTACAACAGAGCTTTATTGAATGCCTATTTCCATGGATGCTGAGCAGGGTTTTGGTAAAAAGTATTCTTTATATCCTTAAGTACCGGTGT